>NC_136057.1:2139151056-2140519985 GCF_964261635.1 Lissotriton helveticus | reverse complement strand
GTGAGTAGTGCGCTATACAAATGATTGATTAAGTGTTCTGAAAAGAATGCGAAGAGCAGCTATCAAAATACTGATGTCGGTTAGGTTTAAAAAAAGTTTTTCACAGTCTTTTAAGTTACAACCACCCAAGCCAAATTTCCGAGAAACAGGTGCTCCAGTCTGTCTTTTATCCTCCCTCCTGTTGCAGATTTATTTTTAATGGAACCCCCTGTGTCATTTTGGGGTTTTCAGTATGGCTTAATAGGTCGAGGACCCAAGGTATCTCCATGTACAGAGGTATAAACATTGAATTATTTTTGGTAGTTCCCACTCACAATTTTTAATCGGAACTGCTTCCAGTCTCTGGCGTATAGCCCAAACTGAAGCCTCTCCCTTGATATCTCTAAGTCCCTTAATATTGCTAAGGATGATGGAGGACACAGCAGAGAAGCTCCCCATTAATTTCATATCTAAGTCCAGAGCTGGTGCAGCTCCGTGCTCATTTTGTACCTGCCTTAGTACATCAGGAGGAACTGCCAATAAAGGCTTCCCATGCGTACTGGTGTAAATGCATGCAAAGATGAATACCGAGGTGTTACATTCCTCTACAGAGGCACCATCCCAAGATGAAGATACATAATCAGTATTATGTGTTTTTCTTCGGGAGTAGTGTACGGAAACATTGCTTGTAACTGATAGGTCCTGCAAGCAATCCAGAAAGCCATTTCATCACACTTCGTGGGAGCTTTTCCTATAATAGTGTTAATAGTCTGTGGACTAATAGTTTATATTTGTACAGATACTGTTTTAGGATAGTCCCCGTTAAACTGCACACACCGCTTCATGCCAGGTGTCTGAGACACTGATTTAGGATAGGATAGTTCCCGTTATACTGCACACACTGCTTCATGCCAGGTGTCTGAGACACTGTTTTAGTATAGTCCCCATTATGTTACACAGACTGCTTCATGACAGGTGCCTGAAACACTGCTTTAGGATAGCAAGGTCCCTGTTATACTGCTCACACTGCTTCATGCCAGGTGTCTGAGACACTGCTTTAGGATAGTCCCCGTTATACTGTACACACCACATCATGCCAGGTGCCTGAGACACTGCTTTAGGATAGTCCCCATTATCCTGGACACACCACATCATGGCCGGTGCCTGAGACACTGCTTTAGGATAGTCCCCGTTCTACTGCACACACTGCTTCATGCCAGGTGTCTGAAACACTGCTTTAGGATAGGATAGTCCCCGTTGTACTGCACACACCGCTTCATGCCAGTTGTCTGACACTGTTTTAGGATAGTCCCCGCTATATTGCACACACCGCTTCATGCCAGGTGTCTGAGACCCTGCTTTGGGATAGTCCCCATTATACTGCACACACCTCTTCATGCTAGGTGCCTGAGACACTGCTTTGGGATAGTCCCCATTATACTGCACACACTGCTTCATGCTTGGTGTTTGAGACACTGTTTTAGGATAGTCCCCGTTATATTACATACACAGCTTCATGACAGGTGCCTGAAACACTGCTTTAAGATAGCATAGCCCCTGTTATTCTGCTCACACTGCTTCATGCCAGGTGTCTGAGACCCTGCTTTGGGATAGTCCCCATTATATTGCACACACCACATCATGCCAGGTGCCTGAGACACTGCTTTATGATAGTCCCCGGAATACTGCACACATTGCTTCATGGCAGGTGTCTGAGACACTGCTTTAGTATAGGATAGACCCCGTTTTCTCCAGTATTGGGGTGTCTTTCATAGATTCACATGCCTGAATCATTCCCCGTCATCGGAGTGGGAGTTCACGGTACATAAAAAAGTAATAAATATGCCATAACAACCCAAAAACCTTGGTAACAAGAAACCAGGAAGTAAAGTAGCCCAAGCTACTAAGAAAAAAGTTCCTCATGCATGACTATCATAGTCATTATACATAGCCCAAACTGCAGCCAATCAGGCGACAACACCCACCAGAAAGTTCTCCTCAGAGGCTCAGGCTCTCAGATTTTCTACCGCAAGTCGTGTGAAGGGAGTCTCCCTGAGCTCTGCTCAGTTCTTCTCAAGTTTCTTCAGGATTTCTTGGTTTTAGAATGTCTTCCTCTAAGAAATCATTATTCAGGCCTTGTGAATCTTGTGGTAAGCTCCGGCTTTTCTCAGAAGATCCCCACAAGAAATGCATCTACTAGTGAAGGACTACAAGATATGCAGGGCCTTCCCTCAAAAGACCCTCAGGGACAGAGAGGGCTGCTTACTTCTGTGGCTACAGAAGCTCAAGGACCAGGACAATCAAGTGTCTGAGGTAGGCAGTATTACCTCTGGGTCATCTGTGGCCTCTAGGAAGAGAGTTGCTGAGGAGGTGTTATCTTCTGCAGGGGCCAAGGTTGTGAAGAGACAGCAACCTTCTAAGCGGTCAGAGAGGCCTTCCACTTCTAAGGCTACTCCTCCTGTCATGAGCAAACCTTCGCCTTCCACCGAGAAGATCGGTCAAGATTTTGCCTCTAAACCAACTTCTGAGAAGATTCTTCCGCAGAAGAAGACCCCGTCGTCGACCCCTTCGTCGACGAAGATTTCCGTCGACACAACTTCTACATCGACGGTAACTTTTTAATCGCCTAAACCTGACATGATCATGTCTTCCGCGTCAACGCTGGTCTATGTCTCGGTAAAACCTATATCGTCGACATGAGAAACTACGTCTGCTCCTACCGTCGACTGCCAAGACCAAGAAGATTTCGTCGATGACTGCTTCATCGTCGACAGCCACTCCATCGTCGTCGAAGACTTCCTCATCGTTGACGAGAACTACAACGTTGACGGCCAAATCGTCGACGACTTCATCGTCGACGAAGCCCTCCTCGTCATCGAAGTAAATTTTATCAACGACCACGCCTTCATAGACGGTATCATCTCCAGGAATTATTCCTCCGTCGACGGCTCTTCCGTCGACGCAAAAATTGTCAACATGTACAGAAATGCAGGGTTGGTCACCATCTACAGCTTTAACTTCTACGCCGTCTACGCGAAGCCTTCTTTGCTACAAAGACGTGGTTCTGGGCTTGAACCCTTATCTCCATTGCATCTATCTCCACATAAGGTACCTCTACAGGTTCCTGACAAATTGTTGGACTCAGAAGACAGTGAGGAAGATTCTGATGTGGATGGTAGGTTTGGAGCAGCTACAAGTCCTTCAGAACTGCTCATTAAATACCAAGAGGTAGATCAGGATGATCAACCTTCACCTGAACATTTGGCGTCACCCACTACTAGTATTCCGACAGCTCAAATGCCTATAGCATTGTTAACCAATCTTCAGCATATGCTGGACGATTATTACAGTTGTTTCCCGCCATCTGAATCAGCGGACTCCGTGCCTCCTACACCAGTGGCGCAGGCTTCCACATCAGAATTCAGGTCTCCTAGACCTCTTTCGCCAGTAATTTCCCATCATCCTACGGAAGCACACTCATCAGAAGATGAAGAGCGAGAAGAAGGTGAAGTAGATGATAGGTCTTTGTTGTCGGAGTGGGATGAATATCAAATCCAGACACCTTCTCCTTCGCCTCCGATTGCTGCCGATTCACCTCCAGTGGACATTGGAGGTTTTCACCTTCTTATGGAGAGAGCAACCCAATGTTTCCTTATTCCTATGGAAACTAAGAAAGAGGAATGTTTCCTCTATGACTTGACCAGCCAAGGAAACTAGTGCGGACGATCCCAATTATAGAATTCATCTGGAAAGAGGGACTAAAGGTGATGTCGAATCCGGCATCTATTCCTCCAGTCTTACCACGTCTAGACAAAAAATATAAAGCGCCTTACAAATCTCCAGCTTGCCTTATAGGACACCCTAAGGCAGATTCTGTGATCGTGCAAGCTGCCCAAAAATGGGCTAGAAATACATCATCCCCGATCACAGCCCCACCTGATAGAGACAGCAGGCGTCTGGTCTTGACTGGTAAACGAGTCTCCATGATGGCAGCGACAACGGTCCGTGCGGCCAATTCTCTAGCCATTCTGGGTCAGTACGACCGACATATGAGGTCGGATATCTCACCGTACATCGACATGCTTCAGGAGCCTTCGAAATCTGAAGCTCTGAAGATATTGCAAGAAGGAGAACGGATCTCGGCAGAGATTATAGACTCTGCAGTGGATGTGGCTTCTACTGGGTTCAGGCAGCTGGCGGGGGCTGCTGCCCTACGCCCACAAGGCTGGTTAAAGGCTACTTCGTTCTTCAGGAAGTGGAAGCTAAGATGCTGGACATGCCTTCGATGGGGAGTTTTTGTTTGGCCCACATGTAGAAGAAGCCTTGCAAACCATTAAAAAGGACACTGAAACTGCCAGATCTCTTGGCACCTTGCAGTTTCAGAATCCGCCCTTTCGGGGTGCGAGAGGATGTGGATCGTCCTCTAATAGAGATAGCTATAGCCAACAATCTTCCTTCAGATCTTATCAAGGGAATCTGCGCTACCAGTCACAACGTTACCAATCTTATGGCCAGCGCAACACATCCTATTCCCAGAATAAGAAAAAACCTTCGTATCGCGGAAAGGATTCCAATAAAAGGCAATGAGTGTCATCACCTGCCACCGCTACTGCCGCTGTCCCATGTAAAAGTTGGAGGAAGAATTTCAAAATTTTATTCAAGCTGGTCCTCAATTACTTTGGACAGATAGGTTCTAGACATCGTAGCCAGGGGCCATGCTCTCGAATTCGAAAAGTTTCCTCCAAATTTCCCTCCAAAAAGCCCTCCTCCAGTTCCTCTCAAGGAGTTGTTTTCCCAGATAAATTTGATGTTGAAAAAAGGAGGGATCGAAAAAGTCCCTCAATGCAGAGAGGAATAGGATTCTATTCACGTTTTTTTCTAATATGGAAGAAATCCGTAGAATGGCGTCGAATTCTAGACCTTCGTTCCCTCAACAAGTATTTAAAGAAACTATCATTTTGGATGTTATCGCTTCAAGAAATACTTCATCTTCTGTCGGCAGGGGATCACATGGCCACTCTGGACCTTCAAGATGCGTACTTCAACGTTTCCATTTTACCCCGTCACAGGAAGTTCCTGCGTTTCAGAGTGGCTGGCAGGGATTTTCAGTTCAAAGTCCTTCCCTTTGGGCTGCGATCGGCACCCAGAGTGTTTATGAAGGTCCTAGCTCCAGTAGCAGCTCACCTGCGGCTGGAGGGGATTCAAATATTTCCTTACCTGGACGATTGCCTTATCACGGCGAATTCTTTCTCAGACACAAACATCCATGTCCAAAGATGTCTGTCTCTCTTCCAATCTCTGGGTCTTTCTATCAACCTCAGCAAGTCACACCTTGTTCCTTTCCAAAGGCAAACGTTCTTAGGAGCAACCTTGGACACACAGCTGGTTCAAGATTTCATATCAGACGAAAGGCAAGAGAGGATCCAAAACATGGCTCAGATGTTACTATCAAGAAGGTCAGTTTCAGTCCGACGGTTCAAGTCCTTTCTGGGAATGGTTTCTTCCTGCATCCCATTGATACCAAATTGCCGCCTCAGAATGAGGCCCCTTCAAGAGGAACTCAACCTGCAATGGTTACAAGTCTCCGGTTCATTCGAAGATCTCATTCAAATCACTCCTCTGATGCGGGAGGTCTTTCTATGGTGGGTCTAAGAAAGAAATTTAAAGAAGGGGTGTGCGTTCCTTCAAGAAGCGCCAAATTACACAATCACCACAGACGCATCCCTCGAGGGTTGGGGAGCACACCTTCAGGGGCTGAAGGTCAGCGGGAAATGGAGCCCTCAACAAAAGGCATGGCATGGCAAGGAAGAGCCATCTTCTTAGCCCTCAAATCCTTTCGTGCAATCATTTGAGGGGCCACAGTATTGGTTCGCAAGGACAATACTACAAGTATGCATTACTTAAAAAAACAGGGAGAAACGAGGTTGGTTCTTCTATCTCTGGAAGCCCAAGAGATCTAGGCTTGGGCAATACAACACAGGATCAATCTCTTGGCAGTTTATGTGCCAGGAGTTTCAAATGTTCTGGCGGACACCCTCAGCAGGTCAATGGTGTACACCCACGAATGGGAACTGCATCAGCCAACGGTAGATCGAATCTTCCAGCAGTGGGGTCATCCCGATCTGGACCTCTTTGCAACCAAGAACAGCAAATGCCTATTCTTTGCAAGCTGGCTTCCCCACAGGGACTCTCAGGGTAATGCGTTTTCGATCAACTGGTCTCCAATATATGCTTACGCCTTTCCTCCGATACCGTTTGTTCCCAGAGTTCTCCGGAAGATGAAGGAAGAACCTTGTCGCATGAATCTCATCGCTCCCAGATGGCCTCACCAATAGTGGTTCACCAAACTTCTTCTGCTATCAGGGTGAGATCCAATACAGTTTCGACCAATACCGAATCTCCTCTCCATTCAGAACGTTCAAATTTGCCATCCGGATCCGGCTTCTCTAAAATTAGCAGCTTGGCGCCCAGCACCTTGAATTCGCTCATCTAAATATCCCTGCTGATTGTAAGGAGGTACTCGCTAACGCGTGAGCACCTGCTACAATAAAGACATACAGACTTAAATGGAAAAGATTCTGCATGTGGTGTCAATCTGCTGGGGTTCACCCGTTTAATGCAACGCCGTAACAGATATTACCTTTTTGCTTGCACTTAGTGAGATCAGGCCTATCTCATGCAACGTTAACCCCTTCGCTGCGGCGGCAATTCCACAATTGCCGCGGTTGAGCTGTGCTCATGACGGAGCGGTTCCGTCATGGCCCCGCCCGCTCAATGGAACGTCAGGCGCGGAATTCGCGACGCGCAGGCGCGCCATGACGGAACCGCTCCGTCATGAGCATGGAAGCGGTTAAAGGTCTTTTTGGCAGCCATTTCAAGGTACCGACAGGATGGATCCAACTCTCTTAATTCTTCGAGAATAATACAACAGTTATTTATGGGACTATTCAGAATGTTTCCTCCTGTACGTCGTCCGCATCCATCATGGCATCTTAATGTAGTATTAGCCCAGCTCATGCACCACCCATTTGAGCCAATTCACAGGGTGGATTTTAAATTTCTAACCTGCAGGGTTTCTCTGTTGCTAGCATTGACTTCATCTAGAAGAGTCAGTGATGTTCAAGCTTTCCTCGTCAATTCACCTTTCTTACAATTCACGTCCAATTCTGTGGTGCTACGTACAAACCCAAAATTTATGCCTAAGGTGCCTTCGGATTTTTACCTGAACGAACCAGTCATCTTAAAGACATTTTTTCCTAATCCGCAATCCCCTGCGGAGAGGGCATTACATACCCTTGACATCAGAACGTGTTTAAAATTCTATTTACAAAGGACCTCTGCCATTCGCAAATCCGATCAACTGTTTGTTGCCTATGGGAAGATACGGCAAGGACAAGCAGTGTCTAAACAAACCATAGCTAGATGGATTTCTGCCGCTATTGACTTTTGCCATCTGCAAGCTGGAAGACCTTTGCAGACTACTCTACGAAAGCGGTTTCCTCATCGACTGCTCTTTTCGCTGGTGTCCCTCTTCAGCAGATCTGTAGAGCAACAACTTGGTCCAGCAGACATACTTTCACCAAGCATTACCGTTTGGAAGCTGCCAGCGATGCTGATTCTTCAGTGGGGCAAGCGGTTCTCCACAATCTTTTCAGATAAGGTGAGCCTCTGTTTTCCTCCTCCTCTTTACTGCTTTTCAGATGCTTGTTATTTTGCCTATGTTCAGTACATGTTCAGATGATTGCGATTTTTATATATGTTTATGCAGATAGCATTCCTATTATGTGATTGCAAATGCTTGCTATAAGCAGATACTATTGCAAATAGCGCCTTCCAAGCATTATTGGGGTACTGCTATCTACTCTGATTCAGGCACGTGAATCTATGGAAGACACCCCAATACTGGAGAAGAAAAATAGTTACTTATCTGTAATCTGTGGTTCTCCAGTATTGGTGTATTTCATAGATTCACATGCAACCCGCCAACCTCCCCTCAGAGGCTACTTTATGCTCTTGTCTCCTTATTACACTCCTGTGCGAGAAAATCTGAGAGCCTGAGCCTCTGAGGAGAACTTTCTGATGGGTGCTGTCGCCTGATTGGCTGCAGTTTGGGCTATGTATAATGACTATGATAGTGCTGCATGTGGAACTTTTTTCTTTGTAGCTTGGGCTACTTTACTTTTTTTCTTGTTACAAAGGTTTTTTGGTTGTTATGGCATATTTATTGCTTTTTTATGTACCGTGGGACTCCCACTCAGACGACGGGAAATGATTCAGGCATGTGAATCTATGAAAGACACCAATACTGGAGAACCACAGATTACAGGTAAGTAACTATTGTTCATATTGCACACACCGCTTCATGCCAGGTGTCTGAGACACTGCTTTAGGATAGTCCCCGTTATACTGGACACACCGCTTCATGCCAGGTGTCTGAGACACTGCTTTAAGATAGTCCCCGTTACATTGCACACTCAGCTTCATGCTAGGTGCCTGAGACACTGCTTCATGATAGTCCCTGTTATACTGCACACACCGCTTCATGCCAGGTGTCTGAGACACTGCTTTAGGGTAGGATAGTGCCCGTTATACTGCACACACCGCTTCATGCCAGGTGTCTGAGACACTGCTTTAGGATAGGATAGTCCCTGTTATATTGCACACACTGCTTCATGCTAGGTGCTTGAGACACTGCTTTGGGATAGTCCCTGTTATACTGCACACACCTCTTCATGCTAGGTGCCTGAGACACTGGTTTGGGATAGTCCCCGTTATACTGCACACACCGCTTCATGCTAGGTGTCTGAAACACTGTTTTAGGTTAGTCCCCGGTACATTACACACACTTCATGACGGGTGCCTGAAACACTGCTTTAGGATAGCATAGTACATGTTATACTGCTCACACCGCTTCATGCCAGGTGTCTGAGACACTGCTTTAGGATAGTCCGCGTTATATTGCACACACCGCTTCATGCTAGGCGCCCGAGACACTGCTTTGGGATAGTCCACGTTATACTGCACACACTGCTTCATGCCAGGTGTCTGAGACACTCCTTTAGGATAGTCCCCGTCACACTGAATACACCGCTATATGCCAGGTGTCTGAGACACTGCTTTAGGATAGTCCCTGTTATATTACACACACTGCTTCATGACAGGTGCCTGAAACACTGATTTAAGATAGGATAGTCCCCGTTATACTGCTCGCACTGCTTCATGCCAGGTGTCTGAGACACTGCAGTATAACGGGGACTACTCTATCCTAAAGCACACACCGCTTCATGCCAGGTGTCAGAGACACTGCTTTAGGATAGTCCCCGTTATACTGCATACACCGCTTCATGGCAGGTGTCTGAGACACTGCTTTAGAATAGGATAGACCCCGTTATACTGCACACACCGCTTCATGGCAGGTGTCTGATACACTGCTTTAGGATAGTCCCCGTTATACTGCACACACAGCTTCATGTCAGGTGTCTGAGACACTGCTATAGGATAGTGCCCGTTATACTGCACACACCGCTTCATGCCAGGTGTCGGAGACACTGCTTTAGGATAGTCCCCGTTATATGGCACACACCGCTTCATGACAGGTGCCTGAAACACTGATTTAAGATAGGATAGTCCCTGTTATACTGCTCACACTGCTTCATGCCAGGTGTCTGAGACACTCCTTTAGGATAGTCCCCGTTACACTGAATACACCGCTATATGCCAGGTGTCTGAGACACTGCTTTAGGATAGTCCCTGTTATATTACACACACTGCTTCATGACAGGTGCCTGAAACACTGATTTAAGATAGGATAGTCCCCGTTATACTGCTCGCACTGCTTCATGCCAGGTGTCTGAGACACTGCAGTATAACGGGGACTACTCTATCCTAAAGCACACACCGCTTCATGCCAGGTGTCAGAGACACTGCTTTAGGATAGTCCCCGTTATACTGCATACACCGCTTCATGGCAGGTGTCTGAGACACTGCTTTAGAATAGGATAGACCCCGTTATACTGCACACACCGCTTCATGGCAGGTGTCTGAGACACTGCTTTAGGATAGTCCCCTTTATACTGCACACACAGCTTCATGTCAGGTGTCTGAGACACTGCTATAGGATAGTCCCTGTTATATGGCACACACCGCTTCATGCCAGGTGTCTGACACACTGCTTTAGGATAGGATAGTTCCCATTATACTGCACACACCGCTTCATGCTAGGTGCCTGAGACACTGCTCATTCCAGACTCGTGCACAATGCCACAGTGCTTCATGTCTGAGTCTTCATAAACTGCGTCATGCCAGTAACTTGCTATGATGTACTACACTGCTTTATGCCAAGCACTTGGTTACACTGCCTCATGCCAGGCATCTGACATAATGACTCTACAATGCTAAGCAAATATTTCATTATGAGAGACTCACTGCACACATCATACACCATGTCATGCCAGACTCATGGTACAAAGCAAAAAACAGCTTTATGCGAAGTTGCAGGCAGACTGCACACACATCTTTGGCCTAACGGCTAGGGCGGTCAACCTCGAATCTTGGGAACTGGGTTTGAGTCTTGCCAACGACGCGGAACATCCTGTGATTCTGGGCAAATCACTTAATCTCCCTGCGCCTTACAAAAAAAAAGTCATGTGTCCCCAATAAAGCACGATACACAATGGTTAATGGTATGCTCCTGGTACACTGCTCACGCTGCTCCATAAAAAGCTTGAGTGACACTCCCTCATACCAGGCTTTTTGAACAATGCCGCACTGCTTCATTTCAGATTTGCTTCATGCCAGCAACCTGCCATACTGCACACACTGCTTTATGCTAGGCATCTGCATACACTACTTCAAGCTATACTCATGTGCATGCTATTCAATGCCAAGTAAGGGCACACATACTTCTTCATGTCGAGAACATGCTCACACTGAATAATGTGTCTTTCATCGTGGTGCACAACACACACTAATTAACCCTAGGAATATAGCACATACCACACTTGAGGCCAGAAGTGAATAGATCTTTTCAGGTTGTTTGCGACCGGAAAAAAAATTATTTTACTATGTACTAACCGTATTTTACGATTCAGTAATCTATTACCGAACCGCAAATTGGGTTAGTGATTCGGTATTAAGAAGGGGAGTGTTAAAGGCGCCCCTTCTAAATAGCAATTCCCGGTGGTATGTGTGAATGTTTTGCGACTGAAATACAGTTGCGAAATATTTGCATTTTACCCTCTACTTCCAGTAGGTGGTGCCCCATTCGCAAACAGGAAGGGATCAAGGGGTTCCCAATGTACCCTTTCCCCTTTGTGCAAGGTTGAATTTTTTTTAAGAGCAGGCAATGGTTGCATGGACCACTGCCTACTCTAAGAAAATGAAAAGAAAATATTTCTCTTTTTTGAAACGCATACTGTTTTCCTTTAATGAAAACCGGCCGCATTTCTTTTTTTAAACGTTGCTTTATTTAAAAGCAATCACAGAGACGGTGCTCTGCTGACCCCAGCAGTCCACCTTCGCTGTGATTTTAGTGATTTCTAATGGGTCGCAAACTGAGACCTACCTCATGAATATTAATGAGGCAGGTCAATTTTCGACCCACTGGTAATCGCAAACAATGTAAAATATACTGTTGTGCATAGCTGTTTGCAATTTCCTTATAGGGAATGGCAAAAATTTGCTATTATATAATCGCAAACCTGAGTCTATGTACATCTGACCCTTCTTTCGCAGTGGGGTTTCAAGTGCACTACAAATACAGCTTTGTACCTAGCACATGACATAACTCTGTATACTGATTAATCCCACGTTCCTTGCACACTTCAGGCCCAGGTCCCGCGCTCACTGATTGGTACCAGAAACTTGAGAAAGTGCACGTTGTGCATTCTGTCAAGGTACATCATGCCAGCCGCCTGCTTCTTGACAAGTACATTCAAACACTACATCGTGCCAGATGTATAGCACATGGTACACACTGCTGATGGCAAGGCATCTCCTCGTCATGCTTCAACATCCTGCGCATGCTACGGAAGATCTTCCGGTGGATCCCCACCGAGACCAGGAAGACGGTCACCCAGGCCCTCGTCACCAGCCGACTGGACTACGGCAACGCCCTCTACGCCGGAACCACCGCCAAGCTCCAGAAGAGACTCCAGCGGATCCAGAACGCCTCAGCCAGACTCATCCTCGACATCCCACGACGCAGCCACATCTCCGGACATCTGAGAGACCTGCATTGGCTCCCCGTCAACAAAAGAATCACCTTCCGCCTCCTCACCCACGCACACAAAGCCCTACACGATCAAGGCCCGAGCTACCTCATCAACCGCATCAACTTCTATGCTCCCAAACGACATCTCCGTTCAGCCAGCCACGCCCTCGCCGCCGTCCCCCACATCCGAAGAACGACAACAGGAGAAAGGCCCTTCTCCTACGTGGCCGCCAAGACCTGGAACTCCCTCCCTCCCGACCTGCGCCTGACCCAGGACCACCTCTCCTTCAGGAAGAAGCTCAAGACCTGGCTATTCGAGCAGTAGCAGCACTCCCCCCCCCCCCCCCCCCCCCAGCGCCTTGAGACCCTCCGGGTGAGTAGTGCGCTATATAAATGTCTGTGATTGATTGATCTGGCACATGGCCCACATTATTTTGGGACAGGGTCTTGGACCAGTGCTCTTATGGTTACATTCCATGCACCTGGGGTTTTTGGCACACTGCCTCATGCCTCGTAGAATGCACAATGACACTCAACGCCTCTCAAATGGAATGCTATATCAAAAAAGTCCTCTTTATTCCTAAAATCAGGCATAAAACTAAACTTTACTTACAACTTCTTTTGCTAACCAATTTTCATTGATTATATGCAAAAACCATTACAAGGAAAGGGAAACACAGAAAAGGAGGAGGAAGAATAAACTTCATATACACAGAGCAGTTGTCATCGGACGAGAACAGCGGAGCACATAGAGATGAAGAGATAAGATATTTGTCAGGGCACAAGTATGTTGTAATAAGCCCATCATCTCCCCAGATCGTTTGATGTTTTTGTGGGCATCCCCTTGCTGTGTATACCAGCTCTTCTAGTGTTACAATCAATCAATCAGAGAATTGTAAGCATGCTACTCACCCGTGAGGGTCTCAAGGTGATGGGGAGGGTGGGGGGGTACGCAGATCTGTTTAGCCTTAGAGCTAGGTCTTGAGGGTCTTCCTGAAGGTGTTCAGGGAGGGGGCATGTCTGATGTCTGCCAGTAGCTCGTTCCAGGTCTTTGCTGCAATGTGAGAGAAGGTTCTTCCGCCTGATCTGGCCCTGTGGATGCGTGGGGTTTCGGCCAGTGCGAGGTTTGAAGATCAGAGGTTTCTTTTGGGTAAGTGGAAGTTGGTTCTGTTGTTGAGGTATGCAGGTCCGTTGTTGTGTAGGCATTTGTAGGCGTGCGTGAGTGAGGATTTTGAAAGTGAGTCTTTTCTCCACGGGGAGCCAGTGGAGACTTCGTAGGTGTAGACTGATGTGTCCGTGTCGGGGATGCCAAGTACGAGTCTGGCGGCAGTGTTCTATATTGTCTGGAGTTTGCGGAGTAGGGACTTGTTGATGCCGGCATAGAGTTCGTTTCCATAGTCCAGTCTGCTGGTGATGAGTGCGTGGGTGACTGTCTTCCTTGACTCATGGCGGATCCACTTGTTATGTTATGTTATCGGGAGTTTTATGGAGAGGTGTGGCTCACTGGTTAGAGGCGGCAGACCTGTAAGCAGAGAACGGCCCGGGACCAGGGTTCAATTCCCGACGCGGCAGGGTCTTGGACCAGGGTCAACGGACTCGATAATTCTCGCCTCAGTGCCTACTCTAACCAGGGAACACACTCGGTAACTCTGGGCATTAAGCTTGCCTCATCTCTACAACGGCCCCCCACAGACGCCGGGGATGCCTGGTTTCACCCTGGAGATACCCAGAAAGGGACCATCTCACAGGGAAAACCAGGACAGGTTCCCCAGCGGTCTACAGCGCCAGGACACTCGGGTAGAGTAACAGTGCGCTTTACAAGTATCCCACATTTACATTTACATTTACATTAAGCGCTCAGCTACTCAAGCAGAGTGTCCCGGCACTTGAAGGTCTTGTGGAGGATGCGGAGGGTGTTGAAGCAGCTGGAGGTGACTGCATTGGCCTGTCATTTCAGGGGGAGTGATGAGTGAAGTACGATGCCGAGGTTCTTGGCGTGGTCTGAGTGGGTAGGTGGGCTTCCGAGGGCAGTCGGCCACCAGGTGCTGTCCCATGCAGAAGGGGTGGTACAAAGGACGAGGACTTCTGTCTTCCCTGCGTTGAGCTTCAGGCAGCTGTTGGTCATCCAGACTGCAAAGTCTTGCATTCCTTTCTGGAAGTTAAGTTTGGCAGTGGTGGACTCTTTGGTGAGGGAGAGAATGAGCTAGGTGTCATCAGCGTAGGATACAATGTTGAGGCCGTGTTGTCGGACGATGGCTGCGAGGGGGTCCACGTAGATGTTGAAGAGGGTGGGGCTCATGGATGAACCCTGTGGGACTCTGCAGGTGATTTTCGTGGGGTCGGAGAGGAAGGGTGGGAGTCTGATCCTTTGGCTTCTTCTGGTGAGGAATGATCGGATCCAGTCCAGGGCTGTTCCTTGTATGCCTGCGTTGTGTAGTCTGGCGACTAGTGTGCGGTGGGAGACTGTGTCGAAGGCCGCTGATACGTCCAATAGGATGAGGGCTGAGGAGTAGCCTTGCTCCAGGAGGGTGTGTATGTCGTCTGTGGCGGCGAGTAGGGCAGTGTCTGTGCTGTGGTTGCATTGGAATCGGTCGAGGACGGCGTTCTCTTCAATGAATCGTGTCAGTTTCCTGTTGACTGTTTTCTCTGCAACTTTGGCTGCCCAGGGGAGGAGCAAGATGGGCCGATAGTTCTTGAGGTCGGTGGGGTCAGCTGTGGGCTTCTTGAGCAAAGGTCTGACTTCTGCGAGCTTCCAGTCATCTGGAAAGGTGCCTGTTTTGAAGGTGGTGTTGATGGTGCATTGCAGTTTGGGTGCGTTGGCGGGCGTGGCTCTGTGGTAGTTGTGAGGGGGGCAGGGGTCGGTGGGGGCCTTGAGTGGCTGCTTTTCATGGTTGAGGCGGTGTCTTTGGCCGTGATTGGTGTCCAGTTGGAGATGGTGGGCTGCCTGGTGTTTCTGGGGGCCGGCGGCCGTCTGTGGCACCTGATGGATGGTCGATGAAGTTGTCATAGAGGTTTTTGATCTTGAGGTGGAAATAGGTTCCAAGCTTGTCACAGAGGTCTTGGGATGGGATGATGTCTGTGGCTTCGCTGCATGGGTTGGTGAATTCTTGAATGACACTGAAAAGTTCCTTGGAGTTGGTGGAGTTGGCCAGGATTTTGTTGTGGATGAAGTTCCTCTTGGTGGGTCTGATCTGGTTGTGGTAGTTCGTCATGGCGTCCTTGTAGGTGGTATGGTTTTCGGTTGTCTTGGTGTTTCTCCAGTTCTTCTCCTGGCGTCTGCAGGTGCATCTGGCTTCTTGGAGAGCGGTGGTGAACCAGGCAGCTTTCCTGGGTTGTCAGCGTTGCGTAGCGGGCGAGCTCGTTTGCGCAGTCGGAGATCCAGGTGTGGAATTCTCTGGCTGCGTCGGGTGCCCAGGTGTGGTTTTCCCAGGTGAGGGTGGAGTTAAGTTGCTCGTCGGTAACCTTCCTCCAGTTCCTTCGTGGTGGGCGTGGGGCTGGTTTGGGTGCCTTGGATTTGTTGATGGCGAAGTGTACGCAGTGGTGATCGGTCCATGGCGGCCGCGTTGTGTGGTTGAATTGAACTCTTTTTCCTGCCGTGAAGATTGGGTCAAGGGTGTGTTCTCCTCTGTGGGTCAGTGTGTTGACGAGTTGTTGAAGTCCGATGCTGGCGAAGTCCGATGCTGGCGAGGTTGTCACGAAGGATAATGGAGTTGGGGTCGCTGGGGTTCTCGAGGTGGAAGTTCAGGTCACCAATGAGTATGTAGTTTGTTGAGGTGATGGCGTAGGGTGCGATGAAGGCGGCGATGGTGGTGGGGAAGGGTGTTCGGGGGCTGGGGAGTCTGTAGATGAGGGTTCCTCAGAGTGTGGCTTTGGGGCTGGTCTGGATCTGGAAGTGCAGGTGTTGGTGAGGCGGAGGGTGCTCTTGTGGGCGATGGCGATGCCCCCTCCTGGCTGGTTGGGACGTTGTTAGAAGGTGGATTTGACACTATGGGCCACCCATATTTTTTGCTTTTTGAGCACCTAATTGTTGAGCTTTTACTGTGGGGGAGCCTCATAAGTTGGGACTCACCCACAGTGAACTCATAATGAAAGAGACTGCATGGGGATTTTACTGGTGTCCCCCTGGCTGGACCAGGCCACTGCGCAGCAGCTGGAGTAAGGAACACCGGGCTGGTTACATGCAGACACGTGTACATGCGTGTGCACATGTGTAGGGGCTGCGCAGGGGAAATTCCTAGCGTGCGCAGCCAAAGAGCAGGTGCAGATAGACTGGTGTGGCAGGACTTATGCAGATTGGGGTAGTGACCTGGAATAGGCTTTATACTGTGGGAAGAAACATGCCAGGGAAAGTCAGTGTGATTTACAGTGTGTATTCCATCATTCTCTTATAGGGATAGGGAGCACATATGCTAGTTTTACTATCCTAAGGCCTACAGATTTCAGACACGCACTAAAGTCCATTGTAACAGATGTGAGAAGAAGTATTCTGCAGAGTCCAAAGTCATATTTGTACTGCTTTTGGGTCATCCAGAAATGCCACATTTCTTTGAGTCGGCCATAACCAGGGCCTGGCTGAGGGCTGACCTCAGCAGGATGGATTGATAACCTTTCTTCCACAAGCTAAGGCCTCCTCTCCACGAAGAGAAGATGGGTGGGGCTGCAGGCTCATCCATCAGCAGCTATCACTGGGTGCCAGGCACCAGGCTGCACCAGGGAGGGAAGGCAGCGTGGGGGGAAGGGACTTCAGAGACCATGTGGCAAGAGACCCTGGACGACGCAATTTTTAACAAACCCAGATGCTAGGCAGTGAAGTGATGTGTCGCTGTTTGATAGGACAAACAGAGACTTCCTGCCAGCCCCCTACTCAACTTTTAAAAAGTACTTGCACAGGAAGAGAAGCTCTCTCTGGGGTGTGGTCTGCTGAGGCACAGGGTGTTGGAGCCTGGCGCAATGGGCAGTTGGAATGTGGAACTCCCTGACTATCCCAGGATCCAGGAGAGGAATCCAAGACCAGTGAGCAGAAACCTGGGCCTCTGCGCAGGGAGAAGAGAGGCCCAGGAGGAGAGCAGGCAAAAGGCTGGCGCAGGGAGCCAGTGAAGACTGCTCCCTGCAGAGAGCACCCTCTGGGAGACCAGGAGGGCGAAAGAGTGCTCCCAGTGGCTTGGGAGCGCCACAGGGAGCAAGAAGAGGCCAATATCATCCAAATCGGACTCCTGGGGGCTGAGATACTACCTCCCCAAGAAGGTAGGGGACAGTTGACCTCTGGAGGGACCGACGACGAAGTGCGTGGGGCTCCGCCGCCAGTCCATGATGTGTCCCCGGGTATGGTCAGGTCCCTAGGTCTGCCCCCAGCAGAAGGGAAGCTGGGGAGCGTGAAGATGCCCAGGAAGGGGGTCAGGAGCCCACCCTGGCCCCCGCCGAAGATGGAGGCGGGGGAGCGCCGTCGTGCCCCCCCCCCGCCGTGAAAAGAGGAGGAGGAGGAGGAATCCCCAGGAATATGGCATCTCTGGGCCAGGAGGTGATGACCAGTGTGGGGGGGGAGTGCTGCCACTTTCCCCCGTGGCCCAGCGAGAGCCGGCGGAGTCTTGCGTGTCTGCCCAGAAGTGCTGAGCTGGCTCCCGCGGCAGCATACAAGGGTGCTAGCCGGCGGGATCCGCCGGGGGTGGGCTCCCCAGGTGGCTCTTCTTCAGGATCGTAACGCGGGGGCTGCCAAGTATCCCTTGGGGGTCCGGGTGGGACTGGGCCACCAACCGATGAGTGGAGATGCAGCAAAGCGCCATGAAAAAGTGCAGCACAGCTCTCCCCGGAGCAGCGGGGGAGCCGCTGCTCTAGCATGCAAGCCTTCCCGTAATGCCTTGCAGTCCAGGACTGCAAGGCATTCAAGGTCAAAACAGCATTTTCTCGGCTGGTGGTGGCCCCAGGAGGACGGGGTCCCCACCATATCTGTGTCAGGGTGCAGGGGGAGATGCAGGAGAGCACAGCCTTCCCCAGCACGAAGAATGAAAAGTCCCTCCCTAAGTCTCCTGGGGACTTGAAAAGGATAACCCCTCAAGGGCTCAGCCAGCATTTTACCTCCTCTTGGGCTGGAACTTTCGTTCTACAGCCGGAGGAGGGTTGAGAAGTGCATCAAGGAGTGAAAGGCTGAGTTGAGGATGTCTGGAGAAGGGCATTCTCTGGAGGTGAAGAGGTGTAATTGCACCCGTAGTGCATTTACTAATGTTATTTATTTTAGAGGGACTGAAAGTCACAGGTGTAATGTGAAGTACCTGTGTAAGGTGATGTCATAAGCAAAGTGGGGTTATGTTGTCAGACATTCCTGCTAGGGTGTTTGGCTCTATCTGCGTAATCCTGTGATTTCATCTGTGATGCCTTTAGGGCTGTAATTGCAAAGCATTCTAATGATCCGCAAATGTGATGAGTACTGTCATTCTAACATGATGCTTTAACATGTATTCTTGCTGCTCCGCAGCCCGTAAGATGTAGAGGTGTATACTTCATGGTTAGTAGGAAATGCTCAGTTAGGGCTATGTGTCACCAAAGCAGGATTACCTACTTTAAATGCGTGTCCCATTTCAGATCTTGTATGGGACTAGGCAGGGCTGCTCCCTGTCCCCATTACTTTTCGCTCTGTGTATAGAGCAAACTTTAGGTACTTTACAAACTTGTACACAAATTAAGTCATTGGAAGACGATATTTCTAAATTTAAGATTACGGCATATGCTGATGACATCGCGGTCTACGCAGTTAACCCGGGGAAGGCCATGATAAGTATTCAGGAAGAAGCAGAAAAATGTGGTAATGTTGCAGGCTACAAATTGAATGCTGATAAAACTCAAGTGCTTACCACGGTTGGGATTCAGAATCTTTTTACTAGGTCTTGTACTACTGTGACCTACTTGGGGTCAAGATAATTGCAAAAATCAACCAGATTATCGACTTAAATTATGCACCACTCATGAAAGAAACTACTAAACTGTTAAAAATTTGGCATAGGCTCCCTGTAGGCCTGCTGTAACCTGATCAAAATGAAAATTCTCTCTAAATTTTTATTTTGTTCCGGTCTATTCCTTGGAAAGTCCCTAATATATTCTTTAAAAAACTTGAAGGGATTTTTAGCAGCTTTAGCTGGGAATATAAAAAACCTAGGAGGGCGATCGAGCTGCTTAAATCTACATTTGATCAAGGTGGACTTGGTTTCCCAGATTTTAAAATTCATTTTTGGGCTTTCTTTACGGGGTCGGTTTCGCAGCCTGCTCGGTTTGGGTCAGACCGATTCAGTGTTTGGGTTTATTTTAGGGAATCAGAGGGACAAGTTCCCATATGGAATTAGAGACCCAAATTATTTCAAACCGGTAAAGTTCAAGACCGTTAGAGATACTGTATATATTTGGCAAGCAATGTCTGCTAGGTGCAATTTACCAACATTTCATAAAAAATATCCACTGTGGAGGAATCCCATTCTTCCTGAGGTGTTTCAGGATCAAGCAGGTAAATCTTGGGCAAATTTTGGAGTAACTTGCTTGGGTGATCTGTATAATGACAGAGGAATTATTATTATTTTATTTTTTTTCTGCAAAAACAGTGACTGTCAACTTTTATGCTTTAGATCCAATCAGTGACAGCGGCCCAGATCTTAACTCCCATTGCGCTGTTCCTTCTCCCCTTAGTCTTATATATGGCTATTTCCAAGTTATACATAGCAAGTAATCTTGCCCGCCAGCTCACAAATGTCGGGGGATCAGGATTAATCCAATCCTTCGTAATACATGCACGCACCACTGCCATACAAATAAACAAAAAAGATATCATTGCTTTCGATCTTGTATGAGCCAAGGTACCTGAATTAACGCCAATCAGAACCAATTCCCCAGTTATGCACACTGGTGATCCCATTATTAAAGCTAAAAAACGTTCAATAGACGAAAATAATTCCGCTAATTTGGGGCATGAACATATGGACTGCATCAGCAGCAAATAAACCATAGCTGTTACATTTGGTCCCAGCTGATGTCACCCATTTGGAGATCTTCCTTGGGGTATAGTACAAATCATATATGGCCAAATAGTGCAGAGTATGCATCCTCCCAGTCATCAAAACTTGATTCGCCAGACTTAAAGATTCTATGATGTTAATTCCCTCTTGATTTAACTTCATTACCCACTTACCTTGACATAACTCAACATCATCTGGAAGTACATCAATCAAATGAGAATAAAATTGACCAATAGGTGTTTTTTTCTCATTTTCTCAACTAGAGGGAACTTTCTAAATTGATGTTCATGACCAGGGCCTAACGTGTACAGATAACTACGAATTTGGAGGTATTTAAAAATTCAAGTTTGGCCAAACCGTATTTTGTTTGTAACTCAGCGAAGGATACCAACTGTCCATCAACACACAAGTCCCCTAAGCAATGAATTCCTTTTGAACGCCATCTACAAATTGTTTGGTCACGGAAAATAAATGGGAGTAACCCGGCGGCTGCAAATGGGGTGTGCGCGTTTAGATTGGAAACCCCCAGTTGCCGCTTAACTTGCCTCCAAACAGAATATGCAGCTTTAAGAATTTTGAATTTAGTTTTCTTAAAATAACTGGGTTCTAACACTTTAACCAGACAACTGTTGGCCTCGTCCCCCAGCCCAAACTCGTAAATGGGAGGACTATGGCAAGGCATTATCCTAGCCCTATCCCGCCCTACCAAATGACTAATAAATTGCAGAACGGCTGCCCAATAGTAAAACATAAAATAAGGGATGCCCCAGCCACCACGATTTTTCTGCAGCAGCATCTTTTTGTAAGCCCTTCTCTGCCGCCTATCGCCCCACAAGAATCTAGAGCTAATCATCTCTAGCCTCTTAAAACATGAAGCTGGAAATTCAAGTGGGATTGTTCTGAACATATAAAGAAACTTGGGCAATACCAGCATTTTTAAAACGTTTGACCTTCCATGTGGAGATAAATGCAAATGGTCTAATCTCTCCAACATTGAGTTCACTTTGGTAAGCACAGAATTCATATTTATCTCTGGCATCTTAATAATTGGTAAAGAAATTTTGATTCCCAAATAAGTGACTTCCGGGATGGATGTTATATTATCAGGAGGTTCACCACCTATAAATAAAATCTGTGTTTTGGAAATATTTAGCTTATACCCCGAAAAGAGCCCAAACTTAGATGCCAATCCATCAATTGCCGGTAATGCGGTGACAATGTCATTGGTAACAAGAACAATGTCATCCGCATATGCCAAGGCTCTATAATCGATATCCCGCAATTGGACTGGTTTAATATCAATAGCCTGATTTAACTTGGTAAAAAAAAAATCAATATATAAAGCAAATAATAAAGGAGAACACGGGCATCCTTGTCGTGTACCACGACTAATTGTGAACAAGCCCGACTCTTGGCCAGTGATTCGAATACAGGCAGCTGGGAGCAAATATAATGACTTCAACGCTTGCCGCATCCCAGGTCCAAAGCCGTTCAGTCGTAAAGCCTCCCACATGTATGGCCAGGAAACCCTGTCAAATGCCTCCTCGGCATCCAACAGGGTTTTCCCCATTGTGGACTTGGTTGCTTCTGCCCAATCCACAAATGATATTAGACGCCGAACATGATCTGCAGTATAGCGCCCTGGAATAAACCCATGCTGGAATTGTGAGACCAGCATTGAAATGATACCCGATAAACGTGCTGCTAAAATTTTAAAATACCTTTTACTATCGGAGTTAATTAACGAAATAGGTCTATAAGATGACGAAAGTAAGCCGGTTTGTCTTTTTTTTAAGAAAACCGTAATAGTAGATTTCTGCCAGGACAATGGTGCATTTCCCTTTTGTGCAGCCAAGAAAGTCAGCATGATTTACTCTTTCAACACCTGCCGAACGGTTCTGTAAAATTCAAGCGGAATGCCATCTGGCCCCACCGCCTTGCCAATAGCCAATGATGTTAATGCTGCCTCCACTTCCTCCCAAGTTATATCGGCGTCTAATTCTTCCGTTTGGTCATGTGTCAACTTGGAAATTTCAATGTCACCACAAAACTCCGCTACTTTCTCTTCAACTCCCAAGATATCCTCATCCATATACAATTGACTATAAAATTAGTCAAAGACCTCTAGCACTTCGGCTGGCTTATCACAAATTATGCACTGCTCATCCTGAATGACATTAATCCTTTTAGACACCTTTTTGATCTAGCCTTTTGGCCAATATTCAACCAGAGTTTTCCCCCACCACATATATCTTGGACCTATATTCTGCAATTTGTCCAGCCGACTTTGTAGCAAAATTCTGGTATAGCCTCATTTTTTGGATAGCCAAATCACTCGCAATTTGTTAGGAATCCTGACCATTGGTAAATACCACCATAAAGCCATTTTCTAACAACCGATGTTTGTTCATCTCGTTCAAAAATTCTGCCCGTAATTTACACTGTTTATTAACAGAGTAACTTATGGTCTCTCCTCGAACACCTGACTTAAAAGCATCTCACGCCATGTGAACAGGGGCAGACCCACAGTTATTTAAAAAAAAATCTACTATACATTTACACATTTGTTCACAGTAGGCAGAGTCAACCAATAATTTACGTTCAAACGTCCAGGCCCTTATGGGAGATCTGTCGCTAATTTCTAATTCTAACATGATAGGATTATGATCAGAAATTATTTTAGGTTGAATGTCAATCCTAGCTTTACTCGCAAGCTCTGCAGTTACAAAAAAGTAGTCTAGGCGCACATGCTTTCGATGAGGTGCAGAGTAAAAGGTATTCCCTGGGGCACCCATTCCTTTCAGCCACCACTCATCTACTAGCCCAAATTCCTTAACAAGACCCCTAGTGGCTATAAAGACTTTATTTTTCTTCCCATTGTAAAGATAATTGCTTGATATGTCAACATTTCCTCCTAAATGGAGATTAAAGTCCCCACACAAAATCAAGGGAGATGGCCAAACAGCTAACTCAATGCTAAGATCATTCATCATATCTGGGTCGTCTGAATTAGGACCGTAAATTGAACAAATGGTCGTCGGAAGACAGTCTACCCATAGCGCAATAATCACCCATCGGCCACAGAGATCTTCTTTTACACGCTTACACTCCCCCCACCCAAGTCTTTTCAAAATTGCAACCCCTCTCGTTGTTGACCCTTGACGTGTACAGCCCACAAACTCCAAGCCCAGATCCCTTAGCCACCTCCTGTTGTTCCATGCAATATGTGTCTCTTGTACACTCAGCAGATCCACCCTCATTGATTTAAGAATCTGAGCCAAAATCCCTCTTTTTTTTCCCTATCATTCAGGCCACAGATGTTCCAGGAACAAACAAAAAATGTACCCATCCTTAAACAAAAAATATTTTATCATTGCTGAAACACTTTGCCATCCCGCCAGACTACCGAATTGTACAAATGCAAAAAATAAGTTTGTAAAAACTTTATTCACCCAATCCTTACTGCCACTCAAATACTAAAACCCACCTATACTATTCCTTGCCCCACTGCCCCTAGCACCCTCCCCACCCTTGCCACCCCAAAGATCCCCCCACCCATACACCCACCCAAATGAGGCAGAAGAACTGAAAAGACCCTATTGACAATGGAGAGAAAGGGTTAAGTGCCCTCCACTGGCCCCCCCTAACCCCCTGGTATACAGAAAAATAAAAGGAAAGCTTTCTACATTGCCTATATTGCGACTGTCCTGCTAAATTGGACCCAAGAAATCCTTAGCAGCAATCTCAGAAATAAAAAATAACGTTTTTTTATAAATGATTTTGAGCTTTGAAGTATTTAGTAAATAGGCCTGTGTCCCTTTTGCTTGAAATAGCGGGATCAATTGGCGCAGATGCCACCTCTGCTGAACTGTGGCTTGACAGTAATCTGGGTGCACAAAAAATTCACAGCCCTTCCACTTTGTCTTACGGTCTGGCCTTGCTAAATCATACAAATATTCGGCGAGTAGAAAATTATTTATGCGTATCAGTATGGCTCTAGGTTTGCCCAACGCCCCCCTAGTACCACCCCGCATCTGAAAAGGGAATCTATGAACCCTCTGCAGCTCAAATTCCCACTTCCAGTGGGTCAATTCAGGGAAGGCTTCCAAAAACAGATTAATAACAAATTGACGAATGTCTTTCCCTTCCGTTCCTTCCGGAACGCCAAGTACTCGCAAATTGTTCTTCCTTGATCTGTTTTCTAAATCAATTAGCTTCCAGTTTATATCGTCATGTAGGGAAGATACATCAGCTTTCTGCTGTCCAATTTCATCCTCGATTAAGGAAATTCTGTCTTTGGCTTCCCCAATCCTAGCCGACATCTCCGTGCAGGACTTGACAACGCGGGGCACCATGTTCTGGAGCTTACAGACTGCAACCTGCATCGGTAGGCCTTCTGCTTTTGTCTCCTCAAGATGTGACATTATAGCCTGATAAATAGTGGCTAAAGTAACCTCATTCTCTATCAGTTCACCAGGACAGATAGTTCCTCCATGTGGACCAACAGAGTCCCCCCCTACTGTCACTCAACCCCCCAAGTTGTGGTAAAAAAATATGATCCAGAATAGGAGACCCATCATTACCCAGTCCGTCCCCAGGCAGTGAGTTGGATAATTCCTTTGTTTCTTTTGCCTTTTGTATAGTACTTCTTTCCCCAGAAGTTAACATACTATTTTCCTTTTCATCCGGTGGGGCTGAGATAGTCAGACTTCTGTCATCTGCCCAGTCACCTTTAACACTCTCAATCTCCGAGGTATTAGATACATCTGACATAGAATTAAAATTTCCGCCTGAATCCCCGGAGTCCGCCTCTATTATTGCGTCTCTGCTGGATGTTTCTCTGTAGGTCACAGATCCTTGATGTGTTTCTCCGAGACTCACATTAGTAGCTGTTGGAAATAGGACATTTTGGGTATTAGTTAGAGCCCCTGATGTCAGCTGGGGGGAAGCGGCATTTTCTGCAATAAACTCTAACTTCTCTTGCTCACACACGTTATCCACCTCAGCTGCCCCCATTTCTTGCACAGTGTCCTGCTTTTTTGACAGAGAAGATGCACTCGGGCTTACCAAAGGCACAGATGTATTAATTACTACTCCAGGTATGCCACAAACTTTATTGACTTGCGGGGCAGCCGTTACTCATCACTTGTTCTATAGCCGGCGTCTTGTTTTTACATGGCAGTTTTTTTTAAATCCCAGGAATCTTTACCTTGACCCCAGCAGCCTCGCTAATCCAGGTAGCCCCCGGAGAGAGAATCGGATTCTCCTGCGAAACACCAGAACCTCCAGGGACGTCGATGTCTGCCAAACCTGTGCTTTCCGCTGTTGCAGAGAAACCCCCGACATGGCCAGAAGCAGGTGCTGTTGCAGTGGCCTCTGCCTGAGTCTTCGGGCCCTTTGCATTGGCGCTGGCGTTCTTGTGACCCATCGCTGTCGTCCTGCTGTAGCCCAGGTCTTCCAGAGGGTCCCGAGTCTGCGCAGCCACAGCCGCAATTCTCTCCCCTCGATGCCGGGAGCCAGCCGCGACTGCTGCGCCGATAACCACGGTGAGCCACAGAGCACAAAACGCGCTGGCGTCCTTGTTGATACAAATGTAGCAATAACCACAACATTCCCAGCTACTTTGAGCCATGTTCAGCAAAGTGCTCCGCATCTGCGTTGCATCAGCAGCTTCACCGGCAACCAGAGGTGTAGGGGGGTAGGTAGAGGAGAGCACTCGTAACCTGCCTCACTCGGACACAGCCGTGTCCGCCATCTTGCCTCTTCGTATGACAGAGGAATTAAATCATTTGAAAATTTACGTTTAGCTTATAAACTTCCGGCCCACTTTAAAAAAAAAATATATATATATCTACAGATCAGAGACTATCTGGTCTCCAATTTGGAGGCAAAAGAAATGATGCATTCAAGTGTTTGGGATTGTATATATGGGGGGAGTCTAAATCTCTGATAGGGTCAATGTACGCTCATTTACATAGTTTTAGACCAGATGGTAATGAAAAACTAGCAGAACGCTGGAGTCAAACTTTGGGGATAATGGTTTTACCTAGAATGATTAAACAGGTTTTAGGTTATGTTAAGGATTCGGTTCACTCTGTTAGTTTGCAACTCCAACAACTACGTTTTACTTGCATGTTGTACTACACCCCGACTAGAATAGCTAAATGGGCCCAGGGAAACAAGATGGGGGATAAGGTAAATTGCCCTAAATGTGGGCTATACGCTGCTAATTTGAAACATATGTTTATTGAATGCCCAGAATTGAGGAGTTATTGGCAGAAAATTGAACAAATACTCCATTCTAAACTAAGGTTGGACCATCCACTCACGGACCTTGAAATTATGTTGGGGTACAAGGATGATAATCCAGCAGTGGCGCGTCTTTTTTCAATCTTGATGGCTGCTGCTAGGTTGGCTATCGGCAGGGTATGGGTTTTTGCTACACCACCTGTGGCAGAGGATTGGTGGGCGATCATTAGAGACACCTATGGCTTAAAGGCAGCCCTGGCAAAGGCAAGAGGTATTCGCTCGTTAATCAAGCTAGAAGTGCTATGGAGACCACTGGCTTTTAATGGAATATTCTAGCTAGTATTTGTTTAATATGAAATAAGTTGTGTCTCCTTTTAACCTCTCCGTATTTGTTATTATGATTTCAAGGGTTTTTTTTGGTTGGTTTTTTTCTCTTTTTCTGTCTATTTTGTATTTTCTTTGCCTGATAAACTATAAAACCTCCAGTTTATGTTTATTGTATATATATATATATATATATGTGTATATATATATATATATATATATATGTATATATATATATGCCCTTTCTGATGAAAATAAAAATTGTAAAAAAAAAAAAAAAGGGAATGCCAATAGGCCTTGTCACGTGACTAGGTTAGAACAGGGAAGAAACACTGCCCATTTCACATGCATACGGTTTTTTAAGTTGCCTTCTTTTCTACATGATGACTAAAAGATATATATTTTTTTTTAATGCGTGTTTAGGTAATGGGGTGGGTCACTACTGGGATGGTGCCAGTGCGCAGAGCCCTCGCTCCAGGTTATTTTCAACTAACTGCATTGGGAGCTAGATGATGTGCATACATGGGAGTGGTGGTACTAGTCCCCCCCCCCTGCAGGAGGGGTGGAGATCTGATGCAATGTCAGAAAGTAATTCCAACAGCTTATGTAGATTTGTAAATTGGTGCATTATATGGAGTAGTGTGTGTGTTTAATAAATGTACTCTTACTTTTATAAAGCAAAGTACAGACTGGACACTCAATGGAGTGTTATTTCTGCGCACCTGCACATGGCAATTACTAGCCCACACCACATCCCTTGAGTAAGCCTCAGACTGCTCTGCAAAGCTACCCTCTGAGAGTCAGGCGCTACAATTGGGTGTTTGGTTCCCAGTGAAGGACAAATGTAGTCATGTTATTTGTGCAGGCCTCACAGATGCTGCCTCGTTTTCCAACATTTGTGTCTAGCGGCATGAAACATAGTATCCCATTCTGGTGCGCATGTTTAGCATTTGATAAGTCCAGTTTTGCCACACATTACCTATGCAGTAATGAGCAAATGGAAGAGCGCAAGGCTCGGAGAAGGGTTAGAAGTTCTGGTTATGTGAACTATAAGTAGATGTGAAGATATTATGATTTAAATGTAAACTGTATTGATTTGACTGACTTAAGTTGATTATCATGTGCTAGTGTGATGGTGCTTTCCAGAAAAGTATTGCATATAAATGTTCTAAGCCATATTGTACACCTTCGAACCCTAACACTACACCTGCATGAGGAGGGTGTCTCCTCAAAAGATAGGGACAGCAACTGATACCTACATCACAGAGGGGGGTGTAGGGGTGGGTTGACCTTTATGGGGGACTGGAAAAAAAGGGGTCCTGGGAGGGTCCCGTGCTTTTTAACGGCAGGGAGGGTTTCCACAGAACGGGCCCCAGATATCCTTCCTCCGCTGAAAGTTTCTTGCTATTGGCGCAGGTCAAAACCACTGGAAGAGTAGGGCAAGAGGTTTCTTTACCCCGGGTAGTAACAACCCAGGGGTTACCATGGTGGGGGGACCTCAAGAAACTTTTCCCATGGTGGAAGAAGGGTGGGGTAGAGTTGAGTGTCCGGCAGGCCCCCCAGGTTAACTCGTTGGGAGGTGAGCAACCCAAGGGTGGCCCCTGGTAGTGGGTGGCCCCAAAGGAGGGTAGTTCTTGAGTGATGGTGTGTGGTGGTAGCCCCTAGGTACACTAGGTGGGGTAGGTAATTGACCCAGTGGAGATCTGAATGGGGGTGATGTACTCCCTGGTTTCCAGGTGAAGGGTTAATGGTGGACCCTGAGTTGCCAGGGTAGGTGTTTAGTCAAGGAAGCAACAGGATGTCATTCTGAAGCTGGTGTTGTGAACCTGAAGTGGTGGATGGGGCGATGCCTAGCCGGTAACCAATCAGGTCGGGCCAGTGGGACTTGGACCCAAGGACCAGGAGCATGGGGGTGTTCCCCTCGCTCACGGCAGAAGGTGGACTTCTGCAAGGTGGTACCACCCTGAACGCAAGTGGGGCCCATCTTAAGTGAGGGGACCCTGTACTTCAGAGGAGGGCGGTGCAGGCCTAGTCGGAATCTTTAGGGTCCCTGGCTGAGGGTGGTAGTATTAGCCTGAAGGCAGGTGGGGCCTTTCTTAAGTGAATGGACCCTGCTCTTCAGAAGGGTTGGTGCAGGCCATCCAGGGATCATGTGGGTCCCTGGGCGGTCTCCCATGGCGCTGCAGGGAGACCGGGTAGAGCCATGAGAGGTGGGTCTGATAACTCGGGGCCCACAGGCTGTCTAAGGGTACTCCAGGAGGAGAACGTGCCTCTCGGACGGAAGGGTGCATAGGCCCTGTTCTCAAAGCAGAGAACAAGAAAGAGGTCTAGTTTCCCGGGGTAGTTTCTGTGTGGAGCTACTGACGGGGGGGGGGAATGACCTGTAGGATGTCTGACGGGGCACTCCCAGTGTTCCTCCCTGGCACTGCCAGTGTGGTGGTGAGGTCCTATCAGGGAGCCAGGCCAGTGGCCAAAGGGTGCTTTTCTGTGTGGGGAAAGCACAAGGGGCTGTGCTTTCTTTAGGGAAGCCAGTCATCCCGAAAGGGTGGTGGCAGCAGAATGACCCCAGCTGCAGGCTGAGAGGCCAGAGAGGTTGCATCTTTGGGGTGCAAGGATCAAACGGAGAGAGGGTACTGGTTGGAACAGACTCTGGAAAGGAGACCAGCTAGTGACCCAGGGGAAGGGATGTAGACCTATTCCAGAAGACCGCTTTGGTGCTTTGGGCACTGTACCCTTGTCCAGAGAAGTGGTCGGCATAATGTTGCATGCCTAAGGGCAAAGGTGGGCCTAGTTAGGCTGAGTCCATGTAGACCATGAGTGACCTAGAGGTATCTAACCTAGAGCCCGGAGGGTTCTTAGGGTAGTCTGGGATCCCTGTCATGGGTGGAGATTTCATGGATGGGAGGAGTAGGTGGTCTGAGGCGATAACTGGTGAGTAAGGGGGGTCTGGTCAGAACCCCTTATAACTAGTTATCACTGACTACGGGAAGTGTACCCATGTACAGTGGCTACTTCTTCCCTGTAGGAATCAGCTGGGCGTAGCGTGTGTTAAAGGTGGTTGTGACACTATGGGCGCCTGGATTTTTCGCTTTTTGAGCACCTAATTGTTGAGCTTTTACTGTAGAGGAGCCTCATAAGTTGGGACTCCCCACAGTGAACTCATAATGAAAGAGACTGCATAGGGATTTTACTGGTGTCCCCCTGGCTTGAACAGGCAACTGCGCAGCATCTGGAGTAAGGGACACCGGGCTGGTTAAATGCAGACACGTGTTCATGCATGTGCACACGTGTAGGGGAGATTCCTATTGTGCGCAGCCAAGGAGCAGGTGCAGATAGACTGGTGTGGCAGGACTTATGCAGAATGGGGTAGTGACATGGAATAGGCTTTATACAGTGGGAAGAAACATGCCCGGGAAAGTCAGTGTGCTTTACAGTGTGTATTCCATTATACTCTTATAGGGATAGGGAGCACATATGCTAGTTTTACTTTCCTAGGGCCTACAAATTCCAGACATGCACTAAAGTCCATGTAACGGATATGAGAAGAAGTATTCTTTTGAGTCCAAAGTCATATTTGTACTGCTTTTGTGTCATCCAGAAATGTCACATTTCTCGGAGTCAGCCATAACCAGGGCCTGGCTGAGGGCTGACCTCAGCAGGATGGATTGGTAACCTTTCTTCCACAAGCTAAGGCCTCCTCTCCACGAAGAGAAGATGGGTGGGGCTACAGGCTCATCCATCAGCAGCTATCACAGGGTTCCAGGCACCAGACTGCACCAGGGAGGGAAGGGAGCGTCGGGGATAGGGGCTTCTGAGACCATGTGGCAAGAGACCCTGGACGGGGAAACAACCTTTACAACGCAACTTTTACAATGCACTACCGTTACAACGAACCTTTTACAACGCAACATCCATTACAACGCATGCATTTACAACGCAACCATTATAACGTATGACATTACAACGCACACCACTACAACGCATAGCATTACAACGCATAGCATTACAACGCATAGCATTACAACACATAGTACCCTTACACTATCCTACACTTACCCTACTGTTGCACCCCCTGGAGTTAGAATAGTAATTTTTACCCCTACACTATCCAACACTTACCCTACTGTTGCACCCCCTGGAGTTAGAATAGTAATTTTTACCCCTACACTATCCAACACTTACCCTACTGTTGCACCCCCCTGGAGTTAGAATAGTAATTTTTACCCCTACACTATCCAACACTTACCCAACTGTTGCACCCCCTGGAGTTAGAATAGTAATTTTTACCCCTACACTATCCAACACTTACCCTACTGTTGCACCCCCTGGAGTTAGAATAGTAATTTTTACCCCCTACACTATCCAACACTTACCCTACTGTTGCACCCCCCTGGAGTTAGAATAGTAATTTTTATCCCTACACTATCCAATACTTACCTTACATGCAATGTAATGGTATGCGTTGTAATGGTATGCGTTGTAAAGGTAGTATGCGATGTAATGGAATGCGTTGTAAAGGTAGTTTTTAAAAATTCGTTGTAAATGCATGCGTTGTAATGGAATGCGTTCTAATGGATGTTGCGTTGTAAAAAATGCGTTGTAAAGGTACGCGTTGTAAAAGTATGCGTTGTAACGTCATACATCCCCCTGGACGATGCCATTTTGAACAAACCTAGAGGCTGGGCAGGAAGGAGGAGCAGGGGTAGTGAGGTGATGTGTTGCTGTTTGATAGGACAGGAAGCGACTTCCTGCCAGCCCCCTACTCAACTTTTAAAAAGTGCTCGCACAGGAAGAGAAGCTTTCTCTGGGGTGTGGTCTGCTGAGGCAGAGGGTGCTGGAGCCTGGCGCAATGTGCAGTTGGAAGGAGGAACCCCCTGACTATCCCAGGATCCAGAATAGCGCCAGGAGAGGAGTCAAGGACCAGTGAGCAGAAGCCTGGGCCTCTGCGCAGGGAGAAGAGAGGCCCAGGAGGAGAGCAGGCGAAAGGCTGGCGCAGGGAGCCAGTGAAGACCGCTCGCTGGGGAGCACCACAGGTAGCGAGAAGAGGCCAAGATCATCCAAATCGGATTCCTGGAGGCAGAGATACACCCCCAGAAGGTAGGCGACCTTTGACTTCTAGAGGGACCGCCGACGAAGCGCATAGGGCTCCGCCACTGGTCTATGATATGCCCCCGGGGTGGGTCAGGTCCCGGGGGCTGACCCCAGCAGAAGGGAAGCCTGGGATCACAATCGCGCTCCCCGTGAAGATGCCCAGGATGGGGGCCAGAATCCCCCCCTGGCCCCTGCCAAAGATGGAGGCGGGGGAGCGCTGTCGCGCCCCCCCTGTGAAGATGCTGCCGGGTAGCGCCATCGTGCTACCCATGCAAATGCCCTTTGAGGGGGCCAGGAGCCCACCCTGGCTCCGCCGAAGGAGGCGGGGGAGCGCCATTGTGCCACCCCGCCAAGGCAAAAGTCGGGGGCTCAATGGCGGGCCCCCCGGCAAAAATATGCCCCATCCCTGGGCCCGAAGAAGAGGAGGAGGCTCGCACAGCGTGCCAGGAGCCCACCCTGGCCCCCACAGAAGAGGCGAGTCGGGGAGCGCCGGCGCAATCCCCGGGAACATGGTGCCAGCCCGGGACCCGTTCTCTGGGCCCGAAGTGATGACCAGCGTGTGGGGGGAGTGCCACTGCACTCCCCCGAGGCCTGGCGAGAGCCGGAAAAGCCAGCGGAGTCTTGTGTGTGCTGAGCCAGCTCCCGCAGCAGCACGCAAGGGTGCTGGCTGTGAGTGGAGCCGCGGGAACCACCGGGGATGGGCTCCCCAGGTGGCTCTCCTTCAGGATGGTAACACGGGGGGACCTGACCCAGTTAGTAGAGGAGCGGCCAGGGTGAGCTCCCCGAGTCGCCAGGAGCACCGCAGGAAGCACCTACCGCCAGGAGCAGCCTGGGGTGGGCACCCCGAGCTGCGAAGTATCCCTTGGAGGTCCAAGTGGGACCTGGCCCCCCACCGATGAGTGGAGATGCGGCGAAGAACCATGAAAACGTGCTGCGAGGCTCTCCCCAGAGCAGCGGGGGAGCCGCTGCTCTAGCATGCAAGCCTTCCCATAATGCCTTGCAGGACAGGACCTGCCTGCAAGGTCAAAACAGCATTTTCTCGGCTGGTGGTGGCCCCAGGAGGACGGGGTCACCACCGTATCTGTACCGGGGAGCAGGGGGAGCTGCTGGAGAGCGCAGCCTCCCCCAGCAAATAGAATGAAAAGCCCCTCCCTAAATCTCATGGGGACTTGAAAAGGATAACCCCTCAAGGGCTCAGCCAGCATTTTAACTCATTTTGGGCTGGAACTTTCGTTCTACAGCCGGAGGAGGGTTGAGAAGTGCATCAAGGAGTGAAATGCTCAGTTGGGGATGTCTGGAGAAGGGCATCCTCTGGAGGTAATGAGGTGTAATTGCACCCGTAGTGCAATAAATAATGTTATTTCTTTTAGAGGGATGGAAAGTCACAGCTGTAATGTGAAGTACCTGTGTACGGTGATGTCATAAGCAAAGTGTGAGGTTCTGTTGTCAGACATTCCTGCTAGGGTGTCTGGCTCTATCTGCGTAATTCTGTGATCTCATCTGTGATGCTTTTAGAGGCTGTAATTGCAATGCATTCTAATGATCCACAAATGTGATGAATACTGTCATTCTAACCTGATGCTTTAACATGTATTCTTGGTGCTGCGCTTAGGTGAAGAACCCAGACTGCTAGCCCGTAAGATGTAAAGGTGTATACATCTTACGGGAAATGCACAGTCAGGGCTATGTGTCACCAAGGCAGGGTTACCTATTTTAAATGCGTGCTGAGGTAATGGAAGAGAGGGACTAGAAAGACTGCCAGAGAAACCCCTATTCAGTTTCCCTGTCCAAAAGCAATTGCAACAAAAGGATTTGGGAAAGAGATGAAGAGAAGAGGAAAAGCGAGTATAGGGGTGGGTGTCAGAGACGTGGCTAAAAATAACAAAATATTCTGTAACTGTTTTGCTGGCCTTTCACCTACAGGTAACTGCATATAAAGTATAATGCACCAACCTTAAATGAAAACTAAATGCACCATATGTTTTTCTGTGTGAAATGCATTTTTTCTGGTAGGACTGTTCAATTGGTTAATGTACTCACTTTAGCTGTCTGTGGGTATAACTCGCCAGTCACCGATTTGAATCATGATCTGAGCCCTGGTCAAATAGTGACATATATTTATAGAGCTAAGAGGTCCAGGCCTGTGACAGAAATCACTGAAAGTAAGTCATTAGTTTCAGAAATGTATTACACACAGGTATAAGATAGGTTACACCCAGTGTAAATGTGCAACAATATTTTGTTTAAATGCTTACAGTGCTTTCAAAAGTTGTTTTATTATTACGTTGATTGTACCTAGTGCAAACCTTTTAGTTTTTTCACAAATTCTAGATATTATCAATTAAAGCCTATACTGGCTCTGAAGCAGGCTTTAGATTTGCTGATTAACCAATTGTACACATTTACATTTCTTTTAGGTAACGGGCACCCTGGGGAGAAGACTTGTATCTACTTTAGCTGCCTCTCCCTTCTCTCACGTTACTGTAGATGAGTGCCTTCTCCCCCTTTCAACCTACAGCGACTGTCCTTTAAATAAAACAAATGGGAACTGTTTTGATCAAATTAATTAAGCTTGGAAACAGAGTTTCCCCATTCTTTCGGCCAGGCACCTTACAACTTAGACACCAAACCCACTGTGCAGGCACACAAACAACTTCACAATGGACATCTTCATCCCTAACTACAATGCCACGGTCTTAGTCAATTCACACTCCACTTCTTCTCTGGTAACTGACATGCTGCTCCATGCCAGGCACATGACACATTTCTTTATCCCATGTTGCAAGCATACACTCACTGCTTCATATCCTTCACCAGAATCTTTGCACGCAACGAGTGATTCATGCTACTAAGGGGCATATTTACAAACCCCGATCAACACCACAGCGTCACTTTTTAAGACGTTATGGTGGAGATAGGGGCATCGCCTAATTTACAAGGCAGCGTTAAGCCACTTAACGTGGCTTAAAGCGGCCTTGTAAATTAGGCACCCTTTCACGCTATACTTGGGCACAAGGGGGTTGCGGTGGGCGTTCCACTGCAACACCCATTGATTTTCACACTCCCCCATATTTACATGGGTGGCGTAAATATGGGGCAGTGCCAAAATTAAGACAAGGGAAAACCTGTTCTTACTCTGACCTAACGAGGATAAATGTTTAATTTCCTCTAGTTTTTGCAGTTTCCATGTGTATTGCGTTGTGCAGCACACATACAAACAGCAAAAGGCCATTTATTGTTAATGTGCAGGAAGGTGTCCCTTCCTGCAGATAAACAATCATTAAAAAAAATGACAAATTGCAACCTGTATATGTGCTGCATTAAGTTTAAGCAGCACACGTTGAAAAATTCAAAACGCCATTTTAGATTGTTTATGTGCTGAAACGACACCTTCTTGTACATAAACAATTTCCCCCTGCAACGCAGGCAGCTTTTCACTATGGTTCAAGGGTGTCTGTGTTAGTGCTAGGCAGCTAAATTAGCACTAGTGCAGGGTGAATCACAGGGCTGCACCATATCCTTGTAAATATGGTGCAGCCCTGCGTTTTCTAAGTGGCGGAGCGCAGCGTTAAGCCAAGGAGGCCAACGCCACTCTGCTCCACTTCCTTGTAAATATGCCCCTAACAGCCAGATTCATCAAGGGAAATTGCGCTCGCAAAGGGCCAGATTCTGAGAATCTGGCCCTTTGCGAGCGCAATTTTAGCATTTGGGATTCATCATCCCAAATGCAAAATTCGCTATTACAGAAATAGCATTTTAGCGAGGAATAGCATTTAAGGAATCTCTATTTGAGATTCCTTAAATGCAATTCATGAAACTTTTAAAAATTTTGAATTCGCAATTTCCGGCCAGTATTTACCGCGAAGTCTGACTTCGTGGTAAATAGCGAAAACTTAGAAAAATGCACTTTAGTGCATTTTTCTAAGTGGTATGTTACACACACACATATGTCCTTTAGACATGTGTGTGCGCAACATCAGGCTACATTTCCATTTCAGGGGTGCTACAGGGTGTCCTTTGGACACCCCCTGAAATCGCATTCTTATTTGCGATTAGCAAATTGCTAATCGCAAATAAGGATTGACTCCCCATTCATTCCTATGGGCCTTTAGGCCCATAGGAATGAATGGGGAGTTAGTCCTTATTTGCGATTAGCAATTTGCTAATCGCAAATAAGGAGGCTGTAGGAATCGCAATTTATTTTGCATTTCTACATGAATCCCGATTTGAGAGTCCTTAATAGCGATTCCTTAATAATCGCTATTAAGGACTCGCAAATCGGAACCATGATGAATCTGGCTGAGGGTGTTTTTACTATATACAACTAAAAAGTCAAGTTTTTTTCTGAAAAGACAAAAGTGCACACATTGCAGGGTTTGAAACACAACTGTTTGGTTGGTAAATTAAAGTGAAAATACAATAGCATAAACCAGTGTAGGAATTAGGAAATGCTCAGATTACTTCCTGGTCTCCTCTTAGTCCCAGTCTTCATTGATACAGAGCAGGAATAGACAACAACTTTATTCACATAGAAGAACACATCTATTGTTTAAATAAGGTATGTGGGTGAGAGGCCACCGTAGAAACTCACCTAGGCCCTATTGGTGCTAAAACATTGTTAGCTATAGGCAACAAGCATTAGGAATGCATTAGGGCTCGGGTTTGTTTTAAGTTAGAGATAATGGCATTGTAAATGGCAATGTGTTTTAGGCACTCTGCACTACCACTCTGCACTCTGCACTACCACTCTGCACTCTGCACTACCACTCTGCACTACCACTCTGCACTACCACTCTGCACTCTGCACTACCACTCTGCACTCTGCACTACCACTCTGCACTCTGCACTACCACTCTGCACTACCACTCTGCACTCTGCACTACCACTCTGCACTACCACTCTGCACTCTGCACTGCCACTCTGCACTGCCACTCTGCACTGCCACTCTGCACTGCCACTCTGCACTGCCACTCTGCACTACCACTCTGCACTGCCACTCTGCACTACCACTCTGCCCTCTGCACTGCCACTCTGCACTACCACTCTGCCCTCTGCACCGCCACTCTGCACTGCCACTCTGCACTACCACTCTGCCCTCTGCACTACCACTCTGCACTACCACTCTGCACTACCACTCTGCACTACCACTCTGCACTACCACTCTGCACTGCCACTCTGCACTGCCACTCTGCCATCTGCACTACCACTCTGCACTACCATTCTGCACTACCACTCTGCACTACCACTCTGCACTACCACTCTGCACTACCACTCTGCACTACCACTCTGCACTGCCACTCTGTACTGCCACTCTGCACTGCCACTCTGCCATCTGCACTACCACTCTACACTGCCACTCTGCACTGCCACTCTGCCATCTGCACTACCACTCTGCACTGCCACTCTGCACTGCCACTCTGCCATCTGCACTACCACTCTGCACTGCCACTCTGCCCTCTGCACTACCACTCTGCCCTCTGCACTACCACTCTGCACTACCACTCTGCACTGCCACTCTGCACTACCAATCTGCCCTCTGCACTACCACTCTGCCCTCTGCACTGCCACTCTGCCCTCTGCACTGCCACTCTGCCCTCTGCACTGCCACTCTGCCCTCTGCACTACCACTCTGCACTCTGCACTACCACTCTGCACTGCCACTCTGCACTACCACTCTGCACTGCCACTCTGCACTACGCACTGCCACTCTGCACTACGCACTGCCACTCTGCACTACCACTCTGCACTACGCACTACCACTCTGCACTACGCACTACCACTCTGCACTGCCACTCTGCACTACCACTACGCACTGCCACTCTGCACTACGCACTACCACTCTGCACTACCACTCTGCACTACCACTCTGCACTGCCACTCTGCACTGCCACTCTGCACTGCCACTCTGCACTGCCACTCTGCACTGCCACTCTGCACTACCACTCTGCACTGCCACTCTGCACTACCACTCTGCACTACGCACTACCACTCTGCACTGCCACTCTGCACTACGCACTACCACTCTGCACTACGCACTACCACTCTGCACTACGCACTACCACTCTGCACTACCACTCTGCACTACCACTCTGCACTACCACTCTGCACTACGCACTACCACTCTGCACTACCACTACGCACTACCACTCTGCACTGCCACTCTGCACTGCCACTCTGCACTACGCACTACCACTCTGCACTGCCACTCTGCACTACGCACTACCACTCTGCACTACGCACTACCACTCTGCACTACGCACTACCACTACGCACTACCACTCTGCACTACGCACTACCACTCTGCACTGCCACCCTGCACTACGCACTGCCACTCTGCACTACGCACTGCCACTCTGCACTGCCACTCTGCACTACGCACTACCACTCTGCACTACGCACTACCACTCTGCACTACGCACTACCACTCTGCACTGCCACTCTGCACTCTGCACTGCCACTCTGCACTCTGCACTGCCACTCTGCACTACGCACTGCCACTCTGCACTACGCACTGCCACTCTGCACTACGCACTGCCACTCTGCACTACGCACTGCCACTCTGCACTGCCACACTGCCACTCTGCACTACCACTGCACTACGCACTACCACTACGCACTACGCACTACCACTCTGCACTACGCACTACCACTCTGCACTACGCACTACCACTCTGCACTACGCACTACCACTCTGCACTGCCACTCTGCACTACGCACTACCACTCTGCACTGCCACTCTGCACTACGCACTACCACTCTGCACTACGCCTCTGCACTCTGCACTACGCCTCTGCACTCTGCACTACGCCTCTGCACTCTGCACTACGCCTCTGCACTACGCCTCTGCACTCTGCTCTACGCCTCTGCACTACGCCTCTGCACTCTGCACTGCCACACTGCACTACGCACTACCACTATGCACTGCCACTCTGCACTACGCACTACGCCTCTGCACTACGCCTCTGCACTCTGCACTACGCCTCTGCACTCTGCACTACGCCTCTGCACTACGCACTACGCCTCTGCACTACGCACTACGCCTCTGCACTCTGCACTACGCCTCTGCACTACGCCTCTGCACTATGCACTACGCCTCTGCACTCTGCACTACGCCTCTGCACTACGCCTCTGCACTATGCCTCTGCACTACGCCTCTGCACTATGCACTACGCCTCTGCACTATGCACTACGCCTCTGCACTATGCACTACGCCTCTGCACTACGCACTACCACTCTGCACTACGCCTCTGCACTACGCCTCTGCACTCTGCACTACGCCTCTGCACTACGCACTACGCCTCTGCACTATGCCTCTGCACTACGCACTACCACTCTGCACTACGCACTACGCCTCTGCACTACGCACTACGCCTCTGCATTACGCCTCTGCACTACACCTCTGCACTACGCACTACGCCTCTGCACTCTGCACTACGCCTCTGCACTACGCCTCTGCACTCTGCACTGCCACTCTGCACTACGCACTACCACTCTGCACTGCCACTCTGCACTACGCACTACCACTCTGCACTACGCCTCTGCACTACGCACTACCACTCTGCACTACGCCTCTGCACTACACACTACGCCTCTGCACTACGCACTACCACTCTGCACTACGCCTCTGCACTACCACTCTGCACTACGCCTCTGCACTACGCACTACGCCTCTGCACTACGCCTCTGCACTCTGCACTCTGCACTACGCACTACCACTCTGCACTACGCACTACGCCTCTGCACTATGCACTACCACTCTGCACTACGCCTCTGCACTACGCACTACGCCTCTGCACTACGCCTCTGCACTACGCACTACCACTCTGCACCACGCCTCTGCACTACGCACTATGCCTCTGCACTATGCCTCTGCACTACGCACTACCACTCTGCACTACGCCTCTGCACTACGCACTACCACTCTGCACTACGCCTCTGCACTCTGCCTCTGCACTCTGCCTCTGCACTACGCCTCTGCACTCTGCACTACGCCTCTGCACTCTGCACTACGCCTCTGCACTACGCACTACCACTCTGCACTACGCACTACCACTCTGCATTACGCCTCTGCACTACGCCTCTGTACTCTGCACTACGCCTCTGCACTACGCACTACGCCTCTGCACTCTGCACTACGCCTCTGCACTATGCCTCTGCACTCTGCACTACGCCTCTGCACTACGCACTACCACTCTGCACTACGCACTACCACTCTGCACTACGCACTACCACTACGCACTACCACTCTGCACTACGCCTCTGCACTACGCCTCTGTACTATGCACTACCACTCTGCACTACGCCTCTGCACTACGCACTACCACTCTGCACTGCGCCTCTGCACTACGCCTCTGCACTACGCCTCTGCACTACGCACTACCACTCTGCACTACGCCTTTGCACTACGCCTCTGCACTACGCACTACCACTCTGCACTACGCCTCTGCACTACGCACTACCACTCTGCACTACGCCTCTGCACTACGCACTACCACTCTGCACTACGCCTCTGCACTACGCACAACCACTCTGCACTACGCCTCTGCACTACGCCTCTGCACTACGCACTACGCCTCTGCACTACGCACTACCACTCTGCACTACGCACTACGCCTCTGCACTACGCACTACCACTCTGCACTACGCCTCTGCACTACGCACTACCACTCTGCACTACGCCTCTGCACTACGCACTACCACTCTGCACTACGCCTCTGCACTCTGCACTACGCCTCTGCACTCTGCACTACGCCTCTGCACTCTGCACTACGCCTCTGCACTCTGCACTACGCCTCTGCACTATGCACTACGCCTCTGCACTATGCACTACCACTCTGCACTACGCACTACCACTCTGCACTACGCCTCTGCACTACGCACTACCACTCTGCACTACGCCTCGGCACTACGCACTACCACTCTGCACTACGCCTCGGCACTACGCACTACCACTCTGCACTACGCCTCTGCACTACGCACTACCACTCTGCACTACGCCTCTGCACTCTGCACTACGCACTACCACTCTGCACTACGCCTCTGCACTATGCACTACCACTCTGCACTACGCACTACGCCTCTGCACTACGCCTCTGCACTACGCACTACCACTCTGCACCACGCCTCTGCACTACGCACTATGCCTCTGCACTATGCCTCTGCACTACGCACTACCACTCTGCACTACGCCTCTGCACTACGCACTACCACTCTGCACTACGCACTACGCCTCTGCACTCTGCCTCTGCACTACGCCTCTGCACTCTGCACTACGCCTCTGCATTACGCACTACGCCTCTGCACTACGCACTACGCCTCTGCACTACGCACTACGCCTCTGCACTACGCACTACCACTCTGCACTACGCACTACCACTCTGCATTACGCCTCTGCACTACGCCTCTGCACTACGCACTACGCCTCTGCACTCTGCACTACGCCTCTGCACTACGCCTCTGCACTCTGCACTACGCCTCTGCACTACGCACTACCACTCTGCACTCTGCACTACCACTCTGCACTACGCACTACCACTCTGCACTACGCACTACCACTACGCACTACCACTCTGCACTGCCACTCTGCACTACCACTCTGCACTGCCACTCTGCACTACGCACTACCACTCTGCACTGCCACTCTGCACTACGCACTACCACTCTGCACTGCCACTCTGCACTACGCACTACCACTCTGCACTACGCCTCTGCACTACGCACTACCACTCTGCACTACGCCTCTGCACTACGCCTCTGCACTCTGCACTACGCCTCTGCACTCTGCACTACGCCTCGAGCACTACGCCTCTGCACTATGCACTACGCCTCTGCACTATGCACTACGCCTCTGCACTATGCACTACCACTCTGCACTACGCACTACCCCTCTGCACTACGCACTACCACTCTGCACTACGCCTCTGCACTACGCCTCTGTACTCTGCACTACGCCTCTGCACTACGCCTCTGCACTCTGCACTACGCCTCTGCACTCTGCACTACGCCTCTGCACTATGCACTACGCCTCTGCACTATGCACTACCACTCTGCACTACGCACTACCACTCTGCACTATGCACTACCACTCTGCACTACGCCTCTGCACTACGCACTACCACTCTGCACTACGCCTCTGCACTACGCACTACGCCTCTGCACTACGCCTCTGCACTACGCACTACCACTCTGCACTACGCCTCTGCACTACACACTACCACTCTGCACTACGCACTACGCCTCTGCACTACGCCTCTGCACTACGAACTACGCCTCTGCACTACGCCTCTGCACTACGCCTCTGCACTACGCCTCTGCACTACGCATTACGCCTCTGCACTACGCACTACCACTCTGCACTACGCCTCTGCACTACGCACTACGCCTCTGCACTACGCCTCTGCACTACCACTCTGCACTACGCCTCTGCACTACGCACCTGCACTACGCACAGCCACTCTGCACTACGCCTCTGCACTACGCACTACCACTCTGCACTACGCCTCTGCACTACGCACTACCACTCTGCACTACGCCTCTGCACTACGCCTCTGCACTCTGCACTACGCCTCTGCACTCTGCACTACGCCTCTGCACTACGCACTACGCCTCTGCACTACGCCTCTGCACTACGAACTACGCCTCTGCACTACGCCTCTGCACTACGCACTACGCCTCTGCACTACGCCTCTGCACTCTGCACTACGCCTCTGCACTACGCACTACCACTCTGCACTACGCCTCTGCACTACGCACTACCACTCTGCACTACGCCTCTGCACTACGCACTACCACTCTGCACTACGCCTCTGCACTACGCACTACACCTCTGCACTACCACTCTGCACTACGCCTCTGCACTACGCACTACGCCTCTGCACTACGCACTACCACTCTGCACTACGCACTACCACTCTGCACTATGCACTACGCCTCTGCACTACGCACTACGCCTCTGCACTACGCACTACCACTCTGCACTACCACTCTGCACTACGCACTACGCCTCTGCACTACGCCTCTGCACTACGCACTACGCCTCTGCACTACGCACTACCACTCTGCACTACGCCTCTGCACTACGCACTACCACTCTGCACTACGCCTCTGCACTACGCACTACCACTCTGCACTACGCCTCTGCACTACGTGCAAATACAAATGCACAGAACAGACCGCCAAATGAATGGACTGCCGTGCGCGAAAGGTAAATGTTAAACGCGCGCAGGAGACATGCAATGCAATGGTGAACGCGCTCGCACCATCTGGATTGCATTACACGGGCACTCCGACAGCTCCTAATTAAGATTAATAAGTCTGCCGTGCGCGAAACCGCCGAAAATATGCCAAATCGGGCACGCGTAAATTACATATAGCCTATCACGTCAACGCTACTAAATACACAGCACAGCGAAGACGAATCAATAGGCAGATGCCATAAAAAACTAAGGAATGTACCAGCCGGACCCCTTTCTGAATTATTTATTTTTTTTAACGCATAAGAGCTCGGAAGCTCCGCCCCCCACTTCGTGGAGGCGTAGGCCCGAGCCCTAAAAAGGGAGGAGTGGGAGGGTACAAATAGACTCCATCTTTTCATGCGAGAGGTCTGAATTTTGAACCACTATTACAGTGTTGCAGTTCTTTTTATTATACTGTTTATTAACTGTTTTCATTACCACGATTTTGTTCTTTTTTCTTGTTACAACTATGCACAATTTTTGCACTACAATAGGACGTTGATTTTAATATAATCGTAATACATATCCTTACTCTGTATACTTCAGTGTGTGTCACTTCATGGTTAAAATAAATTTGGAACCTACTAACAAAAAACAATCCTGGGAAATCTCAAAACTGAATGTCACCGAGACCGCAGCATTCTCATGTAATGTCTAGGTGATTTGTAGGCTATAGTCAACCAAGTTCCCTGACTGCAGCTGGCAAGATGGCAATGAACATATGCTTACAGAGGGTTTAGAAAAAGAACACTCCATCTTGTATGTGTAGGGAAGTACAGGCAGAAGCTCTGTATCTTAAGTAGCATCACTTTTGAAAAGTAGTCTTATACGTTGCATAGATATGAGTTTTTTCCCCTCAGGGTTATGGGGCAGCTGTGGATACTCATGCAGTATCCGCAGTCAGTACTGCTGTTTACCACTGGTGTTGTAGAATTACAGGCAGTGTTACACTCTTGGGCTCGGATTATGAGGCAGGTGGGACGGAATTACCATTTGGATATCCTTTCTGCCTGATCATGACTGGCCTGGTGTTCCCACAGAAACACCAGGTCTGATTTTACTGGCTGGTAATTCCAGTGCAGAAAATTGTATGAGGCTTTGCCTGCAACACCAGCCAGGCATCGCCCCAGTCAAGCTTTCTCATTGGCAATGTTCTCACCTAACAAAGACTATTCTTCCTTTTCTTTCCTTTACCCAGCATATTATGATACGTCTGCCTAATGTTCTAATTTCTTTTTTAGTTTTAAAGGATTTATCTGATAAAAGAAAATAGGTATAACAATACAAGATTAATATAATAAGCTAGAAAAAGAGGAATAATGCATTTCATTTAGAAAAGAGGAAGTGGGAAGGGAAAGAGGACAAAATCGGGGGAGAAAGAGGGAAAAGAGAAAAAAGGGAATATATAATAACTGTATAAGCAAAACAGCATTACAATAAAAATGTTCCTATTGCATTATACAAGCATATAACAATAAAATAGAAAGAATTAAACAACAAAGGTTACAAAATTCAAGGTGGTTTGAGTACTTCAACAGAGGGTTTATGTAAAGACATCTTTTTGGCAGATACATTTAAAAAGTCTGTGACTGGCAACCAAAGTAAGTCTCTTTTAATTGCAAGCGAGATGGGATATACATAAGCTTTATCCAACCTATGATTATAGCAGACTCCACACCACCATGCCTGTAAAGAAACCGTAGAGGTATCTTTCAATGATTTTGTAATTTGTTGAAAGGCAACAGCAAGGAGTAAATCAATAATATGTACCTCAGAGGGTTGTGACAACCAATCTACAGAAATTCTCCCCAGAAAAATATGGGTGTAGGAATATGGGTATGGAAAATGTTGTTAACGTGTAGCCAGACTCGAGTCCAAAAAGCATGAAGGAGTGAACAAATAAATATCATATGTTTGAGGTCTGCTGTTGTATTAGAACAAGACCAACAAGTAGAGGGAATGGTAGGGTCAATCTTGTGAAGTTTAGCAGGAGTGATGAGAAGTCTATTATAAGCAAAAAATAAAGGTCTGTGTTGTATAGAGGACTTGTTGCAGTCAAAGATGTGTGTCTGGGTTGATATGAGGAGGGAAGGGAAAAAGGAGATTGCATTGTTGGGAAAGGGATACGAAAGCCATCTTGAAAAAGCTGATGGGTCTATTTAAGGCCATGAGCAAACCAATCTTTCCAAAAGATAGTTTTATTATTAAATTTGATGTACTTATTATACCAAAGTGATGAGTTTAAAAATTGTGTACAGTCATATTGTGAAGAGAAGAAGAGTGGTTAGAAAGATTTTCGAGCATTTTTAAGAATGGGAAAATTTAGAGAGGAGGGAGTTCTGGAAAATGAGATGAATTCTTCAAAAGAAAACGGATGAAAAAGAGATTTTTCAACGTCCACCATAAGGGTTAAAGTATAATGTCAGATTGATTGTCAGATAAAAGAAAAGCAGATTGTTGGAGAAAAAAATGCAGAAAGATAGGAGTGAAAATCTGGGAAATTAACTGCTCCCATATATTTCGGTTTTTTAAGCTTACAAAGGGACTTTCTTGCTGTTTTGTTATGCCATAAAAGTTTGAAGAGAATAGCGTATAGCTTTTTATAATAAGATTTAGGAATATTGATTGGGATATTAGATAAATAAATCATGATAGGGACTAGCATCATTTTTATGGTATCCAGTCGACCCCACCATGATAAGTACAGGGGGTGCCATCGCGAAGTGGACTCAGATATTACTGATAATCACTCTTTCAAATTTAGAGCGACAGTTTCTTAAATAGAATTAGTGAACCATAAACCCAGATACTTAATCTTATTTGGATTCCAATGAAAAGAGGAAGCAGAAAAATCAGCATGAAAGCATAAACTATTTAAAGGAAGAATCTCACATTTATCAGCATTTAATTTATAACCGGAGACAAGGGCAAAATCATGTACTTCTGATAGAAAAGCTGGTAGGAAGGTTTGTGGATTAGAAATAAATAATAAAATGTCATCTGCACACACTGAGTATTAAAACTTTGTCACCATACGAGAAACCTGTAATAACTTTATTTAATCTAATTTTGATTAAAAAAGGTTCCAGGGCAAGAATAAATAATAATGGAGAAAGGGGACAACCTTGCCGAACTCCTGTGTAATGGAAAAGAGTGAGACACAAGACTATTGGCTAAAATAAAGAATTTGGGAGAGGAGTATAATAAAGTAAAATAATTTATGAATTTTGGGCCAAAACCAAACCAAGCAAGGGTTGAAAAAATAAAAGGCCAACTGACACTATCAAACACCCTTTTTTGGCATCTAAGAGAATTGCTACTAATGAATTAATATATGTTTTGGATTTGCTTAATAGATTAAAAAACAATCTAGTATTATCAGATAAATGTCTTCCTTTAATGACACCGCATTGTTCCTTCCCAATCAAATGGGGTAATAGAGTATCCAAGTGAAGGGTGAGTATTTTTGCCAAAATCTTATAATCTAAATTGATCAAACACATGGTTCTATAATTTTTGCAAAAATTATGGTCTTTGTTTTCTTTAGGGAGGAGACACATTAAGGCTTCTTGAAAGGATTCCTCTGATTGCTGGGTAGAGATAAAGTGCTGGAATAATTGATATAATTTAGGAAGAAGAATGGGAGAAATTAATGTAGAATTCAATTGTAAACCCATCAGGTCCTGGAGCTTTACCTGTTTTAATAGAATGAATGGCGATCAAAATATCCTAGGTTGAATATCGTCTTCTAGGGTGGAAAAATCTATCTCAGGAGAAGAAGGAGGGGAGATAGAAGATAGGTGATGAAGGATGTCTTCTTAGCGAGAGAAAGAGTCAGAAGTATAAAGGGAAGGATAAAATCTAGCAAATTCTAAAACGACATCTTCGTTTTTATGAATTTTAGTGTTAGCCGAAGTCAAAATTGAATCAATTTTAGTTCGTTCTTTTTTAATCTTAAAATAATTAGTGAGAATTTTCCCAGCTTTGTTTTGTACACCACAATATTTAGCATTGTATTTTTTTTATATAAATCTTTTTATTATTTTAAAACAAGGAAAAAAGAAATAGACCTATCCGGTGCCATAGATACATACATTGATAATAGGGTGAAACTGGTACTATATCAGGATAGACGTAGAACAACAGAAGAATCACTGAGCGGCCCGCACTATTGAGTACAAAATAAGATTTGCAGCAAGACAGTCGATGAACAGTTTAAGTGCGGACTCTCAAAACCCTCCCACCCACAAAATCGAAACAGGAGAATCATGGCAACCAGACACTAGAATTTGAAGGACAAAATCAGGATATTTCGCCAGTATTGCTAATAGGAAAAACTAAAAGAGAATTGGAAAAAAAAGGGAAAAACCATATGAGCGATAACAGAAAGAAAACCATAAACCCATCCCCCACCCTGCACCCCTGCAAACGGCTATCGTCTAACCCCCAGTAGCAGCGTTCCTGTCGCCCCAACTAACTAGGTTCTAAAAGTAGAAAAGAGAAATAGTGGGGGAGGGCATTTCCGTGCGAGCTCCCGGTCCCCTTCCCCCCCGCCAGAGACTAGCACCCCCTAAGATAAAAAATCAATAATATCTAAAATCACAAAGAATAAATTAGGGGGAGCCATGATGCACCGCCCAACCTCCGGTGGGCCCAACAGCCATTAATTTACATCCGTTAAGGCCGTAATACCTACTACAGTCAATCACTCTCAGCCCTGGCCTCTCCGAACCATTACGTGAACCCCTCCCGATCGGACCATTACTTCGACAGGAGAATCAAAGTAAAAAAAGAGTCTGAATAGATACCATACAAAACAGTTCAAAGTCAGTAAGTTCTCAAGGACTTCAGCAACGCAGGAATACTCATTCATGGACGGATAGTCCCAACGTAGTTTCCTCCAAGATCGCACCATCACTGAAGATGGAAAGGATGGGAAAGAAGTCCGAGAATTCTCCGGGAGGGGTACACAAATCAAGTCTCCCAAAGTCAACGTTAATGATAGATGTGGCAATCTGTTCAAAACGCTGGGTTCAGGATGTTCCAGGAGAAAAGTTAAGCTACGTATCGGCGAGCACAAGAGCACGATAAGGTGCAACAAACAGTCCACCTGCCTGACGAACCATTTTTTAACCAAGAAGCACAAAGCAGATGACCTGAGGTGGGTGGTATTAGAACAACCCTTTATCCCAGCGCACATAACGGATGTCTCACGATTCCTATTTTTGAAGGAACAACGCTGGATCTTCAAAATGAAGACTGATATATCAGGGTTGAACGACAATATTCCTTGGGTCTCCATATGACCATCCTTGATTTTCCATGTAAAGCCCCTGGGAGTTGTAATTTCTACACATCTTGAACTGAAATACAATTGTTTGTTCACCACCTCCTTTGACCAAAAACTATTCCCCACAGACACTGGGAATACACGATATTGATCCCATCGGTATTAGTATGGGGGTCAGTATGTACTTCGTGGGTGCCCTACTCCAGTAGCCACCCATGATGTTTTTCGCTTTGTCTATCAAGGAGCTATACTCATGGTTGACAGTCCAATGTGTATCCCTGGTGGCTCACACTTGGCCACTTGACCCATATCAGTGTGAGGGTAGTTCTTACCTCTCACCCCTACCGGTCTCTATACTTGGCAATTAGCACTGCGCTAATTCCAAACCACTTATGTAACTTGGGCACATCATATACTCCACTATGCCCTTTATAAAAGAGACTGAGGCGAAGACATTCTCGATGTCCAGTTGTACTCTTATAGTGCTTCTATCAAGTCTCTTGACCATGTATTGGACACTATTAGAGTTTTTCTTCGCCCCAGTGTTTGGGTAGCTCTCACCTGTCACCCCTACACGGTCTTTATAGGTTACAACTAGCCCTGTGCTTTTTTCAAACTAGTCATTTTTTCAAATTTTTCAAACTAGTCATTTCACCAGGTTGTGTCATAAATCGCACAACGTTTTGTATACATAGAGACCTTTTGTGTAATATTTGCCATATGAGGCGATGTGTTTGTCTCGATGTTTGTCTCTTGATCGAGTTTGTATTTACATTTTGCCTCTAGTAAATCTCCAGACTATGGAGACGACTCTTGATCTAAAGTGTCTTCCTGCCATCATGGTATGCTTCATTGATGGTTTTTTGAATAATGCCCAGCCTGACGAGCGATCACGCTCTAACTTCAAGCCATTTCTCCCGTCAGAGACAGTAAATATCAGTCGCGCATGCGCGACCGAGCGGTGTTTGTTTACACCGCAGTGGCATTCCTCTGCGCATGCTCCGGTGTCTGGACGCATCGTGGTGCGCATGCGCGTTGTATCTGACGCGCGTAGATTAGCATTCCCAATTTATAGCAGCTGTTGGTTATTACACAATTGCTCCAATCAGAGCAGGTATTTAGCCTCGCGCCTCGCCTCTCGTCGTCGCCTCCCCTTCGGCTTCACATTCAGCCAAGAGGTACCGACGGAGAGGTAAGCGGGAGCGTCGCGCTGCTCTAGAATTGGTGTGGGAGCCTTGTCTAGCGACTAAGCTGTGATGAGTTTGACCTGTTTTTTTGATCACTAGTACTGATAATTGCGTAAGGACTTATTAAATGCCTAAAACATCGCAATAAACTCTTAGTTGCAGACATTGGCTATGGCTGTGTCTCACAGCCCATAAACTTGTAATTGTATAGTGGATTAGACATCCCACGGTACATCGCCATATGACAATTGTCACTCATGAAGAATAATTCTTCACATAGGATTTCTTGCAGTCAGTTCAGTTTTTGTTATATTAGTCTATTATTTCACCGGCCTCACATTGTTCTCCATGGGACCTTTGATCTAGGTGGGCAATTTAACAACCAGTTGTATATATGCACAAATCTCTTTAAATTTGTTTTTGACTCAGGACACTATCTCAGCCCTCTGAGTCATCTAGGCATATGTATTGATATATGTTTTTTGTGCTTAGAGCGGGGCCTCATTCTCCGAGCCGTTGCCGGGTGAGGTGAGGTGTGACTCCCACATACTGATGGGTAAGTCGTGTTCATATTATTATTTTTTGAACTACATTTAGCAATGGCTATGGTTTACTCTTCTGGCAACCTAAAACAATTGACGGTTCTATTAGGGACTAGTCCTGCTGAGCCCGTGTGTTCCTTATGACACTTTGAGTTTACATAGTGTAATGAACACAAAATAGTTTTGTTTTTTCTGTTTTCTTTACAGGAGTGTATCCACCTTCGAGATATCGGCACAAGGGGATACGGTAGGATGGTCAATGTGACCACACGAGTAGTTTTGACAGTCTTCTTAGGATATTAGGTCTGTCTTTTTCACTTTATAAAAGAAAATTAGCGTGTTTTTCATGCAGTAGCAACAGCTTATCTATTAGGCCCTGAAGAATGCCGGTGTAGTCACACCAATTGGCAGAAACATGTTGGCCGCTTCTACAACATAGCTAAGCAACAGTGATTTTTTCACACTGTTCTACACTTGTTCTTAACCTGACGTCCTGGTGAATACTATTAAAAAAAATTTTTTGCCAGGAACGCCATTTTAACATCACTTACTCACTATTTTTGTTTGCACTGCACACGACCAGTACCATGTAGTGGCATGGACACTTACACCGTTCGAACCAGAAGTACGGGCTCTATGGCCAATTCACCTGGGCCTTGACGCACTACCCTGGTTCCAGTTGTCCTATATGACGAAGTTCCGCCAAGAGGGTGGTCGGATAGGATATCGACTACATAGCTAGTGTCATGTGACCACTTGGACTGATCTTGTGCAATCCAATAAGTCTGGCATCTTAGTAAGGTTCTTACGGACTCAGCCTCTGGTCTTGCAGACCCTCCAATTTTCTCGTGTTACTTCAGAGTCTTAATAGGGGTGTTTGAATTTGGAGGGTCTATAAATATTAATCCCCTTGACCCTTCTCAACTTTTTGTTTCTTTGTTCCAGGAGACTGTCTGAGGGCTGCAGCTCCTTTTGTCGCACGGGGTCCTCGCTCAAAGTCAGGATGGTTGTCGTTGAAATCGCAGCTTGCGGTAATACCTGAGATGTAACAGGGTCCGATTCCACGCCCTCCATCTCCAATAAGCCCGTCATTATTTTATTAATCAGAGCATCCACATGTGAATGGAATGCCCCGATGGCCGCCAATACCGTCTTCAGCGACGGCTCACGCTCCGTCCAGTCCATTTCTCCACACTCAATATCGATCACGTTCACTTCCCCCGGGGAGCCCGGTTTCTCTGGGGGGAACAGGCAGGAGCGGACGGTGTCGGAGGGCGACTGATCGGTTTCTGCGGCAACAATACTTATCTCGCTTCCGTAAGCGAAGACCCCGACCCACCGAACCCCGGCCGGATCCAACCGGGTCCGCGGGTTAGGGACCTCCACCCCTGGTCACTGTCGTGCCACTTCACTCCTCACTCTGTTGATCAGACGATATGAGCGCCGTCGAGATCGGGCAAAGTAAAAACCTCCACTGCGGTAGACCGGACCCTGATCGGACCTCACGGCCGATGTTGTTCAACTACGACTCGGCCAAGTCAAAACTCGAGGCCCCGGCTATCCTGCTGGAGTAGGCCGCAAACTTCAACTCGACACAGCTCCGTCACCGAAGCAAATTAAGTTTTCTGAATTGCACCATCGGAGTGAGCATCGGTTCGTCCACATGGAGGTCGGGCGTTAAATCAGGATTATAAACAGGATTATCTGGCAGGATACGGAGGTCGGTGGAGCCGGGAGTCTACGCAGCCATCTTGGTTGCTAGCGTGGCTCCTCCCCCATTTAGCACTGGATTTAAGCAAAATCAGATTCGCAGATTCGGTTGAAAGTGTAGTAAACGAAAATTTGACTTTAAGAAGCAAGTCTAAATCAGACTGGGATTTAGTAGAGTGAAAGGAATATTCTAACTGTTTAATATGTAAAGAAAGTGTTTGTAATTTTTTGGAAGAGGATTTTAGTTTATTAGCTACAAAAGAAATAATGAGGTCTCTAGAAGCAGCTTTGAAGGTGTCCCAAAGTAGCGATGGGGAGGTATGCGGGGATTCATTTTCTAGAAAAAAATTATTTGAAAAAAGTTGAAAGGCTGGGGTAAATGTGGGGTCTAATAGAAGGGAGTTATTAAATCTCCATCGCTTAGATCCCACTGTAGGAGGAAGTAGCTCTAAATTGAGAGATACAGGAGCATAGTCTGAAAGTAATATGGATCCTATATCGGACTGTGAAAAATGTTGTGTAAGGGCTTTAGAAATAAAAAGGTAATCTATGCGAGATTGAGAAGAATGGACAGGAGAGAAAAAGGTATATTCTTGAAGGGTAGGATGGCATAATCTCCAGGCATCAACAAGGGAGCATTGGGCAATAGTAGATGTGAATTGAGAATGGATATTAGAGGGGATAAATCTAGATTGTGAACGTCTATCAATAAAAGGGTCAAGAATCATATTACAATTGCCACCAACAATCAAATAATCATCAGTGTATGTCATTAGTTTAGATAAAGTCTGGGGCCAAAAAAGTTTATCGGGGTTAGTGGTTGCATATAAATTAAAGATAGTCAAAGGAATTTGTTAACTAACAAAGAAACCGAAACCCATCTACCTTCAGTATCTGCTTCTTGGGCAACAACATGAATATCCAAACGTTTATGACAGAGAATAGCTACCCGATTACGTTTTCCTGAACCAGGAGAAGCAAAAACATTGCCTACCCATTGTCGCTGAAGTTTGGATATCTCTTTTTGAATTACATGAATCTCCTGCAATAAAACAATGTCACCTTTCCAAGCCAGCAATATGTGATAAAACCCTTTGATGTTTTATAGGCAAACCCAAATCTTTAACATTCCAGGATAACATTTTTAACATCTTTTTTTCTCTAACAATAATTCAAAAAGTACAATAGTGTAAATAGAAATAGTAACAAGGAAAGAGTTAACAAGAAAAGAGCAGTGGAGAAGAGTATAAAAAGAAAGAGGAACATAATTCCAAAGATCCCACAATAACTAATGAGAGAAAGAAGATAAAGTGGCTGGAGAGAGGAAAAGAAAGAAGAAAATCGGAAGGAATAAACATTTAGAATATATAGAAATAGATAGGGAAAAGAACCAGGGAATAAATATATAGTAAAATAGAGACCAAAAGGGGAGAAAAAAGAGAAAAAACAAAGACATACTACGAACATACAATGGAAATGGGGGTGGTGGAGCCACATAAGGAAGACACGGTGAGGTGGGAAACCCAATATACCCTTGTGGGCTAGGGCGAAAATTGATATTAACAGGTGAAATGTGCCGACAAGGGATTTCACTTCACTAATTATTTCTAACTGGATATTCAATAAACAAGAATGATAAATCATTCTTGTTTATTGAATATCTTCAGAAGCATGATTGGCTAACAGCTTCAAAATGAAATGGAGATTTAGGATCAATTATAATTTAATTTTTTGTTGATCTACAGTTAGAAATAATTAGTGAAGTGAAATCCCTTGTCTGCACATATCATCTGTTAATATCAACATAAGGAAGACGGCACAGCAGATCAGAAAACTCTAGGAGAAGGTAAAGTGGAGGAGGATATCCAGACTAGATATCAATCACAAATCAGGGAATCACGAAATCCTTACCTAGTGGGAAAAAAGAAAGAAAATACAATATATAAATAACATAACCATATAATCTGGGAAACATGGCAGAGAAGGAGATAAATAGATAACAGTAATGTTACCACAACTGTCAAGTCAATGAAACTAGCAATTTCCATATCTTCTTCCCTACTGGTATCCAAAAAAGCGATGTAAAACAGGATCTTCATAGCTAGTGGTTTTATATTTGTAAGTCAATTTAAAAAGGCATGGGTGAAACAAACCATATCTGCCATTTAGACTTCGAAGTGCAGGTCTCAGATCTAGAAATTGCTGTCGCTTTTGCACAATCTTGAGCAAAAAACAAGGTGGATCCATGCCAAGAAATGTTTCCCTTAAGTTTGGCCGCTTGTAAGACCTTAGGTAGGTCAGTATATTCTAAAAAATATAGAATAACGCCTCTTGGTTTAGTTGATGAAGAAGAAGCTTGTGGGACACGACCAAGACGGTGTGCTCTTTGGATATTCAGTGGTGGAGATTCTGCAATATTAAGAAGCTTTGGAAGAAAAGATTGGAAGAAGATAAGAGGGTCAGAGCCCTCAAGTCCCTCCACAAGGCCAAAGATGTATAGGTTGTTGCGCTTATTTCTATTTTCCAGGCTTTCCACTTGTTGTTTTAGGTGGGAGATTTCCTGATGCATAGAAGGCACTTGGTTGACAATAACTTGAACAGAGTCAACTCGGTTTTCCAGATGAATAACCTTTTGATTTGTATGAGACCAATTGTCTTCCTGACTTTGGAGGCGAGCATTTGTTTCTGCCATATAAGGTTTGAGAGCACACATTTCTTCAAGAAGCAGTTCCATAGATATAGATGATGGAGAACTGGTAGGAGAAGGCGGGTCTTTTTTGAAACATTTACCTGTTGCTGATGATGATACAGAGGGTATTTTAGAGACCGGTTTAGGCGCACTGCAGTTGGTAGCAGATGCGGCACCATTTGTGGCGGAGGAAGTGGAACTTGATTCCATCTCATCCATGTCGTCTTGCTGAATACTAAAAGGGTTATAGTCCACCAAGGTAACAGGATTGCGAGGAGGAGCTCCGCCACGGGTAACTCGTGCTTTTGCCATAAACCATACACCAATAACACTAATACCCTTGTGTATATGGTAGAAGTGCCAAAAAATTGATGAAGAAAAACAGGGAATAAGAAGAAAATTCTCCTCAAGTCAGTCAATATAGTTTATGACGTTTTGGATTATGAAAAAAAGCAAACGAGAAAAAGCCATGTAGATGCTGGTTTATAACGTTGAGACATCTGGGATTTAAAATAAGTTGGTTGTTGAGTAAAATTAGCCAAAAGGAGATGAGACTTTGGTGAAAACGGACCATCCATTAAACAAGCCAACGAAAGTCCCAAGACGTCAAATTGGTGGACCGGTCTTATATGTTACATAAGAGCTGAGTAAAAACAGCATGCAAACAAAAGATGATCGGCCAAGAAAGAGGGAGCATCTTCGTTGATAGTATTTAATTTGGTACCCCAAGGCTGCCTTTAATGGAAGTACAACTGGAAGGTAAAGAGTCTCTTCATTGAGTGAGAAGAGATTATAACTTTCAGCAGTGTCAGTAAAATTCATAGCTACACAATAAAAATTCATAAATAAAGCTGTGTGTTTTGCAGGGCTCCAGGTCGCTGTAATACTTCCAAAAAAGAGCAAAAATGGCAAAATCAGCGAAACTGGTAAAGAGCATTAAAAAATTAGCAAAAGCGCATATTCAATAGAACTTGCATGGGCTTTACTTGGAGAATCAAAAACCAAGCGATAAAAACACTCAAAATGTCGGTCACAAGCTGACTGAAGTGAAGGGCGGCAAAAAAGTAGACCAAGCGCTCACCCCAAACAAACGGGAGCACCGCAAAAGACTTACCCCCAGATTCATCAAACCCGAATTCTGCGATTTCTAAATTGCGAGAAATACCGAATCGCAATTTAGAAATCGCAGAATGGTATGCATGAAAAATTACGATTTAAAAAAAAAAGCGAATCGCAATCGGCCACAATTGCCGAATGCGATTTTCCCAATATCGTATAAAATTCGCAGAATCGGCCGTTTTCCCTGTTGAAATTGCGATCTCGCAATTACCGAAAACGCAAATTGCGATCTCGCTAATTGCGAGATCGCAAAAACAGGAAGTCGCATTTCGAGCACAGTGATGACATCACAACCAGGAAGCAGGAAGTTTCCACCCTCATTCTGCATACTGAGCCTGAAGTGGAAGCAGCACTGTCCAGAGCTCCACTCCAGACCACCTCCAGCTCAAAATCAGGAGACACCCCAGTGCAGAAAATGTCCCAGGAAGCAGCAGGGGGCAGTACCTCAGAAAGGAAAAGGAAAATAAAGTTTTCCGAACAAGAACTGGAATACCTCATAGAGGGAGTGAGTAAAGACCACGACCGTCTCTTTGGGAAGGACTCGAGGAGGGTGCCTGAGGCGGACAAAAGAAGGATATGGATGCGCATCCGCGCCAAAGTAAATTCCGTGGGAGTGACCCAGCGCTCCATAGAAGATTTAAAGAAGAGGTGGTGCGACCTCAGAGGGCGTGCCAAGGAGAGGATCGCAGAGAGTCTGGGGGAGCGTGTCGCAACAGGAGGAGGAGAGGCCACGGTCCCACCCAACACCCCACTTGAGGATCTCGTGGAAGACACCCTGAACCCCCAGGCATGCGTGGGGGTAACCCAGCTGGACTCCTCCCGACCCACCCAGGATTCACAAGGTAAGTTCCATGCGACTGCGACCCAGTCCCCTGTCAATGGCCATGACCCCAGAGCAACCCATCAGCAACCCCAGTCATGCAGACCATGCACACCAGAAAAGCCCTATTGCATTGTGGGACATGTAGTCTGACCACATTTTCCATCTAGCCCCATACAGCCAGTCCTGTCCAGTGAGAGTCAATCCTACAGGCAGTCAGGGAAGGTTAGCCTGCATGCATGTAGCAACCTTCTATGTGCAAGATACATGTCATTAATTACCGTCCCCTTTACATCAGGTAGCGCTGCAGAACCCAGCACTGACAGCGAGGCACTGCAAATAGTTGAAGATCCTGAGGACACCGAGGGAGACGTCCATCCATCCCCTCAACCAGGACCATCAGGGCAAGCTGCAGCAACAGCAGTAATACCACCACCTGCCCCTGTGGACAGTGCCACCTCAGCGCCAACAGGCGTGCAACAACCGCAGCGTGTGACACACATGCCAGTGGGACTGACAACAACAGCTGCAGCACGTAAACAGACCCGGCGCACTGCTGCTGAGAGAACCCAGTCCAGCGGACTGGTGAGGGAGGCGCGCACCACAACACCACGCGCTGGCAGGGGGGTGAATGTGCGGGCACCTGGGCTCTCCATTGAGCGCCGTATGCTCCGCATACACCAGACACAAGCCCGTCATCTCGCAGCAATACACCTACAGCTGCACAAGACCGCTGGCAATGTGGGACAGCTGTCAGACAGGATGGAGAGGATGACCGCTGCAGTGGAGGCCAACACCCAGGCCATGTTGAACCAGCGGGATGTCAACTGGCGCCGCCAGCTGCTGACCCGCCTGTCTGCGTTCACGCGGTCATACTACATAATAGGGAATGCCACCTCCCAAATCTCACGACGCTCGTTGGCCATGCAAGTGCAAATGGTCCAGTGCTGCCAGGATGTCGCAAAGGCACTGGAGCAAGTTACCACTGCAGTGCAGGGTCTGCAGGCAACTGGCCATGGCCAGGCGGGTGGGGGGGGAATGACACTAGTGAGGCAAACTCAAGCCACAGCAACCAATCTGTGCCACTGGTAATAGTACCCCGCCGCAGCACCAGGCCCACTGCTGCCTCACGGGCAAATCCTGAGGAAGAGCTTGAAAGACGACTGGGAGCGTCCGCCCGGAGGCGCCATTGACCATTTCTTCAGTACCATGAAGGGCCGTGCTGCTGAGACAAGCATGCCCTCCTCAAAGACATGGGAGCATATGACTCAATATAGATCTAATGTTACTGTGTGTGAAATTCCAAATTTATTGTGAAGAAAACAATAACAAAAAATCTGTACCAGTTAATCTGACTCATGTCATTTTTTTGAATTGTCAAGCATGAGTGAAGTGTTGGGTGAGGGGAGTGGGTGCACTAGAAACAGTTAATAGTGATTTGGTTGCGGCGCCTGTGTCCTTCTGCAGGATTTTCCCCGCGTACATGCCGCACATGTGCAGGTGGGCGGTTGTCCCCTTCCGACTCACTGCCAGAGATCTCGACAGGTATCCTGCGCTTGGTAGCAATGTTGTGGAGTATTGCACACACGGCCACGATGCGGCAGCAGACCTCAGGCTCGTATTTGATGGCCCCACCAGTCTTGTGAAGTATGCGGAATCGGCTCTTCAAAAGGCCAAATGTCCTCTCAATGCAATTTCTTTTGCGTAAGTGTGCAGCATTGTAACGCCGTTACTGTGGTGTTGCAGGGTTGAGGTAAGGGGTGAGGAGGTACTCACTGAGACCGTAGGCGCTGTCACCTGAATGAAAGGAGCACAGGGTGAGTGCCTGTTCTGTGCAGCTACATGATCACAGTGTACTATTTGGGGGCATGTGTACTTGCCTAGTAGGTGTTCTTCGCCAAAGTCTCCCCTGGCCAGTCGTGTGTGAATGCCGCTGTGCCGGAATATGAAGGAGTCATGTGTGCTCCCCGGGTATTGTGCCACTATGTCCGTGATGAAAGTCTTAGCGTTGCACACCATCTGGATTTTGAGGGAGTGGTAGGAGTTGCGGTACATGTATTCCGTTTGTGCTGGTGGGCAGATGTGGATGTGGGTACAGTCAATGCATCCTATTACATGTGGGAATTGCGCAATGTTGTAGAAATGAAGCTTGGTCTCATTCAAGTCCTGTTGCGTGGTCGGGAATGAGATGTAGTGGTGTAGCCGGGTCAGCATTGCCTCCAGGAAACTCCCTAGGCAGCGGGACATGGTGCTCTGGGATATCCCCCCTGCAACAGAGACTATCCCCTGGAAGCTTCCTGAGGCCAGTAGGTGCATGCTGCACAAGACCTGGACATGGGTGGGCACGGCATTGGTCCTCCTTGTTGGGTGCTGCATCAGGGGGTCTAGGTCCCGGATCAGCTTGATGATCATTGCCGCATTCAGGCGGTACTTAGAGTAAATTTGCTCTGCAGTTTGGCCCAGAAGGGTGACCCGCTGGCGGAATATTCGCTCCTGGATCCTGCGTCTGTTCCGTGCTGCAGCCTGGAGCCTTCGCCGCCTGACCACCATGTAGAGTCCTGGCATTGTGATAGTCCTCATGCTCCTACTGTGTTTCCTTAAGTGTGTTTGTTCAGGACTGCACCTGTGGCTCGTTAGAATTTATGTATTTATTTATTTTTTCCCCTTCATGGTTACCACCTGCTTTTGGTTCTCCTTAAATGCGCGTCGCAAATAGAGATTTTCAGCTTTTTCGCTAATTGTGAGTTTTCATGAATTGCGTTAGCAATTATTTCACAAGATCGCAAAACAAATCGCAGAATCCATGAATTCTCGCTATTTCCGTTTCGCTAAAGGGGTTCCTTCTAGATTCTGCGATTTATTTTGCGATTTCGCTATTTTATTTTTACGAATTCGCAATTTCTGTGTTTTTCACATCATGAATTGCTTTTCTGTTAATTGCGATCCCAATAGCTAATTCGCAGCTATTGCGATCGCAATTTTGCCTGATGAATCTGGCTGTTAATCTGCACTCATTGTAAGTTGGGGCTATGAAATGTTGAGTGGTGCCGTCTCAAAATCTCCTCCGTCCCCGCACTGCTGCGGAGCTTCACTTCTTCTTTGGCGCCGAAGCCATGCCCCCTAATGTTCTCATTTCTGAGGCTCACGGAAAGTAACTCAAGGAACCTGAGCCTTGACTGTTACAGTCATAGCTAAAACCTGAAATCCACTCCCAATAAGTTAATTGGGACTTCCTGACTGATTGGCAAGAGTAAACGATTCAGAAGTCAAAGTATCCTGTGTCCAGTGAATGGGTTCACTGGGCACCCAGGGTTCAGTGGGTGGACAACAGCACTGTTGAGGAGGCACAATTTACAGCACCTGCTTGTTCCAGAATCGGTGTTCCAAAGAGGACTGAATGGTGATGGAAAATGAACTTGTATCGTCAGAGGGCTTCATGGGTGTAGCAAACTTCAGGGATCCCTGTTGTTCTAAAAGGCTGGCAGCAGTCAAAATATTTAAGGGTTGTGGGTATTCCCAAGATTCGTGATGCTAACTGGACCCACTGCTTTCCATTGGTTTAGTTCAGGGTCAACTACCCATTTACACCGAAATATCTCAGGAGCTGGAGTTTACAATGAGATGGGTAAAATTGTTCTAGGATCAGGGTGACCATTATCAAACACAGACAAACTGTAAGGTCTTAGGATGAAAGGGAAACCCCTATGCCCTTGCTTTTCTGGATGTGTGATATGGTGTCCCACAGCCTGAGGTAAGTTAAGGTGCAGTGTAAGTTCATAAATGAACACAGCCCTTCAAAGTTACTAACGCATTATCAGTTCATGGGTAATGTTACCAGGTAGGGCATGGACGGCTTTGTTTCAGATCCTTGTGGCCTACAGACCTCAAGCAGTCCTTGGTGCAGGGTTCAGTCCACTGGACCTTCTGTTCGAGACTCTTCTCTCTTCTCTCTTCTCTCCCCTCTCCTCCAGATAGGACACATAAATATGGCTCCTCCAATGTCCTAGACATAGTCACAGTATTTGAGGGTAATAGCAGCTTCCAAAGACCTGGTCAAATATAAAATATTGGCTCTGTTTAAGGGGAAACAATGGCACTGGAAGAACCCATGGTGCATTACAATGTGTGCTATTTTCAAAATCTATAGTTTCCGCCAACCAGTGCAAGGCAAATCTTTCTCACTGGAGAGATGTGAGCAGCATCAAATTACTAGAAGGAGTCTGGATTGGAGAAACACAGTGTACCCTTTCTGAGGATGATCTTTTTAATTGCTCAACAACTCCAAAAGTGGGCGAGGAAGTGACTACTTGAATGTGCATTAAGGAGGATGCAGTGAAAGCAACTCTGTAGGATTGTATGAGGTAGTCTAGTGGTTGGGGTGGAGCTAAGAGGGAGGAGCAGGAACGGGAGGAGCCAGGGACAGGAACCGGGGCAGTTAGAGTAGGGACAGGGTCAGGAGAGGATGTGAGAATAAAGCTCTCATAAACATAAAGAATTGTCGGTCGTTATTGCCACTACGACACGACAAACTCATGTAGGGGTAATGTACCTCGTGGTACACAGGGAATATACCTGCCCAGTATCCAAATGGTTTTTGGTCACTCCTTCATTCTCAAACAGCACACAATCACAACTTCCGAGGTCGGAGTTCTTTTGCCCCCCCATATACACACTATGATGCTGGTTATCTGGATCGTGGGGGAAAAGCTACAATGAGGACATTCTGGCGGGGAGCCTCCAACTTGGGTCACAATACCCGTGTCCTCACAGAACAGCACTCAAGCAGTGCTTAACAAACTTTCAATATGCACACTATGCACCATTACACACATCTACACTGAGAGGGAATCGAAAGAGCCTAGATATGATGGAGATTTGATAACTTTATATTAGATGATAGGTAAATCCTCTCAAAAGGATACAGTCAAAAGGCATGTGCCAATGCACATAAGATATAGCAATCTCTCTGACTGTGGGTCTTCCCATTACCACACAAGACAGCAACCCCACTATGGGTGGGGCAACACATTTACTGAGAGATCCTGGGGCATAGGGAGAATTGGGCCGTGTTCCCAATGTTTATTGGCATGTTGCATTTTTATAGCTTTGTTGATTCTAATAAAAAAAGCCATCAAAATACCTGGCTGCCTCTTCCGATGTAAGGAATTCTTCCTTTCTGCACTTGACCACCATCCTTAGTCCTTCCGGGTCCTTGGTATTTATCCCCAATACCCAAGCCCCTGGCATCAATTGTGACAACTTCTAAAGCTGTCATGCGTCTGGTGAGGTTCTGTGAGAAAAGTCATTACTGGAGAATTTGACAGACTTCTGACAGTGGGATCATCGAGACAAATGTTTAACAGTATGGAACCAATAAAAGAGGACATGTGATAGATGCGCTTGCTATTGAAGGTATGACCAAGGGACCATCTCAACATATGTTCCCATGTTTCCATGTACCCTGGACTGCCATCCTACTGGAACCTGCTGTGGGTTGAGAAGATCTGAGGTATTCAGAGGATCGTATTTTGTGACATCATATCCCCATTAACCAACAGCACAAACTTGATAATTTAGCCAAGTATGCCAGAGATAATCAATTAATTCACATCCCCAAAAGCAAGGTAATGAGTTTCTCTAAAGGCTACATGAAACCCAAATTTAGGTAGACATTAGACACGATTGTGCTGGAGTTTGTCAATGGGTACAAATATATGGGGTTTTAAGTTTTAGCAATTTAGCTGGGGCAGCACCCACACAGATACAGTACAGGTTGGTATCTCCTGTTAGGAAAGGTATGCTGGCACTGCGTGTCTCAAAGGAAAGTAGGCATATACAGGACATACAGGTATACAAAGCGATAAGTACACCAATGTCTTTATGTGGAATGGAAAGTTTATTTTCATAGTCTTTTGTGATCCTAAATAAATTAAAGGGAAAATTGTGGAAGAGCTTTTTATCCATGTGGAAGAGGATGTTTATCAAAGCCATTTGCCTTGAACTAAGTATGCTGAGCATCTGATGCCACATACAGATCCTCATGTGCCAAACTGGCACTTTATGTCCTCTTATATTATTAGAGCTTAAAGCGTGGTCAGAAAGGGATATTTAGTTGAAGTCTCCTGGCTTCAATAGCACTGAGGAGGCAAGATTTAAAAAGGCAGAAAGTATTAGTCTATAGGTCACCAGACTCTCAGAAACAATGCCTGAAAGCAGCTGCAGTCCATCATAGCTTCCAGCCTGATGTTGGGCAGTGTAGGATGATTAGGACAGTATCTGCCATTTGCCAGACTGCTGTGTTAGGCTCTCCCCAGGGTTATTTGAAAGCCAATTTAGAGGCAAATGTTAGGCGTCTTACTTAAATATAAAATCGGGAGATCTTTCTTTAGCAAATGATGGAGGATCATGAAATGGGATGGAAGATATTGATCGATTTACATCTAAAACCGAAGTTCTTATCCTGGGCACTACTTCATCCGCCTGGGACAACTCCTGGTGGCCGCCAGAGCTCGCCCACCCACACCCACCGGCCATACAGGCACACAGCCTGGTCATCAACCTTGACTCCTCGCTCTCAATGAAACGCCAAATCAATGCTGTCTCATCCTGCTGCTTCCACATGCTCTGCCTGCTTCGGAAGATTTTCAAGTGGATCCCCACAGAGTCCAGGAGCACGGCCATCCAGGCGCTCTTCAGCAGTAAGCTCGACTACGGCAACGCACTCAATGCCGGCAACACTCAAAAACTCCAAGAGAAATTGCAGAGCATCCTAAACGCTTCCACCAGATTTATCCTGACATCCCCGACACACCCAGCACACATCTCTGCTCCGCCCAACTGGCCCTAACAACTATCCCATGGATCTGCAAGTCCTCAGCTGGAGGAAGATCCTTCTCTTTCCTCGCTGCGAAGACCTGGAACTCTCTGTCTCTACATCTCAGGCAATCACTGTCATTGCCTCAATTCAGGAAAGACCTCAAGATCTGTCTCTTCAACTGAAGCTGCAAATGACCCCCCCCCCTCTCCCACCAGTGCCTTGAGGCCATAACGGGTGAGTAGCCACATTATATAAGAATGCTGATTGATTGATTTTGTAAAGGGCATTCAAGATGTTTCCCAGACCCTTTGTTATCTGTCCATTGTTGTGCATAGCACCCTTAAAGCACATAAGATCATTATTTTTATAATCAAAGATTGAACTCTGTTGTATTATTAAAGTGACTGTTCTGCATGTTATAATGTATTGAGTGTAACAATGTCACAACCTATCTGAGATTTAATTGTTAATTATAAATTTCATATAGTTTGCATTATATCCTGTCCTCTTTCTAAATACATTTTGGGTTGAAATTTTAAAATTTGTTTAAATACATTAGGTTTTATGATTAGGTTTCTTGACTCTAAATGCTCCCCCCCCACAAGTGCCTATGTAGGAATGGTCTTCAGGTGGTGTCAGTTAACACCTCCCTCAATTGATCAAAAAGCCATGGTGTTAGACATTGTCATACTTCCCGTAATCCTGTAGGTCTATCAAAGGCATTACACACCTTCCTCCTTAAATATGAAAACTCATGTATATAGCACATCACCCCAGTTCCAGCCGCTTGCATAATGTGCACTAGCATATCCCCGCCACTTCCAAGATTCCAGATCTTCACTTCTAAGACTTTCCCTACCTGTATGTTTTCTCTTAGACCAGGAAACTTAGGCTTTGGTACTCTGCATGTTTCTTTGATACATTTGTACCTTGTATGTGTCATATTCTTAACTCTGTTGTGTGTGGCACTCTGGTAACTGCTGGGTTTGGTTTGCACTATGTAAAACTGAAAATAAAAAAACTAAATAATAAAATGCCTTGCAATGTCTCGATCTTAATTGTAATTGATTGCAGAATAAATTCACCTTCTTCAAGTTGATTATCTAAACACTCATGATACCTTGGGAACCAGGAAGGTAACGGATGCTTCTTGCTACTGCTACTCCTTCAGCACCAGCATATTTCTTTTCTTCAGCAAGGTGCTGGTTCCCTGTGATAGAGCTGTTTTCGTTTCTTCCATCGGATGCCATACAATCCTGACCAATGCTGGATCTTAAGGAAGATAGGACAACTTGATGACGTGCTGGTGATGAACAATGTCTAGGACCCATGGATCTACCAGGGGTCCAGAAACAAAAGTGTAGGTGACTGTCATACAGATGCCCTGGCCCTGTGTCAGGATCACCAGGATTGCTGGGTTTTCGGGAGCAATGAGGAATGAGGCTTCACTGCACTCCCAAACCCTTTTGTTGAATTCTGCTCCAGGAGCAGTTTCCTTGTGGGTGGACATTGCTGCAGAGCTCCTGAGTTTACCGGGACTGCAGGACCAGCAGCCCTATACATCCACAGCTGCGGCCTCTTCACGGCCGGACACGCCCCCCTGCCTCCTGTACTCCACTGTACTCCAGGTCGTATAGCTAGAGGAGCAGGATGAACAAATTCATACTGCAAGTACCCCACTTCGCGGGAGCCGCTCGCCAGCAGTTTCCTTGTGGGTGGACATTGCTGCAGAGCTCCTGAGTTTACCGGGACTGCAGGACCAGCAGCCCGGATACATCCACAGCTGCGGCCTCTTCACGGCCGGACACGCCCCCCTGCCTCCTGTACTCCACTGCTCGCGGCCCCCGCTTCGCGGGAGCCGCTCGCCAGCAGTTTCCTTGTGGGTGGACATTGCTGCAGAGCTCCTGAGTTTACCGGGACTGCGAGGACCAGCAGCCCGGATACATCCACAGCTGCGGCCTCTTCACGGCCGGACACGCCCCCCTGCCTTTACCTACTTAGCAGTTGATAGCTACCGCATCGCGGGACGCGCGCCGGGCGAAGCCCGGGCAAAGGGCGGGCCCTCTGTGGCCCTCAGAGGCGCGAGGAGGACGGGACAGGCCACCTCCCTTGGCACCTTAACAGGAGGAGGTAAAAAGACTTGGACTTTACATTTATGCTTACTTGCGGACCTCCCCAATGGATTTTTGTTTGTGAACTTTGATATTACCAGATCTTGCTCCTGCTTTGGTGCTCACTGTTTTTAATCTAGTCACATTATGATCCGTAAAGGGGCTACAAAAAATGCCATCCCCCAGAGGGATTCGATGAACGGGACACTCGACCATTATCTAAATAGGACAACATTGCCCATACCCCGTGAAATAGAGAGACTAGAACGATCCCCGTCCAGTACAACTAACAAACGATCTCCTGTAGAGGTAGTCGACATAGCACAAAACCTATCTCTGCTGGAGGAATTAAACAGTATATGTAAAACAAAGTATGTTTTACTGGAACCAAGAATCAAGCAAACTGGCGCCTCTAACTGTCCTACAACAAGCACAAATCCCCAGACTAGTACACCATTCCATCAAAATGATAGTCTGTTAGGTACCCCCCACTCACTATCTGCAAAAGCTATCACCTTAAACATAGCGCTCCCTCAGGATCCCCCGGCTAAAAGAAAGCGAAATGGAGTTACACATCAGGGAAGCCAGGCAAAACAACTGAAATTGTGCTCAAGCCCACCTTTGGCCACTACCACTTCCCCCCCAGCCCCAGAGGTTGCCGGGAATTTAAATTCAAATTCTTCTGCACCCTCTTTCGATGTAACCCTATTGATCCAGATCGAACACCTGGTCAAATCTATAATATCTCCGGTGATAGAAAAAATGAACACTCTAGGGGATAGGCTTACGGGATTAGAGGAAATAATCAAGGCCAATTCGACACTCATAAAAAGCATTGCAAATTCTAACCAACCCCACTCTTTCGCTACCACAGAAGTGCCTAAATCATCTGCACAAAGTACTAAAGTCCAAATCCAACCTGCAGCCTCACCCATGCCAGCTCTAAACACTCCTAGAGTATCCGCTAACTCTACATTAGTACAGTGCACTTCCGCCAGAGTAGGATGGAGCAAAGAAACAACAATCCATAAGGGGACAGCTGCTAACCATGGCAATATGCCAAGATTATCTAATCATATTCACCTACCACCGGAGGCCGCTCCATTTGTGTGCGTTCTCTCGGGAGTGCCACCACTCACAAGTAGAAAATTCGAAAGGCATCAGGACCTAATAAACAAGGTCACTTTTTGGCTAACAAAAACTAGACCCCAGCCCCCCACTATAGATGGAAGAATCTTGAGTGTTAGAAGGGTGGGCTGGCTAGGATCCCTCCCAAAAGATATCACCGGTGACCTGGTTCTAGTAAAATTCAGGAGCAAACATGTTGTCCCATATCTTCATACTTGGCGGCCCCAAAAAGGTGATGGCCCTATATCCACCTGGGATCTACACGACTTTTACCCCACTACGTCATATCTTTGCTTATTAAGATCAAGCTTTAAGTATAACCACCCAATGGGCAGAAGTGTCCGCGCATTGAGTGGCTGCAATTTCTCCACTTTTAACCGTTTTGAACCATTGCATAACAGCTATCCTTGACTTACATATGGAAAGGTTCTAATAGATTCACCTTGCTTGTCACTAACTGTTTTAATTAAGGGTCAACTAGCTGTAACGGTATTGTCTCAAACGCTAATCCCATAAAATGAACGTAACTAGATAGGAATTTGCATTCAAAGGATGGGCTCATATTTTAACTTGTAGATATTTTGTGCTATTGCAATGTATGTTTAATGATTGTTATGCTTTTATGATTTGAAAATTTAAATCGAATAAAGCTATTACTGGCTGACTTCTGCTCCCACCCTGTCTGTATGTCTGCCCCCATGGGGCAACAGGCTAATCCAGGAGAATTCTGTGAGTGCCAGCACCTTTGATGATCCCTTTTAGTTGGACAGGCCTTTCAGCAAAGAGCAACTGAAGTATCTGTGTAGGAGTTTGAGTACACCTGATTAGCAAGGCAATGGATGGGGAAGAGGGGATAAAGTGCAAAAGAAGTGGACATTGAAGAATAAGTTGATCACGCAGAATATTATGTAATATGATGCAAAAATAAAACATGTGAATATTTTACGTTTCGAATAAAAAGAGATCCGTTGTAATTCGCTGGATGTAATGTGACCAAGTGACTCTAGTTGCCAAGAATGAACCAGCAAAATCGTCTAGATCTTTTGGCTTGTCCTCGGCTTCCTCCTGCTGCTTCGCGTTCCAAGTCCTTTGTTGGGCTTAAAACGTTGGAATGGCCTCTAAGGTCCCCTCAGACCTTGTCAACGCCGACGTTTGAAAAAATCTCTTACTGGACCTGACCTTCGCTTGTGTAGAGCCATCTGCTTCTATTTTGCCTTGCTTAAGTTTCATGACGTTCCGCATCGTTTTCATATAGTTTTTATACACTGTGATTGTATTCGAGTTGTCGATAAAAATGCTATATACATTTAAATAAATACATTACGTAAAAAGGGCTTCAAATGTGTTAAGATGCCGACTTCAAGAGCTAGAGTGCACTGAACCCGAGTACAAGATGCGATTCCCACATACGACGACGTTTGCATCACACCGGAAGTGGCGTTTTGGGCGAAAAGGGCACGTTTACAGCCTATTTTGGCTTCCCTTTGAAGGAAGGATATTTTAGGAGAAAAGGGACAACAGTGAGATTGAGAAATGTGCCCGGCTTACCCTGTTTTTAGTTGGTTGTCTGGACTGCATTGTCTGGTGATGTTGAAAGGACAGAGTGAAACCCATATGGTAGCTGATGACATTAAACCTAGAGCTTAGTGTTTTTTTCGCGTCCCTCTGGTTCGCTTCGTGTGCTGTCGTGCCCACTCAGGTATGACAGCGCTGCAAAGCTTGGACCCTGGGCCCTGGTCACAGGCTGCTACCCGGCTCCCTGTGTACACGCTGCTTCCTTTGAACTAATCAATGTTTCATTGTGCAGAGATATTCCTTCACTGCCCGGATTGTGTTTACCTGACAGGGCTGGGCCGTCTCGAGCGCGGGATAAAAGAGACCTGCTCTGCATATGGCGCGCGGGCAGCATGAATATTGCATCAGCACAGGCTGGCAGTGTCACTGCTGTGGGCGCCAAAGTCACCTTTGTACCTGCCCATTCTAGCTTAGAGAGTTACTCACCTAAGGGCTATTATTAACATTTAAATTATCTATACCAAACCACTGATCATAGGATTGAGATTCTTGGAAGAAATTTGAGTTACGCATGGGGGCATATTTACAATACCGCTGACGGAGCGTCACTTTTTTCGACTCTCTGGTGTCGTAATGCCCTGCTCCATATTTACGAAGAGGCGAACGTCGCTTTGTAAATATTGTGCCCTTTCACCTAGGTATCTGGATGAAAGGGGCGAGCAATGGGAGTTTTGTCGTGGGCGTTCTACCGCAATACCCATTACTTTTTTACACTGCCGCAGATTTACAAGGATCTGTAAATCTGAGGCAGCGCCAACAACTAACTCCACTTGAAAGTTAGAGTGGCGCAACAAGGAGAAATACTTTTATTTCTCCTAGTTTTTTGCTATTTCTGTGTGCTGCATTCGGGAGCACACATAGAAGGAGCAAATCACATTTAACCACTTGCTGCCGCGGTGTGGTGGTTTAGCGCAGCGGGTGGGGCCGCGGTGGCCAACGGACGTGCGCAGCACTACATAGGTAGTGCTCGCGACGGCCGTTGGCTGACAAACGCACAAAGGGGTTAATGAGAATTTATGTGCAGGAAGGCGTCCCTTCCTGCACATGAACAATCATCCCTGAAAAGCAGGCATCCTTGCACCATGGTGTAAGGGTATCTGCGTTGGTGCTAGACTGTTTTTTTAGCGCAAGGGAAAACAGAGGGATGCATTGTATTCACAAGAATACGGCACACTCTTGTGCTTTTGAAAAGACACAGCACGGCGCTGCTAAATTTCTTGCAGCGCTGCTCTGCGTAATTTCTTTGTGAATATGCCCCATGGTTTCCATTGGTACTACTTGGTAGCATATACGGAGTTTTGGACATCTAACCGATATGGAAAAACAGCCCACTTGCATCTAGGAACTGTAAACGAGGGCCTATTGGAATTTCCTTGTTTTTCTTACGGACATATATAGTCTGTTGTCAAAACACCATGGCCTGCAACTTGACCCAAACAAAACAAAAACATTTGCAACCGGTGTAGAATTTTAAATCAGTTTGGCTGATTTTATTTTAATCATGGACATGGCCAACAGTGTCTTATGGGGATGGTTAATAGCATTTAAGGGAACCAGTTAATAATTTCTCACTGAACTGATTAATGGTGTCTCGTCCAGCTGGTTAATTGTGCCTTGTGTGTCTGGTGTCCCATGGGGCTGGATAACCATGTCCCTGGTGAATAGTTTTTCAATAGTGTTGAAGGGAATTGGTAACAGTGTCTTAGGAAACTGGTTTTTCAGAGGCATAGAACTAGTTAATTTCCCTCACATATTTGATTAATAGTACCTCTGGTTATGTGTAAATAGGTGCATGTTTACCCATATATCAAAACAAGGGATGGTGATGGGGCGTACAATGTGCTACCTAGAGACAAAACAGGCACTATTGCACCATGGTGCATGGGTGCCTGCGTTGTAAGCAGAAATTTTTTGTGCAGGCAGGGGCCCCTCCTACAGAGAAACAATCCCCTGAGGCATTTTTCTCTTTCTATGTGTGCTGCAGAGTGCAGCACACAGAGGAAAAAACGAGGCGAAATAAACATATTTCTACTCCTTACGCCTCACCTGGGGAGGCGCAGCAGTTTTGGTGCATTTCCAGGTCTACCACATACGATAAACTTGGGAATGTATCAAAATTCATGTTTTTTTTTTTCATGGGAGCATTCAAGCACCACCCATGGAACACCTCACTGGGGCAGAGTAACGCAGAACAGCGATTTGTGCTGCGTTGCATTACTGAGGATTTATCAAGCCACTCAGGGCCACAGAAGGTGCCCTCGCGTGGCTAGATAAATCGCATTTAAGGGTGGTGTTGCGCATGCACCCCGTTACATGGTGCAAAAGCAACGCAATCTTTCATAAATATGGCCCATCGTGTCTCAGGGAGCTGGTTAATTCTACAGCTTGATAGTGATTCTCAAGTTAATCGTGTTTCAAAGAACTGGTTAATACTGTTTTAGTAAATTCTATTATAGTGTCCCAGGCAACTGGTCTACCGTGTGTCACAGAATTTGTTATAAATGTCTCAAGGGACTGGTTATTAGTGAGTTCTGCAAATGATTAATAGTGTTCAGGGAGCTAAACAGCAGTATCTCATGGAGTTGGTTAATCGTGTCCGATGGAACTAGCTAATAGTGCCCATAAAGTTGGTTAATAGTGCCTCAAGTAAATGGTTAATAGTGGCTCAAGGAACGTGTTAATCGATTCTAATATAACTGGTTAAAATTGTCTCAAGAAACTGGGTGATGGTGAAACTTGTTAATAGTGTCTCACGGACTATGTTAACAATGTCGTGCAGAACTGGTTATTTGAGAATCATGGAGTTAGCCAGGGACGAATTCTCTAGTAGTGTGTCATGGTATTGGTTATTAAATAGCTATCTACATGTATTCTTATATAAATAGAAAATATAAACCTGTACACAGTATGGAATTCATGAATTCGTTTTTTAATTCAATGTTAAGACTACCTCAACATATTTAAGATTACATAGTAAATAAAGTAAGCGCCGTTTTGATATTTCCTACCTTATTTGCTGGAAGTAGTGTTTTTTAAATCTGATAAGCAGGTTCCGAATTTTAAGGCAACTAATAGCACACGATGTATATGCCGTGCAATAACTTAAAGAATCCCCAGCTAGTTCTCCGTGTGGAATCTTGTTAATTGCACCCCTTATTGTACCAAATTTACTGATGCCCTTTTTATACTTAGTGTTTAATTATGAATTCTTATCTTTAAATATGCTGTAAATAATAAGTATTATTGTTTTCCAATGTAATGATTTCCTCAAGCCTGAAATTCAGATTAAACCTCTTCAAACTAATATCCATTTAAAATTGTATGTAAGGAGGCATTAACGGCGATGCAGTTTCAGCAATATGGTTGTTTTTTGTTTTTCACTAAAAGTTAGGTCCCCTTCACAACGACATTTTCCTATATCGCTCCATTTGTGTGATTTTAATAAAGGTTACAAATTCAACGATTCGTGTTGTGATAACTTTAATCGGAATAGCTGAAACGTTAATGTAACGGGGAGAAGGGAACAGGGCTTACCTGGCTCCCTTCTCTGATTACAGTGTAAATTGATCTGGAGTGTTCAAGCTCCTTGAACATCATTTTGTTTCACAAATGAGATGTTTGGCCACCGGCTGGCTGCTGAGGGCCCACCAAGGAACTCTGGATAACAGGTGCTGTGGCAGTCAGGGTCTTACTCACCAAGATATAGCCAAGAACAGAACATTGCTGGTTGCGTTGATGATTGAAGAAGAAAAAAAAGCTATTTTCTGACAAATGAAAGGAACCAAGGTATATTCACAGCTCTGTGTGCGGGTCATGAGCTGGAACATGTTTGTGCGGTGACATTTTATCTGACTGCGCAGATTTAACCCATTGGGCTCCGGTCTTCCACATATGTAACCCTTCAACAGCACATGCTGGGGCCCTTCTACAGTTTGGCAAATGAGACTTCAAACCTTTAGCTTGCAGAGGTCCATACCAATGTTGCATTTGAGCCGGTGGTTGTCGGTGGGGCCCACCAACACTCATTTTAGGGCCCAGCACTTATTTTTCCTCGTGTGACAGTGACTGAGGGCAAGAGAGGGAAAATCAAACACGGGTCAAAAAAGGAGGAAGAGAAACGGGAAACCATCTCAAATGGAGAAACTGGGGACACGCAAAAGAGAGATAAAAGGAGCACAGTGTCTCTGGGAGTGGATTAAAGAGACATGGGGGTGTAACTAAGCCTGCCATTCAGCATAACGACATGTAATAGAGGCGGCCTCTGGCTTCCGACCAGAACTTTGGACACCAGCTCTCCACTTACAAATTAAGCACTGGTCCATTCGGTAGACTTCAGCCATCCTGCAGCAGCACTCCCATCATAACGAGAGTTCCCTGCTTCTCTGGTGGGGCATGTTCACAAATGCTCTCATTGTTATGCTATCCAGTAAAAATGTAATGCCAGGCCGTCTGTCATGTTATGGCAGCCCGCTTAGCATAGTTTGTGTTCTCGGAAACAAGCCGTCAAAGTCGTTTTTTCCCTTTAAAAGCCAAGTATTACATATCACTTTTATGAAGACATTTTATCGACATTGCAACATTGGTATGTAAAAGACATATATCAATGGACCAGTTGACAAGGATTGCATCCATGCACATTATAGGGACATATACTATTCATAGGGAGGGACATATACATATTGTTTTCCACTGTTATTTAAAACATCATTTCCAACACATATTATTCAACACACTATTAAATGTTGTCCCCTGCATGGCTACTTTCTAGTTTCTTTGGATCAAGTTCATAATTTCAGTCCATTTACATCAGTCAAGGCACCAAAGCATTCCACTGGAATGCAACCTCGTTTCGATCTCACAATTGGAGATCAAAAAAGTTCAACAAGATCCTCTTCAGGGTGTATGTACCTTTATACAAGCCAGGTACGTCTGGAAGGAATCAAAACATCAGATATTATAGAAATGTAAACCCTTATTACATGTGCATGCCTTTTATATTTACCCAGAGATACATACCATTGGACTTCTTGATAGTGGATGTTGTTCCTGATAAACAAGTGGCTAGAACAGCGGCGGCTCCACTGCAATGGAGGAGGAACGTCACCCCACTGCCTGGCCCAGAGCCAGCAGGAGAAAAATAAAGCAATGTTCTAGGATTGTTTTATTTTTCATTTGCCTGGCCCTAAGCCAGCACGGGCAGTTAGGGGCCGAGCCGAGGAATGGAAGGGGGCAGGAGGAGTGCAATGTGCACTTCTATATGGTCATGTGTGTTGGCCGGCTGTCTCAGGCCGACCAGACACACATGCGCACACAAGCGCACTTGGGTTTCTCCAACCCAGCTGCTTTGAACAGCTGGGCTGGAGAAACCCCACAGATTCCTTGTCCTGAGCGGAGAGTCTTTTTAGCCCGCTCAGGCCAATTCCCAGGCTGCTCTCATAGCATGAGAGCAGTGCGAGGATTGCACATAGAGTCCATGCAAGGTAAGTATAGTAAGATAAGTGTGTTGTGTATGTATGTATGTATGTATATGTATGTATGTATGTATATATATATATGGGTTGGAAAAGTTGCACTGTCACTTTAAATGGGTGGCCTGTACCATGTAGCGTGTCATGTGATCAAGGTAGGTCCCACGAGGACCGAAACGCGTAATGGCGGCGGTGCTGGGCAAACAATAAGCTCCAAATAAGCACTATCTTTGGGTTCGCTTCGTCTCTTCCAAAGAAATCGTGGAGCAGTGGGACGAGTACAAGGAATATATATATATATATATATATATATATATATATATATATATATATATATATATATATACATTACTTTACTTTAGGTTTGGAACAGTTTACAGGTTTATTTTATCCATACTTGGAACTTTTGCAACAATTGCTGCACGGTTTTTGTTTGGCAATTCCGTCGAAGGGGATTCTGAATCTTGTAGTTCTTCTAGCCAGTGGAGACTGTCCGGAGGCTGACATTCTGGTCGTAAGTGTACTCAGTTGGTGCAATCTGAGCCCGTGGACATGTTACAAGCCCATTATCTCTTTAATGTGTTCCAGATGGCTTATATAATCTGTAACTATATAACTTAAGTATCCTGCTACATTCACAGCATTTGAAATTTAGGGACGTGTTCCTTCTATTAATGTGGCAATATGTGGTTTTTCAATTTTCATGAATGCAACAATGAGCACGTTTTTTAAAGTATGTCTTATCATTTTTTATTTTATTTTTATTTTTTATTGAAGATCTTTAGTGTCATTACAAGAAGAAGAAAACAAATTTCAGCATATCAGATTACCAAATATGTAAGAAAGGAAAAACCGATATCAGTTCACATCAAACTTTCATCCACAATATGCATATCCGAATTAATCAAAATATGAACCCCAAATTAAATCAAATTTTCTGACCCCTCCCACCCTCAAAGCATACCCTTGCTCGCATTTCCTACTTCTCCGCATTTTCTGTATCCATTCCTGCATTGATGGAATCTGTTGTGACCGCCAGTTTTGAAGTAACAGAGATCTAGCAACTGCCATTGCAATGTATATCAATTTAACCTGTGGGACAGAGAGGCTAAGATCTGGATCAAAACCGTAAAGCATCAATTTTACATTTAAGGGGATCATAAACTGGTAATACATTCTTAAAAAAGCAAAAATTTCATCCCAAAAAGACGTAATCTTTGTACAATAGACCATTATATGGGACCAATTGGCGGAGACACAATTTAAGCATCTGAAACAATCAGATGAATGATTGCTATACATTTTGGAAATTACAGAAGCCATTTACTAAAAAATAACATTCTTCGCCAGTTAGCCCCCCTTAACGTGCTGAAATTCAGTTTATTATTAATTGTCCAAGTACTGAGAGAAAGTGCATGATTTTCTTGTTCCCGCCATTTTTTAACTGCTTTAGGGCCTAACTCCGCCCCCCCTACTCTGAGCTATACAACGTTTCCAATCCCCCGGTTTCCTTAACACATCATTAACCAGTGCAGATGGATGGGTAAACTGTGTGGGATCCAAATGATCAAAGGTTTTATATAATATTTTGTAAGACCCTACCAAGAAGAAATTCCCATGAACTAAATGGGCCATCTCTGCTGGAGATATCCACTCTCCATCTTTTAAAAAATCAGTCGCTTTACTGAACCCTCTCCCGATCCAATTTTGAACCATCTCTGATCCTATCTTAATTCCCAAAAATGGAACTAAGTTAGCCAACAAAGTTGTTGAATTAAAGGGGGAGAGAGAATAGCTTTTAAGCATCGCAGTACGTTGCTTGAGGAACCATAGAAGTGTCTTATAGCGGACTAGTTTTGGAGATTTGAAAACCTACAACGGGGAGGGAATCTGAATTTCAAGACAGATTTAATCAAAAAAGAAGTTAATAAATAAATTTTGATTTAGGGCTTGATTCTTAAATCTTGATAAATACTGAGAAAAGTAGGCATAATAGTAATCCCTAAGATTCGGTAAGGAGAGGCCTCCTTGATCCAATTCCTGAAACAAAGTGCTTATTGCGATTCGTGGTGTTCTTTTTTTTTTTTGCCCAAATAAAACTGGAGAACATGGATTCAACTTTTGCAAAAACATTCTTGGTAGAAAACGGGATAGTGGAAAACAGAAAATTAAATAGAGGGAGGATAGACATTTTTATCAGAGTGACTCTACCAAGGATCGACAGTGGCAATGCATTCCATCTAGAAAACATTATGCGAATTGTTTGAAGAAGGGGATCGAAGTTAAGATTATACAAATCTTTAACATGAGCTGAAAAGAAAACCCCTAGGTATCTTTTCGGTTTGTTATTAATGCAGCGCCTTATGTCGGGATGCAATTCTGGATCCCAACCTCCACATACCAGAATTTCTGTTTTCTTTTTATTAATCCGGTATCCTCCCAAGGCCTCAAATTCTTCAAAGAGCTGAAAAACACGAGCTTGTGAATTTAGATTAGGTTTAATTAACAGCATAATATCATCAGCGTAAAGCTTGATTTTAGCCATTGATGGAACAGGCGGAGGAATATCGGTAGTATTCCGAATTGCAACTGCGAGGGGCTCAATAAAAAATGCAAAAAAGAACCGGTGATAATGGGCAGCCTTGCCGCGTGCCCCGCTTAACTAAAACTGACCCTGCCAATACCGTATTTGTGATGACATTAGCTTTGGCACCGGTGTAGAGATTATGGCGCTGCGACACTGCTGCCCATACCGGGTTTCCTGCCTCCCTGACGACGCCGGAGACAGAGGACCACATCCCCCAGCACCCCTAGCGCCGAGGAAGGCGCGCACGTCCGGTCCCACCCCCGGAGGTGCTCACAAGTTCAGCGCGAGCCCCGGGGGAGCGGGGGACCTTTCCACATCGGGGAAACTGACCTGGGAGCCTGACATTGGGGTCCTGGTTCGCCGCAGCACAGGCACAGCGACACTGCTGCCCATACCGGGTTTCCTGCCTCCCTGACGACGCCGGAGACAGAGGACCACATCCCCCAGCACCCCTAGCGCCGAGGAATGCGCGCACGTCCGGTCCCGCCCCCGGAGGTGCTCACAAGTTCAGCGCGAGCCCCGGGGGAGCGGGGGACTTTTCCACATCGGGGAAACTGACCTGGGAGCCTGACATTGGGGTCCTGGTTCGCCGCAGCACAGGCGCTGCGACACTGCTGCCCATACCGGGTTTCCTGCCTCCCTGACGACGCCGGAGACAGAGGACCACATCCCCCAGCACCCCTAGCGCCGAGGAAGGCGCGCATGTCCGGTCCCGCCCCCGGAGGTGCTCACAAGTTCAGCGTGAGCCCCGGGGGAGCGGGGGACCTTTCCACATCGGGGAAACTGACCTGGGAGCCTGACATTGGGGTCCTGGTTCGCCGCAGCACAGGCGCTGCGACACTGCTGCCCATACCGGGTTTCCTGCCTCCCTGACGACGCCGGAGACAGAGGACCACATCCCCCAGCACCCCTAGCGCCGAGGAAGGCGCGCACGTCCGGTCCCGCCCCCGGAGGTGCTCACAAGTTCAGCGCGAGCCCCGGGGGAGCGGGGACCTTTCCACATCGGGGAAACTGACCTGGGAGCCTGACATTGGGGTCCTGGTTCGCCGCAGCACAGGCGCTGCGACACTGCTGCCCATACCGGGTTTCCTGCCTCCCTGACGACGCCGGAGACAGAGGACCACATCCCCCAGCACCGCTAGCGCCGAGGAAGGCGCGCACGTCCGGTCCCGCCCCCGGAGGTGCTCACAAGTTCAGCGCGAGCCCCGGGGGAGCGGGGGACCTTTCCACATCGGGGAAACTGACCTGGGAGCCTGACATTGGGGTCCTGGTTCGCCGCAGCACAGGCGCTGAGACACTGCTGCCCATACCGGGTTTCCTGCCTCCCTGACGACGCCGGAGACAGAGGACCACATCCCCCAGCACCCCTAGCGCCGAGGAAGGCACGCACGTCCGGTCCCGCCCCCGGAGGTGCTCACAAGTTCAGCGCGAGCCCCCGCGTCGCGGGATCGCGCGCGGGTCAGCGCCCGAGGCTAAGCCCGGGCAAAGGGCGGGCCCTCTGTGGCACGAGGAGGCCGGGACGGGCCACCCCACTTGATCCCATCACAGAGGGAGGTATTGTACTGCAATATTATTTGACAAACACGATGTCTATATGGGAAGAACTCAACGCCCTGTGTGGCACAAAGTACGTCCCTGATCCTATAACCCCCCCTACTGTGGATACATTTTGTCTTAAGTCAGATGGCCCTGCTGATAAAGCCTACAACCAAGTAAATGCTGTGTCCCTGGGTTCTTACAATAGAGGGAAGCACGACACCGCAACTGACATTGGGAACAATACAAGTACACACATTCTGTGCACCAATTTAATACCATCACCTGCCAAACCAACAGCATTTATCGAGGACACGGCCGCGGACAAATTAGAGGACCCTCTTTTGTCTCTAAACATGACTTTATTGGCCAAAATTGAGCAACTGCTGGTAGCTGCCATCTCTCCCTTGGTCGCAAAAATCAATGATTTAGGGGAAAGGCTGACCAACATTGAGTCTGCAATAAGAAAGCATCCTCCTCCAGCTATCATAATGGCCACATCCGTCTGCCCTAACCCTACCATCGCCCCCGAAAAGTATAATTCTGGCAATGGTGCCACCCAAATACAGCCACCCTGTACACCTACTTTAATAGGCCCCAAAGTAATTGTCAAACCTGCATCAACTACCCATACAGTGGCTAGATCCGCTTTGGCAAGAATGCCACGTATCAACCTGCCCCCTGAGGCCGCCCCGTATGTGTCTGTCCTCTCTGGGGTCCCTGCCCTCACCCAGGGAACACGCGAATCCCAGCAGGATCTGCTAAATAAGGCCATCTATTGGCTAAAAAACAATAGACCCTTGCCGCCGGGGCTAGATGGGGGTATCTTGAGTGTCAGGAGGGTGCGATGGTTAGGGACGCTGCCCAAATGCATTGCTGGGGACCTGGTACTAATTAAATTCAAAAACAGCAATGTTGCCCCCTTTTTACGATTTTGCACCCCCAAAGAAATACAAGGCACCATCCGTATTTGGGATCTGTACGATTTCTACCCGAGCTCCCCTTATATTACATAGGACTACTGAATCTTGCACAAAAATTGTTGAATGATGGTTTTTTACTGTGTTTATGAAATGAAATGTCTACGGTTTTTAATCCTGTATTGTCGATGCTTTTATGATTTTTAATCCAAAAATCGAATAAAGCTTATTTGAATTTGGATTAAATTAATAATTTTGTCCGGAATGCCAAAATATTGCAGAATAGTAAATAGTGTCTCCCAAACCACCAAATCAATAGCTTTTTCCGCATCTAATAACAGAATTAATGCTGAAATCCCCCGTGTCTCAAAATAATCTAAGGCCACAGTAGCCTGCCCCCTAACATTAGGGTGTTCTGTTATTACACCCCCTAACCCTTAGCCCTGAGGACCCCTTATTCCGCCCCACCCCATGCGTGATCTCCTTAAGCAAATCCTGTGCTTCATCTATATCCGACAGCATATTTATTTATTTATTTATTTATGATATTTGTTAAGCGCGAACAAATGCCCATGGGCGTCTCTGCGCTAAAAACTTCTTGCGCGATTCTCCATTGCTGGTTCATAAGAGGGTTACTGATTAAACAGCCAAGTCTTCAGCCTTTTGCAAAATGACAAAAGGGAGTGACTTGTTCTGATAGACAATGGCAGGGTATTCCACAATCTGGGGGCCATAACCAAAAACCGGCGGTCTCCCCAGGAAGCCGTTTTGGTACGTGGCACCACAAGTTTATTCAAGGTTGTGGATCGAAGTTGTCTAGGGGGACAGTAGGGTGTCAACTGGTCCTTGAAGAACTGAGGTCCTTGCTTGTGTAACGCTTTATATACTATACACAAAGTCTTAAATTTAATCCGGTTTCTGACCGTAAGCCAGTGGTAACTCTTAATTATGTCGACAATGGATTTATGTTTGGGGGTTCTGGAGAGCAGTCTTGCTGCCGCGTTCTGTATGGTCTGCATTTTGTTGACCACACGGATCTGTGCATGAGCAAATAGGCCGTTACAATAATCTAGTGATGATAACACCATAGAACTTATAAGGGTTTTTCTAGCGCTATCTGGTAGAAAGGGAATGATCTTTCTTACCAGTCTCAGTTTATGAAGAGCCGTTGCCGCTATTTGGTTGGCATGGGCAACAAAGTTGAGGCTTTCATGAAAAACCACTCCCAGGTTCCTGACCCTGGATACCGGTTTGGGCAGAGCTCCGAAAGATGAGGGCCACCAGGCGGGGGACCAGCTTGGTGCAAGCTGACCAAAAATGACGACCTCCGTCTTCTCGGAGTTGAGCTTAAGACAATTGGAGGCCATCCACTCTCCAATTGCCAGCATTCCCCCCTGGAAACATTTGGTCACCCTTTCTCCATCGTTATTGATGGCCAGCACTAACTGAGTGTCATCTGCGTAAGAGGTAAGGCTCATCCCATGCGCTTTGATGACTTTAGCTAGGTCCGACACGTAGATATTAAAAAGTGTCGGACTCAGGGATGAGCCTTGAGGAACACCACAAGGCAGAGACAACTTAGCCGACTGAAATGATCCCAGGGTGACAGCCTGTGTTCTCTCGGACAGAAAAGAGGCCAATAGATCTTTTGCTGCCTGTTGAATGCCCATTTTTTCGACACGGTCGACCTGAATCGAAAGGTCGACCGTGTTGAAAGCCGCAGATAGGTCCAGTAACACTAACACAGCTGTCCCTCCCTGATCTCGAATGACTCTAATGTCGTCAGCGGCTTTGATCAGGGCAGTTTCTGTGCCGTGAAATTTACGGAACCCAAATTGGTTGCCATCCAATAGGTGGTGTTCCTTGATGAATTCTGACAGCTGCTGATTCATCGCTTTCTCTAACACTTTTGCCAAGAATGGAAGACTAGCTATCGGTCGATAGTTTTTTAAATCGTCCTTATCTAAGTGCGGTTTTTTTAAAAGTGGTTTTAGGAGAGTGTTTTTCAATATGTCTGGATAGATCCCAGATTTAAAAATGGTATTGCAGACTTGAGTAATAATCGTAATCAGAGAGTCCATAACCGGGGGAAGAATGTTAAAGGGACAAGGGTCCAGGGCTGATCCTGTTTTGATGGATGTAATGATGTCCGCTGTTTGAGATTCCGTAAGTTCATTAAAGTGGGTTAATAAGAAGTCAGAGGGAGTGATACTTGTGGAGTACTGGGTAGCGTCTATCTTGGAGGAAAAGGCTAAGTAAATGTCATTGACTTTTGTGAAAAAGAAGTTTGCTAATGCGTCACAGAGGGATTGAGAGGGAGGCGGAGCTAGATCAGGGGCATTCCCTGCTAGATGCTTTGTGATGTCGTACAATTGTTTATTTGAATTTTTTGCTTTCTCTATTTGTTTGCTGAAATACTTCCTCTTGGCGTCAATGATCATTATTTTGTATATAGCAAGAGTCTCCTTATAGCGAGATCTACTATCTGAATTGTAAGATTTCCTCCAGTGCCTCTCCCTATATCTGCAGAGTTGTTTCTGTTTCCTGAGATCTTCAGTAAACTACGGGGCCGAAGGCGACATCCTATTTCTGGTTACTGTTTTAAGTGGTGGCAATGAATTTGTGGCATAACCTAACCAATCCTGGTATTGATTAGTAGCTGTATTAGGGTCTGTAGATATAATGGGCCGTGTGCTGTCCAGTAGAGCTTTAAGCTTTACGTTATTTATATCTTTCCAGGACCTAAATGGTTAACGACAAGAGATCGACACCCTAATGTTAGAGGCTTACTTTGTTGTAATTGTGCAAAGAATTGCATGATGGTCCGACCAAGGGAGCGGAAGGATGTCTTTTATATAAATACCATCAAGATTGGAGAAGATGCCGTCCAAAATATGACCGGCCTCATGGGTGGGAGAAGTGACCAATTGGGGGAGCCCTAGGGTTTCCATGTCCGCTAACAAAGACTGCGTTTCCCTATCCTCTGATTTCTCTAAGTGAAAATTAAGATCACCTAGGACCGTTAATGCATATAGAATCTACCCTTAACCAGCACTTTCAGCTTAGACTGCTGAGCAAACGTAGCTTGGGCCCCTTTAGCTTTAAATAAGTGTAAGATTTTGACAAACTCCTTCCTTCTGTGTGCAGCAGCCGCGGACATGTCAGAGAAAATTCGGCATTTGGCAGTCTTGTTAACAGAAAATTGTATTTGCTGGATAGCTGCAGGAAGAATAGACTCTTTGATCCGTACATCCGCAAAATTTAACAGGATTGTGCGAGGGAGGGTGGAATTTGAAAAAGGCTGGGCCGGTACTTGATGAGCTCTAGTAATTGTTAAATCGCCCTCATACTTAGGAATCCCTTTTTATTTAAAAAAAAAGAGGTGACCCACTGCACTGTGTTGGACCCCTCTAACCCTTCTGGAACGCCCGCTATACGAAGTTAGATCTGCGATTATAATTTTCTAAATCATCCAGTTTTGTTGCTAGTGTCCGTGTAGTCTTAGAGATCAGTTCAACGTCTTTTTTAGTCTCAGTCATACGATCCTCTAGATTCGAGATTCTTGTCTCCGCTTCTTGGAGGCGAACTGGAAAGGTAGAAACTAAACCTTCAATCTTTTCCAGTCGTTGGTGGATTGAGGCCAGTTCTGATTTTTGAAACCTCTTCATCTCACGTAGCTCATCGAGAATAAGATTCAGCATGTCTTTCACAGTCATTTGGTTTTCCCCCGTAATCTCAGTATTTAAGTCTAAGATGGGGCTAAATGGATCAGGAGGAAGCGGGGATCGAATTTCGGTTTGTGGCGTGACTGCCATTGCCACATCATCACCTTGTTGAGCTGAAGATGCTAAAGGTGCAGAAACTTTTATCTCTTGAGATATAAGCGCCGGGCCTGAGTTCCCTGTGAACACGGTCACAGCATGCGACTCTGAGGCAATGCTTGTTGTGGAAAAGACCGGCGGTGTAATAACGTTACCAATGGGAAACATGGTTAATTTTTTTGCAAACAGAGGAAAAGGTTTTGGACCTTTCAGCTGGGCAGGGAACTTGGCTGGGGACGTAGCCTGCTGCTCTGTGGTCTTCTCGATATTTAAGCCTTCTTGAGAGGAATGGGCAGTTAAAATAGTCTGGGAGACCTCCAAATCTACCTTCGCCTGCCCTGCCCCTTCTTCCGGACCTGTGTGATTAAGCTGATCCGTAAGAGACCCCTCATCTGAGCTCTCAAAGGAGTCCTCATCCTTGCCTTCATATTTATCACTTTTGTCAGGCCTTTTGGCGGCATTCTCTGCTTCCTTCGCTTGCAGGCGGAGAGCTTTAGCATTCAGTTTATTAAGACGTTTCCCCATCTTATAGTTTCCGAACCTTCCAAGCTGGGGGGCCAGTAACCAGTAAAAAATGTTAACTAATTCACCACAGAAGAAGGTCCCCACTTGGGAGCGAGCTTACTGCACTGTCTCACTCAAAGGTTTTTTTTTATAATTCCCCCACTTTCTTGCAGGCATCGCTATCATTCTTCTTCTATTTACTCCTTTGGTAGCTTTTTAACGATTTTCAAAGCTCGTCAGCAGTCTACAATGTCTGCCCCATTGACTCGCTGATTAACTCACCGTTTTAGCGCTGTTATGAAAAAGATCCAGGGGGGAAAGTCCAAATAGTTGTTATCAGTTCTGGAAGCCGGCTTAGTTGAGAAGCTGTGAAGCTCGCCGATAAAGTACAGAAATGAAGAGCCAGCAGAGACCAGGCACAAACTTCAGCTGGGTCTCCCCCGTAGAAGCGCTGCACGGGTTGGCGCCTCCTTACACCGCGCTCAGCGTTCTCTTCTCTCCTCTCCGTTCCGTTCTGTGAGTGCGTGGCACATCGTACCACGAAAAGAAAACGAACGCCGCTTGGAAGGAGCCAAAAAGATACAGAAACGCTGTCGGTATCCCAAAAGGAACGCTGTAAAAATCACCGATATCAGCACGAGAGCGGGAGGCAGCAGAAACGCCTGCCGCCGCCATCAGCCTCGTGGGGGGAGGAGCCGGGATTCCAGGTGCTACACGGAGGCGTGGAACTCCGTCATAAGGTCACAACCCTTGAGAAGTATGTCTTATCTTGAATAATTATTGGGTGGGCTGCATATTTTTGAGAGCTTTGGTGCCATACTATTATTAATTATCAATTCACTTAGGAATGTTATTTTTATATGCTCTTTTCCCATGCTGAGAACGCACTGACAACGTCTTTTATTGACAAAACAGGGTGGCTTTGCATTATGCTGCTATTTATTGACTTGTTGCACTATGCACTTTATCTACTTTAACATGCATAGAATGTGTTTTCCAGCCATGGATTAACCCGTGTAGTCTGTTCTCCATGCCTATCAATACCTGTACTAGAGGGGAGGGCTATATATAGTTTTGAATTTACGGCGTCAAATTAGATCGATGAAGCCTGCTGCGCAGGCAAAACGTGTCTCTCTGTTATTGCGGGGTCGTGTGAGACCTGAACAAAATTATTGAGCCTTATTCATACCGAATATGAGTACATGCCACTTTCTCTTCGGAGTTGGATGGATGGTTAGGATATATATATATGTATATATATATATCCCCGAGTGTTTTTGAAACTCTACCTTGAGTGCCAGATGATTATTTTGAAAAGTTTTGGATCATCCTATATTCGAAATATATATATATATATATATATATATATATATATATATATATATATATATATATATATATATATATATATATATCTCCGAAGAAATACCCTACCACTTCCAGGAAGCTCCCGGCGAGGAAGGAAACTCAGGCCTCTGCAGCAAAGTTTTTCAGGCAAGAATACTTTTATTTATCACCCCTCACGACGACGCGTTTCCGGCTATGCAGCCCTTGATCACATTCATATATATATATTCCAAAGAATACTAATTAGAAAATTGGCTTATTCGGCATCCTATCTTTCCAATGTTCATCGCCTTCAAGTCCGATATCTGAATACCAAAGTATTAAAGGAGCTTTGAACTGACTACTTTGTATCCTTAGCCACAGGGAAATGCTTTCCATAGCACAGCTCTGAAAAAGAGACTGTATCTCAAAACACATGGTGGCTGTTTTCTGTATTTTTAAACTACAAAGAATTAAAAAATAATGTACGCAACAGGCTCCTGTGATCAAATTAATTCTCAGAATATCTTTGTATATTAAGTTTTACTTACACTGGTTGGCTACAGTGATCTGGGAAGCAGCGCCGGGCGAAGTCCTGGTACCCTACACTGTATATCTTATATTTTGGATTAATGTACAGTAATTAAATATTACTTTACGTTAAATAAACCCTAGCTATTCACTAAAAAAACAAAGGTTACATGGACGTTATAGTTAGGAAATAGAATTTAAAAAACCTGAGTAATTCACCAAAAATCCGAAGGTTACAAGGACGTTCTAGTTAGGCTAAGATTTCTCTCATATAAAACCAGTGAAATTCAGCAGTTATAGTTACCTGAGCTAACTATAAGTTATGCCCCACAATGCACTGCTTATGAACTCACTTATATTACTCATGACATAGTCAGTGACATCACTGATGACATCTCAAATGACAACACTGATGACCTCATTCACAGAACCACTCCACATCCAGTCACATACACAAACAATCGCTCATACAACCGCTCACTCATCCATCGAGGAACTTACACCTATTCACTCATCCATACAGCCACTTACACAGCCACTCACCCATACACCTACTCACACAGCCAGTCACTCACCTGTATGGTCACTCACACAGCCACTCACCCATACAGCTACTCACACTCATTCACACAGTCAGTCACACCCTCACTCACTTATTGATACAGCCTCTTAACATAGCCACTCACTCACCCATACAACCACTCATGCAACCATTTACATACATTTTCACTCATCCATAAAATCACTCACATGGCCACTCATTCACCCATACAGCCATTTACATACACTCTCAATACAGCCACTCACACACCCACTTGGTTAACCAAACACCCACTTAAACAACCACTCACTCACCCATGTAAGAACTCACATAGCCACTCAGGCACCCATACAGCCACTCACACCATCTCACCCACCCATGCAGCCACTCACAGCCCCCATACAGCCACTCACACAGCCACTCACTAACTAATACAGCTATTCACTCACCCATATGGTTACTCTCACACCCACGTATTCATCCATACAGCTACTCACACACTGACTTATTCACCCATATTGTTACTCACACACCCCATTACACAGCCATTTAGCCGCTCACACACGGCTACAGTCCTACAACCACTCAGATCAGATATGTTAGAAATAGTATCACTTATCAGTAGTTCAGAAAGAATAGTAATTTAACTTATGCAGTAGCTTAGTATATATCTTTAAGTCTCAGAAACATTTTTTAAATACTAACAGTCACTGGATGATGTTATCAGGGATGTGATTTGCGATGTCATCAGTGATGTCATTGATAGCCGGCATTTCCTGTTGTCAAAATAATAAATGGGGGAATACTTGCTGACCACCTGCATCCAGGATTGGGCAGATTTAACTGCAGATGTGGACCCTTCCCGTGTTGAATTGCTTGCATCCTTCTGTGACTCTTCTTTATATTGGGTCTTCGCCACACGCTTGTACTGATGTCTAAGATATGTTTCTTACCTCTGCCTAAGTTCTTTTTCTGCTTTTCCTTTTAAAAAATATATATTTAAAAGTCTTTTTATTAAACGTATTCATCGACATGCAGAATACGAAGCAGAGGAGACAGGTTACACTTTACAACAGGTACATATTTCAGTAGGGTCGTGCAACAGCACACAGTAGAAACATTTTTATGGGGTAGGAGATTCCTCCTGAGCAGCTGGCCGTGGGGTTGCAGATGTCCTCTCTGTAACTGTTCAAAAGACTCCATATCCAAGACCACTTCCGGGGACAGCCCCGGGCCACAGTGACTGTCTTTTCCCTGAAGAGACACCAGTCTAAATCATCTTTCCATGCTTCAACTCTAGATGTATGCGAGACACCCCACAGTTGCACTATGTTTCTCTTCGCTAACATGAGCCCCAAGGTAACCCATTGTTTGTTGTAGGTAGAGAGGTCTGTGGGCTCCCACATGTTCAGAAGGCATCTCCGAGCCTCCATGCACAGATCTAGCATAAGTACTTCACTGAGGTTGCGGTGTATGCTATGCCATTATGCTTGTATGAGGTTGCACTCCCACAAAATGTGAATGAATGTACCCTCATTCCCACATTGTCGCCTGCAATCTGCTACTTCTGCTCTACCTATGCGAATTAAACCAGGCCCTGTAATATAGATTCTGTGGAGAATTTTAAGTTGAACCAGTCTCAGTCTGGCCTGGATAGCCTGATCCCGCGGAGAAGGCACCGCCTCCTGTCAGTCCTCATCCTCCAGCTCAATCCCGTCACATATCCATTTTTCCCTGAGTGGTTGCAGGGGGTCCGCCATGTTATTGATTAATTTTTTATACGTTAAGGAGATTGTCCTCTCAGGCAGGTATCCATCAAGCAGTCTATCCTCTAGTGCCGAGGCGTCTGGGGGGATGAGCCTCTTGGAAGATGGGATTCGAGGGTATGGCGTATCTGGGAGCACCTGAAACGTTCTGAGTCAGCTAATTCGTATTGTTGCTGCAAGGAAGCGAACTGCATCATTCCGCCTTTAACCCATAGATCTCTAATATGCAAGATTCCAATGAATCCCATTTTTCGAAACCTTTAGTCTTCTACAGGTTTCCCAGCCTCTCGGAGTCCCACAGGGGGGTTGCTAATGTGAGTTTACGGTCCCAACCTAAGTGCCTGTTTACCACATGCCAAATGTGTAATGAATGTTTAGTTGGCCCAGTTAATAAGTGTTTCCGGGGTAGAGAATAGAGTGCTCTGTTATAGTTCCCTCCCGATAGGAACCACTGATCCATGGCATACCCCAGATCATCAGGGTGTCCGTAAGTGCCCTGGTTAATGGCTGCGAGGTGTGTCGCAAAGTAGTATTTTTGGATATCTGGGAGGCTAATCCCTCCATCATAACAATTTAATGTCAATTTGGCTAAGGCTTTACGGGGCTTTCCATCCCACAATAAGTCCCTCAGTCGGCCTTCAATTTCTTTAAATTATGATGCCGGAACTGGGTCTAGAGAGTTTTGCAATGCATATAGAAAACGCAATTTTTTTAAAAATGGCCTCCCTACCCAGCAGCGACAGTGGAAGCGTTTTCCAGCTTGCTATATCTCGTTTCAACCATTGTAGGGGAGGGAGAAGATTACGATTAAAACGGTTTGTCTGGTCTAGGGAGATAAAAATACCTAGATACCTGAAGCCAATTGTATTGATTTGAATCTGGCAATTCCTGGGAGGGGTAGGAGGATCCCCTTTCAAAACGTAAATGAGGGATTTCCCCCAATTAATGGAAAACCCAGCATATCTCCCAAAGACAGCCAGTATGTCCAACACAGCTATGAGCGACGCTTTCGGGTAGGCCAGGTAGAGCAGAATTTCATCTGCGTAGAGTGAAATACAGTCCTCCTAGTCGGGGGACCAATTCAGACCTCGTATGACAAGGTCTCTACAGATCCAAGAAGCCAGAGGCTCCATGGCTAGGGCAAATAGCAGAGGTGAAAGGGGACATCCTTGACGGGTCCCCTGACTCAATTTAAATATCATTAATTTCCTATTATTAACTATGACCTGAGCCAGAGGGTCTGAATTTAGAAGCTGAACCCATTGAACGAAAATAGGTCCAAACCCCAGTTTAGTTAGGACTGCAAAGAGATATGGCCATTCAATAGTGTTGATCAAGGGACACTATTATCACTGCTTCTTCGATTGTAGCCACCCTCCCCAACACACTGTGTACTCTCCGTAGATTTACTGCATCCCCTCTCAGCCCCGGTGCCACTAAGTCTGTTCCCCGACATTCATGGACACTCTCTGGTCATACATTGGTGGCGTCTGAGTCTATGGACTAGGGGGTAGTTTTCATCCGCATGTACCTGATACCGAATTGGTGGTGGCAACGAGACTGTCGCTTTCCACTCCCCCATTTGCTGCTTCCGGATAACATCAGACCTCTGCATCATGCCCTGGAGGACACCTTTCACTGTCCCCTGCAACCCTTTGCCACAGTCACCTATGACATCGACCCGCTCAGTCTGCGTGGCCCTACCTCAGTGGACCACAAGTCACGGTCCCGTGGCGGGGTGCCTGTGCCGGCTGCTGTGCATCCGGGGACACTAACTCTGTGCAGATCAAGTCAGGGACCCTTTCTTCCGTTATATTGGATGACCTCTGAGACAGTGGTCTTTGTGTCTCCGACGCCATGTGTATGTGGCCCTGCGCTGTCCGCTGCCTCAGCTGCAGTCCACCAGGGCTCACACATCCAATCGAGTCCTGACCGGCCCGGACGTGGCATCACCACAGGAGGCCCACGCCACCATGGCCAGGACCACCTCCAACCGCCATCTGCCAGAGTCGAAACAGTGGTACTGACAGACTGACGGAGTTGCTCACACCTGTCGTGGATGCCATCATCTTCCTGTTACCCTGCTCAGCACTCCAGGTACCACTGACTCAGTGCATCACAACCTATGGACCATTGCTCATTGAGTATTGTGCTGTGGAGAGGTTGCGCAGCAATGTCACCTCAGGCAGTGTGGGAGACCTGAGACGTTGATGAGGAAGATGATGCAGGCCTAACACATCCCACTGCATATGCATCATGAATATCCTGAATGGACACAAGCCTAGTCATTTTCATCACATGAGCACGGTCAGCTCTAGTGTCCCAAACTCAGTGCACTGCAACTCACGGACACTTCTGTTTGCATGTTGGGTGACCTCCGAACTTGCTCCGGCTCCCTCCATGTTGCTCAGCAGTTGGCTCTGTTGTGCAGGTGTTTTCAGTTTCCTTTGCACTGGTGTCCACTGTTCAGATTGTTGCCAGCACCAAGCACTCCGTCCGGGCTGGCTTACACTCACCCCACATACATCCAGCACAGGCGGCACTGAATATGTGGCCCTGCCAATAAATGGGCCGGGCGCACGTGCCCGTAGCCAGTTCAACATGATATCTGCCTGTGTCCCTGTGGTCTTGTTGTATCCGTCCGGGCTGGCTTACACTCACCCCACATACATCCAGCACAGGCGGCACTGAATATGTGGCCCTGCCAATAAATGGGCCGGGCGCACGTGCCCGTAGCCAGTTCAACATGATATCTGCCTGTGTCCCTGTGGTCTTGTTGTATGCATGAGGGCCCTGGGCCCTACGACATTACATTGTGCTGTGTACAGCGGGCGCAGACATGTCACCGCAGGCAGTGGATCAGAGCTTGGACATGTAGCTTTGTCGTCACCCATTCAATTCGTAAGGGGAGTGGCCTGGGCCGTCGTACGCAGAGCTAACCTGTGTGTGTGACTGCTATTTGCGTGCCCCTGGGTGTGGTCTGTACGGTGAATGTGCATCTGCATGTGTCTCTATGGCAGTGTGGGTCTCCTTTGTGGTGTGTAGGTGGTCCCTGTAGGATAATGGACACCCACGCATGTGATCTAGTTCGCCTTCCATGGGTTTGGACCACACACGCAGCTATTCGGTCACCTCCGTTTGGCGTTCTGACATCTGGCATTGGGATGCCATGTGTGGGTCGGTGAAGTGTTGTGAGCCAGCCGTGCTTGCGGGTGTTTCCTGCTGTGTGGTCTGTTGCAGGGTCTGTGTTCTCCTCTAAGCAGCTTGGCTGCCCGGGTCCTGGTGGTGGGTTGCGTGGGATGTCCATGGGTTGTTGTAGAACGTTGGTGTCGAAGGTGTGGTGGTCCTCTCCGGCATCATAGATGTGTGGTCTTGGGTGCTTTGCTGGAGGTGTTGTGTGTCCCTCTGCAATGTGAAGTGGAAATGCATGTTGACATTGTGTTGACATGTATGTTGGCGCATTGTTCTTGTTTACATGCAGACTGTATGACAATGTACATTGTGACTGTTTGGGAGGTGCAGGATCTGGATGCGGGACTGTGTACATTTGGACTACAAGACGGATGTGAGGTTGTACGCGTACATTTCCATTTCACAGTTTTAGCTCTGTCAGATGTAGTAGGCCTGTTTCTGCTCGTGTGCGGAGCCAGTTGTGTCCTCTGTTCTGCAGTGTCGGGTGACACTACAACTGCATTCCCTGTGGTCTACTTGTGGGTCAGTTGATGGTAGTGTTCTTTCACCTCTGTGACGCAGATCTGGTTTTGCTGCGGACTCCACCCTGTCTTCCTCTCCCCCTTGGCCATCCCCGTTGACCCTTACTGGTGGTCTGTGGGGGTTGTGGGCTTCACGTTGGCCTCTGCTCTCGGTCAGGGTGCATCCACGTTGCTACGCGCTTTGGATTGTTTCTGGTGTGTTGTTTCAGTAGTTTTATAGTGCATTTTCCCGCCAGACGCGTGGGATTTGCAGGCCTGTTGCTGGTTTTCACTGCGTTTTGTACCGCGATTGGCCTAATCGCAAGATTTTTTGCGTTCTCGTTTCGCATTTTTGCAGCGTGGCGTTGTTTTTAACACGGACATTTGACGCGTTATCTGGAGACTATCGCATGGTATCGCCATGTTGAGAATGCTTCGTTAACACGGCGTAATTTCCCGCGATAGGCTGCAATGTTGGAAGTTGTGTTAAGTTACTTTTTCGATGGTTATCACACCTTCTTGAGAATATGCCCCTGTGTAACAAGAGCCAGGCTCGCCTGAGATATAAGGAGGGGCCAGGAGTGGAGCTCTTACTGGATTTTAAAAGCCTAAAATTGACAGTAATATGCTGACAGCAAGCCGCCAGCGGTCAAACGCGATTCGGCCCAATGTGCAACTTTGACTCTCAACTTTAAAATCTAATGTCAATGGCCTATGAGAGTCTACAAGCAGAGAAGCTATTCAATCTATTTTAATTCTCTTTTAACTCTCACAGTTGTACTTTTCTAAGCCTCTTATTATTGTTTTACTTGTTTTCTTTATCCTTTTTTGTTAAATGTGCCAGATGTATACAAGTGTCAGTTGTTTTTATCCATAAAAACTATTTATATGCTGCAAACTATTTACTAAATAGTTTATTTCACTGTTCATATGCTGTTTGTTATTTTTTCAAATGCACCAAACGCTGTTTGGCTGAAGTGTGAGGAAAGTCTACTTGACAATGCAAAATACTGACTCTGAATAAAAAAAAAAGCAAGCAGCAAGTTATAAAAAAATCCAAAGTGCAATGATGCGCCAGCCGTGTCATATCGCTGTTTTCTTTGCCATGGCTGGTGGGAGGGGGCAACACAGACAACAGCAATGTGAGGTTGGAGGAAAGAGGTTTCATGGACAACAAGAGTGTTGGGGATGGGAGAGAAGAAGAAGTATGGAAAATGGCAGGGTGAGGGTGGGAGGGAAGAGACAACATGGACAACGGGAGGATGGGGTTGCAAGGAAAGAAGCAATATGAACAATGGGAGGGTGGGGATGGGAAGATAAAAGCAACATGGACAATGTGAAGGCCGGAGTGAAGAAGAAACATAGACAATGGGAGGGAAGAAGCAACACAGACTGTGGAGGATAGAAGCAGCACGGACAATAGGAAGGTGGTAGGGTGGAAGCTCCACGGACAATGCGAGAGTGGAGGCACCACGGACAATGATAAGGTTGAAGGGAGAAGAAACACAGACAATGGGAGGTTGGGAGGGAAGAAGCACCTCGGGCAATGGGAGGGTGAGATGGAAGAAACACCTCAGACAATGGGAGGGTTGGAGGGAAGAAGCCCCAACCACAATGGGAGGGTAGAAGCACCACAGAGAATGGGAGGGTAGAAGCACCACGGACAATGGGAGGGTTGGAAGGAAGAAGCACCTCGGACAATGGGAGGCAAGAAGCACCATGGACAATATGAGGGTGGGAAGCAAGTAGCACCAACGATAATGGGACGGTGGGAGTGTAGAGGCACGGCAGACAAAAGGAGGGAGGAGGGAAGAAGCAACACATACATTGGGAGAGTGGGAGGGAAGAAGCCCCACCACATACATTCGGAGGGTAGGAGGGAAGAAGCACCATGGACAGTGGGAGGGAAAAAGCACCACGGACAATAGAGGGAAGAAGCACCTTGGACAATGGGAGGGTAGGAGGAAAGACGCACCTTGGACAATGGGAGGTTGGGAGGAAAGAAGCTCCGAGGACAATGGGAGGGTTGGAGGGAAGAAGCCACACGGACGATAGGAGGGAGGAGGGAAGAAGCACCACGAACAATGGGAGAGTGGGAGGGAAGAAACACCACAGAAAATGGGAGGGTGGGAGGAAAAAAGCACCACAGACAATGGGAGGGTGGGAGGGAAGAGGCAACACAGACAATAGGACCGTGGGAGGGAAGAAGCACCATGGAAAATGGGAGGGTGTGAGGGAAGAAGCACCATGGACAAGGGGAGAGTAGGAGGGAAGAAGCACCACAGACAATGGGAGGGCAGAAGCACCACAGAAAATGGGAGGCAAGAAGCACCATGGACAATGGGAGGGTGTGAGGGAAGAAGCACCATGGACAAAGTGAGGGTGGGAGGGAAGAAGCACATTGGACAATGGGAGGGTGGAAGTGAAGAAGCACTACGGACAATGAGAGAGTGGGAGGGAAGAAGCACCACAGACATTGGGATGAAAGAAGCACCACAGACAATGGGAGGGTGAGAGGGAAGAAACACCACATACAATGGGAGGGTGGGAGGTAAGAAGCCCCACGGACAATGGGAGGAAAGAAGCACTACAGATAATGGGTGGGTGGGAGGGAAAGAAGCACTATGGACAATGGGACGGAAGAAGCAACATGCATAATGGAAGGGTGGGAGGGCAAATACACGGACAATGGGAGGGTGGGAGAGGCTACCCAACACGGACAATAGGAGGGTGGAAGGAAAGAAGAATAAATGGACATTGGGAGGGAAGAAGCAACAAGGATGACAGGAGAATAAGAAATACAAATAGTACCTCAATCACAGAGTCAGCAGCGGAAGGACACCAAGTAAAATTAAGCAATCAGTACTTGATCCATGGTCCAGATGAAAGAAGAGGAGGTGAAGCTGGCACACGCTGGCCAATTGAAAGCAGCAAATAAGATTAACAATGGAACCAACAAATGGTAAGCAATTGTGTTGGGCAACACGCCCCCTGTTGTACACAATATCTCTAGCAAGTGAAAGTGCATGCACTGTCACAGGCGAGACTATAAAAGAATGTTCTACTTTCTCAAGATCTGCGGAAAACAAATTTTAAATTTCTGTCCAACCCATCTTTGCTCAACTTGTGATAGAGGTGTTGTTGACCTTCAGTATCACAATGTTCATCTGTTTTAAACGGGGGGCTTATGTTCCTATTGGGGGACTGGGTCATTAAGAGGCTGTGATGAGGTGACATTAATCCTCTCCAAATTCACAGATTTGCCTGTACAAACAAGCAAGGCAGAAAAAAATTATCTTGCTAGTACTTAGGTTTAAAACGATCAAATGGGGGTGGGCATGTGTATTTAACCTGAGCTACCCAAATCTGAAACCCTATCACCCAGAGATCACAACTTTGAAATATCTTTTGTTTTTCAGACCAAAAGTGAAAGCTTCCTATTCAGAAGTGTACCCAAATGTTTAATCTACACTAAAGGAGGTGTTTCCAAGTAAGCGTGACTGTCCTTCAAAGTACCTTCCTGAGAAGCAGTGAGGGCATGCGATTGAAGCCTCGTTCCTCAATGTAGCGTCTGTGGGCGTTGCCCAGTATTTTTCTACAGAAAGAACCTGGGCATGTGTCAATATTAAACCACAGATTAACCGATTGTCCTGTTCTTGTTGTTTAGAAGTTCTCGGATTTCTTTAATGGTTAAGTATTCTTTTCAGTAATCACAAATAATACTTTTAAACAAAAAGACAAACGATGGCAAATGAGACTGCGACTTTCATGCAATAAGTGGCCCTGATTAACATTTTAAACACACTTTAGAATCATTCTTTTGGTATCCAAGATAAAAAAAAAAAGTAAACCGCGCAGAAAGGTAAATACTTCCGCCCAAAAGTTTATTTCCCTAAATCACTCCTTTAGCTAATGTTTTAAAGATGTACACGCGACACATCTGGTGAAAACCAAACATTTTCAGTCAGTTGGTTTCAAAGGCAAATATTTGCCGAAGAAATTTCAGTGACATGACAAGTAGGAAGTGGGAAGCACAAAGGCAGAAGTGGGGAGGTGTCTGCAACAGCAGTGTCCTAATCAGGGCTAGACACAAGCAGACACATGCGTGCACGCAGGCTCCACCACAGCACTCTCCCCATGCTCTCTCGGTGCCCACTATATGTACTGCACGAATCAGTTTCCAAAGAATATGCACATCTGGCTATTGGAAGGTCAAGTGGATATCATGCAAGTTATTTGCACAATTAGGTTTCACTTAGGTGCTCACCTACCTTTATTTCCCAGCAGGGCCTGCATTAGCACTTGTGGCGCCCGGGACGGCAGCCGTGTTTGGCTCACCCCAACGACCCCCTTCTCCGCTCGTTCATGTTTCTTGCGCCGAACTGCGCCCTCACGGAAGCCGTAGGCGTGGCAGACACTGCAAGGTCAACTTTACTATTCTTACTCCAGTCCTAGAAATTTGCAGAAAGAGCAATTTTCCCATAAATATTCCAGGAGGCTTATTTACTATTCTGACTCCAGTTCTGGAATATTTTAGGGAAAGTTATAAAATCCCCAAGTATTGTTAGGAAGGGTTAACCAGTTGTAATATTGAATTGCAGAAAGTGCTGCCCTGAGGGCGCAGCTCAGGGCAAAAAAACTAGGAATACCCCCTTCTCCACAAATTCCCTCCCTACCACCCACCAATAGTGCCCCTCTTCCCTCCGTAGCCCCTCTCTCACATACATGTCATTTGTTTTATAGCACTATTCATACCAGTGTAGGGTGTCAGAGTACTTTACATCGCGCACACACATTATAAAGAAACAGTGACTCATATGAGTGTAACTCAGTCTATGGGAAACGTTACATAAGTCAATGAGGATTACAAGGTGTAGAAGTCAAATGTCATCCATAGTAATAGGCAGTATATTTTAGGAGTGTTTGTTCTGGAGAAACATAACCTCAGGGTTTAAAATGTACCACAAGGGTTGGGTTTACTAATAAGAAGGGATAGCAATGAATGACAGGCAAAAATCATGATGCTCTAATCTATACCATGCAGTTTGCATGCAGCTCTTTAAAGACATATCATTGGCCACTGTGCTAGTTTAGGATTGTAATTTATGAACTACTAGTAACAAAAGGATCTTTGTGAAAAAAGCAGTAACCCACTGAGCTATGCACATAAAATACAGTTCTGTGATCTGCATGGTATATGCTCTTTGTGGCAGGCATATTAACCCTCTCTGCTACTTTATAATGAGTCAAAAGTGCCATTAGACAATCATCCAATTTCTCTACATCAGGCACATTAATCCCCAGAGTTATCTTGACATGTGTATTGTTGCCTGAAAACTGCTGGACACACAAGGAAGTCTGCAGCAGGTGTTTTAAAAACCATAAGTTATTTCTAAACGGAGATCCCTCCCCCCATGCTCAGCACCTGGTGTGGCTGCACTGGTTGAACCACCCTAAAGCCGGACCAGTTTACCAGCACTAAATTTAATGATGTGAATTTACAATCACAAATAAGACAGCATAGTAATTTATATCTGTGTAATTAGGTTTCATTGTGAGCAAATCTGCTCACAGCAACACGTTTGTATGTGTTGTAATGTGGGTCCACCTGAGGAAGTAGGTGAACACCCACAATCACATATGTCTCTGATTATGCATTGCATTTTTGCAAGTTGTTCCCTATCCTAGGAAAGGTGAGCCTATAGTGCTTTACATAATTGCCACTTTCACCATCACCACCCCAAAAATGGATGCAGATGTATTACTGTTTAAGGGCATAAATGAATCCATTTTCAGGGTGGGAGAGGACAAGCAACACAGTCAAAATTATTGCAGGTATACGGGAAAAGATTTTTCTAACAGACAAAAACATTTTTTCCTAGTGAAGAAAAAAAAAGACAGCACAAATAAGCACTATGTAGTTTTCTAATAACCTGTTAAATTAACTAAAGGAAAAGTGGTCACTTTGATTCGAAAAACAAGCTTTCACTGCGTGTGCTTTGTTTTGAACTTGCTTCCACAACGATGGCCATTGCTGGTAGTTAAAGCCTTTTTAAATAAATGTGTCTGGACTGAGCACTTCAGTTTCCTAAAATGGTTAAATGCGTCTGAAGTAAAGGACGACCCCCTGTGGCAACTCCCTTGTATATGTCTGCAAGGGCTTTGGTCCGAACCCCTGCTCCTGCACATTACTACCCGTTACAAAAGGGGGTGGTGATGGACGGAGCATCTGAACCAATCAAACACTCACACCCAGTCAACAGATCTGGGTTTAATCCATCACCATTCTTTAGCCCACTCTGCCACCCCAGTTCAGACATGGCCATATGCAAATCAGTCTGACCCTGTGCCTCATGGTATTTCAGCCGTCTTCAGCCAGGCTTGCTTGAATCCAGTGGCAAAGTGAGCAAGGGGCCCACGTCTGAACATATCCTGCCATATGAAAATCAGTCTAATGCCAGAAACCGGTCCTAGGAAGCTTGTTTCCGGTCCAGGGAAGTCATGGCTTGGCAGTTCGGGCTGGACTGTTCCCATGAGGCACAGGGTCAGACTGATTTGCATATGGCCATGTCTGAACCGGGGTGGCAGAGTGGGATAAAGAACGGTGATGGATTAAACCCAGATCTGTTGACTGGGTGTGAGTGTTTGATTGGTTCAGATGCTCCGTCCTTCACCACCCCCTTTTGTACCGCTTTGTTCGCCATAAGTTGGCAGGGTATACTCAGACGTGAGTCCCTTGCTCACTTTGCCACTGGATTCAAGCAAGCCTGGTTGAAGGCGGCTGAAATACCAGAAACCGGTCCTAGGAAGCTTGTTTCCGGTCCAGGGAAGGCATGGCTTGGCAGTTCGGGCTGGACTGTTTCCATGAGGCACTGGGTCAGACTGATTTGCATATGGCCATGTCTGAACTGGGGTGGCAGAGTGGGCCAAAGAACGGTGATGGATTAAACCCAGATCTGTTGACTGGTGTGAGTGTTCGATTGGTTCAGATGCTCTGTCTATCAGCACCCCCTTTTGTACCGCTTCATTCGCCATAAGTTGGCAGGGTATGCTCAGAAGTGAGTCCCTTGCTCACTTTGCCACTGGATTCAAGCAAACCTGGCTGAAGACGGCTGAAATGCCAGAAACCGGTCCTAGGAAGCTTGTTTCCGGTCCAGGGAAGGCATGGCTTGGCAGTTCAGGCTGGACTGTTCCCATGAGGCCCAGGGTCAGACTGATTTGCATATGGCCATGTCTGAACTGGGGTGGCAGAGTGGGCTGAAGAACGGTGATGGATTAAACCCAGATCTGTTGACTGAGTGTGAGTGTTTGATTGGTTTAGATGCTCCGTCCATCACCACCCCCTTTTGTACCTGCATATTACTACCGGCAAGAACTCAAAACAGCCACATCTTGAAGACTTACGGAAACAATGCTCTTCCACCAATCAGAAAGGGAAGGTAGATGAAGTACAGCCCCCTCTTTTAAAAAATAATTATACACGTGCTACATCCATTTATCGGGCAATTAATGCAGGAAATGCTTTAATGTAATGCTATACACACCACTGTAGGTGTGTTTAAGATCCTTGCTGGAAAGTGCAGGAAATGGGAAGCAGCGTCACAGGGTGGAACACATAAACACGTTCTTAAGAATGTGTAATTCATCAAGTTACTGAAAATTCTCTTCTTGATATACTTCAGGAATACTTTCCAAGGACCTGAGGAACTCCACACTCTCATAGGAGAGGAGAGGAGAGGTTAAGGGCCTTTCACATCACATCTTCCCACTTTGGTCCCATAAGGACATAGGGCCAGATTCTATGCCCCTTAAGCATCATCCCACACCTTTTTTTACTCTTGAACCTTCCTCATGTCCAGTTCATCTGACCTACTATCTATATGCTTTCCACAGCACTACACTGTGACCAGCACTATTTGTCCTGGGAGCGCCAGATACGTGTTATGTTGTTGCCCCCAGGTCACTTCGGACTGACTCCAGATACTTCTTCTATACTTACCCTGGCTGTGTCTAACCACTGCATGCTGTGGAATCCTCTGATGCTTCTGAGTGGACCTTGCAGGGCTTTTATCCTGACTGCCAGTAGCAAGTACAAGCATGTACTACTCTGTCACTCCTGGATGGGGCGTATGGAGCACTATTCAGGCTGTCTGCAGCCAATGCAAGCTTCCGGCTGCTCCTCTGTCGCTCTTGAGTGGACTCTATGAACATTTATCATGGCTGCCTATTGCCTATGCACACCATTAGCTGCTCCTATGCTCACTTATGGGTTGAACTTAGCAAGCAAAGTCTGAATTCTGCCTGGCACTGCTTGCTGTCAGGGATAAAAAAATGTATGTCGCTTACAAGCCAAGTATTAGTTCACAGCCTTGCCTTGTTCTTCCCACATGTCTGTCTTGTTTTGTCTTGGTTGGTTCTTTCTTTGTGAGGTTGCTCACCTGATTGTAACCTTGGAACACTGGCTGCTTTTGACAAGTGCAAGCCGACAGAGGATTTGCCATGCCTGCAATGCTCCTGAGTAAACCTGTAGATGACTTCAATCACTTCTAAAGTAGACTCTTTAGATTCATTTACTATGGCTGGCTGTATCCATCCATGTGGAGGACTAGTGCTCTATCGCTCATGGACGGCCCATATATAGTATGTAGGCAGGCTGCCAGTGCACCGCCATGCATACCTTTCCTCACCTTCCTGCATGGACCCCACAGAATTTTTACTCCAAAAGCCTATAACCGGTATACTCTTGTAGGCCACTCCTTTCCATCCAAGTAATCACTACCAAGCATTTAGTATTTCTGATCTCTCCTGTGCCAGCATGTGGGTTACTCCTCATCGCTTATGGATACAATTAAACACTGAAGTCATTTAACATGGCTGTTTGTATATACTGCATGTCTCAGTGCCAGTGTCCTCTTGTTCCAAGGGGTTATAACTTATAATACCCTCTGTCACAACAGCTTGTCTCCACAAAAGTCTGCACCTGGTTTATAGCCAGTTTCTCCAGAACTTTCAGTGGCCGTGGGATATTGGAAATGGGCCAACAAAGCTTTGGAATGGCTTCAATAACAGCCGTGTAGATTCTGTCTACCTCTAAACACAACTTGGAAAAAAGTAGAAAGGGGTAGATCCATGTGAACCACAACAGGGCACAAGGCACAATGTGTTCCAAAGCCTCCTCCATTATAGACTCTCGGCATCTAAATTATTCCTGAAACCTATCAGGTTTCTTTTATGGATTGGGGGTTACACACAGGCATTACGTTCTGTGTCAAGGAGCATCTTTTTAGGGTGTGGGCAAAGGACAGATATTTTCCTGCAGGGATGTTGCTCTTGTTGGAATGCGATGATTGGATCTCCAGATTAACCTTTCCTATGGCCAGTAAGTGATTTCTTGGGTTAATTCAAGGACTTCGAGGAATAGTAATGGCACTTCCCGGCTAATGTGGCTCACCATGGTGACACAGACTTACTTAGACCTTCAAATGCCCTTCTGGTTAGTGACCTTCAGATGACTCTTATGCTCATAAATGGTCTTTACTACAGGATTTTCCTAGATTTGGTCAACATGTGTGAAGTGGGGGAGTATATAGCTGTAGTCACACACCACATGCCCACAGCTTAAATAACGCAAACATATGCCCTTTAGGTGTAGATATATACATCTGTGTTCCTCATTAACACTGCCTTCTATGCCCATGTATGGAGCATGGGACTCTAGTGCAACCTGTTGTGGAAGCCGTGCGCAACATCCCGCAGCTCAGCAGGAATGCTAACGAAAATATTTTGTAGATGCAGTATGCTGGCTATATTCGCAAAAACTGAATCCCTTTAATTACTTCCACAATTCCATCATTATACATCATCGGCAAAGCACAGCACTCCTGAAGGGGAAACAAAGTTGACTAGATGTTTCCTCATCTTCAAGTCACCTCTAGCTAAACCATCAGTATTCATGTGCTATAGACAGCGGTGGATACCAAGATCTTTCAATGCAATAGACCATCTTAGAAATTTTGCATGCTCTCTTTTCATGTCCTTGACCCCCGCTACTTTTAATTTCTCCACAGGCGCCCTACCATACCCCCGCTGCCCTGATCCAACCATTTGGACATCCAGGTAATTTCTTTACTGTCATTGTGATTCTGACCGCACTAAGACGGGAAAATCCCACGATATTATCATTAACATGCTACTCCTTACTCCCCCGCAGAAAACTATCCCTGAGCCTCTGCCAAACAGCCTCCAAGCCCACGAGTTCCCCACCGGGCTGACGCTGTAAGTTGACGATATTCTTAGCATCTGCCCTCGCGTAATTCACCTAGTGCACGCATCCATTGCCCGGCTCTGACCCTTAGTCACTGTATTGACACATCCAACACTACTCTTTCTCTCTGGCCATTAACATCATCAGGATACTTCCTTGAATGACTGAAATTGCACATACGCCTTCTTTGCACTTGCGCAGACTCTTTCCTGCCATCTTACATGGCTAGCCTCCTTCACCTCACCACCGCCAGCCTGTTAGTCACTAAGTAGCGCCTCTCTTGTACCGGCCCGCCCCTGGCCCCCCGCCTTCCCCCTGCGCCCACCGGCTGCGCTCCTCTCAATGGCCCTCCCTTTTCTTTCCCCCCCTACAGCACTGCCCACATCGACAACCCCGTCCTGATGATGATCCCAACTCAGAGGGATCGAAACGCCGTCGACCTTACAGCATAATCCTAAGACGCATATCAAGCTTGGTGCTCCTGTTAAATTGTTTCAAATCATGTTTTAAGTGATTACAACTTGATTCTACTTTGGAGCCACCACTGTTTTATTATTTGTCACTATGCGCCGATCACGCTGCTCACTCTAGCACTTGCACCTTCACAGTTACCTATTGTATATATCACCACGTACCAAGTGCCACTGGGTTGTCACATGATTCCTTCTGTACAGTGCTGTTGAACTGTATGACCCTGGAAATTATTTCCTTGTTTTCTTACTTGTTTAGTAATGGTGAATAATACCGTTTTCAAAAGAATTTAAGTGACTCCTTGTTGGTTATTACTAGTAATGCTTATTGCATACGTTTTGAGACTTGTCTCTTAAATAATACCTGTTGGGAATTGTTTCTTTTTACATTATATACCCATCCCAACCTGGTTTATGGGTCCCCTCCTGTTACTCCTACACTCTTTTCATGTTCAGCAGTCTCTTCGCAGGAAAATGATCAGTATGATCTCTCTGTGATACTGATGTTATGCTTCAAAAAACGGACTACACGCGACAGTAACATTGTCCATGAGTTTGAACATGCCATTTCTATCTAACTGTACTCCTGAGTTAGATCCCAATCTGCAAAGTCCTGCTGCGAAGTTCCACCGTCATATTTCCACAGTTAGACTTGCATTGAGTTACATAGGATGCCATTACAATTGTTGCCCCTATTGATTTAATTGGAACTGGTAAACTCATTTTACTTTTCTACAACCTTGTTTGTTGTTGGTAGTGAACACATTTTTCTCTGGTTTTATATAGTTGCACTTGGAACTTTTATTGTTTATTCTTGTAACTACAGCTGTTTATGAGTTCAGTCCTAGTACTCCACTAACTTCTGAACGTAAGTCTTGGACTCAGACCACTCTGATTATTGGTGCACAAGGAACCTTCGAACACCTTTAGCCTCAGGGTCCACCGGACAAAGCTGCATAAAAGTTAGACATAGAACCTACACGACACTGGCTGCTCCCTCCCAACAACCTGCTAGTTTGTTTTCTTAAAGACTCAATATAAGTGAAAGAAAAATCATCCTGTCTTGTGAATCCTCTCATCTACTGAACGCCATACTGCTTTACTTGTTTTAAATGTTGCGGTTGTCTCAATGTATCCTACAGAGCCACGCCCCAACATAAACTACTGTAATGGAGAGGGCATTATAATGCCTTTATAAGTCCTGCCAGTCACACAGTTGCAGTGGTACATGCCCTGTCTCCTGGTGTCTACAAGCGGCTGTTGAGAAATCTGAATTCAATAATAAGCTGTGAGCTATACCAATGACTGAAAGAAGCCCTCTGTCGACAGAGTACCTCGGACATACGACGGTGTTTTGCCGTCAGTCATATCTTGCTTCATGTATTCATTCCCATAGCAACCTGTGCGTCTTACACAGGGCAAAAGTCCTAAAAAATAAGTGAGGGGACTAACCAGGTTAGGCAGTATGCAAGTGAAATCATGACGCGTGCCATCACAGCACATGATGTCACGACGCATGGCATTGCATGTGACATCACTGGAAGTGACATTTGATATTAAGACCTCACACATTTGGTTATCAGGTATATCTTGAGTACATTTAAGCACATTATGAGATTTGACAAATGAAATTTGGTGTTGGGTTGTGCCAAAAAAGTGGAACAATCCCGATGCCAAATCTGGGCCTCAAATAATACATTTATGTTTTTTAAGTCCTTCCACAAAGAAATTTGCAACAAGGAGAAGCATAACAGTAGATCTGTTATGCTTCATTGGTTGCAAAATCTACATTTTAAAATATTTTATTGGGTTAAGGCATCTGCTGTAAAGGTGCCTAGTAAATCTCCGGGAATAGTAATAATGGCGCGATAACTCTGGAGTTTAACACATTTCTTAGAGAGATCTGTGTTTTGTGAAGTCCTAGATTTGAATCAAAGTAGTATAAGGTTAATATGTCTCATGCAAATCACATCATATAACATGCAGATGACAAATTTGTATTTTATATCAATAGTAAAGTGGGTTACTGATTTTAACACCGAAATCCTTTTGTTTCCTGCAGTACATAAATTGTAATCCTTGTAATATAGCACAGTGAGCAATGAAGGACATGTGACTCCTACACCTTGTAACCCTGTATCTTGTAACTCACCTTGTGCACTGATTTACACATGTACAGGATTTATTTCCAATGTATAATGTGTATGTTACGTAAAGAGCTCTGACACCCTGCATTGGGATGTGTAGCGCTATAAAAGAAATAAAATAGTGCTATTGAAATTGTTATTTGTGCAAAAACTGGGACAGACCAAAACATCTAACATTCTTATAGTGCATGCATCTCTTATATACAGGGACGGAACAAAGACAAAAGCATGCCTCTCTTAAGTACCTGTGAAGAGATAACAAGCTGTGTGCCTTTGTTTCCTCTCCCTGGCAATTACATTTAAGTGTGAAGTTGCCTCCAGTCAGGATATTCAAACAAAGGGAGGCCTGATGGCCCCTTAACTTCATCCCAGCTGGAGGTGGAAGAAAAAACTCCCTCGCTGCCTGCATGTTGCTACTGGGAATTGAAAGCAAACAACGTACAGGCGCTGCTGAATGTGTCTCTGTGACTTTACACTGGGACACGTTCAGCATATTTCTGAGTGGCTCACCTTCTTGACAGGGGAGATGGCGTCCACCCTGTGAAAATAATGGGTTGATGCTGTGTACCTGCATGTACCTCCGACTTGTGCCCTGCTCCTAAAGTGTAGTGTACCGAATCATTGATTACTCCTGACTATGTGATCACGCATAGCTAAACATCAACCCAGTTCTCAATTTTTATTTCCCAGAGAAGCTGCAAAGACTTTTAAGACTTTATTGTTCGGTTCACTTATGGAGGCTAAGTTCTCCCTATAGTCAATCATTGGTTGTTAGACCCATAGTTTTACCCTAGTTTCCCCAATCGCTGTCCTCAACTCTGAGAGACTATAATTGTGCTGTTTGTCATCTTATAAACAAGTGATCCCCCTTCCCTCCCTTGTACCTCACTGATTGCTAATAAAAGAAGAGAACAACCTTCAGAAATAAGGTTAATTAAATTATGGTTTTGTATACCTCTTGAGCACGAGATAGCCATTCTAGCTTGTGTTTGTTTCCATGTTCCATGATTTGACTCATTTTGTCAACATAAACCAATTCTGAACTTAACAAGCTGTTCCTTCCATGTCCCCCTCTTTATTGGTGGATGCAAAAATGTCTTGTCTTCATTCCTGATTGTCCAACAAAGGAAGGTAGTACAAAGGCATAATATAGATGCACAGAAAACAAAATGAGTTTAGAGATGTTATGTTATGTTACAATGTTTTTGTATAGTGCAAATCACCACTGGTCTCTAAGCGCTTCCAAGAAAAGGTACATAACCTGAAGCAACCCCGAATGCGCCCTCCGCCGTCAAACCACATTAGGGTATAGATGTTATCTTTTTTTTTTTTTTTTTTTTTTTTTTTTTAAAAACCTTTATTTGAGTAAGCAAAAAAGTACAAGGATGGGCCTACAACCACACGGGCCGGCCGCTAAAGAGGAGTAGACACATATAATATATGCCCGCAGAGGTAAAAGTCAATCAACAATGCAATACTCATCACTATTTACAGGACAAAAACAGATTTTATTTATATGAAAGAACAAACACACACAAAAGGCGAAAGTGTATTACTGAAGGTCAGCTCAATGGACGTAAGGGGGGGGACAGCAACAGAAGTACAGTAGCAAAACACTAAGCACTGAGGAGCTCGGGGGGGGGGGGGAGGGACACAGAAGTCAGTACAAAAAGGGGGGGGGGAGGGCCGGAGACACCAGCACAACCCCTATACGAAAGGTTCCAAGAACGCTTGCCTAAGGAGACAGGGCAAGCTCAATAGTGCCCACAAGGGGAGGAGTACAAATGTCGCCACGGTAGTCGTTCCATTGACCCCACACCTTCACCCATGCCCCGGGTCTGCCCCTGGCCACATAGACAGTTTTCTCACGGAACATGGACCAATCCATGTTATCCTCCCATTTCGAGAGGTCAGGGGGCCTGGAGGCCCCCCAGAGTTGTGCAATATCTCGCTTCGCAACCATATAGCCCAGGGTGGCCCATCTAGTCTGTGCCACCGAGTAGTCCGTGGGCTCCCAAACATTCAAAAGACATCGACGAGGTTCCGGACGCAAGGACACACCTGTCACCACAGCCATCACTTCAAGCACGGCCGCCCAATAAGCAGCCACCATCGGGCACTCCCAAAGAATATGCAGGAAAGTAGCACGCAAACCACACCCACGCTTACACAATCCATCGGAGGAAAAGCCCATCACCACCAGTCGCGGTCCCGTCACGTACACCCGATGAAGGATCTTCAATTGGACCAGACGGAGACGAGCCGGAATAGCCACCTCCTTCGGGGAGGAGAGGGCTGATTGCCAATCCTCATCATCAAGTTCTAACCCATCTCCCATCCACAATTCCCGAAGTCGGGCCAATAAGTCGGTCCGATTGTTAATCAACTTTTTATAGATCAGGGAGATAGTGCTATCAGGAAGATGTTCATCAAGGATACGGTCCTCAAGGGGGGAAGAGTCAGGCGGAATCTCACCAGGAGCAAACACCGAAGCCAGGGCGTGCCTGAGCTGCAAATAACGAAAGAATTCCCGACCACTCAGGCCATAGTCAGCCTGGAGGGCCTGAAACGAACGCACAGAACCCTTAGAGTATATATCCCCCACCTTAGAAATCCCAATCATGTCCCAGCGGTCGAAACCCTTGGAAGACCAAAGACCGCCCAGACGTTCTGAAGCATAAAGCGGCGTCGCCAACGTCAAGCGATCCTCCCAGCCCAAGCTCACATTCGTGGCACGCCACACCGTCAAAGCAGTCAATGTAGGTCCCACAAGATGGCGCCCAGCGGAGCGAGAATAAAGCACTCTGTTAAAGTCACCTCCCGGAAGCTGAAGTTTATCCATTTCAAACGCCGGATTACGACCTGGCGAAAACATAGCGTGATTGATAGCGGACAGATGGGAAGCCCAGTAATATCTCTTAATGTCGGGGAGCGCCATGCCCCCATCATACCACGGGATGGAAAGTTTCGCGAGAGCAATGCGCGGACGCCCATCCCAAATAAGCTGCCTCTGAAGGCTCTCAATCTCCCGAAAATAGGACTTAGGGATAGGATCATAATAATTCTGGAGAGCATAGAGAAACCGCGGCAATGACATCATCTTAAACAGGGCCGCCCGACCCAGGGGAGACAGGGGAAGTTTGCGCCAACGGGCAACGTCCAAACGTAGCCTAAGCAACGGGGGAAGGAGATTACGATCAAAACGAAGGGACGAGTCCAAGGTAACAAAAACCCCCAAGTATTTGAAGCCATCCCTGGCCACCTGAAGAGGAAGTCTGCTCGGCAACGGAGGCAAGACACCAGATAAAACATATACACAGGATTTAGTCCAATTGATGACGAGGCCTGAGTTAGCGCCAAAGGACACAAGAACGTCAAATAAAACAATTAAAGACTTGCGAGGGGAAGTAAGGTACAAAAGGATGTCGTCCGCATAAAGCGAGACGCGGTCTTCGAAGTCCGGGGCCCAGCGAATCCCTTTAAGGGACGGTTCCCACCGGAGCCAGGCCGCTAATGGTTCAAGAGCGAGCGCAAACAACAACGGGGACAGGGGGCAACCCTGACGGGTACCCCTGCCCAAGGAGAAGGGAGCCGACACTCTACCGTTTACCACAACTTGTGCCAGAGGTTCCGCGTACAACAACTGAATCCAGCTAATAAACTCGCACCCGAATCCAAATTTCTCAAGAGTCGCCCATAGATAGGGCCACTCCACAGTATCAAAGGCCATAGAGGCATCCAGGGACGCCAAAATGGCCGGCTCAGTCAGAAGCCTCGCCCTCGCCATCACGCCGTGAAGGCGTCGCAGATTCAAAGCAGTGTTGCGATGCGGGATAAAGCCAGACTGATCCGGATGGACCAAATCCCCGAGAACCGAAAGGAGACGGGTCGCCAAAAGTTTTGCCAAAACCTTGGGTTCAACATTTAACAGGGATATGGGTCTATATGAGGAACAGAGGTCACGTGGTTTACCATCTTTAGGGATGACGACAATTGTCGCCAGGCGCTGATCATAGGGAAGGATGTTACGTTCACGAGATTCTAGAAACATGGCGCGAAGATACGGCGCCATCTTATCGGGGCGTAACTTGTACAACTCAATAGGCAACCCGTTCGGGCCCAACGCTTTGCCCGAACGGAGCGAACGGATAGCAGTCGCTATCTCATCATTCGTAAAAGGGGAGTCCAAAGCAATACGGTCCAGGTCGGTGACACAGGGCAAAGTGATATCGCGCAAGAGTAAGCGGGAGTCAGCCACGTCCCTCACAGACACGGGAGCATATACAACACGGAAATATTCCGCAAAACGATCAACAATGGCAGTCGGATCAATCACATTCTCACCACTCGCAGACTGAATCACAGGCACCACACGATTAACTCTTTCTTTCTTGTCCAACCACGCTAGGAGTTTACCTGCCTTATCACCCACATCGTACAATCTGCCTTGTTGCTCACGAAACATCACCTTTGCAGCGTCAGTGACCAGGGATTTATATGCAAACTGTTTTAGACCCAGGGCATGGAGTTTCTCAGGCGTGACACCAGATTCCAACTCGTCCTCCAAAGCAGAGATCTCCCCCTCAAGGTCCACCACCTCCCTCCTCCCGGCTTTTTTGGCTTCAACAATCAAGGAAAGGGCCTGTCCACGAATCACAGTTTTAAAGGCTTCCCACAGGGACACAGCCGAAGGGACCGACCCCTCGTTTTCCAGGAAATATGCATCCATGGACTTGAGCAAGAGGGTACGAGTCTCAGGGGAGGAAAGATACCATGGGTTAATTGGAGCCACTCGGCCCGCTGCCTCCACCCCAACCTCGAAACGAAGCCAGAGCGGCGAGTGGTCAGAAATACCCCTTGGCAAATGCAAAATCTCACGAACCGCCGACGACTGGGCCGCGGGCATCAGGAAATAATCCAGCCGAGACAGACTGCCATGAGCCCCAGAATGGAAAGTGTATTGGAGCTGAGTGGGATGCAAAAGTCGCCAGCAGTCCACAAGGCCAAAGGTATCTAGAAACCCACCCAACCACTGCTGAGCCTGCGGAGTATCCCTAGGGGGATGGCGATCGTGAAGGCCGGAAAGCACCGAATTAAAATCACCGGCCAGGAAGAGAGTACTTTCAGGGAGATCTAACAAAACACGGCCCAAATCAGTGAAAGTAGAAGTCTGTAAACCCGGGGGAACATAAACATTAAAGAGAGATAGGGTGCGGCCCTCATATCTACCCACCAAGACAGTATATCTCCCACGGTCATCTTGAATCACCTCGTCAATTGCTAGGGGGAGGGAGGTTCGAACAAGGATACCCACACCCCTAGATCCGGAGGTAAACCCCGAGTGCGCCACAAGGCGGTAGCCCCATCTATTCATTGCATTACAAACATTACCAATCAAATGGGTTTCCTGCATGAAAACAATGTCTGGCGACAAACGTCGTATACAATTCAAGACCACACTGCGCTTAATACAATCTCCCAGGCCATTAACGTTCCAGGAAACAAATTTCAACCCTCTACCCCCCATCCCATCCACCCGAGCCAAGACCCCTCATCCACGAGCAGGACACCAGAAACAGCAGCAGACACAGGAGCAATTCGCCTTGAAAACAACACACAAAAAAGAAAGAACTTCCCAGCCCCCCTCCCCCAAACTGAAAGGAAACACCCCCCACCCTGCACCCCTGCAAAAAGCTAAAGAGCCACCCCAACCTGCAGTGTGCCTGTCGCCCCATAACCCCTAGTCTACACAAAGACCCCGGAGGAGGAAAGGTCTCCGTTCCACCCGCCCCTGACAAACATCAAGAACGAAAAGTAACAAAAGCAAGATAAAATAATCACAATGCAGAGGAACGCCGGTCAACAATCCTGAAAATGTATTCAAAATAAAACATGTGAGCCAAACAGTCAGATCTCCACACCACCTTCGGCACCACCAGGGTGAGTGGCGGATTCAGTCTCAGGAGTACGGTCAGGCAAGGAGTCCAGCCAGTCATTAACAGCATCTGGGCGATCAAAGAAAAGGGTACGCTCATTGTACTCGACCCGAAGTCTGGTGGGATAGAGCATAGCATAGCGTAAGCCCCGATCCCGAAGACGTTTCTTGGCCCCACGAAACTCCATCCGTTGTCTCTGAACTTGTTGGGAAAAGTCCGGGTAAAAGTTCACCGTAGCATTCTCAAAGGCCACCGGGCCCTTCACCCGCGAGGCCTGCAGGATAGCGTCCCGGTCTCTATAGTGAAAAAGCTTCGCTACAATGGGTCTCGGCGGGGCTCCCGGCCGAACTTTGCCCCCTGGAACACGATGTGCGCGTTCCACCGTGAAGAACTTCGTAAGGCCGGAAGGGGCAAGATGGTTCAAGACCAGATCCTCAACCAGGAGATCCACCGAGTGGGGTTCAGGGTTCTCCGGTACACCAACCAGGCGAACATTGCAGCGACGTGCCCTATTTTCAAAATCCTCCAGGCGTCGGGTCATGAAGTCGTTCACCCGACGGAGATTTCCGACTTCTGTCTGGAGCTCCGAGACGTCCTTCGTGAGGCTGGACGATTTAATGTCCAACGATTGCACCCTCTCATTCGTCTTGCCGAGATCAGCACGAATAAGATTAACCTCAATAGCCACGGTGTCAAGTTTATGGGCCAAGGCCTCGTACTGTAGGCCGGTGGATTCCCTCACGCCCGAGATGGCGCCCATGATGTCCTGTAGGGAGGGCTCCGCCGACTCGTCCAAAACTCGTTCGGACGCTGTACTAGAACCAGGCAGGGCAGCTCCGGGGGACCCCTTAGAATGAGTATAGCGGTCCATGACATTTGATTGAACCGGAGCTCCGCGCAGAGGTGCTTTCGTCTTGCGCGTCTCTCTGTCCCCTCTGCCCGCCATTTTGAAGATGCGTCACAGGACAAGCCACCAGGGTCGACGGGCCCGACACCCAAAGCACAGGATCAAAAGTACACAAAAATGAGGGGCACAACTCGGGTAGAGGTCGCCAAGCCAGCAAATAGTCCGCAGGAAAACCCAACAGCCGATCCGCCTCCAGGTCTCAGCCGCAACTCGATAGTCACACCCGTGGCCCAAGTCGGAACAGAATCGAAACCGAAACTTAGGAAGGGGGACCCACAAGGCCAGATCTCCTGCCGTTGTTGTTCAATTCCAGGACGGCTACAGAACCGCACCCCGTCCCGGGCGCACCTCGAGGGCGGAGTCCAAAAGTTCAGACCATCATATCTCAGGAATAAGAGATCCAAATCAATTTCTGAAAGGTGCCAGGCTGATCAGCCAAACGTCCTCCACACGGATTCTTGCAAGAAATCAGGATTCAGTCAGGATAAAATGCCGGGAGCGGCGAGGGTCCGGAGAGCGCTGTGCTCAAGCGGCCATCTCGGATGCCCGCCAAGCTCCTCCCCCCTATGTTATCTTTTTAAACAGATAGGTCTTTAAGTTCTTTCTAAAGGACAGTAGTTGCGAGTCTTCCTGCAGGAAAGCAGGTAGCTCATTCAAGAGTTGCGGAACCAGTACGGACAGAGCCCTGCCACCTTTAGATTTAAGCTTAAATCTAGGTTCAATCAGTTTGCAGGCTTTGCTTGACCGTAGGGCTCTCCCCGGAGTGTACTTCCTCAATCGCTCTTTGATATAATTAGGAGCCTTACCAAAGATGGCTTTATGGGCCACACAAAGACATTTAAACTGCACTCTATATTTAATAGGCAGCCAGTGCAGCTTCAGAAGAAGGGTGGTCGCATGAGAGCGCCTCGGCAGAGAGTAGATTAACCTGGCCGCGTCATTCTGCACAACCTGCAGTTTCCTCAGGAGTTTCTGTGGGAGGCCTATATACAAAGCATTGCCATAGTCCAACCGAGGGATGATAGTGGCGGACACTATGGATTGCAATGTAGAAATAGACAGAATGGGAATCAGCTTCCGAAGTTGCCTAAGCAAACCAACGCAGGAACCTACCACTGCCGAGACTTGGGGGGCCATAGAAAGGTCTACGTCAATCTTCAAGCCTAAACTTTTAACCACTCTTCCTGGAGATGGTGTTTTCCCTAATTCTGGGGGCCAAAACAAATCACACCAGGGGTTTTCTAGATTGGTAATAACCAACACCTCCGTTTTCTCAGCGTTTACTTTCAGAAGGTTGTTGGTCATCCAATTTACAGTGAATCTAAGCAAGTTCTTTACCGATTCCTGTGCCTCCCTTGAATTCTCCAACTGAACAAGCAGTTGGGTGTTGTCGGCATAGTTAAAGACTTGGCAATTCCTATGCGTTAGCTCCTCCACAAGAGGTTGAAGGTATATGTTAAATAACAAGGGGGATAGTACGGACCCCTGGGGTACACCCCAGGTCACAACATTGGCCTCAGATATTTGGTCTCCCAATTGCACTCTCTGGGTCCGGCCAGTGAGGAAAGATTCAAGCCACTTAAATGCTTGCCCTGTTATTCCCAGCTTCGCGATACGGTCAAGCAGGATGGGATGGCTGATCGTATCAAACACCGCTGACAGATCCAATAGAATCAAGGCACAAGGCTGTTTATTATCTGCCCTGATTCTTAGATCGTCAGCGACCGTGGCCATGACCAGTTCTGTGCTATGCTGCGGCCGGAAGCCGCCTGCCTTGGATGGAGTAGACCGTGCTCCTCCAGGTAACTGGCAAGCGTATTCAGGACCTGCTTTTCCAGTATCTTTCCCAGAAAGGGCAATTGAGAGATTGGCCTATAGTTCTTTAAAGCCTTAATATCCGCTCCTGCTTTCTTCAGGAGGGGGATGACCCTGGCTTCCTTCAAGTTTGCTGGGAGATAACCAGACTCCAATGACTTATTTAATAGGCTTAACAACTGATTTTCAAGGCTGGGCAAGGCCATTTGGAATATTCTCGGGGGACATGGGTCCATACTAGATCCTGACCTAATTTGACGAGCAATAGCTGACAAACTCCCTGCATCCAAGCACGGGATGCTGTTCAGATTCCAGGTCGACTCCTGGAAGGCAGGGGTAGATGAAAGAAAAGGTTCAGCTGGAGTTTTTGAGATGTCCCTAATGATGTCTTGTATTTTCTGGAGAAAAACCCTCTGAAAGGTGTCACAATCCGGTCGATCGTTTGTTGGGGCTTTACCCTCTAACTGCGTTGATTCCCTGAGAATGGCAGATATCTCCCTTTGCTTATTCCCGGCATGTCTAATTCTGTCCTCGTAGAAGGCTGCCTTCCTCGACAATATATCAGCCTTGTATTTTGACAGAAGTACTTTGTAAGTTGTAAGAGATGTAGTTCTCACTCACTGGATCCATGGCTTCATCCACTGTTCTAGTTTCCATGCATTTCCCCGATTAGACTCGCAATTTCTTTTTTTCTAAACCTGGCCTTTGCATTAAAGTCTGTTTTAATGTTGCCTTCCTCAATCCTAACCTTAGAGCTGTTGCCAGCACCCACCATGTCTGGCTTCAGTGCTATGTTCTTTTGCCCATCTTTGGTCTTAGAGTCCTACTTCTTTATTGAACCCAAGTCTGGCATTAGTATCTACCCTCATCATATTCTAACCAAAGTATTTACATCAGCTTTATTTCCTCCACCCCTTTCCATTTCATCTCATGCACAGTATTTTTCCTTCCTTATATTGTCCGTCAATTTTAAAAATCATTTTCTTTACCCAATTTAAAAGATCATAGTAAATAAACCAGTACAAATCTTGGAAAAACCTAGATCCTGCTCTGATGCTGCCTGGTTGATGTCTCAGCCTTGCCTTTATCGAGATGTAATGTGTGGCTTCCTCTGTGCACCAAATCATAATCGATAAGGCCAAGGTACCTGACTGCTCAACAGTGGTTTGGATTTCATTGGCCTGTGATTTATCCCAGCAATATCATGATCATAGAAGGCCTTTCTTGCTTTCTACCCTTTTCCTCACTTTGAAATGTCTTCAATGATAGGTTTGTTCCATGTCTGCGATCTATTGGATCATGCAGTGCATTAACTGACCATTCCAAATGCTCGCAGTGGGGGCTCAGGCTGTTAATAGAGACTTTGTTTACACAAATCTAAAGCCTATGGTGAAACGACGTTCAATAAGCGACTGCTGCTGCTTTTCTCAAGTACTCCGGTCATACAACAATATCAGTCAATTGACATTGTTTATCCAGGAAATTAGACAAAAACACACCGTTCATGTTAGCTTTCCAAACGAAACCATCGAAGTGAACTTTCTGCGCCTCTGTTGCTCTCAGGGAGCATGTTCTAATAGCCTTCACAGCACCCACCAATATAGCCATCCCCATAATATTTAATGATAGAAAAAAAAATCTCATGCTTTATTTTTCTCTCAGACCTTATTTTTCATTCTTTTCAAGTTTTGTAAAGCGTTTAACATTTCTGTCGACCCCCATTATTGCTGTTAGATGCCATAGACACTGTTATGGGGGTGGGGAACACTTTGAAGTCATAAATAAATGATAAATCATAAATATTTCACACGGGCCCCTGTGTCATCACCACAAGGGAACGACTGAACATCAGTCCGGCTAGCTTTGAGCCAAGGACGTGGAGGTGAAATGCTCGAAGGCTCAGCCCCGAGCCACAGGTTCATCTGAGCTCCTGCTTAAATGCATTTTCCTGGCTTAGGACATGCAGCAAACAGAACAATGCGCGCTAATGCAAAGCACTCGGAATGACATCCACTGTGGCAGCCGGTGCTAAGGGCTTGCTGAATGTTGGCCTGCTGCAGAAGCTTGGTAATATTGTATTGTATCATTTATATAGTACTTCAGGCCCGGTCGTGAGGTGCTCAGGCAGATTTTCTAACGGGTAACACATTGTACTGTGAAGAAGTGTCCAATTGGCTGAGTGTTGTAAATGTTGTGATCCTATTGGGAAGCATTTTAGTGTCGTGCATAACTGACCAGTAAGATGCTCTTGTCTTGAGGCGCAACCCCTAGCAGTGTCGTGGAGGAGAAGCTGTGAGAAGTAGGTAGCGCCTTTTTGCCGTATCCAAGTCAGATTCAAATGGAAAAAATGCCAATACCTAAGTGTGGCGCATTCAAGTTCCCTAGCACATTATAACTCAGATTAGCAAGTTTGGGTTCTTCTGTGTACACTCAAGCAACAGTGCTGCAGATTCTATATTGTCTACAATATGGAATATGATAACTAGTTATGTTGAAGGAAGCCTCAGACTAACGCTCCCTGTGTATTAATTATTCAAGCATGGGTTGAAGAGGTGGTTCATATTGAGTCTTGTGCACAAGGTCCCCTGACTTGTTGCAGGAAAATGAGGGAGTATCATTTGCTGCTGCATTTTTCCTTCTGGAAAGACTAGATCAACATAGTTTTGGCATTCATGGAAATGCATGAATGTGACTGCATTCCTTTAGATCTCTAGTGCATTGGTGAATGTTGTAAAATAGGAGCTAGTAGACAAATCTGAATCAGAAAGAGGACAATCACATGGGAGAATAGAAGATATCAAAACATCCGATGTAGCCAGACTTGCTGTCAGAGGATCATTTTGAAAATGGCCACTGGATGATCACACACACTTAACAGCGAAATGTATAGACTTGTATCAGTTAGTTTCTCTTTCTAAGCTTTCCAGGTAAATTCAAATGCACTTCTACGCATTCGTGAAAGAGACAGGCAGAAATAGACAAATGTATGGACTAGTACCGAGGGAAGCATCACAAAAAGGGGTGTTTCAACCGAAGGGTTTTGAGGCATATCGTGAACAATGATAACAACACTTGTCTATGATGCCACTTGGAACCCAAAGATAGAAAGCACCCTGTTGTCAATTTTGAACTCTGACCCATTCTATGTCGTACGTTGCCCTACATTCTCTCCAGACTTTATCCTCATTAACAAGCAGGGTACGCTTGGAGAGATGTCATGACCTAAACTCACAGTATGGTCCCACTGTTAGTCATCGGCTTATAGATCTTACATACAGTCTCCTGCATCAAGAATAGGAAGCACGTTTCAGATATCACATGCTTTTTCAGCATACCCCACATCATCTGCACCCATGTGTTTCTCTGCAATACCTTTTCAACATATAGAAAACAGCTAGTGATCAACGTTCCAAGAGTGTAAATGCAAACAATATAACACTACGTCTGATGAGGTAACAGTTGAAGATATTGACAGCATTCGTCCACTAATGGGCGCTGTTATGGTAGAACTATTCAAGAGCAGAGTCAGATTCTATTCATGTCCCATGCACCTGCCTTGCTCAAAGAATGCTAAAAGTGGTGTTTGATGCCAGCATGAAAACCTACCTCTTTAACATCCACCATTTATGAAATATCGCGTGAAAGAATGCATCAGGCAGTACCTGCCCCATGAAGAAACCGCTCCTGAAAAAGTAGGTAGACATATTGGTTCGATACATAACAGACTTTAAGACCAAATTCTATATTTCACTAAATACTGGAAACAGTAATATTTAGCTTTAGCAAAGTGTACTATGTAGAAATAGAGAGAAACTAAGCAATATGAACTAGTAAGAAGAAAGTGAATTTCTAGGAGGAAGCGAAAGCATGAAGTAAACATACCACAAAATAGGCTAAGCGTGAGAGAGCAGGCTATAGTAAAAAAAAAGTGAAGTGGTTTCCATGAGAATATGTTTAAAGTAAAAGTTGGTAATCTCAGAAGCAATACGCACTTACCTTACAGGAGCAACCGTGCATTTTAGCAGCATCAGACTGAGGAGCTGGACTAGTGGGGAAAGTCTAGTGAAAAGGAAGCGACTGATGAGCTAATGCCAGGGCTGGAGGTATGTTGAGGTCCTCTGTTGGAGCATCTAGACTTGTGAGGCCTAGACTGCAGCGAGGATGGGCTGCAGCTCTAAGGCATCATAAGACGGGTCTAGATCACTCTTTCCTGCCACTTCTGATGCTGTGTCCAGCAGTCAGGGCCAATGGACCTGGCTCTCATTCCTTCGAAGGTCTATTCAGACCTGGCACATGAACCACTCCACGACCAAATACAAGAGGTGTGATAAGCAGATTACTACTGCTAACTTAGTTATGTTATTGTTTTTCGCTTTACTTTATTTGTTGTTACTTTAGTCTAGGCTAGAGTTATGCCAAATGTTTAGAAATAAATCTAGTCCCATAATCTGAAAGTTTCTAGATATGATATTCCAACTCTGACCTAATGTACCAAACAGGCCTTATTCCGACGTTCTATCATACCAGTCAGAACAAACAATGTCAGGACTGAAGATAGTACCAAATAACACCCAAAGTCAGAATTCTCCATTATAACGCAAAACGCTATCAAAATGGCTTGATGCTCAGAATATAAATACTGCCCTCCTGCAAGAGACCCATTTATTAGATCAAGATACATAGCGATTATGCTCACCATCGTAGGCCATCCAATTTCACTCTTGTGAAACCACCTAAATGAAAGGGGTTTCTATATTGTGCAGAAGGGGCACTCTGTTTTATTGGTTAAGTGGTTATTAGGGGAAAACACATTTCACATACGTCCACATTTTTCCACCTGAACAAGGCCAAAAAAAATAGACTTAGAGCAGAAAGTAAGACACCTCAAAGCCAAATACGAGTATACCACCCCAGGTGCATATAAAGAGATCTAAAACAAGCCAGAAGTGCGTTAAAACAACTTTTTTGAGCGAAACTGCTTGTAAATTGTGTACAAACCAATGTTACTACACCAGAGGGTAAAAAGTGGATCGTTTATTGGTCAATAATTTAAAAACACAAGAGGCCTGTAACACCATTAAAGAGATTTTGGGCCCCTCTAGAAAAGTGGACGTACCCCAAAAGACATTATCCATCATTTCTACACTTTCTATTCAACGCTGTACCAAAGGGAAGAGATCTCAGAACAGGTTCCAACTGATAATCTGAGAGATGTTGGGCCAGATGTATGAAAAAGCATTTTTACATATCCTAATTAGCGACTCCTTAGAAATAACTATTTAGGAAATACCAAAATGATATGTATGAATTATCCGATTTCCTATTAGCGAATCGCTATTAGGAAATCCCATGCCATTAATTCCAATGGGCTGGTTTAGCATTTCCAAAATCGAGCTTTCCTACTAGGAAATTGCAATTTTGGAAATGCTAAACCAAGCATGGCTATGGGCATAAGGCCCCCCCATGATGCACCCTAAAAATAGTGGTGCTCATAAAGGGAACACATATGCCTAGGGGGCATGTGTGCCCTCTATCTCACTTCAAAAATGCATCTTTGGATGCTTTTTTCAAAAAATTGCACATGGTTACCATCGACTTGGTGTCAATGGTAATTCATTTCCTAAATGTCCAAATCACATTTAGGAAATGCTTTGTTCATGTGCATAGGAATCGCATATAGGTAATCCCTATTTTCGATTTCCTATTTAGGAGGTTGCAAATTGCTACATCTACTGGGCAGACATTGCAATTTGCGACCGCTTAAAGGGCTTTGTAGGGGGGCGTGGCTAACCACCAACCAAGATGGCCGCACTCTAAGTGAGCTCCGTGACCGACGAGCCCTCCTCTAAACATCCGACCACTCATCCGTACCTTTTGCAGCTGCTGCACTACGAGATTGTGTGCTCCTTGACCTCCGGTGAAGGCAGCTTCAATCCGCGTCAAAATCTGAGGCTCCCCGGGCCCGCTGCGCCGTGTTGCGGATTGCGGCCTGTTCCGGCGTCAGGAGCCGGGGACTTGCGTGACAGCCAGCCCGAGGTACCCCGCGCACGACAGCGCCTGCCGCACCCTGCGTACACCCCGACCGGAGCTCTAGGTCCAGACGCGCTCCTGGCCCACCTGCGGGATCTGCCAACGTCCCGAGTGACTCGACTGGGCTGCGGGCTGGGGCCGTTGCCACAGCACTACGTAGCGCGAGAGGCCCTCCGCCCTGCTGCGGTACGCTCCTGCGGCTCGCTGGGGATACAGCGGCCCACTCCCGCCTGCCATTGCTCACGCATCTCGCAGGCCGCTCGCACCCCGAGGGTGACAAAAAACAAACAAAAAAAAACGACGAAGACAGCTAGCCCACGCCAGCGGATCACTCCCCGGGCCCCCACTGGCCGTGAAGAGCCCTCGCCTGCCCCGGGTATTCATGGTCGCGGCCACGCCGGCCTAGTTGGAGGACTGACACTAAGAGCAAGCAGAGGTGGCGAAGAGACCCCACGGCACGGCGGACGGCGCGACGGCCCGCCAGAACCACGTAAGGGCACACTTCACTTCGCTGTACACCCCAGGCAACTACTTGCGCACCACAAACGACGTCGGCGGCGATGAGTGGCAGGGGAACAAGGGGTCAGCAGACCTTGAAACTGGACAAATTCGCTTATAGTAAGGACCCGCCAGACGCTGCGAGGGGAGACTCCGCGCGGACACCACCCCACTCTGGCGTAGAAGTGAACAACACCGACAAGATAACTTTCCACGACATCATGGCGACCCTAAAGACAATGCAATCATCAATGGGCACCATCTCAACAGACATCGCCCTCATTCGCGCTGACTTCGCAAAAATGTCTGACCGCCTGGTGACGGTCGAGAAGACTACTACAGACCTTGTGGTAGACACGTCGGCTTTAAAACGCAAAGTCCAACGGCTGGAAGACGACAATCTCGTGCTCACAGCGAAACTGGACAACCAGGAGGGCCGCTCGAGGCGCAATAATGTGCGCCTGATTGGCATTCCAGAATCAGAACGCGGCCCGGCCCTGGACCTCTACGTTGAGGACCCTGTAACCAAGCAGCTCCAACCCAAAGGACTCTCGAAGTACTTCTCGGTAGAACGTGCCCATCGAGTCCCAGGAGGTCAGCCAAAGCCCGGGGCTCCACCTCGGCCTATCCTGGCAAGAATTTTTAACTTCAGGGACCGGGACGCCATTTTACAGGCAGCACGCACTCGACCTCCTATCCTCATTGACAACTCTGAGATCCACTTCTACCCGGACTACACAGCGGCAGTGGCTCAACAACGCCGGAGCTTCACGGAGGTAAAGAAAGAATTGCGCGCTCGAGAACTAAAATACTCTATGATTTTCCCAGCGAAGCTGCGTGTGGAATCCGAAGGCAAATCGTGGTTCTTCGACACGCCACAAGCGACTCAGGAATGGTTGGAGGGATGGAGACCAGCGAGAAATCCAAAGAACCGGAATCCGCATCGCAGACCTGGGGAGAGGAGCCCTCAACCTAACAACGACGCGGAATGAACATGGATCGTCGCATTACATACGCCGTCATGGTCACCACAACCTTTCGACCCTTGATTCCGACCCAGACATCCATCCCCTTGGCAACATGTTGGAGGTTCCTGGACATGCGGGGGCGGGTGAGGCGGTGTCCACTTATGGAGGGCCATGTATGGTGAGACTATGATTCGACGGGACAAGATCCATGCAGGTAGGACTAACCGGCTATGACTAGCACTGCACGAGTATCTACAGAGAGGGGGGACCGACAACGGACACGGAAGTCTCGCCCCCAAGAACAAATTTCATGTGTTGGGACAGTAAGCACTCTGCTCTGTTGGGGAGGTGGAAGGTTCATTGTCCGCCGGGCAGGGAGGCAGGGAGGGGGGTAGGGGTTCTTTACATTTTAACCTCGTTAGGTTTTTGTTTCGATAGTTTCTTTCCAAAATGGTTGGCTACTTGCAGACACACGCAACACAGACACCGTTACTTCTGCATGCACTTAGGTTCGATGGACTGCCTGGAGCGACCAACCGGGTGCTTCCGGTCAAGATCCCTTCAACATGACACCCACATCACTGGCACACTGCTAGACACACGGGAGTACGTTCTACACTCCAGCACACCTCGGACCTCGGTCCGCATCCTGAATCCGATGATACTGAGGCACTCGCTTACCGATGATCACGGCTGATACTGAGATCTCTACACCGGGCCCCCAATCGCAATCACTAGTTGCCCCCACGCTCACAGTATTATCGTGGAATGTCAATGGCCTGGGCCATAAAATTAAAAGAGGCCTGGTCCTCCAATATCTTAAGAGAAAGGCTCCCACATTAGCTCTGTTACAGGAGACACATTCGGTAGGGACTACCTCTAAGGCCCTTAATCGCTGGGGTTTAAAGATGGTCGCACACGCAGAATTCTCGGCGGGTTCCCGTGGGGTTGGAATTCTGGCCCAAAAAAGCGCCCCTCTCCTCATTTGACGCACATGGGCGGATGACCACGGGCGATTTGCGGCGATACATTGTCAATGAGAGGGAAGGCCATATAATATACTCTCAGTATACATTCCCCCCACGCTACACCAAGGGGCGTTCCAAGACCTGGGTAAATTCCTGCTTGACCTCCCAGAGGGCGAATTGATCATTGGAGGAGACTTCAATGCAGTATCAAATGCAGCAATTGATCGGCAACCCCCTCGTGGATCCACTAGATCTAACCAACTGTTTAACGATTTCCTAGAGGCCATGGGGCTGGTGGATATGTGGAGACTTAAACATCCCCATGACCGTCACTACACGTTTCACTCAGGGGCCCACAACAGTCTCTCTAGAATAGAAATGCTAACCCTGGCGATCCCTCCAGAAAAGATCACGGCCCTGGAGCTCCTCCCCAGAGGGATATCAGACCACTCACCAATGCACCTCACCTACACGCTTCACCCCACTAGACGACAAAGGATATTCCCGATTTACCCCGGTTATCTTAAAAATAAAACTATTTTGAGAGCACTTAAAACCTCCACAACGCACTACTTTGAGGAAAACCCAGACTCTGTAGATTCGCCCTCAGTTCAGGAGGCATTCAAGGTAGTACTCAGAGGGCAGGCTATCTCCACCATTACCAGGCACAAAAAAGACCAGCGGGCGATTGTGGAAGCTCTAGAAACAGCAGTCCAGGCCGCAGAACTGGCCCATGCCTCAGTTAAATCAGAAGACACAGCGCACACATTAACATTGGCGTCACAGGAATACGTAGAAGATATAACCAAGACAAAACTGACTGACACACTGCATAGGATCTATGAGTTAGGTGACAAGACTGGGAGGATGCTTGCGTGGATTGAACGAAAGGAAAGAGCCAATAGGTGGATTGCCACATTAGAACGCTCGGATGGCACACACACGACCGCTCCCCCGGAAATTGTAGACGAATTGGCCACGTATTATGAGACCGTATACACTGCACGGGGTGGGGCGACGGAGGAAGACTGCTTACGATACCTACAGGACATACCCCTGCCCACACTACCGCAAGAGGATGCACAGACACTTGAGAAAGACTTTACAGGGGAAGAATTGGGGAAAGCACTGGCTGCGCTACACACTGGGAAAGCGATGGGGCCTGACGGCCTACCAGTTGAACTCTACAAAACACTAGCACGACAATTAATTCCCTACATGCTCCCGATGTATAATGACTGCCTGTCGAGAGGTGAGCTTGCAGCTGACCAACGACTGGCCACAGTAGTCGTGGTACACAAACCAGGTAAACCACCTGACCGGGCATCCTCTTATAGGCCAATCTCCCTTATGAATGTAGATGCTAAAGTTCTGGCAAAAATTCTGGCGCTGAGGCTGCAGCCCTACCTCACAGACCTAATACACCCGGACCAATCGGGCTTTATGCCTGGTAGGAATACCTCACTTAATCTGCGGCGCATTAATGGAGTCCTACATCGTGTTCCCATGCTGCGGAAAGACGCGGCCATCCTCTCTCTTGACGCCACAATGGCCTTCGACCTGGTAGAGTGGCCATTCCTATTAGCGGTCCTCAGAAAAATGGGCTTTGGCCCTAAATTTTGCAGTTGGGTCAAACTTCTCTACACCGTGCCGACGGCACAGGTGGTAGCCAATGGCCACACTTCCCGCACATTTACACTGGGACGAGGAACGAGGCAGGGATGCCCTCTATCCCCGCTTCTCTTCGCGCTTATTCTAGAGCCCCTGGTGGTGCAGGTGAGAGTAGACCCCGTAATTAGAGGAATCACATGGGGGACCGGATGGGAAGATCGCATCTCCCTCTACGCGGATGATGTATTTGATGTCCCCCACCCAGTCCCTGGCGGCCTTGATGGACCTACTCAGGGCCTACGGTGAGGTGTCAGGCTACACCATTAATTGGACCAAATCGCTTCTTTATGTCTTAAGAGGTCACACACCACAGTTGCCCCCTGACTGCACCCTACAGACGGTCACCAGGGGATTCAAATACCTGGGAATCTATGTCACGCCACAGGAGTCCATATTCATGGAAGAAAACTTGATGAAACCCCTGCTGAGACTAAAATCCGACGTCACACACTGGCGCTCTTTACCGCTTACTTTGCTGGGGAGGGCCGCGTTATTTAAGATGCTTTCACTCCCTAGATTTCTTTATGCATTGCAAAACACACCTTTCCCAGTCCCTCTCACCTATTTCAAATCCATAGACACTGAAATCTCTGCACTCCTATGGGATGGGATGCCGGCCCGTATAGCACACTCTAAATTAATCAGGTCCTGGTATGACGGCGGGATTGCCTTACCTAGTGTTAAATTGTATTACTGGGCAGCACAATTAATAGTGGTTAACCAATGGTTACACGCCCCGCAACTGGACCCAGCCTTCCGACTTGACCGCACTGTGCTGCCGCCTGACCAACTCATGCGGGCACTATACACGAACAAACAACGCCACACCTTTACAGGCCCGACAGCCCACACGATCAAAATCTGGCACGTAGCGCAGAGAGCCTTGGGATGTGAGGGAGTGCTCACGCTCGCCACGCCACTTTGGGACACGCGGCGTCTGGGTACCCTGGCAAACACAAAGGGCTTTCGGCAATGGGACCTAATTGGTATATCCACAATAGGGGACTTATGGAAAGGAGGTGAAATAATCTCATTCCCAGCCCTTCAAGAAAAATATGGAATGGCAGACACCGAACGCTATCGCTATGCACAAATAAAACATGCACTACAAGCGACAATCCCGGCAGGCACACAACTGACTGAATCCTCCCCCCTAGAGGACAGGCTCCTTACTGAATGCCTGGACAAAAAAGGCGATCTCCCTCACATATCGCAAACTTATCAATAACATGCCCGACCCCACGGCTGTCCTTCGGAGCAAATGGGAAATAGAACTAGGGGACATAGGGGATGAGGAATGGTTCTACGCTCTAGCATCTGCCAGGGAGGCCTCCATCCCATCACGACTCAAGCTAGTGCAACTGAAAATATTACATAGAATATACTATTCCCGCACACTCCTACACCGGCTGGGCCGCATCCCGGAACCTACCTGCCTGCGCGGCTGCGGTCTCCAGGGCACATTCTTTCACATTATGTTGGACTGTCCCAGGATCCAATCATACTGGGGCCGAATACTTTCCGAAATATCGGAAGCCAGTGGAGTTGAACTATTAAGAGAACCTAGATGTTGTTTATTAAATATTTGGTCGCCCACTGACATGAATCGAGGAATACAGACATGGGCAACATTGGGTTTAGCCCTTGCTAAACGGAACATTGCCAGGAACTGGGGCTCGGGTGTGACACCCACATGTACGCAATGGGGGAAAGATATGGACATAGCGATGTTGGCTGAAAAGGCGGTATATGTGCATCGAGGATGCCCCAAAAAATGGACTAGGATATGGGGGAAATGGAACGAATACAGGGGCCAGCTGTGCGACCCGCCACAAGAAATGTCTGATCTTGAAAGTAGCCCATGAAGGGGATGCATTGAAGTGCTAAGCATACGCTGACTCAGGGGGTGTTTACCGAAGGGGGGATGTGGACACTATATAGCTATTATCTGGAACAATGGGGAAAGAGCGAATGTACATGACGTGAAGACGTCCCTCCCCCCTTTGAAGTCTGTTTTTCAAAAACACCCATGATCTGATATGTTGAAATGTCGCTAGCTATGATCTGAGGACAACTGCAGTATGCCTCTTGTATGAAACAGAAATGTGCATAGTAAAGAATATATGACTGTATCCTGTATGTCAACCGAAATGTCGAATGTTGTGTGTAACATGTAAAAGCCAATAAAATATGTTTAAAAAAAAAAAAGGGCTTTGTACATAAGGAAAGCTCATTTACCATCTCTTAACGTCCCGAAATAGCAATTCGGTCCATTAAGAAATGCTAAAAGGCTGTGTACATCTGGCATGTTGTATTTCACCAACTTGAACAGGAGACTCGAGAATTCTAACAGCCTATCACTCCAGAGGAGGTTGTGAGAGCTATTACTGACTTCCTTTATATTAACTGCAACAACAAGGTAATTGATGAAATGATTGAATTAATCTCAACCACTAGCAATTGCTTGGGCACATCCCAGTCCATTTTTTTCACCCACCATGCGACCTCATTTTGGTCACAATTGTCAGAGAGAGGAAAGCCTGTGCCGTAAATACAACATGTCCTAGAATAAATTCACCAAATTGTAGCATCAATGTATCAATGATTCCTCATTTAATTTGGGCAACACAAGATCAAAAAGTATAAAAAATGAAAAGCCGACACGTGTTTCGCCCATCTGGCCATTCTGCCAAGGGCTTTCTCAAGGCATGTATCTCACAAAGTCACTTCTAGGTCCTGTGCAAAACTGCATGTAACGGATGGAAGTGTCTGTGGTCCTCTGGACACAGCCACATGCACATCAGTCTTGACCAATGGCAACAGCCCAGCACGTACTGCCAGGCCAGCTCCTTCTTGGACCAAAATGCAACTGGCCCAAGTCTGGTTTCACCCCTACTAGGGATCATCAGTCGGGTATAGCTTGGCTCCAGTGTTCTGTGTTCATGCTCCAGTGTCTCTGAAATTTGATTAAACTTTTCCTTACAAAGCAATTCAGTGAGCACGGGAATCATGCCTGCGTAAAACTGTCACACTTAGGGTATCAACTGCAACAACAGTGAGGTGATGGATGGTATGCTTGAATTAATCTCAGCCACTGGCATTATCTCAGGCCACATCTCAGTCCATCGTTGTCACCTCTTATGCCACCTGTTTGGACCCAGCCATATGGCAATCAGTCTTGCCTGTGCTCCAATAGGAACAGTCCAACCAAACTGCCAGGCACTCTGTACCGTTGCATCGTCATGTGTATCAAAAAAAGTCAACCAGCGCGTTTTGTCCACGTGCAAGTGGACTTCTTCAGGGCACAAAGAGAATAAGAGATATCCGTCCTCACATGAGAGAAGGAAAGTATTAGTTCCATTCATCTAAGATAATTGGGAGTATAATGTCAACTATCAGAAAAGAAAAGGGGATCCATCCAATAAGCTTAAAGCTTGGAGAGAAAATCGTAAGAATTGCGTAGTCCCCTGGGTCCAAATTGAGGTGATATGGTGTGTAAAATAAGAACAGACTTGGATATGGCCCAGAATAATTACCAGTGACTGAGACTAACTCGGGCACTGCATCCACCCTATTTTGTATAATTCAGCGTTAACACCCTATGGGAAGGCCCAGACCTGGGTAGCCTGCACTGAGTGCCACTGGAACCAAGCTACACATGACTGATGAGCCCTATTAGGAGCAAAACTGGTCTTGGGTTGCTTGTGTTCCGCTTAAGGGAGCACCTAGCCTGGCCGTTCAAGCTGTACTGTTTCCATTGGAGCAGGGTCAAGATTGATTTGCATGTGGCTCGGCCAATGGGGTGCAATATGACGATGGACTGGGATGTGGCCCAGAGTAACTAGCAGTAGCTGAGATTAATTCAAGCATTCCGTCCATCTCTTTTTTGTATACTTCAGTGTGACTCCCTTATAAAAAGGCCCCAGGTCCTTGATGGTTACCTGACTAGATTGTACAAAGCCTTTAAAGAACTTTTGACAGTCGCCGCTGGCGTGACTCGCGAGTGGAGGGGGAGGAGGGGGGGGGGTCATGCAGTCCAAACAGTCAGGGCCCACAGCATTGGGCACGCCACTCCTCCCCGACCCGCCATCCCCCAACCAGGCATATCCTTCTGCTTTCTCACAGTGTGAGAAGCAGAAACATAAACTGGTATTTAAAATACCATTTTATGTTTCTGCTTCTCGCACTGCGAGAAAGCAGAGGGGCGACGCTCCTCCGCCTTAATAGAGGAGCCGCCCTTGGCTATTGAACCCTTAGCTAGGGTCTTTGATCATTTTTCGACTTCACATAAAATTACAGACAGACTGGCGGAATCAGAAACGATCTTCTGATTTATACCCAATAATGATCCATTGAGTTTTTTTTTTTTTAAACTCTTTATTAGCAACTGCATATCATCACAGTATACATCAATACATGTTATCAGCAAGCAGTCTTTTCTGTTAACTCCCGCAACTAGTAATTCCAGACCTTCAACTTGCATTTGTACGCGCTTATTACCAACAGATCATATAAGTCGTGCACATTCTTAAATCTTAAAACACTACATTTCGCGCCTCTCCATTACAGTGCCACTGATATTACTGTGCATTCGGCGTAAACGTGTAACAATATCCCATGATCTTTTCGGTCTGATCTTTCCCCACCCACCCCTCTCCCACCTCCCCTTTTCCGTACGTCTCCTGGTCCATTCAAGTACCTGGTATATCGTCCATGGCCGCAATCATCAGTTTCTCAAGTAGTGTAGTCCTGCCCAGCTGCCCAACCTGTACTCTATCCGGGCTGGGTCGTTTCACAGCTAACCCACCTCGCTCCCTGCCCTGTCACTCCTATGGGTCGCCTGCCTGAATCAGCTGCTGCTCTCCCTCCATTTCCTTTACAGGAGCATCTGCTCCCACTCCTGCGCAATCGGGTATTTCCGTTGTCCTCCCTCTTCCTCCCTACGCAGAACCATTCCCTCTGCTCTGCCCCATCTGAGTAAGTCAGTACGCCACACCTCTAGGTCGGGAGTCCTGACAGATTTCCACCTCATGGTTAGTACCCTGATCGCCAACAACAGTGATAAGTCTAGGAACTTCACCTGGGCCTTGTGGTGTTTAGGGCGTTTCCGGTGCCCTATCAGGCACGGCAGTGCCTCTTCCGGGACCGGGAGGGCCGTGATTGTACTAAGGGCCTGGCATATCCCCTCCCAGTAGCCCCGCAGACGTGGGCACGCCCACAGCATATGGAGAAGGCCAGCCTCGTCAGCCCCGCACCTAGGGCAGCAGTGGGGGCAGTCTGGAAACATTTTATGTATTCTGTGGGGGGTAAGATATGCCCTGTGCAACACCATAGCTTGTATGAACTTAAACTTAACGTTCCGAGACACCTTTCTAGGGTGTTCTAGGACACCCTTCCAAGCTCCCTCCGTTAGCACCTCGCCAGAGTCTAATATCCAGGATTCCCGGAGTGAGTTAAGGGATATTGCAGCGTGTTCCCTAACCCCAGTGTAAAGCCAGTGTACCAGGCGTCCCCCATTACCCATGTAATAAAGAAGGTGAACTAGTTCGTGCTGTGGAGGTTTAACTCACTGTGGGGCCCAGTTAGTTCGTACATAATGTAACAGTGTGGCATGTAGGATGTAGAGCCTCGGGGGTGCCCCCGTGACGCGCAGAAAGGAGTCATGATCCAATAGTGTGTCGTCCCCAAAAAGATCCCCCACCGTGTCTACCCCTGTATCTGTCCAGGGTTGCAGTCTGTGTCGTGTCAGTCGTCCTTGCGGCGTCGGCACGCCCAGCAGAGGTATGTTGTCAGCGTAGGGCAAGGCCTCTGACGTGTACGCCAGTGCTTTCCTCCAGCACAGTAGAGCAGTGCGTAGTAGAGGGTGGCAGTCTCGGGGGATCCTGGCTCCAGGCAGGAGCAGAGAGTGTAATTCGCCCCGTGCCAGTCTGTCAGATGTGAGGTCAATCTCGTGTAGATCCCTACCTGCAATCCATCGCGCCAGCCACTGAAGCTGGCTCGCATAATAGTACCCCCAGTAGTCCGGCGCCCCCAGACCTCCCCGTTTGGTACTCAGTTGCAGTTTCCGGAGACTAATTCTCCTCCTTCCGGACCCCCAAACCAGCGTGGTTAGGAGCGTATTCAGCGTATCAAAGTCTTGTCGAGGGATAAGAACCGGCAGGTTGACAAAATAGTACAGTATACGAGGGAGCATCACCATCCTAGAGACGGCTATTCTACCCATGACTGTTAGGGGTAGCGACGTCCAGAATCCCACACTACCGCGCAGACCAGTAATGGCTCTTCGTATGTTCCCCTCGATCTGGTCCTCAGGTAGTCTGTATACATTAATCCCTAGGTACTTAAACGTGGACTGCGCTATTGGAATCAAGTATCCGCCAAATTGGATATGTGGGGGGTGATGTAGTGCCCTGAAGTAGAATCCTGTAGATTTCGCCGGGTTAACGGCCAATCCGGACATAGCTCCGAAACGGTCAAGTGTGGCCGCTATCGGCGCATGATCCCCTTCCAAGTCTCGGAAGTATAGCAGGATATCGTCTGCATAGATCGAGATCAAATTGTGGGTCCCTCTTATGGAGATGCCCACTCTCTCCGCGTGAGTCCTGAGCGCGATCGCTAAGGGCTCCAGCGTCAGTACAAATAACAGGGGCGACAGTGGGCAGCCTTGGCGGGTGCCCCTATAGATGGGGTAGCTGTCCGAGATGTATCTGCCGGTACGTGCGCTAGCCGTGGGGTTTGTATATAGCAGTCGTATCATTTTAAGCAGGGAATCCGGGAAGCCGAAGCGTCGTAACACTTCGAACATAAACGGCCATGTCAGGGAATCAAATGCCTGTCGGATGTCCAGCGCGACACAACTCGCCCTGGGCAGGTCTGGCGGTGAGGCCGCCATTAGAGAATGGAGTCTCCGCGTGTTTTGGGAGGTACGCCGTCCGGGGAGGAAACCACACTGATCCGGGTGGATCAGAGCAGGGAGTCGGGCCTGTATTCTCAGAGCTATAACCTTACTGAGTATCTTATACTCTGTGGAGAGCATCGAGAGGGGTCTATAGTTGGTCAGCTCCAGTGTATCCTTACCAGGTTTAGGAATGGAGGTAACTAGGGCCTGCATCGTTGATTCAGGTAAGTGCCCAGTCTCATACGACGTCTTGTATACGGCCTCCAAAACAGGCACCAGGGTGTCAGAATAAGTCCGGTAGAACTCCACCGGGAGTCCATCCATTCCCGGCGTTTTGCCCCGATTAAGGGATTGGAGTGCAATTTGAATTTCCTGCTGAGTGATAGGACCGGCCATCCCCTCACGCTCAGTCCTGGTCAGGGTCGGAAGAGGCAGATCCCGGAGGAAGTCACCGATCTCGTCAGCATCAGTCGTGGGGAAAGGGGCATACAAGGCTCTCAGGTGGCCCCGGAATGCCGTGTTAATCTCTGTCTGTGTGTGTACTAGTCTACCCGACCCGTCTCGAACCTGTGTGATAACCGGGGTTTCAGGGCGGTCTCGCACCAGGCGGGCCAGCAGAGCCTCGGATCTGTCCGCTTCAGCCTGCTGTCGCCGTAGGTACTCTTTGTGGTCTATGACCCGTAATGTTTCCAGTAGCTCCGCATGTTCTATGTTGCTAGTCTGTAGATCCCCCTTTCGGGTGGGATCCACGCTTGCCTCCCTCTCCAGGATTTTCAACCGTTCCTCAACCTCACACAGTTTCTTGTGGATTTCCTGCCGGGCTCCCACCAGTTGGCCTATGGCCGCCCCTCGTATTACCGCTTTCATGGCGTCCCACACCACCAAGTTGGACGTTGCCGTGTCCCAGTTCTCCCGGAAGTAGTTATCTAGGGCCTCTGATAATAACCTACGGAAGGGGCCATCTTCCAAGAGCCGCGGGTCGAGTCTCCAGGTCGGCACCGGGGACGGCACCCTACCCCACTGCAGATCAAGTGTGTGTGGTCTGTGATCCGAGAAGGTTTTAGCCAGATACTCGGTTGAGGAACACTTGGACAGCAGAGATGTAGAGCACAGGAATCTGTCCAGTCGTGTGTGTAGGTTGTGTACTGGTGAGTAGTAAGAGTATTCCTTGTGTGTTGGATGTAGTGCACGCCACACGTCTACAAGTCCCCATCCATCCAGCCAGTGTTGGAACATGTCTGTCGTTCTATGTATTCCGGTCAGTTGTAGTGGGGGGTGTGACCTATCTAACCCCACATCTAGTACCATATTCCAATCCCCTCCCAGGATCCAGGGAATGTCCACCCAGTCTGCCAACGCTCGACCAATCCCAGCGAGGAATGTGTCCTGGTCGAAATTGGGGGCGTAGACACTGCCCAGGACCAACAGGGTGCCGTCCAGTGTACCCTTCACCAGGGCATACCTTCCCTGCTCATCCACCCTCCGGTCCAGTTCTACAAAGTGGGTACCATGGCGCACCCAGATAGTAGCCCCCCTGGAGAAAGCGGAGTAGGAAGTGGAAATTACAGTTCCCCGCCATCTCTTCCGTAAGGTATTTGCTTCAGACCCTGTCAAGTGCGATTCCTGCATGATGGTGATTTGAGCGTGATTACGCAATAAGAATGCATGAATCCGGTGTCTTTTCTGAATGGCCCCAAGCCCACGCACGTTCCAGGTTGTCAGCCTATACCTCGCTATAGTTTCAGCCATGACCGGACCCAGGTATAATCACTGTATAACGCCATGCACTCTATATCGCACGGCACAATAACCTGCCAGGAGACGTACTTTAACCCTCCCCCGAACAAAACTAACCTGGGACAGCTTGAAAACATTGCTGAGCCGAACAAGAAAGTCTGCAACAGAACCAACCAAAGATGTGTGCATTCGCCAGTGGGGGGGCTGCCAGGCACAGATCTAACCCAATTAGCCATTCAGTTTGGTGCCGCCGGCTCAACGGCGCCGCCAAGGGCGTAAATATCAGGATACTACTTCCGAATATCTTCTGGGGGGTCCCACTCCAGTGTCAAGTTCTCTCGAAACCCCCTGCTATGTTGCATTAGTCCCTACCAAAGTCTCATTTGTGAGGCACCAGTAGTCTGTCCCGTCCCTCACAGGTGAACAGTACTTCGCAGTATCAGTCTCACACCCACACCGTCCCTCCTCCCACCTTTGAGTGTGCTGCCATTCGGCAGGTAACATAAAAAGGATACTATCACAACACAAAATACCTGGGGGTCAAGAAATGTAAGTCAATCAAAAAGGATCTCAACACCGATACTACACCAATAACACCCGTGAGAACATTGTGCATGTTAAAGGTGCCGGCCGAATCAAGGCTCAAGAGCATATGGAGAAAATTATTCCCATCAGAAGCCACACTGTACCGCCCTCTTTCTCATCATTTGGGTTCTCCTTACCCAGGAGGCAATAACGGCTGGTCAGATGTAACCGTAGCCGATAAATGTGACAAGTGGGAGGTATGTTGTGCAAAAAATTATAGAGGCTCCTGAATAAAGCAGTGTATAGTGATAATAGTGAAAAGTGAAAAGTAGTCGTAAAATTAGGTGAATTGGGTAGAGAAACAGGATTTATTAGTATCTCCCAATCCCTAAGGTTAAAAAGCAAGTGTAAGTGCGGGTTTGAAATAATAACCGTACTTGATAGTGGTCAACATGTTTCTGCATGTAACTAGAACAAAGTTTCCAATGCATTCATCAGGACCTTTGATGGTTAACACTACTGCTTGTAATAAAATATGAAAAAATATCACCTGAAAGTCCCAGGTGTGTACTCAACCGTATACTGTTATTGCGTTGCATCAGACGGTATTGGATCCAAACAGAAAGACAAAGACACAAAAACAACAAGAAACATGAATAAATCATATTCTCAGGGTTTTTTTGCAGTACAAACCCCGTGTGATGGAAACCCATTCACAACTATTCGAACATAACGTTCCAAATGACACTCACCCATAAGTGTTGGTTGAGAGGCTTCACCCCACCTGGCTGCAGCTCAGGTTGAAGGAGCACCGCTCTAAAAACAATATTATTTTGCTTTTAGAATTGATAAAACACCAATGTGAAAGAAATTAGAAAACAAGGTTTAGGCAGAGGTCAAGTATGGTTATTTTGTCACTCCATCGCTATTTTCCGTGGGTGCCCCACTATCACAATCACCCAGCACTCGTACCAGAGTGGAATATTCCGCTGAAGTAACCATCCAGGCGGAAACAGATGGCAAATTGCAAATGCAGGGAGCGAGTACGCTTTCAAAGGTTAACACAGCTCTTTGGAGCGCGTGTAGCTTCTGATCTTTCAAACGCGTGTTGTTGACTTAGCTTAATGCGCGTTTGAAAAGTAAGGCGCGCTGACTCTATTGCGCTAGAATAATCATATGGCAAATTGTAAATGCAGTGAGCGAGGGCGCTCTCAAAGGTTAGCACAGTTCTTTAGAGCGCGTATAGCTTCAGATCTTTTAGACGCGTTTTGTTGACTTTGCTGGATGCGCGTTTGCAATGTGAAGCGCGCTGACAAGTCAAAACGGGACGCCCGCCGCAATACACGGAGCGAGGCAGTTACCGCTCTCTGTCATACGCGAGTTTGGAAACAAGCAGGCAAACCCGAGTCTGTAAACAAGCCGGCCAGGCGGCCGCTTACCTTTCCGTCGGTGTCTCCGGGCAGTCGTCTGTACTGTCTGGGGGGGCACCGACGATCGCAAAGAACAGATGTTTGTATCTTCAGATCACGTGATTGGAAAGCAGTAACGTGATGCCGGGAATGCTGGGACAAGTAGTTCCAACTGCGTTTTCAGCAAAATTCATGTATATTTTTAATAAATACATATCTAGATGTGCAGAAGTACATTGTAGTATTACACAGATACATGACTAGGCCCTCCGATTAAAAAAGATATTTACAAGTGATCTTAAGTAGAATTGATTTATTGAGCCAGGGACTTAAAATACATTGTATGTTTTCACTCAGATAAATCACCAAGCCCTCTAATTGAAGAAGATATGGATTTTATATATATTTTGAGCCACAAGAAATGAAATAGAACTGAGGTCTATCTAATGGTGTAAGATTCATTTAAAGTGGTACTGATAGTCATTACGAGGATTAGAGGGAACTCCAGGGTATTGGCTCGTTCAAACCCTCCTTATCGCAGTTCAATCGGTAGACCCATTTTTGTTCTATTTTGAACAGGAAGCGACTGATGTCAGTGCAGGACTCCGGAATGTGAGGTTGTTCCAGGACTGTCCAACAAAAATCATCCGGGCCATGCCCTTTCTCCAGGAAGTGTGCCGTAAGACGGGTGGCTTGTTTACGGCAACGCACAGTACTTTTGTGCTCTTGTATGCGTGTCCTTATCTTCCTAGTCATCATCCCGACATATCGTAATGGGCACGGACATGTTATCTGGTAAATTAAGTTACTGCTGTTGCAGTTTGTAAATCTTTTTTGTGTCCAAGGGCGATTTGTCCCTATGTCCACCACAGTTGATTTACAAGTTTGGGGGCAGACTGTACATGATCCACAAGGGTGGTGTCCGACCACAGGGGGTAGGTCCCACAGTGTGCCAACTTGTCTGGGTTCCTTGTTTCGTGGGCGTGTATGAATTAGCTGATCTTTTATATTTTGTCCTCTCTTGAAGGCAAAGATTGGTAAGGCTATGTCGTCCCCGCCGGTTTTCAGGATGGACCAGTGTTTCTTTATGATCCGTTGCACTTGGTTAGAGTATAGTCGAACATCTTTGGCTTTCCTGGACCTGAGGTTACATGCAACTCCAACTGGAATCGAATCAGAGCTCTATCGGAAGCCTATGGCAAGAAACGCGCTCTTGCGATATGATAGCTGCCACCCACGGGCTCTGAGGGACAACCTGCCCTTCGGGCAATTCCTCAGAGTCCAAAGGAATTGTTCCAGTAAGGAAGCCTTCAAGACCCATTCACAAAATCTGGAATGTCAACTGATTGCAAAAAGTTATCCAAAGAAGATCATCCGCCAGTCTAAGAAGAGGGCTTCCAATAATAACAGGGAGTCCCTCCTGGAGATACATCCTCCCAAAGAGAAGACCAACCGCATTGCCTTTGTCAACACATTCAACTGTCGATCTAACCAAGTGCAACGGATCATAAAGAAACACTGGTCCATCCTGAAAACCGGCGGGGACGACATAGCCTTACCAATCTTTGCCTTCAAGAGAGGACAAAATATAAAAGATCAGCTAATTCATACACGCCCACGAAACAAGGAACCCAGACAAGTTGGCACACTGTGGGACCTACCCCCTGTGGTCGGACACCACCCTTGTGGATCATGTACAGTCTGCCCCCAAACTTGTAAATCAACTGTGGTGGACATAGGGACAAATCGCCCTTGGACACAAAAAAGATTTACAAACTGCAACAGCAGTAACTTAATTTACCAGATAACATGTCCGTGCCCATTACGATATGTCGGGATGACGACTAGGAAGATAAGGACACGCATACAAGAGCACAAAAGTACTGTGCGTTGCCGTAAACAAGCCACCCGTCTTACGGCACACTTCCTGGAGAAAGGGCATGGCCCGGATGATTTTTGTTGGACAGTCCTGGAACAACCTCACATTCCGGAGTCCTGCACTGACATCAGTCGCTTCCTGTTCAAAATAGAACAAAAATGGGTCTACCGATTGAACTGCGATAAGGAGGGTTTGAACGAGCCAATACCCTGGAGTTCCCTCTAATCCTCGTAATGACTATCAGTACCACTTTAAATGAATCTTACACCATTAGATAGACCTCAGTTCTATTTCATTTCTTGTGGCTCAAAATATATATAAAATCCATATCTTCTTCAATTAGAGGGCTTGGTGATTTATCTGAGTGAACATACAATGTATTTTAAGTCCCTGGCTCAATAAATCAATTCTACTTAAGATTACTTGTAAATATCTTTTTTAATCGGAGGGCCTAGTCATGTATCTGTGTAATACTACAATGTACTTCTGCACATCTAGATATGTATTTATTAAAAATATACATGAATTTTGCTGAAAACGCAGTTGGAACTACTTGTCCCAGCATTCCCGGCATCACGTTACTGCTTTCCAATCACGTGATCCGAAGATACAAACATCTGTTCTTTGCGATCGTCGGTGCCCCCCCAGACAGTACAGACGACTGCCCGGAGACACCGATGGAAAGGTAAGCGGCCGCCTGGCCGGCTTGTTTACAGACTCGGGTTTGCCTGCTTGTTTCCAAACTCGCGTATGACAGAGAGCGGTAACTGCCTCGCTCCGTGTATTGCGGCGGGCGTCCCATTTTGACTTGTCAGCGCGCTTCACATTGCAAACGCGCATCCAGCAAAGTCAACAAAACGCGTCTAAAAGATCTGAAGCTATACGCGCTCTAAAGAACTGTGCTAACCTTTGAGAGCGCCCTCGCTCACTGCATTTACAATTTGCCATATGATTATTCTAGCGCAATAGAGTCAGCGCGCCTTACTTTTCAAACGCGCATTAAGCTAAGTCAACAACACGCGTTTGAAAGATCAGAAGCTACACGCGCTCCAAAGAGCTGTGTTAACCTTTGAAAGCGTACTCGCTCCCTGCATTTGCAATTTGCCATCTGTTTCCGCCTGGATGGTTACTTCAGCGGAATATTCCACTCTGGTACGAGTGCTGGGTGATTGTGATAGTGGGGCACCCACGGAAAATAGCGATGGAGTGACAAAATAACCATACTTGACCTCTGCCTAAACCTTGTTTTCTAATTTCTTTCACATTGGTGTTTTATCAATTCTAAAAGCAAAATAATATTGTTTTTAGAGCGGTGCTCCTTCAACCTGAGCTGCAGCCAGGTGGGGTGAAGCCTCTCAACCAACACTTATGGGTGAGTGTCATTTGGAACGTTATGTTCGAATAGTTGTGAATGGGTTTCCATCACACGGGGTTTGTACTGCAAAAAAACCCTGAGAATATGATTTATTCATGTTTCTTGTTGTTTTTGTGTCTTTGTCTTTCTGTTTGGATCCAATACCGTCTGATGCAACGCAATAACAGTATACGGTTGAGTACACACCTGGGACTTTCAGGTGATATTTTTTCATATTTTATTACAAGCAGTAGTGTTAACCATCAAAGGTCCTGATGAATGCATTGGAAACTTTGTTCTAGTTACATGCAGAAACATGTTGACCACTATCAAGTACGGTTATTATTTCAAACCCGCACTTACACTTGCTTTTTAACCTTAGGGATTGGGAGATACTAATAAATCCTGTTTCTCTACCCAATTCACCTAATTTTACGACTACTTTTCACTTTTCACTATTATAACTATACACTGCTTTATTCAGGAGCCTCTATAATTTTTTGCACAACATACCTCCCACTTGTCACATTTATCGGCTACGGTTACATCTGACCAGCCGTTATTGCCTCCTGGGTAAGGAGAACCCAAATGATGAGAAAGAGGGCGGTACAGTGTGGCTTCTGATGGGAATCATTTTCTCCATATGCTCTTGAGCCTTGATTCGGCCGGCACCTTTAACATGCACAATGTTCTCACGGGTGTTATTGGTGTAGTATCGGTGTTGAGATCCTTTTTGATTGACTTACATTTCTTGACCCCCAGGTATTTTGTGTTGTTATAGTATTGTTTGGGGCATGTACCTGGTTGGTCGTTAAACCCGCCCTGAGACCCTCCACCAAATATTTGTTGTGAACATAAAAAGGATACCAGTGGGCTTTAGGGTATGCAGTTCCCATCTCCGCCGGCCATCACTCGCGTCCATTGTCCAGCAGTTCATCAGCAGCTCTGGGCGTCACCGTCGGGAACAATACCATACTGTGCTCAGAGTCCGAATGGATCGTGCTATCGTCCGTGTCCGTATTAATAGCAGCCCGATCTTCCCTGAAGCTGCCCACCAGATCGACGGCTCCCCGCCTCTCATCTTCCTGCTGTTCTCGTGAGGGCCTCCTGCATCCCGGCTCCATGCCCGAGGTGAGGGATGTTTCATCCGCTTGTTCCGGGTCTCGCTGGGACATATCCGCCAACGTTCCTGGGGTTTTGGTCTGGTCCCCTTCAATGTCCATCACCTCGAGCCATTCCTCCACATCCGTGGGACTTTCGAAGAAGTGCATCTTCTTACCGTACACTATCTTGAGGCGGGCCGGAAACCGCAGAGCATACCGTAGCTTGGCCTTCTGGAGTCTCTTCTTAACCTCGAAGTACGATGATCGTTGCTTCTGTACCACATTAGTATAGTCTGGATACAGGGAGATGCGCCGGTTTTCAAACTCTATGAGGGATTTTTCTCGAGCCTTTTGCAGCAAAGTGTCCCTGTCTCTATAATTGAGTATCCGCACAATCATCGGGTGCGGCGGCCTGCCAGGCTTGACCTGCCCAGTGGGGATTCGGTGCGCCCTCTCCACACAGAACATTGACGACAGTCCCTCTGGGGCCACATAGTCGCGAAACCACTGTTCCATGAATTCGGTCGCGCGGGCCCCCTCGCTCCGTTCCGGCAGGCCTATGACGCGGACGTTATTCCGCCGATTGCGGCCTTCCGCGTCCTCCACTCGATCCATCAGGGACACTACCTGTTGCTTCAGCTGTTGGACAGAGGCCGAGTGGTCCGCCACCGTCGGCGTTATATCTGCTATCGCTAATCCTTGGTCTTTGACTTTGTCGGCCAATTTAGTGTGGTCAGCTTTGAGTAAAGAGAGGTTGGTAGTCAGGGTACCCAGTTGTGATTCCATCGCCATCCTAGAGTCTCTGATCTCCTTTAAAATTAGGTCTAGTTTGTCCATTTGTTGGTCCCCCCTGGGGCCCCGGCTGGGTGTCTTCGGGTGAGCTTCCTCCGCTGCGATTGTCTGGGTGGTCACAGCCGTGCTGGGTCCTTCTCGGCCGTCCGGTGGTTTGGTGTTTTTGCGTCCCATGGTCGGTACAGTTCAGATATGCTCAGCCGTGCCAGGAGAGTGCCCCACAGAATGTCGCCAATAACTTCAGGCGTCCCCGCCAGTACTCGTGCCCACTGCCTCTCACCCTGGGGGGTCCTCCTACAGGGCCCTCGCTCTGGCCAGCCCCTCTCTCCAGTGTCCAATGCGCCTCAGTGTCTGGGGCTCTGGTGCAGCCCAGGCCGTCTCGGTGGTAGCGCGGAATCCACTCACCCTGGGGGGTCCTCCTACAGGGCCCTCGCTCTGGCCAGCCCCTCTCTGCAGTGTCCAATGCGCCTCAGTGTCCAGGGTTCTGGTGCAGCCCAGGCCGTCTCTGTGGCAGCGCGGCGTCCACTCACCCGGGGGGTCCTCCTACCGGGCCCTCGCTCTGTCCAGCCCCTCTCAGCAGTGTCTAATGCGCCTCAGTGCCCAGGGTTCTGGCGCAGCCCAGGCCGTCTCGGTGGCAGCGCGGCGTCCACTCACCCTGGGGGGTCCTCCTACAGGGCTCTCGCTCTGTCCAGCCCCTCTCTGCAGTGTCTAATGCGCCTCAGTGCCCAGGGTTCTGGCGCAGCCCAGGCCGTCTCGGTGGCAGCGCGGCGTCCACTCACCCTGGGGGGTCCTCCTACAGGGCCCTCGCTCTGTCCAGCCCCTCTCTGCAGTGTCTAATGCGCCTCAGTGCCCAGGGTTCTGGCGCAGCCCAGGCCGTCTCGGTGGCAGCGCGGCGTCCACTCACCCTGGGGGGTCCTCCTACAGGGCCCTCGCTCCGTCCGGGCCCTCGCTCCGTCCAGCCCCTCTCTGCAGTGTCTAATGCGCCTCAGTGCCCAGGGTTCTGGCGCAGCCCAGGCCGTCTCGGTGGCAGCGTGGCTTCCCGGTCAGGCTACGGCGGGAGACGGGCCCCCAGGCATTCAGGGACGCAGCCGATTCCAGCAAGCCGCCTGGGAGGAAGGATTGGGGAGACAGAGGGAGCGGGGGTGGGGGGGAGCGCCGTACAGAGCAGTGTCCAGGTATCGTCGCCCCCGCCTCCCTACCTTCAGCGGTGTCGCTGCTGCGTCTCCATCCAGCGCCCAGGGTCTGCCAGGCCGTATCGGTTCCGGGCGCCCCCTGCAGTCAGGTCGTTCCGGCCTCGGGGCAGTTCTCACACCGCGGGGCACCCAGGCGGTCCGGTCAAGGCTCCGGGCGCTCAACTGCACCTCCCGGTCCGGGCGCGGCACTTCCGGTCAATAGTGCCCGAGGTCCCTCGGGCCTGCTCCCAAATCTCGTCCCCGGCTCGCCACGAGGAGGGAGGCCGCAAATGTCTGGGGCGCTCCTCCGTCCGGACTTCGTCCCCGCTCCTCCCAACTTGGGTCAGGGGTTCCACTTGTCTCCGCGACTTCCAAGCCGCCTGCTTCGAACCGTTTGAGCCTCCCCAGAAGCTCCTTTCAGGATGGTGATGCCCCGGCGGCACCGGAGCTCTAGCAGACTCCGTCCGCCATCGTAGCTTGCTAGCCACGCCCCCATCCATTGAGTTGTGACTCACACCGCCTCATAGTCCGACTTCATATTGATGTGAAACTCTACACTAAAATCCTAATCCTTATATGTCATCTGGAAAACCTCTGGCCCAATCTAATCCTCCCAGCTTAATTGGGCTTCATGAAAAATAGATACAAAACACACAAGAAAGAAGACCAGGTCAAAATGGTAGTGTGCTGTCCTGAATGGAGAGTAGGAATCACAAGGATACCTGTGTGGATAAGTATATTGGGTCACACCGGGTTGGAAAAATCCCATCAGACCACCCTCTTGGCGGCATATCATCATGTGGGAATGGGCAGTCATTGCATCTACCGCCCATGTAGCGGTGCGGAAATGGAGAACAGCGTATTTTGCCACAGTTGTGCCCAAAATAAAGTACAGGAAAAGTGCAGTGCTATGAAAAAAGTGATACTTAAAAATGACTACCTAGACTAAAGAAATAGTTTATCGAAATAAGTGTAGGTGTCAAGATTAAAACCACGCCTAGTAGTAGAAAAGTAGAGCTACATTATGGCGCTGTGTAGAATGGTCAACTAGTTTCAGCTAGATGGAGTATTACTCCAGCTTTCATCAGGACCTTGGAAAAGGTAGGCTACTGCAACACAATATAATGTGAAGGGTGTACAAATATGAGAGAGCAATAGTTGCATCAAAATACTTTAAAACGAAAAGTGTCACCCGAGACTTGGAACCTCTATATCTTCTGAAGACAGGAAAAGAATATTCTACCTGTCAAGGAAACAAAAGATACCATGTATGCATTTCCACACAGGAGTCAACTTAACCCCACTTGCACCATCAAGACAAACCACACCTGCGTGAACATTTTACGTTCCGCATTCTAAATAAGCATATTAGCTTTATCACGAAGAGGCATTTCCTCACAGTGATACTCACCCAGCTTTGTGTGGGTGAAAAACCTCACCTCGCCCGGCAACCGCTCGGGAAATTGAGGCCCCGCTCTAATGTGTAAAAAAAGGGACACAGTTAGCGCACAAATCAAAAAGTGTCCAGCCCAATCGCAATACACAAAAACCCAATAGACGTGTGATAGACTCCTGGCTACCCAAACCTCGCCTAACCCCGCCACTGAGCCAACCTCAAATGTTAGCGATAAATAGAAAACCCAGAAACTCGGGTAACAGTACTGCCAGTGATGACCCTATATCGCCCCTTAACTCAGGTTGTAAATAGCACTGTGGGGTAGCAGCCAGGGTAATGCTGTCAACTCGAAAAATGCCCAAGACTCAAGGAGATGTCCAGAATGCCACTGCTAGTGCCAAGATAAGCAACCGGTTGCTACCCCACAGTGCTATTTACAACCTGAGTTAAGGGGCGATATAGTGCTCCCTGAACTCCAGCTGAGCACTTTTGCGCATGCGCGTTGAGCAGTGCCGGATTTGCAAGATCTGACCTCCCCGGGCTCGCCTCCTGACAACGCAGGTGAGCACGTTTGCTTGTTTGAGATTCATCCAGTTACAAACTAATGGTCTCAGTAGTGACTACAATTGGCTGACCCAATAGGAAGCCTTAATATTTATAAACGAACGGGCGGTTTCGTCGGTGCCTTCCCTTCCGCTCGGCTACGAGCGCGGGCACCGACGGACAGGTTAGTTCGACGAGGTTGCGATGAACAGATTAGTATATATAGGTTGCTAAGACAGGTTCCCAACACTCAATATGGGCGAAGACAATGCTGGGAGTGAACAATTTCTATTATTTCTATGAACAGTGTTCGTAATTCATGTATATATTAAAAAAAATTGTGACTGTGTTTTTCCCGGTTGCTTATCTTGGCAGTAGCAGTGGCATTCTGGACATCTCCTTGAGTCTTGGGCATTTTTCGAGTTGACAGCATTACCCTGGCTGCTACCCCACAGTGCTATTTACAACCTGAGTTAAGGGGCAATATAGGGTCATCACTGGCAGTACTGTTACCCGAGTTTCTGGGTTTTCTATTTATCGCTAACATTTGAGGTTGGCTCAGTGGCGGGGTTAGGCGAGGTTTGGGTAGCCAGGAGTCTTATCACACGTCTATTGGGTTTTTGTGTATTGCGATTGGGCTGGACACTTTTTGATTTGTGCGCTAACTGTGTCCCTTTTTTTACACATTAGAGCGGGGCCTCAATTTCCCGAGCGGTTGCCGGGCGAGGTGAGGTTTTTCACCCACACAAAGCTGGGTGAGTATCACTGTGAGGAAATGCCTCTTCGTGATAAAGCTAATATGCTTATTTAGAATGCGGAACGTAAAATGTTCACGCAGGTGTGGTTTGTCTTGGTGGTGCAAGTGGGGTTATGTTGACTCCTGTGAGGAAATGCATACATGGTATCTTTTGTTTCCTTGACAGGTAGAAGATTCTTTTCCTGTCTTCAGAAGGTTTAGAGGTTCCAAGTCTCGGGTGACACTTTTCGTTTTTTGATGCAACTATTGCTCTCTCATATTTGTACACCCTTCACATTATATTGTGTTGCAGTAGCCTACCTTTTCCAAGGTCCTGATGAAAGCTGGAGTAATACTCCATCTAGCTGAAACTAGTTGACCATTCTACACAGTGCCATAATGTAGCTCTACTTTTCTACTACTAGGTGTGGTTTTAATCTTGACACCTACACTTATTTCGATAAACTATTTCTTTAGTCTAGGTAGTCATTTTTAAGTATCACTTTTTTCATAGCACTGCACTTTTCCTGTACTTTATTTTGGGCACAACTGTGGCAAAATACGCTGTTCTCCATTTCCGCACCGCTACATGGGCGGTAGATGGAATGACTGCCCATTCCCACATGATGATATGCCGCCAAGAGGGTGGTCTGATGGGATTTTTCCAACCCGGTGTGACCCAATATACTTATCCACACCGGTATCTTTGTGATTCCTACTCTCCATTCAGGACAGCACACTACCATTTTGACCTGGTCTTCTTTCTTGTGTGTTTTGTATCTATAATATAGGGGCATGAGTTGACAGGTCATTAAATTATTTCCCCTTTGACCCTCCGCACATTTGTTTTTATAATACTTCATGAAAAATAGACAAACTCAAGGTAACGTCTGGTTAGCCCTTGATCTGATGGATTCTGTGTCCAGATGCCGTTCTTAGATAGATGCTCCTTCTCTCACTTGACGTAGAGAAGGTATTTGATAAGGCTGACTGGAGCTTCTTGTACAGCCTCTTACATAAAATGATCTTAGGTTAAAATATGCCCTCTTATATACAGGCAAATTTGAACAACCCTAATAATAAACTACTGATTAATGGATTGACAACACCTTCTATGCCTGATTCCTGGGTATAAGTTAGGGTTGCTCTCTTGCTCCTTCCTTTTTTATCTTTACCATGAACCTTTTATACAGTAAATCAGAAATAACCCCCACATCAAAGGAGTACAACCAGGGCCACTAGAATTATCCAATTCTGCAGCCCCTAATTTTTTTTGCAAAATTATGGATTTGCAGCATTTGCCACATATTTCGTCATCTGCTGCATAATTTGAAGATTTGAACAAAAAAATAGTTTCTAGCTCATATGGATACTTAGTAAAAATTTGCAACACTTGTTGCTGTGCAGTGGAAGGCACTTCTCAAAGGTTGACTGTTAACCTTCCAGTTGCATATTGCTGTATTTTGGTATTACACTAGTACTAATGAGGTGCAACCTTTGTCCAGGCGGTGTGAAAATGTGTGAAAATGACAAAATAATGAATTGATACTACCAGAAAATATGCCACATTATTCCGAATAATTTGCATTTTCTTGCCTCATAATTTAGTAAACCCTGACGCATAATTCGGTTCCTCCTTGCTGCATAATTCCAGTGTGTCACGGTTCTCACCTGATTAAGCTCCACAGGAGTAGCATGGAAAAATGCAAATGCCCCCACTCTCCTACCACAGTATCCAGCAGTTCACTCAAATGACACAAATGAACTAGAGGACACCCCTGCGGAGAAGAGAGAAGGGGAAAGAGAAATGTGCTGGCAGTATAGCAGATTCTGATGTACTTCTGATTGTGATCATACAGAACATCTCTCTGACTACCACCTTGGAAAGTGTAACATATAGGCAAAATATTATAAACCTTGTCATTAGAATAAGATTAAATATTCAAATAAAGTTTATAATAATTGAGCCCTATTTGAATACCTGTCAGAATACTTTATCTAGCTCAGCATGGGCTTCTCTGACATCTGATGTCTTTTAAATAATGCTTCTAAAAGGTTAATAACAAATGTTAACCTTTTGTAAACGCATATTACTTTGTGTTACATGCTGTAATGCCTCCTCTTTTGATCTGCTTTAAATTATTGTGCATTTTTGCATATTTCTTACTGTGACACTGAATTTTACAAAAGGCTCCTTTCTTTCCTCTTCTAGTGTATTGCAGGGCAGTGGTGTAAATGTGTATATGATCGTTATTCAGTGGCCCTGAGTACAGATAGGACCCTCTATGAAAATATTAGCACTTTCCGCAGATGATATTCTCTGTTTCATCCGGAACCAGAACAATCCCTGCTTCACTTAGCTACAGAATGCCAACATTTTGACAAGGCTTCCAGATTTCTCATTAATTATAACAAATCTATTGGTTTATGTGTTCCTGAGACTTCAAGTACTACACTTGAGGCTGTCTGAACCTTAAACTTCAAAATATCCACGGCAAATACTAGATTTGAGGCTGCCTGGACCTCAGGCTTCAAAATACCCACTGCTCTGTATCCTGTTGTATGAAGCCAACCTGTCTCCACTATTTGATACCTTTTAAAGGACCTCTACTGCTTGAGCAAGATGGAATTCTAACGGTTTGGTAACATCATAACCTTAAAAATGAATTTTCTTCGATAACTACGTTAAGTCTGCCTGACATTACAGCTCCTGTTTTCCCCAACCACTTTCAAAATTATTCAAAATACGTTATTAGGCTTTAAATGAGAAAATCAAAGTGTCCAAACAAACTTTGTTTAGATCTATATATGAAGGGGGCTTATATTTTCATTGTCTAGAAATACATCAAAGCTACACAATTGCGACCCTTGATAGATATTCTCCAAAGCAACTCGAGAAAAGTATTAGTTCAAGTAGAAAGACATTATTCAAATTTACTCTACATAATATTACAGTTATCTTCCAAGGCAACAAATAGGGAAAGGCTACTATATCCAGCACCTTGGGCCAATAGTGGCCCCAAGGACCCCATCCCACATGGCCCAGCCAATTCCTAAAGGGGGAGGGGGGCTGTACGGCACCTCCTGGGGTGGATTTCAACCACAGGAACCCCATCCACCGGGGCCCAGCATATTTTGTGGGGGAGGGGGGCATGTGTCCCCCTCCCAGCGACTCTTTTGGCTGTCGAGACCACATCGCCCGGGCTTGGTGTATATTTTTAGGGGAGGGTAGTAAGTGCCTCCCTTCCCTGGGCTGATTTAAACCTTGGGGACCGCATCTGTCTTTCCATAAAAGTGGTACTTTTTGACGAGTTTGCGCATGGAAAGGTGATCCATCAAGCGGGGGCCGAGTAAATGGGATGGTCCCAAAACACGTTTTCCCCATTCATTTCTCCATAGGAACTTTAGACAAGCCTACAGCTCAAACCTCTGAATTTGGCAGAAAGCTAGAGCTTGCTCCAGAAAGAGTAGATTTTGTATATTGGTGTTGGCGGGCTTTGGGAGTAGTCTGGGTGTAGTGGACCATGTGAGAAACCCCTCTCAACTCACATCCATATAGCTTTGCCACAAATCGGTTGACCACCATTGCTCCTTTGCCGTTGCAGCACCACCGCTCTGATCAAGTGCAGTGCACGTACATGTTAGCCTTTGAGACCACTTTTTTAAAAATCTCAGCAATGAGCTGGAAACCGCTGTGAGTACCCACACATACACTAACTATCAAGACTACCCAATGGCCATCGGCCTTATTTAAGACATTTGTGGATCTGTGATCACACCTGCCGTCACAAGGAGGAGGGGAATTATTTGCGGGACTCAACCTATCTGGGGTACCTGGTGCATATCTTGGCTATTCCTGATCTACCAGGGTTCTGATCCCCACGACTGATTGTGGGGCACTCTGGGTTGTCCGGTGCAGAGTGACTGCAATACGCGCCCAACAGGTGTGTAACACGACCACTGGACTCTAACACATTTCATTCATTGAGGCTAACAAAGGCTCTAGGTACCAGTCCATAGACAGATCCTCTGCCTCTCAGGCTGATCCTTCAGACAGAGAAGATGTGGAAATGTGTATGTTGATGCTTCATATACAAAAGTCTCACCCCCATAGATGCTAAGATGAACACACTCTTAATCAGGGTGGGTAAGTTTACACATGCCCTTAACAAACAAACAAAGCGCACCAGGACAGAGGAGGGCAGCATCTCCCAACTTTCCCAACATCATTAGAGGATGATACATCCGGCCACCATGAAAAACTGGATATGGGTAAGGTACTCAATGTTATTAGAGCAAACTTTCTAACTTCCACACAGGCTGGCAGGCATCTGTTATGGCTGTGTTGATAGGCCGACACCCTGGATTCTCCGGAAGGGTGACCCCGCACTGGAGTACAATGTTACATGTTATGTTTGGGTAAATATACAGATGTTTAAATGGTTTGATTTGATGTTTTTTTACTGGCAGGTTGGGGTGGCTGGTGTAGGGGGTTGGAGTTTCACACAGCAAAACCAATTACAGACTGACTTCTGTCCTTACTCAGGGCCTACATGGGTTCTAAGGGTGGTGCATCAACAGACAGGCCCCGCAAGTGCTTGGGCTGGCAGAGATATATTGTCATTAGGACTACAGTCACCAAACATCCTAGATGGACGACCCATCTAAGCATCGCTCTACCTGACTGTTGACATGGAACGTGAGAGGTCTAGACAACTTTCACAAGATCAGACAAGTCTTGGCGTACCTCGACCATCCCAAAATAGATATCGCTTTCCTACAAGAGATGCATATTCCACAGCAGTCACAACTCTTCCACATCATGACCACGCACGACCTGAGAGATCTCTAGAGAACTCAATTCCCCACCAAAACGGAGTGCACACATGTTTCCACAGCTCATGGGTCCTGGGGACTCTTGGACTGTTGGTTAGGCCCTGTAGATGCCATTTGATGAACAACAGGGATAGAACATCTAATTACTTTAAAAATAAAGGCTCAGGGCGTGGCTAGCAGCCGACGATGGCGGCCGCAGCGTAGAGAGGCTCCCGAGTAACGGCGGCTTCCCACGACTATCCGTCGCATTAATCCTGAATCTTTTAGTGCTGGAGGGAGAGGAGCGGACCCGGAGTCCGTGCGGCACCCAACGCTGCAAAATTGGACTCGGTGGCGGCACAGACGAGCTTCTGTACGCGGAGCAGGACCCGGAGGTGCGGAGGGCCTACGGCCAGCCTAGAAGCAGCGGGGTCGCGGAGAGCGGGTGTCCGGCCGGAAGTTGCCCTGGAGCGGCGGAGGAACGGCAGGAAGTGTCGGTCACCGGACGCGCGGTCTGAAAAACCCGCAGTCGTGCCTCCGACGGTCCCGAAGTAAGTGCGGCCCCCCGCGACGCCTGGAACAGCCTTACAACGCCAGTTGCTCTGATCGAGGGCGCGTTCTGGCCCTCTGGCAGCGGCAGTGCAGCCGCCATTCCTTCGCGCCTTGCACAAGCGGCGCCCCGGCACCTGACAGAAACTCCCCCATCGGGACTATACTGGCCCCAGTTCACAGGACCACTACGTGGGGGACGGCGGGTCCCTGAGGGGCCCCTTCATTACTGTGTTCGACCCCCTGCACGCGATCCGCGGGGGGGACACCTGAAGGAGTGGTGGAACTCCCGGCGGCTGGCGCCCAGAGTGGGGTGCACACCGCCATACCTTTTGGCAGACTTCACGAAGACTTCACAAGGATTAGGGGATCGAGCGACCGCCTTGCTCCTAAGGCCACAAACGGTACCACTGCGCAGATTGCCACAGCCCTTGCCGGCGCTCAGCGATACATACCCGAGGTGCCCCCTAACGGCTATAAGTTTGAGGGGAGGACTCTTCACCCCCTCGCTGTGAACTGCAAGCTGCGCCCACGACAGGAGTGTTTTGCTGGTGCGGCCGTGGACGGAGCGAACGCTGGCATATCGTGAATCTTGGCGCCGCCGACACCACTCATCACCATGTCAAACAGGGGCCCCAAAAATACCTCCACCCAAGCCAGACTGGATAAATTTGCGTATGAGAGGCAGACGCCTCCCCAGGAACAACGCAAAAACGCCGGGAAAGCGGCAGACACGGATGGGGCTAAGAAGGCCACGCTTGAAGATGTCCTGGCGGCGTTGGCGCAGGTGCAGGAGACGGTCGGGGCGACCGCCACTGAAGTCACCCTGATACGGGCGGACCTCCAAAAAATGAACGAGAGGGTCAAGCAAGTAGAGGTCGTCACCAAATCTTTGGTAGAGGACGTGTCTGAACTGCAGACGGCAATGGAGCGACTTCAAGCTGACAACAAACTACTGAGGGACAAACTGGATGACCAGGAAGGTCGCTCCAGACGCAACAACGTCCGAATCTTAGGCGTGCCGGAGTCCGAAGATACGGGGGCGATGGACCTCTACGAGGAGGGCTTGATAAAAACCCGACTTCAACCTAAGGGACTCTCAAACTTTTTTTCGGTAGAAAGGGCCCACCGCGTTCCGGGGGGAAAACCGAAGACAGGAGGCCCTCCGCGGCCGATACTAGCACGACTATTTAACTTCAGGGACCGAGATGCCATTCTGCAGGCCGCCAGGGTGGCACCTGCTATTCAAATTCAAAACTCGAGACTTGCATTTTTCCCTGACTACACGGCTGAGGTATCTAGGAAGAGAAAAACGTTCCTGGAAGTTAAAAGAACGTTGAGGGAGAAGGAATTACCGTACTCGATGATCTTCCCAGCAAGATTGAGAGTTGTTGCGGACAAAAAGGTGTGGTTTTTTGACTCCCCCGAGGCTGCTCGGGACTGGCTGGAAGGTTGGCACTCGGTGGGCCGGCAACGCAAGAACCGCGGACCAGATCACGAACGCAGAGACGACAGCAGACATGGTTCGCAAGCGTCTGGTCGAGGAGGGGGGGCAGAGGACTCTCCCTCCCGCGGAACAGGAGGTGCAGGCGGAGAGGGGTGACCCTCCCCCCCGGGATCCACACTGACCACAACTGCTGACCATCGACTTCACGTTTCAGTTGCTGCACGAAGACACTGGCATGACCTCCCCTGAGGCACGCAGGGATGCCGCCTGCTCGGGGAGACACTCTCCCCCCTACACGCAAGTACTCTGGTTGTGGGATGGGTTAAGCACTCTGCTCAGTTGGGGAGGCGGGCAGTTGAAGGTCCGTTAGGCAGGGATGCAGGGAGGGGGGGAAGGGAGACGGGTTGTTGTTTTTTTACGGTTACGAAATTGTTTGTTAGGAACACATATGTACGGCCAAGTATTACACCATGCCACTCGGGGGACGTACCGGGCCACTTGACCCAGTTAGGCACGGGAACAGGGGGGAGGAATTGCTTTGTAATTTACATGCTGAGACTGTACCCATATAGGCATGACCGTTGTTTCCACTGTTATGGGACTCAATGTACGCAGACAGGGGCCCCCGGGACATCTTTGGGCTCTTCACTGTGCGGTGGTGCAGCTGCTGGACCACTGGTACCTCCTGAGTGCTCCATCTCATACCCCATAATCCCCAATGGCTAACAACATAGCACCATTAGGGGGAACGGAATCCACCGATACACAATGCCCAACTCTGTCCTTGATGTCCTGGAATGTACGGGGTTTGGGAGACAAGGTTAAACGGGGAGTGGTATTGGCTGCTATCAAGCGACTACGACCTACCGTGGCCCTGCTGCAAGAGACTCACCTGATAGGGGGGGCTAGAAAAGCTCTAGATAGACGGGGTTACAAAATGTGGGCTCATTCGGACTTCACGTCCGGTTCTAGAGGGTCCGGCATTCTAATAAAAAAGAACTCACGATTCCTGCCTCTATCGTCCCACACGGATGACCAAGGCTGCTTCGCGGCTGTGCATGGGCAATGGGAGGGGTCGCTTTTCAATCTCGTCTCAGTATACATTCCGCCGGCACTACATTCAGTACACCTCCCTAGACTAGGGGACTTCCTTCTAACTTTACCGGAGGGTGAGATTATCCTAGGGGGAGACTTCAACGCAGTCATGGACACTCAGCTAGATAAGCACCCCACACCGGCCCTGGCGGGGGGGGGACACGTACCTGCGGCGGTTTGCAATGGCCATGGGAATGACTGACATCTGGAGACACCTGCACCCGGGCGCAAAACAATACACCTTTCTCTCCGCAGTGCATGGTAGCCTATCCCGCATCGACTACTTTTTGTCAATGGGCGATGGCCTTCGCCACGTGGACAACCTAGTGATACACCCTCGGGGTGTTTCAGACCATTCACCCCTCACACTGACCCTCACCATGCAAACGAGAACACGTAAGCGCATCTACCCCATTCATGCATCCTACTTTAAAATTCCGCAGGTCCGCAAGGCCCTTAAACGTGCCACGAAGCAGTACTTTCTGGAAAATGTACATTCAGTACGCTCCTCAGCGACACTCTGGGAAGCCTATAAGGCGGTCCTGAGAGGGCAAGCAATTAACACTATAACCGGGTATAGGAGGCAGCAATCCCAGGCACTGGCCGATTTAGAGGTGGCATTGAGGGAACGGACCACGGCCCATGAGCTGCACCCCTCTCCCTCCACCCTACACGCACTCACTCTCCAACAGCAGTTGTATAACGATCACCTCCGCGTGGTTGTTAAAGGCTATATAACAGATACTCAAAATAGAATTTATGATGTGGGGGACAAAGCGGGGAAAATGCTAGCGTGGCTGGATAAGCGTGAGACCAATTCCAGGGGGATACAGCGGCTCAAGGACATGCATGGGGTGCCACATTCAGACCCTAGGCGCATCACGGAGATACTGGCGGCCTATTTCCAACAAGTTTACGCCCCGGAGCGGATAGTCACATCTGAAACCGCGAGAGCTCTCTTGGCTCCGATTGAGGTCCAAACACTGTCACCAGAGGCATCCAGTGACTTAGAGGCAGATATCACTGTGGAGGAAATCCAACTGGCCATTCGGGCACTGAACCCAGGCAAGGCGATGGGACCGAATGGAATACCCATAGAATGGTACCAGGCGATGCCGGAGACCCTCAGTGAACATTTGTTAGGGATGTTCAGAGACAGTCTCGAGAAGGGCTCCCTTCCGCTGGACCAGCGAGTGGCGACCATCGTAACAATCCCCAAGCCGGGTAAGCCGCCGGAGGACTGTTCCTCCTATCGGCCCATATCCCTACTAAACGCGGAAGTGAAAATCCTGGCTAAACTCCTAGCACTGAGGATTCTGCCACATTTGCCATCGATCATACATCCGGATCAGTCTGGATTTATGCCGCATAGGAACACGGCGCTGAACCTGCGGCGACTGCACGGGGTACTGGCTAGAACGGACGCCATTAAATCGCCAGCAGTGATTCTAACGCTTGATGCCAAAATGGCATTTGACCTGGTGGAGTGGGAATACTTGTTCGAGACACTGACGCATATGGGCTTTGGCCCTCGCTTTCTTGCATGGGTCAAGCTGCTATACACGGACCCAATGGCTCACGTGGTAGCTAATGGCCATATTTCACATGCATTCCCCTTGGGAAGGGGCACGCGGCAGGGGTGCCCTCTGTCGCCCTTGCTGTTTGCTATCTCGCTGGAACCCCTCGCAACCCTCATACGAGCTTCACCCCTCATCAAAGGCATAACATGGCCCGGGGGCTGGGAGGATCGGCTGTCCCTATATGCCGATGATATGTTAGTATATCTAACCGACCCCGATGAAGGCATACCAGCGTTGTTGCACATCTGTCACACCCACGGCAGTGTCTCAGGCTATACGCTAAACTGGGCCAAGTCTGAAGTGTACATTCTGCAAGGTCCAGCCCCGAATCTCGACAATGCGTGCCCGCTGAAGCTGGCGGGAACGTCCTTTAAATACCTAGGAATACATGTCACTAGAGACCCGGCAGACTTCATGGATAAGAACCTGACTCCGCACCTGGTCCGGCTTAAACGAGATGTAGAATTTTGGTCGGGCCTGCCGTTAACGCTCTTGGGCAGGGCAGCACTTTACAAGATGATGGCCTTACCGCGGTTTTTATATGTCCTTGAAAACTCACCATATCCTGTGCCACCTAAGTTCTTCCAGAAGGCGGCGGCTCTAGTCTCCAACCTTCTGTGGGGTAACCTCCCGGCACGTGTGGCACAGTCCAAGCTACACAGAGACTGGTATAGCGGGGGTCTCGCGTTACCGAATCTGAAATTATACTACTGGGCCGCACACCTCAAGCCAATTAATCAGTGGATCCACGCGCCGCATACTGACCCGGCATTCCATTCAGACAGGACACAACTGGGCATAAATAGTTTGTTAGGGCCATTATACGATCGCCGCAAGATGCGGGCACTACTAGGCCCCACGAAACTAACAGTTCAAATATGGCACGCAGCAACGGAGGCCCTGGGTTGGAGGGGGAGGATAACTGAGATGACTCCACTGTGGGACTCTCGAGCATTGGGCAATCTCAGAAACACCAAGGGGTTCGCACAATGGGACACGATTGGCATCTCCACAGTAGGGGATTTGTGGGAGAGGGAGGAGGTAATTCCCTTTGCCCGGCTAAAAGAGCTGTATGATTTCGGTGACAGGGAACTTTACAGGTACATGCAAATCCGCCATGCACTGCTCACGGTCCTGCCACCCGGCACACCCCTGCCGGAGTCTTCTCCTCTGGAAGACCGCCTCCTCACTGATTACATGTTAGAGAAAGCGACGTCCCTCACATATCGTAAACTGCTTAATAATACCCCGGATCCGACGCTCCGCCTGAAGGAGAAATGGGAGGGAGACGTTCATGATATCGATGAACATGATTGGAATGCGGCGCTGGGATCACCTAGGGAGGTGGGCATCTCGGCACGCATGAGACTAGTACAATTTAAGATCCTCCACAGGGTTTACTACACAAGGACGGTACTGCACCGCATACGGCGTGCACCCCATCCTTACTGTTTGCGCGGATGCGGAGAGGAGGGCACTTTCTTCCACACCATATGGGACTGTCCCAGAATCCAGGAGTACTGGAGACAAATACACCGCACACTCTCACAAACACTAGACCAATCCCTACTGCCTGACCCGAGGAGGTGCTTACTGAATATATGGGAACCTACTGACCTGTCCAGGTATGAACAGCTCTGGGTCACAGCGGGGATCATGGTGGCGAAACGCGACATAGCACAACGATGGGGGGCAGCAGACCTGCCGACTAGGTCCCAGTGGTGCCAGACCATGGACAGAGTAATGTTGACCGAGAGAGCGATATATTCCAGCCGTGCCTGCCCGGGGAAATGGAACAAGATCTGGTTAAAATGGAATGTATTCAGGGGGGATATTTGTGAGCCCTTGCTCGAGGATGACCAGGAAGATTCCGACGACGAAAGTGAAGGGGGTTGAACATGGAGGGGGTGGTGGGCTAGGGACACGTGAGGGTTTCCTGTGGGGTGTGCCATGGTGGGTTGGGCAATGAGGGAGAATGTATTGAATGCTGGACAAATTTAGGCACTAAGAACTGTGGTTCGACTTCCTGTCCTCCGAAACGACACTTATAGATTGGACTGTAAGGTTTTATAGCGGACCGTACTGTCATTCCTAACAGGTTAATGTTACTAGTTTGTTGTTTTACAAAAGGAAAAGTGAAAATTGACATCAAAACCGCATTTTCCGAATGTTTTATTGGCTAGTACTGCACTTTTTGTTTTCTTTGCACAGCATATTTCGGTGAACACTTTTATGATTTTTGCTTCCATGCTCCTTCTGCTCCTCTTTGCTGTGGTGACGATTTTACAATGGCGGCCGGCCCGCAGGGTTGTAGGCATTCCGCTGTGTAATATGCAAAGTGCAATAAAGGTTTTGGGAAAAATAAAAAAAAATAAAAAAAAAATAAAGGCTCAATACAGTCCTCAACTGGGAAGCTGTGGGAGACCTTCAAGGCATATATGAGGGGTATCTGCATAGCAAAACAGCATGGGGTATGTAATGCACTCTGGGGAAGCTTAGACTGGCTCAAGAGAGACCTCAAAGACCTAGAGGAGGTATACTCCACAGCACCGTCCTCTGCGATCCTATAAGACCTGAGGCGGAAACACTTATTATATTTTAATTTATAGAGACTGCCGACCTAGAGATTAAACACCTACGCAAATAGGCACGCACCCAGCTATATCGAGAGTAGGAGAGGCTGAGCAAAACCCTGGCCACACTCAAGCATCAACTGGCATATTCAGGCCATTTCGCAACTATGGTGGGATGACAGAACAATCATCTATGAAGCAAACAACATATTAACAGAGGTAAACCTACTTATATACTTATATACCTTATGTACCTCGCAGATCTCTCACCAGAGAGACAATTGACTCCCAATGTCTCTAATGGGTGACTCTGGCCTGGTTTGAAGGGCCACAGAGACAATTCCTGGAGGAGCCCCTCAACCTAGAGGAAGTCTGGGCGACAATTGCAGGGTTTTCCACATGTAAGGCACCTGGAGGGGACGGGTTTCATGCAGAACTTTATAAAACATATGCATCACTTTTTTTTTTGTATATGGAGAAAAGGCAGAGTGTGCATGACTGGTTTTGTCGGCTCCAGAGGGCCGACCAAACTGGCAGCGCACTCAGCAGTGGGCAAGCCACTCCTCCCCTAGACCGGCCCGCACCACCCACCCGCCCCCAACAAAACACTCTTTCTTGCAGTGCGGGAATCAGAAACATAAAATTGTAGTTTTACCATTTAATGTTTCTGCTTCTCGCGCTGCGAGAAAGCAGTGGGACAACGCTCCTCCGCCCTAGTGGAGGAGCCGCCCCTGGCCAGAGTAGAGAGCTAGCCAGGTGGTAGAAGTGGAGACATGTACCCACAAGTCGTATGGGGTGGACCTGCTTGAGATTTGAGGCTGACGTAGTGTGTGACTATATGCCGGGAGAATTCGACCAGCCTTGGTTGCCCTGCATACTCGTGCTTAAGATGGGCAGACCTCACCTTCGGAAAGACTGAGTGATCTCTACTGCAAACCTGTTAAGACAGATACTTAAGATGTTATGTTTTTGTCTTTTCTTGTTTAATATGTACAACTATGAAATGCCTATTAAGAAAAAAGGAAATGCCGCAGTGGGATCCTCTTGCTTCTGCCCTTACCCTGTCAACCCCAGGCATAACTGTCACAAGCTAGTCATACAACATAGAGCTTCAGCACCTTACACTGTCAGTGTCTCAAAGCCACATACATCACTAGCTCCAGTCACCCAGACTACCATCACTAGTCACTTACACCACCACAAACGATAAGTACCCATAACACCTTTATTCCACCCGCCGAGCACTATCACGACTACCACCTCACCGCTCACACTCGTACCACCAGCTGTTAATACAACAAGCTCAGCAAACACACACCACCATCACTACTCACTCACACCACCACCCAACCAACTAAACGCAAGCACAACAGATACTCACACATCAACCTCCCCATCCCTTCACACTGGAACACTAAACCCTAAACCATCCGGCAGCCACTCACACCTTTACAAGAGCAACTAGCACTGTTACCTCCAGAAACCCGCACCTCCATCGCCCAAACCACTCACACTACCAAATACCACAGCCACTGAGCCACGCTTCGCCCGGCCTCTCACATTTCCACCTTCCACTCGGAGTTAGTGTTCCAGAGGGAAAAGAGAAGAAGAATTGATTGATTTTTTTAAAGATGGAATCGTTCACTGCCTGCTCTGTATGTCCAGTGCATTTGAGCCACAGCAACACACAACATTCCGACCAAGGCATGTAAGCCACAGCACCGTGCACAATTCATGGAAAACCAACTGGAACTGCCGTCTTTCCGAAACGTGATTTGTTAAGGGTGAGCCAAGATATAACCTTTTAAATCACTGTGTTGTTTCTAATATATAACAATGTTAAGCTTTTCCTTTACAACTATGACTATTAATTGGTGGCCTATAAGGCGTGTGCTACTTTTAAACTGAACATTAGAAGAAAATCTCACCTGGGAGGCCAGAGGCACCACAACAGAAGCACATTTGTTATCTCGTGCCCATAGAAGCATGTTCGCAACAACCCTCTTAAGGTTTACATGGGGTTTTTTCTTTTGCACTCAGAGCTCTATCTAGAAGTGGTTTGCTAACTCCTGGCGAATGCAACCGGCAGATTAAGTGCTTTTTGCCTGTGGCTATTTCACTAGAAATGGTACCAACAAAGACTTCCGATGAAGCATTTGACAAAAAAAATCCATGTTTCAGCATTTTCACCCAGAATTGACAAAATGGGGTCCTTTTCCGATTTACCCACTGATTTATTTTTCAGCTTTTAGTAGCATAGCAGGGATTGAAGACTAATTATGCTGGTGGCTTGAAAACAAAGTAACATTTTGCTTGAAGCAGGGCTCTCGCGTTATTGCTACACTTTGCGTCGGTAGTTTATTTCGGATACAGGTACTGTAGAAATATTACTGATGCAAATAGTAAAACACAATACAATACTAACGGTGAGCGCGCAGCAAGCTCGCCAAACTTTTGCAAAAGAAGGCTGAGGCAAGCAGAAGGCAGGGCCGTCGCATGGCAGGAGAAGAGCGGCCTGTTTGCCACAAGCAGAGCTCTTTTCAGGACTCCGTTATGCCACATCTCAGTCATGTCTGCTAACACACACGGTGCACCACTGTGTGTCACACGATATCTGCTGGACTCACACAGGGGCACAGTCACCTAGAATTCATGCATCAGTGCAGCAAGGCAAGTTGCTGAGCTGCGGAGGATCGTCGCTCCACTGCTTTTTGAGCAGGAAAAATAAAATGATAATAACAAAGGGGCATATTACCAAGGGCCTTTTCGCCGCTTTAAAGCGGCGAAAATGTTATCGCCCTCTTACCTAGCTGATGACATGCAAAGTGGGCGTGCCAAGATGTTAGCGACTGGAAACAGTCGCTAACATCGCTATCTCCTATCACCTACTTTTGGAAATAATCGCGCTAAGCGCGATTATCTCCAAAAGCTAACGCCTGCACAGAGCAGTTCTTAGCCATGTTATCCAATGGTAGGTGGATAACATGGCTAAGAGCATTTGCTCGGTAATGCATGAATATCGCTGACTTTACAGCGATATTCATGCATTTCGGCCGATTTTTACCGCTTTTGAGATAAACCTTGATAATATCAAGGTATCTCAGCGGTAAAAATCGTCGGAGTGCGACGATATTATTTTAGCCGCTAACCATGCATAGCGATAATTATCGCTATTGCTTGGTAATATGCCCCATAGTTATTGTCAATTTATTTTTTGTGGGTTCAGGACTGGATTAGGGTGGGGCGGGCTGGAGGCACAGGGGGAGGAGTGGTTTGCACTCTCCAGGTGCTCATGACTGCCTGGCCCGCCGGCTGTCTCAGACCGGCAAAACGGTCTGCGCACTTTGCATGTTCCCCACCAGGCTACATTACAGAGCTGGTGGGGAATATGCCTAGGCCTCCAATCCCCACCTGAGTGCTAATCCATGTATCTCAGACCAATCACAACGCTGCATTGCAACGTTGTGATTGGCTATGGGGAGCCTGGGTGCTTTTGGGTCTGGGACTCGCCAGAGAAGCAGAGGAGAGACGCAGAAGAGGTAAGCAGTATTTTTGTTTGTCCCATCCACCCTTATTCTCTGCCAGCTGCTACTGGCGTGCAATAGACAAATGGTCACTTGTTTCTGCAAACCTCACCTCTTCTGACACGCCTGCATTATATTTACCAATCTCAAGGTGCCGTGCGTGTCTTGACAATTCTTACTTAGGGTTTGCTTCGCCCTTGCACCCAGTTACATGGCCTAACAGCAATTTATCAAAGTATGGAACAGGATAAAAAATGATCATGAAAACCAATTGTCTCAGCTATTATGGCAAGAAATAAATAACCAACTATCAAGGAGAGAGAGAGGACTAGGTAGCTAGTCTGTATCCCCAGGTTTTATATGTGTAATCAAAGAGAGGACTAGCTTATTTGTGAATAATACAGGACTCAGGAGTGTATGAGAAAGGGGGAAACTATTAGTTTTCTTTATGAAGCGCTCACCCACCAACCTAGTTGGTGGCGGGCTTCATCATCGGGCCCACCCAGTGACACCGAATGTGTCCCGGGTGTGCTTCTACACCTGTATTACAGCAGAGCTGGTGTGTTGCTGAGTGTGCAGTGTGAGTGACGTGAAAGTGATATTTTAAAAGCTATACAGTGGTCCCAGTTCCAGAGGAGTAATTTTTATGTCTGGGCCTCTGTTAGCGTTAAAAACAAGGCAAGTGGATGTTGGTGGAGTGGTTATTGGGAACTCCCTCTCCAAGCATTAGCTAGCGTTTTGCTGCAAATGCCCCTATGGAGAAATCCGGCAGAGGTGTTGACTGACTCTGTTGCCCAAAACCTGCTGGAAACCTGTTGTTCCGTCGCGGATCTCGGATTTCTCCATAGGGACATGTGCAGCAAAACACTAACTAATGCTTGGAGAGGGAATCCCCTCCCACATGTATAGCACTTTAGCGCGTGCTTCACATTTTCTGATCACATACTCACTTAAAGTATAGATCGCACTTTCACATAGTCAACGGTCCTGAGGAAAGCCAGTTTTACAGAAAAGGCCTGTCTGAAACATGTAGACCACACCTTGGTTGTAGGAGTTCCTAATAACCACTCCACTAACATCCACTTGCCTTGTTTTTTTGGTGTCACTGGGTGAGCCCGATGATGAAGCATGCCACCAACTAAGTTGGTGGTAAGGGCTTCATAAAGGAAGCTAATAGTTTCCCCCTTTCTCATACAGACCTGAGTACTGTATTATTCACAAATAGGCTAGTCCTCTCTTTGATTACACAAGAAATAAATAACAACAGAAAATTACAAGCCTGGAAATATTAAAAAATAGCACTGGAAGAATTTGATGTGATGTCAATCTGGAACAACACAATAAACAAGGAATCGTTCAAAAAGGCAATCAACAGATTAACAAATCAGCTATCAATTATACGAGATAAAGACATATAGGCAAAAAGAAAACACGCATGGCCAATAATTAGTGGGTATACAAAAAAGCAGATTCAAGCCTATTTAGAAATACCATGGACATAAAACAAAACAAATCTTTATCAAGGCAAGATTTGGTGTACTCCCTGGACTATGCCATCTTCCTCCATGGATGAAGTCGGAGGGGGATACAATATGGAGATTGTGTAAAACCGGAGAGGTTAATATTGTCTATTTGTTGTGTACTTTCCCCAAACTGCAAATTGAAAGAAAAAATATACTTTTTAATGCACGAGGAATAAGGACATGTAGGCAAGCTTTGATAAGGTGTCTGCATTCTAATGACATAAGTATGAATTCTGCTTTTCTAAAGTTTTTATTAAGAGTACGAGCCAAATTGGAAGATTATAATGAAGAAAACATTTGCACAGTATGAACCTTGTTTACACTTTTGGTATATTTTTATTTTAACTGGCTTAGAATTTGATGCTGCACTTTTTTATCTTGTTTTAGTGGTTTTATATTACAGTATATATGATATGTATAATGTCGCATTGTAAGATTTTAAGAAATCAAACAATAAAGAATTATTATGGCCTAACAGCAACGCAAAAGCTTGATGAATATGCCCCTAGTTTTTTTACCCTGTTCTGCATCGCTAACAATCACCAACATTAGACATTTCAGGATGTTCCTTTGTTTGATGATGTCTGCTTGGGATTCAAGATCTCTGCAACATCATTCACCGGATGCCCGCTTTAATAAATGAAGTATTAAGACCAATGAATAGGCAAGCGCAAACTACATACGTGAAATCAACTACTGCCGTCACTGCCTTACTGTGTAAGCCCAGGTCACAGACATGGACGCCTCTGCCACCAGTGCATGAGTAAACATGATTGCTAGGGTATCTTAGACCATCTGAGATACATTGTTCTTATCAAGTGTACAAAGCTCAGAATATCTACAGTGATTTACATAGAAGGCTAGTAGGTAGGAACCAAATTTCCAAGGATGACCATAATGACAATGATCAATATCAGAAAGCAAATGTGCAGTATGGATGTGAATTGTTGCTGTCACCAGAAATAATATAAAGTGCACTTCCCATAAAGACAACAGCAAGGAAATAGAAATGATGCATCACAACTGGATCTCACAACAGTTTAAAAATTTAATGTTTCTATAAGTTGTTAGAACAAACGAAAATATCTGGTGCATTGTGAAACAGAAAAATAAAGATTATAACATACATATGTATATTTTTTTGCATACGTATCTCGTTTGCTGATCTCATTACACAGACCTTTAATCTATTATAATTATGTGGCTCCACTTGGAGGAAGAATGTGTTTTGTTTAATGCATTATGGTGCAGAAATGTGTTCATTCTCTAACCATTCTTTTTCCCAGCAAGCACTGGTTGCCCCAAATTGAGCTTTCGTGCTCCATTTTATGTATTGTGTAACGGAGACATTAAAGGGTTATTTCACATTAATAATACATATTTATCCAGGTTTTATGGTTCCACTTTGTACAACTCAGTCAGTAAATGAGTATCTATTTGTCATTCCTTATGTTAAGGCTTTATTGTTAATTCTTTGTCCATTTTTTGCAGTTTTTATATAGGGGGAACTCGACCGTAAGTTATTGGAGCGCTTTAGATAAGCACCTGTTACATTACACAAGGTCCCATTAAAAGATTATAGGCAATGACAGATTAAGTGAATTGCCGAGATCCACAGGAAGTTGTTGAGCCGAAGCTGAGAGTTGAACGTGACTCCCTTGTTCCAAATTTAGCAGCTCTGTTCATAACGTCACATCCTGGGTAGAAGGAGGGTAGCAGACAGTAGTCACATGGAAGTTCGGAACGCTACAGGCTCCAGATGAGGTAAAGTCAGGTTTCAGGTTCAAGCCATCAGTGTCTCACCCACCTGTAGTTGTGTGTGCTGTAAACCATAGCTAACGAATTTCGGTGGCGTTACACGTTTGAACCAGATTGGGGAGAGGAGTTGGCCTAACAGCTAGAGCGGTCAATCTCAAATCTGGGGAACTGGGTTTGAGTCTTGGCAAGGATGCGCAACATCCTGTGATTCTGGGCAAATCACTTAATCTCCAAGTGAATATGTCCTCATGTAACACAACTGGTGCTCGTGTAAAGCGTTCTGATACCTTCGGATCAAGTTCAACCTATATAAAACTCTGTAAACAAAAAAAAAAGAAAATTGCTAACTCCGTTTTTTACGGTGGCTTCATCAGTGTGTGTATATATATATATATATAAATCTTCACCTTCTCGAGAAAATACGATGGTATACGCAAGGGAACCAGCGGGGCATCAGGTTGTACTACGACCAAACCACGAGGCAGAGGCAACAACAAACAAGTACAGCAGAATGCTGAGGAATCTGAGGTATCTGACTTCAGCTCCGGACCAGGAAGCGACACAGACTCTGAAATGAGACAAAACAGGGCAAATAAAACTGATAAAAGGCCATCCCCAGGCGAAGAGATCAGTTTTTTATGCGAGGAGCGCCTCCAGTCCCTGAGACCGGGGACGCGAAAATATTACGGAGAAAACGGAAAAACTATGTCCGTCGGAGGAGGCGCAGGGCGAGGGCAAGGGCAGCAACAGGCAAGCAATGCTCAACCGAAAAGGAGGGGCAGGGGTCAATGGCAGAAAAAGAAATAAACAGCCATGCACAACAGACAATTATTAACCTTACATCTATGACCCTGACCACTAAGGAAGAACACATCTTGAGGTTGGGACTTTCTTTTGCACCTAAAACTATGCTGCGACTCGCGCTGACTTCTACAAAGCTACTCGCAAACTCAAACTGAGAAAATTTCATGAAATGAAAAATAAAGATATGGAGGATCAAGTCAACACTTTGCATATGACTCCTTCTTTAACTCAAGAACTAAATACAATGTGGACTAATGAGGGTGATGACTCCATCAATCTGATTGGGGAAAGTAACAATACTCAACAGTCAAAAGAAGCAACTCATTCTTCAAGGATATTGACAAAAACCATGAGTGTGCAACCGCTCACCCCATTCAAACCACCTTCAACATTCTGCCCAATAATGCCAAGAGACTCAATAGATGCATTTCACGAGAGTATTGTGAGTGACTTAAAGATATTACAAGGAAACATCAACAAGACTAAATACAAATATGACCAGCAAACGAATGAATATGAACTATTGGTCAAAAAACTTAAGGAAAATAGTAATGTCATCATTCGCCCCAGTGACAAAGGGGGCAACATTGTGCTCCAAACTAAGGCAGCATATGACAAGGAGGCATTTCATCAGCTTAACAACAGAGAACACTATTTGAGACTGAAAGGGGATGAAATCAAAAATATACAAGAGCAATACCACAAATTATTGTGGAAATGGAAATCTAAAAAACTACTAACTGAACAGGAATTTAAATATTTGAAAACAGACTTCCCTATAATCCCATCCATGTACTTTATCCCTAAAGTTCACAAGGATAAAGACAACCCCCCTGGCAGACCTATCATCTCAGCCAGGGGAAGCCTGTTGGAAAGAGCGTCCGTCTACATTGATTATTTCCTGCAGATCTACGTGAAGGGATTGGACTCGTATATTAAGGACACTGGAGACTTCCTATCCAAATTATCCAATATACAGGTACGAGATGGGGATTGGTTAATTGCCCTTGATGTCACGTCTCTCTATACAAGTATACGCCATGAAGATGGTATTGCAGCCATACAGCACTACTTAGAGAGGAGAGATCCTGAACTATCTGAACACAGTACAATGTTGATTTGCATGCTCCAATTTTGCCTTGATCATAATATTTGTATGTTCAATAATTTGCTATTCAAACAATTGCAGGGGGTGGCTATGGGGGCCAGTTTCTCCCCAAGCTTCGCATGTTTACACATGGGAGCTTGGGAGGAACTGGTCCTCAAAACCAAATTCCATCAGGTCATGAAAGATCATGTCATCAGCTGGCACAGGTTCATTGATGATTTATTCATTGTGTGGAGGGGAAGCAGGGAGGAAGCTTTGGTTTTCATTGACCAATTGAATGACAATAAGCTCAATATACATTTTACAGGGGAATTGAGCCAGCAACAGGTGTCATTTTTAGATACCTTGGTGTATATCCAAGAAGACAAATTGGAAACCAAGCTATTTCGCAAACAAACTGCAGGCCATACAACACTGCATGCGAACAGTTCACACCCCCAACACCTTATTATGAGTATACCATATGGAGAAATGCTGCGACTTCGCAGATTGTGCAGTAATGAAAAAGATCTGGTTGAAGCACAAAGTGCCAGTGCGAAGAGATTTCGTGAACGTGGGTACTCTCCAAAAATCATTAATGAAGCGATTTACAAAACTAGAGATTTGAATCGTCAAGATTTGTTGGTTAAGCACAGCCCAGCTATTGTCACCACAAACAGTACAGAAATCATTACCTCTTCACCCAAACCCCAGGCTAGCCCTTTCAGAATCATAACAGGTTTCTCGTCCCAACATAGGGATGTTAGAAAGATCATCAATAAGAGCTGGCCTATATTACTCAGTGATAATGTTATAGGACACACATTGCCCAAAAGACCATCTATAACATACAGTAGGGCACCAAACATGAGGGACAGAGTGGTAGTGACATGCCCTGAAGTACTAACCAACACAGCATGGTACCACACTAGAGGTGGTTTTCATAAATGCAAAACATGCAAGGCATGTACTCATGGAGTGAACCGCAAGAGTTATCAGGATGGTTTTGGAGGCAGAGAGCATAAGATCACCAAAACACTTACATGTAAAACCGAATTTGCGGTATATGTACTCGAATGCTCTTGCCCACTCCAGTATGTAGGAAGCACTAAGCTACCTGTCCATAAAAGAATCCTCCAGCATTTAAGAGCAATAACATTACAGGACAACACCTATCCTGTAGCACGTCACTTCAGGACCCATCACAGCAGTGACAATAAAGACCTAAAATACTTTGTGGTGGATTCAATAATGCCTAGCAGAAGGGGCGGTGACAGAGAGGCCAATCTTAGGAAACTGGAGACAAAATATATTCTCCAACTGAATAGCAAACAGCCTAGTGGTCTTAATGTCACAGAAGATCTATATACTTGTCTACATTAATAATTAGAGGATACTAGAAAACAACTAGTGAGTAGCTCAATAACCAGGCCCAGGCAAAGAGCCAAATATTACCCTAGAGCCAATCTGTTATAGTTGTATTTATGTTTTTAAGTACTAACTTTTCTGCAGAACGTATTAAATACAATGACTCAATCAGAAACACTGATCGAAAAAGAGAGTTTTGGGTGAATATGGCATGAGTTCCCAGTGACAGTATAACAACTGGAGTCTACATTATACAATGCAATGCGAGTGAAGAACAATATTTGCTGAATTAATTGAATGTCTGTGTAAATTATGTAAAATTTCAATCAGGACAATGATGAAAACATCTATGATAAGTTCTTTGCCTTTGATAGTATCTGTATATACTTAATTTTCTAATTCTCCTATTGTCTAATTTTCCAATTTTTGTTTGTTGTTTGACTGTATAATATACATGTCAATATTTATCAATGTCATTGATGTTGAGTTTGAGATGATCTGTCTAAAGGCAAATTAAACTAAGTTTAAATAAACTTGAGTTCATTGATTAATCTGGTATTTTGACTGGGCTCAGTCAGTAATATTGGAATTGTGGATCTTTTGTATTTGGCTGTGGTAAATTTTAAGCACATTGCACTTTTTTAACACAATATTGCACTTATTTGTACTTTTTTTATATATATTGAAACCGTGTACTGATGGCTCGGCACAATCAAATGGCAACTGAAATTGTGTAAATATATGTATATATATTCAGACGTGAAGTTCAATGAAACATATATATATGTTCTCATTTGGATTCAAAGGGTATTTTACCAATATTTTTGTAATGATATACAAAATGTATTTAACACGAATGTATAGATGTATGAATGTACAATTGCATTTAGTCTGTTTTCGATCTCTATACCAGAGAGCCCAATCAGAGCACTACACGCACTTTAAACATCACACTCTCACAACTATTTGCTGTCATGTGAACAAGGCACCTGTGTGCCGAAACGTTATGAAGCCAGGCAGGCGAATAAATATTTGAATCACCGCAAAATCTTTGGTCCGTGCATCTGTGTTCCTGGGGGAAGCTGTGGCAAACTGCGGCGCTCCGGAAAGCTTTGGTTTTAAATATATATATATGTATACACACATTACCATTGTTGAGTGTGGGAAGGGGACATGATTCATGTGAAGTGAAGATTTGAGTGAGTCATGATGCCCCTTCCTTCTCTCAACAATGGGAATGAATGCATATTATTCTCAGACCAACTACATAAATGGTTTATGCCATGAAATGTTTTTCATGTGTATTTGTTTTTACAACAAGTGCTTAACAATAGCCAGGTTTGAAATTTGTGCAGCACTGTAAAATCACATTGAAGGGATCGTGTGACCATTAGAAGTGTTATTTGCCTGTTTGAAGTAATTTCTATATGCAATCCGTGAGTCAGTAAAATTGTTTTTCTCATATAAAGTTTTCTGTAATGTGGTACTGAACTTGAATTTTACCATTGTGCAGTGTTAATACATGTGTGAATGTTTATTTATTATTACAGTTGATTTAAATAAACTGTTATGGGCGGAGTGTGTGGGTGTGTGTGTGTTTTCAACATAGGACTATTCCAGTTTGAAAAAGAATCATCCGGCACTCCGGGAGAAATTGGTCACTACGTAAGTTTATTTTTGGACCAAATAACATCAACGAATTTTAGCAGTCTCAGGCTGCCTTGTTCACAATGCCTGAGCGCCATTACATTTTCATTAAAATACTGAAAACAGTGAAGAAAATTAACAAGTGATCCAATTCACAGTCATCATACAATGTTCTACTACTTGCACAGCTGCCGCCATTTTAGAAAATGTTTGATTTGAACCACTATTATTCTATGCAGCCTATTCAGATCAGCATATCTCCTTTTTGATACTTCTTATACAGGAATAGATATTCAAATAATAATATCACAATAGTACATTCGTAATTTAAATAATCAAACACTTTGGATTTTTATAATCAGCAGAAACCTTGATTTCTTGCATTTCTAATCCAATGTTTTCGTTGATTACCTTTATAATTACTCCATTGTACATAATTTCAATTCTTATCTCATTCAATATGTTTTTATATATATATATATATTGCAGCTCACTACCTTCTCAATTAAGAAGATATACGGACAACACCTGAGGTATGTTGCAAAATGTCTTTATTTGCAGTCACACAGCAACGCGTTTCAGCTTTACGCCTTGATCACTCTAGATGATGGGCATTTTGTTGTACAAATTTATAACGTTTGTTCTTCAATAGTGTAAACATAAAAAACAGACCAAGTGAAAAGTGTATACAGAAAAATAGTGGTGGCCATCTTATAATGGTTGAAGGTTCCAGTTCATACCAATGCCAGTCAAGGAAATCACAGATAGTATTCATGCAATATATTTTCTCGCAAGTCATTATAAAATAAAATTGCAAAACGAGAAAAGTCAAAACACAAGGAAGCTGGTCAGTAAAAAATAGTCAGATAATACAGTGACCATCAAGCATTGATACATTATCAAAATTTTACTTTCAATAAATGATGCAGATATTAGCACATTCAATAAAGTTTTTTTAAATAATTCATATTTGGTCATAACGCCCAAGTGGCCCAAATGTAAGGACGATGCTCCTGACAACAGCTTCCAGACCAGATCAGATTTTTTAAATTCATGAATGGCATACTGATCACATTCTTGCCCAAGTGGGCTTATTTCAATCAATAGTTCTCGTAGCCCCACGTGAAACTGGTGCACAAAAAACCTGTAAGCGAATGGTCTTTTTCTCATTGTGATAGCCTTCTTCTGAGATGCAATTGCGTTTAGCACGCAGCAGTTCTCCAAAGGGGATACTTTGAACCAGACTCTTGGGGTGTGCACTAGATGCATTCAGTAAACTATTTCCGGCAGTACATTTTCGGAATAGTTTAGTGTGGATGGAATTAAATTTGATTTCAATCAAAATGTCCAGAAGTTCAATTTCTTTTATACTCGTGTGAATGCCAAGTTATATGTATTATCATTTAACTTAGTTAAAAAGTTCTTAGCTGTTTCCAAGTCACCATCCCAGATGACAAAGATGTCATCTATAAATCTCAGCCACAGGACACAATGATCGAATTCTGCCATTTGGGATACCACCTGCTCCTCCCACCAGCCCATGACCAAATTGGCATAGCTGGGGGCGAAGCAGGTGCCCATGGCTGTGCCCTGTGACTGGTGATAGATGACATCATTGAATAGAAAAAAATATTGTTCAAACAGAACTCAATCATGGTTAAGATCATCTCTGAATGCCCTGCCAAAGAGACTGATCTGGATCTTAAAAAATGTCTTATGGCCTGTAAACCAAATTTATGTTGGATGCAGGTGTACAAACTGCACACATCCAGAGTCAGCAATGTATAAGTTGGTTCCCAATGAATCCCATCAATGATGGTCAAAAAGTGTGTGGAATCCCTCAAATTAGACGGTAGATCGACCACATACGGTCGTAAATAGTGGTCGATAAATCGTGAGGTGTTTTCTAACAAAGAGCCCATTGATGACACAATGGGCCTCCCTGGTGGATTAGTGGGGTTCTTGTGCAACTTGGGCAGTAGATATAAGATTGGAATCCTAGGGTATGAGCATTTCAAATAATTATACTCATCCCATTCCATAAGGCCTTTTTCACGACATTCAACCAACATTTCTCCATACTTCTTATTAGCAACAGTAATAGTATTTCTATCAGATACTGAGTAACATGTCATATATATTTAATTTTTTTCACTAAAAAAACAAAGGTTAAAGGGACATTATAGTTAGGCTCAGACTGTACATGTCCAAAACCATAGAAATTCAGCAGCTTTACCTGAGCTAACTATAACGTATGCCCCCGCAATGCACTGCTTATGACCTTGCACATTACATCTCTAATGACATGGTCAGTGACATCACTGATGACATCACAAACGACATCACTGATGACATCATCTAGTGAGTGTTCTGTAAAAGTCTGTTTGATTAAAATAATAATAGTAAGCAACTACAAAAGTTAAAGTTGTGTACTTTCTGAATACTTTCTGTACCACCAATAAGAGATACGGTTTCAAATATGTTATCTGAAAGCACGTGTGTCTGTATCAGTGTGTTTGGCTGTGGGTGTGGGTGTGTCAGTGGATGTATGGATCTGCCAGTGTGTTTGAGTGGCTGTATAGGTTTCTTAGTGGGTGTGTGAGTGGCTGTATGAGTGTGTGAATGGGTGTGGGAATGGTTTTGTGGGTATGTGAATGGCTGAGTATCTGTATGGGTATGTGACTGGGTGTGTGAGTGGTTTTGTGGGTATGTGAGTGGCTGTATCAGTGTATGGGTGGGTCTACGAGTGGCTGTATCAGTGTAGGTGGATGTGCAGATGTGTGAGTGGGCGTGCGAGTGGTTGTATTTGTGTGTGAGCGGGAACGTGAGTGGTTGTATGAGTGTACTACTGGGTTAGTGAGTGCTTGCATAGGTGTATGTGTGGGTGTGTGAGTGTGTGAGTGAATCTTTGTATAGGTACATGAGTGGGTGTGTGGGTGGCTATATGAATGAGTGAGTAGATGTATGAGTGGCTCATGGGTGTGTGAGTGGGTTTATGAGAGGCTGTATGGGTGAGTGAGTGGCTGCATGGGTGTGAGAGTGGCTTTGTAGGTGTGTGAGTGGCCGTGTGAATGGTTGTATGAGTGTGTTAGTGGGTATGTGAGATGTTGTGTGGATGTGTTAGTGGGTGTGTTACTGGTTCTGTGGACAATGTCATCAGTGATGTCATTTGAGATGTCATCAGTGATGTCACTGACCATGTCATGAGTGATCTAAAATGTGAGGTCATAAGCAGTGCACTGCGGGGCGTAAGCTGTAGTGCTGCTAAATTTTGCTGGTTTTGTGCAAGTACAATCTGAGTCTAACTATAACATCCCTGTAACCTGTGTTTTTTCAGTAAATTTCTAAGGTTTAAAAAAAAAATCTATTTCCTAACTAACGTCCCTGTAACCTTTGGTTTTTTCAGTGAATTTCAAAGGATTTTTAAATTCTATTTTCAAAGTATTATGTACCTGTAATGTTTAGTTTTTTTTGTTAAGTTCTTTTGTTATAGTTCTATCCTTATGTAAATATTGCAACAAAGCACACAGTGCAGAATCAATCTATTCTATGGTTTCTGTTCAATTGCATAAACAAGATGAGATGCATACACAAGATGAGGTAATTGAAAGAGTATGTTTATAACAAAATTTGCATAGCAGTTGAAACCAGATGGTTTGACAACTGGTAACCAAAAATATCTCCCTCCTTGTCAATCTTTTTTTCTTAACAACTTCTTTATTCTCTATCATTTAATTCTTTCCAATGACATCCCTACACTCCTTTGGAAGTTTTCGCTTTGGACAGATAATGCGTTTTTCATAATTGAGAAACTGTCCTAAATGTGGAGCAAAAACACTTCTTAATTGATTGCATTCATTAAAACAACTTGGATCAACACCTACTTTGCTGTAATCAAATGCAAGTAAATACAAACCGGAAAATGTACTAACTCAAGATATGGCTACAAATGTGACATTATTTCCTTAAACACTGAACTTCCAACATTGACCATTGCTTAATTTACACTTAAACTTTGAGATTTATGAATACTTACAGCATATGCCAGAGAAACTGGAAACTGTTTCCATCACACATATAAGTCTTTCACCAGCAAAAAATGTTCAATGGACCTTGCAATCTGCTTTTTACATTCAATCTGATCAAATTGAATTGCTAGGTACTGCATCTCACTCCTGTTGGGAAAGATAATGAAATCATTTTACCCATAGCACTATTAACTAATCCTCCCGCAAAATTATTCTACAGTGCTTGCAAACATTGAAACATTTCTCCAATCCTGCAGTTTTTGAAACAGTTTTTTATTAAATTACCAATTTTGTTTGCAATTTTTCATTTAGGACTACTGTGACACCCTGGTGGTCCATTTTGCCAATGGCCATCAGCTCCAAAATGGCTTCTTTCTCTAATTCCAGTAATTCTTTGCTAGTATAGGCATTAGGGAATTTGGTTTCCTTTTTGAATGAAAGTGAACATTATCTCTGCTGCTGTCTTCATTGGAAACATTTTTTCAAGAAGACAACTTTCTAGCAGACAGGTGTAAGAGTGCCCTGAGGGTCTGTGAGTGGGTGTCTGAGTGGGAGTGGGAGTATCTATGTGGGTCTGAGTGAGGGAGTGAATCTCTGAGTGGGTGTGTGAGTGTATGATTGGTTCCATGAGTGAGTGTATAAGTGTCTGGGTCTGTGAGTTAGTGTATAAGTGTCTGGGTCTGTGAATGGGTATCTGAGTGTGGTGTCTGTGTGGGTGGGTGTGGTGTGTAACTTCCTGTGTGTCTTTGTGAGTTAACCTGTTAGTGCGTGCATAGTTCTGTGAGTGGGTGTGCGAGTGCTTGTGTGATTCTGTAAGTGGGTGTGTAAGTGGATGATGCATGGGTCTGTTAGTAAGTGTGTGAGTACCTGCATTGGTCTATGAGTGGGTGTGTGAATGGATGAGTGGGTCTGTGAGTGGTCTGTAAGTGCCTGTGTGGGTCTGTGAGTGTGGGTGTGAGTACTTGCATGGGTCTGGGAGTGGATGTGTGAGTTCCTGTGTGGGACTCTGAGTGGGTGTGAAACTGTCAGCATGAAACTGAGTGGGTGTTTGAGTGCTTATGTGGGTCTGGGAGTGGATGTGTGAGTGCCTCGGTGGGTCTGTAAGTGGATTTGTAAGTGGATGCATAGGTTTGTGTGAGGGAGTGTGAGTACCTACATAGGTTTGTGAGTGGGTCTGTGAGTACCTGTATGGGTGTGTAAGTAGTCCTGTCGGTGACTGTATGGATTTCTGAGTGGGTGTGTGAGTGCCTGCATGGCTCTGTCACTGGGTCTGTCAGTGCCTGTGTGGGTCTCTCAGTGGGTGTGAGAGTGTATGTGTGGGTCTGTGAGTGAGTGTGGGAGTGGTTGTGTGGGTCTGTAAGTGGTAATGTGAGTACCTATGTGGGTGTGATAGTGGGTTTTCTGAGTGTCTGTATGGGTCTGTGAATGGGTGTGTGAGTACCTGTATGTGTCTGTGACTTGGTCTGTGAGTACCTGTGTGGGTCTGTGAATGGGTCTATCAGTGCCTGGATGGATATGTGAGTGGGTGTGTGAGTGCCTGTATGGGCATATGAGTGTGTTTGTGTGGGTTAGTGAGTTGGTGTAAGAGTGTCCGTGTGGGTCTGTGAGTGGGTGTGAAAGTGTCTGTGTGTATGTGATTGCCTAATTGGGTCTGTGAGTACTTGCATGGCTCTGTGAGTGGATGTGTGAATGGCTGCGTAGGTCCGTTAGTCAGTATGTAACTGCCTGTGCTGGTCTGTAAATGGGTGTGAGAGTGCCTGTGTGGGTGTCTCAGCGGGTCGGAAAGTTTTTTTTTCCTTTTCACAGCATGTCGAGATTCGTGAATCAGTTGCAAATTTACATGGGGGCTGCGCTGAGCCTCGCAGTGGATCCGCAGATTCAAGTGGGAATTATTATGTTTTTTAACTCAATTTCATACCCAACATAGGTCCCTCTGACACTCCTCTAACACACCCATGCGGTCAGGGTCTCTCTACCTTGACCCTTAAATAATTCTGGAGCTAACTTTTAAGGCCCCGGGACCTTTTCCTGATACTTGAAATGGCAGCCACAACTTCCCGGCCAGGTTGTGGTCAGTCAATCACTGCATTACTAGTGGCGCGTGAATTTGTGGATCCAAAGCGGTGGATTTGCGGATTTTCCGCATTCCTAGATATGCAAATTTGTTTTTCCTATAACAACGCTGTAACTAATATACGGATTTACACCCAATCACAAAAAGGGCTCTTTCTGGATCAAATTGGTTTAGTTTGGGCTGTAGTTGTGTTCAAAATCTCCATGGGAAATCGCATGGTTCCAATTTGACAGATCACTCTGAAACTTCCCATGTGGTGCTAGACAAAGTGGGCCACTTTTTTTGAAAATTTGTGAAGATAAGTGAAACGGCGCAAAGTTATAAGCAAACCAAACCAAAAAAAACAAATAAACACTTTTCCTATGGAAACTAGGTCCTAACTAGAACTACTTACTGGCAACTCCCAGTAGGTTATAAACATCTATCTATCTATCTATCTATCTATCTATCTATCTATCTATCTATCTATCTATCTATCTATCTATCTATCTATCTATCTATCTACCTACCTACCTACCTACCTACCTACCTACCTATCTATCTATCTATCTATATATCTATCTATCTATCTATCTATCTTTCTATCTTTCTCTTAGGCCTGGCATCATCAGTGTGAGTCTCCCTTCCATTTTGATGGATTGCCTCCTCTGTTTTTATATGTTTTTGCTGGTTTTATGCTTTGGGCACTGTGCCACTGCTATTCAGTGCCACAGTGCAAGTCCTCCCTATATTAAATTGATGTACTAATTGGTGATTCCATGATTGGGTTATTTGATTTACCTGTCAGCCCCTAGTACAGTGCACCATGTGTGCCCAGGGCTTGTAAATCAAATTCTGCTGGTGGGCTTGCAGCACTGGTTGTGCCACACACAGAAGCAGCTTGTAAAGTGTGTCTCAGGCCTGCCATTGCAAGGCCTGTGTGCAGTCTAGCACTGCCATGTCGACTTGGCCAAGTGCACCCACTTGCCAGTCCCTAAACCTTCCCTTTGCTTCATATTAGACACCCCAATGGTAGGCCCAAGGGCAGGGTGCATTGTAAGTATAAGGTAGTACATGCTCTGATGTGTGTAGCATGTCCTAATAGTGAATTACAGCCATTTTCGTTTTTCACTATTGAAGGCTACCTGTTCTCCGTAGGCTAGAATGGGCAGTTAGATTAATACATTCTTATAAACCTAACTGTCTCAGGGAACATGGTAGAAATTCAAATTTAGTATGCCTGAACTCAGAATAATAAAGACATCTTTTAGTAAAGTTGGTTTTAATATTCTGTGTTTGAAAATACCCCTTTTAGAAAGTAGGTATTTTCTTGCCTAACTGTCCAGGCCTGCCTCTGCTAGGTTGTGTATTCCTTGTCTGGGTTTGTGAGTGACAGGGCTGGGGGATTCCAGGGGACAGGCTGGGACAGCCCAGTGGTGAATAGAGAGATCTGTATCTAGATGGAAGGGAGGAGTTGCACCTGGGACCTGAATAGGGCTGAGCCTTACCTCTACAATGCCGGCTCCACTTCCTGTGGTTTGTCTGATGTCTCTGCCCTGCACTGTGAAAGGAGAGGAAGAATTAAGTCAACAAAGTGTATCAAAGCTGTATCTTCCCTCCCTTGTGCTTGCTCCACCTCCTGTGGGGCGGCTGATGTCTCTGCCCTGCACAGTGAAAGAAAGAAGAGAGTCATGTAAACAAAGTGCTCAGGAACTGGTTTGGACTAGGCAAGGCCTCTCTGCCTTCAGAGAACAAAGGATTTTGGGGTATAAATATTGGGACCCTGATCCAAAGAAATTAGATCACTTCTGCCAAGGAGGAGAACCAAGGAAGCTGCAGGAGTTTTGACTGTCCCTCTGCCAGTGTGCTGTTTGCTGGGTTGGTCTGCAGTGGTTGCTTCTTTGCCAAGGAAAGGAGAAGGAACATTTTAAGGACTTTCATCATCTTCAGAATATTCTCCAAGGGCTTGAACTGTGCTTGCCTCCTGCTGAAGTCTCATGGACAAAAGATTTAGGGCCAGATGTAGGAAGAATAGATTTACCGATTCTTAATTACCGAAAATTACCGAATTTTACCGATTCGGTAATTAAGAATCGGTAAATCTGAGGGGTGGATATGTAGGTATTCCAGATGTGCTGGAATACCGAATCGGAACAATTCGGTAAATACCGAATCGGTAATGCCCATTCATTCCTATGGGCTTTGAAGCCCATAGGAATGAATGGGCATTACCGATTCGGTATTTACCGAATCGGTAAATACTGATTTTCACACGGGTGCAGGGGGTGTCACTTTGACACCCTCTGGCCCCCCCAAAACAGGCTTGGGTGCCATGTGGCAGGCATACATGCCCTAAGGGCAGGTCTGCCTGTCATATGGCATAGGTGTGCATGCACACATGTGCATGCACACCGGAATCGGTATTTTACCATCAAATTGGATTTGATGGTAAAATACCGATTCGGTAAGGCTTTTGGGACTCAGAAGAGTCCCACCTACATCTCAGATTTACCGAATCGGTAAAAATACCGATTCGGTATTTTACAGAATCGGTAAATTTACCGAATCGGTAAATTTACCGATTCTGTAAAAAAATTTCCCCTACATACCGAAAACCCATTTACCGGTCGGTAACGGCCGAAATCGGCCGTTAGCGGTCGGTAAATGGCCTGAAACGGCCACCTACATCTGGCCCTTAATCTCCAGCTCCCCTCTGAATTTCCTTGCTTCGAATTCTCAACTCCAGACATTTGCGTGTCGATGGGAGCTGGATGCGCGACGCATTGAGAAGAAGCGTGTCGCCGCCGTAGCTGAAATTGTCGCATCGCCGGAGAAGCGAGCCTTCGCCGCATATTCCTGGAAGCGTGTATTAATTGAAGCTGCCTGCTGTCGCATCACCGGAAAAGCGTGACGCCATCGAGAGAGTCGCCATCGCATCACAGGAGAATCGTGTCACAGGGGCTGTCGCGGCTCCAAAGTACAGAGTCGTCGCAAGGCGGCCAGGGCGTCTACGCATCGTCATCGCATCGCGGCATCAAGGGCACCATCTTCTCGCATCGCAACCGGATCGTTGCATCGCATCAAGGCGCCAGCTTGAGCACTGCAACAAGCCCGCAGGCCGAGAATCTACGCATCACCTCCGCACCGGTAAGGATCACAACGCATCCCCTACTCTGCGCAAGCATTGAGGCACGACACATCATCTCCCTCGGATCACGGAACCGACGCATCTCCCCTTTTGCGAGCCTTTTGTATACTTTGCGTCACGCATCCAGGTACTTTTATTTATTTTATAAAACTTATTGAGCGCACGAATACCCGAGGGTGTCTTGGCGCTGGACAGAAGATCATAATGTGGCAGGGTTTATGTGTGATAAGCTTGGTCTATTGAGTAAATAGCCAAGTTTTTAATTGTTTTCGAAAAAGTATTATTGTAGGAATGCTCCTGAGATGATTAGGAAGGGCATTCCAGAGTTTGGCAGTGGCAATTGAAAAGGATCTGTCCCCCCAAGTAGCTTTCCTTGTTTTAGCTATCTCAAAAAGATTTGCCTTAGAAGATCTGAGAGTGCGAACTGGCCTGTATGGACAGAGAGAATGCTTTAAGAGTGTCCCTTTTTCGTGGATGATTTTGAAGACTATACAGAGAGCCTTGAATTTAATTCTCTTCCTCAATGGTAACCAATGAAGTTTCCGAATGACACTAGATATAGGTTTAAACTTAGGCGTTCCGGTGACAAGTCTGGCTGCTGCGTTCTGCACCAGCTGAAGTTTGTTTAACACCTGTTCTTGTGCATTGAGCAGAAGGGCATTACAGTAGTCAACTCGGGACATTAGCAGAGTGGAAATCAAGGTATTTATGGTGTTTATGGGAAGGTAAGGTAGCAATTTCCTAATCATTTTTAACGTGAAAAAGGAAGCGGAGACTATAGAGTTTGCTTGATGTATGTAGGAGAGTTTGTTGTCAAAGATCACTCCCAAGTTCCTGACCTTGGTGACTGGGACAGGTGAAGGTCCTAGGTCTTGAGGCTACCAGGTAGGGGACCGGGTAGCAGTGAGCTTGCCAAATACCATAACCTCGGTTGTGTCAGAGTTAAGCTTTAAACAGTTTTTGCTCATCCAATCACTGATGGCATGCATTCCCTGTTTGAAGTTGTTGGCTACTTCCAGTCCATTGTTGTTGATAGCCAGGACAAGCCGAGTATCGTCAGCGTAATATGTAACTGCTAGGCGATGAGCTTTAATGATCCTCGCCAAGTCCGCCACATAGATGTTAAAAAGTGTTGGACTTAGCGAGGATCCCTGGGGGACACCACAGGGAGGAGAGAAGGAGCAGGATGAGTATCCGCCCATGGATACAGATTGTTGCCGGTTGGCTAGAAAGGAAGAGAGAAGGGAAATGGCGCTCATAGAGATTCCGGTATCTTTGACACGGTCAATCAGGATGGTATGATCGACCGTGTCAAATGCTGCGGAAAGGTCGAGCATTATGAGCACCGCTGCACCTCCTCCGTCCAAGATCATTCTGATTTCATCAGAAGCTTTTATTAGAGCAGTCTCTGTGCCATGACCTTTTCTGAATCCAAACTGAGTGTCATCAAGACAGTTGTTATTGTCTATGAATTCAGAGATCTGGCTGTTCATTATTTTTTCTATAATTTTTGATGGGAATGGAAGACATGCTATTGGCCTATAGCTCGTGACAATGGACGGATCTAAAGTGTTTTTTTTAAGAAGTGGTTTGATTACTGGTTTTTTCCAGATTGATGGAAAAATACCCGAGGTGAACATAGAGTTGTAAATGTCAGAGAGTGTGTGACAGATAATAGCGGGGGCCAATTTAAGTATTGAAGGAGGGCAAGGGTCATTAGGTGAACCTGAATTAATGGTCATCATAAGTTTGTGAACTAATTCTGGTGAAACTTGATCGAAGGAGAAAGTGGGTGCGTTATTCGAAATAGGGTCGGAGATAATATTGGCTTTTTTGGTGTCATCGGTGTACTTGTTAAATTTTGAGTAGATGTCACAGACTTTATCTTGAAAATAAGTTGACAAAGCATCACACATGGATTGAGACGCCTCTTTACCAGGTAGTTTCTCATCTTACAGGTCAGGTCAAAACCATCTCTAAAGTTGTTTAACCGAGTCTTGTGCTGACTCAATTTGATTATTGAAGAATATGCTTTTTTGACTGATGATCATATGTTTGTATTTACTTAATTTCTCTTTATAACACATTTTTTCATGAGGATCGTAATTTCTACGCCACTTACGTTCTTGCCGTCTATAGCTTTGTTTTTCCAGCCTAAGACACTCATTAAACCAAGGGGCTGAGTTAGATGTTCTGTTAATAGATCTTTTTTTAGTGGGAACTGTAGCGTCAACTAAACTGTGAAGGCAGTTGGTGTAAGTGGTGGCTGCTGTTTCCGGATTAGAAGTGTTAATATCCTGCACCATGTGCAGTTTGTTAATAAAGTCATCAGTATTGATACTTTTCCATGATTTGAAGGTATTAGTATTAGAAGGTTTGATAAGCGGAGGACTAGGAGGGCAGATATTAAAACATATGGCTGCGTGGTCAGGCCACGTGAGGAAGAGTATTTTCTCTATAGAGAGAGACTTAAGATTGGAAAAAATTCCATTTAGCGTGTGTCCCGCGGAATGCGTAGGAGAGTGGACCAGTTGACTTAGTCCTACTGCTTCCATTTCGGTAAGGAGGGAGATCGTATCTGGATCTCCGCACAAGTCAAGATGAAAATTGAAATCACCTATGATGGTGAAGTTATTTTCCCCTGCTATGGGCTCCAGGAGGTGGCTCAGAGATGATAAAAATGCTGAGCGAGGACCAGGAGGGCGATAGAGCAAAACACCTCTAAAGGAACTGGAATATGGAGTAAAAAATGTGAAGTTCATTGCTTCACAAGTGCTAGTAGTTAAGGGCTCCATTCGTAAGATGAAATTATCGCGATGTATTATCGCTATACCACCTCCTTTTTTTAAAGGTCTGTCGTGTCTGATATTTGTAAAGCCCTCCAGCGTGGCCGTGGTGAAATCAGGATCACAAGCCTGGTCACCCCAAGTTTCGGTAAGAAATAGGATATCTAAATTCCAATTTTCAATGAAGTTCGCTATTTCATATCTGTGTTTAGGGAGAGATCTTACATTAAGAAGTGCAACTTTAAATATTTTAAGAGACTTATTTTGTTTAGTTTTGACAGAACACTGTAAATGAGGGTTATCCATGATGTGGAAAGGGTAAACAACCTTTACAACGCAACTTTTACATCGCAGAGCCTTTACAACGCAACCATTACAACGCAAACTATTACAACGCATTGCTCTGGGGGGCGCTATAGGATAGGGAATAGGTTAATTTACTGTCCAATAACCTTCCCTAGTGTCCACGGGGACTGGAGTTGGAATAGTAAATTAAACTATTCACTATCCAGCACCCCAAAGCACTATGCGTTGTAATGGACTGCGTTGTAATACTTGCGTTGTAAAGGCATGCGATGTAAAAGCATGCGTTGTAATGTCATACATCCTGTGGAAAGTACAGTGAGAGCAAGTGTAAGGAGAGTAGTTCAGAAGACCCAAATCGATGGGGATGCAGGTATGACTGACAGTATTAAAAGTCTTAAGATACTCAGCTTCATAGCAGAATCTGGAGGGAGAAAGGTCTGGGAAGCAGAGGCCAGGAGGACTGGCCCTAGGCCCGGTCCCGGCGCGGACGGACGGGCGCAGACGGGCTCGCCTTTGGCGTGCCACCGGCGCGCCCGCTGCGCTCGTCCACTGCGCGTCTGGGGTGAGGTAACCATTTTATGCTGGTGAGGGTGGGAGGGCCGAGCAACTAGGCCGGCTCGCCCTCTTACTCACCCATGATGGCGGCAAAAATGAATGGCTCCGAGGCAGCACCTAGTCGGCTGCTGAGGGGCCAAAATAAGAAATGCAGGCGTGCGTGCGAAGCATTAAAATGGGTAAGTAAGTGCACAAAGTAAAACAAACAGTTCAAAATACAATTTTAAAAATGCGCTAATCACACATTCCCGGCTTCCGCCTCAGGAACCTAAACATAATCTGTCAATGCTGCGTGCGCCCAAGAGAGTGCGGCTTTTATGCTGGTGAGGGTGGGAGGGTCGAGCAACTAGTCGGCTCGCCCTCTTACTCACCCAAGATGGCGGCAAAAATGAATGGCTCCGAGGCAGCACCTAGTCGGCTGCTGAGGGGCCAAAATTCGAAATGCAGGCGTGCGTGCAAAGCATTAAAATGGGTAAGTAAGTGCCCAAAGTAAAACAAACAGTTCAAAATACAATTTTAAAAATGCACTAATCACACATTCCCGGCTTCCGCCTCAGGAACCTAAACACAATCTGTCAATGCTTTGTTGCGAACTTTGTGGCATTGATCATAAATTTGAACTAAGCAACATTTTATCATCTCTAAGCAATCTTAAGTGTAGTATTGTGGATTTTTGTCATTTGTGGTCTTGTGTTTAAGTCTATATAAAGAATACTTATTTTTATAAAACCTGAGTTGTGTCCATCTGTAGTGTTTTCACTGTATTACTGTGTATATTCACAAATGCTTAACACACTGCCTCTGAGATAAGCCTGTCTGCTCGTGCCAAGCTACCAAGCGAGTGAGCAGGGGCTATTAAGGAGTGTAATCCCCTTATCCTGACTTAGAAGTAAGGGTCCCTATTTGGACAAAGGTGAATACCATTGCCAACTAGAGACCCCCAGATCTAACACTCTCTATCTATCTATAAATAGATAGATAGTCTGATAGATAGATAGATTCATATTGATAGAAATATACACAAAGGGATATAGATACATATAGATAGATATATATACACAAAGAGACAAAGAATAGTGGGTCTACTACGGGTCCGGACACAGAAAACTCTCAATATATATATATATATATATACATATATATATATATATATATAAAACCAAGATCCATAAGCCTTAAGTTGCCAAAAACACTGAGGAATCAGTAATTCCGTTGGCCGCCAAGAACGACAGGACGTCGTGTGTGGACAGAAGTATTTGACTTCAAGGGGGCACACAGTCTCGCATTTGACCGCCCTCACACATGAACTCACCTGAAGGGACGGGCTGCTGCAGCTATGGGGACTCAGGCAGATTCCCGCTGTTTCTTGGACCTACGTTCAACCCACCTCACCTGGAGCTGGCTGCAACCTACAGTTACCCCGCCTCCCCACGCCACCAGCCTCGCAGCGCCGGGACAGTGCCTGCTGGGACTTGGAGTCCATTGAATTTTGACATGTGCTCCTATTGGTGTGACGACATCATTAGGGGGAGGGGATACAGCACTAGCAAGTATTTTACACAGGATGAGTGCTATGGGGTCGTTACTCAACAGCACAAGGCACTGAAGAAGGAGAGTGTTCCGAAATGCATCTGCCGTTGCTGGGGTGTTTGAAATAAAAGGTTCCTGCACTGCTTTCCCCTGTGGCCTCTGATCTTTTCCTCGTGAAGGGATCCTTTTGGATATGTTATTGCGCTTGCCAGTTGCGCAATTTAGATGGCCCTGCAGCGTCAAGAGCCACGGAATAAAGATTGGCAAGCTGCTTGCAGCAGTTGGACACTGAGGAATCAGTAATTCCGTTGGCCGCCAAGAACGACAGGACGTCGTGTGTGGACAGAAGTATTTGACTTCAAGGGGGCACACAGTCTCGCATTTGACCGCCCTCACACATGAACTCACCTGAAGGGACGGGCTGCTGCAGCTATGGGGACTCAGGCAGATTCCCGCTGTTTCTTGGACCTACGTTCAACCCACCTCACCTGGAGCTGGCTGCAACCTACAGTTACCCCGCCTCCCCACGCCACCAGCCTCGCAGCGCCGGGACAGTGCCTGCTGGGACTTGGAGTCCATTGAATTTTGACATGTGCTCCTATTGGTGTGACGACATCATTAGGGGGAGGGGATACAGCACTAGCAAGTATTTTACACAGGATGAGTGCTATGGGGTCGTTACTCAACAGCACAAGGCACTGAAGAAGGAGAGTGTTCCGAAATGCATCTGCCGTTGCTGGGGTGTTTGTAATAAAAGGTTCCTGCACTGCTTTCCCCTGTGGCCTCTGATCTTTTCCTCGTGAAGGGATCCTTTTGGATATGTTATTGCGCTTGCCAGTTGCGCAATTTAGATGGCCCTGCAGCGTCAAGAGCCACGGAATAAAGATTGGCAAGCTGCTTGCAGCAGTTGGACACTGAGGAATCAGTAATTCCGTTGGCCGCCAAGAACGACAGGACGTCGTGTGTGGACAGAAGTATTTGACTTCAAGGGGGCACACAGTCTCGCATTTGACCGCCCTCACACATGAACTCACCTGAAGGGACGGGCTGCTGCAGCTATGGGGACTCAGGCAGATTCCCGCTGTTTCTTGGACCTACGTTCAACCCACCTCACCTGGAGCTGGCTGCAACCTACAGTTACCCCGCCTCCCCACGCCACCAGCCTCGCAGCGCCGGGACAGTGCCTGCTGGGACTTGGAGTCCATTGAATTTTGACATGTGCTCCTATTGGTGTGACGACATCATTAGGGGGAGGGGATACAGCACTAGCAAGTATTTTACACAGGATGAGTGCTATGGGGTCGTTACTCAACAGCACAAGGCACTGAAGAAGGAGAGTGTTCCGAAATGCATCTGCCGTTGCTGGGGTGTTTGAAATAAAAGGTTCCTGCACTGCTTTCCCCTGTGGCCTCTGATCTTTTCCTCGTGAAGGGATCCTTTTGGATATGTTATTGCGCTTGCCAGTTGCGCAATTTAGATGGCCCTGCAGCGTCAAGAGCCACGGAATAAAGATTGGCAAGCTGCTTGCAGCAGTTGGACACTGAGGAATCAGTAATTCCGTTGGCCGCCAAGAACGACAGGACGTCGTGTGTGGACAGAAGTATTTGACTTCAAGGGGGCACACAGTCTCGCATTTGACCGCCCTCACACATGAACTCACCTGAAGGGACGGGCTGCTGCAGCTATGGGGACTCAGGCAGATTCCCGCTGTTTCTTGGACCTACGTTCAACCCACCTCACCTGGAGCTGGCTGCAACCTACAGTTACCCCGCCTCCCCACGCCACCAGCCTCGCAGCGCCGGGACAGTGCCTGCTGGGACTTGGAGTCCATTGAATTTTGACATGTGCTCCTATTGGTGTGACGACATCATTAGGGGGAGGGGATACAGCACTAGCAAGTATTTTACACAGGATGAGTGCTATGGGGTCGTTACTCAACAGCACAAGGCACTGAAGAAGGAGAGTGTTCCGAAATGCATCTGCCGTTGCTGGGGTGTTTGAAATAAAAGGTTCCTGCACTGCTTTCCCCTGTGGCCTCTGATCTTTTCCTCGTGAAGGGATCCTTTTGGATATGTTATTGCGCTTGCCAGTTGCGCAATTTAGATGGCCCTGCAGCGTCAAGAGCCACGGAATAAAGATTGGCAAGCTGCTTGCAGCAGTTGGACACTGAGGAATCAGTAATTCCGTTGGCCGCCAAGAACGACAGGACGTCGTGTGTGGACAGAAGTATTTGACTTCAAGGGGGCACACAGTCTCGCATTTGACCGCCCTCACACATGAACTCACCTGAAGGGACGGGCTGCTGCAGCTATGGGGACTCAGGCAGATTCCCGCTGTTTCTTGGACCTACGTTCAACCCACCTCACCTGGAGCTGGCTGCAACCTACAGTTACCCCGCCTCCCCACGCCACCAGCCTCGCAGCGCCGGGACAGTGCCTGCTGGGACTTGGAGTCCATTGAATTTTGACATGTGCTCCTATTGGTGTGACGACATCATTAGGGGGAGGGGATACAGCACTAGCAAGTATTTTACACAGGATGAGTGCTATGGGGTCGTTACTCAACAGCACAAGGCACTGAAGAAGGAGAGTGTTCCGAAATGCATCTGCCGTTGCTGGGGTGTTTGAAATAAAAGGTTCCTGCACTGCTTTCCCCTGTGGCCTCTGATCTTTTCCTCGTGAAGGGATCCTTTTGGATATGTTATTGCGCTTGCCAGTTGCGCAATTTAGATGGCCCTGCAGCGTCAAGAGCCACGGAATAAAGATTGGCAAGCTGCTTGCAGCAGTTGGACACTGAGGAATCAGTAATTCCGTTGGCCGCCAAGAACGACAGGACGTCGTGTGTGGACAGAAGTATTTGACTTCAAGGGGGCACACAGTCTCGCATTTGACCGCCCTCACACATGAACTCACCTGAAGGGACGGGCTGCTGCAGCTATGGGGACTCAGGCAGATTCCCGCTGTTTCTTGGACCTACGTTCAACCCACCTCACCTGGAGCTGGCTGCAACCTACAGTTACCCCGCCTCCCCACGCCACCAGCCTCGCAGCGCCGGGACAGTGCCTGCTGGGACTTGGAGTCCATTGAATTTTGACATGTGCTCCTATTGGTGTGACGACATCATTAGGGGGAGGGGATACAGCACTAGCAAGTATTTTACACAGGATGAGTGCTATGGGGTCGTTACTCAACAGCACAAGGCACTGAAGAAGGAGAGTGTTCCGAAATGCATCTGCCGTTGCTGGGGTGTTTGAAATAAAAGGTTCCTGCACTGCTTTCCCCTGTGGCCTCTGATCTTTTCCTCGTGAAGGGATCCTTTTGGATATGTTATTGCGCTTGCCAGTTGCGCAATTTAGATGGCCCTGCAGCGTCAAGAGCCACGGAATAAAGATTGGCAAGCTGCTTGCAGCAGTTGGACACTGAGGAATCAGTAATTCCGTTGGCCGCCAAGAACGACAGGACGTCGTGTGTGGACAGAAGTATTTGACTTCAAGGGGGCACACAGTCTCGCATTTGACCGCCCTCACACATGAACTCACCTGAAGGGACGGGCTGCTGCAGCTATGGGGACTCAGGCAGATTCCCGCTGTTTCTTGGACCTACGTTCAACCCACCTCACCTGGAGCTGGCTGCAACCTACAGTTACCCCGCCTCCCCACGCCACCAGCCTCGCAGCGCCGGGACAGTGCCTGCTGGGACTTGGAGTCCATTGAATTTTGACATGTGCTCCTATTGGTGTGACGACATCATTAGGGGGAGGGGATACAGCACTAGCAAGTATTTTACACAGGATGAGTGCTATGGGGTCGTTACTCAACAGCACAAGGCACTGAAGAAGGAGAGTGTTCCGAAATGCATCTGCCGTTGCTGGGGTGTTTGAAATAAAAGGTTCCTGCACTGCTTTCCCCTGTGGCCTCTGATCTTTTCCTCGTGAAGGGATCCTTTTGGATATGTTATTGCGCTTGCCAGTTGCGCAATTTAGATGGCCCTGCAGCGTCAAGAGCCACGGAATAAAGATTGGCAAGCTGCTTGCAGCAGTTGGACACTGAGGAATCAGTAATTCCGTTGGCCGCCAAGAACGACAGGACGTCGTGTGTGGACAGAAGTATTTGACTTCAAGGGGGCACACAGTCTCGCATTTGACCGCCCTCACACATGAACTCACCTGAAGGGACGGGCTGCTGCAGCTATGGGGACTCAGGCAGATTCCCGCTGTTTCTTGGACCTACGTTCAACCCACCTCACCTGGAGCTGGCTGCAACCTACAGTTACCCCGCCTCCCCACGCCACCAGCCTCGCAGCGCCGGGACAGTGCCTGCTGGGACTTGGAGTCCATTGAATTTTGACATGTGCTCCTATTGGTGTGACGACATCATTAGGGGGAGGGGATACAGCACTAGCAAGTATTTTACACAGGATGAGTGCTATGGGGTCGTTACTCAACAGCACAAGGCACTGAAGAAGGAGAGTGTTCCGAAATGCATCTGCCGTTGCTGGGGTGTTTGAAATAAAAGGTTCCTGCACTGCTTTCCCCTGTGGCCTCTGATCTTTTCCTCGTGAAGGGATCCTTTTGGATATGTTATTGCGCTTGCCAGTTGCGCAATTTAGATGGCCCTGCAGCGTCAAGAGCCACGGAATAAAGATTGGCAAGCTGCTTGCAGCAGTTGGACACTGAGGAATCAGTAATTCCGTTGGCCGCCAAGAACGACAGGACGTCGTGTGTGGACAGAAGTATTTGACTTCAAGGGGGCACACAGTCTCGCATTTGACCGCCCTCACACATGAACTCACCTGAAGGGACGGGCTGCTGCAGCTATGGGGACTCAGGCAGATTCCCGCTGTTTCTTGGACCTACGTTCAACCCACCTCACCTGGAGCTGGCTGCAACCTACAGTTACCCCGCCTCCCCACGCCACCAGCCTCGCAGCGCCGGGACAGTGCCTGCTGGGACTTGGAGTCCATTGAATTTTGACATGTGCTCCTATTGGTGTGACGACATCATTAGGGGGAGGGGATACAGCACTAGCAAGTATTTTACACAGGATGAGTGCTATGGGGTCGTTACTCAACAGCACAAGGCACTGAAGAAGGAGAGTGTTCCGAAATGCATCTGCCGTTGCTGGGGTGTTTGAAATAAAAGGTTCCTGCACTGCTTTCCCCTGTGGCCTCTGATCTTTTCCTCGTGAAGGGATCCTTTTGGATATATATATATATATATATAAAACCAAGATCCATAAGCCTTAAGTTGCCAAAAATGTCCAGTAGCTCCCTGATACAGATTGATTGTTATTAACCGGAGATAACTCTATGAAAATCATAGAGGCACAAAAAGGGAAAGCAAATGGAAACTCAGAATAAGCTAAAAGAGAGGCAAGCCAAAATAATGGAGTTTATAAAGAGAGATATCTATCAAGATCACAGTATAGAGCACTCTCAACACCAGCTACACTCTAAATGTTCTCACCTCAAATGTCTGCTTTTCTATCAAAGTCTTTAAGTGTAGGATTAGCACAGTGCCATTCACGCCGAGATAGAAAGGGACTGTCTTTTGCCATTTCCACAACAAAGTCTTTAACAAAAGGATTAGCACAGTGCTATCCATACCGAGCTGTAAAATGACCATAGCCTGTTACTACTCCAGGCACAGTATTACAGCTTTGAATTGGTAAAATACCGTTCAAGCCAACCTGAAACAAATAAAAGCAACCCTTGACACTTTGATAGAAAAGCAGACATTTGAGGTGAGCAAATTTAAAGTGTCACTGGTTCTGAGAGTGCTCTATACTGGAGCTGCATTCCACCTAAACTACCCAGAGTTCTCTGCATATATATATATATATATATATATATATATATATATATATATATATATATATACACACACATACATATTCCATGGCAGAGAAAATGAATGCGGCTCCATAGCATGTTATTTAAAGCAAGTGTACCCCAGTTGACGTACAGGGTACAATATTCTATTTATGACCTTTGTTGAGTGTGGAAATGGGCCATAAATCACATCACTAGAGGTGAAGCCTCAAGTGGGTCATGATGCCGCTTCTCTCGCTCATCAATGATGATAAATAGCATATGCAAAAAACAAAACAATGTAAAAAGGAGGAACAAATTCTGCGCTATTCGAAAATAGGGGACAATTAATTCACCTATTTTTATGCCAAATGTTCACTGTGAAGTTAATAAAACATTCTGTACATCATCACTCGCACAAGGGGACATGATTACACATTTTATTTTTTATAATCAGCACATAAGTTACTTTTATCTCATTTCGTATACTCTTTTTTTCTTTTAAACAAACACAAAAAATTATATATATATTATTTTGTATCAATACTTCATACACCATATACCACTATGTACATCCATATATACACACCTATATACAGCCAACAACAAAAACACTTTGGACAAAAATCAAAAGAAAACCAGAAAACTAGATAATTTGTCACCCTTAGAAAAAAATTGTGGCAAAGGCTAAGTGCCCTCCCATTAGCTATAGGGGGGGGCACTAGGAGGTAGTCAGACACCACTGGTTCAATGCACAGATTTACAGAACCTAAATCAACAAGTGTGTCACAAGGCATTAGTTTCCAAAATCAATTTTTATACAGGGACTCCTCCATATAGCATATGGCACTTGGCACATATGCATGCACATCTCTGTTTATGGCTACACCAAGGCATTTTTTTCATATTTGTTTGTTTTTACAAAGTTTTTTAACGAAACACCGAGGATCCGAGGAGTTGCATTGCATTTATGCAGTAAGGTCAAAATCATGTTGAAGAGGCCTCATGGCTATTAGCTGAGTTGTTTCTTTGTGTAAACTAATAGTTGTAATCTGTGAGGCAGAAAACTGTTTTCCTCTGTCCATTTTGCTGTACTATGGTAATGTTGCAGCGCAAAGCTTACCAAATTATACTTCACACATAACAATTTTGAAACCCCTAGGCCCAATTCATCATCTTTCCTCAAACTCACAATAGTCTTGATTGATACTTGTTTCACCGCAATCCATGGTCCTCCAATGGATCTTTTGGTTGAGCTGACCGGGACTAGAACACTTGGAAACGTGAACAATTATTCTATGAAGACCTGGAATAAAATAATTGTTCCCTGAAGCCTATTTCAAAACCTTTCTCAGGCACAGATACAAATGCCATGGGACAATAAATATGACTAAAATAATGAGACAGAATCGATAAAGATAATTCACGAAAAGCATTTATCTAATGCCTCATATTGCATAGACAGGTCAAGAAAATGCATTTCAAATCAGAGTTAATGACAAATTATTATTACAGGTAGCCTCACAACACAGTACAGATCATTATTAGACAGTTGGAAATGTGTCTGTGGAGAGAAACAGGATAAATTGAGTTTCAGTTGTTAATCATACAACCCAAAGCAAAGCTGGACTTTAAATATGGCAGGCTGTTAACAAGTTAAGCCCATGCATGCGTCTCAAGTATCCAAAAGAGGGGAAAAGTAAAAGAGGGTGTGTAAAATCATCTTTGATTTTTCTATAACTTTGGCACAGTTTGATGGGTCTGCATAAATACTGGCAGACATTATCTTTAGCGTAATGTTTATAATTTGAGTTTCAAGCTAATCCATCAAAGGGGAACCCTTAAAGAAGGAGCAAAGAAAGCAGTGTTTCTCACTTCAACTCTTACACAATTATTTGCTCTCACTCCAATAAAATATTGAATGGATTTGCACCAAAAATTTCATGAAATAAGAATTTTCCTCAGGGGAGTCACTTTGCGTGGTTTGGTGTAAATCCATTCAGTACTTTCAAGAAATAAGTGCTATGACATGTGTGAAGTGGGCTTGAAAAGGTTAAAAGTTAGGGATATCTAGACCGCTATTCCACAGACAGTCCTAGAACTCAGGTTTGCAGGCTGTAAGTGTAGATAAAAGTCTTAAAAAGATTCCCCATTGGACTAGGGAAATGTTTGCTCCCGTTGTCCATTTCAGGTTCATTGTCCTAAAGATGGGTCTGTGTACCCGAAGGCTCTGATTCTCTGGCAGCAACAGAAAAGTTTTGATTGCAATCATCATTACAGCCATGCAAACCTAACTTACACATAAATTACAATGCTTTTCACCTCGCGATATTTATGACTAAAAGTAACAAATCCTAAAAGTACAATGTCATTAGATCACAACACATAGTCAGTCAGTCAGTATAGCTTTATTCGATTTTAGTTTAAAATCATAAAAGCGTACAAGTAAAATCAGTTACAAGTAAAAACATACATACAATAACACATAATATTTGAGGTTAAAAAACTTTTCCCCATCCCTTGGAGATAAATATCTTAATTATAGTGATCTTTTCACAGGTTAAGCTTAGATCGAACAGTAATTAATAGGGGTTCCAATACTTGGGATTATAAAACGGTGGTTCCTGTCTGGTATAGGAGGGAAAGCTACGGCCGCTCGGTACATGGAGTCCTCTGCGCATTATCATGTTACAGCCTACCTTTAGGCTAGATGTGGGGATACATGGCATTCTAGGGTAAAAATCATGCAGATCCCAGACGGAGATTGGGCCGTTGCCCACTTGGGGTGCACAGGTACGCAGGTATGGGACGATGTTTCTCTGCCTAAATCTAACCAATACTAGGTCACCATCAATGTCTTTTGGGAGGGAACCCAGCCAGCACACCCTTCTGACACTCACTATTGTACCCTCAAGGTTAGGTGGCAAGGGTCTATTTTTTGCCAACCAAAATTTGACCTTATTCAGCAAATCATGATGTCTCTCGGTTTTCCCAGGTGTAAGTAATGGTACCCCCGCGAGGACAGATACAAAAGGAGCTGCCTCCGGAGGAAGTTGGATCGGGGTAGCTTTTTTATACTGTGCTCTAGGAGCAGTAATCTGCGTCAAAAGAGGTTTAAACAAAGTTTTACGGGCTATTGGGGCTGATGCGTTAGGGACTTTTGAGTGAATTGGAGCCCTTTTGTTTTGCGTGACTAGCTTGGGGTCATTGGGAGTAGTAGGTGGGTCGGAACAGTTAGGTATTATAAAGCATTTTTTGCATTTATTGGCTAGAAAGTTCGATTTGATGGATTCCTCCATTTCAGTCAGCCTGTCCCCTAGTATGTTTATTTTTTCTATTAGAGGTGATATAATAGAGCTGACCAGTTGTTCAAAAAGGGATAATAAATCCCGCTGTGGAGGAGAAGCTGGGATAAATAATGTCTCGGCAGCCTCAGGAGTCGTGGGAGAATTGCTGACTGGGACAGTGGGGCTTGAGCACAATTTTTGGAATTTTGATTGATTCCCAATGTGATTAATCCCACTACGTTTCCCCTTAACAGATGGAAATTGGGGGGAAACAATCCTTTGAGTGTTTTCAATGTTGGATGTTTTAGTTGATGGAAAGGGTTGCAGGGGGCTAACAATATCATGTGACACACAGGGGCTATCAGCAGGAAGCGGTGATTCCACTAAAGCATGTTTGGTTTTACACAGGGTGTTTAAATCATCTAACCATGCAAGAGCGTGCTCTGCGACTACTGTTTGTGAGGGCTGGGGAGATACACCTTTATCGACATCTCTAGCAATGGACAAATTTGAGCCGGTTATATTATCCCCCTTGCGAGTCATGGTGAGATTAGGATGTAACAGAATGGTTATCAGAAACAAATAGAAACGCTTCGGAAGGGAATATGTCCTTGGAGAAAGGCAAAGTCAAGAAGCGGAGGACCAAAAAAGTCTTTCTTTACCTCCTTGTAACCAAGAGCCAAAGGGGGTAGCCCCGTCCCGTCCTCCTCAGGCCACAGAGGGCACGCCCTTGTCCCGCGCGCGATCCCGCGATGCGGTGTCTGGGCTCCAATTTCAAGCACCTCCGGGCGCGGAAGTCACGTGGGCGGCATCCGCGGCAAAGCAAGCTGGGGAATGTGGTCCCTGTGGCCGTGCGATGTCCGGCAGCGGCAGAGAGTTTCCCCAGGTATGGTCACCAGTAATGCTGTGGTCAGGGAAGCAGCTCACTCGCCCCTAGGCCCCCTCTGAGGTCAAAAGACACATAGTCAAATAAATAAATTATTCTACATTCATAGTAGTTGTTTCAGCACCCCAAGTTGTGTGCAGATTTGACAAGGAGTACAAATAAAGGGAGGAGGGTTAAAAATACAGCATTTCCCATTATCATGTTAATGGTACTATGATATGTAAGTTGGGCTGTAAAACAATTTATGAGATTTGTGATTGCATCCGTTAAACACCGAGGGTGAGGCTGCATTTAGTGTGTGAGTTACATTTTGCATGGCTCTTGTGTGAGTTACTGGTTGCAGAGTTAACCATAAATGGTGAATCTCAGAAGTTTTATAGGTTTTGTTTGTAACCATAACTTCAATTTACCTTTAAAAGGAATTTCAGAGTGTTTTAAATATACAAAAATGTGTTAAAATAAGTTGCATATATATAGTTACACAATGGTGGCGGTCTTCACTGTATAGATATGGGTCAGACAAACTTTACATTGAAAAGGCATTTTTTTTCGTTGCCTATAGCTTTTAACCCAGAGGATGAGTGTGCACAAGATTTGGCAAATCGCTAGCTTAGTCAGTTTGTCAAACCGATTTTCATGCAGGTTTGTGAATGGCTAAAAACTTGGGGGATGAAAAAAAGTGTTTTTTCATTTTAGGCCTCACTTGAAATTTTGCTCATGCCTATAGACTGCACAGATTAATGGATTTACACCAAACTTGGCAGGAAAGTAGACTTTGATTCGGAAACGTGCCCGTCATGGGGTAGGCGCTCCTTCAGTTAACTCTCGTTGATTATGGATTGTGGGTGACCAGGACCTGCGGCCAGCCTGTCTATGCACAGCTGAATGCCTCGGGCAACTGGGGTTGTAAAATAAGTACATCATAAAAACATAATGAAAGTCGTGGGAAAAGGGGGGCGTGGCTTGGACAGCAATGAGGATGGGCGCCTAAGTCCGTTACCTCCACCATCCCGAGGAAATAAGGGCGATTAAGTAAGCGAAACAAACCAGCGCAACAGCCAAACTGCAAGCACAGACGTACGAACGTCAAGCGAAGAGACTGAGGCACCCCACCACAGCCATAGAAATCGCCAACCAAAGAAACGGTCCTCAACGCAAGACCAGGACAGACGCGAAGAGGAGGAGAAATGGCGTCGCACCGGTGCTAACCAGGGCAAGAGAAGATCTAGCCCCAAGAAAAGGACCGGAAACGGAGCACTCACCTGAACTACAAGCAAGGTTAGTGCTAAGAGTTTGGCAAAAAAGAGAGCACATAACCGCGAAAGAGGGCTGATTAATAATCGGGCAAAAACGAAACTGAAGGCGAACACTGGCAGTGGCCATCTTGGCCAGCACACAACCACAGGACGATATATAGTACGCGAGAACGCGCAGAAGAAATACAAACGCCACGCCGGGGGTAACATCCTAAAGCACAGCACTGGGAGCCGGTGAGACCACAAAGCTGAGAGTGCGTACAAGTAATACTTATCGAAAGGCAACCACCCAACGGGGTATACGAAACTGAAAGTGCACGCTGGAAGCAGCCATCCTCGCTAGCAGACACCAACCAAACATAAGATCAACCCTGGAAGATCGCGCGCTGGCGACAACAAGCCAAAGGTGAATACGAAATCGCAGGTGCTCACTACTACCAACCAACGCAGCCAAGACCAAGGCAAACGGCCCACACGAACCTAGTGGTGTCCACATAATCAATCGCCCAGGCCAACAAGGTCCGACCCAGTGCGGTAAAGTAGACTAACCGAACAGAAGGCCAAACGCGAGCCAGCATAAAAGAGAGAACAGTTAACTGTCCGTCCCAGGGCGCGGAGGAAGGAAAAGACGGCGACCACAGCGCAGACCACACAAGAAATACGAAACTGAAAGTGCACACTGGCAGCAGCCATCTTGGCCAGCACACACATACTTAACGCGGAAAGCTCAGCGAACAAGGCAGAAGGCAAAACGAGCGCTGGCACAAAGGGGGAAGGCAACTAACAGGCTGACCCAGGGGGCGCAAAGTAAGAAAAAGACGGCGATTAAAGCAACAGCATCGAGGACCATACGAAACTGAAGGTGCACACAGACAGCCGCCATCTTGGCCGGCACACACGCACTTAGCGCGACAAGCTCAGCGAACAAAGCAGAAGGCAAAACGGGTGCCTGCGTCAAAAATGGAAGCAGCTAGAAGGCCGACCCAGGGGGCGCAAAGCAAGAAAAAGACGGTGATTAAAGCAACAGAACCACGGGGCATACGAAACTGAAGGTGCACACTGGCAGCGGCCATCTTGGCCAGCACACATACACTTAACGCGACTGGCTCGACGAACAAAGCAGAAGGCAAAAGGAGCGCCTGCACCAAAAGGGGAAGCAGCTACAGGCCGACCCAGGGGGCGCAAAGCAAGAAAAAGACGGCGATTAAAGCAAAAGCAACACGGGGCATACGAAACTAAAGGTGCACACTGGCAGAAGCCGTCTTGGCCAGCACACACGTATTTAACGCTACAAGCACGTCGAACAAGCAGAAGGCAAAACGATTGCCTGCACAAAGGGGGAAGCTGAGAACAGGCCGACCCGGGGGGCGCAAAGTAAAAAAAAAGACGGCGATCAAAGCAACGGCATCACGGGACATACAAAACTGAAAGGGCACACTGTCAGCGCCCATCTCGGCCAGCACACAAGTACCCAACGCGACAAGCTCGGCGAACAAGCACAAGGCAAAACAAGCACCTGCACAAGGGGGAAAGCGGCGAACAGGCTGACTCAGAAGGCGCAAAGTAAGAAAAAGATGGCGATTAAGCAACAACATCACGAGTCATACTAAACAGAAGGTGCACATTGGCAGCAGATAGCCTGGCCAGCACACACGTACTCAATCACACCAAGATAGGTGACCTAAACAGAAGGCAAAACAAGCGCCTCACAAGGAGGGTGAGCAGTTAGCAGGCCGACACAGTGGAAGCAACCCGAAATACGTAGAGCAAAACAGCAAGGATGCACGCAAAGAACGGAATACCTCAGACAGAACCATCAAGCGGAACTGGCGGGTGCTAAAACAAGGACAAGGGCCATCCGTGAGCCTAGCAGGTACAGACTAGACCGACAGCACACGACCAAAGCCACTCCGGTTCCTAGAGGAGAGCACTCCAGCTCAGTCACACAACGCAAGGGTGACAGATTGGACAGCTACCTAGCCAGAAGGCGCCTGAGTGTGATGTCTAGCCAAGAAGGGAAGGTAGCCAACGAAATAAAGAAATACAAAAACAATCCTGACTCTGACAATCCTTGAAGCTCAAAACTGACACAACGCTGGACACAATCCTCAGGAAAGTCAATGAGGTTGCCAGATCCACCAAACAAACTATCGACAACATGCAACTAGAGCTGGCAGCCATTAGAGCAGACCAACACAACACAAATACCAGGATGGACACGGCGGAAGGGAGAATCAGCGAGATCGAAGACGCAAATACGAAATCCAGTAGAGCCCTGCAATCAATCTCCAAAGCCACCTACAACCTACAGAAACAGTTGGCCGAACAAGACGACCGCACAAGAAGAGGCAACATAAGACTCCTTGGCGTACCAGAGGGGGAGGAGGACAAACCCGGATCCTGCGCAGCCCTCCTAGTGGAGCTCATCCTGCATATCACTGGTCTCAACTTTGACAAACATTTCGAACTTGACAAGGCCTATCGAGTACCAGCGATGAAACTCCAAAGCGCACGTGGCCCCCGCCCGATTATCTGCAGACCCCTCAGATCGCAACAGACCGAGGCAATATTTGCAGTGGCCAGGAAGAACCAAACATTAAAGTGGAAGGACACCAAAATAATAATCACCCAAGATTTCTCGCGCCAAACGGTCGAATCAAGGAAAGGCTTCCTGGCTCTGCGAGACAAAATGAGAAAAGACTATATCACCTTCAGCTTTGCAGGCCCGGCAAGGCTGAGAATCGTGGACAAAGGGCAACCACTGATCTTCGATGACCCGGGAGAACTGAGAAGACACTTACGCGGTCCCCCAGTGGAGGACATGGAGTCGCAACGCACAGAGACGGCGAAGAGAAGAGCATCATCGGACAACACGAGCGCAAGCGACCAGGCCTGCAGCGGACAATAATCCAGGCACACAAAAGAGCACTAGGACACGTTCAACGCTTCTACCTCAACTAACATTCTACCTCACGGTATAGCCTGAATCGGGATCAAGTACGCACAAAGAAGATGCTCCCGCCCCACAGGGTGGACATGGCCACCGTATCCGCGAACTGACACTACCTCAACCACCCTGGGACATATGGGAGGTCAACATGGTACCAACTCCCGTACAGACCAATTATATATCCTTTTCAGATATTCCTGGATTCATGCACGGCGCAAATATCGCAGACAACTGTAACCCTCGGGGAGGAGTAGTGGGGGGAAGGAACTTTGCTGTCGCACGCCCATCTATCGAAATGCGGGGGGAAGGAGGGAGGGGAGGTTGTGGGCAGGGGGACAGGGGGGATAGACCAGTACAGACTATTTATTCCTTTTTTCTTTCTTTCTCTACTTCTTTCATTCTCATCGGACACACATACACAGCCACCACACATCGCAGACAGTCCAGACGGGGCACGCAGGGAGGCACAAGGAGGGGGGTAGATAGGCCAAAACACATAGGAGCCATCCATACAGCACCAAGCATGGGGGATAATTTACACTCACGATGACAACGCACATCGACCCCCAACTACTTTCTGACCTGAAAATAACCTCACTTAACGTCAAAGGGCTCAACCACCCGATAAAAAGAAGGAAGATAATGAACTACCTAAGGGCAGAGGGGAGGAGCCAAGCTCGCGTCCGAGATGGCCGCGTTTTAGCTCGGCTCCGTTCACTCTCCTGTCTGCAACAACTATCCTGTACTTTATCCTGCCCCGGGAAGTATTCTACGATGTGCAGTGGAACGACGATACTTCACAGGTGCTTACCGTTTGCTCCGGTGGTTCCTGGGTGTCACGGATCCTGAGTTATGCCCCTGTCTGCTTCGGGGGTTCCGGAGCTGCCGGGCCTGGCACTCCTTGGCGGTGCCCGGGCTGGACGAGGTGCGGTGGCCGGCCCTTGGTGGTGGTGTGGAGTGGGTCGGAGAGGCCGATGTGCTAATAGACCGCTTGCGGCCTCCCGGGCCTGGTCCGGCGGTCCGATGGCCTGGCGTTGGGGCGCTGCCTTCCATGGACGGGGATAACCGTACATCGGGTTCATCTCCCCTTTGTTCTCCGACCCGGCCATTTTGATTTCCGCCGCCCGGGCTCGGAGAACAGTGCCGGCGGCGTGTGGGGTGCCGGCACATCGCCTTCTTCTGGTGGCTCCCCTTCCTGCTCTGGTGGCACCTCCATCGGTGGCTGCCGGTATCCTATTTGGCCCCGTTGGTATCCGGGCGGGAGTTGGTGTTTACAGCGGCCCCGCCGGGCTTCTAAGATGGCGGCCGGCCCCATGCTTTTTGGCCTTGCTGGGACCGGCGATGCGGATCCGCCGCACGGCACGCCTTCTGAATACTGCAAAGGTGAGCCTACACTTGGCGACATCCTCGCCGCCTTACGCTCCTGGGGGGCGCCCATGACCTCGTCAGTCGCTATCCTGGAGAGAGGTCCCTTGGATGGGACTGCCGGGCCCCCTCCGGTTTGGGCGGCTTCATCTCTGTTGTGTGCTGCTGAACCCTGCCTCGGGGTCGTGGACCCGGCAGCTGCTGTTGACCCGGATATATGGAAGCCCGCTTCCCTTCTTCATCCTGTGCCTCCGTCTGTTTCGGAGGTTCGTCAGCCGGATATCACCTGGACCGACCTTGATGGGTCTCCTTCTCCTCCTTTGCTTCACATGGCCGAACGAAGATCCTGTGACTGTGCCGTTGGACTGGCCTTCTCCGTGTTCACTTCGGAACTGTGCCCGTATCACCTGAAGTGGTTGCTGTACGATCTAGATCATCCGTGTCGCGACCACTATGACTTGAGTATATTTGTGATTCGACTCCCTGTTATTCACCTCCGTTTCAATGTGATCTGGTTCCTGCTTTGTTGGACGACTACAGTTTGCGAAAAACGAGGACAGGGTTGAACTGATCTTGACTCTGTGGACTGATTTTGTGGTATGGTTGGATGATCTGTTGATAAATGTATGATTCTATTTGATACTTTTTACCGTTCCTGGAGCTTCTCAGTGTATTTGCTATCTTCCCGTGGGCTCTGAGTGCTTTCGGGCGGGGGGGTGGGAGCCAAAAGGGTTTTTTGAATTTGTGGCTCCTCTCCCGCTGTTTTTCCCTGTTTTCCCTTCCCTCCCCCCCCCCTTTTTATCTACGTGATTCTTCCTTCTATATTTCTTCTATATTTCGGGTTCTCATTAGGGCGACAGGCACGCTGCCGGGGGGTAGGCCATAGCCTTCTGCAGGGGTGCAGGGTGGGCTGTGCGGGGTGGTGGGGGGGTTTGTTTTATAGTATCTTTCTTTTTCCTTTTTTGGTTCTATGGCTCCTATGTATCCCCTAATTTCGTGGCGCGGTGTTGACACGTTGCCTCCCAGGGTGTTTGTACTGGCCTGGGCCTTTTTTGTATGTCTGCTGTTATGGTTTATTCGCGCATTCGTTTCTCCTGTGGCCACTAGTTCCTTGTGCCTGGATTAGTATTGGGTACTTGTTAGCCGTGGGGGGCGGGAACGGACGCCGCGCCCTCACTTTCCCCCTCCCCTTTTTTGGATGTCCTTTTCCTCCTTTATTTTCCTTCCCCCCCCCCCTTATTTTTCTTTTCCTTTTTTTGGGTTGCTGTAATGGAGGGCCTTTAGTTTTATAAGCGTGCTTTTCGTTGTCTTAATTATGTGCCTTGGTAACGGTGGGAGGGCGTTGAGCAGCCAGTGTAATTATTCTTGATGTGGGACCCACGTTCTGTCTTGCCACAATGTGAGTGTTCTTTTGATCTTATCCTGTATTCGCAACTTTGGCTTGCTCACGGCCCACCGCGGCCCTCTGGACTTTATAGATTGTCATTATCCTGTGAAACCCCCCTTTTTTCTATTATAAAATTAACCTACTCTTATCCTGTCCGTGATGGTGGCTCGACGGTTTGTTATCCTTGCCTTTGTATGTGCTATTTCGATATCCTGTTGTCACTCCTGTATTGCCTCGTGTGTCAATTTATTGTGGTGGCCGGCCCGGTGGGTTGTAGGCCCGTATCTGTGAGCACCTTCTGTACAATAAAGGTTTAAAAAAAAAAATATATATATATAATGAACTACCTAACCAAACTTAAATGCGATGTATACGTCCTGCAGGAAACAAAATTTTCTGAAGAGGAAGCACAGCGCCTAAAGGCGAGCTGGGTTGGACTAACCCTGTGCTCACCAGCCATACACAAAAACAAGAGGAGTAGTAATGATAATAAATAAGAAAACCAGACTGACCTTACTCGAACACCAGGCGGACGAAGATGGACGCCTGTTAATCACTAGCCTGAAGCGAGGGGAAGAAACGATACACATCGCCAACATCTACGGCCCCAACACGGAGGACGAGTCCTTCTGGGGAGCAGTGGGAGACAAACTCGGCAAGCTCCCCCAAGAGGAACTACTGATAGTAGCAGGAGACCTCAACCTGGTACTAGACCAAACTCTAGACAGACACCCACAAAGGACCAGTCACCAAACACAGTCCCAACACATACTTAGGAACCTATGTGCGAAACACCACCTCAGCGATCCATGGAGACTCGAGAACCCAGACGCCAGAGACTACACATTTTACTCTCACCCCCACAACTCGTACAGCAGGATTGACTACATCTTAATATCAGCCACTCACACTCACCTCATAGAACACACGGAGATTGCACCAAGAACAGTGTCTGACCACTCCCTCATTAGCCTAACACTTAGCGGTCACCACAACAACCCAACTAGCTGTAGATGGAGATTCAATAGTGATGTCATTAAGTTTAAACCATGAACATTAGATCCTGAGCTAAAGAGAAATAGTTCAAGTCAAGATATCAAGTCCCAATTTTTGTAAGTTTTTTCGTTTTATTCTTCTTTGGTCTTTTAGTAGAGTTAATCCAATCTTCACACGTACAAAAACAACCGCTGCCAACACGTGTTTCGTCAAGGTCATCAAAACCAAACGACTTCGTCAGGGCTGTAAGCATTACAATAAATATGAACATAATTACATTCCACTCAGGAGAGGTTGTCAAGAGTCAAAAACATTTGCTATTTACATTAAGTAAGCAAAGCGGCTTTCGTTCAAACCCTAAAATACAACTTATTTGTAAAGTTACACCACAAGGGTTAGATAAAATTCACAAAGAGTATCTCAAAGTTGTCTTGAGAACACTCAATTTACAAGCCAACCAGCCAGGTGAAAGTTTTTATGCCAAAATAGTTCAAAATTCAGTTAAACCCATTAAGAACATTCCCGAAAAGAGAGGAGAGAAGTGAGAAAGAAAGGCATACCAAGAAAAAGGAAGTCAGTCTGTGCGAGGACAGATAGCACGTCCAGATATAAAGAGTCAAAGGCAGACACCGTGATTGAGAAGTCCATTGCGTAACCGGTGAAACAAGTGATGTTGTTATGAATGAGGGATCGAGTATCACATAGAGTTTCATAACGTGATATATCCAGAGTTGTTCGAAGGGCAAGGGATAGTCACCACACCCCACCAAACGGTACCGAATGAGTAAATATGAAAAATAGGAAAATTGAACAGAGGTTGCATCAGAGTAAGCCAAACGGAGATACTAGCCCTTAACTATTCAACCTCGTGTAAAATAATAATGAACTAACAAAAGGGATGGGCTCACCCTGGAGATTTCATGAAACTGTTATGTAGAAGTCCGGAGATAGTAACTCCAAGTTCACAATCTGCAACAAAACTGCACACAAACAGCATATTGGATGACCCTTCCAGTTTCAAAAAGGCACGATAAAAAGCAATTAGTATGAACCAACAGATCGTATATAATAAAAATAAGATGCTGCACTCACTTAGGCATGCACCATATGACGTATTAGTCAGTTCCAAGGGTGTCCTGTCCTTCCAAGCAAAGAAAAGCAGTTCATGTCCCAAATATCCAGGGACTAAGTCGCTAATATTTCCACGATAGGGTAATTACCTAGAAGCCAAATATAACATAAACTAGGTTAATATTCCCCCTCAAAGCTAAACGTCAGCAAGGTACTACTACCGAGGCAATAGTTAAAACCATTGCGTGCTCTATTAATTACCCAGAAAATAAGACGATAGCGTTCAGTAAATAGTTAACGAATCCAGAGACGGACCAAAAGCCAAAAATGCACCCATGTCACAGGGACGTTAACCAAATTTATACACTAAATACACTTGCCAAATTACTTTTATAGCGCAAGTCAGTCTAAAGTTAAATCATGAGGCGGCCCCACGTACCTCCGAGTGCAGAGACCAAACAGGAGCAAGTTCCCCAATGTAAACCGGCGTGCAGCTACCGCGCCATGTTGTTCAAGCTACTTAAAACATCAAACACGCGACATCAAACATAGAGGTAGGACCAAACGGTATCTAGCTGCAAACGTCCGACATATTGTAATGCCCAGAATAACACGCAAGGTATTGGGAAGTTGAGTAAGGGAAGTTAAAGGCTTTCTAAAAAGGCACCGTAAATCGTGCAATTGTTGGTTATAATTTCTATCATCATGAAAATAGTTCGTCAATAAAGCATAAGTAAGACCAAGTGTTAGAACCATTCAAAAAACCTTTACAATATCAGAACGGGATCTAGCTGCAAACTTCCGACATCTTGTAATACCCAGAATAACACGCAAGGTGTTGGGAAATTGAGTAAAGAAAGCTAAAGGCTTTCTAAAAAAGCACCGTAATTCGTGCAATTGTTAGTTATAATTTCTATCATCATGAGAATAGTCCGTCCATAAAGCACAGGTAAGACCAAGTGTTAGAACCATTCAAAAAAACATTGCAATATCAGAAAGAAGAGGGGGAAAATAGGTATACACCAAAAGGTGAAGAAACCAATAGTATGTGAAAAAATATAATTATGTCAGTGTCTCCCACTAGAGAAGACGGAAGGTAAAAGAGAGTCCATAATCTTCAATTGCGTACAATAATAACATTCCTATATCTGTTATGCGAGAATTATTATACATACACAGATACTAAACACGGTTTACAAAATATAATAAAGAAAAATAACATAAAAGAATCCCAGAGAGGTATATTATTCCATATACTTGCCAATGAGATCTACAAACTACACACATCATCCTGTTTCTTTGTTCATCCAATAGTACATAGTTAGATATATAAGTTTCTGGAGGAGATTCAAAATTTCAGTTAGCACAGAGAATTATACCAAAAAGAACTGTAATTCATCCTCAAAATTCAGACCCCGTTCCACCGCATGAACCCGCATTATCCAACGTGCTTCTTGTTGCCTTAGTCTGAGTTCACGGTTGCCACCCCTTACATCAGTAGGCATGGTCTCTATACCATGAAAGGACATAGTTAGGTGTTCTGTTTGTAACGGGCAGTCCATGGCATGAGCAGCTATAGGGACTCTACTGTCCCTATTTTTCAAACCCCTAAAATGTTCACTAACTCGATCTTTCAGTCTTCTGATGGTGCTCCCAATATAAACTTTACCACATTTGCATAGTATAGCGTATATAACATAGGTCGTAGTGCAATCAATGTGGGTTTTTATATGGTAAGTACCTGAGTCATTGTAGTTAAAATGTTTTAACCCATGTAGTGACATCCTGCACATGCTACAGTTCCCACATCTATAAGAGCCCTTATTGTGAGAGTGTAACCAGGATATTTTGTGAGTATTTTTGGGGTAGCTAGGACTGATCATATTTCCAATCGTGGTACCCCTCCGAAAGGTGATAGATGGGTGAGCCATTATATGCTCTTTTAGTACAGGGTCTGAAATTAACATGAACCAATATTTTTTTTAAATTCCATAGATGTGTGTAGACCATAAGCTATAACTAGTCACAAATCTAACCGGATTTTTAGTTCCAGTTTCCTTAGGTTTAGTAAGAAGGGTTACATTTCTTTTGAGTTTCGTTGCCCTGTTTTTAGCTCTACTAATAACAGTTTTACCGTAACCTCTAGACAAAAATCTATTCTCTATGTCATCAGCACATAGTGTAAAATCAGTGTCCTCACTACAGTTACGGCGGGCTCTGTAGAATTCGCCAAAGGGAATAGAGTTGATTTGTGACTTGGGGTGTGCACTACTGCCATGCAACACAGCGTTACATGCGGTTTCTTTTCTAAATAGTGTACTACACAGTTTGCCATTATGTACATAAAACTTGAGATCCAGAAATGTTATTTCAGAGCAACTGTAGTTCATGGTGAAGGTCATGTTAAACTGGTTTCTATTCATATACTCAAAAAATCTTAGAAGTTGAGTCGCACCACCTGTCCAAATAAATAAAAGATCATCGATGTATCTTCCATAATAGTTGATACAATCATGCCATTCTGCACCACCAGGGCCCCAGATATGCGTCGTCTCCATCCACCCCATGTAGAGGCAGGCAAAGGACGGCGCAAATCTGGAACCCATGGCCACCCCGCATTTTTGGCAGTACCATCTGTCATTAAAAAGGAAGACATTGTTCTCCAAGATCATTTTAGACATTGCCAAAAGCATATTTGTATGGTCAAGTAGTTCAACTGGTCTCTTGAATAAGAAATATTCCAATCCTAAGATGCCCTTGTCATGTGTGATGTTAGTGTACAGTTGTGATACATCCATAGTGACCATCAACATTTCTGGTTCCCAATTATAGTCATTAAAAACATTTAAAACATCCTTCGTATCTTTGATATAAGAGGCAAGGCTAGTAACATGCGGTCTCAGAAAGATATCAACGAATTCAGATTGGATTAACTCTACTAAAAGACCAAAGAAGAATAAAACGAAAAAACTTACAAAAATTGGGACTTGATATCTTGACTTGAACTATTTCTCTTTAGCTCAGGATCTAATGTTCATGGTTTAAACTGTACAAACGTGGCCCCCTTGGAGTCACACTTTGTCTGATCCTGGTTGGGTGACCAGTATCTGATCCTTTTTGAGCTTACCAAATATTGTTTCGTATTAATAATTTTTTCTTTCCAGCGCAAACTTTCCCCACTCACCCGTTCTCTTTTGTGTTGTACTGTTATTTTGGGGCTGCCGCAGGAAAGAATTAGGACTTTGGTGCCTTATATACTCTGATAATGTGTTCTCGTAACGACCGTAGCAAAGTGGCGAACGATCTCTTTATGAGTCTTAATGCTGGAACCTCTGTAAATAAAGCAGTGGCTCTGGGTGCATCCAGACCCACTGATGGTCTTAAATCTAAATTTATCAGGTTGGAGCGCCTAAAAAAGCAAGAGATTAGTAAATGGTGGGATGGAGCTACATTGAAAGAATACCAAAGATTGGATAGAGTCCCACGTGGTCTTAGATCACAGCTGTTTCCCACATACGATGATCTGGAGGAGGATCTCCTCCTGATCTGGGAAAAAGAACTTACTGGTAATTCCATGAGATTGATGAACCTACTCATTGAAAATTGTGAGAGAAAGGTGACCAAAATCATACAGGAAGTAGACATCTTAGAAAAAGAAATAGCGGATTTGCAAAAGGCGGAAGGAACTAAGAAAAACTATGATATTTTGAACGACATCCTGAACAAATATGAGGATGATATTAAACAGAGGAAGGCACGTAAATTGAAACGGGACGAACAAGACTATACTATGGGCAGGGTTTTTACCTTCGCTAAGAAATTTGACACTCTGGTCATGAATGACACGCTTAATAAGAACAGCAAGACTGTGTCGACCAGCAGTATTAATACTATATCTTCCAGTAGTGTTTCTATTAGTGGGGACGAAGGAACTAATAACACTAATGCAGAACAACAAAATGGAGTAGTACCATCCACCTCTTCTTCCTCTTCCTCTTTTTTAAAGGAGGTACAACGTATAAAATTGGGCAATTCGAAACAGCGGGATCCAAGGGGAGAGGGCGCAGTAGGCCCAAGAGAGGTAAAAGGGGTGGCCGGAAACTCAAACGTAAGAACCCAATACCAGACCAGATCATGGCAGGCCAATCAGGGGAGGTAGACTGTACCAATGATATTCAGATAATGAACTTAACGGATACAGATTTGTCACAAGAAACAATTTCAGTACTCAAGAAGGGACTTAATTTTTGCCCTACGGATGTTTGCAATGTAATTGATGTAAAGATTGATGTGTACAAATTGATTAAAAAATTCTTTGCAGCAACAGGTGTGAAAACTGATCGATCTTGTAATCAAGTGTGGGGGGACTTATCGATTCATGATGTAGAAGCAACAAGATTACTGCTCTCCATTACCGAAAACGAGAATGATCCTGTCACATTACAACGGGTATTGCAGGAACTTGATTATTGTACTAACTACAGGGAGGATAGTGGTCTAAAAAACAAATCAAAATGGACCCCTAAATTGGCTAGTAATAACAATATCGATGCATTTTATAAGATCGTATTACAGGAACTGAATCTTTTAGAAAAAAAGATAAGGACATCTAAAACTTCGCCCCATTTGAACAACCTTACAAGGGGTGAGAGAAAAGCATTGAAAACGTTGGCAGCAGATCCCTCCCTTGTGGTTAAGGAGGCTGACAAGGGGGGGAACGTTGTAATAATGCATAAATCTAACTATGACAACGAAATCATGAGTCAATTAAATAATCAAGCTTGGTATACTGAATTACCCTCCAATCCAATTTTTGGAATTGTAACCAAAGTTAACGACCTTTTGAAAGCCTGCCATCAAGAAACCATCCTATCTGATAATGAGTATAAATATCTAACAGTGGACCGTCCACGTTTCCCATGCCTATACACCTTACCTAAGGTGCACAAGGATACTACCAGTCCCCCCGGAAGACCAATAGTATCTGGCATTGGGGGGCCTACTGAAAAACTATCTGAATTCGTTGATATCTTTCTGAGACCGCATGTTACTAGCCTTGCCTCTTATATCAAAGATACGAAGGATGTTTTAAATGTTTTTAATGACTATAATTGGGAACCAGAAATGTTGATGGTCACTATGGATGTATCACAACTGTACACTAACATCACACATGACAAGGGCATCTTAGGATTGGAATATTTCTTATTCAAGAGACCAGTTGAACTACTTGACCATACAAATATGCTTTTGGCAATGTCTAAAATGATCTTGGAGAACAATGTCTTCCTTTTTAATGACAGATGGTACCGCCAAAAATGCGGGGTGGCCATGGGTTCCAGATTTGCGCCGTCCTTTGCCTGCCTCTACATGGGGTGGATGGAGACGACGCATATCTGGGGCCCTGGTGGTGCAGAATGGCATGATTGTATCAACTATTATGGAAGATACATCGATGATCTTTTATTTATTTGGACAGGTGGTGCGACTCAACTTCTAAGATTTTTTGAGTATATGAATAGAAACCAGTTTAACATGACCTTCACCATGAACTACAGTTGCTCTGAAATAACATTTCTGGATCTCAAGTTTTATGTACATAATGGCAAACTGTGTAGTACACTATTTAGAAAAGAAACCGCATGTAACGCTGTGTTGCATGGCAGTAGTGCACACCCCAAGTCACAAATCAACTCTATTCCCTTTGGCGAATTCTACAGAGCCCGCCGTAACTGTAGTGAGGACACTGATTTTACACTATGTGCTGATGACATAGAGAATAGATTTTTGTCTAGAGGTTACGGTAAAACTGTTATTAGTAGAGCTAAAAACAGGGCAACGAAACTCAAAAGAAATGTAACCCTTCTTACTAAACCTAAGGAAACTGGAACTAAAAATCCGGTTAGATTTGTGACTAGTTATAGCTTATGGTCTACACACATCTATGGAATTTAAAAAAAATATTGGTTCATGTTAATTTCAGACCCTGTACTAAAAGAGCATATAATGGCTCACCCATCTATCACCTTTCGGAGGGGTACCACGATTGGAAATATGATCAGTCCTAGCTACCCCAAAAATACTCACAAAATATCCTGGTTACACTCTCACAATAAGGGCTCTTATAGATGTGGGAACTGTAGCATGTGCAGGATGTCACTACATGGGTTAAAACATTTTAACTACAATGACTCAGGTACTTACCATATAAAAACCCACATTGATTGCACTACGACCTATGTTATATACGCTATACTATGCAAATGTGGTAAAGTTTATATTGGGAGCACCATCAGAAGACTGAAAGGTCGAGTTAGTGAACATTTTAGGGGTTTGAAAAATAGGGACAGTAGAGTCCCTATAGCTGCTCATGCCATGGACTGCCCGTTACAAACAGAACACCTAACTATGTCCTTTCATGGTATAGAGACCATGCCTACTGATGTAAGGGGTGGCAACCGTGAACTCAGACTAAGGCAACAAGAAGCACGTTGGATAATGCGGGTTCATGCGGTGGAACGGGGTCTGAATTTTGAGGATGAATTACAGTTCTTTTTGGTATAATTCTCTGTGCTAACTGAAATTTTGAATCTCCTCCAGAAACTTATATATCTAACTATGTACTATTGGATGAACAAAGAAACAGGATGATGTGTGTAGTTTGTAGATCTCATTGGCAAGTATATGGAATAATATACCTCTCTGGGATTCTTTTATGTTATTTTTCTTTATTATATTTTGTAAACCGTGTTTAGTATCTGTGTATGTATAATAATTCTCGCATAACAGATATAGGAATGTTATTATTGTACGCAATTGAAGATTATGGACTCTCTTTTACCTTCCGTCTTCTCTAGTGGGAGACACTGACATAATTATATTTTTTCACATACTATTGGTTTCTTCACCTTTTGGTGTATACCTATTTTCCCCCTCTTCTTTCTGATATTGCAATGTTTTTTTGAATGGTTCTAACACTTGGTCTTACCTGTGCTTTATGGACGGACTATTCTCATGATGATAGAAATTATAACTAACAATTGCACGAATTACGGTGCTTTTTTAGAAAGCCTTTAGCTTTCTTTACTCAATTTCCCAACACCTTGCGTGTTATTCTGGGTATTACAAGATGTCGGAAGTTTGCAGCTAGATCCCGTTCTGATATTGTAAAGGTTTTTTGAATGGTTCTAACACTTGGTCTTACTTATGCTTTATTGACGAACTATTTTCATGATGATAGAAATTATAACCAACAATTGCACGATTTACGGTGCCTTTTTAGAAAGCCTTTAACTTCCCTTACTCAACTTCCCAATACCTTGCGTGTTATTCTGGGCATTACAATATGTCGGACGTTTGCAGCTAGATACCGTTTGGTCCTACCTCTATGTTTGATGTCGCGTGTTTGATGTTTTAAGTAGCTTGAACAACATGGCGCGGTAGCTGCACGCCGGTTTACATTGGGGAACTTGCTCCTGTTTGGTCTCTGCACTCGGAGGTACGTGGGGCCGCCTCATGATTTAACTTTAGACTGACTTGCGCTATAAAAGTAATTTGGCAAGTGTATTTAGTGTATAAATTTGGTTAACGTCCCTGTGACATGGGTGCATTTTTGGCTTTTGGTCCGTCTCTGGATTCGTTAACTATTTACTGAACGCTATCGTCTTATTTTCTGGGTAATTAATAGAGCACGCAATGGTTTTAACTATTGCCTCGGTAGTAGTACCTTGCTGACGTTTAGCTTTGAGGGGGAATATTAACCTAGTTTATGTTATATTTGGCTTCTAGGTAATTACCCTATCGTGGAAATATTAGCGACTTAGTCCCTGGATATTTGGGACATGAACTGCTTTTCTTTGCTTGGAAGGACAGGACACCCATGGAACTGACTAATACGTCATATGGTGCATGCCTAAGTGAGTGCAGCATCTTATTTTTATTATATACGATCTGTTGGTTCATACTAATTGCTTTTTATCGTGCCTTTTTGAAACTGGAAGGGTCATCCAATATGCTGTTTGTGTGCAGTTTTGTTGCAGATTGTGAACTTGGAGTTACTATCTCCGGACTTCTACATAACAGTTTCATGAAATCTCCAGGGTGAGCCCATCCCTTTTGTTAGTTCATTATTATTTTACACGAGGTTGAATAGTTAAGGGCTAGTATCTCCGTTTGGCTTACTCTGATGCAACCTCTGTTCAATTTTCCTATTTTTCATATTTACTCATTCGGTACCGTTTGGTGGGGTGTGGTGACTATCCCTTGCCCTTCGAACAACTCTGGATATATCACGTTATGAAACTCTATGTGATACTCGATCCCTCATTCATAACAACATCACTTGTTTCACCGGTTACGCAATGGACTTCTCAATCACGGTGTCTGCCTTTGACTCTTTATATCTGGACGTGCTATCTGTCCTCGCACAGACTGACTTCCTTTTTCTTGGTATGCCTTTCTTTCTCACTTCTCTCCTCTCTTTTCGGGAATGTTCTTAATGGGTTTAACTGAATTTTGAACTATTTTGGCATAAAAACTTTCACCTGGCTGGTTGGCTTGTAAATTGAGTGTTCTCAAGACAACTTTGAGATACTCTTTGTGAATTTTATCTAACCCTTGTGGTGTAACTTTACAAATAAGTTGTATTTTAGGGTTTGAACGAAAGCCGCTTTGCTTACTTAATGTAAATAGCAAATGTTTTTGACTCTTGACAACCTCTCCTGAGTGGAATGTAATTATGTTCATATTTATTGTAATGCTTACAGCCCTGACGAAGTCGTTTGGTTTTGATGACCTTGACGAAACACGTGTTGGCAGCGGTTGTTTTTGTACGTGTGAAGATTGGATTAACTCTACTAAAAGACCAAAGAAGAATAAAACGAAAAAACTTACAAAAATTGGGACTTGATATCTTGACTTGAACTATTTCTCTTTAGCTCAGGATCTAATGTTCATGGTTTAAACTGTACAAACGTGGCCCCCTTGGAGTCACACTTTGTCTGATCCTGGTTGGGTGACCAGTATCTGATCCTTTTTGAGCTTACCAAATATTGTTTCGTATTAATAATTTTTTCTTTCCAGCGCAAACTTTCCCCACTCACCCGTTCTCTTTTGTGTTGTACAGTGATGTCATTAAGGACCCGACCAATGCAGCAGCAATAGAGGAAGCCATCAAAGAATATCTAGAAATTAACGACAAGCCAAACACAGACAAGGGAACACTCTGGGATGCTCTGAAGGCCACAATAAGGGGGAAAATGATAAGCATCAAGGCCAAAATAAACAGGGACAGGAACAAAACAATAGCAGAACTAGAGAGACAAATCAAAGACCTGGAGATGCACCACAGCGTCAACCTAGCAGACAGGAACACACTAACTACCCTGACAAAGAAAGAATACGACCTAAACAAGATACTAAGCGAGAGAGCGGGTACATGGATCAACAGGTACAAAGCCATAAATCTCTGTTAAGCAAACAATGCAGGAAAGGCCCTGGCATCCTACCTTAAAAGCAAGCAAAGACAACACGCCATAGCAGCCATGACCGACACCAACAAGAAATCTCAAACATCCAACAACGAGATCCTCAAAGTGTTCAAAGAATTCTATGAGGTATTATACAAAGCAGACAAAGACCTCAACCCCGACGGGGGAGCAACCCTCCTAAGCAAACTCAGCCTACCCAAACTAACAGAGGCACAATGCGCATCACTAGAATCTGAAATAACAGTGGCAGAAATAGATCTAGCAGTAGCGGCCCTAAAAGACAACAAGACAACAGGTCCGGACGGATACACAGCCAAATTCTACAAACACTTCCTCCCCCATATTAAAAACACACTGAAAGAGGTTTTCCCACACTGTATCAAAGCAGGGAGGATGACAAACTCAATGGCAGAGGCCAATATCATAGTCATACCCAAAGAAGGCAAAGATCTGCAATTTCCGCAGAACTATAGACCCATCTCTCTAATTAACGTAGACTGCAAAATATACGCAAAAATACTAGCGGGTAGACTCAACGCGCAACTCCCAAACCTCATACAAAAAACGCAAGTGGGCTACCTTAAAAACAGACTATACCAAGACAATCCAAGACTCATCTGCCATATAATTAACTGTGCCTCCTCCAACACCAAACCAGCGGTGATGATCGCGCTGGACGCAGAAAAGGCCTTTGACAGAGTTTCATGGCCCTTCCTAGATCAGTGCATGCAGAAGTTCGGCCTAGGCGAGAAATATAGGTCAATGGTCATGGCTCTGTACAAGGCACCCAAAGCCAGAGTCGTAGTTAATGGAGGCACATCAGAGGCCCTATCTCTGGAAAGGGGAACCAGACAAGGTTGCCCACTATCCCCGGCCCTGTTCCTACTGACCCTAGAACCCCTACTGACCATGATTAGGAACAATACCGAGATCAAGGGGGTGGAGGTCAACGGGAACATGGCCAAACTAGCAGCATATGCCGATGACATACTCATTGTGACATAGGACCCTGAACCCTCATTAGAAGCACTAATGGACACCATCGAAGTTTATGCCAATGTAGCAGGGTACAAGCTTAACAGAAGCAAGTCCGAATGCAAGCCTCTCAATGTTCACACCACCAGGGAGGTGTTAGGAAATCCGGCCTACTCTGGCAGAAGAAGGCACTGAAATACCTAGGTATCTACTTTGACAGGGACCTCAGGTCAACACTGGAGCATAACGAAAAATCAATACTAAACAAAATAAAAGACAGCCTTGACACGTGGTCCCCCAAGTACGTTAGCTGGTGGGGCAGAGTAGAAACCATTAAAATGATGCTAACTCCAATGGTCAACTACCTGCTGAGCATGCTGCCACTGATAGTCACGGAAGAATTCCACAAAAAACTGAACACAATGATAAACTCGTTCCTCTGGAGGGGTAAAAAAGCAAGGATCAGCCTCCAGAAACTCAGGCTCAGCAAGGACCTAGGGGGGCTTAACGTCACACATTTTAAGACTTTCCAAACAGCCTGCCTGGCCAGACAAGGCATATACTGGCTCACGCAAGAACAGGGTTACACACCAGCCTGGCTGGAGCTAGAGAAAGCTCTGATGGGTGGCATAAACCCGGCGGCCCTCCTCACTGCTAACAAACACCCGGCAGCCACCAACATAATTCTCAGAAACACCAAAAAGGCCCTACTGCAAGTAGACAAAAGAATGGAGAAAAGTATAAAAAACACAAAAGACGAATCCATTTGGTTCAACACAAAAATCAAATACAAGAACAGCGTACTTAACATAACCCCCTGGCTCCGGCGAGGTATTCACACCCCATCCCAACTAGAGGAACGAGGGTCCCCGACCACCTTCTCCAATCTAAAAAAGGCGTACGACCTCCCTGACATAGAACTATATAACTTCTTCAAAATCAAAGCGGCCATCACCAAAGCAAAACTAAGCAAAGAAGTGCCAACAATAGATCAATACATGTCAAACCTCAACAAAGTTGGACACCAAACATCACACCTCTACAAACTACTTAGGGCAAAACCAACAAATCTGAACAGGAAAGTCATAGATTGCTGGTAGACACTAAACAAGGGACGGCTTAGCGAGAAAGAAAAGGCCCTCCTCTGGGCCTCGGCTAGCAGGCACAAAGTCACCTCAACACTAGCGCAAACAAAATTCTGACTCCTACAGAGGGCGCACTGGACCCCGGCACGCCTAGCAGCGGTTGGCCTAACTGACAACGACTTATGCTGGAAGTGTCAGAAACAGAGAGGGGACCTAGAACACATGATAGTCCATTGCCCTAAAGTAAAACATTTCTGGGGGAAAGTAACAGAGTTCATCCACAGTGTAACTGGGTACACTCCAAAAATAGATCTCCTCAGCATAGCTTACGCATTCACGGCACCGCAGATTCAATCTGCCAATAACAGGAGCCTCATTGACCTGCTCCTCACGGTGGCAACCAAGACAATCCTGTCTAATTGGAAAGATACAGGGAGAGCCACTTTCAAAGTATGGTTCAACTGGGTCACCCTCCTAAGGGGAGCTGACAACATAACGAAAAACCAAACACCACAAGTTGGACGCAGCAACGAGATGTGGCTCTCCCTGGACAAATACCTTGCCTCACAAAAACCGCCGTGAATGCACCTCTCGTCCCTACACAGACTCCCACCACCCCGCCCTGTGACACAACCCGTCTGCAAAGTATCGCTGGCCATACAACCGCTATCCACCGCACCTGTGTCCGTCCTTTCTCTCACTCCCTCTCATCTCACTCCTACTTACTTCTACACACTATTTCTTGCGACCGTAGGGGGCAATGCATTGACCGGTATGTAAAAACAAGGACTCAAGCAGCCTATGTATAACCATCCCACGTTAGCCATAACTAGCATGTATACATTATTACCGATACGTATGTTTACACTTACCAATGTTGCTTTTGACCGGCTTACTCTGTACTGTTTTGTAAAAACTTCTTCTAATAAAATCTTTTGAAATAAAAAAAAAAGAAAGTCACAGGACAAAATTACAGTTTAAAACGGAGTTATGATTCTGGCTCAAACAAGTAAAAACACGGAAATTCGCCAGTAAGGTTTCCAGTGCCCACCCCATAACTCTCGCAGCCAGCCGTGTTCATGAAACACCAATTTGCCAATGGCACCAAAAATAGCCACGAGGAAATCAAGCTCCATGCGGCCGCACTCAAAGCACTGGCACTCACAGGGGCGTGGCTTGCGCGCCGCTTCGAGATGGCGTGCCGCGCTTGAGCTCCAGGGAAACGGAGACGGTCGGGTCATTTTTCGATCCCGTTCATGAACATTTCCTTTCCCGCTGCTGATATGTGATGTCGGAAAGTGCCGAGACCGCTTTTATGTTTATTGCCACAGTGTCCGACGCCTGGAACTGCCTTCTTTCTTCAATTGCAGCCTTCATTTCAGCACTTCAGTGAGCGGCCGCCATTTTGTTTTGGCGTTGGCGTCGCTCGTTTTCGTGAGACAAGACCCTTGCCTTCCAGCGCAACATGCTCAGACAGATATATTGAGGTGACATTTATTATTTTTTTATATTGATGGTCCTCTGCAGTCGTTTTTTGCCTACTTGACGCTATTTCTGCTTGCTATTTTTTATGGATGGCTGACTGCCTTTCTCACCTCACTCAACCTATTTATGATGGCTCCCTGCCTTCCCTGTGGGGCTCGTGCTTTGTGACCTGATTGCTAGGTTGCTTGCAATGTAGCAAACTTTGTTTTTTGGCGCTCTAGGGTCTTTTTGGCTTCTTGTTCTATTCCAACTGCTTTGGTCCGCCATTTTGTGCGCTGGTGTCCCGGCCATAGTCTACGCTTTTGGTGTTTTTATCAGTGGCAGCTGGTGAATTATTACTTGTGTGATTCCTGGCCCTTGTTCATTTACTTTACGTCAAGTGCCTTTAGTGGTGGTGTTTTTGAGCCGTCTACTGTGGCCTGTTCCTATGGCGGACACCATGGGGCCTTCCCCGACGGCAAAAGACTCTAAAGGGGCTCTGAAACGTTCTAAGCAGCAGTCCCCCTCTCCTGAGTCCTCTCTGAAGGATACTAACTCCACTTTGGATGCTATTTTGACGCGTCTCAATGCCGTCCATGATATTGCGCAGTCTACTAAAACCAATACCGACTTATTGCAAGTTGAGGTGGCTGCTATCAGGAATTACTTTAAAGCATTATCTGTCAGGGTTACGAATGCTGAATCTCGTATCAGTGTGGTAGAGGACTCTTCACACCAGCATTCGAGATCTCTTCTCCAGCTAGAACGTTCGATGGCGGCCTTACGCAGAGACCTTACAGAGCAGGAGGATCGTAATCGGAGGAACAACCTGCGTATTTTTGGCCTTCCTGAAGATGCAGAGCAGTCCGCTTCCTCAATGATTGACTTCCTCTCCAAATGGATTCCTTCTACCCTACAAATCTACTTTCAAAAAGACTTTGAAATTGAGAGAGCTCATCGGGGGCCTGCGTTCAAGCCTAAAAACTCCACTTCTTCCAGAGCAGTAATCCTTAAACCACTGCGCCATCAGCATTCAGAACAGATTTTGGCCCATATGAGGAAAGTCAAGTCGGTGGCTTGGGAGGGTCATCGGATTACTATCTCCCAGGATTTTGCCAGAGACACTGTAATTCGAAGGAAGGGATTTCTCAATCTGCAGAAACGTCTGTTGGACATGCATATTCCTTTTTACTTTGCTGGTCCATCCAAGTTTCGTATCACTTTCAAAGGCCGCTATCGGATTTTTGATGAACCTGCTGATCTTTCCTCTTTTGTGGATAACCAACATGAGTCTCAGATGGATTCTTCTTCAGCTCCTCGCTCTTCTGGGACTTGAATTATTGTCTCTGTTTCACGTGGTTTAGTGAGTCGTGCTGTTTAGCATATGCCTTTGTTTTTTCGTTCCATATGTTGATTGCTGGTTGCTACTCGTTTTTCAAATGATTCGTTTGTCACTGGTCCGTTTTACTTTAAACTTGCTATTGATATTTATCCACTTCTCCCGATATTTGTCTGTGGCCTTTTTGTCTTTCTTGATTGTCCTCCTTGTTGTGGGCGATTTTTGGTTCCTCGCTCATGCGTCTCATATCTTCCGATATCTGTTTCGTATTGTATTTTTTCCCACCTTTGGTATTTTTCTGGCTCTTCTGAGTTTTGAATTTTTTTGTCTTTATTGGGCCTTGTGGTCTAGTACATTTTACTGTTTCACATATGTCATTGTCTTTTTGCTCCACATGTTGTTGTTCGCTGGTTGCTACTCGGTTTCCAATTGATTTGTTTGTCACTCGTCAGCTTTAGCTTGTCTTGTTTTCGGTATTTGTCTGTGACCATTTTGTCTTTCCTGATTATATTCTTTGTGGTGGGCGCTTTTTTGGCTCCTTGTTCATATATCTCATATTTGCCGTTCTTTATTTCAGGTTCTATTTTTCTCTTTCCCTACTCTTGTTATCTTTCGATTTTGTATTTTGCCGTGCGGTGCTCTTCCCTTTTCTTGGCGTAGGTTACTATGTTTGTTTTTGTCAAGCCGTTCGGTCCGATGTGTCTGTTTTCCTCTTTATCCTCATTCATTTGGTTTCTTTTTCTATATTTGTCTTTATTGTACCTATGTTATGGCTCCCTGGCTAGTATTTCTTTTTGTCACTTGGTGGTATTCTGTTTATATTTTCGCTCTGTGTTTTTCACCCTGCAAATCTTATTCCTGTTGATATCTAATATTGCTTGTCATTTTAGCTGCTTAATTTTACAATTTACATATTTCTTGTTTTTCTTCTCTCTATCTACATACCATGTACTACTGCCTTTTTATTATATTTTGATAGTTTCTTGTTTTGCACCATCTTTTGTTTTTTATATTTACTCATCTGGTTCTTTGTATTGCATTCATGTTTTTTTTGCCATTCAATTGTTGCCATATAGCTAAGATCCTGTTATCTCATTTTAGCTTTTATTCAAGCGCTTGTTATTTGCTATGCCTCATATCATATTGTATTTTTCTGTCTTGGTTTTCGATCATTGCTTGGATTTGCTTATTCTGTGCCTCTTTCTTGTAGCTTTCATTTCCCGATTTCAAGTACGTTATTGGGTTAACTTGTATTGTTCTACGCTCATTGCTTGCTGTTTCCTTTTCCAGTCTGGGATCTATTGCTTTCTTTACTGTTCTTTTTCCTGACGGTCTGTTGTTTCCCTCTCCATGTTCCCCCTGGTATGAGTTGGGTCTCTCATAGACCTACCCTGGCGGGTCTCTTTTTCTCTCTTTTTCCATTCTTTTTTAGGTCGAGCGACCTATCTCAATGTGCTTGCGCATTGAGCGGGAGCGGGCTATATAGGGGCTTATCGAGAGTTTACCTAACTGGCGATTCCACTGGCGTCCCATGCAGTGCATGTGCTTTTTAGGTCATTGCGCAAGCGCAAGCCCTAAAAAGCGCGTGCACAATGCCACCAGTCGCCTGCCTGCCTGCCTCGCATTACCACATCAAAGGCAGCCCTCCCAGCGCATTTCTCACCCCCTAATTATTCACGGCCGGTCGGCCGTACTTTCAGTTTCACGGCCGCGTCTCAAGCATGCCAAGTTACAAGCTTCATTTCTTTGTCTGCAATTTCACATTTATTTTCATTTATAGAGGTTTTTTTTCTTCAATGTGGCTATTTATGTGCATTTTTATTTTATCAGCAAGTTTATATTGTTTAATTTTCAAGGACCCCCTGAGTAGGTGCTGCGGACCCCACTTTAAAAATCGATTTTACATTAAGCAAATGATGCTCGAAATTCCCAAATGTAAAATAACCCAAAGCAAAAAAGTAAACCATTTCTTTTCTCTCCTACTCTGTGGATCTAATGTCCCCATCTCCGGGTGACACATTGCTTTGAAATGTTATAATCTCAAATATCTGTTTTTCTCTGTCAAATCCATCCCTACATTAATCTCCTTAAGCCTTACGTTCCTTTTCTTCTTTGCCGTCAGATTTATCCCTCTGACCACTTGTAATTTTACAAATCAGCCGATCGATTCCAAACAGTGTTGGAGAGAAGGGTTATGTGGCGGATATTTCTGGCTCAGTAAAACATGCTGAATTTCTTCTGGTGTCGTTTTCGGACGCTGGGACATCATTCAGCAGTGCCGGCATTTGTCTGTATTAACCTGCGTGGAAGGGAGGGGGCTTTATTTTAACATCCTGCTGGGCAGAAACAAAGGCCTGATTTAAAAGACCATCAGCCCGTCTTTTGTTCAAGCCATCTGAGCCTAACACCTAGATGCCAGTGCAATGGAAGAAAGCAGAGGCAGACAGCTAATTACTTCACACATACTTAAGCAAAACCTTTGGAGCCAGTTGTTTTAACTTTGTTTAACTCCCTACGAAAGAGATGTGCTTACACATTTTTAATCTTGCCTCCCAAAGCAACACGACTTAAGATACCACGCCCCCTCATGTGAGACCTTCACACCCTCATCGCCGCTCTCCCCGCTCCGCCCCTCCCCTGCCCGCCGTGTCGCATTTCTCCTCCCCCCAGCAATGCCCTCCGTCTTGTTCTCCTCCGTCGCTTGTTCCTTACCCCAGTTTCCCTTCCTCCTCGCCTCTCCTATTTCTTTATCTAAGCCCCTCGTATTCACTATAATACAGTCCACGTTGATTGAGCACAGGGTCAAAGAAAGGATTATTGTCATTATAATGGAAATGAAAACAAGGCATGCGCAACCCACCATCTACAACCCTTACATTAACATCGGTCAGTGATTGGTACAAAATAAGTACCCCTCTGTATATAATAAAAATGTCATGCCACATCCACCACCACATCCACCACCACATCCACCACCACATCCACCATCACCACCACATCCACCACCGCATCCACCGCATCCACCACCACCACATCCACCGCATCCACCACAACCACATCCACCGCATCCACCACCGCATCCACCACCACATCCACCACCACATCCACCATCACCACCACATCCACCACCACATCCACCATCACCTCCACATCCACCATGACATCCACCGCCACATCCACCACCCCATCCACCACCACCACCACCGCATCCACCACCACCACCGCATCCACCACCACATCCACCGCATCCACCCCCACCACATCCACCGCATCCACCACCACATCCACCACCACATCCACCATCACCACCACATCCACCACCACATCCACCATCACCCCCACATCCACCATGACATCCACCGCCACATCCACCGCCACATCCACCACCACACCCACCACCACCACATCCACCACCACATCCACCACCACATCCACCACACCCACATCCACCACCACATCCACCACCACATCCAACACATCCACCACCACTTCCACCACCACCGCATCCACCACCACCACCGCATCCACCACCACAGCCACCATCACCTCCAAATCCACCATGACATCCACCACCACATCCACCACATGCACCACCACATCCACCGCATCCACCACCACCACATCCACCACATCCACCACCACATCCACCGCATCCACCACCACCACCGCATCCACCACCACATCCACCACCACATCCACCACACCCACCACCACCACATCCACCACATCCACCACCACCACATCCACCACCACCACCGCATCCACCACCACCACCGCATCCACCACCACCGCATCCACCACCACCGCATCCACCACCACCACATCCACCACCACATCCACCACCGCATCCACCACCACCATCACTTCCACCACCATCACTTCCACCACCACATCCACCACCACATCCACCACCACCCTCACCACATCCACCACCACATCCACCACATCCACCACCACCTCCACCTCCACCACCACATCCACCACCACATCCACCACCACATCCACCACCACATCCACCCCCACATCCTCCCCCACATCCACCCCCACATCCACCACCATCACCACCACATCCACCACCACCACATCCACCACCACCACCACATCCACCACCACCATATCCCCCAGATCCACCACCACCACATCTATGTGTGTGTGTGTGTGTGTGGCTGTGTGTGTGTGTAGGTGCAAATGCAATGTTCTTGGATTTTCGTCACAATAAAATACACTGAACATAATCTTCACTAAAGTTATTTACAAACGTTTAAGCTATTGCCATTATAAATTACAATACATTTTATTTAAGTATTAATTATTTGCAAAATTAAAAGCCATTGCTATTTGCAATATCAATACATCTAAGTCACGTAAATACAACACACATTGCATTACAAATGCTATAGGTGTCACATTTGCGAAAGTTAAAACTATTGACATTGTAACTGACAAAGCTATTACTTTTGCTATTTTCAAAACCAACACATAAATAAAAAAAGTGTCATTTACAATACCAATTGCTCAAACTTTCCTAATGCGAGACCTATTGCATTTCCAATGCTTGTTCTACTTTTCTTTCTTTCTCTTTCCCTTTCTTCTCTTCTTTCTCTTTTCTCTTTTCTCTTGGATCTCCTGGTGGCGTATCTCTACTTTGTGTCAGATGGTGGTGTTCTGTTTTTCCGTCCATCTTTCTTCATTATTTGGTGTGTTTTTTCTGTGCGTCTATGCCTGGCTTAAATGTTGTTTCCCTTAATGTTAAGGGTTTGAATCATCCGGTTAAGAGGGCTAAAATTTTAGATTATTGCAAATCTTTGTCTTCGGATCTGGTCTTTTTGCAAGAGACGAAATTATCCCATAAAGAGGCTCTGTGGTTGCGGAATGGCTGGGTTATGGATGTGGTATGCTCTGATGCTCTTGGTAAACGTAATGGTGTGATCACCCTTATTTCAAAAAATTCTGGCTTATCGATCCTTTCTTCTGACCATGACTCTGAGGGTCATTGGATTTTATCTAGATTGTCTGATGGTATTCATGATCTTTATGCTTTGAATATTTATGCTCCAAATAATGATGATCCTCTTTTCTGGCAGAATATCACTAAATTACTGTCCCGAACGCCTCATAATGGTAATCTAATAGTGGGTGGTGATTTTAATTTGCCGTTGGATCCTCTGTTGGATAGAAACTCTGCTTTTTCTTTTCGCCCTCCTAGAGCTCACAAACACTTATTACACATGTGCTCTTCCGTTAATCTTCATGATGTCTGGCGTCTTCATAACCCTACTGGCAGTGATTTTTCTTTCTTTTCCTCTCCTCATTCTAGTTTCCCCCGTATTGATTACCTCTTGGTTCATTCGTCTCTGCTACAATCTTTGTCTTCACCGTACATTCATCCTATTCTTGTCTCAGACCATGCGGCGGTTTCCTTCTCCCTCTCGGGGCTCGCCCCTAAGAAATCCTCCCCTTCGTGGAAGCTGAATACGGAAATTCTTTATGATGACGCTGCGGTCAGTGCCTTGTAAACTGAAATTGACCAGTTTTTTTCTGTTAATGAAGGGTCCGTTGATTCTCCAGTGGTTTTGTGGGACGCCTTTAAATGTACTCTTCGCGGTTACATCATTAAAGTTATGGCACAGAGGAATGCTGCCATTAAGAAGGAACTTTCTGATTTAGCAAACAGTATTAAATGAAATGAACTCCTTTTTCGTCAAACGAAAGATGAAAAAATTCTACAAACTATTAAAAATCTAAAATATTCGTATAATGCTCTTGTCACTAAGCGGGATCATATTGGTGTTCAAGAACAAAAATCTAAACGGTTGTTGTTAAAAAATCGTGCTGGTAAGGTTTTAGCAGCCACGTTGAAGTTCCAGGACTCTGGTTCTAAGTCGTCTCAAATTTCTTCTATCTCTGATAGATCCGGCGTTAAAAAATTTCAGACCAAGGAGATCCTTGCGGTCTTTCATGATTTTTATGATAATTTATACACTCCTACTAATCCATCGTCCTTGGAGGCTTGTCAGGAGTTCTTAAGTACTATTCCTATTCACTCTGTTTCTGACGAAGTTGGGGAGAAGCTAGGTACCTCAATTACAACTGAGGAAATTACTCTTGCTATCAAGGCTACTCGTTCTGGCAAGGCTCCGGGACCTGATGGCTTTCCCATTCTTTTTTATAAAACTTTTCTCCCTTTCATGGTCCCTCGCCTAAAGACCCTTTTTGATGCATTCATTCAACGAGGTGCGGTTTCCGGTACAGCGGCAGATGCTACTATTGTGGTACAGCGGTAGATGCTACTATTGTGGTTATCCCTAAGGAGGGGAAGGATATCACGGACCCTAAAAACTTTCGTCCTATTTCCCTCCTTAATATGGAGGCGAACATTTTTGCCAAAATTCTGGCTAAACGTTTGGAGTCCTATATCCCTTCTCTGGTTCATCCATCACAGACTGGGTTTGTCAAAGGTCGGCTAGCTAGGGACAACATTCGTACCTTTTGACATATTTTAGGGGCAGCTAAACGATCTACGCTTCCTGCTGCAGCTTTAGCCCTTGACGCCGAGAAGGATTTTGACAAGGTCTCTTGGCCTTTTTTGCAAGCTGTTCTTCGTGCTCACAATCTTGGGGACTCCTTTGTTAATATGGTGATGTCTCTTTATGCCCACCCTCGAGCGAATATTAGAGTAAATGGGGCTACCTCTGAGTTTTTTAGTCTTCGTCAAGGTACTCGTCAGGGTTGCCCCCTGTCCCCGCTTTTGTTTTTACTTGCTATTGATCCGCTTCTGAGACTAATTGATCTTCATCCAGACATTAAGGGATTTACGTTTGGTTTACAGTGCCTAAAATCAGCGGCGAACGCAGATGATGTCCTTATTTTTTCTGAGGATATTGTTTCAGCTATTCCTGCGATCACAGATATAATTGCTCTTTTTTCTACGGTCTCTGGCTATTCTCTAAACAGAGACAAGACAGAGATGTTTCCCCTTAATGCTTATTGTTTTCCGGCACATATGGGTTCTGCGGGTTTCAAATGGCAATCTAAACAGCTCAAATACTTAGGGATCTGGTTTTGTAGTACTTTATCGGATACTGTGGCTTATAATGAGACTCAGACCTTAATTAAAGTCCGTCATCTTTTAGAGACCTGGTCTCCTAAACACATTTCTTGGTGGGGGCGAGTCCAAACTTTAAAGATGATGGTTACTCCTATTGTTAACTTTATTTCGTCTATGCTCCCGTTGAATCTCTCCTCTTCCTTTTTTCATGAGATTGATTCCATCACTTCCTCATTTCTTTGGAATGACAAGAGAGCTCGAATTGCATATAAATCCTTGAGGAAACCCTACGATATGGGTGGCTGTAATTTCCCAGATTGGGGGAAGTATCAGGTTGCTTTTTTTAGCCTCTCAAGGAGCGTTGTGGTTTTCCTCACTTCCTGATCATACCCCTTCTTGGATGTGCATCGAGCAGGCCCTCTCTTTTCCTCTTCCGGTCTCCTCTTGTTTAACCACGTCTTCTTTATCTATTCTTTTTTCTTGTGCTATTATTTTGGACACCATTGCTGCTATTAAATTGGTCGATCGGAGATTGGCAACTCCGATTCATAAATTTAGGTGGTCGTCTTTGTGGCGTAATCCCTGCATAAAGGTTCTTATTGATCCTCCACTCATTCAATATTGGTCTGCCAAAGGTATCACGTTGGTACCGCATCTTTATAACTCCAATGACGACCCGTTACCCTTTTCTTCTTTAGCTCTGCAATTTTCACTCTCTAATCTGGATTTTTACACTTTCTTGAAAATTAAAGTCGCTCTTGCCAAAGTGCGTCTTGTTCCTAACTCCCCTATGGTTTCTCTATTTTCTTTGTGGCTCAAGTCTGGTCACATTGCTTCACGCATTTATACATTTTTGTCCTCAACATTTTCAGATTCATGCACTATTGCGCAGCAAAAATGGTCCCGTCACTTTGGTACGGAGATAACGGAGCACTTGTCGTCGGACACTTGGCAATTGATAGGTATGTTCTCTCTGCGCAATAAAATTGCTCCTTCTTTATTTCAATCCACATTTTTCTCCATCAACCTTCTTCATTAGACTCCTAAGCGGCTTTGTTCTCTTCATTTAAAAGATGATGATTTATGTTGGAGTTGCGGATTGGCGGTTGGTGACTATCCACATATGTTCTTTCATTGTTCACTTCTCCAGCCCTTTTGGGATCTTATTCATAAACATCTCATGTTAATTTTTCAAATTAAATTTCCTCTTTCTTTTGCTATGGTCTTATTGGGACCCTGGGCTTCCCAGGAACCTCTGCCGTTGGATACCTCAGATATGCAATTGTTGGATCTTTTATTGACTGTGGCTGTTAAGGTAATTCTTATGGAGTGGAAGTCTTTTGCTTCCGTTTCTTATCACACATGGTGGGCATGGGTATCCTTCTTGAGAAGTGCACACACTTCTGTGGATAGGGCTCATCTCACTCCCACTATTTCTTTTAATGTTTGGAGAACTTTAGATACCTATATGGATTTGGCCTCAAGGGGGTTGGTCGATCAATATCCCTTTGTGACGTCTGACTGACTGGTGTCTGTAGTGTTTTGCTTTGCTGCGCCATCCAGTGAGATCCTTCCTTTTCCTTTTTCTTCTTTCTACTTTCTTCTTTCTTTCTTCTTTCTTCTTTCTTCTTCCTTCTTTTTTGTCTTCTGTCCTCTTTCCTTTTCTCTTTCTCCGTTATCTTTCTATTTTAAATAATGATGCCACTCATGGGTTCCTATGATTCCCTAATGCCACTCTGTTTCTTGATTTTTATTCTTGTTTTACGAGATATCAGTTGTGGCAATTTATTGGCTATTATTTCATATTCTGATGAGTCTGTGGATCTTTCCTTATTTTTCATATTGGTATCATTATGAACTGTACCTAACTGTTTTTATCTTTTTAAAATCTTAATAAAACTATTGAACTTAAAAAAGCACTGGCACACCTGTTCGCCCTCGCCATGGAGCCTTTGGCGGCGTGGGTGCGCATAGACGCGCAGATGAAGAGCTTCGAATGGGAGGCTGGGCCATCTGACAGGATCGCGCTCTATTCCGATGACGTGCTCTTCTTCCTCACGGACCTCAATAAGTCAGGACCGAGGGTCCTTGAAATTATGGGGGTATTTGGGGAGGTGTCGGGACTCCATCTAAATGCGCGGAAATCCACACTGTGGACTCTGGAGGACGGTACGGAGCTGGGCACCTGGGCGTCGGCTCTGCAGGGAGCGACCGGGGGTATTAAGTACCTCGGGGTGTTCCTGATGGACATACCTCGAGTCTCGTGGGAGCGCAATGTTATCCCTGTCTGGGACCGAGTCCGGTCGGACATGAAAACATGGTCTCGTATGCCCTTGAATCTCTATGGACGCTCGGCCATTTTCAAGATGGTGGCCCTCCCTCGTTTGCTCTATCAACTTCAGAACCACCCCTACCTTATATCGTCGCAGTGGTTTCGCCAGGTCAATTCGGCACTGGGCCAGTTCCTCTGGGCCGGGGGTGCAGTGAGAGTGGCGCTCCGCACCTGTTTCCTCTCCACATATTGTGGCGGCTTGGCATCATCGGATGTCCTGTCATACTATCAGGCATCTCACTTGTTAGTATTGAATGAGTGGTGGTATGGAGATCGGGGTGATCCGGCTTACGCCCTGGAGAGGTATTTGATGGAGCCAGACACCCTACATACGCTATTGTACTCGGCAGGGAAGAGGAAGAGGCTCCCAGTGGTCACACAGGTGGTCTTTCAGATCTGGCGACGGGCGCTTTGTCGCATGGGATGGTGGAACAGGCTGACTGAGGAGACCCCGTTGTGGCAGAACGGTGGCTTACCGGCTTTGGCGGCCTTGCAGGGGTTCCGTGGCAGGGACGCAATAGGGATCTCGACGCTGGGCCATGTAATGAAAGGCACGACCCTTAAATCATTCCAGGAACTGAGGGACGAATATGACATGCCCCAAACCCAGTTCTTCAAATATTTGCAGTTCCGGCATGCCATCTCCCCTGCCCTGGAGGGTCTAGACTCCTTACCTGAATTCAGCCCTTTGGAAGCTAAGTTATTTATGGGAGAATTAGAGGACAAGAAAATATCCCGCATCTGCCAATCGTTGGTTATCCATTGCTCCTCCTCTCTAGCTAAATTGCGGACTGCATGGGAGGGAGATGTGGGAGTGCTGGAAGAAGAAGATTGGAGGGAGGCTCTTGCTGCTCCTAGGGAGGCGGCCGTTGTCGTGCGGTTGCGCTTCATCCAATTTAAATATCTACATAGAGCTTACTACACTAGAGAGAGACTGTGGCGCGCCGGTTTGATTGCATCCCCCGACTGTCTGAGATGTGGCCGGGAGGTGGGCACATTCCTACATACGGTATGGTCTTGTGGGGCACTGGAGCAATTCTGGACGAGTGTGTGGGACTGCTTAGATGAGGTATTGGGCTGGAAGCTCCCCCGTACATCGCAGCTGGGCCTTCTCCATGTAATGGACCAAGCGGGTGGCAACATCTACAAACGACACTTACTGCTCCTTGGCCTTACTGTGGCCAAAAGGGATGTAGCCCGCGCCTGGAAGGACCCCAGGGGCCCCCCAGTAGGAGTGTGGAAACAGGGATTAGATTACTGTATGGGACTAGAGCGTCCAGTGTTTGAGGCCCGGGGTTGCCCCAGGAAGCACTACAAAATATGGAAGAGATGGGCGGAGTACAGGGGATTGTGGCTGGAGCCGCCAGCACAGCGGGATGTCGCTGCTGACCAATTGTTTTGAGAACCGGGGTGAGGGAAGATATGCATCATCAGTTTATAATGACTATTTTCTTGGACCTGTAAGGACATCATGAAAGGGGCTAGGGCGGGATCCGGTAGGGGGTAGTTATTGCGGGACAATGGGGGTGGGAGAATTCCAACAAGTATGTTTTATTCTTGACTGCTGTATTCAGGCCCGGACTTGCCGTTGCGGGCACCGGGCAATCCCCCGGTGCGCCGCACGGGTGGTGGCCGGTTTTGGGCCCCTGGGGGCCGTTTTTGTTACAGGGCCGTTTTTGCAGCATAGCTGCAAAATCGTCCCTGTAACAAAATCGGCAAAATAAAACGGCCCTGGCAAAGAGCTCGGCGGGACCCCCAACCCCCCCTGCGGGGGAGGGGGTGGGGGCGAGCACTTTGCCAGGGCCGGTTTTGGTTCCCAGTCCGGCCCTGGCTGTATTGATTGCTACGCTTTGCATTTTGATCATATACTCACAGCTCCTCCGGTGTTCGGAGTACTGTGGTTGCCTTGCAATCTCACTCAACAAAACAATAAAATTTTGTTCTGAAAAAAAAAAAGCACTGGCACTCACCAGTTTCTTCTAGCTTGTATATAACTCGCTACCAGTCAAATGACCACTTTGTGCACAGCAGACAGTTGTGAGGCTCACGTCATAAGGTTCTATACATGCTGTGCAAGTTGTACAGAGAGAAAAGAGTAGGGTGCCCAAAAGTGAGATTACAAATCAGTACATTTGGAGGCTGCGCCAAAACCCAGCCCCGGGCTCGTAAAACTTCATTTGTCTCGCGGATATTTGATCCTGGTTAGGACTCACTCAATCCAACCTGTCTGCGTTGCTAAATCGAGCTCTTTCGTCTGTTCTGCTGAAGTGGGAGTGTCTCCAAATCAGGTCGATACAATAAAGCAATGCATTGCGTTAAGTAAAGAAGAAAGATAGGAGCTCAAATGTTGCAAAAAGTCTAAACAAGCACTTTCACAGTTGGTAACTGAGCTCTGACTCATCAGGTGCAATTTATGACAGCCATATGCTGTGCACGACTGCTGCTCTTTTTAAAGCAAAAAATACATAATCTTTTCTAATCAGGATTAACGCTGGAGCTGAGTTTTCCATAAATATTTCATGACAACCAACCCTGCCCACTGTCAACAAAGGAAAGCACATTTCAAACAGGAGAGATTTTCAAGCCAAACCCAGTCGACAGCATTATACTGTCATAACTTGCTGCGTTAGGAATACTTTGACCCTTGGCCGTGTTGGTGTTTGTACTTGTTTGCAAGAGTGGTGTCATATATTTTGTAGGGTCCGCACTCCCAGGTAGCGAAACAGAGCAAGGAAGTGTTAGACAGCTCAGAATACATTTTAGCAGCATTTTGTTTTATTTACTTGCATTGTTTTCTATCCTGCTGCCCAGGGGCCGCATGAGATTAATGAGCACTGGAGCCCTCAGTTAGGACAGATGTCTGCCACAGTGTGGGACTTACTCCTATCTCAAAGCCATGAAGAGCTAAGAAGTGCTGTTTTATCAATTTAGGTAGTGAGATATGGTTGCTTGTCATAAGAACTTTAAAGGCATGTGCTGCTTTGGCTGGAAATGTAACCACATTGGTTGACATATTTAAAGCAAAAAGCTCAACATAACACAATATCATACACAAAGCAATATAACAACTACATAAAAAAAATATGGAGGCAGATACATAATCCAAACAAAACGCAAAACAGCAACCACAATAAAACATAACAACATCACATTGCAATATTCCAGCACAAAAACAAAGCAGCACAAAAAAGAATGGAACCCACCACCATCAAAACAAAATGCCAAAAACGTTCTTGCCGCATGTAACCACTTTGAGAAACCTGCTTTCCTAAATGGAGTTAAAGGGTGTTTACAAGTAAAGACATTAAATAGCACCAGGGAAAAATGTTTTGGGTCCCGCTCCTTGACTCATTAACATTGCAGCACTACACAAAATATTTACAAATTACATATTGACAATGTACGTAATAGATAATAAAATGCTTTCTAGAGCAAGGGTGCACGCAAAGAGTGATTAAACATCATGCAAAGAAATACACTGATCACACATTATGGAAAGAGTTGACATTTAAGTAAAAACAGTTTGAATTTCACAAAGCTTCAGTTGTCACAAAGAGCAAGTACAGAGTGTTCTACACTATTATAAGAGGTACATAACAAGTGGCACGAAAAATATAAATCAAGGCATTTACGAATCTGCTGAAGTCATGCCTTTTTCTTTCCCTTGAAAAGCTGTGTTATTTAGAAAGGATTTATTTTTGTCTTTGAAGATATTTGAGAGTCGGGCTGGATCACAAAACATTTTTAACTGGCTCAATTAAATGTGCTTGGTGGTAAGACAGTGTTTGCTGCAAAACCTTTTTACCATTGTATTATGAAAGCAGTGTTGTAGGGGTGGTAATGTGTGGCAAACATATTTGTGCATACCTGTTGTGTTCTACTTGCCTGTGGTGGTGATGTTTTGTTTTTTAGCTGAATTATTGCAGTGAGTTATGGTTGTGTTGTACTTTGGTTGTTACTTTTTGACTGTAGTTTTGTGCCCTGTTAGGCTTGTATGGGGGCTGAGAGAGTGTGTTGTATTATGTTAGTGTGTTGTCTTCTGTTGTACTCTGAAATTACTTTAGAAAGGTCAACAATCTTATTAGGGTGTGGGGAGGTGGTAGCAAATGTGGGGAGGGATTTATGCATTTGTTGGTTTGTGATAGACAGAGTTTGCTGTCAGCAGTGGCGGATCCTCCGTTAAGGTGGAGGTGCGTCGTCACACTGCCCCACGAGCAGTGGCTCACTTTGTTATGTGCGGGTGGGGATCGGCTTTGTGACGCTAGAGCACTGTAGGGGGAAGAGTGGTGGCAATCCCCAAGTGCGCATGAATGCGTGGCTGGCCAATTTGGGCATGTTGTCCACCCACACTGCATTACAGCCTGGTGGAGAACATGCCCAGGCTCCCAATCACGTCTGGGCGCCAAGCCACGGCACTCAGATCAATCACAACGCTGCATTCCAACGTTGTGATTGGCTTAGGGGAACCTGGGCACACGGGTGCTTCCTGCTGCCGGACTACAGACAGGAAAAAGGTAAGAAGATGAAGAGGTGGCAGCCGGCCGTAGCAAGGTGTTTATTTTTTCTTCCTTTTCATTCCCCACCTGTTACCCGCCCCACCACCCCCATCCGGTAGCTGCCGCTACTGGCTGTCGGGCATGCTAACCCTTGTGTGGGGAACCCAGGAGTCTTGGACGAAATCCAGGACACCCTACAGGTTTATCTATGTTTGGGGACAGGGCAACAGATGCTTCAGGGTTGGAAGTGTAGGGTGGGGGGCAGTGGGGAGGATGAATTTTATGTTTTGTTTTGTTGTATTTTAACATACAGTTGACACCCGGCTTCTATGCCCTACATACCCACTGGATCATGGTGAGAATGGTGGTCCTCCTATACAGGTCCTCCACTGGACCAAGTGGCCCCTCCTTGAGAATAAAGTTAGCCAACTGGTTACCTGGTTTACCTCAGATAGTTAAAACTCTGTCTTGGAACGTAAATGGCCTCCTTGATCATATTAAGAGGTCAGCCACTTTGCGTTACATAGACGCTTCCACCCAGAGGTGATCATGCTCCAAGAAACCCACCTCTTAGGCTCACAATGTACCTTTCTGGGTCGTTTTGGATATGACCACATGTCCTACGCTGATTTCTTCCCGGGCTCACAAGGTGTAGCGATCCTACTGCACAAGGCCGTTCCGTTGGTGGCCTACGCGGCTCACACAGACCTCCAGGGTAGATAGATAGGGATTGAGGGCTGCCTGGACGCTGAACATTATAACTTTTTGTCGACCTATGTACCCCAGCAAAACCTGCAATCAATGTTGCAGACGCTTCAGGACCTCCTGGTGGGCCTCCACTCTAAGACCATCCTGATTGTGGGCGACTTTAATCCAGTCTCAGACCCCGTGCTGGACACCTCTCGCCCTCCTCGACTTGGTTGTTGCACACACTCCTCACAACTCTCACTGTGGGCCAATTCAATGGGCCTGTGCTTTGCATGGGGGGGTGTGGCACGCCTCTGGGAGGGCCTATACCCACTCATCTGTGGCACATAAAACACATGCACATAATTTTACCAAAAGTTCAGCGGAAGCGACAGTACACACCCTTTGACCTTCACTTTCACTCACACGCACATGCTTACATATATACACACAAATTCACACTTACACATACTCACAAAAACAAACTCTCACCCGCAACAACACACACAACATACATTAAAAGCATTTTTTAAATACCTCAGCTTCCAGAGAAGGTCATGTTTCAACTAATTGAACACCAGTTTTACAACACTAATAGTGAAAAATGTTTTTATAATCCACTATTAGTGTAATAATATAATTGACAGAGTACAAAGAGTGTGCAGCCCCAACTGACGTCCATAAGGACAAGCTGCCACTGTGTTCCTGGCACTGATTTTGCCACCTCTGAGGCCAAGGGACTCAAAGGCAGTGCCAGGGGTAGCAAGGGGCAAGCCAGGGGTCGCAGCTGCGACTGCTGGTGACCCCTAAATGACGTCCATGATAAAACATTGTCAAGGATTGATCTGATCTGTCTCCCAGCTGCGGCAGTCTGACAAGGAGACGGGACAGCATCAAGAAAACTGTTTAACAAGCAACACCCAGGTCCCGTATCCAAAGTCTAGTAGCATGCATTCCAATAACCAAGCCGGAAGGACCCAATTTTCGAGCATCATGTCCATGCTTAACGTTTCCTTCATGGCATCTAGTCCCGATAGCTCCCCCAAATGCTTTAGAAGCCTTCAAGTCAATGAAGGCCTCCCTTTCAGTTATAAACAAAGTAATCCTTGGTGACGGGAATAATGTTCTTCTTGTGCCTGGGATGATAAGGCCCTAACACTCCACAGCTCCCACACGAGAGAGTCAATAAGCTAAGAGGCCTCAGCGTAATGGAGTTTGGGACTCCAGTTGGGGCTTCACTCAACCTTTCACCCTTGAGATGAGCACCAATTTTCTATCAACGACTGTATCTAATCTGAAGAGCTCAAGAGACCCCAGAAAAAAGCTGGGGACAGCAGGCCCACCAGAAACGCTGATTATTATTTAAATCTGTTTTTATTATTTCATATGTAAACATATTCAAACAGATACAAGCACAGGTAATGGTTACTCCATTTTAAACACCATTGTCAGATACAATATGTTTCGTCGTACAATATACAGTATTTACTTTACAGCAAAGTTAATGTACCAAGGGGTCTTAATCACACCGGAAGTGGTGTGCAAGGGTAGTTTTATAATATTTTCCTTACTTATCCGTAAATGCCAATGCTAATACAGGAAGCATTCTTGCCCAATGAGTATGACGTATCCATTTGGGCTGTACCTGTAGATAGTGGGAGGCGAATGAGTAAGGGGTTGGACAAAGCAAGAATAACTAGGGAAACCTGGCCCAACTGGGGTGTTAACTGGCCCGTGTGTGCGGATCGCAGATGGGGCATGGGAATAAGTGGCTGCAAGCGTCAGGTGCAGGCTTTAGCGAGTGAGCGTGGGTATATTGCCCCTTCTGTGGCATGTTGACCTCAGCTACGCAAAGGTGTAGCAGGGGTCTCACAGTCCATGCCTCCACTGGAGAGGTGATGGTGGAAGTGCGTGTATCCTGTGGTAGTTTGCCCTGAAGCTCGTGTAAAATAGCGTTCTAGTTCACACCTTTGGGGATTTTGTGGAGGCTTAGAGTGTCTCCAGTATGCAGTGCCACACTTTCCGCCTTAGTCGACACCAGTAACCAGCATCTCCAGGCTTTAGAGGTAGGAGGGTCAGGTGACTTCCACCATTTCATGATCAGGCGTTTGGCTTCTAACATGCCCAGATGATCAAGAAAGCAGGAAGTGACTTTCTGCCTTTTACCACTTGGATAGAGATGTAATAAACACCCCTCCCAGGTGTGTGGCATATTGTGAACAGTGCAGGCAACTAAGGCGCTGACAATCGATCACCAATATGTGTTCAGGTATGGGCAGGCACACAGCATGTGGAGGAGATCGGAATCAGCAGTTCAACGTGTGCGGCATACTGCGTCTGTGCAGTGAAAAAATCATGTTTATTTTGGCAGGTGTGAGGTATGCCCTTTGTATAATGTAGTGCTGGATGAGGCGAAAACAGACGTTGCAGGGAATATTGGTGGGACTACCCATACTTCTGCCAATTCTTTGTCGGTGAAGGGGCGATGCCTCCCAGTATTGCCTCAAAGGCGTTAGTGACACCTCTGTGTGTTGTCTCAGTGAAGCCGCGAAGCATTTAGTGAGATGTCTCCCTCATTCCATGACATGTAAGTACTGAATGATTAAATGTGCTGTGTGCTCATTGGTCATGTCCCCCATTGGTTAACCAAAGTGGTAATTAGTGAGATGTACAATAGAAATTGACCGGGAGGTAGGCCAGTGACTGACAGTGTGTCATAAGGTACCAAGGTGCCGTTCTGATACAGGTTGCTTAAAGTGTGGAGTCCCACCTCTAGCCAAGCCATCAGCTCCGTGGATGAGGTTACAAGGCCACCCCTTGGCATGCCCTGCAAAGGCAGTGCTGGTGCGTATGGCAATGAAGAGCAAGTAATATATATACTTCTGTGATAACACCGATATGCAACTATCAGTAGAGGAGATTCAGGTAGTCTGCATTTGGCACAGACGTAAAACAGCCGATCTATAGACGCGGTCGACCAGGACAGGGAGAGAGCAGCAGTGTCATGTAGCTGGAGTCCCGCCAGCCATTTTAACACCCAACGAAGTTGTGAGGGGGTTTAGTATTGTTCCATGTTTGGAACCACCAATCCACTGCGTTTAGTTGGCAGGTAAAGTTTAATGAGGGCTACCCGGCAGCGGGAATTGTTCCATATGAATTCTTCACGGCCCGTTCAAATGTGCAGAAAAGGGAGGGTGAGATGTACAGAGGTAGGTTGGTAAAATAGTATAAAAGACTGCATAGGGCCACCATTTATAAAAAGGGCTATCCGGCCCATGACCGACAGTGGAAGTGTGCACCAGAAAGACATCTGAGACCGGAGAGCTGTGATCACCTTCCCCTGATTCCCATCTAGCCGGTATGCCTGCTGATGATACATTCTTATTCCTAAGTAACGGGAGGTGTCGGGTTGTCACCTAATGTGACCACCGTTGAGAGTGAGATTAGGCTCTGGGCACCCATGCGTGAAAGGATAAGGACATGATCTGTTCCAACTAACCCGCTGTCCAGAAAGGAGGCGAGTATTTGGGCCAGGGTGATTGGGATCAACCGCATATCTCAAAGGTATAATAAAATGTCGTCAGTATATAGCGAGACTATGTGTGTGCCGCCTCCCAAGGGGATACCCCAGTCCGCTCCCCGTCCTCGGTTGGCAGCTACAAGAGGTTCAATGGCCAGGGATAAAAGCTGCGGAGACAGCGGGCACCCCTGATGATATGGGGGCAGAAATATAGGAGCCAGTATTTACCCTAGCTGTTGGCGTTGTGTAGAGCAAATGGATCAGCCAGAGGAATTTGCCTCCAATGTCATATATGGGGAAAGTGCAAAAACAACAATTTATGGACAGAATGCAGAACAATGTCATACATTCACCCCAATACAGAGATCTAGGCCTAAATCCATCATTTTTTTGCTCACCATGCCATTCCAGTTTTAACCCAGCCATATGCAAATCAGTCTTGACCCTGTACCCAATGGGAACAGTCCAGCCTGAACTGCCAGGCCATGTCCTCCTTGGACTGGAAACAAGCATCCTAGCTCCGGTTTTGGGGTTTCACCCCTCTTCAGCCAGGATAGCTTGACTCCAGTGGCATGGAGAGCACAGGACCCACATCTGGGCATACCCGTCTCACTCGGGGTGACAAATGCAAAAGCAACAATGGATGGACAGAATGCAGAACAATGTCATACATTCACCCCAGTACAGATATCATTTTTTTGCTCACCATGCCCTTCCAGGTACGACCCAGCCATATGCAAATCAGTCTTGACCTTGTGCCTAATGGGAACAGTCCAGCCCGAACTGCCAGGCCAGGTACTCCCTGGACTGGAAACAAGCATCCTAGGACCGGTTTCAGGGCATCATCCTTCACCAGCCAGGCTAGCTTGAATCCAGTGATGTAGTGAGCACGGGACCCATGTCTGGGCATACCCTTCCCACTTAGGGCGACATATGCAAAAGAAACAATTGATGGATGGAATGCTGGACAATGCAAACATTCACCCCCAGTCACAAGGATCTGGGTTTAATTCATCATTCTTTTGCTCACCGCACCACCCCAGTTTGGACCCAGCCATATGCAAATCAGTCTTGACCCTGTTCCTTTTGGATCAGTCCAGCCTGAACTGCCAAACCAGTTCCTCCCTGGACAGCATGTTTCAGACCATTTTAGGACAGGCCAACATGTTTCATTGCCAAATACCTCGCTGCAATTTCATCAGGGTTTGGGGCCAGTCTTCACCTCACTGGTATTCCAATTTAAGCCAAGGGTGACATGTGAAGTAAAGTCGGACCCACGCCCAAACAAGGTTGACGGGCGGCAACTGCATGTGTCTGCAGGGGATGTGTAACTCACGAATGGAGGACTCTCCCTAGAAGGTGGGGTGCTGGTATGAACTTCGCCGGTATGAACTTTGAGGGCAACCACCTGTCACCCTTGGCTTAAATTGGAAGAGATGGGATGAGTCAATCATGAAGATATGTATAGGTGCGATATGAGAAGGAAATTCAAAATGGGCTTGCAACATTATTCAAAGAATAAAGGCAGTATCAATTTAATATGGCATTAGCGACAATGGTATAATAATGAACATTTAAATGTATGGCACATTAAAGATATCTCAGTTATTCCTTCGTATGAAAATGGTGTCTAATATGTGGAAGAAAAGCTATGAACTAAATTCCTTTGAAGGCCACCAAAAAGATATTTATGGTGGCCTTTAATGTCACAATATGCTAAGAAATATGTAACAACCTGTGGAGAGTATACCCAAGGGAAAAGTGCACATCAGAACCCGCAGGTTTATTGTTACCTTTGCTATTACCACCAATGCCATGGCACAGAGTTTCCTTCTGTCTGGCCTGCCACCAGGGCCGGACTGGTAAGTCCGGGCACTGGGCTATCCCCCGGTAGGCTGGAGGGGGTGGGGCCGGTTTAATGACAGGGGGCCGGTTCTGTTGCTGGGGCTGATTTGGCCGTGTGGAACCGACCCCTGCGTGAGTCAGAGACAGTCATTACATTAACAACAGCCAGGCATTACCTTCTCTTTCCTCCTTTTGTTTATTTGCTCCCCTGTGAAATGGATCCAAAAAAGAAAAACACGTTTCCAGCAAACGTGTTTTTCTTTTTCTACATTTTTCAATTTCTAAGTGTGCAGCCTCGTGGTGGAGAGAAATAAAACATTCAGAATATGAAAAATAGCTTACTAACTAACAAACTAAAGCAAGACACCTAAACTCATTAGGTCCACTTTACAGTGCATGCCAGTGAAGCACTACTTTTGTTTTCTCATCTCTCAACATTTCTTACCCTGGGTGGGGAAAGAGCACTATTTCTGGAGGTACTGAAATACATGCTTGATGGGTGAATTCGAAAACAAAATATGTAAAGCGGCTTTGTGTTCACAAACGTGGTCTTTTTAAACCATACTGCTTATGTTTTGTAAGGATATAAGCAATGGGCATTGAAACGGGTCCCTTCTACGCCCTGCAGTTTTGGCCTTAACTTTTCAGGCAAAAGCACTCACTAATTTCTGAATAATGAGTGTGAAAAGAAAAAGATAACCATGATGTTTCCTGCTTACATTTCACATGCTTTACTTAATCTTGTATTCCCTATGAGTGTTTACTTTTCTAGAATGTTGTTGTTTTTAGGCCGCATATTGCTCTTGTCTAGTGCGTGATTTGAATTGAGTCACATCCAGGTGTTTATAGCGGGTCAGTACAGTGCAAGTTTCTCTCAGTGAGGCAGTATGGTGTTCAGTGGGGGGAGAGGAGAGGGGCACTATGGTCACAGCTGCTGAATTCGGAACTGGAGAACCAGGTTCAAGCTTCATGACCACTCCACCAGACCACTCTCCTGAGGGTGCACATTCCCATGCTAGACCTTAGAAGGCCCCACAAGACCTTAGAAGCCCTGGTGTCTTAGCTCCAGCAGGTGGACCCTAGCAGGGGCAAGTGTGGGTTAACCTAGAAGGCCTGTCCGCCACAATTCATTCTGAAGTTCACCTTCAGTCTTGCAGGCAGGCCTAGCAATCAATCATATAATTTGTAAAGCGCATTACTCACCCGTGAGGGTCTCAAGGCGCTGGGGTGGGGAATGCTGCTACTGCTCGAAAAGCCAGGTCTTGAGGAGTTTTCTGAAGGTCAGCAGGTCTTGGGTCTGCCGTAGGTGAATGGGGAGGGTGTTCCAGGTCTTGGCGGTTAGGTGGGAGAACGATCTGCCACCGGAGGTCCCTCTTCGGAAGCGGGAGACTGTGGCGAGGTCGGCAGAGTGGAGCTGGCGGGTGGGGTGTATAAGCTGAGTCGTCTGTTGAGGATCATTGGTCCGGTGTTGTGGAGTGCCTTGTGTGCGTGGCTGAGGAGCTTGAAGGTTATCCTCTTGTTGACTGGGAGCCAGTGCAGGTCTCTCAGGTGGGGTGTGATGTGGCTGCGGCGAGGGATGTTGAGGATCAGGCATGCAGAGGCGTTCTGGATGCATTGGAGCCGTCTCAGGAGTTTGGCCGAGGCTCTTGCGTAGAGGGCGTTTCCGTAGTCCAACCTGCTGCTGACGAGGGCCTGGGTGACCGTTCTTATTGTTTCAGTGGGGATCCACTTGTAGATCCAGCGGAACATGCGGAGGGTGTTGAAGCAGGAGGAGGAGACAGCGTTGACCTGTTTAGTCATGGAGAGGGTGGAGTTGAGGATGACCCCTAGGGTGTTGGAGCGGTTCCCAGTGCGGTCGGCCATCAGGAGTCGTCCCAGGCCGAAGGGGTGGATCCGAGGATGAGGACCTCCGTCTTGTCCGAGTTCAGCTTCAGTCGGCTGTTCCTCATCCATTCAGCGACGGCCTTCATTTCTTTGTGAAAGTTGGTTTTGGTGGTGTGAGGGTCCTTGGTGAGGGAGAGGATCAGCTGGGTGTCATCAGCGTAGGAGATGATGTTGAGGTCGTGGCGACAGGCGGCTTGGGTGAGCGGTGCCACATAGATGGTAAACAGAGCTGGGCTGAGGGATGAGCCCTGGGGTACGCCGCAGATGATCTCGGTGGCTTCGGAGCGAAAGGGGGGAAAGCGGACGCTCTGTGTCCTGTCAGAGAGGAAGGAGGTGGTCCAGGGCCTTCTCTTGGATCCTGCGTTGTGGAGACGTGTTCGTAGTGTGTGGTGGCAGACTGTGTCGAAGGCGGCTGACAGGTCCAGGAGGATGAGGTCCGCCGTTTCTCCGTTGTCCAGCAGGGACTTGATGTCATCGATGGCGGCGATGAGGGCAGTCTCGGTGCAGTGGTTGCTGCGGAACCCAGACTGGGAAGGGTCCAGGATGTTGTTCTCTTCAAGGTAGCGGGACAGTTATTCGTTGACGGTCTTCTCGATGACCTTTGCCGGGAACGGGAGCAGGGAGATGGGCTGGAAGTTCTTGAGGTCCTTGGGGTCAGCCTTGGGTTTTTTGAGTAAGGCGTTGATCTCGGAGTGCTTCCAGCTCTCCGGGAAGGTTGCTGTCTCGAAGGAGGAGTTGATGACTTTCCGGAGATGGGGTGCGATTGATGTGCTGGCTGAGTTGAAGATGCGGTGTGGGCATGGGTCTGATGGAGATCCGGAGTGGATGGTGTTCATGATCTTGATGGTGTCGTCGTCGTTGATGTTGGTCCAGGAGAGCAGGCGGTTGGTGCGGATGGTGGTCGTGGGGGCGGAGGTCTGACTGGTTGTCGGGGTGGTCGTGGCATTGAAGCTGTTGTGGATGTCTGCGATCTTACGGTGGAAGAAGGTGGCCAGCGAGTCGCACAGGTCTTGCGAGGGTGGGATGTCGTTGGTGTCGGAGCTGGGGTTGGAGTCAGAGTTCCTTTACGATGTTGAAGAGCTCTTTGCTGTTGTGCGCGTTGTTGTCTAGGCGGTTTTTGAAGGAGGCCCTTTTGGCTGATCTCATGAGGTGATGGAGTCTGCGGGTGGCGTTCTTGTGGGCTACGTGGCTGTCCGGTGTTCGTTCACGGAGCCAGATCTTCTCCAGCTTTCGGCAGGTTTGCTTGGAGGCCCGAAGGTCTTCAATGAACCAGCTGGCTTTCTTGTTGGTGTGACTGTTGGAGGGTTGATCGGGGTGAGGGTGTTGGCGCATTCGTTGATCCACTGTCTTAGGTTGCGGTTGGCGGTGTCGGGGTCGGTGGAGTCGGCGAGTGGGCTCTAGGCGAGGGTGGTGGTTAACTGGTCTTCGGTGACTTTGCTCCAGCAGCGGCAAGGCATCTGTTGGGTGTAGTGGTGCGTGGTGGGTTTCTTGAAGGTGAAGTGGATGCAGCGATGGTCGGTCCAGTGGAGTTCGGTGGTGTGGTTGAAGGAGACGTAGGGGCTTGCGGAGAAGATGGGGTCAAGCGTGTGGTCGGCGGAGTGGGTGGGTGTTGTGACGAGTTGTCTCAGTCCGAGGTTGGCTACGTTGTCGATCAGGGTGGTGGAGATGGTGTCATTGTTGGTCTCGAGGTAGAAGTTCAGGTCCCCGAGGAGGACGTAGTCCATGGAGGCGAGGGCGTGTGTGCTGACGAAGTCGGCGATGGAGTCACTGAACTGTGGTAGGGGTCCGGGGGGTCTCTAGATGAGGGTTCCTCTGAGGGTAGTGTTGGGGTCGGTGTGGATCTGGAAGTGCAGGTGTTCAGCGGTGCTGAGAGTGTCGTCGGTGTTGGTCGAGACTCTGAGAGTGTTTCTGTGGACGATGGTGATTCCTCCTCCTGCTCCTTTGGTGCGGTCCCTGCGGGTGATCTTGTATCCTTCCAGGATGGCTATGGCTATGTCAGGTGCCGGCGTGGGGTTCAACCAGGTCTCCATCAGGAAGGCGACGTCTGGGGAGGTTGAGTCGATTAGGTGCCAGAGTTCAACGACGTGTTTGCGGGCGGAGCGGGTGTTGAGAAGGATGCATCTGAGGTGGTTGGGTTCTTTCCTGGTCGTCAGCATGGTGGGGCGGATGCTTGTGAAGCTGCAGTTCGGCAGGTGAAATCTCCGTGGGTGCGCTTCGGGGCAGCAAAGAAGCAGGTGTGTGATCGTCCGGTGTTGAGTGCAGGGAGGGTTCTGGCATCGTAGCAGTGTCGGGCATCGTGGCGTTTGCGGGGTCCAGGGGTCCTGGCCCTGGGCACGGTCCAGGAGCGGACAGACGCAGACGGACTTGCCTTAGGCGCGCCTTCGGCGCCCCAGTGGTGCGCCCGCTGCTCGGCCTCCATATGAGGGGATGTTGGAGGGAGGAGCAGCTGGGAGGTGGGAGCGGGGCGGTGAATGGGATTGCTGGGGGGCGGGCCGCAGGGAGGCAGCGGCAGGAAAAACAGGGGGGCCGTGGAGAACGGGAGACAGGAAGGAAAAACAAGTTTAGGCAAGAAACAAGTACAGGCACAGAGGAATAAAAACAAGTCTGGACAATAAAACAAGTACAGGCACGGGAATAAACAGAAGTCTGGGCAAGAAAGCAAGTACAGGCACAGGGGAATAAAAACAAGTCTGGGCAAGAAAGCAAGTTAGGCACAGGGGAAAAACAAGTCTGGGCAAGAAAGCAAGTACAGACACAGGGGAAAAAAACAAGTCTGGGCAAGAAGCAAGTTAGGTACAAGATTAGGCAAAAGCAATGCAGGCAGAGCCGTGCAGCAGCGTGGGGAGCAACCTGCCTGCGAGCAGGGTCAGAGGTCGCCCCTCTCCATTGTCCCTCAAAATCCCCCTTTACCCGTCCCCACCACCCACCGCTCTTACCTACACGGACCGCGGCTGGCGCTAACTTCAGGTGGGGGACTCGTGTTTGCAAGTATAATATGGTTTTAAAAGCACTTGCCGCCTCCTTCCTGGCCTCCAACAATTTTCGGCAACAATAAAAATATCATGATAACTCCAGTGATTCATGTTCTTAGTAGAGACAGAAGGTGTTTAGTCTAGTGGACGTTTTGAGATATGGAAAGAGGGTTCGTGTGCCTGCTGCTAAGAACACGTACCATACAGATCACAAAGTGCACATAATGTAAATAGTGTAACTGCAACAAATGAAACTGGTCCTAGGATGCTTGTTTCCAGTTCAGGGAGGACTTGGCCTGGCAGTTCGGGCTGGACTGTTCCCATTGGGCACAGGGTCAAGACTGATTTTCATATGGCTGGGTTCAAACTGGAATGGCATGGTGACCAAAAACACAATGGATTTAGGCCCAGATCTCTGTACTGGGGTGAATGCATGACATTGTTCTGCATTCTGTTCATCAATTGTTGTTTTTGCATAATGTAAATAGGTCAGTGGGTTCCTGCTTTTGCCAGAGAGACCCTATTGTTACTTGCAGTTAATAACACCTTCAGCGCGGCGCGAATTTTCGCGCTGTGCTGTAGGTTCTAATGAGCCAACGGGCTCATGACGGAACGGTTCCGTCATGAGCACAGCTCAACCGACGCTCATGACGGAACCGTTCCGTCATGAGCATCGAAGGGGTTAAGTTAAAATCCTAACATAGAACAGTGAACTATTAACTGTCATGTAAAAGTTGCATGCAAACTGCAAAGTATACATTAGAGTGTTATGGTTTTTTCCCCAGTCTTTGATTATCCTAATGTTACAAAAATGGGTTCATTTGGGTAGAAATCAATTCTGATTATTAAAGAGAACCCCCAACCAGGCCAATCACTATTAAGCTATGCTGTTTACCAGTATGGTTGTCATGTGACTCCTACACCTTGTAGTCCTTTTTCTTATGTAACATTTCCTATACAGTGATTTGCACATGTATGATTGATTCTCTCTGTGTAATATGTGTGATGTAAAGCGTGCTGACACCCTACACGGCTATAAGTGGTGCTGTAAATTTTCTGATACTTTATTATTTTGACATTTTTACACATGCTAACAGCCTCTGCCAAGATTTTTACTTATTAGTACCAGTGGAACATACAACTGCAGCAGTGAGAAAGGTGACCAGTCATTCTTTTCATGGGGCCCTCCACTTCACAGCAGCACAAGTCACATTTCTTAGTAACTTTTGATACGTTTGAGGTATAAACAATTTATTAGTTAAAATCGTCAGATTATGCAGCAAATGATGTATTATGTGGCAAATATGACAGAGCCATAATTATGTTGAAAACATTTCCAAACTAGGTTATTTTACCATTCATGTTTGAACTGCTCTTGTGGAAAAGGGAGGAGAATTTCTGATGACAGAACCTCCATGGCTGGGAGACAAAAGGCTTGCAATTCCACTTTTAAGGATATTTGGGACATTCTATGATTGGAAACGTATCCCACTTTGTGAAAGTAATTTAATGTCAATAACTAATATTAAACCTTAAATAAACATGTGTATCCATTGGTTAAATTAAATAACGTAATAAGCTGTAACCGGTTAGTTAAATGGGAAACAAATACTAAAAATTGGGATATTTTGCTCTTCCTGCCACACCTCTGACTCCGCCCACTGACCCAATCCACGGGTTATTCCAGACCTCTGATTCTACGCCCACAGTTCCCCTAATTTTTTCCCCCACTTCGACCACTGGGTGGTGGGAGCTGGGTGGCACTGTATGGGGGCGTCGCGACCATGCCAGAGCAATGAATTAAAAGCAAAAGGGGTCAAAAGGGGCCTCAAGGGGCAGCAGGGCTAGGCCCGGCCCGGTTCCGCAGTGTAGCGGTTTTGTTTGTTGTGAGCAGGGGCGGAGCGTGGTGGTGGCTGGCCTCAGGCTCTAGGCCAGGCAGGCTCTGATTGATGACTCGGGAAGCGGCTATACCGGACCCCGATCCTCCATGTAACTTAGCCAGCCATGAGCCATCACCAACCCTCAGTGGTCGAAACATGCTACATGCATCAACCTGGAATCCAGGAGGACCTCGATGGCATGTGGTGAGCAGGGGGCAGGTGGAGGCGGAGAGTCTTCGCTATATTTCGGCCAAAGCATCACTCGGGCTTTTTCCAGAACTCATTAGAGAATACATACACAGCAAAACTAATTGATAAAACGTACATTGCCTCACTCAGGGGAAGCCTAACTGGTCTTCTGTTACTTAAAAAAAATATATATTATTATTATGGGCCTTTTTTCCTCAATGAACTGAGAAATTCCGACACTTCCTTTTTCAAGAACTATTCAGTGAGTGCACCCTTATGGCAGAACAACTCACCCCATAGGGCACCCAAATCTTGTAGTTGCACCAGACCGCTACAAAGATCAGTCATTCTGTATAAAAAGCAAACAAAAAATTACTCAGCCCACACACAGCATTGCTGCAAACGGTTCAGCAAATGTTTAAAATAAATAAAGTGGGTGCTCACTGTCCCATATTGCTGCATTCACCTCAGATGTGCAGTCACTGACCTATCACAGTTTTTACACCCTAGCAGTGACGTGCCAGGGGAAGAGCCAAGAAAGGAAATCAGTCCTCTTTAGAAGTGTTACTTCCGGTCGCACTAAAGAAAGAGTAGTAGCTCTTTGCAAAAGTGTTGGTACCACAAGGGTTGAAGTACACATTGACTTGTACACTTTTTACTATGAACCTTTGCACAATTGTTTGAAGGTAAGTCCGTTTTAAATGACTATGCTATTTTATATGAAGAATAAATTGGTTATATTTAAATTCATGTTTCGTGCTCGATATTTCATTTTGTAGTGTTCTCTGTAGGAATGTTTGTGATTTATGACTGGGTATCCTGGTGCTCCATAAGGTAATCATTTACTATTTTATTTTATTTATATATAAAGTTTTATATAACGCGAACAAGATCCCAAAGGAAATCAGAGTGCTTTACAATAAATTGGTAGAGAGGACAACATGAAATAAACCTAGTAATTGAGAAAAGGAGAAAAAAAAACTAAAACAGTAAACAGAGGAACAAATATAAGGTATAATATTGCTTTGGTTGATTTCTTCACACTGGCAGAGAGGAAGGGCAGGAGTTGTCTTGTCAGCAGAGCGATCTGTGGTGGTATCTTCTTGCCTTTATAGTTGTTGGATTATACCAATTGAAGTAGGGAAGACAAGACTTGACAGGGCTGTCCTATACTATCCTAGCTCATTAGCCATGATGGTGCATCAACACAACTACATGTGCTCCAATTGACACCGCACAACATATGAACAACAACCGATGCATGCTTTAAAAGTTAATACAATCTAATATGTAATGAAAATGTGTTGGAAAAATCCTGTCTCAAATTTTCTTGGGGGGACAACCCCCCAAACTCCCCCTAGTAGTGGTTGCTCACTGCGCTTGCTCGCTACACACCATGTGGGGGCTGGTCTCACTTTTACTTTGTTCTCTCTGATTCACTACTTGTGTCTATTTATGGTGCTCTCTGAAAGAAGGTCTATAGGTACATATGACTTGGTGGGTAACCTGGTGCTCTTTAAGGTCATCATCTACTATTTACTGTGCTTTGAAAGTTGATATAATTTGAATATGTAATGTAAAATGTGCTGTAAAATTCACCATTTTGGTCTGTCTTTTTTCAAAATGTTCTGGGGGGGGAGAAGCCCCCCCAAACTCCCGTGGTAGTGGTCGGGCTCACTCGCTGCGCTCACTCGCTATGGGCCAGACGGGGGCTGGTCTGGAAAAATTGGCCAGGGCTGCTTTCAGTTCCCCGTCCGGCCCTACCTGCAACGGTCCGACTGGCGGATGCGCAGGGGCAGAGCAAGCACACACAAAAGACGGGCGGAGACGGCAGGAAGCTGCTTGGTGTTTTAGCAGTTTCGTGCCTGCAGCTCCCTGCTGTTGGAGCCACTTACCTTATGCTTCCGGGTCTTCTCACACTGTGTTGACGTTTTTGATGTGGCCTTCTCCGGCATCGACTGTTCTTTGCTTTTCTTGGCGGCTCCCATCGCTTTCCTTAATGCCTGGATGGTGAAATCTGTGGAAAAGACAAAATAAGCCATTTAAAGCATCATGCATTTGCAAGTTTTGGTTAATGCGCTATGCGCTGTTATAAAGCCTCAGATACCTATCTAATGATGTCACTCTGTGTGGATACAAGGATTGCTATGTCTGTAGTAAGCATATCAAACCTATACAAGTAAACAAATGGAAGATTGGTTAATGAGTTGGGAATAAACTATTTTAACACAGAATACTTTTGCAGATTACATGAAGGTCCTGTAGTTTTGTTTTATTTTTCATTTTTGAGTTATAAGACAGCACAACGGAAATTAATGTTTTACTTTGTATCATTACTAGTTATCAGCATTTGGGACCTACTTGGTTGCTTCACTAATAAATCTAGGTAAGGTGAGGCAGTATAAATAGAGATACACAATTTAAGAGCTAGACGACCCATTTTCTACTCATACATATGTTTTCTATTTTCTAGCCCAACACATGCAAATACTAATAAGCCTGCTTACATACATACCGTCATATGGGAGAGGGGAGAATTAAGTTATATAATCACGATCTTTACTTGATACATTTTGTTTCACACACGACACTAGCCTGACACTCATTTTTCTTTTCTCTTTCATAGGAAGAACCAGTTCAGCCCTGAGTAGACAGTTGCACCATAGAGCAGTCTGCAAGGGACATCTGTTTTCTCTCGTCCCATCCCCTCTTGCGGCCGGGCTGGGTATACTTTGACTCTATTGGGTTTCCTGGCCTGAGGGAGAGGTCGGGATTAGCTTCATGGATTCCTATTGCTCCTGTGGCAAGGTACACAGGTAAGAACCTTACAGAACGCCAAACCCACATTTTCTTCTGCCTGAGGGATATTGAAGCATGAATAAGTAAGTAATAGTTTATGTGCATAGTTAATTAAAACCATTGCAATACAAGCTTTAAATTTCACGTCAACATATAAAAGACAATATATCACTACAACCTTTAAATTCCATCTATATACAAATGAACAATTTATTACCACACACAATTTTTCCTTTCCAGTTAAATCATATATATATATATATATATATATACATAGCAAGTTCAATAGAGATGCAAAAGATTATCCTCAGGGAAGAGTACTTACTTTCGCACGAAAATATGATGGGCCGCGGAAAACTTTGAAAAATGCGGCACCTCATGCATTGGAAGTAAGGGCAACCTCTAAATCAAATGGAAGTACAGAAACAGAACAGTCAGGGGATGACGGAGCCGATTTGAGTGCATCCTCATCCACATCAACATCCACAGTGAACCTTTTTTTTAGAGGAATTCCAGCTGATGAGAGACCCCCGACACCAGGGCGGACGGGGCAGGCCACGAGGCACAAGAAAAGAAAAAGCCGCAGAGAGACAAGCAGGGGCGGCAGATACAAACCAAGACTGACCGACCGGGATTGCGGGGCAAACCCACAGCAAGAGAGGAGCCAGGAAATAGCCCCAATACAAGATCTGACTATTATTAATTTAACATCAAAGATATTAACTAAATTTCCCTTTGTTTGACCACGAAGATATGACGGATTACGATCCTGTACAAATGTATTGATATCTCGCAGATATCTCTGGGATACAGAGGTCTGTGGCTCCATATGTGATCTGTCAATAAAATCTGTTTTGAAAAAAAAAAGATATTATAAAGATATTAACTAAAGATCAAGAGAGCGTACTCAAGAAAGGCCTCACGTTCTGCCTAACTAAGACCTTGGAGTATACCCAAACCCGAATAGACCTTTATCTATTTACCAGGAAACTCAAACTTCAAAAATTCTTTAAAGTAAAAGGTCTACAGCACACACTGACCCAACAAGGAATGGGAACAAGTTCACTGGGCACCTTAACGGGTGATGATTTGGAGACATTACAAATTCTGAGTAGCCAAATGGAGGACGAGTCCCAAAGCATGTCACAACAAGTATCTACCATCTTGGGCTATGGCATAGAACAGAAAGTACCAAAAACGTCTTTCAAACCAAAATCCACTTATATGCCACTAACCCCATTTGACGCAATTGATACATTTGAAGAAACAGTAAAGAAGGACTTGCTAAAACTTAGATCATCAACATCAAGATCAAAAGTACATAATCTCACAAAAGGACAAAGAACAGCAATTCAAGAATTGATCAGTGATCCAGATTTGATCTGTAAACCTGATAAAGGTGGAAACGTTGTTTTAATGACTCATGAATATTATGAATGTGAGGCACAACGACAACTGGCGGATGCAAACTGTTACCTCAGAATCAACAAGGAGGAATACATTAAAAGCATCAAAGATTATCATGAGCTCATCCAGAAATGGAAAGATAAAGGTATGGTGAGTATGAACAAACTTAAGTTTTTGATGTGCCCACAACCTCCCACAGCAACGTTGTACCACCTTCCGAAGGTACACAAGGACGCCAAAAGACCACTGGGGAGCCCGATTGATTCCTCAATAGGCTGTGTAACTGAGAATATGTCACACTATATAGATTTCTTTCTGGCTGAATTTGTCCGTATGTTACCATCATATATTAAGGACACTACCCACTTTATAAACAATATCATGAACATACCATGGGAACCAGAGACATTTATGATTGTCTTGGATGTAACAAGTTTATATACGTGTATTGAACATGCCCAAGGAATAGAAGGCGTGAAGTATTTTCTTAATAGTAGATCACTACACTACACTGAACATAATGTGATGCTGGTGGAATTTATTGAGTTTTGCTTACAAAATAACATCTTTTTGTTTCAGAAACAGCATTACCGGCAGATACGGGGTACGGCGATGGGCACCTGCTTAGCCCCCAGCTATGCGAACTTGTTCGTTGGCTGGTGGGAGAAGCAGGTGGCCTGGTCGGACCAATAAAGTCTCTGGGTAAATTGTATCACCGCATGGTATCGATACATTGACAAATTTTTTATTTTGTGGAAGGGACCAGAACATGAAGCTGAGAGATACATTCAAGCATTGAATAATAATTTGTTGAATCTGCAATTTAGTGGACATATTAGTGCAACAGAAGTGTCATTTCTTGATTCAAAAGTATTTGTTAGGGATAACAAAATCTGTACATCCCTTTACAGGAAAGACATAGCAGGGAACTCTGTACTCGAAGCAAACAGCAGTCATCAGAGATCACTGAAAAACAGTATCCCGTATGGGGAGTTGCTCCGCTTAAGAAGAAATTGCTGTCTAGATAGTGACTTTCAGAATGAGGCCAAGGCAGCTATTGACCGGTTCAAGGCACAAGGCTATTGCTCAGACTTATTGATTAAGACTTTGACAAAAGTGAATAAGATTCCAAGAAATTGCTTATTTCGAAAGAAATTAAAACCTGATGCAAACAGTGACTCTATTAGGTTCATAACAACCTTCTCTACTGAGACAGCTCCCTTGAGAAAGATTCTTTATCGGAATTGGCATGTTTTAAGAGCAGATGGAATAATCGGTGACTCATTACCTGCTTCTCCTAAAATAACATATAGCCGAAGCAAATCCCTGAAGGATACTTTAGTGAGAAGTCATCATGCGGTAATTCTATTTGTACCACGGACCAGTGTAGTTACTGGATTTTTTTCCATGCCTGAAATGTAAGGCTTGCAAAGGGAGCAAAAGGGTTGTTTCATATATGGTTCCATAGATGTCTAAACCCAGAAATATTACCAAATTCATGACATGCAATACGCCGTTTTGTGTTTACGGCCTACTTTGCCCATGTGTGACAAAATACATCGGCAGTACGATTCATCCCACAAAACGTCGCATTTTAGAACATGCGAGAGCCATTGAAAATCAGGAGTTCACATATCCTGTAGCGAGGCATCTTGCCAAATATCATGAAAGCAACAGGAACCAACTAACATTTTTTTGCTTGTATCATGTGGCAGCAAGTGATGGAGGGGGCAATCGAGAATTGCGCCTATGACGCCTTGAATCTAGATATATTATTGATTTACAGACTACCTTCCCTGACGGTTTAAACACAGGTGAATAATTATCTAGCCATCTGGGCTAGGCTTGAAAGAAGATGATCAGATGAAATGCTTACAGCTTGCCTTAGATTTCTAGGAATTGTCCTAATAGGCAGGAAGCCTTCTGGGCTTGATATGATATTAGTTTATAATCAAACAAATTATCTTTTTATAATTAGGAAGACTAGGTGCCCATTCAGGGCTAAATTGTGGAGAGGGAGTGGTTTGACCCTTGAGGTGTTTGGTGAATACAAAATAGATTTTCTTTGCCCATCCAGGGCTTAAATTAAATTTAGGTCTACAAATGGAAATCTAGTAGAGAATATGGAGGTAGAAATAATTAATTAAATTGCGATTGGCGCATTTATGAATTGATATGTGCATGCATTTAATTTGAACCAAAAATCATATGATGAATTCCACTGCTGGTTGAATTGTAAATGAATTGATGTCTTATTTAAAATATACATCATGTTTTCACATGGCCTGGCATTGACCCGGAAGTGTTTTGACATGCCTCAGATATGATTGTGTGCTCAGAATTGTTCCTTGTTTAGTTGAAAAAGGCAGCATACCGAAACCGGTCCCAAACTGAACTGATTTTGACCAAATAAATTAAATCCAAACGTCTTGGCGAGTGCGATCCCTTCATTTCGCGCTGTGGGATTGAAGTCCGGAGCTTACAACTTATATATATATATATATATATTTTCACTGAAAAAACCATAGGTTTCACCCATGTTATAGTTAGCTGGACATTTCTCTCATACAAAACCATTGAAATTCCCCCGTTATAGTTAGTGCAGCTAACTATAACTCGCGCGCCCGCAATGCACTGCTGGTGACGTATTACATCACTCATCACATGGTCAGTGGCATCACTGATGACATCATCCACTGAATGTGTGTCTATCTGAAAAATAAATATTTTTGTATATGTATATCTAAAGGTCGATGGAAGAATAAATGGGTAAATAAGTGTCTAAATGGATGTTTTTGTTTGTAAATTTAATTGTATAACTGACTTATTAAGTGTATCTTAGTGAATACATGTATTAGCGAGTAATGTTTAAATATATAAATATCTGTATCAGTGTCTCACTTTGTGTATAAGTGGCTGCATGGGTAGGTGAGTAGCTACACGAGTGTCTGTATGGGATATTAGTTGTTTTTTGAGTATCAGAATGAGTGACTGTATGGTTTGGTGGCGGGTATTACTTAGGGCACAAATGCATGAATGACTGACTCACTGTTTGTATGTGTTTTGAAGACAGCATGTGTGCAGGACTGTACGGGTGGATGATTGTGTGTATGGGTGTGCTAGTGAGTGAATGACTGCCTCAATAGTGTCTTTATGAGTAAGTATATATGTTTTAAACTAGTATATGTGAGTATTGATGTATATAAGTAAGGATATATGACAGTGACAGATTGAAAAAGTTCCTGTATAAATAAGTATGTGTTTCTATAACTGATTGTGTAAGAGAGTAAGTATGTGTACGTTTCTGTAAAAGTAAGTGTAGTGGTGTGTGTATAGCTGTATATGCAAACAAATGGATGTTTGATAGTTTATTTGCATGTGTGAGTATGTGTGTGAGTAACTCTATGGATAAGTATCGGTGTGTAACAGGATGTATAGGTGTATGAGTACATACGTTGAGTGAATACATGTTTAAGTGACTATATAGAACTGTTGGTGGATGAGTGGATGTGTATGTAGATGTTGGAATTACTGAATAGGTTGTTGTAACTGGTATTGGTATCTCTATTTTTTTGAAAATTTTAGTATCTATTTTTGAATGTGTGTACTATACGTTATATTAAGGTGAGAGGAGGTCTGCCACCCTTTCACATGGATGATTTTATCAGTGATGTCATCAGTGATGTCATTTAAGATGTCATCAGTGATGTCATCAGTGATGTCACTGACCATGTGATGAGTGATGTAATATGTGACATCCTGTGTAGGTATCAACCCAGGCGGTAATAGAGGGGACTTGCTCACATAATAGTGATAGGACACAACAACCCACTTCCGTAGCATAAGACAGTTTCTTTTATTAAGACAAAATTCATTAAAAAAACAACAATAACAATAATTGTTTTTAAAAGAGAGCATGTAAAAACATGCAGTACATAAATAGGTATGTTGACAACATACCTATTTATGTTTGACTCAGGAATTAACACTATGTTTTTATGAAATTGTGACTGTTGTGGATTACCGTTTGTCTTGTATTTTATTTAATTGCTCATATGTACTGCATGTTTTTACATGCTCTCTTTTAAAAACAATTATTGTTATTTAAGTGCAGGCCCTTTATTCAGCCTTCTTGGTAACTACTACCCGTGAATAGCAGTGGGTAATTTGCACACTTCTGCCCTTTCTTGCGTCTTTTATACCACACACTGCGGAAGGTTTACAAGCCCCTTGCGCCACTTTTGCATCATTTTTCCCACGAACTTGTAAATCTGCCCAACTGTGTGTACTTTATGCACTAGGGGCCAGATGTAGGTCGGTCGGTAACGGCCGAAAATCGGTATTTTCGGCCGTTACCGAGCGGTATTGAGCGATCGGTATGTAGGTGATAGAAATTGGGCCAAATCGGTAAATTTACCGAATCGGAAAATTTACCGAATCGGTAAAAAAACGAATCGGAAAATTTACCGATTTTTAAAATGTACCGAATCGGTAAAAAACCGATTCGGAATATTTACCGAATCGGAAAATTTACCGATTCGGTAAAAGTACCGAATCGGTAAAATACCGATTCGGTAAATAAAATAGGAAAAATCGAAGAATGAGATGTAGGTAAGCTCTGAAATACCGAATTTGCTTTAAATTCGGTATTTAAGAGTCGGTATTTACCATGGATTCAAATCAGGTGGTAACCAGGTGCAGCCTATAAAAATGGACCCAAAATGCAATGCTGTTTGCACAATGGCGGCATTTTATGTCATCGCAAGACGGCTACAGGAGGAAGGAGAGAGGGAATGGCTGAGACAGGAGCAGGTCTACAGGCAGAGGGTGACCCTGTTCATGCTCACAGAGGCAGAGATACTGCAGAGGTACAGGTTGGATCCAGACACCATCTTGGAACTAATCAGGGACCTCCAACCACTGTTGCAGCACACTACCCCAAGGGCACATGCAATTCCACCCCATGTACAGGTGCTGTGCAGCCTCCACCTGCTTGCGTCTGGGAGCTACCAGAGCGTGGTTGCTGTGGCGGGTGGGGTGGCCCAGAGCAGCCTCTCAAGGTTTTTCCACAAATTCCTTGACGCCATGTTGCAGAGGATGGAGCATTACATTTCTTTTCCTACCACCCATGCTGAACTGGTTCAAACCAAATCTGACTTCTACCAGATGGCTAGATTTCCCCATATCATTGGCTGCATTGATGGCACGCATATCCCCATTTGTCCCCCTGCTGCCACGGAATACATCTACAGGAATAGGAAGTCAACGCACACCATCAATGTGCAGGTGATTTGCAATGCAAAGTGCGCCATCACTGACCTAGTGGCAAAATACCCTGGGAGTACCCACGACTCCTACATATTTCAAAACAGCGGCATCTATGCATGGCTGGCTGCAGGGGAATTTGGTGAAGGATACCTCCTAGGTGAGACACAGTGTCAGACCCCCATCATACCAATTGCAGAAAGAAGTACATGTATGCATGTGAGTAATGTATTCCCTTTTCATTCCAGGAGACAGTGCATATGCCCTCCACTCATTCATACTGACCCCCTACCTCAACCCCTCAACACCCAGGCAGAGGAGGTATAACCGGGCCCACAAAAGCACAAGGAATGTAGTAGAACGGACCTTTGGCATATGGAAAAGCAGATTCAGATGCTTGCACAAGAGTGGAGGTGCAAGGCAGTATACCCCCATCACCTGCTGTAAGATAATTGCTGCCTGTGCCATGTTGCACAACCTTGCTGTGAAGAAGGGCACTGAGGTGGAGTTGTCAGACTACGAGGATCATGATGACGACAATGCTGTGCCAGAAACCCAACCTGCTGGAGTGTCAACACCAAGTGATGGCAGATATAGACGTGAGGAGATTACAGACAACTATTTCTGAGTGAGTAAAGAGACACAGACAGGTTGTGAATGTGAAAAACTATTTTTAATGTTGCCACAACGTTCATGCACTGATTGGAACGTGGGGACTGCTACTGTCCCAGGTTGCCTCACCCACACTGTCAATGTCATTTGCGGCCGCGCTTCGCAGAGCCACTGGGGTGTTGCTCACTCCCTTCAGCATGGCCTGCAGGCTCAGCTGAGCACCTGGTGCTCCGGCGTGGCTCAACAACTGCGCTAGCCGGGCTGCTGCGGCTGCTGCTGTCGTCTGCCTCAGCCACGTCCAGGGCAGGATTCACAGCAGTATGAGAGATGATCATGGCCTCCAGGGCACTGGTGATCCTGCCCCTGCCCCTGGTTACCTCCGCAGTGTTCTGCGTGAGGCTCTCCTGCATGTTGGCGCCCCTACGGCATAGCTGGGATGTTGCCGTGGCCAGCCGGTTCATAGCCCTGTTGTGCACACGCGCATCCCTGCGCCTTGTGTGCTCCTGGGTATCCATTTTTGCGCACAGCTGGCTGATGGCGGTGGTCATGTGAAGCATTCCAGATGCAATGTCACTGTTGGTCTTTGCAACCTCCCTGTTGGTTTCCACTAAATCACTGATGCCCTTGGCCATGTCTCCCATTTGCTGATTTAGGATTCGAAATTGGCGGTGGCAGGCCTGAATCGATTTCCCCTGCATGCGCTGGATGCGCACCATGCTCCCCCCAAGGCCACGGAACACAGTGCCCTCTCCAGGTGGACCTGCACTGCTGGGAGTGCGTTGGCGCTGCGAGTGCTGCTGGACTGATGGGTGTACACCTGTGCAGTAGGAGTGACTAGTATGGTTGCTGGAGCCTCACCCTCACCTCCCGCCATGACTCTCAGTGGGGCCACATTTCTCCTCCTGGCTGGTGAGGTAGCAGGTGTTGTCAGGGACCGTGATGGGGAGTTCTCAGGTGAGAACACCAATGGGGGGGATTGGGAAAGGTGTGGGGAGTGGGCAAACACAAGGGGACGAACAGTGTCATCATCATGGGAGATGGCAGTGGCGTCTTCGTCCTCCTGCGAGGCTTCTGCGGTGCTTGGCCCTGCCTCAACACTCTCCTCCCTCGCTGGTGCAGTTCCTTGTGATGCAGATGGTCCACTGCCTGATGTTGGCCCTAGGTATAAAGAAGCGTATGTACACTGAGTGCTATTGTCTTACAGTCACTACAATAAATGCATTGTACATTTCACTTTCATTACTCTGATTGGCTTTCAATGCCTTGCTGTTTTCTGTGCACTTACATGTGGTCCTACATTTGCTGACTACATTTCCCATAATGCATTGCTCATGTATAGTGCTAGCAGTACTGGACTGGGGTTGGCCTGTACACAAAGGCTAAAGGGAAGCAGTTTGCCTTGGGGTGTCATGCTGCGCACGCCTCTTACCTTTTCTAGTAGCTCTGGCTGAGCTGTCCACATCTCCTACTCCCACAACACTGTCAGGCTCGATGGTTGAGGCCACCAGTTCCTCAAGGTCAGTCAGGGGGTGCGCTGGGTTCCTGCCTCCACCGGTCACACCAGCCTGCTTGTGGATCTCTGCCATTTTTTTTTTGGTGAGGCTCCTGAGGTCGTAAAATCTTTTCTTCAGGTCCTCTTGGCTCCTGCTGGTCACACCCACAGCATTCACCTTCTCCCCTATGGCAAGCCACAGTTTTCTTTTGGCTGACTCTGGTACTGTGAGGGACAGCCTGCCAAAAAGCTGTTTGTGGACCCTCACCACTTCCTCCACCAGTACCTGCAGCTCCATGCTGCTGAACTTTAATTTTCGTTTTCTTTCAGCCTTCTGGCTCTCTGTGCTGCTTGCCATTATTACTCTCTTTCACTGCAAACAAATCTCTCCCTGCTGCTCTGTCTCTCTGCTCAGCTCTGACTGCCTCTCCAGAACCTTCTAATGAGTTGCAGCTGCCTGGGTTGACACTCCCTGGTAGGGTGGGGGAGGGTGGTGGCACCTGATTGGCTGTTTCCATTGCTTTCACTTTTACTTGCTTGCCGATTCGGGATTTACCGATTCGGGATTTACCGATTCGTTATTTACCGATTCGGTATTTTCAATGTATTCCTATGGACCTTTTGGCCCATAGGGTTGTATGGCCATTACCGATTCGGTAATTACCAATTCGGTATTTGCCGATTCGGTAATTACAGAAAGTCCGATACCAACTTTTACAGATTCGGTAAAAAATACCGATTTTTTACCTACATCTCATTTACCGATTTTTGAATACCGAATCGGTAAAATTCGGTATTTAAAAATCGGTAAATTACATTTACCTACATCTGGCCCTAGCTTTCTTCCTTAGTTGTTGTACTAGTTTCTCTTGCTCCCACTGCGGAATCCAACACCCTATCTGTGTAATGACCTGGAAATCCAAAGATTCACTTCACTGACAATGCAGTGGGTAGTTTGCGTCTCTCCAACCTTTCTTATTTTTCACGTTTTTCATCTTCCACTCAATCTACACATCATCCACACATACACACATCTAATTGCTGCATTCCTTCGCTGTGATTATTAACTATTCTTCTATTTTATATTCATATTCAAAGTGCAAGCCCTTTATAGAGCCTATTTGTTGTAACTACTGTTCCAGGAATTCTGCTCATACACAGAACTGTGCATAAAGACTTAGGACCTCAGTGAAATACGGTGTACCAAAACCCACCTTACTACACCACCCCCTACCACACTAGCAATCAGTGACTCATTGATTCTTCGCCCTAGAGCAAAAACACCAATGACTAGTCAACCCAGATCATGCGACTTAGATTACATGGAGTAAAGTGGATATCAAAAACACTCTTTCAATATAGTTGTACACCCAGTCCAAAACAAGATGTAAATAAAGGCACGTGCAACTTTGAAATGTTTATTTCTAACGCCATAATCTCATGCACGGTACCTTAGAAAATACAACCAAACATATTATCAGAAACAAGGTTGTCAGCATTGTTACTATTCTATGAAATACAAACGGAAAAAGCATCCTATAATGTTAAAGGTAAACAAATTTAAAATATACCTACATTTCACACTCCCTACCTAGCAGATTACTTTATAACTACAGAAAGTCACATAGGATTACATGGGCAGACCCATACCTCTGGTACTTGGCAGTAGTGGATCACATTCAGTACTCCACAAACTGTCAAGATACCAATGTTCTCCAACTGTGTGCAACTTTGCCTCCACAATGGATTATGAAACGCGCAAGTTTCAGAGGTGGCCACAGCTCATATGTATTATGGCTCGAACGTGCGAGGATCATTCTGAATAACAGAGACAGTATTCAAGATAACCTTGATGTTCCATGCTCTCACTATACACACAAAACTAGCGAGGCAGTTTACAAATCTAGCATACCAAATTATTCTCATATAAAGCAAAATACTCAGCCTTCTCTAAACAATATCACAAGTACGTGTTGTGTGCAAAGCAGAGCAGGAAAGCAAAAATAGCATGTAAGCTTCTAATAAACCCATGCTAACTTAACAGGGTGTGAGTGCAACGCTCAGCCCACGGCACCCTTTCTTGATCAAAGCACGTGATATAAACGTGATATAAACGTGGGCGAATTAGGAACGCGCGGCCCGATACACAGAACTAACTTAAGACAAAATCCTAAACTTACTACCATTTTGGTATTCACAGAAGGCACTTACTCATTTCGGTATTCACAGAAGTTAGGAGTCCTAACTTTAGGACTCTTAAATGCCTTCTGTCAATACCGAAAGTCTTAAAGTTAGGATTTTTCTCAATTTAGTAGTAGTAAAGTTAGGAGTCCTAACTTTAGGACTCCTAAATGCCTTCTGTGAATACCGAAAGTCTTAAAATTAGGATTTTTCTCAATTTAGTAGTAGTAAAGTTAGGACTCCTAACTTTAGGACTCCTAAATGCCTTCTGTGAATACCGAAAGTCTTAAAGTTAGGATTTTTCTCAATTTAGTAGTAGTAAAGTTAGGACTCCTAACTTTAGGACTCCTAAATGCCTTCTGTGAATACCGAAAGTCTTATAATTAGGATTTTTCACAATTTAGTAGTAGTAAAGTTAGGACTCCTAACTTTTGGACTCCTAAATGCCTTCTGTGAATACCGAAAGTCTTAAAATGTTTTTTTTTCTCAGTTTATTAGTAGTAAAGTTAGGACTCCTTACTTTAGAACTCCTAAATGCCTGCTGTGAATACTGAAAGTCTTAAAATTAGGATTTTTCTCAATTTAGTAGTAGTAAAGTTAGGACTCCTAACTTTTGGACTCCTAGAGCCTTCTGTGAATACCGAAAGTCTTAAAATTGGGTTTTTTCTCAGTTTAGTGGTAGTAAAGTTAGGACTTCTTACTTTAGAACTCCTAAATTCCTGCTGTGAATACCGAAAGTCTTAAAATTAGGATTTTTCTCAATTTAGTAGTAGTAACGTTAGGACTCCTAACTTTCGGACTCCTAAATGCCTTCTGTGAATACCTAAAGTCTTAAAATTTGGATTTTTCTCAACTTTACTACTACTAAACTGAGAAAAATCCTAATTTAAATACTTTCGGTATTCACAGAAGGCATTTAGGAGTCCTAAAGTTAGGAGTCCTAACTTTACTACTACTAAATTGAGAAAAATCCTAAGTTTAAGGCTTTCGGTATTCACAGAAGGCATTTAAGAGTCCTAAAGTTAGGACTCATAACTTCTGTGAATACCGAAATGAGTAAGTGCATTCTGTGAATACCAAAATGAGTAAGTGCCTTCTGTGAATACCAAAATGGTAGTAAGTTTAGGATTTTGTCTTAAGTTAGTTCTGTGAATCGGGCCCGGAGAGTCCAAGCCTAAAAAGCAGAGTCAAGTTCACATTTCCCAAAAAAAGTTATTAGCTCTTTGATAGAAAGCAGTAACTAAATAATAAAGAATACGTAGAAAAATCAAAGAGTCTTAATCCAACAGCGTGTAAGCACAGTATGTAGCAACAGCCTCCAACAGGAAGTCATTGTTCTCATCTGAAAACATTTCAGCCATCCAATTCAATAGTGGGAATGAACATACATGTTCCTCAACGACTGAAGACTCTATCACCATCGGAGGAAAACTCGGGTCATCTTCAATGTAACTGCGTGCCAAGAACTCAAGCACCGCTGCAAAAACATTCCAACGTCCCATTATTCTAGGTGTCGCTGCTAAGGCCATAATCCCGCTGCCAGAACAGAGCACGCCATGAACCAGTAAGGGGCTCATCAGCCGGTCATAATCCACGTTGGGAGACACCCTACAGCAGAGACACAAATCCAGGGCCCAGTCGAAATCACAGCTCAGGCAATGGAACACAGGTTGAACGCATGTGAAAAAGGAAAATCGAAACGATAATCCATAAGCTGCACTCAATGTAGTCAAAGGCAGCGCTCTATAATAACTAATCATTCGGTTGCGAAGCAGCAACAGCCGGGACATAATATCGTCTGCTGCAGGTTGTGCATCCATATTTATGTAAACAAAGTAATAAAAGCACACTGGCAACTAATGCGAGTATTAAGCGCAATCCACCAAAGATGCTGGAAAAAATCGAATGAAAAAATCCCAAAAATACACCAAATATACTTTCTACAGAAGTTACAAGGCCACTGCTTCTAACTTAAAAAAAGTAAGGTAACCCCGTAGTCAAGGACACATTAAAGATTCTCTAAATTAACTCCCCAAAATTCAAGAGCACGTCTGTATTTAATAAAGCATGCACTTTTTGTGCGGGTGTTTGCTACATGAAGGACAAATGTTTCTCTCGCAGATGTAAGAGCGACCTCTTTTTGAGACAATAGCGCTCTTATATGACTCATTTGGTTGACTCTGCTTTCAAGGTCGAAATCGACAGCCAGATGGAAACATCTAGCTTCCCATGCAGAGGAGTTAACACAACTTTTTTTTAATCAAACCACACACTCAGTTACCGTAATCATGTAAGCGATGCCTGCTAACATTGCACAACAATCTCCATTATTTCAAAGTAAATAACTCCTGTTTCCAGTAAACTGAACGTTGGTATGATAGCAGGTGTCGGACTACCTTTCAAAACTCAGTCCAAATTAGGCGCATCTTGTATACAAGAGCCATGCAATTGTATGTGTCTACAAATTAAAGAGTGATCTGGTACTATTGTGCAATCCTCGCCATTCACATAGACTTCTTTTCCTTCCCTCAGACACCTATATGTAAATGGTAATAACCAAGCTTCATGCAGATAAGCGCTCCCTAAACATCCATCTCTGCCTATAGCATAGTATTTCATGCAAACCTCAAACTTTACCAGGTTAAAAAATAACGTTATGATACTGTGGATAAGCCACACACCTGAATTGGATCTCCAATGAGTGACCACTTCTAACCATTCTCATAGCGCGCCCCGTGCTCTGATTTGACAGTGAGAGAGTGATCACACCATAGTTTATACTGCTAATCATTCTCAGCATACGCTACGAATACCCTTTGACGTTACACGTTGCGTCAAAGCTTTCGTGTGACGTCATGTACGGCGCCCCGTACAAAAAAGACGCAAATGTTTTTAATTGTTTAAAAACATATATTCATGTATTTAATGAACATACTATCAGAAGACTTAATCTACTATGTGAAGTACAGGGTAACAGCCCCAGCCTATATTTTAAAATTTTCATTTTAACTATTTTTGAGTAGCCCAAGTCAAGGTAGGTCGTGGTGCCTGTGTGGAATATGTATTCAAGATTATCCAGCCATGTGACCTTTTTGCAAGTGATGACCTGTCTTCAACGCATGAGAGATGTTTAACTGTTTTCCTGACCAATCTTTTAAGCGTAATATGGCTTGTGGGAGTATTCCAAAGTTGATGTAAGCCAAGATTCGCCAGGCTTCTTTTAAGGTACTTCGCTGCTGGTGAAGCTGGGTGTTGTGCTAATTCCTTCCATAAATAGTCATTTATGGTTCCTTGTTTGGTTTTGCGTGTTTTGTCCCAAACAGTTATGTATGCCCCCTGTCTTGCCAGGAGCTGTTTCTGGATGCCAAACTCGAGCCTAATTTGAGCTGGTGAAGTTTGTTTAGGCAAGCTAAAAATAATCCTGTATGCAGCTGTAACTGTGTTATCTAGTATCTTGGCATCTCTGCCTCTCAGAACTTCGCTCCCGTAAGTTACTGTAGGTAACAGTTTAGTTGGTATCACTTGTATCAGAGGCAGAAGAGACGGGCCGGTAAGTTTACAATTTAATGCTTTTAGAGCAATTGCTGTCACAACGTCTTTGCCTCTAATGCTCTTTTTCTGAACAGTAAACTGGCCACTGTTATCAATTTTTACACCTAGATACTTATATTCCTTTGCATCCTCAATCCGAGCATTATTCCAAAACCAGGTAAGTGACTTGTTCCTTTTCTTACTGATTGTCATTGTCTGTGTTTCCTCTAAATTTATTGTCAGTTCATTTGTATCGGAGTATCATTGTGTTGCATTCACCAGATGTTGAAGCGCGACTTTAGTATGTCTTATTAGGACTATGTCGTCCCCATAGAGAAGACACGGTAATGAAAGGCCTCCTAATTTTGGAGCATGGGAGTTACAACTATTAAGGATCGGGATTAGGTCCCCTAAGAACAAATTGAATAATGTGGGAGCTAAAACACAGCCCTGTTTAAGACCTTTATTGGTTGCTATTCATCTTGACAGGAGTGTACCATCACCCAGCTTTGTTAGAATCCACATCTCCGGGTGCAGGTTAATCAGCAGGTCTAACAGTGGTCTTGGTATCCCCCATCCCTTTAATTTGGACCATAAGATGCTCCGGTTAGCATCGGCAAATGTGGCCTTGTAGTCTATGAAACAAAAATGAATCAGCATTTTAGTTGTTTCAGCCTATCTATTCTCTTTTCAGCCTTATCTATTAGCATGCCCATTGTTAAGATCTTGGCGGCTGTGCCCACTGATTTGGCGAACCCAGTCTGGTTTACTGGAATTAAGGATTTCCTTGTGGCCCATTCCTGCAGTTCTTTCATAAGTATTCCTGCAAAATATTTTGCCTTGTTATCCATTAGGGTAACTAGGCGATAATTTTTAGGAAGAGACTTGTCCCCAGATTTAAAAATGGGAGAGATGATTGAGCCCTTCCAGGCGTATTGCCAAGAATAATGGCTCGAGGGCTAAGGCCCATTCTTTTTCCTCTTGTTTATAAAGGATGGGCAGAATTCCATTCGGGCCTGGCCCCCTCTTTCCTTCCCTTTTTGATTTGGCGCCTGATAATTCCTTGTAAACTTGGCTCTCCTTCATTTGTGATTGGTGCAAAGCCTTCTGGATTGCCTGTGGCCCTATGCAGGGTCATTAATTCTTTGTTGGCAGAATTTTCGTTCTCATTAACAGTTTCTGTCTCTGAATAAGAGTCTTTGTCCTGATTAAAATTACCTCTAAGGTAGCATGCCCCGACTTCTTCGGAGATATTAGAGAAAACTCATGCATGCGTAGGTCTTAAAAATTGGTTCATGGTTTTCCAGAATCTGGCACCGTCACACTGTTTGGAATCCGCATGTAGTTTTCCCCATATGTTTTTCTCCACAGATCTGTTGACTTCCCATTTTATTTTTTTCAACAATACCTTCGATTTCTGTAGCTGGGCATGTTTTACAAAATCCGTAGGATTCTGCCGTAATTGTCTTATCATATGATTGATTGATTTTGTTAAACACCTGATCCTCTCATTTTGCTGTCGTGTAAAGTTTTTCGTGCTGCTGCAGCCCATTTGCACCTGTTGCTTAGATCTTGTAGAGTAGATTGACATATTTAAAGTAAAGTGCTCCCATTTCTCAATCTCGCTAAAGCCAGTTCTTGAGTGGAAAAGCTGTCTCGCCTTTTCTAAAATGCTACCATCGGAAGCCACTGAGTATTTGATCCTTTTATAGTTGATTGTATGGATTGACTCTTTGGGCACCGAGGATAACTCGAACTTAGGCTTGATGTTATTAAGAACAATTTCTTGAGGGCAATGATCACTATCTGCTTTTTCCCCGTTACGAAATTAAACCATTTGTTGAAATAAGGATAATGAGATAAAAGTATAATCCAAGGTTGTGCTGATTCTGGTTAAATGAAAAGTAGTAGCTGGGGGGTTATCTCCAGTAAATCTTTCATTTACTGCTCTGATGTTAAAGAGTTCAAGGTCCTGTAATATCCGCTTATCCAATTTAGTCTGTTTCAATATTTGCGATTTCCCTTGGAGTGGTATATCCCAGGCTGAATTTTGAGTTAGGTTCTCGTCTTCTGACTAGATTCCCATTAGGTTGAGATTAAAGTCCCAGGTGATGATAATATCAGTTGGTGGTAAATCCTGTATGCAATCCTCCAAGAACTTGCATAATTCTTTAGCTGCCTTTGATTTCCTTTTTGGATGAACATAGGCGTTGATCAAGGTGAGATTAGTTTCCCCCATGCATGCCTGTGTCTGATTGTGAGATGTAGAGATTAACTGCCAATGAGTCAGAGGAAATTGATCCAACTTCTTTGACCACATGGGCGCTTGTGGCTGAAATGTAGATAGCTAAGCCACCTTGAAGGTGTCCGTATTTCGCCCTCCGTACTGCATCAGTAAAAAAGCGCAAGAATCCATGAAGGTGGGGGGATCTGCTTGCCATGTTTCTTGCAGAGCCAAAATGTCAAACGACTATTGAAGCATGAGATATTACATTAACTGATCTTGCACACATGATAGGGAATCTACAAAAGGAGACACAGGCTCTATCAGATAGAGTTGATGCATTCAAACTTTGGGTAACATTAACACAGCTTCTGGGACTAGTCTGGGTGCTACAGGTGGCTCATTCCCTATCAGCCTCATCTTCAGGTCTCAATACAAGAACAGGGACACCAGTTCTTCCCCTGCTGCGTACCTATTTTTAAACATACCATACTACCCGGGTGCGCACTTCTTTAAGACGCTTAAATCGCAGATGATACGGATCGTGTGGGGAGGTAAACAACCCAGATTGCAGTGGTAGGTACTACGCAGCCCTACGCTAAAGGTGGATTTGGATTACCGAATTTTGAGCTATATTTTGCTGCTGCGCAGGCCCATTATGCGTGGTTTTGGGTGAAGCAACCGAAGTATATGCCACAGGTGGCAGCGGAGCATTGGTTAACACACCCCATTGCCCTGGAGGGGGCTTTACCTACCGAGAGGGGACAGAGATAGGCAGCCCAATGCTCTGGCTTGCACGATAACAGTATGGCAAAGTTTTGGACGCATGCTGGATGTGCTCCTGTTGTATTCACCATTGCTGCCCCTAGCGTACCATCTGGACATGCCACTGCTACATGAGGCGGTCTTTCGCAATTTTAAACATCGGGCCCACATCAATAACTGGGGGAACTTGTATAATGAAGGCCGATTTCGTACTATTGATCATATGCTTCAATCAGCGTAGACGACACCACTTTTTGTACATTAGACTGCGGCAGGGAATACGATTGCTTACTCCTAACTTCCCGGAGGAGCCTCAAGTAACGGCCTCCCTGCAGCTCATTCTGGGCAAGGTTACAGCCAAAAGACTAGTATACCTGATATACAAAACAGTACACACGACCGGTTGCCTACAGACCGAACATGTATCCGCGAGTAGCAGACTCCGGATTATACATTATACGTTTTTACACAGGCTATATTACACCCCGGCTAAGATGTGCAAATATAAGCTTAGAGAAGATGACAGATGTGATAGATGCCATGCTGAGGTGGCAGATTTTCTACACCTGGCGTGGGAATGCCCCGGAATCAGGGATTACTGTGTCCAGGTGTTTCAGGCATTGCAAATAATCATTGATACTCCGGTGGAACCTGCTCCTCTGTTGGCCTTGCTGGGGTATGTTAAGCCACTACGAGCAGAACACCGTAAATTTGTTGCCATGGTGCTTCTAATGGTCAAAAGGAGGGTGGCTTCCAGGTGGGGCAGGGGTGTGCGCCTAAATTCAAGACATGGCTTGATGACCTGATAACGTGCTAAGAGAAGCTTACGATATATGCGGAATTGCTACCCATGGCCTCCAGGCCCAATGATATATGGGCCCCATTGACATGCTACCTGATTACCCACCCGAGGAGTGAGAACTAAGGCTTTTCGAAATACCATGAAGTAGAAGGCACTCAGTGTACCACCGCTTGGAATTAGATATGAGTATGGAGCGATGAATAGGATATAATACGTGCCTAGGATAAAATGATTTATACATGACTGACTGGGATAGGCCAAATATGATACATAGGCTTGGTGGTGGAGTAATGTAACTGAGGGAGGCGAGTGGCTGAAAAGATATGCCTGGTTGTGGAAATAGATCGACCTGGTACCCTAAACGAAATGTGGTTAATATGGTGATGATGTACCGAACTTGTCATATAACAATGCTTATTTGGGATGTATATGAAGTAGCAACGAACCCGAACTGTATTCAATATGGATAAATGTTGATGATGTTATTATATGTAACCTGAAACCAATAAAAAGGGACACCAGTTATTCAGGTAACCACTCCTCCATCCATTCTTATGGCTCCACCCAAACGATTCACAGGGGATCCGGTAAAATGTGCTACTTTTATAAACAAATGTCAGTTACACTTCATGTGTAAGGCAGCATGTTTTCCTACAGAGCAGTCAAACATGGCATGTGTATTGTCATACTTGGGGGGCATTGCTACAACTTGGTCTATTCCTTTGGTGGAGCGTAACAATCAGTTATTGTATGACTATAATGCTTTTAAAGCAGAATTAAAAAAAAGATTTGACAGTCATTCATTCATGTAATCCATAGATTCTGAATTACTTAGCTTAAACAAATAAAACAGGGATCTATATTTCTAGTTTCAATCGCTTGGTAGCTGAAGCTGTGTGGCCAGAAGCTAAAGGTAACTCACTATTTTACAGGGATTTAAGAGATGATTTGAAGGATCTTTCAGCTCAAATAGTGGACCCTCCTGAATTTTTTAGTGAGGTAATAGACCTTGTGGTTAAACTAGATCATAGATTATGTGAGAGACGTAAATATAAAGGGCAAACGGAAGGCAGGACCTTTTTCTATAGAGAAAGTAAATCAGAACCAGAAAACATGGTGGAGGAACCTGAGCCTAAGCAGATAGGGAGTGTGCGAGGGCTTTTAAGTGCAGATGAAAGACAAGGATGTAGGGACCTGAAATAATGTTTATATTTTGGACAAAAGGGCCATTTGTTATGCAACTGAATACTCAAACCAAAGCGAAGAGACAAGTCGGTAAACGAATGAACCTAAAGCCTATTGAGACGAGTGTTTATGATATACAATGCAAACAAGGAGTGAGTCCATCTAAGAAAGTGATGGCAACTAACAAAGTTGTCAAGCCCCCAATCGCATTTATTTATGTTATCAAGATCTCGCAGATGTGTTTGATAATGTGAAAGCTACTGCTATTGTACTGCATCAACCTTATGACTTTCATATAGATTTGGTACCTGGGGTTGGGATTCATTGTAGCTGGATTTATGCCTTAACCGAGAAGGAAAATATACACCTATGGGAATTCCTTGATAAATGCTTAGCATTGGCTTTGTTAGACCCTCTCATTCTCTGGCCTCTTCTCTTTTTTTCATTCCTAAGAAGGACGGCATCTCCGCGCCTGTATTGACTACAGATCCCTCAATAATGTCACTATAAAAAAATCACTATCCTTTGCCTTTAATTAGTACTTTGATCAATCAGGTCTAAGACGCAAAGATATTTACCAAGTTGGACTTGAGAGGGGCCTATAATTTGGTGTGGGTTAAAGACGATGAATGGAAGATTAGTTTTTGCAATAAGTTTGGATTGTATGAGTATTTGGTCATGCCCTTTGGCCTTTGTAATGTTCCTGCAGCTTTTCAATTTTTTATTAATGAAGAGTGGAGAGAATTTGTGGATGTGTGTGCCATTGTTTTCATAGGTGATATCCTCATTTATTCTTCCTCTGTCAATGAACATGAAACAGAGGCTGAAAGACAACCCTCTTTTTGTAAAGATAGAAAAGTGTGAATTTCATGTTTTTACAGTATCCTTTTTAGGTTACGTGTTATTAGAACAGGGAGTAATCATGAACCCACAAGATGTAATGGCAATTACTCACTGGGAATCCCGTCAATGAGTAAAAGAGGTACACCGTTTTTTAGTGTTCGCACATTTTTATTGGCGCGTCATTGATCAATTTTCCCCTCTAGATTCTCCCATTACAAGGCTATTACTCAAGGGAATAAAGTTTCAGTGGACTACTGAAGCTGAAAAAGCCTTCCAACAATTCAAAAGAGCTATTACCAGTGCTCCTATTTTACAATATCCAGATACTACTCGGACCTTTAACTTGGAAGTAGATGCATCACAAATAGCTGTAAGAAGGGTGTTTTCTCAACAAGATATGAACACTGGGAAAGTACACCCTGTTGCTTTCTTTTCCCACAAAATGAGTTCTGCTGAAACGAAGTATTCAGTGGGGGATAGATAACTTGAGGAATAGCAACACTGTGTTGATGGAACACAGAAATATGAAATTTTTAAAATCTGTTTGTGCCTTGTCCATGAGATAAGTACGGCAGACACAATTTTTCAATGATTTTGACTTTGTTTTTATTTTTTGTTGTTTTTTTTTGCGTTCAACTGTTTATTGGATGTTGCAAGAGGTACACTGCTGTTTGTGCCTACAACCCGGAGGCCGGCAGCGTGATATGCCTGATGTGAAGCAGATGGATGATAAGTTGACACAGCCTTGGTACCGACAGCCCGGAGGCCCGGAGGCGTATGGAAGTAAAGTATACATCGCAGAGCACATCGTGTGCAATATAGATGTGGTGTATCGTTACAGTAGAACGTTTTCTTTTTTCAGGAGCATCATGAAATAACATGCAAGTAGAGTAGGCATTTTCATCCAGAAAGAAAAATAGAAAAAACAAAGAAAATAGAGCAGACCAATGCAATATGATTTGATGATTCAAAAGGTGTCACTTCAGTCTCAACAAGTAACTGCAACACTAACCAACCATGTTCCAGTTATGCAGCCAACATAGGAAAAGAGGCCAACGTCAGGGAACTATATCGACATTGAGCATTTAGGGTGACAGACCCACCCAGTTCCACCAATCGTGCGAGCGTGTGGAGCCATGACCCAGCCAGGGGCGCACCCATTAAGTGTGGAAATAACAAGTAACCAGCCACAGCGTCCATTCCCACCCTTTAACCAATACCTTCCGGGGCCATCTCGGGGGCAGGCAAAAGTTGAGTACTCTCAGCTGCGCTCGCTATGTATGCCCGATATGGACCCCAGATGTCGACCGGTCTGGATGTCGAGTGGACCATTTCTGAGTATTCAGTGCTGTTGAGGTTGCAATGGGCCATGCTCCGGAGCCAGGAGCCGTGAGAAGGGGGACGCCGGTCACACCATCTCAGTGCAATTTCTCGTTTGGCCAGGAGAAAACCCAGCGCCGCCAGCCTGCGCACAGCCCTCGGGAACTCTGCCACATAACCCAGAAGGGCGATTTCAGGGATCGGGACCAGGGTTAAATTGAGCATGGCGCCAAGGGTAGCATGTACACTGGACCAGTAGTCATGTAGCTTAGGACAAGTCCAAGAAGGATGAGCAAAATCAGCGAATTGGCCACCGCATTGGGGACAGTTGTGAGAGCGTGCTGGGTCTATTCTGTGTAGTCGCGCTGGAGTAAAATATAACCTACGTAGGAATTTGAAGTGTAAGAGTTTATGTTTACTATTAAGAGACACATTTTTGGTCGCTCTGCAGCACCACAACCATTGTTCATCAGAAATAGAGTATCCCAAATCGGCCTCCCAACCACGCGCACAGTCTGATCTCGGGAGGGGAGGAGATCGCAGCACAGTCGGTACAATTTGGAGACCAGGTGAGTACCCGAAGGGTGCTGAATAACGAAAGTTAAGGGTGTCATCTCCTCAGGGGGAAGATAAACGAAGGGAAGGAAGCGCGCAGCAGGGAGCGTAGTCTGGTGAGGGCAAAAGAGTCCATGAACGTCCTCTCAGTAAATCTTTGATCCTCCGTCAGTGTGAAAGCGTGCCCTTCCGGGAACAGATCCCTGATGGTGTCTAAGTGAAACTTGGCTAACGTTCGGCGCACTGTGGATTCCCCGGTAATCGGGAGCCAAGTGGCGTTTGGAAGTGGGAGGGCCTGGGAATACAGCTGCGGGAGGTCCATCAGACGGCGCAATCTCCCCCACGCCCAGCGCGTAGAGGAAACCATTTTAATATCAGTCGGATCCCTCAGGAAGCCCGACGGGAGCATGGTAGACAATGCACCCGGCAGCACCAAGTCGGCCTCCGGCTTCAGATATGGGATCCTGGCGTCAGGATGAAACCAGGAATGAGCGTACGAGCACTGCGCCACTAAAAAGTAAAGGTAAAAGTCAGGTACGCCCAGACCACCCCGGTCATACGGGAGCGTTAGCACCTGCCAAGCCACCCGTGGGGTTTTGTTTCTCCACACCAGTGTTAGGAGCAAGGAGCGGAGCTGCGTAAAGAAAGCCTTGGAATGATTTTGACTTTGTTATTCAATTCCAGTCAGGGCATCAACAGGGAAAGGCAGATGCTCTTTCACGATTGGGATTTGAGGTACCTGAGAACCAAGGTGAACAACCCCATATAATACCAAGTAATATGATTTATGGGGTAGTATACTCAGAGGATCGATTTTTGCATGATGTTTTACAGGCACAGTCATCTAATGAGGCAAAAGCTGAAGTAATGACAGATAACGGGCAAAAATTACAAGATCTACTTTATGTACAAGGGGGGTTGTTTGTTCCCACCGTTCTTTTACAACAACGAGTCCTGAACTTATGCCACTCTCATGTACTTACAGAACACCCAGGTGAAAAGAAAACTAATGAATTACTTAAAATATATTTTTGGTGGTCCTCCCTCAGTAAAGATACTAAGCAGTATATACAACAATTTAGTTTATGTGGACAAAGCAAGGGTTTACCCACACCTACAGCTCCTTGGCTTACAATTTCATTGGATTTCATTATGGAACTACCACGGACTGAACAAGGGTACACCACTGTCTTAGTGGTAGTGGATTTGTTAACTAAAATGACTAATTTCACCTCTTTGAACGGGCTCCTAACTGCTAAAGAGTTATCAATACTCTTATTGCAGAATATTGCATGTTTGCATGGCCTTACTTCTATTATCAATTCAGATCAGATCTCTTAATTTTTCTCAAAGTTCTGGAGTGGGTCGGGTGACTCAGTACAGATAGATGTTCGATTGTCCTATAGTCATCATCCCCAGACAGATTGCCAGACTGAAAGGGTGAATCAGCGCCTTGAGCATTATCTACGAAGTCAGTTATTGAATGCTATTAGAGAATGGGATGTCTATTTACATGCGGCAGAATTTGATTTGCTTACAATATTGGCATGCACACTTCCACTCAAATGTCTCCTTTCTATTGTAATTGTGCGTTTTATCCTTGGTTTCTGTCTTATATCTGGTAATCCTGCAGCCAGGAAATTGGTAGACAACATACATGACATAAAATCTACTCCATAAAGTAATCTGGACAGAGTTAAGGGAAATTATAATAGGAGCCACTGCCCTGGTTACCGTGTGGGGGAGAGGGTTTGGTTATCCACAAAAAACATTGCTTTGAAAAGCTCTAGCAAGTTCAAAGCCCATCATATTGGCCCTTAAAAGATTATTAAGAAGATCAATCCTGTTGCCCCGAAATTGGAATTGCCTCATCCTCTACGTAAAATCCTGTGTTCCATGTTGTTTGTTAAAGCCTGTTGCACCTGATACTAGACTCCCTGCTAACCCAGAATTAATTGAGGTGTTGACGCACCCAAGTTGAAGGTGAAACCCATATTAGACTCTAAACGCATTCGGCGTAAACTTCATTATCTGATTCATTGGAAAGGGTATGTTTCTGAGAGTCGTTCTTGGGAGCCAGCTGGCCATGTACATGCCCCCTGGTTGCTGCGGATATTCCATAGATCGTTTCCTGATAAACCCAAACCGGTTTAGGGGCACCGTGGGTGTAATGTCACACCTGCTGCGATCCGACTGGCGGATGTGACAGGGGCGGAGCAAGCACCCACAAAAGACATGCTGAGATGCAGGAAGCTGCTTGGCATTCTAGCAGTTTCATGCCTGTCGGTCCCTGAAAATTGCAAAAAACACAGTTGATGGACAGAATGTAGAACAATGTCATACATTCACCCCAGTACAAAGATCTGGGCCTAAATCCATCGTTTTTTTGCACTCCACACCACCCTGGGTTAGACACTGGCTATATGAAAATCAGCTCTGACCCTGTGCCTCATGGGAACAGTCCAGTCCGAACTACCAAGCCATGTCTTTCCCAGACCGGAATCAAGCATCCAAGGACCGGTTTCTGGCTATCAGCCTTCATCAGCCTGGATAGCTTGACTCCAGTGGTGTGGAGAGCCTGGGACTCACGTCTGAGCATACCCAGCCCACTCGGGGTGAAAATTGCAAAAAACACAGTTGATGGACAGAATGTAGAACAATGTCATACATTCACCCCAGTACAAGGATCTGGGCCTAAATCCATCGTTTTTTTGCACTCCACACCACCCTGGGTTAGACACTGGCTATATGCAAATCAGCTCTGACCCTGTGCCTCATGGGAACAGTCCAGTCCGAACTACCAAGCCATGTCTTTCCCAGACCGGAATCAAGCATCCAAGGACCGGTTTCTGGCTATCAGCCTTCATCAGCCTGGATAGCTTGACTCCAGTGGTGTGGAGAGCCTGGGACTCACGTCTGAGCATACCCTGCCCACTCGGGGTGAAAATTGCAAAAAACACAGTTGATGGACAGAATGTAGAACAATGTCATACATTCACCCCAGTACAAGGATCTGGGCCTAAATCCATCGTTTTTTTGCACTCCACACCACCCTGGGTTAGACACTGGCTATATGCAAATCAGCTCTGACCCTGTGCCTCATGGGAACAGTCCAGTCCGAACTACCAAGCCATGTCTTTCCCAGACCGGAATCAAGCATCCAAGGACCGGTTTCTGGCTATCAGCCTTCATCAGCCTGGATAGCTTGACTCCAGTGGTGTGGAGAGCCTGGGACTCACGTCTGAGCATACCCAGCCAACTCGGGGTGAAAATTGCAAAAAACACAGTTGATGGACAGAATGTAGAACAATGTCATACATTCACCCCAGTACAAGGATCTGGGCCTAAATCCATCGTTTTTTTGCACTCCACACCACCCTGGGTTAGACACTGGCTATATGCAAATCAGCTCTGACCCTGTGCCTCATGGGAACAGTCCAGTCCGAACTACCAAGCCATGTCTTTCCCAGACCGGAATCAAGCATCCAAGGACCGGTTTCTGGCTATCAGCCTTCATCAGCCTGGATAGCTTGACTCCAGTGGTGTGGAGAGCCTGGGACTCACGTCTGAGCATACCCAGCCCACTGGGGTGAAAATTGCAAAAAACACAGTTGATGGACAGAATGTAGAACAATGTCATACATTCACCCCAGTACAAGGATCTGGGCCTAAATCCATCGTTTTTTTGCACTCCACACCACCCTGGGTTAGACACTGGCTATATGCAAATCAGCTCTGACCCTGTGCCTCATGGGAACAGTCCAGTCCGAACTACCAAGCCATGTCTTTCCCAGACCGGAATCAAGCATTCAAGGACCGGTTTCTGGCTATCAGCCTTCATCAGCCTGGATAGCTTGACTCCAGTGGTGTGGAGAGCCTGGGACTCACGTCTGAGCATACCCAGCCCACTCGGGGTGAAAATTGCAAAAAACACAGTTGATGGACAGAATGTAGAACAATGTCATACATTCACCCCAGTACAAGGATCTGGGCCTAAATCCATCGTTTTTTTGCACTCCACACCACCCTGGGTTAGACACTGGCTATATGCAAATCAGCTCTGACCCTGTGCCTCATGGGAACAGTCCAGTCCGAACTACCAAGCCATGTCTTTCCCAGACCGGAATCAAGCATCCAAGGACCGGTTTCTGGCTATCAGCCTTCATCAGCCTGGATAGCTTGACTCCAGTGGTGTGGAGAGCCTGGGACTCACGTCTGAGCATACCCAGCCCACTCGGGGTGAAAATTGCAAAAAACACAGTTGATGGACAGAATGTAGAACAATGTCATACATTCACCCAGTACAAGGATCTGGGCCTAAATCCATCGTTTTTTTGCACTCCACACCACCCTGGGTTAGACACTGGCTATATGCAAATCAGCTCTGACCCTGTGCCTCATGGGAACAGTCCAGTCCGAACTACCAAGCCATGTCTTTCCCAGACCGGAATCAAGCATCCAAGGACCGGTTTCTGGCTATCAGCCTTCATCAGCCTGGATAGCTTGACTCCAGTGGTGTGGAGAGCCTGGGACTCACGTCTGAGCATACCCAGCCCACTCGGGGTGAAAATTGCAAAAAACACAGTTGATGGACAGAATGTAGAACAATGAAGGCTGATAGCCAGAAACCGGTCCTTGGATGCTTGATTCCGGTCTGGGAAAGACATGGCTTGGTAGTTCGGACTGGACTGTTCCCATGAGGCACACGGTCAGAGCTGATTTGCATATAGCCAGTGTCTAACCCAGGGTGGTGTGGAGTGCAAAAAAACTATGGATTTAGGCCCAGATCCTTGTACTGGGGTGAATGTATGACATTGTTCTACATTCTGTCCATCAACTGTGTTTTTTGCAATTTTCACCCCGAGTGGGCTGGGTATGCTCAGACGTGAGTCCCAGGCTCTCCACACCACTGGAATCAAGCTATCCAGGCTGATGAAGGCTGATAGCCAGAAACCAGTCCTTGGATGCTTGATTCCGGTCTGGGAAAGACATGGCTTGGTAGTTCGGACTGGACTGTTCCCATGAGGCACAGGGTCAGAGCTGATTTGCATATAGCCAGTGTCTAACCCAGGGTGGAGTGGAGTGCAAAAAAACGATGGATTTAGGCCCAGATCATTGTACTGGGGTGAATGTATGACATTGTTCTACATTCTGTCCATCAACTGTGTTTTTTGCAATTTTCACCCCGAGTGGGCTGGGTATGCTCAGACGTGAGTCCCAGGCTCTCCACACCACTGGAATCAAGCTATCCAGGCTGATGAAGGCTGATAGCCAGAAACCGGTCCTTGGATGCTTGATTCCGGTCTGGGAAAGACATGGCTTGGTAGTTCGGACTGGACTGTTCCCATGAGGCACAGGGTCAGAGCTGATTTGCATATAGCCAGTGTCTAACCCAGGGTGGTGTGGAGTGCAAAAAAACGATGGATTTAGGCCCAGATCATTGTACTGGGGTGAATGTATGACATTGTTCTACATTCTGTCCATCAACTGTGTTTTTTGCAATTTTCACCCCGAGTGGGCTGGGTATGCTCAGACGTGAGTCCCAGGCTCTCCACACCACTGGAATCAAGCTATCCAGGCTGATGAAGGCTGATAGCCAGAAACCGGTCCTTGGATGCTTGATTCCGGTCTGGGAAAGACATGGCTTGGTAGTTCGGACTGGACTGTTCCCATGAGGCACAGGGTCAGAGCTGATTTGCATATAGCCAGTGTCTAACCCAGGGTGGTGTGGAGTGCAAACAAACGATGGATTTAGGCCCCGATCATTGTACTGGGGTGAATGTATGACATTGTTCTACATTCTGTCCATCAACTGTGTTTTTTGCAATTGTCGGTCCCTGAAGTCAGAACCACTTACCTTACACTTCTGGGTCTTCTCATGCTGTCTCTGCATTTTTGGCATCTTTGTCGGGCTTCTCTGGCATTGTCTGTCCTTTTCTTTTCTTGGTGGCTTCCGTCGCTCTCCATAATACCTGGATGGTGAAACCTGTGGAAAAGACAATGGAAGCCATTTAAAGCATTGTGAATTTACAAGTTTTGGGTAATGCGCTACAAAACAGTTATAAGGCCTGAGATACTTATCTAATAATGTCACTCTCTGTGTGGATATAAGATCTGCTATGTAGTGAGAATATCAAACCTATAAAAGTAAACAAGCAGAAGATTGGTTAATGAGTTGGGACTAAACTATTTTAAACTATTTTAACACAGAATACATTCTCTGATTACATCCGGGTCCTGTATTTTTCTTTTCTTTTTTAATGTATAAGATAACATAAAGGAAATTAGTGTCTTACTTTGAATCATTACTAGTTACCAGCATTTGGGACCTACTTGGTTGCTACACTAATAATTCTAGGTAAGGTGAGGCAGCATACAAAAAAAAAAAATTTAAGAGCTAGACGTCTCATTCTTTTACTCATACATACTCATACTTCCTGCTTTGGCAAAGGTGTGTGAGAAGGTGATTAATAGACAGTTGACAGACTTTGTGGAAAGGAAGGTGCTTCTGCACCCTGCCCAATCAGGGTTCAGGGCATCCCATAGCATGGAAACAGTGTTGGTGGAGGTGGCGGAAGCCATCCGGGAGTACTTGGACGCCGGCGGGAGAGAGGCATTAATTTTGCTCGACCTCTCGGCGGCGTTCGATACGGTCCCGCACTCACTCCTCCTTTCAAGTGTGGCTAAGATTGGTCTGTCAGGCGCTGTGTGGGGCTGGTTTCGGTCCTTTTTGGAGGGGCGGGTTGAGCAGATCTGGATTCCACCGTCCTCCTCCTCCCCTCAGCCGGTAACAACAGGTTTTCCCCAGGGTTCCTCCCTTAGCCCCCTTCTTTTTAACATCTATGTCACTCTACGGATATATTTGGCGGAGGAGCTGGGGGCTAAGGTGATGGCTTATGCAGACGACACTCAGTTGCTTTTTACCTGGGACAAAGATGCGGATTTGGTAGTGCTGGTCCAACACTGTTTATCTTCCATCTTCAAATGGCTGGCAGAGGTGCAGCTTAAGTGTAATGAAAAGAAGTCAGAGGTCCTGCTATTTGGCAAATTCCCCTTCAACTTTAGAGAGCAGCTCTGGCCTCCTGAGTTTACATCACCTACTTCATCAGGGCAGCCGGCAAAAAATGTGGGGGTTTGCTTTGATGAATGTCTTTCCTTCTCGACGCACATCATGAAGCTGGCTGGATGTTGTTTTGGCCTGCTTAAAACCCTTAGAAGATTCTTTCCCCTTCTTCCTCAGACAGCGAGGAAAACGGTTATCTGTGCGCTGATTCTGTCACAGCTGGATTATGCCAATGCCCTTTATACTGGTATCCCCGGGTACCTGTTGCAAAAGTTGCAGATAGTGCAAAATACAGCAGCCAGACTTTTATTGGGCATTTCGACTAGGAACAGTGTCTGTCAACAGCTGAGGTCTCTCCACTGGCTTCCCATGGTGGATAGAGTGAAATTTAAATCATTGACCTTGGGCCTCCGTGCTCTTCATGGTTGGGGCCCTCTCTACTAGCAGAGGCGTTTTTCTTTTTATGTTCCTGCTCGTCCTTTGCAGTCCTCATCCCTTTGTTATGTTTGGGTCCCTCGTTTCAAGTTCCAGAGAATAGGGGGTAGCTCTTTTTCGGTGAAGGCGGTGGCTGCCTGGAACGCCCTTCCCTTTGCCTTACGCACCATTCAAGACCCAGTTGTGTTCAGGAGTAAATTGAAAACACACCTATTTTCCTGAAAGTACTTCGTTCCTCCCCCGCTAGGCACCGCGCCGGGACACTCATGAGTAGCTGTGCGCGTTATAAACCTATATCACATAACATAACATATTTTCTACTTTCTGGCCAGCACATGCAAATACCAATACGCCTGCTTACATATATTAAGGTATGTAATCACAATCTTCACTTGATACATTTCTTTTTACACAAGACACTCACCTGCTCTGGAATCCTGTCTACTAGATTTCTGCTGGTTCCCTATCACCTTCACATTAGTTACCTGCAAGAAAACAGAGGCAGATGAAACAATGGAACAAATCAAGACAAAATGTATAGAGGTAAGACACCGGCTCCCAGTTTGTATTTAACTGAATAGGAAAGGACTCCCTGGCACAAGCAAAGTTTAACCTGAAAAGAAAGTGTTGGACCTGCGATGGGCAAGCCCAGCACAAAGGGGGTAGCTTGGCTCAAGTGTCAAGGCAGTGAAGGCTGTAGGGCTAAGCCGGCTCTGACCCAATAATAACCCCCTGCACAGTCACACCAAAAAGAAGGACACCACACCACTGCTGTAGAAGAATACGATTCCTTTATATAAAAGTTCTCTGCTGTAAATAGGGATCAATTGGGGAAGCACATTCACATTTCATTTGTTACAGCACTCTGGGATTCAGGTTGAGAATAAATACAGTAAATAGTACTTCAGGAACACTGGTGTTGCATAAATATTAGGAATAGCTCTATCAATAAATAAAATGAATATCAGGTTTATATATCACCAATACATGGAATAATAAAGCCTGGTTCATTTAAATGCATAACCACATTTTCATTCTGGTATCGCTGCCACCAATTAAATAATTCAGGAAGTTTACATTTGCAAGATAAACCCACTTTGAAAAGGATAACAGTACTTGTGGAATCATGGGGAATGCATGTTGGCTTCTCTGGATTCACGGTGCACTGGGGACTCTTTTATGTTCACGCGGGGCCCATGCGCGTGTACCTAAAGACAAGGAAACACGGTAAATATGACATTTGGCCCTCCGCTGCCACCGGGGAAGGATGTCCGCTTGCCGGTGTGGTTTACTTGAGCCTACGGCAATATCGCAGGCACCAGGGTAGCACAGTTCGAAGTCAGTAGACAAATGAACGGCTGCCAGCGGGGTCACTCAGTCTCAGCGCTCGCTCAAATCAACGCCGGTGCACAGTTCCTTGATAACGCGGCACCCCTCCAGGGGAAACGACCCACCTCACTACGGCTGCAATCGAATAGCGATTCAGTCGGGGCACAGCACTTCCTACGCCAGCATCAGGGTTCTCAGGGGCTTCACGGACCTCCCTCCGACTTCCTCATACGGGGGCTGGTCCCGCCCACGGCAACAGTTTCCCGGGTCTCTGGGAAACGGCAGGGACGCTAATCCCGCCCAATGAAGGCCGGCCTCTCCCCGCCCCGGCGCACCACCTCACCTTCGATCACTGCACAACTAGGAAGCGCGCAACGCCGGTGGGGCTCGGAGGCGTCCGAGTCCCCCGCGATAGGCGCTATTCACGAAGGGGAAACTGTGGAAGGTCGCGACTCGACTTTTCTTCACGATTTCGCCACGGGGGGGGGGGCGGGGAGGCACATAAACTTGGCCACAGTCTTTTGGGGCAATGAGGCACTAGCTGGGCAGGCGCTGTAGGCGCAAGGTTACTGGAACACGCCTGACTGGAACGCCAGTCAGGAATCAGGCTATTAACCCTTGCCCCTCTACTGCCTGTGCTCTCAGCCACCTCAGGGGTCAGCAGGGCAGGTGTCACTCTGGTGTCAAGTCTGGAATCTGAATTACATCTAAAATGGCCACCAGGGACTGGGCTTTATATAGCCAGTGCCCTGAGGTACTGGCACGAGCCAGAAGGTTCTAGAACCTTCCCTGGCTGTGTCAATGGCATGGCACTTTTGAGGTGTCTTTTGGTCACTCCGCTGCCACCGGGGAAGGATGTCCGCTTGCCGGTGTGGTTTACTTGAGCCTACGGCAATATCGCAGGCACCAGGGTAGCACAGTTCGAAGTCAGTAGACAAATGAACGGCTGCCAGCGGGGTCACTCAGTCTCAGCGCTCGCTCAAATCAACGCCGGTTCACAGTTCCTTGATAACGCGGCACCCCTCCAGGGGAAACAACCCACCTCACTACGGCTGCAATCGAATAGCGATTCAGTCGGGGCACAGCACTTCCTACGCCAGCATCAGGGTTCTCAGGGGCTTAATGGACCTCCCTCCGACTTCCTCATACGGGGGCTGGTCCCGCCCACGGCAACAGTTTCCCGGGTCTCTGGGAAACGGCAGGGACGCTAATCCCGCCCAATGAAGGCCGGCCTCTCCCCGCCCCGGCGCACCACCTCACCTTCGATCACTGCACAACTAGGAAGCGCGCAACACCGGTGGGGCTCGGAGACGTCCGAGTCCCCCACGATAGGCGCTATTCACGAAGGGGGAACTGTGGAAGGTCGCGACTCGACTTTTCTTCACGATTTCGCCACGGGGGGGCGGGGAGGCACATAAACTTGGCCAGTCTTTTGGGTGAATGAGGCACTAGCTGGGCAGGCGCTGTAGGCGCAAGGTTACTGGAACACGCCTGACTGGAACGCCAGTCAGGAATCAGGCTATTAACCCTTGCCCCTCTACTGCCTGTGCTCTCAGCCACCTCAGGGGTCAGCAGGGCAGGTATCACTCTGGTGTCAAGTCTGGAATCTGAATTACATCTAAAATGGCCACCAGGGACTGGGCTTTATATAGCCAGTGCCCTCAGGTACTGGCACGAGCCAGAAGGTTCTAGAACCTTCCCTGGCTGTGTCAATGGCATGGCACTTTTGAGGTGTCTTTTGGTCACTCAGCGCCACCGTACTGGGGCTCTGGAGCAGCCTTTTTGTGTACCTGAGGAAAGTTATGAAATTCCTGTCAGGAAAGCGCGCCAACCAGAAAGGGTGCCAAAACCTCAAAAGGTCAGGGTTCAAGGAGGCTCCAATGGGAGTCACTCACATGAGGGAAATATGTGTCCACCATTTTAAGGTTAAACACACACAGGTTGCCAACCTCAGTTTTCATGTCCACAGGTTTCGCCAGGCGCCTTGTACATAGGTGCCAGAAACCTTGTGAGCAACTGGGTGTCAAGGAACACCTAGCCCCATGAAACAACACACTAAAAGGTCCTGGTAGACAAATAAAAAGCGGCAAATTTTGGGAGGTTCAGGGGAACAAAAGAAATCATATTGGTGAGGGGACTCTCAGAAGCAGACGGGTCCAACACGCTTCCCCCCCAGCCGAAAGTGGGGAGAACTACCCAACCCCTTGGGAGTCCTCAACACTAAGGCGGAAATACCTGGAGAGACTGTCTGCATTGGCGTGGTCAACTCCTGGCCGATGTTCCACCCAAAAGTCCATTCCCTGTAGGGAGATAGACCACCTCAACAGTTTGGGGTTTTCCCCCTTCATCTGCATGAGCCAGCGAAGGGGTCGGTGGTCTGTCTGAACAAGGAAGTGTGAACCAAACAAGTATGGTCGCAGCTTCTTCAGTGCCCAGAACACCGCAAAGGCTTCCCGCTCAATGGTACTCCACCTCTGTACCTGGGGAAGCAGTCTCCGTGACAAAAAGACCACGGGTTGACCCAGACCCTCTTCATTGAGTTGCGATAACACCGCCCCAATGCCAATATCGGATGCATCTGCCTGGACAATGAACTCTTTTGAAAAATCTGGAGCCTTCAGGACTGGAGCTTTACACAATGCTTGTTTCAGAGTGTCGAATGCTCGCTGGCAAGCCTCCGTCCAGATGACTCTCCTGGGTTGCTTTTTGGCCGTGAGTTCTGTAAGGGGTGCCACGATAGTGCCATACCCCTTCACGAACCGTCTGGAGTAACCTGTGAGGCCCAGGAAGGCTCGGGCCTCAGTCTGGGTCTTGGGGGGTTTCCAGGCCATGATTGCCTCAATCTTCGCTTGAAGGGGCTGCACCGTTCCCCGGCCCACCAGGTGACCTAAGTACACTACCGACCCCTGTCCAATCTGACATTTGCTGGCCTTGATCGTCAAGCCAGCCCGTTCCAGGGCCTGGAGAACGGCTTGCAAGTGCTGCAAGTGATCCTCCCAACTGCTACTGAAGACAGCTATGTCATCCAAGTAAGCATCAGAGAATGACTCCATCCCGGTGAGGATCGTGTTCACCAGCCGCTGGAAAGTGGCAGGAGCGTTCTTGAGCCCGAAAGGCATAACGCAGAACTGGTAGTGTCCATCAGGTGTGGAGAAGGCTGACCTTTCCTTGGCTCCATCAGTCATGGGAATCTGCCAGTACCCTGCAGTGAGGTCAATGGTACTGAGATATTGGGCAGCTCCCAACCGGTCAATCAATTCATCCGCCCGAGGGATCGGATGAGCATCGGTTTTCGTTACCGAATTGAGTCCTCGTTAATCCACACAGAATCGTAATTCTGGTGTGGTGCCAGGTGGGGCAGCTTTGGGTACCAAAACCACCGGGCTGGACCAAGGGCTGTTCGAAGGTTCGATGACTCCTAGCTCCAGCATCTTGGCTACCTCGCTTCGGATGCTGGCCTTCACCTTGTCAGACAGCCGGTAAGACTTTGACTTCACAGGTGGGCTGTCTCCTGTGTCCACGTCATGGGTACACAGATGGGTCTTACCCGGGACAAGGGAGAACAGCGGAGCGAATGTCCCCAGGACCTGGCGACATTCCTCCTGCTGCTCAGGAGTCAGGGATGGTGAGAGTTTTACTCCCTCCTCTGACCAATCCTTTTCTTGAGACGCAAGGAGGTCGGGGAGAGGCTCTGTGTCTTCTTCCTCCGATCCGTCAGTCACCATTACCAACATGACTTCGGGCCTCTCGAAGTGGGGGTTGAGGCGATTGGCATGTAACACCCGATGCGGATGCCGAGGGGTCCTTACGTCCACCAGATAGGTAGACTTGCCCATCGTCTCCAATACCTCATAGGGGCCTGTCCAACGGTCCGGGAGAGCACTCAGCTCCCCCGGCTCCATCACCCACACCTTATGTCCAGGCTCCGACTCCACTGGGTGAGCATTGTGGTCATACCACGCTTTCATAACTGCTTGACTGGCTTCCAAGTTGTCAGAAGCTTGCTTCCACAACTTAGCCATTTGGCTTCGGAAGGCCAGCATGTAGCTCACCACATCCTGGGGAACTTTCCGGGGAGACTTTTCCCAGGAGTCCCTCACCAGGCTGAGAGGTCCACGTACAGGGTGCCCGTACAAAAGCTCGAAGGGGCTGAAGCCCACTCCCTTCTGTGGCACTTCCCTGTAGGAAAAAAGCAAACAGGGTAGGAGGACGTCCCATTTCCTCCGCAGGCTTTCAGGTAGACTTCTGATCATACCCTTTAAGGTTTGGTTGAACCTCTCCACGAGGCCATTGGCCTGTGGGTGATAAGGAGTGGTGAACCGGTAGGTCACTCCACACTCCTTCCACATTGCCCACATATACGCTGACATGAAGTTGGTCCCCCTGTCAGACACAACTTCTTTGGGGAATCCCACTCGGGTAAAGATCCCCATCAGGGCCTTCGCCACTACCGGTGCAGTAATGGTTCTCAGAGGAACTGCCTCTGGATACCTTGTGGCGTGATCCACCAGTACCAGGATAAACCTGTGACCGGATGATGTCGGTGGATCTAGGGGCCCGGCAATGTCGATGCCCACCCTTTGAAAGGGGGTGCCAACGACGGGAAGTGGTTCCAGGGGAGCCTTCAGCTTCATCCCTGTTTTCCCACTGGCTTGGCATGACACGCACGACCGACAGTATGTGTCGGACGCCACCCTCATTCGAGGCCAATAAAAGTGGGGGACAAGCCGGGCAAAGGTCTTGTCCTGACCCAAGTGTCCTGCCAAGGGAATCTCATGAGCCAACTCTAATAGGAAGGCTCGGTAACACTGTGGGACTACCAGGGCCCATGACAGTCCGTGCACTGGCGCCCTGTGTTCACTGTAGAGGAGACCTTCCTCCCAGTAAACACGATGGTTCCCAGACTCGTTACCTGCTGCCTGGGCTTCAGCCTGTTGCCTCAGACCCTCGAGGGTGGGACATTCCCTCTGTCCCTTGCTTTGTTCCTCCCTGGACGGTCCTCCCTCCACTCGCCACTCAGCGGGGATAGGTAGGTCCTCCATCAGAACCATGTCCTCCTCCGCGGACTCCGGGTCCACCTCCACAGGTGGCCTATCCGTCTCACGGGGCACGGACATCGAGGCAGGCTCCTCCTGTCCTCGAGATGCTCCCTCATCAGCAGCTGGGTGGGCCATTGTTCCAGGCTCCAACCCATGCGACTTATCCTCCCGAGCAGCCGCAGACCCGGTACTCACACAGGCCCAATCAGGTGTACCCAGCATCTCAGAATGAGTCCGGTATTCCAACTCCTTCCAAGCATTGTGCTCCATATCATTGCCCAGTAGACAGTCGACTGGCACGGCAGGGCTTACGGCAACTCGAAGTGAACCTGCAACCCCTCCCCACTCAAAGGGAACCTCGGCCACGGGATAGTGGCACATTCTGCCGTCAGCCATCGCGGCTGGGTGAAGTACGGCTGGAATCACCTGCTCTGAAGACACCAGATGACTCCTTACCATAGTCATACTGGCTCCTGTATCTCTCAGAGCTTCCCCTCTATGGCTGTTGATGGTGACCCACTGCCCATACTTGGTAGTATTTGAGGGCACCTGGATCTTTGGAACCATCTCCCGATCACCTAGGGACACTAAGGTGACACCCGCCCACTCCCCCCCCTTAACTAAGGGCATCTCCTCCCCGAGCACTACACTAGCGACTCCCGGGGCTTTTCCTCCAGTGGGAGGGGGTGGTCTCTTTGGGCATTTCACGTCTCCTTTATAATGTCCAACACCACCGCACTCAAAGCAATGGACAACCCTTGGCTGCTGACTCTGGCCAGGATTAGGGTTAGCCTTAGAGTTGGGAAAGGAACTTTTCCCCTTAAAATTATTTTGGGGGCCTTTGGAGAACTCCTTTTTCTTGTTATCTCCCCCCTCTTTCTTCTGGGGAGCGCCCTGTCCGGACTTCTGAGAATCTCCTCCCGTCCCCCTCGTGGACACTCGGGTACTTGTCCAAATGTCCGCCTCCTCAGCAAGCTTACGGGGGCAAGTAAGTTTGCTGTCTACCAGGTGTTGCCTCAGCTCGGGAAGACATTTCTCGAGTAGATGTTCCTTGAGTATTAGGTCGTACATCCCTCGATAGTCTTCCACCTCACTACCTTGGACCCACCCATCTAGGGCTTTCTTGGCATAATCCAGGAAGTCAATCCAATTCTGTGAGCTCAGTTTGTGGCTGCCCCTAAACCTTTGCCGGTATTTCTCTGGGGTCAACCCAAACTTTCTGATGAGCGCCACCTTCATGGCGGGGTAATCTACCTGCTTCTCCCGGTCTAGGGGCAATAGGGCATACCTACCTGTCGGAGGCATGTACCGGTATAATCCACCACCCCAATGCTTCTCATGGATCCCATGGGCTCTTAAGGAGACCTCATAGGCGGTCAGCCACTTGGCTATGTCGTCTCCAGCGGTATAACTGGCGACCACGTCCTTGGGTAAATGAGGCCTGGGCTCCCTGACAAATTCCTTTGACTCGACACCCCCCGGAGTGATGTTACGGGCCTGGAGGTCAAGCTCTCGTAGCTTGAGCTCATGTTCCATCCTCCTCCCTTCTCTCTCTCTCCTATCTTCCATCTCCAGCTTGGCCAACTCCCATCTGAACTGTCTCTCCTCTCTCCTGTCGGCTAACTCGGTCTCTGACAACCCTCTTGAGGATACACTGCTGCCCTCCCGTGAGGCTACCTTGGGGCTGATTGACATCTCACCCACCCCCAGGGGACATTCCGCAGTTCCCTCAATGATAGTACCTCTGTCTGACTCCTCCTCTACCGTTCCCTCCGGGTGTGCTTCCACCCAGGCTCGCAGACTAGTACGGAGCTCCTCTCTTTTGGCCCCTCGCCTAACGAACACTCCCCTTTCCTGACAGAAATCCTTGAGCTGTGCCACAGTATAGGTCTCCAGCTCTGACATTTCGAATACCATCTTGTCAGTGAAAAGTGTGGACAACCACCACGAAGTAGGTTATAAGGATATGAGACTCTGAGGGTCACCTCCACCCACCTCCAGAAGAGAATTTGGAAAAAACAAAATGTTAAATCAGAGGGCCGCTGGGAGAAAACTCCGGGTGTGTACCTGTGACGCACACTGAATTATTATGGGGTACAGAACAAGCACGGCTCGCAATCCCAACCGCTGAGCACCAATTTTATGTTGGACCTGCGATGGGCAAGCCCAGCACAAAGGGGGTAGCTTGGCTCAAGTGTCAAGGCAGTGAAGGCTGTAGGGCTAAGCCGGCTCTGACCCAATAATAACCCCCTGCACAGTCACACCAAAAAGAAGGACACCACACCACTGCTGTAGAAGAATACGATTCCTTTATATAAAAGTTCTCTGCTGTAAATAGGGATCAATTGGGGAAGCACATTCACATTTCATTTGTTACAGCACTCTGGGATTCAGGTTGAGAATAAATACAGTAAATAGGAACATGGTGTTGTATAAATATTAGGGATAGCTCTATCAATAAATAAAATGAATATCAGGTTTATATATCACCAATATATGGAATAATAAAGCCTGGTTCATTTAAATGCATAACCACATTTTCATTCTGGTATCGCTGCCACCAATTAAATAATTCAGGAAGTTTACATTTGCAAGATAAACCCACTTTAAAAAGGATAACAGTACTTGTGGAATCATGGGGAATGCATGCAGGCTTCTCTGGATTCACGGTGCACTGGGGACTCTTTTATGTTCACGCGGGGCCCATGCGCGTGTACCTAAAGACAAGGAAACACGGTAAATATGACATTTGGCCCTCTGCTGCCACCGGGGAAGGATGTCCGCTTGCCGGTGTGGTTTACTTGAGCCTACGGCAATATCGCAGGCACCAGGGTAGCACAGTTCGAAGTCAGTAGACAAACGAACTGCTGCCAGCGGGGTCACTCAGTCTCAGCGCTCGCTCAAATCAACGCCGGTGCACAGTTCCTTGATAACGCGGCACCCCTCCAGGGGAAACGACCCACCTCACTACAGCTGCAATCGAATAGCGATTCAGTCGGGGCACAGCACTTCCTACGCCAGCATCAGGGTTCTCAGGGGCTTCACGGACCTCCCTCCGACTTCCTCATACGGGGGCTGGTCCCGACCACGGCAACATTTTCCCGGGTCTCTGGGAAAGGGCAGGGACGCTAATCCCGCCCAATGAAGGCCGGCCTCTCCCCGCCCCGGCGCACCACCTCACCTTCGATCACTGCACAACCAGGAAGCGCCCAACGCCGGTGGGGCTCGGAGACGTCCAAGTCCCCCGCGATAGGCGCTATTCACGAAGGGGGCACTGTGGAAGGTCGCGACTTGACTTTTCTTCACGATTGCGCCACCGGGGGGGGGGCGGGTAGGCACATAAACTTGGCCACAGTCTTTTGGGGCAATGAGGCACTAGCTGGGCAGGCGCTGTAGGCGCAAGGTTACTGGAACACGCCTGATTCCTGACTGGAACGCCAGTCAGGAATCAGGCTATTAACCCTTGCCACTCTACTGCCTGTGCTCTCAGCCACCTCAGGGGTCAGCAGGGCAGGTGTCACTCTGGTGTCAAGTCTGGAATCTGAATTACATCTAAAATGGCCGCCAGGGACTGGGCTTTATATAGCCAGTGCCCTGAGGTACTGGCACGAGCCAGAAGGTTCTAGAACCTTCCCTGGCTGTGTCAATGGCATGGCACTTTTGAGGTGTCTTTTGGTCACTCAGCGCCACCGTACTGGGGCTCTGGAGCAGCCATTTTGTGTACCTGAGGAAAGTTATGAAATTCCTGTCAGGAAAGCGCGCCAACCAGAAAAGGCGCCAAAACCTCAAAAGGTCAGGGTTCAAGGAGGCTCCAATGGGAGTCACTCACATGAGGGAAATATGTGTCCACCATTTTAAGGTTAAACACACACAGGTTGCCAACCTCAGTTTTCATGTCCACAGGTTTCGCCAGGCGCCTTGTACATAGGTGCCAGAAACCTTGTGAGCAACTGGGTGTCAAGGAACACCTAGCCCCATGAAACAACACACAAAAAGGTCCTGGTAGACAAATAAAAAGCGGCAAATTTTGGGAGGTTCAGGGGAACAAAAGAAATCATATTGGTGAGGGGACTCTCAGAAGCAGACGGGTCCAACAGAAAGGCATTGGTATAATATTTAAAAAATAATCACAGGACAGTAACTATGGATGTGAACTCCAAGGTATTAGTATATCAATGTTTATTTTCAAGCAAACCATCTAAGAAGATTACAGTTATCTTGGCTGTGAGTAGTATTTATGATAGAGCTTCATATATAACAAGTGAATGTTTTGGACGACAAAATAAAAGGTTAACTCCACAGTAAAAGTAGAAAGTGTAGGGTTGTGCAAATTGATGAACCTTTTTCTCTTTCAATGCAGGCAGAGCGCAATTCAGCATATCAGAGGTGTTAGAAGTAGGATATGGAAAGTAACAAGTAAACCAACCACTTATTGAGTCTATCAAAAAAATAAATAAGTAGACGACAAACACATTGTACGTATTTGTTTCAGGCTGAGACCCTTCGGAAGTGATAATAGAGCCAAATGAAGCTAGTGAGTGAATAAGGGGACTTCAATGATGGCTAGCCTATCCAGGAAAGATTTGCAACTCATTCAACAATCACATTTTCTCCCTCTTTCCATTCACCCTGTCTAGCACTCCAAGTATATATGTATGTGTGAGATATATATATATATGTGTGTGTGTGTATATATTTATATGTATAAGTATATATGTGTATATGTATGTATATGTATATGTACACATATATTTGTGTGTTTGTGTGTGTATGTAAATGTATAAGTATATATGTGTATATGTACGTATGTGTGTATATATATATATGTGTATATATATATATATATATATATATATATATATATATATATATATATATATATATATATATATATATATATATTACCTACTGGCGGTCGCCAGTAGGTATATATAGTTAGGATTTTTTCTCTATGGGTTTTTTGAAAATTCTATGTCTAATAACTTTGGCGTTTGTGGACGGAATTGGCTGAAATTTTCAGGAAAATGGCACATTTTGTTTCTGAGCAGCCCTTGAAAATTTGGGGGGGGTTCGTCAAGGGGGGGCTGAGAAAAAAGGGGGGTCCCAAAACGTGTTTTTAACATTGAGTTTTCCATAGGGCGGTTGGCCTCACTTTTAGCCCGAACGGCTGAATGGATTTGCACGAAACTTGGCAAAATTGTAGGGACTGGTAGCCCGATGTGCCTTTTGTAGGTCTCAATATATGTGCTACAGTGGATTTTGAGAAATTAACGTTTAAAAAAAGATACATATCTGTAACAGCGGACCGGGCAGCGCTCCAGGACGCGTACTTTTCGCGCAACGGAGCTTTGTGAAGCGAAGCTGATTGGTTCTCCGGCGTCTGTCAACATTCCAAACAGTCCGTAGCGGCCGCCATCTTGTCTCTCGGTAGGATCGAGAGACAAGAGGAGGCCAAAGCGAAGGGGCAAATGACCATAAGGGGGAATAGTAGATCCTCGCTGACCCCCTACGTTTGATGTGGAGGTTTTAAAAGGGCCCCGCGGGGCAAAAAAAAAACAAAATAATAATAATCGAACGGCTGAATGGATTTGCACGAAACTTGGCAAAATATTAGGGACTGGTAGCCCGATGTGCCTTTGCTAGGTCTCAATATATGTGCTCCAGTGGATTTTGAGAAATTAACGATAAAAAAAGATATATATCTGTAACAGCGCTCCGCTTCGCGTACTTTTCGCGTTACGGAGCTTTGCGAAGCTGATTGGTTCTCCGGCGTCTGTCAACATTCCAAACAGTCCGTAGCGGCCGCCATCTTGTCTCTCGGTAGGATTGAGAGACAAGAGGAGGCCAAAGCGAAGGGGGAAATGACCATAAGGGGGCATAGTAGATCCTTCCTGACCTCTTAGGTTTGATGTACCATTTTGCCAAGTTTGGTGTAATTCCGTTCAGCCATTCAGGCTGTAGACGTATGTAAATGTCCTATGGAAAATTGCATGGGGAAAACACATTTGAAAGTGTTGAAATTTAGAACCAATTAAAATGTTACTTTGGTTTTGTATTTGTGTGTGATGAAAGTTAATTGGTTATGTATATATGTCAAATGAGAGGAAACCACAGCCATTTTGTGATACTACTGTCTGAGGTACATTTGTGAGGAATTTTTGGTGGTGAATTTCTGGTGTTTGATTTACACAGTACTAACACTTCTGCTACTTTTAAAAAGGTGAGTTGTTAATTTGTAAGGGGAACTATGTTGTACACTTGAAGATAATTTGAAAAATGTTTTCTGTTATTTATTTGCAGTCCTTCTGTTATACTAAATACTTGATAAAGTTAGTTTTATATTATGTATTACTAAAAACGATAAATGAAAGTGATTATTTTTTTCTGCAATTTACAGCAAGCAATTTCAAAATAAAATGGCTCACAATGAAGAGACCGTGGCAATTTCTTTTGAATTGTCCACTACATTGATTGAAATTGAGAGCACCAATAATGAAATATTGTCACAAGGAGGACATGACTTGTATGATTCCATTAGATTGATTGAAATGGACAGCACCAAGAATGAAATATTGTCACAAGGAGATGACTTGAATGATTCCACTACATTGATTGAAATTGAGAGCACCAATAATGAAATATTGTCACAAGGAGGAGATGACTTGTATGATTCCATTAGATTGATTGAAATGGACAGCACCAATAATGAAATATTGTCACAAGGAGGAGATGACTTGAATAATTCCACTACATTGATTGAAATTGAGAGCACCAATAATGAAATATTGTCACGAGGAGATGACTTGAATGATTCCACTACATTGATTGAAATTGACAGCACCAATAATGAAATATTGTCACAAGGAGGAGATGACTTGAATGATTTTTTTGATCAATCTCTTGATGGCGAATTTATCGAGTGTTTGGAGACCATAGAGTTACAAGAATCATCATTGGAGACTTTTAATGAGGACATTGCTGATGAGGACATGTTACTAGTTCTTTCAAATTTAGAAAATTCTGAAGAATAAATTTATATTTAGAAATCAAAAATTGTTTGAGACATTATTCATTTTTATTTTTAATTTATGAGGTTGTAGCGAAGTGATTGTAGTATAAAATGAGACTTATAGTATAGAGTGCAACATTTTTATGTTACATGGTAAGTTTACTCATATTTACTTCCCTTCTGCCACTATATTATCTCCAATGTGTATTTGACATCTCTTCTTCATCTCCGGCCTCCTTTCTCTCACTGTGTGTCTCCGATGCATCTTATCGCTGCTATTTTGTGTAATTACAGAAGAGAGTAAAATAAAATAGTTCGGAACGTGAAAAGGGGGCAAAGTAGAGTACTCCTCACCCCCTAGGCCTTTTTAGGCGGTCCTAAAAGGATCAGTTTCTGCTTTCCTGAGAGATTATGGTATGAGTTCCATATACCACAATAACTTGCATTACAACATGCAAGATATCTATCTCCTATTACCAACTTTTGGAGATATTCGCGCTAAGCGCGAATATCTCCAAAAAGTAACACCTGCCCTGAGCAGTTCTTAGCCATGTTATCCAATGGGAGGTGGATAACATGGCTAAGAGCATTAGCTCGGTAATGCATGAATATCGCTGAGTTTTTAGCGATATTCATGCATTGCGGCCGTTTATTATCGCATTTGCGATAAACCTTGATAATAGCAAGGTTTATCTTCGATAATTTTTGACGATGCTTAGTGGTAAAAAATTGGTTGGTAAGCATCGTTAGCGATAAATATCGCTTAACTTTGGTAATATGCCCCAACGTCTGTTAACGTTCGATTCGAAGGAAATGAGGAAGTGTTGAAAAACATTGTCTGCGCCATCTTGCCTTTTTTGAAATGCCACACTTTTGTCGTGCACGGCAGCCATTTTAGATGTCTTGACCAGACCCACTCTCTGCACGCTGTCGATTCGTAGCATGGCTCCTCACCCACGCAAGCATCTTCCCTAGGCACTGGTCACCACCGCTCTCTGTCTTATGCATGGGCAATAAACCTCCCCCCATCTGCGCTGCTCTTCCCTGAGAATCACACTCTGTGCCCGCCCGACACCTCCCTTTCGCCCTATTCACTACCGCACCCTCTGACACTCCTCTTTCTCTGTGTCCGATTGTCCAGGCTATCAGCTAGCCCTGCAGATGTAGTTTATGGCCCCAGCTGTAAAGAATCACCCCTCTTCAAAGGAGTTATAGTAGATCAAGGCCCACACCCGATGAGATCCGTCACACCACACGTGTTCCTACTATCTGAAAACCATCCTGTATTGTGATTGGGGAGGGGACCGAGCCTGAAGCGGAAGATTCCAGGAATGACTCTTTGTACATCAAAGTTTTTACAATTATGTGTCACATTAAAAATATATAGCACTCCAACAAAGTAGTAGGAATATAAAACTTTAATAACATATAAATATATACAAGAAAACAAAAACAGTAAAAACATTTAAACAACGAAGAGACCGTGGCAATTTCTTTTGAATTATCCAATAGATTTATTGAAATTGACAGCACCAATAATGAAATATTCTTGTCAGTAGCGGTCTGTTGTGCGAATAGTTCCAAGGCAGCAGAACGCGCTGAAATCTAGATGGCACGAAAGTGATGTCTAGTAAGTTGCCGCCCAGCAAAAAACGGCGTGGGGCGCCGCGGGGGTGAGTGAGTCCAGTAGGCACCACAGCTATTCTTACCGGCATTGCAGAATTACTGCTGGGGACAATGCCTGTGCTGTAGCAGGGTCACAGCAGAAACAAAAAGGATTCTGTTGAAGATGTTGTTGGTTTTCAATTTGAAAACAGTTCTGGTGTCAACTGCTATGCTAATGTAGTGGTTAATGTTTTGTTTTCTCTAGAAAATGTAAAAGAGGGGGAGGCAGTCCAAAGTTCCGTTAAAAGGGCAAAGGAAAGGATCGGTGGTTTGAACTATCAGTCAAAAAGGGGAGGGGGTGCAATAATTTTTCCTACCGGGTCACACTGTGCTTTCACCGGAAGTGAGGTCTGCAGGATTCTAGTAATTCAAAGTGAGGCTGGCGCCAGCATGGGAGCGCCGACGTCCCGCGGATACAGTTTCGTCACTCCACGGGCGATCATGGCAGTCATTCCCCATCGGGGGTCGGAGACTCCCGCGGCTCCTCTAGAATCTTCAAGGTCGTGGAGGACTACGGTGGTGGAGTCAACCAGTGACCGGGCCATTTCTTTATGCTGGGCCCGCTCTTGCCAGGTCGACCGCCATTTTGAGAGTTCGGCAGCTACCGGCGATCGCGGGGTCACATGAGCGGACGGGCTCCACCCTGCCGGGCGAGACGTTGCAGCATGGCCACAGTGGAAGAACCCTTTTCCGGGCGCCTGGAGCGCTGAGGGTGCAGCTGGGAAGCCTCCACCTGGGGAGGCGGGAGAGGCCTGTTCGCACCGTCTCTCCCTCCCAGTGCACCCCACGGCGTCTCGCTTGAGATTTGTTATGGCCGGACCAGGCGATGAGGACGAGGGGGGGGGGTCGGAGGCATGTGCAAGACATCCCCCCCCAGTGTTGTCGCAGCCATTATAAAAGAAAGAAGTGTCCCGTCCGTCTTCGGGCTGGGCTTCCGGTGGATGTCGGCCGGACGCCCCTGGCTCTGGCCCCATGAACGGGTTTCTTGGTTTATCGGCTGCAGCCGGATCCCGTCGGCCTCGGCCCCCCGACCGTTGGTGGTCGGACCGGAAGAGCATGTGGCGGGACTACCTGCAACTCTCAAGGGCCACCGCGGCCGGACTGGGAGAGAGAGGGGAGGGTCGAGGAGACATTCCCCCCCCCTGCAACTGTTCAGCGTTGTAAAGGCAATCCCCTGGCCGGGTCCCGCTGGCCTCGGCCTCTCCTCCGGCTACACCCTACGTTAGGATCTCCTGGCCGAGGCGTGGCAGCAGGACCTGCCTTATATGGGCTGCTCCCGGCTGGGCGTAGCCGGAACCCTGCCCCACCTTGGAAGTTTCCAGAGTGGGGGTGGATGTTCTACTGACTTGCATTTTCCCTAGTCTATCGATTTTTTTGGCGTGGCAGGTGGTGGGACAGCGAGGGGTGATTTGGTTTCTCTTACTGTTTTTCTGGTCTCTCACCACTGGCATATTTTAACGTTTTCTTGTTTCTAGGACATTAATAGGTTTTATCATTACGTTATGTTATTGTTTCTTTGTTCGTTGTTTAATAAAAGTTCATGTTCATCAGTGGCCTACTGATTTTCGTTTTCCTATTTTTTTCTTTCCAGGTTGTTTCATGGTAAAGTTTCTGTTAACAGGATACAGTGATCACTTCGTTATTATTGCATATGTCCTTTTCACTAGGGGTGCTCTCTGGTCGGGCCAGATGACGTATCTCTAGTAAATGGTCCGGGTGAAAAAGGTGCATCAATCAGTGGGGAGTAGATAGGCATGACAGATTACAACGGGGGAGAAAGGTCCGCATTACGTACCCTTTCACTACTTGCAAAGATTTTCCTACGTTTATTTGCAAACAGGGAATACCTCCAAAAAGAACTAATTCCCAAACAGTCAATGTTCGGACAATCAATCAATCAATGAGGAATGAAATAGGTACGACGTGTTAAAGGCTTGCGTTACCTACCCTTCACTATCTGCAAAGGGAGAGAGAATATTCCTATTCTTCCTCGTTTGCAGGTAGAGAAGATCCTTAAGAGAATTAACTTCGAACAATTCAATGCTCGATTGAAACAATCAACAAGGGGTACTGTGAACACAAATGAACGCCGCTTATATACATACGCATTGCTATTTTCAACAGGTTGTTCCTAATGTTTCTATTTTAGCGAGGTCAAAAAGAGATCCCATTAGTGGCCTACTGATTTTGCTCGATTCCTTTTGTTTTTTTACACGATTTTTCGCTATCTGCAAAGACTAAACAGAGTATTGCGACTCTGTGCTTGTTTGTAAATAGAGAATGAACCAGAGAGAACAATCAATCAAATGGAGAGAGAAGCAGGCACGACGGATTACAAAGGGGGCAAAGGGCTGCGTTAACTACCCTTCACTATCTGCAAAGAGAGAGTACTCCTAATAGAAATGAGGGGTGGGGGGCAGCATTCAAAGCAGATCAGTGTGCATAAACACGAAAATGTTTTTACTTACCACGTACTTGACATTCGACAGCTTATGATATTTGCTATTAAAAAACCATTGAAATTCACTGAAAAAACCATAGGTTATAGACCATATATAGTTAGGAATTAGCATTTACAAAACCTTGAAAATTCACTGAAAAAACCATAGGTTATACACCATATATAGTTAGGAATTAGCATTTAAAAAACCTTATTTTACTCACACAAAACCATTGAAATTCCATATATAGTTAGTTGCACTAACTATATATCGCGCACCCGCAATCCACTGCTGATCATGTCACATATTACATCATTCATGACATGGTCAGTGACATCACTGATGACATCACTGATGACATCTCAAATGACATCACTGATGAGATCACTGATGACATCATCCAGTGACTGTGTGTTTCTGTAAAGTTTAAATATGTTTTACATATTGAAGAATGAGTAGATGTATAAGTGTCTGGACGAAGGATTTAGTAGGTGCATGACTGAATGTATGAGTGAGTGATTAAATGTGTCTCACTGAGTGCATGGGTTAGTGACTAAACTGTCTTAATTTGTGCATCATTATGTCTGTTGTTCTGTAAACTGCTGCATGTGTTGATCAGTAGCTATATGATTAACTATATGGGTTATTGATTGATTGTCCAAGTATTTGTATAGGAGACTGAGTGTGTGTGTGGCTGGCTGGGAGGTGTGTGACTCTGTGCAGATCAATGTGTACTTGTATCAATGATTGTATAAGAAAGTAAGTATGTGTTAGTATATGTTTGAAAATGTAAGGTGCTCTATGTTTAACTGTATAGACAAGAAAATGGAAGTGTGATTGATTCTTTACAGGACTGACTAGGTGTGTGAGTAACTCCATGGATGAGTGGCAGAGTGTAAGTGTCTGTATAGGTGTATGAGTGCATATGATAGTGTTGTAAAGATGAGTGATTGTATGTATGAATGATTGTATGGGTGAATGAGTGAATGTGTGTGTAGACGTAGGAATCAGTGAGTACGTATGTAGTAACTAGTATTGGTGTGTCAATGGTTTCAAAAATTATACTCTGTATTTAACACTGGGTGAAACAGAGGTTATATTAAAACGTGAGGAGATGCATTGTATTGTCACATGAATGATATCATCAGTGATGTGGTCATTGATGTCAAATGAGATGTCATCAGTGATCTCATCAGTGATGTCATTTGAGATGTCATCAGTGATGTCATCAGTGATGTCACTGACCATGTCATGAATGATGTAATATGTGACATGATCAGCAGTGAATTGCGGGTGCGCGATATATAGTTAGTGCAACTAACTATATATGGAATTTCAATGGTTTTGTGTGAGTAAAATAAGGTTTTTTAAATGCTAATTCCTAACTATATATGGTGCATAACCTATGGTTTTTTCAGTGAATTTTCAAGGTTTTGTAAATGCTAATTCCTAACTATATATGGTCTATAACCTATGGTTTTTTCAGTGAATATATATATATATATATATATTCCACTGTATTCGCTCACGCAATGAAGACATCACACACAACGTGTCGATTTCACCTCTTTATTCTGATGGCAGTCACAGGATGCCAGAGTCTTCACAGTGAGTATGACGCCACTCTTGCCTACGCGTTTCGGAACAATCCTTCATCATGGCATGGCATATGTTTAGGAAAGGAACGGCGAGCTTTGGATTCGCAGGTGTTTCATAGTAGCTAAGTCCTGCCCCCCTGGGCGTGTCCTCGCTAGGCACCCTGGTTCCTGTAGTCCGGGTGAGTTCGAGAGTTTCATAGTGAATGCCGCCAATCCTTTTTCTCTATTTCTTCAATCCCATCGGGTCACCGCTAGGACAAGGGCACTCTGTTACTTGTCTTGCACCGTTCAAAACAGTTACGTTGTTCCGCACTTGTGCCCTAGCAGAAGGCACATGGACCTGCAACACTTGTAGGGGGGTGGTCTCCGTGGCCGTAGCAGGCCACTCACATTCGACGTTCCTTTCCTAAACCTATGCCGTGCCATGATGAAGGATTGTTCCGAAAACGTGTAGGCAAGAGTGGCGTCATACTCACTGTGAAGACTCTGGCATCCTGTGACTGCCGTCAGAATAAAGAGGTGAAATTGACACGTTGTGTGTGGTGCCTCCATTGCGTGAGTGAATACAGTGGAATATATATATATATATATATATATATATATATATATATATATATAAAGTCGCCATTCTCAAATGCTTCTTTACAAAGATGCTGAATAACAAAAGAGCAGAACCACTGTATTCGTGCTGTTTCTTCAGTGCTTTATTGTGCAAATTTTCTCAGCCCGCAAACCGCCATATATATATATGTATTCACTGAAAAAAAAGGTTCCAGGGACGTTATAGTTAGGAAGTAGAATTGAAAAAACCTTAGAAATTCACTGAAAAAAAACTAAGGTTACTTTAGAGTTAGGCGCAGATTTCACTCGTACAAAACAAGTAAAATTCAGCAGTTATAGTTACCTGAGCTAGCTATAATTTATGCCCCCCGCAATGCACTGCTTATGACCTCGTAATTTATAGTTAGCTCAGGTAACTATAAATGCTGAATTTCACAGGTCTGTGAGTGATTACATAAGTCTGAGTTGGTCTAAGACTAGGTGTGTATGTCTCAGTGGGTTTGCAAATGCCTGCATGAGTCTCAGTGCATCTGTGAGTGAACACATAAGTGTCTCAGTGGGTCTGTGAGTGGATTTACGAGTCTCAGTGGGTCTCCGAGCGGGTGAGTGACTGTCTGAGTGCTCTGTGAGTAGGTGGATGAGTCTCTGAGAAGGTCTGTAAGTGAGTGTGTTTGTCTCTGAGTGAGTCACTGAATGGATGTATGAGTCTCTGAGTGGGTTAGTGAGTGTACATGTGATTATCTCGGTGACTTTGAATGCATGCATTACTCTATAAATGAGTGTTAGAATGTATATTTTTTTAAATGTATTTCGGCAACGTTACACTGGGGACTGCACGGAGCGTAACAATGGGGCAACTCCTCACGTGTGGAAAAATAAAAACAGTTTACGGCATTTTGTAACTTATAAGGGATGCTTTAGTAACCCCTACAATACAGTTATGGGGTCAGGGTACTCATACCCGGACCCCTTCTATACCTTTTTTACATTTAGATATATCCCCAGGGACCGGCTCCCGGTTCATAAAATAGAAGCATAATTTTTATTTAATTATTCCGGTGGGGTGCGTGACTTCATCACGACGTTGCACGGGGACCCGTACTGAGTGCCGCGATGGGGTAGTGACTTCATTCACGTGGAAAAACAATTATCTTGCCATTCTAAAACTCAGAAGGGATCTCTAAGACACTTCTACAATACACCCATTGGGTCATGGTACTTCTACCGTCACCCCATCTATGCTTTCTTTTGTTTAAAACAACACCCCGGGACTGGCTCCGCTTCATAAAATGGCAGCCACAAAATTTTCCACAGGTTGTGACCAGCCAATTAGAGCACTCCTCCTGTTGCATGGGTTCCCCTAGCACTGCGTTGTGACACGGATCATCTGCATCCTTATATATACAAATTTGAATTTCTTTTAATAACCCTGCAACTACTAAAGAGATTTACACACATCACAAAAAGGCACTTCCCTGGACCAACATCTACCTTTCTGCCAAATTTGGTGAAATTCTGTTCAGCATTTCACGCTGCAGCCGTGTCTAAAGTTCCTACGGGAATTAACATAGGGAAACGGGTTTTGAGCCCACACCTTTTCTGGCCCCCGCTTGACAGATCACTCTGAAACTTTCAAGTCAGCAGCTGTAGTGAGTAACAAACTAGTTTTGAACATTTCATGAGGACCCATCAAACAACGCCAAAGTTATTGAGAAATGAAAAAACACTCTTCCTATGAAAACTACATCTTAGGTATAACTACCTACTGGCAATTACCAGTAGGTAATATATATACATATATGTATATATATATTTTTGAAGAATCATACTGTATGTGATAAGCACTAGCACCTTTATGCAACAATCGTCAAAAGAATTAAGCACTTGCACTTTGATTGAACAACTGACAGTCTATTACAATTATATGGAATAGACATTAGACTCAAAACAGGCAATTACGTGATTAGAAATTGATCATCCAAATATTGGAAAGAGAACGCAAGTAATTAATTTTTTCTGCAAACCATATAAATCCAGACTTTTTGATCATGCATAAATGTAATGCCTTGCTGTGTAACATCAAGCAAATACCCGTTTTTATATATGAAACAAAGTACATGTAACAAGTGAATTTGTTCCTTTGTCCACAATGCAGTTATAATGACAAGTCTAAAGATGGCAGCCGCTTTGGCAGCAAAAGCGGGCTGCACGATTGGCTATGAAATTGTAGTGCTTCATTGATGTCTGTAGTTGAAATATGTATTTTAATGAAAACGAAATGGCGCTTTGGCATCGTGAACAAGGCAACGGGAGACTGCCGAAACACGTAGATGTGATCGTTACAAAATAAAACTACGGAGTGACCAATACCTCTTGGAGTACTGGATGATTGTTATCAAGTGCGATAATTTTATGTAGATTGCAATGTCCTTGTTTGAAAAACTATATAGGAAGCACAACTTTACCCGTATACAAAGTAATTTTGCAGCACCGCAGAGCAATCATTAATCAGGATAGGACTTATCCGATTGCAGTACATTTTGAAACTCATCATCAAAGCAATCCCTTAAGCTTATACTAGAGTTCAACAGCAAAGAACCTCATGGGCTGAATGTAGATGAGGACTTGTATACTTGCTTATTGTAAATGGATGATGTAACTAAGAGAATGATGATAAGCCCGCAAATTATGGAACCATTTGTTTTTAAAATGTATTTTAGTTAAGATTGCGTATGACGACACTGCTGCCGGTAATTGATGAAAACCATTTTGACGTAGTTTGTTTATATGGATTACGATACAGTACATTTTTTTGGGGAGGTCGAACTGGAGAGAAATGTGAAAAAGAGAGACCTCTTTCAAGGGAAATTATTTGGTATGGAAAAACATTTTTTTAAGTGTTTTATAAAGTATATGAGGTATATTTTAGATTTTTATAAAAATAATATTCTGTAAAACACTTGCACTTTAGTAGTCTAGTACTGTAGATTAGTATTCAAGAATAAGGAGAAAAAGAAATGGAGTTATGTTTACTAAAGCACTAGCACTTTTTGTGAGAGAATTTGAAACATGAGATACAGATAATAATGGAATTTGTTTTTATTTCAAGATGTATTGTGTAGTATATGAAGTATGTTTTTGATATCTATAAAAAATAATATACTGGTAAGCACTTGCACTTTAAAAGTCTAGCTCTGTAGAAAAGTATGCAGGGGTCAGGTGAGAGTGAACTGACTAATATATACGAAAGCACTAGCACTTTTTTGAAAATTCATACTGTATGTGATAAGCACTAGCACCTTTATGCAACAATCGTCAAAAGAATTAAGCACTTGCACTTTGATTGAACAACTGACTGTCTAATACAAATATATGGAATAGACATTAGACTCAAAAACAGGGCAATTACGTGATTAGAAATTGATCATCCAAATATTGGAAAGAGAACGCAAGTAATTAATTTGTCTTCGAACTATATAAATCCAGACTTTTTGATCATGCATAAATATAATGCCCTGCTGTGTAACTTCAAGCAAATACCCATTTTTATATAAGAAACGAAGTACATGTAACAAGTGAATTTGTTCTCTTGTCCACAATGTAGTTATAATGACATGTCTGAAGATGGCAGCCGCTTAGGCAGCAAAAGCGGGCTGCACGATTGGCTATGAAATTGTAGTCCTTCGCTGATGTCTGTAGTTAAAATGTGTATTTTAATAAAAACGAAATGGCGCTCTGGCATCGTGAACGAGGCAGCGTGAGACTGCCGAAACGCGTAGATGTAATTGTTACAAAATAAAACTATTGAGTGACCAATACCTCTTGGAGTGCTGAATGATTGTTATCAAGTGCGATAATCTTATGTAGATATATATATATATATATATTCACTTAAAAAAAAAACGGAGGTTACAGGGCCGTTATATTTAGGCTCACATTTCAGTCATACAAAACTAGAGAAAATCAGCAGTTACAGTTAGCTAAGCTAACTATAACTTCTGCCCTGCAATGCACTGCTTATGACCTCACATATTACATTACTAATGACAAGCTCAGTGACATCACTCATGACATCACTGATGACATCTGAAAGGACATCACTCATTACATCACCGATTACATCTCAAATGACATCACTGATGACATTCTCCAGTGATTGAGTGTTTTCTGAAAGTAATTGAGTGTTAAACATATATACTAAGGTAAGTGACTGTGGTAGTGCCTGTATGGGTGAATGAGTGGGTGTGTAAGTGGTGAATAGGAGAGTGAGTGGATATGTGAGAGACTGTATACAAGAAGTAATGCCATCATTGAAGCTACATGGACCTTGCACGTTAAAAAGCTATACGTAGTCGAACAATCAAGAGTTTTCTCACCCGAAATCTTAGACCCTGTCAACGGCTCAAAACAGTTGTGTCCCTAAGAATACGACCAATAGCATCCGAAAAGCGATACGTAAAACACGAGCTTCTGGTGCACCTGGCCTAAATGGATTCCCAGCCCAACTGATCAAAGAAGATTCAGCACTATGGCCTGTAATACTTTCTTCACTGTTTACCACCTACTTTAAGTTCCATCAAGTGCCCGACAGCTGGAGAGGATCAATACTGCATCCAATTTTTAAAAAGGGCGACAGACAGAAGCCCATGAACTATCGCATGATTGCCTTATTGGATACTGAGGCCAAGATCTACTCCTCTACAATTTTAAAAGATCTTGAGATATGGGCAACAGCAAACGCAATGACTACATTTTGTCAGACAGGCTTCAGATCTAACTGTTCCACACTGGATAACAATTAATCTATCCTACCTCGTCCACCAGGCGAAAAGCCAGAATCCTTCAACTCTTTGCGCATGCTTTGTGGGCAAGTTGTTGGCATTCGACCCGGTGGACAGGGGCATTCTATGGAGCAAACTCCAGGTGTGGGGCATACCAAGCGACCTGCTTAATGCCATCATATCATTATATTCATCAACTTGGGTGAGGGTCAAGTTGTCAGACACCGTGTTAACTAGGAAGATCAATACTAACCAAGGGCTAAAGCAAGGGTGTGTCGTAGCGCCAATGCTGTTTAATCTATATATAGAGGACATGCGTCTGTCACTAAACAACACCAATCTAATTCCCCAAAAATAGGAAAAACCAAGATCACGATATTGCAGTATGCGGACGATATTGTTCTGCTTGACATCTCAAAAATAGAAATTCAGAGATCCCTAAGCGCTCTTTACACATACAACACAGCAAACAAGATGATCATAAACACTTCCAAAACAAAGGTGATATCTTTGGGAAGGACGCAAAAGCAAATAAATTGCAACTGGTCTCTTGGTCCCTTAAAAATAATAGGAGCAAAATCCTATAACTATTTGGGCACATGGTTTTCGGCAAACACACATTTGTGCCACTTAAAGGATAATTACCGCCAGACCCTGCCAATTGCACACAGCCCTCGAAAGCCCCCCTCCACCCCGAATCGATATGTGCCTCAGGGCCGTATTACGATCTGCAATCACCACGGCAGCGAGGCCTTCCCAGGCCAACTAATTAAAACTATGGAAAAACGACATCTAAAAGTCTACAAAAGTGTGTTCAAGTTGCCTTATAACAACAGGGGATCTCTAGTGCTACTTGAATTTGGCCCTGAGGGCATTGAATGGTCTAGCATGGGGTCCCTTCTAAAATATTATTATAGTTGCATCACAGCAACGTCCTGCACCTTGAAATGTATCCTTCAGCACATATTCGAAGCTAAAAACAGTCCTTGATCCACTTATTTAACCCCCATGAGTTTTACCTGCTGTGCGCTCATGACGAGCTGAGCTCATCATGAACCGCGGGGTTTTTAAAACTTCAGCGCGCAGCGGGAAAAACCGCCGCGCGCATGAGGTTAACGCGGCAGCAGCCACGCTTCAAATAGATCTAACCGCACTAAACACTTTATCACTTACGCACACAGCAGTAAAAAGCATATTAAAAAAACAGATAACTTCCTCTGGAAGACCATGGACATGGAAAACATCAAGTCCACATCACCTGTAAGGGCCCTGGCAGCCTCACATAACAATGACTGCCATGTTGCCCCCCCAAGCAGAATCATATCTTAATTGTACAGTTGGAAAAGCCTGTCTAACCCAAATTCTGGCCATAAGGATGCTGGCATTACAAATTAAAGACTTCAATCCAAACTGGCCACTGCTCTCTAATATCGTTAAGTGCAAACAAAGTGGCTACATATTTTTGAAACTTTTACATACTTACTAGGCTGCTGTCCGACGTTGCTCCACTTCCGGCGAACATTATTAAAGCCACTTTTTTTATCCATGGCATAAGAACATGTAACATTGCAATGAATTGGATTTTTAGCACCATGGTCCCCCTCAAACTAGCAAGAATTAGCACATTTTTTAAAGCAGAGCAGGACCTTCCAAAAAAACCACAACAAAGCCCGGAGATGATTGCCAATTGACAATCTCTACTTCCTGTACTATGGACATTAGGCACTTTATAGTCTGACCTTTTTGAAATTGAGTTTTAACAATTGTAATGTATCCTTGTAATTGTAGTGGATTTTAAATTATCTTTCTTTTCTTTGGATATTACAAGTATGTTTGTGTCAGACAGCCCCACCATGATTTACTGATTCTCACATATCGTTTACTTTGGTTTATCTATAAAAGATTTTGAACCGTTATATTGCTTTAAAGCTAACTAAAGCAGATCCCAGACCATGAGTTTTATTCTTAGATATTATGTGTCAGTTACATTAGAGAGCATCATAAGGACATATCCCCTTATTCTTTTTCTTTTACTGCTCTTTGTATAACATGCCTTTAAAATGCATTACTTTGTCATGGTTTTAATTAACCACACATGATTGAGTGGCTGTGTGAGTTTTTGTATTGGTGAGTGAGTGGGTGTGTCAGTGGCTGTAAATGATGAATGAGATGGTGCATGAGTAGCTGAATTGGTAACTGTAGATACAAAGGTGTCTGTATGGGTCAGTTTTAGGGTGAATAAGTGATTGTATGGGAGCATGAATGGGTGTGCAAGTGGCAAGTGGCTCTACGGGTGAGGGAGTAGGTATGTGAGAGGCTGTATGGATAAGTGAATGGGTGTGTGACAGACACGGTGAGTAAGTGATTGTGAGCAAGGATGTATGGAAGAGTATGTGCTTGTCTCACTGACTGCATAGGTGAGTTTTAACACTGCCATGAGTTGGATGCTGTTGGGCTGCCTGTGAGGATTGCCAGGACCTTTCTCAACTGCTTGCCGGACCCGCTGCGCAGGTCCCGCTTCGTCGTCGAGGGAGTCTGCTGGGGGCTTTGGACTTGTGTTGGGACTGCTGGGGCGTTTTCCAGGCTGGTAGTAGGGCTGTGAGCACTGCAGGGACTCCATCTACCAGGAGTCCCTGCCCGGCCAACTCGGAACACCTGGCCCGCTCTCCCTGCTAGCCCAGCCCCCCCCGCACGGACAGTCCGTAAAAGGTCACTCACCTTCACCATTGTGGGATCGTTTTACCACTGCCATGAGTTGGATGCTGTTGGGCTGCCTGTGAGGATTGCCAGGACCTTTCTCAACTGCTTGCCGGACCCGCTGCGCGGGTCCCGCTTCGTCGTCGAGGGAGTCTGCTGGGGGCTTTGGACTCGTGTTGGGACTGCTGGGGCATTTTCCAGGCTGGTAGTAGGGCTGCGAGCACTGCAGGGACTCCATCTACCAGGAGTCTCTGCCCGGCCAACTCGGAACACCTGGCCCGCTCTCCCTGCTAGCCCCGCCCCCCCCCCGCACGGACAGTCCGTAAAAGGTCACTCACCTTCACCATTGTGGGATCGTTTTAACACTGCCATGAGTTGGATGCTGTTGGGCTGCCTGTGGGGGTGAGGGCAGTGTGCTCCTGGCCAGTCAATCTCAGTTGGACTCATCCACGGATGAGGACTCTCTGAGAAACGTACCACGTAAAAGGAAAAGATGTAAGGGCCATCAGAGGGGGGGTGCCACCAAGATTCAGAAACCTAATGCCCCAGCGCATCCCACTGTCCTAACCCCCGAAATCATCTCCACCCTACATCCTGTCCTAGTATTAAATGATCCCCCGAGTCCTTCTCACATCCCCTTCGGGTCCTCGGACCCATGCCCCACCTGTTACAGTAGTGATGACAGTTTGCTGACCAAAATGGAAGCTTTGTTTAAAACTCTTTTACTTCCTGTACTCGAAAGAACACGCTTGATGACCGCGAAATTGGATGCACTTGAGTCTATTGTAAACACCAATACTGGTTTCTTAAAAAAGTTAGCAAACTCTCAAATTGCCCTGGGGAATCCTAGTTCTTCCTCAAGTAATTCCAAAGGCCAGAAAAACGTAACCATAGGTAAAATTTCATCGTCAGTAATTGCTGGTTCAGTATCTTCTAATCCTGATCTTAATAAAAACAAGGGCTTAGTGGCAGGGGGGAGTTCTGGGAACAATGATTGTACGCCTGCACTAGCCTCCTTGCTGCAGGTGCCAAAGAAGGCTCCCTCCAAATCTAACCACCAACGCCAGCCGAATACCCCTGCACCTCCTGCGGCTACTCGGCCTCAGGATAGTGTAATGGATGCTCCCAGCACATCTTTTCAGCTCAAATTAACCAATGGTGCAAAGGGGAGTAGATCCATCAATCCCCCTACTCCCCTTGAGAAAGCTAAAAAACGGGTACCCCCATGCACAGACCTACCTCTAGAAGCAACTCCATATACGATAGTTTTAACAGGTGTTGTCCCTCTTAGGGAGGGTTCCAATGAATCATACGGGGACCTCCGAAACAAAGTTGTATTTTGGCTAAACAAAAACCGCCCTCGTCCCCCCTCCTCCTCGACTGAAATATTGTTTGTGAGAAGAGTTGAATGGGTGGGCCACTGTACCAAGGATTTAGAAGGGGACTGCATTATTATATCCTTTAAGGATCCCTGGGTGGTAGATCTTCTGCGTAGGGAAGCAAGGTTTGGGAGGTTGGGGGATGTGCAGACCCTAGGCCTTGGGTATTTTTTATCCCAGACGATCCTGCGAGTTCCCCTCCAGTCATACCCTCCCAAGATTACCTGTTAGAGGATATCATGCTGATAGAACACCTTACATCCCGCAGCACCCATTACTGTTCAATCGCTCCGAACCCCTCTCTGGCCTGGAGTGTATCGATTGACTTCACCGGGCAGTTGGCAACGGGTGGGTTCTGGGCAATCAAGTAGGTGGGGATGACGGAGTATGTACTGAGGTGCCTATTCAGGGGGACATCAGCATTGAGAGGGAGATGGTGGCGGCATCTGTATACCCTCACCAGGAGGATATCATGGTGGCGGGTCCCCAACTGAGTATAGCCGCACCCTTGGGAGTGGATACAGTGGTATGCATAGTATTACAACACCCAGTCAGGTTTTGACACTTAAATTAGCATCATGGAATGTGGCAGGGATGAGGGGTCGTATGGACTCAGAGGACTGGTTGGATTTTATTGATACTTTTGATATTTTGCTGTTTCAGGAAAGTTGGGCCCCTGATCCTATCCATAGGGTCGGGTTCCTAAACTTTTTTAAACCAGCAATAAGGGGCAATAAGGGTCGGGCATCGGGAGGGTTAGTGATCTGGGTTAAACAGTCCATTGGCTATCGACCAATGGAAATCTCTGTGGACAACCCGGACCTGTTGGGAATTAGACTAAGCAAAGAAAACTGCCAGGACATTGTAATCATTAACATCTATACACGTGGCCAACCGGGTTTGCGCTGCCCTAGTATCCTAGATGTGTTAGACTCCTACCTTGAAGGGGTAGGGAGAGACAAGTTACTTGTCCTAGCAGGGGACCTCAACTGTACCTTCGAGCCGCTTTATGTTGCGGGGGAGGACTTGGGGTTTGCGGAGGATATTGTCTGGAACATCACGATGCTGTCTCTGGACAATATTAAAAGAGACTCTGAGGCAGCCTTGCACTGGATGGGGCTGTGTCTAGATTGGGGGCTAAGGGCAACCAACGGTCGTACAGCCTCTGACAAAGTTGGCAAACCCACCTTTGACAACGGGGTGAGAAAAAGTCGAATAGACTACATCCTGCTAAAGATGGAATATTGGTCACTTCTGATTGACATGGAAGTAGTGTCCCGCCCTGAAAGCGACCACAACCCATTGTCACTAAGTTTGAGACTCCCAGGTGGAATCGGCAGGCCCACTTCTGCTGTTCATGTAACAGGGGATGCTATCTTAACAAACGATAGAAGAAGGCTTAGATGGTCCAGGGTTGTGGAGAACCCGACCCTTCTTGATAGCATAACGAAGGCCGCCTCGTCGACCTTGAGCGACATTTCGTCCCTTGCCCACACCAGGGTTGTTGGTGATCCGATCTGTGACCTTCACGAACGGTATTTTGCTCATCTTAAGGTCCTCCTGACGCTTCCACCAACGCAAGGCACCGTAAAGGTACATGGTTCTCGGGAGAAATGGTACAATAAAAACTGCAGGGAGGCACATTGTCATTTAGTTAAAACAGTGAAATCTAGGATTTCCAGTGATATAAAGGAGGCACGCTCAATGTATAGAAGAACCCTGTGGGAAGCGAAAAGGGAGTGGGACGATCTACATTGGTCTGACCTACTGGATGCCTGCACTTCTGCCAACCAGATCAAGTTTTGGGAAATTGTTAAGTGGGGCAGAAACCCCGACTCTCAAACCCCCGTTAACCATGTGTCTGCAGAAGCATGGGTTGATTTCTACTCTGGTCAGTTTATGGACCCTGACTTAGAAATCGACACAGATTTAACCAGGCAGTTAATCACCCTCATTCCTAATCAAGAGTTAAACTTCACGCCACTGGAAACTGAGTCTGCGCTCCGCCTGGTCCAAAGGGGGAAGGCGCCAGGGATGGACTGCATCCCGGCCGATTTATTTAAGGTCAATCTCCAACACTGGGTTCCCTACATAACTACGATAGCGAATGCCATTGCTAAGGGGGACAGGATCCCTGTGTCCTGGAAGGGGGCGGAGATTCTCCCAATTTTTAAAAAAAGGGGACCGCTCAGACCCAGGAAACTACCGCCCAATAAGTTTAATTGACTCACTTCAAAAGGTCATTGCAAGGAGGGTCCTTGCCAGAGTCCAGGGGTGGATGGAGTTGAAGGGCATTTTGTCCCCCCTACAGGCCGGCTTCAGATCAGGTACCAGCACAATCGACCAGGTCTTCAGATTTTGTCTGATTTACTGGAAGGTGGTGCTGTTGGGCGGCGGAACTATCTATGCCGCATTTATCGATCTGAAATCGGCCTTCGACCTTGTGCCAAGGGTTAAACTCTGGACCGTCCTTAGAGATCTGGGACTGCCATTAGAATTACTGGACCTGATTGTTAGATTACATGAGGGCAATTTTGCTAGGGTGAGGTGGGGAGGCCAAGGGCAGGTGACGGATTGCTTCCCTGTAACACGTGGTGTCCGTCAGGGTTGTGTTCTGGCACCCACGCTCTTTTTACTGTTCATTGACCAGGTGGTTTTTTGCAAACACCCCCACTGATGCACCATCTTTGGGCGGGACCAAGTTCCCTATGGTCATCTTTGCTGATGACACTTTACTTCTCTCAAAGACTCGTAGCGGCCTGCAAACTGCATTGACCCGCTTTGAGGAGTTTTGTACCGTCAACGACCTAAAAATTAATGTAAGCTAAACTAAATTCATGGTCCTAACTAAAAGCCGCCCCATCAAGAGCTCAGTGAGCATGAACGGAGTGGGCCTGGAACAAGTTGAGGTTATGACCTATTATTATTATTATTGGGACATTTGTAGAGCGCTGCGATTACGCACACCGGCGTGTCCACGCGCTAAAAAGTGGGAGGGGCAGCTAGCAAGGGACACAGAAACTGAGCGGACAATTATTTAGTGTAGAGAAATGTTTTAAGTTTCGCTCGGAACCTAGCCTCCTCCGGTTCCAGGCGCAAGTCCACTGGCAGTTTATTCCAGTTAGTAGCCGCTAGGCATCTAAAGGACCTGCCTCCCATGCGGGCTTTCTTGATTCTCGGGATCCTCAGTAGGGCGGCCCCTGCGGATCTAAGCGCACGTGTAGGATTGTACACTTCGATCAGTTTAGTCAGAGGGTCGGGTGCCCTGCCATTCAAAATGCGATGACAGGTGCAAAGGGCTTTGTATTCCACTCTCCTCCTCACAGGGAGCCAATGTAGCTGTTGGAGGGCCGCCTTGGAAGGCGCCCTTTTAGGTAGTCTAAGAATCAAGCGCGCTGCCGCATTCTGCAGCACTTGCAGGCGAGCCATGCTTTTTTCTGGAGCCCCCAGGTACAACAGGTTCCCATAGTCCGATCTAGCTGTCACCAGAGCATGAACCAGGGTTTGACGGGCTTCAATCGGGAGTAAGTCAAGGACTTTCCTCAGCTTCTTCAGAATCCCGAAACAGACTCCCACCACCCGATTTATCTGGGGGCCAAAAGTAAGACCCGCATCAAACCACACCCCCAAATTGCGTGCCTCTTGGCAGGGGGTTGGGGTTGGTCCAAGGCAGGATGGCCACCATGCCGACGACCATGCAGACTGGGCTCTCCCCACCACCAGCACCTCTGTCTTGCCGCCGTTCAGCTTCAAACAATTGATGGCCATCCATTCGGCAAGATCTTTCATGCACGAACGGAAGCCATCGGCGGCAAGACAGGGCGCGTGCGATAGGGAGATCACCAGCTGCGTGTCGTCGGCGTAAGAGACCAGTTGGAGGCCATGGCTCTCCACAATCGAGGCAACAGGCGCGACATACATATTAAAGAGGGTTGGGCTCAGTGACGAGCCCTGCGGCACGCCCTGGCCCAGAGGCACCCCCTTTGAATAGCAGTCTCCCTGCCTAACTCGAAAGCTTCTCCCTTTGAGGAAGTCATGGATCCATCTCAGCGCGGTGCCAGAGATACCACCTCTGTTCAGACACTGTAGCAAGATGTTATGGGCTACAGTGTCGAACGCCGCGCTGAGGTCCAGCAGGATCAAGGCCATAGTTTGGCCTGCATCCACACCCTCTCTCAGATGTTCCGTAGCCATAAGAAGGGCGGACTCGGTAGAGTGTCGTGGCCTAAAACCAAACTGCGTCGCATGGAGCAGTCCCCTCTCTTCCACGTGCTTCATAATTTGGGTATTGACCACCTTTTCCGCCACTTTGGACAGAAAAGGCAGGAGGGAGATGGGCCTCAGATTCTCTAGTACCTCAAAGCCTAGGTGGGGTTTCTTCTGGAGCGGGAGCACCACCGCCTGTTTCCACCCCTCAGGCAGCTTTCCTGATCCGAAAGAGACGTCGAGGACGTGCCTTATATAAGGCTCCAGGACTTCCAGACTGTCTGCCAAGCGTTTTGGCGACACCGGGTCCCACGGGGACCCTGATTTGACAGAGCGGCACATCACTACTAATTCCTCAAGAGGGGGGGTGCGGAAGTATGTGATATGCCCTGCCGTCTCCGTGTCCCCCAATGCTACCTCAAGGTCAGACCCTGTCGGCGGATTAGGGAAAGTCGAGTAGATCTTCTCTACTTTAGCGGAGAAATATTCGGCGATACGATCACATGACTCCGTTGAACAGCTCTCCGGCTCTGTGGGTGCATTTACCGAGGTCAAGGATTTGTAGATGCCGAAGAGTTCCTTGGCGGAATATTCCGCCCCCTGGATTTGTCCAGCATAGTAGGCTGCCTTAGACTTTTTTATCAGCCTGTGGTGACGGCGCCTTTTTTCCAGAAACAACTCCCTGGCCGTGTTATCATAAGACACCCTCCAGACTTTTTCTGCCCGCCTACAGTCCGCCTTTGTTAACCTCAGCTTAGCACTGAACCATGGGGCTGAACGGTCTTTCCGATCACATGTGGATGTGCGGCAGAGTGGGGCTGTCTGGTCAAGCGCTTCAGTGATGCGCTGATTCAGGTTGGAGACCGCTGTTTCTACGTCTTCGCCCCCAGGCTGACCATCCCTACTGAGGGCTTGATTAAAATCCTCCACCGAGAATTTGGCCCACTTCCTCCTAAGATAGTTAGGGGGTGCCTGGCTGGCTTTTTTGGGTTTTGTGCTCTGTATGGAGAATGCCACCAGATAGTGGTCGGTCCAGGGGATGGGCTCTATACCTGACACCTCCACACCTCCCCAGTTGGCATAGACCGGGTCCAAAAGGTGTCCCTGTCGATGCGTGGGGTCAAGTAGCTTCAGATCCAGTTGAAGGGTAAGCATGTCCCGACAGAACTCCTTGACCCCTGTATCCTCTGGGCAATTTAGGTGCAGGTTCAGGTCTCCTAATAGGAGGAATTTGTCCCTGCGCAGAGTCGCTTCCATGAGGCTTTCTAGCAGGCTCTCCCTATCTAGGAGTAACCTTGGACTACCGTCTCCGCTGGAAACCACAGGTTGACACACTACACTTAAAATTTGCTCGCCTCACGGGTTGTCTTTTACAGGAGCAAAAAAGGTCCCTAACTAAACGTGTTAAACCCGCACTCAAGATTTATGCCACCAAGGTAAGCTCCGCAATATTGTACTGGGCAGACCTTTGGGGACATATGGACCTATCAACCCTGGTGAAAGTTCAGAATAAATTCATGCGGAAACTGGTAGGACTTCCACAATCGGCTCCAACTAAACCACTATGTCTGGATATGGGCTGTAACCCAATCAATAAAATGGCTAGATACAGACTAGTGGCTATGTGGAGACGTATCTGGACCTCCCCAGACCTCAGCCTCTTTGCTAGGGAACTTGAGGAAGTAAGATCTATTTGGGGGTCTAGCAGTATACCCTGGTTGCGTGAAGTGAAACTGATCCTGGATGACATGGGTCTTAACCAGCTGTGGGTTTCTCCGGGGTCTACCAACTTTCCTTCAAAACAGGAATATAAAGCACTCTATTGGGCCTCTGTCCGCAAAGGGCTAGTTATTGCTTCAGATTCTGTTAGCTTAACAGGAAGGTTTTTGTCCCACAAATTGGACCCCCTCCTAGAGAATTATTGGGACGTTATAACTAAGCCATTAGACAGAAAGCTCTACCACCAGTTCCGAGTAGGTTCTTTGCCCTTAAGATCCTTTACCAGGAACTGGTCCAACCGAGTGAGTGATTCCTGTCCTTGGTGTACTGGACATAAGGAGAGTGTGGGTCATCTCCTATTTGTATGCCCGGTTTATCATGCCCCAAGAAGCAAATGGATAGGGCCCATATGTCGCCATCTTAAAGTCAGAGGGAGTGCAGAGGCTATATGGGCACTTCGTACCAATACCTCCGAGGTGGTAGTTGTGGGCGTAGCCAAATTCCTGGGGTGGACATGGGTGATTAGAGCAAGATATCTGCAGGTACCTTGATTTTATTTCCGTCCCTTAACTTTTAAACAGGTTTTTCCTTTTTTACTTGTATTAGGTCTTTATTATACTGTTTAATTCTAATATTAGTGTTGAAATGTTCTTCGGAATCTATGAAATTGTAAATTGTAACTGTGATGGTTTTAAATCAAATTTTAACTATATCATGTATGTTCAATTTCTACTGCTTTTAATTGTCTTTTATGATGCAAAAATCGAAATAAAGACTTTAAAACCTGAAAAACCTGAGTTACTACATGTTTTAGTATATCTATGAGTAAATCAATAGCGGTGTGAGTAACTGTATGGGTGAGTGGATGTGTGAGTGACTGTATGGTGGGTGAGTAGGTTTGTAAGAATCTGTATGAGTGACTGATTCAGTGTGAGAATGGGTGTATGAGTGGGTGTGTAAGTGTCTGTATGAGTGGATGTGTGAGTAGCTGTACTGCTCACTAATTATCTGCATGAGTGGCTGTAAATGTGTTAGCATTATATTAGTGGCTGTATGGGTGAGTTGATGTGTTAGTGGTTCTATGGGTCAGTGAGTAGGTATGTCATTGTTTGTATGGGTCTGAGAATGGGAATGTCAATGGTTGTGTGGAAGTGGGCATATGAGATGTAGTATAGGGGTGTAACTGGGTGTGTGACTGATTCTGTGAATGATGTAATCAGGGATGTCATGAGTGATGTCATGAGTGATGTCCTTTGAAATGTCATCAGTGATGTTACCAGTGATGTCACTGGCCATGTCATGAGTAATGTAATGTGTGAGGTCCTAAGCAGTGCATTGCGGGGGCGTAATTTATAGTTAGCTCGGCTAACTATAACTGCTGAATTTTTATGGTTTTGTATGAGTGAAAAGTGAGCCTAGCTATAACATCCCTTTTACCTTTGTTTTTTCAGTGAATTTCTAAGGTTTTTTAAATTCTATTTCCTAACTATAACATCCCTGTAACCTTTGTTTTTTTCTGCAAGTTTCTATGTTTTTTGTAAATTCTGTTTCCTAACTAGTGAAGAAAGGAGGCAGGGCCTCCCACTAGCTCTCAGCAGTCCCACTGGGTGGGACTTACTGGAGGCAACAGGAGGGGTTCTTGGCCCCCAAAGCTTCATCACCCAACCAGCAGTGCACCAGGATGCTCCTGTGCAAAGTGGCGTAGAAAGGGGGGGTGGCCTCTGAAAAACTCTCAGCAATCCTGCTGTGTGGGACTTACTGAAGGTAACAGGAGTGGTTGTTTTACCCCAATAGACCCTTAGGAGTCAAGGGGATTTCATCCCCCAACCAATAGTGCACCAGGAAGCACGTTTGCAGAGTGGTGGTGAAAGGGGGTTGGGCCTTTGGCTACTTGCCGGGCCAGTTTTTCTATTTTGATTAGCAGAGGGTGGCCTCACGACCCCCTTTCCAGGGCTGATTTCAGCCCCAGGGACCCTTACCCCAGGGACCATCCTTTTTTATAATGTTGTATTACTATTGTGGAAGTGGGGCCACGTGGCCCCCTTCCCTGGGCTGATTTTGGCTCCAGGGACCCCATTGTAGTGTAGTTCCTATCTTCCCAATAGGCTCTGCGCATTGGAATAGTACCTACAGCAGTAAAGGCCTAGGCCAGACGTTAACTAGGTCTACTACTGTCGATACTAGACTTAATTTTTGGGTTTGCCAGCTAAGCTCAGAGTTCGCTAGAAACTTTCTCGAATGTTCAAGGAAGGATTAACTTCCCTGATTAGACAAGAAGGGATTTAGTTTCTGACAACCATAGAACATGACAACTTTGCTCTCCCCTAATCAAGAGTCAATCTCAAGAGTCGTGTGAGCACAAGGCAATTATTTTACTCAGTCAGTACGTGCATTCTTAGTCTCATCAGAATGTAGAGAAAAGGAAGAGACGGGCGTGTTCAATAAAAGGTGTTATTTATTGATCAGTCTCTTTTCTCGTACAAGAGAAATGGATCGATATTATTGCGATACTTATAGTTAAGTAAAGTGCATACATTAGAAGCAATAGTATAAAATAATACTGTAAAAACATTGATATGGTTTCTGAGCCATATGATGTTTAAAATGATTAAAATATATTTACATACACATATACATTTGACTAAACGTACTCAACTGGTGTTTCTAAATACGCCTACCCCGTGTACCTGACCTAAGTCTAATGCGTGGGCGGGAATAGAAAGTTACAGTTTAAGTTAAGTTTGTTTTTGCCAAGTGAATAACTAAAGAATTCTCTAGGAGGGGTTATTCAGTTCTGTACCTGGAATTTAGGATGAATGAGGAATGGTATCTCTTTCTCTGCTCTCGATATTCCAGGCTGCCTGCGAGGGCTACCCGGAAGCGCCGGTGCTGGGTCTCTCGGCTTGAGATAGCAGCGCGTCTCTCAGCGCGTCAGGAAGGCGGGGCTGCTGCCTGCGGGGTCTGCTTCTGCTCTTGGCTTCGGCAAGGGTGGCTGCTCCGTCTTGTCACCACGCGTGTGTTTGCATAGGGCAAGGTCGGCAATATTTATACCTTAAAGGTGCCGGGATTGACGTAAGGATGGACATAGGTACGTCAATAAAGATGTCATACGACTTGCTCGTTAGCACATTCTTTACTAAAGTTCTCTGTGAAATCAAAACAATGGCCGCACGGATTATCCAGGTTGTCATAGGTTTGATTTGTTATGAGAACGTCGTATGCCTTATCAGGGGCTGGAGGAATGTCGCTTGTCTAATTAGATCTCAAGCGTTATGACCTAATCAGATAACACGTTCCTGTGCCGTAGTGTGACTGCGTCAGATAACGGTATCTGCATCATGGGGGATTTCTTGCCTCATGGGCTGACTGTTAGTTAACTAGCTAGTAAGTTTAACCAGAATAGGGTCAGGAATAGGGGGATCGATTCAGAACCTATAGAAATACACGACACCCACTCCACGCTAACTATGGTCATATCTACTAATCTATGCATAGTATAACATAGTACAACATACTATAGAGTATAGTGTATACCTTACCACCCCAAAATACATAAATGCATTTTGAAATTTTCAAATATACTGAAAAATTGCAGTCATATATATTGTATGCACTTAAGCTATGAATTAAATGCAAAAGTAAACACGCATTGTTATGCATTATTGCTTGTTGGTATATGAGAAATACACATGAAATGGCTCTTAATATGGCTATACAGAAAAAAAGTCGAAACCATTTCATCACATAAAATATATTGTGAACATACCAGTGGGCAGCTAAAGTCTATATAAAGTCTATAAAGAATCTAAAAATATAGAAATCTTAGTTCTCTAGGAATAGTTTCTTACTTTAAGCAGAAGATCAGTGTCCCGGGAAAAAATATATAGAAAAATATTTTAGGGGCTTGCTGAAAAAAGTTGCTGTCCGTGAACTGGATTGTAATTGTTCATGTGACTTTATTTTTAAAGTTGAAGGCCGAATTCAGGGAACGCCGTGTGCGAGTTTACTCAAAAGTCTCTATTTCTGTTCCGGAGAGAACATCATATCATTCAGGCTTTCGAAAAAACTGTCAACAGCTTCATGGGAAAGTTCCACTAAGTCGGAAATAGGGGTAATCATGCATTCATGCGCATGATTGTCTCCATTGACATTCTGATTTGCATTGCTGACAGAAGGTCGTACCTGTTCGATGCTGCTTTCATCTTGAACTTCACTACTCTTCAATCGCAGTGGTGAAGATTCCAGGAATGCCGTCATCAGAATTGGCAGCCTTTGAGGGCAGCACAGTGCGTGAACCTTGGTAGGAACCAACAGTGTATCTGCATCCACTGGCGCATCCGATTGTAGCGTCAGACAGGTGTCTAACACGCATTCTTCTCCGCATAGCAGACACCTTAGTACAGGTAAAACACACCTTTGCCACATTGGTCGAAATGATAGAAACCAAGTCATGTTTAGGTCTCTAAGCCGGGAGAGTCCCAGGATTTTTGATATCCGGTCCCGGTATCCAATGGCTAGGATCGTATCTTCCATTGTCGTGAGATTTTGTTCTGTGACATGGGTTGCCATAACGAAAAATAAGGACTAGGAATAGGATTCCTGCAATTAGTCCTAGGATCAGGGGAAGTCTGCCAAAAATTGAATGGACGAAATCTGGAAAAATACCCAGTATGGCTTTGAATGGTGTTAATGCCATCGAAAATACTGTCTTAAATACCTTTGAGACCCCTGTGGTATCAGAAATATTTAAGATTTCGCTCAGGATTTCCGCGAAATGTACGGGGGAATTGGTTGATAATAATGTATGTATCTCTGCAGTCGTCCTTGCGACTTGTAGATCATAAGTTTCTTTAGATGACGTGAGCCTTGTAGGCGTCTGAAGAAGCACTGTTTTCATTCTGCTTAAAGTGTCTATTCGAATAGAAGTAATTTTCAGACCGGGCCATGCCCTTGCCTCCCTGTCTGGAAAGGAGCTGGGGAACAAAGAACGTCCACAGCACTTGACCTTCGCCGTCGTAGTGACGAGATAAGGAGTCCCGGGCATAAGACTACAGCATCTGCGGTCTACAATAAGAATGTAACTCCCATTATAGAGTCTTTGAAAGAATGGTTCTATTTCAGTTGCAGGTGCGCCTTGCTGGTGACATGAAAGGTTGTATGAATTCCCTTCACAGGCTTCGTGCAAACTAATACCGTTACACAGAAGCGTGCCGCTCAGTGACATAGCACAATTGTTGCCACTAAGGAACACTTTCTGTCCTTTGTTACTGACACATGCATGTGAATAGGGCAGGTTCCAAGTTGTTTTAAGGTACCCTTTTCCCAATTTCTCATACATGCCAGCCTGTATATATTTTTGGCAGTATTGAAACCTGAAGGTTGAGATTGGAATATTTATGATTCCGTGTATTATCCATTCACTGACAGGTCGTTCTGACATTGTCATTGGTAATCTTTCTAGTTTTTCAATGCTCAAGATTGTATAATCAGCACCCTTCTGCGCCATACCGATTTGTCTATCAGTAAGGTTAAAGATTTGGAATAGTGACGTTGTGTTGATTAAACGCCAAGGCACATAGCCTGAACGCAGATTTTGTAACGTCCAGCCAAGCTGTACAATAGAACGCAATTGTGACTGACCATGTTGTAATAACAGTAAGTCTTGCGATAATATATCGATTGCTGAAGACACAATACTGTCCAATGAAAAAATTCTGGAGGACAGAGTCATTAACCCATTGTCCACTACAGAAAGTGATTTTTCCAAATTAATACGGTCAATTTCCCGTATTCTTTCTGCTGTCTCAATTTGAGTAACCTTCCAGGCCTCATTGTATGCTGCATATACAGAGGCTGCTATGAAACGCTTATGACGCTGTTTGCGTGGTCCCAGTATGAAATCACGCAAGTCAGCACCATTAGTAAGTAAAGTTAGGTGTTGCTTAATTTCAGGCAGTGTGGAAGTTTGTAGCCATTGAAGGCATAATTTGCCCACACTGTAGGTTGTTATTATCCCTGGGTGATGTCTTTGGGGATATCTAGGGTCTGGCCTGGTCATTTTGAAACCCTGTGTTTTATTCAGGAATCTATCTTGACAGTTATTTGTATCTGTGGGCCAGATCAACCATTGTTTCCAATCAGGATGTGTTCTGTTTTGGTTAAGTATATGGTTTATGTCTATTCCTTCATCTGTATCAGAGTTATTGCTAAACATTGTTGGCTTTGGAATAGATAGGTTATTTAAATCTTTGATTTTGGCTAGGCCAAGACAGGTGGTTTGTTGGACGGTGTCATTTAAAAATATCATTTGTTCTGGGATCATGCAGGCTCTAAACAAAGCTTCTATACCCTGTACTTGCCATTCTTTTGTACCCCAAACACTTTTCAAATCAACATTTTTGTCCCAATAATCAAATCCAAAAGTATTCATTTTTTCAAAGAAAGAATCCGAATATATCAATTTTGTGTTGGTTATCATGGTTTTCATCCCTGTCTTGTTTGACAATTTGTAATAAAATGTTTCAGCATTAGTTATGTTAAAACCTGAAAAATATGAATATTTGTCATATACGGTTCTAGAGCTCCCTTTTGGAGGTGTAGCACAATGTTCCCATTGATTAAAATTTAAAACATTTCTAGGTTGTGCAGATTTATGCAAGAAATGGTTACCATAGTGGTTATAGCAATACATACTATCATAATTTGTAGAACCCTGCAAATAATCATGTTTTGTAAATTTAGCAGACATTACTAAGTCAGACATCATATTGTTAATACTTTCAAAGTCCCAATCATCAGCAAATGAGTTTGGTTTTGCAAAGTCACTCAAAGAGATCTTGATTTGGTGTGGATATTTCAGGATCTCGACCGGACCATAAATTTCATAGTCAGTGTTGTCCCAGGCTACCCCACCAGGTATTGGAATTGCTGTGAAGTTCGCTGAAGAAAGTTCTCGTTTCTCGACGTGTGAAGATGTGTGTGGTTTGAGGACCAAGTTGATGTTCTGACTTGCTGTGTCCATTTTAGCACATTTTCCCTCAATGAAGCGTCCCAAAGTAAATACCATGATGAGCCAAAGTATGAGGATAAATGCACCAAAACCCACCCAAAATTCAATCCATGGAGAAATCAGATATGTTTCTTTTAGTTGTTTCAAAAGTTCCTTCGCTTTGTCTTTAAAGGATTTTGATGATGGCTGTGTCTTTTGTTCGCTGAAACCGTCAGAGGAATCATCGAAGTTGATGAAGTAACCGGATGCAGTTCTGTCAATTGTTCCAATTGGTTCAGGATTTTTGTTTCTTGCATTTTCACTTGGTACTTCTGTATAGATTGGTGTGTCTCTACTAAATGTCTTTATTTGGGTTTTCAGAGGTCTAAGTTCTATTGCATTGTTGCATAGTCCTTGTTGTTCTTCTGTAGGCGTTTCGAATGTGATGAGCCTCTTTGATAGGACCTCTGTACTGGTAGCAAACCTTGGTGTTCTGCTACTTATTGGGAGTCCACTTGGCCTACTGTTTGTTATCGGCCACATGTTGTGGTTTTACCAGGTCGATGGATACAACTCGGTTCTCCTTTTTTCCAGCAAGTGGCGGTAGTACAACTGATCTTGTCCCGTTGACAGACAAGACAGGAACTGCTTTTCTGTAAGAAGGCCCAAATTCCTTCTTTACCGCGATCTTTTCCCTGACTAGATCCCCGACTTTTGGAATCCAGAAAGGTCTTGCTGGGACAGGTGGTGATTCTTCAGTGGTTGTTGGCTGTTGTTTCAACTGTATGTTGCTCAGGTCTTTTCTTGTTTTGTTTAAGTCCTGCAAAATAGCCAAACGGTCTTTGACATCAAAGGTTTTTTCTATTACCACTGAAGTCTGACTATCAAGGTCAGAGATCAACATCCTAGTTCCGAATAATAATTCGTACGGACTGAATCCCTTCAGAGAATTTCTTGGCAAGTTATTTAGACTACGTTGGACACTTATTAGATGTTTGACCCACCAAGCTCCCGAACCTAATATCCTTTCTATTATAGATTGCTTTCTGTCTTGGTTTTTTCTTTACACCATCCCATACCCTCAGGAAGGAAGTGAGAAGATTCCCGCTGGGCTGTGCTCATTTGGCCATTCTTTCCCCCCCCAGGCTGGATTGCCTGAGAAAAAGAAAAAAAATGGTCGAACGTAGCATGCTCTTAGCGTATATGCCATTTAGACTCGCAAATCTTGTATAACAGTCCGGACGTCAGCCGAGTGCTGTGGATCTACATTATAAGTGGGAACTAGCCTGTATATGTTAATCGCAAGCCATTCTTTTTAGTGGAGATGTTATCTGCCTTGATACGACGAGGTATTAAACTGCTTCTCTCCCCACTGCGATCTCTGTTGCAGTTTGGGCAGTTTTTTACAAACATGGTGTAGTGCAGGCTCATGCCTGGCCACCAGTACCGTGATTGTAATTCTTCCAGAGAATCTTTTAATTTAAGGTGTCTGAGACCCTCGCCCATGTGTGCGTCTGCGATTAACAAGTTTCTCCTGTCCATGTTTGGAATCACTCTATCCCCCACTCCAGGGATTCGAGCAAAAGGAATGGAGTTTGCATCTATGATGTATGTGTAATTGAGTGGATAGTTGATCGGTAACGCCGAGCAGTCGCCTTTTGATGACGTTTTCACCGCCAGCAATGTTTCGCCGTCAATGTATTTTAATGTACGCTTTTTTCGATCTACGGGAGCCGATTTAGTGGCTGCCGCTGCGGCTGTCTCAGCCAATGAATTCCCTACAACGTGAACGCCATCACGTTGATGACTCAGTGAGTGTGTCACGTGAGTCTTTGGTAGTTCTTTTTTCAAAAGAGCTACTTGTTCCCAGAGCAGTCTCTGCTTTATTGGTGCATCTGTGTCATCTTTGTAACCGTTCTGAATCCATGTCTGCAAATCCTTGTTATATGCTTTGACGCAGAAATATGAATCTGACACTATAAGTGTCGGGAATTCGCGATCCGCATTATCTAGCGCCATTTTCAAAGCTAATATTTCAGTTTGCAGTTCTTTATTAGTTTCTACTGAGTGTGATTTTGTTAATAGAGGTCTTAGTTTACCTCCGTGCCACACTTCTTTTGTAATCTCACATGTGGGATTGTATGCATGTTCTCCCCAAACGGAGGGTTGAGCATGTCCGTCTGTATAGATTACACAGGCGTAATGTCGTAGAGGCAGAATGTCGATTGGCAGAGGATACGTTTTTTCATATTTTAGATTTTTTAATTCTTCTAGTTCTGGATCAAAGAAGTAGTATACTTTGTCCGTTGTGATTGAATTTACCCATTGCAACCAATCTGGATCCAATGTTGTTGTTGGTAAATTACACGGTGTTGTTAATGCCTCGAAGGCTGATTCAGCTGTTCTGACTGTGATATGTCGACCATCAGCTATGTCTTTTTCTCTAGCTATTGCGGTTTGAACTGCTTGAACCATTTTTCCTTTGTTGCTGAATCCCTGTTCAGCTTTTGTGTACAAATGTGATTTGAATGCAATTGGTACCTTATCTCCTTCATTAGAAGTCAGGTATGTGAATCCGCATCTCCCTGGGATGACTCGGATCACAAGGTTGCGTGTATTATCACGGGTTTCTAATTTTGTTTTAATTAGCATGTCTGTTTGTAAGGATCTCAAAATTTCTGTGTGTGCTTGAGTCCAACTGGATCTTTTAAAGTCTGGTTTAATTAGATCATAAAGGGGTTTGACCCTTTCTGCGTAATTAGCAATGTAAGTTCTTCCGAAATTTAGGAAGCCTAGAATTGACTGTAGGTTTTTTAGTGTTTTAGGAGCTTGGATTACGGCACATTTCTCTAGGAAATTGTCTGCCAGGCTTTTGCCTTCACTTGATAACTCATATCCTAAGAATAGGACCGTCAGATGGGCAATTCTGGACTTTTTGAAGTTGAATTTGTAACCCTCTGCAGCGAAACCAAGTATTATGGTGTTCACTCTTTTCAAGTGAGTCTCCAAGTCATCATCTGTTAAGTAAATGTCATCGACATAAGATAATGCTTCATCATCATATTGTTGTAGTAATTCTGTTACTCTCGCTGAGAATACCCCCGGGCTATTCTTGTACCCCTGGGCTAACCGACAGAATTGTTTTTGAGTGCCATTTACTGAGAATGCAGTTAAATATCTGCTCTCTGGTGCTATGTTTTGACAAAAGAATCCGTTGGAGATGTCCAAGGTTGTTTTGTATTTTTTGCGCACTATGTTATTCATTAGTGCAGCACTGTGTGAGTTTTGCACTGCAAAAGTTTTGCAACATGTGTTAAGGTGTCGGTAATCCAAAACTAGACGGTACGAATTGTCTGGTTTGGAGACCGGAAACAAAGGATTGTTCATTTGTGAGGTGCAAGTTTCAATCACCCCTTGGTATTCTAGCTGATCTAGTATTTCATTTACTTGTTTTTTAGCTTCTTGCTTAATTGGGTACTGCCTTTGTGCAGTTGGTTGTGATTTTAGCTGGACTTTGTGAGGAGGAGAATCCTCATCCCATCCTACGTGATTTTTATATAAAGCAGGTGCTAAGGCCACTGCCCACTTTCTAGCAAGTGTGTATTTTTTATGAATCGGTATTTGATTCGAGAAGGCAGGCATAATTACTTCTTCGCCATGAGGGCACTCCCTGACAAACTCTGGTGGCCAGTCTTTTTCAGCTAGAAGGATGTCATAACCCTTGGATAGGTTATCCCAAAATAGTCCCCTTATTTTCCTAGTCTTATCTCCCTCTATACGTAATGTTATCTCGTATATTTTGTGGGGCTTGCTAACTCTGGTATCTGCAGTTTCCACTTGAAGGTATTCATTCGTGTCCACTGTCTCCAGATGATTCATAAGGACTTTGCGAGCTATGCTCACCTCTGCTGCGCTGTCTAGCATTGTCTGAGCCCACTCTCCGTTTTTCAATTGTGTCCTCAGTATTCTCGGCATTGTTAACTACCTTGATACTGGCTACCTTCTTTTTTGGAAATTGTGATTTCTTTTTCAGTTGAGCAGGTTTCTTGTCTTTGGACTTGGCGTGCTCTTCTGATCGTCCTCTTCTTTCCGATTTCTGCGAGGAATTCTGAAAAGATTGAGAGGGACGTGTATCAATGTCTTGATATCTATCAGGTTTTTTAATATTATCCCTATTTCTAAGGTTATATCTATTCCCAGAGGGTTCACTCTGAGGTGACCTTTGTCTCGGGTTCGGAGATTTCTCTCTTCGCCTAGGAGACCTTCCTCTGGACTGGAATTTCTTTTCTTTAGGATTGGATTGTTTGTTCCCATCCCAGTTCTTTTTTGGTGAATTATTATTATTATTAAAAAACATTTTTTCTGGACTTGTAGTCAGTTGCGGTTTTACTGGTATTCCACCTAGACTATCTCTGCCTAGTTCTTCATAGGATTTTTCTATGATTCTGGCAATTTCAGCTGGTTGGTCTGCTATATCTGTCTCTTTTAACCTCTGGCGGATCGCCACGTTTGCTGCTTCACCCTTTATGTTGGCTAGTAATATAGCCGAGACCTGCTTGAAGTCTTTCAGTAATTTCATACCAAGAGTTAAAGCAGGTTCTGGACCATATTCATCTTGAATTTGTTTTAGCACATCTGGTATTACCGAAATGGATGGAACACCGTGCGTTTTTGTGTAGATGGAAGCAAAGACTGTACCCCAAGTGTCACAGTCCTCAATGTGTGGTGCGATTCCCATTGGGAGACATATAGTCAGAATCCTGTGTTTCTCTAGCGGGGTGGTGTCAGGAAACACCGCCTCTATTTGGGTGATTTTCTGTGCCAACCAGAATGGTATCTGTTCCCTTTTAGCTGGAACCTTACCTAGGCAGGATTGGATGTTCTGTGGTGTAATTTTATTTGTGTTCCCCTGGTGAGAGGTCAGCTGTGGTAGTTTAATCGCTGGCTGAATTGTAGAAGTCCGCATTACATACTGAACTAATTGTCTGTGAATTTTTAGTAGTTGTTTTAGCTGTATTAATAGCTCTGGTGCAGTCATCTCGTCGATGTCTGGATGTGGTGTGTATCCGGCTAAGACCGGCCACGTTGCTCCTGGTCTTCCTAAAGGACCGAGCCTTGTAATGTGATTATTATGTTTTAGGGCGCCATCAAATAAGAGCAAATGCTCTTGGAATTTGAGTGGTACTTCCACCTCCTCGAAAGGAGTGTACGTTTCAGGAGGTTCCTCTACTTTGTAATAGTGGAAGTACTTTGTTACAGCATTTGCTGCTGGAAAATGTATCCATGTATAGTATACCTCTGTCTGCCGATATTCGTGTGCCTCAATTACGAATATGACTGTGCCACCTCTAGGTGTCAGTCCATTTTCTATAAGTTTTAAGGTTATAGATCTCCTTTTGGCGACCTGGATGAGTATTATATCCTGGTCTGCTGCTTGCATGGTAGCATCAGCATCTGCTATTTCAGTAGCTAATCTAATTGCCTCTCTTTCTCCATCACTGTCTCCCATTTTACTGACAGGATGGTATTATTTTTATTTGCAGATCAGGTTTCTTTATGGAAACAGAGATTAGATGCACAATATTCTGGAACTGTTTTATCCTTCAACGTTGACTAGACCAAGAACCATACATAGGAGTTCCCTCCTGCGAGGTTTTGGAGGATATTATAACCTTTCACCCACTCCAGACGTCTTTGGAGTATTTGGGAAAAGGGGTCTGAGTGAGAAAGCACGACTGAGTTACTCTAAATGTCTTACGTTAGTTTTATCGCCCTTTCCAAACGCGTTGGGCGCCATGTAGTGTAGTTCCTATCTTCCCAATAGGCTCTGCGCATTGGAATAGTACCTACAGCAGTAAAGGCCTAGGCCAGACGTTAACTAGGTCTACTACTGTCGATACTAGACTTAATTTTTGGGTTTGCCAGCTAAGCTCAGAGTTCGCTAGAAACTTTCTCGAATGTTCAAGGAAGGATTAACTTCCCTGATTAGACAAGAAGGGATTTAGTTTCTGACAACCATAGAACATGACAACTTTGCTCTCCCCTAATCAAGAGTCAATCTCAAGAGTCGTGTGAGCACAAGGCAATTATTTTACTCAGTCAGTACGTGCATTCTTAGTCTCATCAGAATGTAGAGAAAAGGAAGAGACGGGCGTGTTCAATAAAAGGTGTTATTTATTGATCAGTCTCTTTTCTCGTACAAGAGAAATGGATCGATATTATTGCGATACTTATAGTTAAGTAAAGTGCATACATTAGAAGCAATAGTATAAAATAATACTGTAAAAACATTGATATGGTTTCTGAGCCATATGATGTTTAAAATGATTAAAATATATTTACATACACATATACATTTGACTAAACGTACTCAACTGGTGTTTCTAAATACGCCTACCCCGTGTACCTGACCTAAGTCTAATGCGTGGGCGGGAATAGAAAGTTACAGTTTAAGTTAAGTTTGTTTTTGCCAAGTGAATAACTAAAGAATTCTCTAGGAGGGGTTATTCAGTTCTGTACCTGGAATTTAGAATGAATGAGGAATGGTATCTCTTTCTCTGCTCTCGATATTCCAGGCTGCCTGCGAGGGCTACCCGGAAGCGCCGGTGCTGGGTCTCTCGGCTTGAGATAGCAGCGCGTCTCTCAGCACGTCAGGAAGGCGGGGCTGCTGCCTGCGGGGTCTGCTTCTGCTCTTGGCTTCGGCAAGGGTGGCTGCTCCGTCTTGTCACCACGCGTGTGTTTGCATAGGGCAAGGTCGGCAATATTTATACCTTAAAGGTGCCGGGATTGACGTAAGGATGGACATAGGTACGTCAATAAAGATGTCATACGACTTGCTCGTTAGCACATTCTTTACTAAAGTTCTCTGTGAAATCAAAACAATGGCCGCACGGATTATCCAGGTTGTCATAGGTTTGATTTGTTATGAGAACGTCGTATGCCTTATCAGGGGCTGGAGGAATGTCGCTTGTCTAATTAGATCTCAAGCGTTATGACCTAATCAGATAACACGTTCCTGTGCCGTAGTGTGACTGCGTCAGATAACGGTATCTGCATCATGGGGGATTTCTTGCCTCATGGGCTGACTGTTAGTTAACTAGCTAGTAAGTTTAACCAGAATAGGGTCAGGAATAGGGGGATCGATTCAGAACCTATAGAAATACACGACACCATCCCCCGGGGTCCGGCCTACGTGTACTAGAGGAGGGGGGCCACATGGTTACCTCCCGGGGCTGATTTCAGCCCCAGGAACCCATCCCCCAGGCCCAGGCCTTTTTGCAAGGGGCGGAGGCAGCACAGCCCCCCTCCAGGGCCGATTTCAACCCCAGTGACCCAACTTCCCAGGGCACACCTGTTTAAAAATGTATTATTGCTACTAGGGTAGGGGGGCCATGCGTCCCACCGCCCCGGGCCGAGTTTGGCCCTGGGGACCCATCCCCCTGGCCCGGCCTCCATTCTGGGTACCCCCGGTCTCACCCAGGGCACACAGTGATGTTCGTTGGGGACCACAGGGGAACCTGAAGGCCCCTGCGGTCCTTGCCAGCTCACTGCCTCCTGCGGGAGCCAGCTTTGCTTTTACAAACAGGGAGCTGCTGGAAAGGCAGTTCCCTGTGTGTCAAAACAATTCTGCCCCACTTCCAGCAAGCAAGAGCATTTTTAATGCTGTGGCTTGGTGGGAGCTGTAAAGCTTCTATCAAGCCACAGAAAACAGCCTGTCGGGGGGGTGGTCCCCGGGCCCGGGGGGCTGCAATGGACCCCCTACATTAATGTGTTTCAGCCCTGAGGAGATTGGGTCCCCTGGACTGCGGGAGGCTGAGTGGCCCTACTTATTTTTTATAAATTGCCCCAGGGAGATGGTGGTCCCCCACATTATTTTAAGTTTAACCCCGGGGAGCTGGCAGGTCCCAGGGCCCGCATTTCTTAATAAACATTTGCCCCGGGGAAGTGGGGGTCCCCAGGGCTTAGATAAGCCCTAGGAAGGTGCACCCCATCTTTATGGGTCAGGATATTCCTACCCGGGCCCCTTTTCTTTTTTCAAAAATAATTTGGGGTCTCAGCTAAAGCAGAGTCCCAAGATGGCAGGCAGCACTTTCTGGATGAAGTGTTGGCAGCCAATCAGAGCTTGGCATTTTCCTGCATGAGCTTGTCTTTTTTCAAGAAATTATTGCGACCACAGATTTGGTGTGATTCCGTTCGGTGGTTCGGGCTGTAGGCGTGTTGACAGGTCCTATGAGAATTAACATTGCAAATGCCTCCTTTTTTTAACCCCCTGCTTCACAAATCACCCAGAACTTTCCATGCAAAATGAGATTCACCAAAGCACTTTTTGGGAACATTTTGTGAAGATTTCTCAAACAGCGCCAAATACATGGGCAAGTAAAAAAATGGCAAGAAATAAACGCACTGTAGATTGGGTATGTTTCGTCCTTGTCCTTGAAGTTGATGTTGTGTGGCGAAGTCCTGGGATAGATAGATAGATAGATAGATAGATAGATACACATACATACATATATATATATATATGAATATATATATGTATATATATATATATATTCACTGAAAAAACATAGGTTTTACAGACGTTATAGTTAGAAATTATCATTTAAAAAAACCTTAGAAATTCACTGAAAAAACCACAGGTTTCAGGGACGTCATAGTTAGCTGGACATTTCACTCATACAAAACCATAGAAATTCCACTGTTATAGTTAGTTCAGATAACTATAACTCGCGCCCCACGATGCACTGCTCATGACGTCACATATTACATCATTCATGGCCCTGTCCACCACCTTGTGACCACTGTACAGAGTTAACAGTGTTCCTACACTCCCCGGTACTAAATTGTTTTCCCGTACTCCTTTGAAGTACGTCACAAAATGGCTGACAGTGAACCAATCCCACGCAATAAGGAGCAAACTTGTACTCGGAACACTTTAGTCAATAAAATGTCCATGGTGTTCCGCAGAAGGGGAGGGAATGGCTGTCAACACTTCTACTTTTAATGCTTCACAGCCAATGAACATTAAGCTTGGGAAGGTCCCGCTTGGAACACGTTAGCCAATGAGATGTCCCTGATACTCCGCAGAGGCGGAAAAAAATCGCTGACAACACTTCTACTTTCAATGGTTTACAGCCAATCAACATTAAGCTTGGGAAAGTCCTCCATGGAACACGTCAGCCAATCAGATGTCCCTCCTACTCCGCGGCGGGGATGTGAATGGCTGGCAACACTTCTACTTTCAATGGTTCGCAACCAATGAACATTAAGTTCTGGAAGGTCCTCCTTAGAACATGTGAGCCAATCAGATGTCCTTGCTACTCTGCGGAGGGGAAGTGAATAGCTGGAAACACTTCTACTTTCAATGGTTCACAGGCAATGAACATTAAGTTTGTTGTTGGAACACCTCAGCCAATTAAACATTCATTTTGTTCCGCGGACAGATACAGAACACTCCCTCCCACATTTTATTAAATTTTCAGTTACAAAGTGATGTTATCCGTGATAAAAGTGAACACTGCTTTATAAGTAAACATTATTCAGCATTATATTAAAGGAAGGCTGCAATACGGTGCATTGTTGTTTTCCCGATATAATTTCCACAGCCTACTGAATTCCCCTCCCAACATGAGTAAAGCCCCGGGACTGCCCACCCAGGGGCCTCATTAAAATAAAACTAGCGCCCCAGTACGAATTGCGCAATTATTTTTTTTTTTAATGCTTTTTCTGGCCCTGGGGGTCTTTCTGGGACCCCCTGAGCAGGCCTAGGGGGTCAGGGTGTTTCTACCCTGCCCCTTTCTCTTGTTTTATACCTTTGTTTCTCTGTTTTCTGGTGACTCGAGCCACAAGATGGCTGCCAATACTTCCTGGTTTGGAGTGTTGGCAGCCAATCACAGTGAAGCTCGTGCTCTGGACTTAGACTCCGCTCAGATATCAAACTTTTATTTTTCTAATTTCTCAGCAACTACTGAACGGATGGGGCGGGGCTAGCGAGCGCGAAGAATGGCTGCCTAGTTCCCGAGCTCCGCCGGCGCCACCACTAAAATCCTACATAATCCTGCATTGACCCTATGTGAACTTCACCCTCGACTCCCACACTGTTGCTGAGGACACGGGTGTCGCTCCGGTCCACTTGCAGGGACCCAGCTCCGCTCCTAACGTCAGCGAGAGGCTTGAATACCGGAGCGACGTGCAGGCCCGCAGACCACGGCCTCGAGTGGCGCCGCCGCCCGGACTGCGTGAAGGGACGTGCGGCTACTGTGCAGCACCGCCAGCCGGCGGCCCCCCTTTTCGCGTACCGGACAGCTGCGGATGCGGCGGGAGTGGGCGGGCGTCACTCCGATAGCCCAGGGGCTGCTGCCCGCTAACACAGAGCACCCACAAGACGTATGCGGAGCCCGGATTGCCGGTAAGCAGAGGGCCACGAGGCGCCATTTTTGAGCCGACCACGACTGCACAAGAGGGAGGCTGCAGTGACAATATCGGGAGCGGGAAGCTAGCGAGGTGGGGGTGTGGAGGAGTGGCGGCTCACTGAGGCAGGGGTGCCTTGACCCCCCCCCCCTGCATTACGACTACTGGAGAGAAGAGGCAGTTTCAGCTGTGTAGCCGGGGCGGTTGAGATAACTGCGGCGGCCCGCTCCATTCTCTGATCTGCTGGAGCACGCACTAGCTGCTACATTGGAGGGTGAATCGGCGACATTCCCGCGATTCGACAGGGACACTGCTGCTGAGGGGTGTGACACACTGAGACCTTCCCCTGTGGAGCGGATTTCCTCCACACACTTTCAGGGAGCCGAGGGGGTGTTCTGACCCATCACTATCCCGCTGGGGCACTTGTGAAACCCCTGGGCGCAAAGCTGCAGGTTTGCCCTACGACGGTCCTCTTGACACCAGCGCTTCCACCTCGACTGCGCGAAGCGGGCACGATACATATCCAGGTATGGGGAAAGGGCACAGGACTCAGAGCAACCTCCCCTTCTCGCAGAGGCGACTGCCCGCGCCGAGCCCCCCGGCGCCGCGTGGCGAAGAGATGCATGCGGGAGAAGCGCGAGAAGACGACTTGGATATAAAGACTATGCTCCGCGCCATGGAGCAGAATATACAGTCGAACATAGCGGCGCTGGGAACCAAGATGGACGCCATGTCCTACCGAATGGACCGCATGGCGGAACGCCTTGATAAGCACTCGGAACGGCACGACATGGCTGAACGGCGGATCACAGAGGTGGAGGAGGCCCAGACGGAGTTGGACACAGCGAGACAGCGGGCGGAGACACTCATCAGAACACTCCAGGATAAGACGGAGGATTTGGAGGCTAGGTCCCGTCGCTGCAACCTACGCATCACCGGCCTTCCGGAGACTACTCAGACGGGGAAGATGGAACTCTTTGTAGAAAAACTGCTCACCACCCTACTGGGCGACGGAGTGTTCTCGTCAATGTTCGTAGTGGAACGCGCACACCGCACGCTTGGCCCACAGCCTAATCTGGGGCTCCCTCCCCGTCCAGTCATAGCGAAACTATTAAACTATAGGGACAGAGACACGGTGCTGAGGCTGGCACGGACCAAGGGGAACCTGCAATATGAGGGGTCGGTGATTTCCATTTTTCCGGATTTTACAGCTCGAGTTCAGGAGGCACGGAAGCATTTCGCCCCTCACAAGAAACGCCTCAGAGACATGGGCCTCGATTATGCAATGTTATACCCGGCCAAGATGCGAGTGAATAGGCAGGGCCACTCGCATTTTTTCACTGACCCAGCAGAGCTGCAGAAAGCCTTGAAATCGTGGGCCAAGGAGCAGAAAGAAAGGCTACCTGATAATCAAAAGGAGGCTGACAGCGGCGAATTGGATGAACAGGACTGAGATGGGGACTCCAAGCCTAGAGAACGGCGAACTCCAGCAGCGGACTTTGAAACGCTCGAGTAGGGAGGATTCTGGCCCGTGGCTGATCCCAGCAGAGACATTGTGACAGATAAGTGGGGCTGGGGTTCCAGGGTGAAGACAGACTACCACGGGTGGTGAATTCTCCCGAACATAGGCTTTGAACTCTCCTGGGGCGTTAGCGGGTTGCCGGATTGTGGACATTGTGTGTTGGGTGGGGGGGTGGGGGGAACAGGCACGAGTTGGCTGGAAGATATTCGGCAACGGACTATGGGTTGATGTTTTGATGACTTCCGGGTGGTGCATGGCGGGGGGAGGGGGGCTGGGCTCTGGAGATGAGAGTTGTGCGCAGAGTACGAGAAGCCTTGCTACCATTGCCCCCGAGCGTTGTGCACATGGGGTTGTTGAATTTGTTGTTGGGGAGGGCTGGGTGGGAAGGGGACATGCAAGGCCAAATTGGGGTGGGTCTGCTGTGGGTGGAGGGGGGAATGTTGGGGACTGTAATTGGGCTGATGTTGTTGCCTTGTTCGACTGCTGTTGCGCTACTGGATGTCTACTGGTTTGATCCTCTAGTCCACGCCACTGCCACATACGTGCTGCACAGCCTGCCTGACCTTGTCCCTCCGGGACACCCGAGCTTTTTTCGACATCACTGCATTACACTTACCGCACGACGAGGCGATGACTGAAGCCAATAGTACACAGAGGGGTGCTGCTCCAGATCACCTGCGGGTGCTGACGTGGAACGTAAGGGGCCTCAACGACTTTAGGAAACTGCGTAAGGTCCTCAGTTATCTGCGTAGACACCACATAGACCTGGCTCTCCTACAAGAGACTCATTTGCCTATTAACAGCAAAATGTTGACACATAAAGGTTTAGCGGGTAATAGTGTGGGGGCGGGCTTCACTACCCACTCACGGGGAACGCTCACATGGGCCAATCCACGCTCCAAACTCACTTTGACGTTACTAGAGGCGGACCCTGAGGGCAGATTTGTAATATGTAGGTGTCGTGGAAAGGGACGTGACTTAGTAGTGGTGAATGTGTATGGCCCGAATTACGACTGCCCCGACTTCTACACAGAGTTGGCCCGGAGGTGCAAATCATATGACTACACTAACTTGCTCTGGGGCGGAGATTTCAACTTAATTCTAGATCCGAATCTTGATAGGTCGGCGGGACCCCCTCAGGTCCTCTCTGCAGCCGCCTCCGTGGTACGGGCTGAGTTAATACAGTTAGATCTCCTAGATGTGTGGAGGGATTGGCACCATTCCAGAGGGGGATTCACACACTACTCCGCTTATCATGCACTTCACACCCGAATAGATTACTGGTTAGCATCACGACAGCTCTCCAATAGTGTAAGGGATTGCCTGATACTGCCGCGCACCTTGTCTGATCACTCTCCTCTCCTCCTGCTGCTTGAGACGCCGATGCATAGAATTCCACCCTTTGCGTGGCGTTTCCCCCCGTACTCCCTGTTAGATGAGGTCTTTCGAGGTGAGATCGCTCAGGAAATCGATGGCTTTTTTTAAACTAATGTGGTCTCAGTGGAGAGCGTTCGGACGCTATGGGAGGCATTCAAGGTTTATGTTCGCGGGATAGTCATGGCCAAACACTCCAGTGTCCTGAAATCGATTAGGCAGAGACTCCAACATCTTGAGACACAGCTGGCTGGCCTGGAGGAAAGGCAGCGGGCGGACCCTGGGGGTGATGCCCTGGAGCAAATTAAACAGCTGGTGACGGAATACAACGCAGAAGCAGACAGGGAGGTGCAACATATGGGTAAATACGCCACTGCCCGCACCTACGGCGAAGGTGATAGACCTGGCTCTCTCCTGGCCAAATTAGTCCGCAGTGAGAGGCAACAACTGAGGGTGGGCGAGTTGGTGTCGAGTACGGGGGAGACCCTTACCGAGGAGGGGCAGATCCTCGAGGAATTCAGGCGATATTACTCCACCCTTTATGAGTCTAGGTCGACGGGAATGGAGGAGGCAATTGACGACTACTTGAGTTATATACAAATGCCACAGCTGTCCAACTCGCAGAGAGAATTCCTCATGATGCCCATTCAAAAGGAGGAAATAGTGGAGGCGCTTGAGAGCATGCGGTCGGGTAGTGCCCCTGGGGCTGACGGGTTAACTGTTGGCTTCTACAAGGCCTTCAAAGACCAGTTGCTGCCCTTACTCTCCAAGCTATTTGACGACATATGCATGGAAGGTAGCATGCCCGGCACCATGCGGGAAGCCCTCATTGTAACGCTCCTGAAACCCGGGAAGCCCTCCACTGAGTGCGGCTCATACAGACCGCTGTCCTTGATAAATGTCGACGCGAAACTCTATGCCAAAGTTCTGGCGACACGCCTCGCATTACTCGCTCCGGAACTAGTAGCCCCGGAACAGGCCGGATTTATCCCGTCCAGGAACCTCACGTACAATATACGCACGGTACTAGGAGTGATGCAGCATGTGAAGCCAGAGAAAAAGGCCCTGGCTGTCTTCCTCGATATGGAGAAAGCATTCGACTCTGTGGAGTGGCCCTATATGTCAAGAGTACTCAGGAAGATGGGGTTGGGCGAACCCTTTCTACAAATGATAGGCGCCTTGTACTACAAACCAACGGCCAGACTGCGGTTAGGTGATAGAGTCTCGGAAGTTTTCGGCATTAGCAGAGGCACCAGACAGGGCTGTCCCCTTTCACCGTTATTATACGCCCTGGTGGCGGAACCCTTAGCGTGTGCACTGAGGGAATATCATAGTCATGAAGATGTTAGTTTCCCTACATACAAGATTTGCATCTCCACATATGCGGACGTACGCTCTTGTATTTTAGAGACCCGGAGCTTAACCTTTCCCCCGTGCTGAGAGAAGTGGTTCAGTTCGGCGCGCTGTCCGGCTTACAGGTGAATTGGAAGAAATCGGTGGCGTTCCCTCTGACCCCGGTGACAAGTAAATTTGTTATGGACTACCCGTTACAGTGGTCGAACGACCCGATAAGATACCTGGGCATACAGCTACATCCGGATCCAGACATTTTGATTAGTGAAAACTATGGCGTTGCCTACAATAAACTAACTGAGGATGTGGACAGATGGTGCAGACTGCCGTTGTCACTGTCGGGCCGCATCGCTCTAATGAAGATGATTGTTCTCCCGAGGTTCTTATTCCTCTTCAACAATATCCCGGTGATTCTCTCTAGAGCCTTCTTTAAAATGTTGACGCAGACTCTCACACAGCTGGCTTGGGGAGGTAAACAGCCGCGGGTCAAGTGGCAAGTTCTGATGCTCCCGTACGAGCAAGGTGGCCTAGGGGCCCCTGATATGGAGTTGTATTACAGGGTCGCGCAGGCGACTCACTTGCACACATGGATACATGGGGATCGCAAGGTTCCGCATGTGGTGCTCGAGACTCTGTTCACAGAGCCCCTCCCCCCCCCCAGCTACGGTATTTGAGCCAACCACGCGTCGAGTAGGATTTCTAGATTCGATCTCATCGACGAACCATGCTTGGCACTCCCTGGCCAAGAGGCAGGAATGTACTCTCCTATACTCCCCACTTGTACCAATTGAGTGGGCCGGGTGGCTGGCGCCGCTACGGGAGAAAGGGGTCACGCGCGCCCTTAAACAATTGGGCATCTTGAAACTGGGAGACCTATTCAAGGACAGGACGGTGGTTACGTGGGAACAGGTTGCCCCTTCCCGATCCTCAGAGACGTTGCTGCACCGCTTTCACCTACACAGGGTCCGCACTGCGCTTCATGAGCTGCTGGGTCCGACTATGGCAGAGCCTCCCGAACTTCCGGAACTGTCATATGTCATAAAAACGCCTTCGCCGAGCCACTTGATCTCGCGGCTATACAAGTCAGGACAGCAACGTAGGGAACCACCGCTCTTGAAAGCCCGACTGGCGTGGCAACAGGACCTCAACACGACAATCGACGACTCAATGTGGAAGTACTGCTGTCAAAACACTAGAAAAGTGTCACTTAACGCCAGGCACAGACTTATCCACTTTAAATTTCTGCAACGTGTGTACTATACCCCAGAACGCCTACATAGATACGGACTCAGACAGACGTCGGAGTGCGAACGTTGCCACGCACTGGTGGCGGATTTCCTACATCTGGCATGGTCTTGCCCGGGAGTTAACAAATTCTGGGAAGACGTCTTTCGGGAATTAGGATTGATCCTTGAGCTGGAGCTTCCGGTCGACCCGGCGCTGGCGTTACTGGGCCACACAAAGACTCTGCCACTGGCAACACGTCGCCTAGCAGATATGGGGTTGCTACTAGCTCGGCGTGTGGTGGCACTATGCTGGATGCGAGGTCCGCTTCCGTCCAAACACAGATGGGCCAGTGATATGCTGTATAGCTGCACTCAGACACAACACTATAGCGAACTTCAACCCCCAGTTAGCAGACCGAAAATTTTTTGGGGCCTGTACCTGGCTTACAGATCCACTAAGGACACTGCGGAGGCGGCACAAGAGGAGACTGAGGAGAGGCAGGAAGGGGAGAAGGGCTCAGAGGATCTGTTGCACAGTAACTAATAGCTTGAGGGGGTCAGTAGACAAGACACATTGATCTTCAGGACCGCTGGAGGGGCACATGGCACATAGATAACACCAGCACAGGGGGTACACAGTGCGGGGGCCTGGCGGGAGAGGGGAGGCATCGGGTGGGGGTGATAGGCAGCGGGCATTGAGTTGAGTAGGGTGGCACACTGATCCAGGCACAGAGTAATGGCGAAGGTAGGCGCATAGGCAGTCGGGGGGGGGGTTGGACGAGATTGCTGCGGGAGTTCGGTTAGATTCAGGTTGGGTTGACGGACACACACACTCCGCCGCATGATTCGCTACTTCACTGCATCCATTAATACATACTCACTCAGAAAGGGGGGGTGGAGCAATGGGATTCAGCGTGCTTAGGGTCTAGACTGGGCAGCGTACTCTAGGATACTGCTTTTCATCCCCGTCCTGTGATTGCCATGGTTTGCTGCCGGCCCCAGGGTTGTAGGCGAGAAGCTGTGTGTGTGTACTGCTACCTAATAACAGTTTATAACCAAAAAAAAAACAAAAAAAAAAACCTACTGAACGGATATCCACCATTTAAAAAAAGTTTGCTTTCTGATCCAAGCACTACCTTTTTTCCAAAATTGGGGTAATTCCATTCAGTAGTTTCGGCTGTAGCCTTGCCCAAATTTCCTATGGGAAATTGATTTTGATTTTCTCAAAAACTACTGAACGGATTTACACCATTTAAAAAAAGGTCGCTTTCTGAACCAAGCTCTACTTTTTTGCCAAATTTGGGGTAATTCCGTTCAGCACTTCGGGCTGTAGCCCGTTGCAAAATTTCCTATGGAAATTAACATGGGGAAAACACGTTTTGGGACCCCCCTATTTTCTCAGCCCCCGCTTGACGAATCACCCCCAAACTTTCAGGATAGGAGCTGACCTGGATAGACTTTTTTCGGGAGAATTTCGCAAACGACGCCAAAGTTATTAGCAAATCAAAAAATGCTTTTCCCATGGAAATTAGGTTCTAACTATAACTACCTACTGGCAACTGCCAGTAGGTAATATATATATATATATATATATATATATATATATATATATATATATATATATATATATATATATATATCCAAAACTAACAGTCGCTCTGAACCCCTGCCTCTTCCGGTGGCGGGCCCCGATGGGATAGCGAGTCCCAAATGATACCAAACTTATCTTAAGATCAAATCTGAAGAAAAGATTGTCAGGGCCAGCTTGTGCAGAAATACAAGCTTTTATTCAGGCTCCACTCGACGCGTTTCGAGGATACTCCCTCTTGTTCACGAGCGTGAGTATTTGTGTAAGAGTGAATTAAATACTGTCACATGTTCATAAACACAGTAAACAGACTCGCAGGATTATCGAGCTACATTGTAACAGGTCATTGATATATGTAATTCATTCATAGATCATGTAATGCAGGTTGAGCGAATGCAATAAATTAATTTAGACATTTTAAACATTTTGAAGCCGCATCTCAGCAGAATTTACCAAAAAAATTATGATAATCAAAATAAATGATCGTATTGAAATGAACACAATAATATTGAGTGTCTGCTGAAAGCTTTTCATTTCTAAGTATCACGTGGTGATGGCGGTCTAGCCCAAGTGGGCGTGCTCCTCAGTGCCTTGAAGAATATCCTATTGGGTATCTCAATAAAGTTTCGAGCATCTGCAATAGAAGCCGAAAAAACCCAAAACCATAAATACCAAACAAAAACAAAATTGCCAAATCTGGCCATGAGGATACGGGGCCATGTGCAAGTCCGCAAAAGATGCCCCTTAGTGAAATTGAGCACTCCCCAGAGAGCTCAAGTAAATATAACTGCTTCAGCAAAATTTAAGCAACTTTCAGTCGCATGCATGCTTAATGTGCAGTAGTGCTCGCCAGAAAGCTGGTGGGTCAAGGCAATTTCAGGTTGAGTCACAATTAGGCCCCAGTGGGCACAACATCAAAGCATACTTGATCAGGCAACCAGAGGAGCCTCCAATAGCATATTCTTCAAGGCACTGAGGAGCACGCCCACTTGGGCTAGACCGCATTCGCTCAACCTGCATTACATGATCTATGAATGAATTACATATATCAATGACCTGTTACAATGTAGCTCGATAATGCTTCAGACCTGCGAGTCTATTTACTGTGTTTATGAACATGTGACAGTATTTAATTCACTCTTACACAAACACTCACTCTCGTGAACAAGAGGGAGGATGCTCATGCAATCTCCAATTCATTCCTATGGGCCTGGAGGCCCATAGGAATGAATGGGACAGCATTCCTTAATTGCGACTAGCAATTTGCGAGTCACAATTAAGGAATGTGTAGGAAGCACTATTTTTATAGTGATTCCTACATGCATAGGCTTTTCTTAATTGGAATTCCTTAATAATCGCATTTAAGAAATCGCAAAAGCCTACGTTGATGCATGTGCCAGGATGTTATTAAAAATGTCATAGGTGTTGTAATACGTGAGGTAATTAACAGTGCATGGTGATATAATTACCTTAGGGCATGAGTTATAGTTACTTTAGATAACCACAATTATAACTGCTGAATTTCTATGCTTTTTTGTGAGTAAATTCAGAACCTAACTATATCGTCCCTGTAACCTTGGTTTTTTTTCAGTGAATTTGTAAGGTTTTTTTAAATGCTAATTCCTAATTATGACATCCCTGTAACCTTCGTTTTTTTCAGTGAATATATATATATATATATATATATATATATATATTCACTGAAAAAAACATAGGTTATAGACCATATATAGTTAGGAATTAGCATTTAAAAAACCTTTTTTTACTCACACAAAACCATTGAAATTCCATATATAGTTAGTTGTACTAACTATATATCGCGCACCCGCAATCCACTGCTGATCATGTCACATATTACATCATTCATGACATGGTCAGTGACATCACTGATGACATCACTGATGACATCTCAAATGACATCACTGATGACATCACTGATGACATCTCAAATGACATCACTGATGACATCACTGATGACAACATCCAGTGACTGTATGTTTCTGTAAAGTTAAAATATGTCTTACATATTGATGAATGAGTTGATGTATAAGTGTCTGAATGAAGGATTTAGTAGGTGCATGACTGACTGTATGAGTGAGTGAATAAATGTGTGTCACTGAGTGCATGGGTTAGTGACTAAACTGTCTTAATTTGTGCATCATTATGTCTGTTGTTCTGTAAACTGCTGCATGTGTTGATCAGTAGCTATATGAGTAAGTATATGGGTTATTGATTGGTTGCCCAAGTATTTGTATGGGAGACTGAGTGTGTGTGTGTGGGTGGCTGGGAGGTGTATGACTCTGTGCATAGATGTGTGAGCAGTTGATTCACTAGATGTATGGGTTCAAAAGTGCATGTAGAAACACCTGTATGGGCGGTTGACTGAGTGCATTGGTGAGTGAATGGATATCTCAGTGCTACATGTCAAAGTAAGTACATATGTAAAACACAGTACATGTGACAGTTGACATATATAAATAACTGTGCATAAGAGCCAGTGAATGTGTGAGTGGCTGTATTGATCATTGTGAACTTGTATCAGGCATTGTAAAAGAGAGTAAATATGTGTTAGTATATGTTTGAATAAGTAAGGTGTGTATAACTGTATAGTTGAGGAAATGGAGGTGTGATTGTTTCTTTGCATGACTGACTAGGTGTGTGAGTAACTCCATGGATGAGTGACAGTCTGTGAGTGTCTGTTTACACTGAGTGTATCTAAGGTTATATTAGAGTCTGAAGAGGTTCATCGTATTATCATATGAATGATGTCATCAGTGATGTCATCAGTGATGTCATTTGAGATGTCATCAGTGATGTCATCAATTATGTCATTTGAGATGTCATCAGTGATGTCATCAGTGATGTCATCAGTGATGTCATTTGAGATGTCATCAGTGATGTCATCAGTGATGTCATTTGAGATGTCATCAGTGATGTCATCAGTGATGTCACTGACCATGTCATGAATGATGTAATATGTGACATGATCAGCAGGGGATTGCGGGTGAGCGATATATAGTTAGTACAACTAACTATATATGGAATTTCAATGGTTTTGTGTGAGTAAAAAAAGGTTTTTTAAATGCTAATTCCTAACTATATATGGTCTATAACCTATGGTTTTTTCAGTGAATTTCAATGGTTTTTTAATAGCAAATAACAAAAGCTTTAAAATGTATTTTTCTTTAAATCAAAAAATATATTTTACATGTTTTTAATACTTTTTTTTTTTTATTATATTTTTTGTTTCGCTCCCGGTACGCGAACCAGTTAGCTTCCCGTTAGCGCAATTTGGTGCCGCGACCCGGTCCGCGAACTGGTAAACGTTCCGTTTGCGCAACTGCTGCGTTAGAAAACAACATCGTGACGCGTCGCGTCAGCGTGACGTATCGCGTTGTCGCGTAATACGTCATATGACACGCCAAGGTAGCGTACCCGGAAGCGAACTGGTACGCGAACCGAGGCGCGAAGCGCTGCTTCCCGGAAGCGATCCGGGACGCGGCCCAAAGCGCGTAACGTAAACACAACAAGTCATGTGACTCGGTAATAACACTTTTCATTGGTTCATTTCACTTTTGGTTTCCTAATGATGTAAGACTAGGTCATGTGACCTAAAAGTAACACTTTTCATTGGTTTAGAACTATTGTTTTTCCCAAATGATGAAAACCCCTCCTTCTTTCCTCACTCTGACTTTCATCTTTGTGAGAGAAAGACCCTTTGTGATTAGTGAGCAATGGCTTCATTAGTAGCTTCAGCTGGTGCTTCCCCACTACCTCCACCACATCCAAAGAAGAGAGGACCACCTGCTGAAGTTATTATTCAGCAAGAGGAGGAAGAAGAGGAAGAGCAGCAAGAGAGGCAATTTTTGCGTGAGGAGCCCAGGAGGTCTCATGTGAAAGTTAATTATATTTGGCAATTTTTTAGTTATCCCCAGGGCCAAAAAAAAAGTCAATGCACGGTACGTAACTTGCCTTATATGTAAAGAAAGCCTGTCCAGAGGCACCGAGAAGAAGTACAGTTACGGCAATTACACGATGCATCGCCATATGAGTAGGTGGCATCCTAACAACTACAGTGCTGCGCAGTTACGTGACCAGCAAGATAATCCTCCTTCTATGGCCAGAAGATCAGTTGTGCTGGAAGTGACGGGACCAGAGGCGAGGGAGTTGGTCCCAAATATTCAGATGAAATTCGGGGAAGTGAAACAAGTGTGCGTGCATTGCAATGGGTTCATTTGCTACAGAGAAAGTAGCATCACTCTGATCAACAGAGCTATCGACAATCATGATTGTCCGAAACGCCCCAGACAATAAATTCTTTTTTTTTTGTAGCTCCTGTTGAGCCCTTTACAATGAATCGTTTTCGTTTCCCCCCCCCAAAAAAACCCAAAAAAAATAAAACTGTTCAGAAAATACAAAAAAAGTAAAAAAATGTTCAGAAAAATAATAAAAAATATATAAAACAACAAAAACAATAAAAAAAATAGTTCTTGTCAGAACTACCTCCCTGTTATAAAAAAATTGGTAGAATATTTGGAACTCTGCCAACCTCTATTTCTTTTGGTTCGCTTCCCCGTTCGCTCTCCGGTACGCGAACCGGGAGCGAACCAAACATTTTTTTTTTTTAAAAAGAAGAGTAATTATAAGGGAAGGAAACAGACAGTTATGTTAAAAGAAAGACAGCTATAGGGAGTAAAGTAGAGATACTGTTTAATAGATCTATTTACTGAAGAATAGATTTAAGAGAGTATAATTGTGAAAAACAAAATAGATAAGGAAGTGAGAAAAAAAAAGAGAGTAGAAGAATAACAAACAAGAGTTTCTTAGAGAATGTGAATGAATAATCAAATTAAGATTAAAACATCGAAATAACAGAGAGAAAAAACACAATGCAGAAAAGAAGAAGTAACAGAAAAGGAATGATTGAAACAGCAAAGAAATGTAAATAACATAGGGGCATATTATCAACATAGGCGATAAAAATTTTGCTGCTTTTATCAGCAGAAATCTGACACTAAAGACGCTTTTGCGGCAGTTTTCTGCCATTAATTACTGCTTTTATCGGCAGAAAACTGCCGCTAAAGCCGCTTTTCCGGAAGAAAACTGCTGCTAAAGCCACTTTTGCGGCAGTTTTCTGCCGATAAAAACACTGATAAATTTATTGCCTGTGTTGATAATATGCCCCTTACTGTGCTTGAACTACAGAGAGAAAGCATAATGAACAAGTAGTGAAAGAGTGATCAGTCAGAAACAGTGAGAGTAATAGAGACAGAGTGAGTGAACAAGAGTGACGAAGTATGAGAAGAGAGGGACTGACAAAAATAGTGGAAGGAGTAGAGTAAGTAAGTAATAGAGAAAGGATTGAGGGAAGTAGCAAAGGCAGGAAAGTGAGGGTTAAAGAAATGAAGTAGTGAAACTAATAGAAGTTAAATGTGATAGAAATGTAACGAAAAGAGTACAAAACATTTACCTTATAATTGTTGTTAACTTAGTCACTTGTAATTTTTATACTTTCAATCTGTGAGAGAGAGAACAAACATTTGAAAAATATTAAAACATGTATTTAAAAATTAGAAAAGACAAGGGAAAAGATTGAAGGACAAACAGTTTTTCAATAACTTTGACACTTACAGAAGCCTCTGCTTCTCCATGCCCCTACACAGTCCTAAAAATATACATTATCTTGATGCAGATGAAGTGAGGCCTATCTTGCAATATGGTGCATCTTTTGCACTGCTGCTGTCTCACAACAGTGATGCAATGGCAGCGCAAAAGAGGTGCAAAGCCATCATAAAATTGCCCTTAACATTTTAAATAATTGTTTCAGGATGCCAATAAGATGTGTCCTATCCAGAGGTTTGTTTCAGGTGAGGCCTACTCAGGGTTCCAAATGAAATTTCGAGTTGTTGAAGAGTACAGAGGAGATAATACATGTGAAGGCCTACCAATGAAGTAAGTCATGTACACTTCACTCTTGAACAAAGGCCAGACCTCTTTTGTGTCTGTGGAGAGACCTAAACTTAATCTGCACAATGTCATTCGTAAACTTAGGAAACACAGGTGATGTAATTGAAAAATGTGGAGTTTCTTTTCCTCATTTCACAATCACATCACCTGTGTTTCCTTTGCTTAGGTATCTCATAGTGCAGATGGAGTCTAGCATATCAAAGAGTACACAGAAGTTGAGCAGTGTATACAACAATTTTGACATTTACAGAAGACTCAGCTTCTTATCTTGTTGGAGATGAAGTGAGGCCTGTCTTGCAACATGGTGCATCTTTTGCATCACTGCTGCATCGTTTCATGTGGCACGTTTTTTTTACAGCATGACACATCTGCCTAGATGCATCAATTTGTAATTTTGTCGCCTCATAGCAAATCTTTTCCACCGCCAATGCGTCACAAAAGTGACGCACAGTGTCGCAAAAGAGGCATACACCTATCATAAATCTGTCCCTAACATTTTAAATGATTACTTCAGGATGACGATAAGGTGTGGCCTCTCCAGAAGTTTGTTTAAGGTGAGGCCTACTCAGGGTTGCAGATCAAATTTACGCTTGTTGAAGAATACAAAGGACATAATACATGTGAAAGCCTACCAATGAAGTAAGTCATGTCCACTTCACTCTTGAACAAAGGCCAGACCTCTTCTGTGTCCGTGGACAGACCTAAACTTCATCTGCACAATGTCATTCGTAAACTTAGGAAACACAGGTGATGTAATTGAAAAATGTGGAGTTTCTTTTCCTCATTTCACAATCACATCACCTGTGTTGCCTTTGCTTAGGTATCTCATAGTGCAGATGTAGTCCAGCATATGAAACAGTACCCAGAAATGCACACTGCATGCAAGAACTTTGACACTTACAAAAGCTTCAGCTTCTGCATGCCCCCTACACAGTGCTAATTATATACATTTCAAACTGATGGTATCTTGCTGGAGATGAACTGAAACCTATCTTGCAACATGGTGCATCTTTTACACAAAACTGACCCACAGCGGCGCAAAAGAGGCGCACGGCCATCATAAATCTGATCCTAACATTTTAAATGATTGTTTCAAGATGCCGATAAGGTGTAACCTATCCACAGATTTGTTTCAGGTAAGTCCTACTCAGGGTTGCAGATGAAATGTAGGTTTGTTGAAGAATACAGAGGAGATAATACATGTGCAGACCTACCAACGAAGTGAGTCATGTCCACTGCACTGTTGAACAAATGTCAGACCTCCTCTGTCTCCTGGAACAGGCCTAAACCTCATGTACACAATGTGATGTGTAATGTTAGGAAACACAGGTAATATAATTGAAAACCGTGCAATTTTTTTTGCTCATTCCACAATCATATCACCTGTGTTTCCTTTGCTTAAGTATCTCATTGTGGGAATGTAGTCTATCATATGAAAGACCACGTAGAATGTGAGCACTGTATGCAACAACTTTGACACTTACAGAAGCCTCTCCTTGTCCATGCCTCCTACACAGTTCTAAATGTACATCATAAATGCAAACAGTACAGAATTAATTATACATGTTAAATGGTTTATTTTTGCTGTTCTCAGAATGTATCAAATTTCACTAAAAACAGTGACTTGAAGGTATTCATCATATAACAGCGGGGAAAAAAAAACACAATCAAAATGATTGTGTTTAAAAAACCCATACAACATAACAAATCAGAATTCAGAACTCCTTAAAGTTAACTTACTTTCCATGACGTCGAAGGATGTCCTATGAACAGCTTACACTCTGTTGTGCTGTTATTACTTTCAGCCCGCCACTTTCTGAAAGAAAACCTCCATCGTTTTGAAAAATATGTTACATACAATAAATGACTTCTCGCTCTCTACCACACGTTTCCACAAGGCCAAATCGTGTAAGAGCCATTTATAACTCTTGGAATTCTTGTAAGCCAATCCCGTCATTTTATATTTCTGCAACTTTCAGAATTAAAATGTTGAAGATCATTTTCACAATCCTGGACTACTAATATCTTACCCTTCTTGCTCACTCATGTTCTACATTTCCTATGACACTGATACTGCTTACTATGAAGCAGACTTACACTACCTCTATGACTACTACAATTATTTAATTCTCTACATCACTTTTAATCACAAAGCAATATAAAACAGTAGACAGCATTGCAGACTTACATTCCCTCTACTCCATGTTTTGATTGGCTGCTTGAATTAGCTTATAAAAAGAAATAGTTTTTCTGAACTCATTCAAAGTGCAGTTATTTTTCCATGACGTCCAGTGTTATGGTAAGAAGTTATGTCTCTGTACTACACTTATCCTCAAGGCCAAATCGTGTAGGAGCCATTAGAACTTCTTGAAATTCCTCAGAGCACATCCCGAGATTCTTTCCCTAAAATTTTGGTTTTAAAAACACCAGGTAACAATTTTTAAGGGCATACGGCATTTTTTTTTTGAAAATTAAAACAGAATCGTTGCAGAATGACCAGCCATTTCTAGACTTTAAATAAGCTGTGTAATGTCCTGATGTTATTGAAGGACCATCATGATATATAATTGCTGCAGTTACAAAAGTCCTTCCTGATATTGACAACTGTGAAGCCACAAAATTTTTAATTAAAGTTGTCAATTTTGTTCCATCAGGCCTACATCGTTGGAACATTAAAATGACATACTGGCCATATGTTCGTATAAATAATGTTGACATCAATTCAGATTTACATTGGCTACACTCCATGTTGTGATCAGCTGCTTTTACTAGCTTATTAAAGGAGACTGATTTACTGTCTGGCAAAGTTAAATATATAAATCGTTCTGAGTCTACACTAGTAGTACTTGATACCCTACAGTTCTCGCAGTCATGCTGCCATTGATAAGAAAGCCCAAACAGGTGATCTACATCTACACCTTCAGCATGCAATACATCAAGCATATACATTAAAAACTCCTGACAATCTTGCTGAATATTTTGAGAGAATTGTGTTTGGCCTGAACATCTGTCTAACAGATTTCGAATTTCAGACACACTTTCTATTTTTGTTCTATCAGTGCTACATTTCTCTAACACAGAATTTAACAAACTGCAAAATCTTTGATCAGAATTGACCACAATCTCTTCTTTTACATTTTCTAGAGAAAACAAAACATTAACCACTACATTAGCATAGCAGTTGACACCAGAACTGTTTTCAAATTGAAAACCAACAACATCTTCAACAGAATCCTTTTTGTTTCTGCTTATAATTTCAGGTTCATCGACTTTTCGTCTTTTTGCTACAACCTCCCTAGTATTGGTCACATTTCTTCGTTTCCGGCTTACCACACGTTTCTCAAACAAAGGATATTGAGGCAAATGTGGCGCATACTCTCTTCTCAACCTATTGTATTCCTTAACACAATCTAGATCCGCACAAATGTTTGTGACATCACACTCAATCAAGTACAATCCCGATAAAGTTCTAACTCTTGACAATGCCACATATGCCATACCCTCCTTGAACACAGAACTGCCAATATTCACCAATGCACTGTCTACACTTAAACCTTGCGATTTATGGATTGTCACCGCATATGCCAAGCAAACAGGAAACTGCTTACGGCGAACATATAAGTCTTTTACAAGCAAAAATCTAGCAGAACAACGACCAATTAGCTGTACTTCCTCAATGCCATCAAATTTAATTTTTAAAAATTCAATTCCATCTCTATTTCTGTATTTCACAAAATCAACAACATTACCCATTGATCCATTTACCAGACCTCTTTCAACATGTAAATTCCTTCTTAAAATTATACGGCAGTTTAAGCACACATTCAGAGTCTTTTCAAAACCTGCAGTTTTAGATATAGTCTTCTCTAATGAATCCAATTTGGATTTCAAATTCTCAGACAAAATAATTGTTGATCCCATATGCTCTACTCTGTCAATAGCTTCCAGTTTCACAATCTCTTGCTTTTCTAAATGCAACATTTTGTTGTTGAAGATGGCACATTCTGCAAGAGTTGGCATCAAACATATTCCAGATTTCTTCTCAGTAATTTTCTGAAGAATATTCTCAGGCACAACATCTTGTTCTGGATATAAATTTGACAGTAATCGTGCATGTAAAGCTTCTTTCCCATGCTCGGTCACTTTTCCAATTCTAACATCTTGTAGAATATTCTTGTAAACTTCATCCTTCGCCTGACGCATATTTTCATGCAGTTCAGCATAATTGAAGTTTAACCATATATTGACGTTGCCAATGCTCCCTAGGCACTTCCTGGTATCTTTATGCGTGAGCATTTTGAACACAGGTTGCCCTTTCACTGGTGTCAGCTGCAGAAGATCTCCGAAAACAATGATGTGTTTGCCACCAAATAACACATCATACTCTGTTTTGAAAACTTCTTGCATTCTCAAATGCACGAAGGCAAGCAAGACATTGGAAACCATGCTTACTTCGTCAATGATAAGAAGTTTCATTTTCCTCAAGATTCTTGAAACTTCACAACAAGCATCTCCAGATAGCTTGTGATATTGTAATTTGTTGTCATGCTCCACTGGCAGCATCAGTAAACGATGTAAAGTAATCCCTTTAATGTTATGTGCTGCCAGTCCAGTTGGAGCGGTGACAACACAAGACAGCGATGACTCAGTCCTTTCCTGCAAATAACATGAAATTGCTTTAATGAGGAAACTTTTTCCAGTTCCCGCTTCTCCACTCACGTACAGTCGGACAGGCTTCAACGACGTACATGAGCACTCTTTCTTCTCATGACTTAATCCATGATCAATTTGCATGGTAACTTCGTCATATATTTTCCTCTGCTCAACGTTGAGTTGTCTTTCCAAGTCTTCTAAGTTAACCGCATCCTCCTGAGAATGTGCCATGGCTCTTTCCACTTCATTCATGGCAGTGGCAGCTTCATTTTCGATAACAGGTCCTCCTAGTGGATCCTGACTCAATGAAGCAGAACTCTGACTGTCCTGAGAACTGTCTCTGGCAATCTCGGCTGCAATCGTTGCTTCCTGCTCGATTTCCTTATTCAACATTTCTACATATTTGGGAAAAGCAGGACATTCTATGGTCTGCTTGGCGGCAGTGAAAGAGTCTTCGTAACAGAGGAAATCTCCAAGCAGTTCCTCTTCTGCACGCCAAGGCTTGAAAAGTTGCAAAAGTGCTAAATAGAAAAACTCCTTTTTTTCAGGAGATTCGCCACTCAATTTTCGATGGTTTACCAAGTGGCATTTTCTTTGCTTGACCAGACATCCCTCACTTCCAATTACAGCATACACTCCTTTCTCAGTATCTTCTTTGATGTTCCTCTTGAATATGTAATTTTGAAGAACCTCATACAGACAAACATTCTCGAGGTGACTGCTTCGATTTGGATAATATGTATCCAACATGTTGGTCTTCAAAATGTCGGTACTGTTTGGCTCCTTTTCCGCCAAATACTCAATTTCCCGCACAGGTTTCAGAACTCGATTACGCGTTGCAGCAAGACCAAGACTCGCCCAAACGATACTCCTAGATTTGGCATAGAGACTTGCTGAAGACAACCGGTCAGAACATTCGTAAGCTCCGATTTCTCGATGCGACAACATCTTCAGACTGAAACTGTACAACTTCTTACTGAGGCTCTTTTCATGGGAAATGTCCTCCCACATATCCTTCAATTCTGTCTTCTCTTTTTTGGTGATGTAAGATGTCACATACCGAGCCACAGCCATACAGTTATCAGCCACAAACTGTATATCCATGTTAGCATTCCACATGGACAAAATCACTGGGTTGTAGTCGTTGATGTACTTGGACTCTTCGTTCCTCTTCAAATTGTATGTGTTTTTCGGTGATTTCTTCATCACATTATGTCGCAGCGAAGACATCAAACTGTTTACTCTTCCTTTAGAAATCACCGGTCGTGGAAACCCGAAACGACATTTGGTGTAGAACTTGTCCTTGTTTCGGAATTTACGACGACAGTACTTTCCACAACGATGGCTTTGGAAACGTAGAACTTTTTCTCTTAGGCTTTTCTTCTCCTTTGCGTTTGGAACAGCACACGTAGAATACTGTTGTATGAAACTCATCACTGAGTCTTCTGGATCCGTTCCAAATTTAGGTGCATCCTTGATCCACAACAGCATATGTATGTGAGGAGCACCTCTTGCTTGGTACTCCTTTCTCCAGAAGAAATCCAACACCTCTCCAAGAGGTGGATTCTTCTTATTCATGATGAAAGACATCATAGCTTCAAATCTATGATTGAAGTACCGGCATACATTGACTGGATCCAAAGAACACAGTTCTCCGGGTGTCTTGAATTCGATGTTTTCGATGTTTCCATTTGCCTCTCGTAGAAATTCAAGTAAGTCTTCCCAGCCATACTCGGCACAGCTCAGAGTGAGGAACCATGTGGGAGTTCCTAAGTTCCTCAGCATACATTTTAAATCACCATGACGACGGTACCAGTACTCATTAGTACCACGCTGACACGCCATGAGATTAATCGGGTGAGAATCCAAAATACTGTCTTGGACATTGACTTTATCCATAAAGTCACTTGCCGAGATGTTTTGCATGTGTATACCACTTTTCAAGATGTGGTTCACTGCATATGACAGTCCAGACAGATCGCTTTCAAACAGGAGATGAAACAAATAGGGAATACATTGTCGAAACCTAGCATCTCCTGCATACAATCGCAAAGTCCGGTATTCAGAAGCAGGAATTTGATGAGGTTGCTCATCATATCTTCCTCCCTGACCTGTTGGAAAAAGCTGTGGGAAACACCGAGCTTCCAAACTTTCCTCCCAAACACTAATGGGACTCCCTTTGGCTTGTTTCATTTGAAACAACCCAATAGCATTCCCCATGACTTCCTTGGAATGCAAAGGATGAACACTATAATGTTCATATATTTCTTCACTAGTAGAGGGTTCTAATTTCTCAATTTGACCAGCACACAAATCGCTATCTTCTTCCTCACTTACTTCCTCTTCTGCAACATATATATTCTTATAGTACTTATTATTTTTTTTCAAATACAATGTTGCCTTTTTGACTTTCCTAACATCCACTAAATCTTGCCATATTTTCTTATTCTTTGTCGGAACCCCATTAACTAAGATAACCAGAGGGTCCTCTTCCACTTTTTCTACTCCAATTGTGTTAATGTTTTTCTTCAAATCTAGAGGCAAATAAACAACTCTTCCCTTTAATCCTCTCTGTAAATCTGATGGAGGCAATTTCCCTTTCTTTGGCTCCATTCTTACAATAGCCTGAAAGGGATGGATACTTTGAATCAAAATAGATTCATAAGTATTTAAATCCTTCAATTCAGAAGGAATCTCAACCAATTCCAGATTATTATGAACTGCTCTAGCAGGCATCTGGTTTTGATTTAATTTGCAACAACAATAAGTACACACACGTTGATCGAATCCAAAATCAAAACAATTTTCTACCATCAAGTATGTTGTGAAATCATTCCATTCACTATTATTTTCCCTTTCACTTTTTGCATATAAATCCACTAACTTAGTCTGATTCTTATAATAAGTGCGTCGACAACACACACAAGTGAAATTAGGCCTCTCACTTGATTTCACCTGAAACGTCGCAATTTCCCTCTGAAAATTATCTGTACTGGAAACCTGTACACTATCTTCCACATTACCTTCTTCTTCTTGGTCAATTTCAACATTCTCCTCTTTACTTCCAAAGTAACAAAACTCAATTTCTTCACAAATATTCTTCACATCTATTTCAGAACCATGCAAAAGAGCAGCGCATAATTGTTTAAGCATAATTGCTGGACTCTTAGCATAATACAACATTCTAACTAATTTCCTCACTTTATTATGATGCACTGCTAGCATCCTGAAATGATGAAAAACACTCTGGCATACTCTCCTGGAAAGACAAGCCAGTGAATGACCATGCAGACCTGTCACTTCTCTAACTCTGCAAGGATCTAATTCTTGCAACAACTTCATTTTCTGCTTCAAAATTTTCTTATTAAATGTCCGTACAAAATCACAAAGCAAATTGATGGAATCCTGTCGCACACTGCAAATACTACTACACTTCCAGGTGTAGACAGGACCCTTAGGACGTCTTCCTAAAACCTCATTACCTAACACCTCTTCTGTCTCTGTTGTCACAAGTTTTTCTTTTTCAACTGGACAACCATCTTTCACTTCATAAGCTCGACCACTGGTGTCAACTGCATGCACCAAATCATTATCCTGGAAATAACTCTACTCATTAAAAAATGCCTCACAACTTGAACTATGCATCCATTCTCCGGAAAAAACTTCACAAAAATTACTACGATTAACTATTCTCTTCCATCTACTATTTCTTTTGAAATCATAAATTGCCTTGTTTAGCTTCCTAATTCTATTGATTATCAAAATAAATAACTTACGTTTAATTTCAAATGCCTGATCAATAACTTTCTCAACTTTTTTTTTCTCTTATAAAAAACCACTTTCTGTTGACCTTTCTTAATATTTTTTAACAAATTGCCAATTATCCTGTTGCGGAACATTCGTTTATGAATGTCCCTAAACTGTTGTTTCCTTCTACTATCATGCACAGAGTTATCTCTTGCTCTAGCAGTAACATTTTTGATTGGCCTTTCCTTTCCGTTTAAAATGCTTCTCTTTTTCTGGACTGAAACATTTTCTGTAGTAATATTTTTTTTACTACAAATATTTCTTATGAATGTTTTTGTGCTCTTACCCGGTGCTTTCTTGGTGACTTGACAAGTTTTTTTGGTAGAGGACTGCTGCATTATTTCATGTACCTGCTGTCTTTGACGTTTTGCAGCCTTTTTAAGTCTATCCTTGGTTGGCATGCTGAAATCTTGAAATGATATGCAGTTGAATCTGTGGTAAAATATAATAAAAAATGTTATTAACCACTATTACCAAACAGTAAATCAATACCAGTCATCAAAAACTTAACACACTACTTGACATTTTTACATAGAACATTTTTTAGTGCTTTGGCAAATATATAATACACAAATAGCAGAAAAGAAATAGAATTCTTCTTCATTTTACCTCTACTATTTTATATGTGATTCTGATCTAATTTTATGAGCATATTTTAATATTTTATTGAAGACACTAGACATAACCTGTTTTTAAAGGTGTTTTTAATTATAAATCAAATGGTTTACATTTTTACTTTTCATTTATTATAAATTTTAAAAATAAATGTTTATAGTTCCATAGGCTCAAGCACGTCAGCTTCCCAACCTATGTCATACAATTCTGACAAATCGGCATCCTCATCATGTTCTTCATCATCCTGAGAATTTAAATGATCCAATGGATCTACAAGTTCAATGATAATGTCATAATCAACTGATTGCTGATTGTCACTCATGGTTGATGTTGTCGTTATCTTTAAAGAAAGAGAACAACAATGAGATGTTGCAGAGTAAGAGACAAATCTCAGAGATTATAATAGTAAAATTGTTTAACAAGAGTAAAATTTTGCAGCTATTATTTAGCCATGACCAGCGATGCTGAGGAGGTAAGGCCTATGTCCAAGTTTTCAGTGAACAGGACTCATCTCTTCTTAACCTTGGATAAGCCTCACCAACTCTGTGTCCCCTGCTCATACTTAAATGTAAAGGGGCAGATTTATGTTAACTGACGCATTCCCAGGGATGCACCAGTTAATGTGCACCGCTGCTCTGCCACCCATGGTGTGCCGCATTTACAATGTGGAGCACCATTGAGTGAAAACAGCACAGATGCGTCATGCATCTGTGCCGCAAAAGCAGCACATTGCAGGAATCACGTCGTAAGCCCAACATGTCTACTGCAATGCACAGGAGCAAGCCACACATTGCATGGTGCATCACTCCTTATGCCTGTTTCAAACAGGCGTAGTGATTTGATTCAGCAATGCTATAAAGCTGAGTCAGTGAAATCTTCTAAATTTCACTGTGTGAGTTTTACAGAGCTTTCTTGCAAATTAATGCATACCTTGCAACAAAACACCTATATGAAAACTGACGCAGGTTTCATGTGGCACAGGACTTTACAGCATGACACATCTGCCTAGATGCATCAATTTTTAAATATGTCGCCACATAGCCAATCTTTTGCACCGCCGCTGCGTCACAAAAGTGACGCACAGCGGCACAAAAGAGGCACACGGCTATCATAAATCTGTCCCTAACATGTTAAATGATTGATTCAGGATGACGATAAGGTGTGGCCTATCCAGAGGTTTGTTTAAGGTGAGGCCTACTCAGGGTTGAAGATTAAATGGAGATGGGGCACCCCTGAGCCTTGCTGGAGCTGCATCGCACTTGCGATGCAGCTCCAGCAATGCGCCACCTTTACGGCACAGATGCGTCACGCATCTGTGCCGTTTTTGCCCCATGGTGCGCCGCATTGTAAATGCAGCGCACCATGGGTGGCGGAACAACGGCGCAGGATGACTGGCACATCCCTGGGGATGCACCAGTCATCATAAATCTATCCCTAAGCTTCTTATCTTGTTGGAGATGAAGTGAGGCCTTTCTTGCAACATGGTGCATCTTTTGCATCACTGCTGCATCGGTTTCATGTGGCACGTTTTTTTTACAGCATGACACATCTTCCTAGATGCATCAATTTGTAATTTTGTCGCCACATAGCAAATCTTTTGCACCGCCACTGCGTCACAAAAGTGACGCACAGTGGCGCAAAAGAGGCATACACCTATCATGAATCTGTCCCTAGCATTTTAAATGATTAATTCAGGATGACGAAAAGGTGTGGCCTATCCAGAGGTTTGTTTAAGGTGAGGCCTACCTACATTCATGGGGAAATGACTTAAAATGTCCTTAAGACACATGAAAGCGTTTTTTTAAAGCCTTTGCAGCATTTTTGGGTCACTTTTAACATGGCTATGTAACTCAAACAATCAAAATCTAAATTTGCCAAGCACAGGTGGGAGCATATTTACAAGGAATTTGCACCACGGGGAAAGGTCTTTTAATTTAAAATGGGAAAAATAATATCAGAGACACTCAAATGCCTTATAAAGAAGCAGACACCATTATGTCCTTGTCATAAATTTTAAAAGCATTCCTTTACCTCAAAAACGATTTTCAAGTCATAATTTGAAAACACTGCACATGGGGAAAGGACTGAAAATGTCCTTAAGACACATGAAAGCGTTTTTTGATTGCCTTTGCAGCATTTTTGGGTCACTTTTAACATGGCTATGTAACTCAAACAATCAAAATCTAAATTTTCCAAGCACAGGTGCGAGCATATTTACAAGGAATTTGCACCACGGGGAAAGGTCTTACATTAAAATGGGAAAAATAACATCAGAGACACTCAAATGCCTTATAAAGAAGCATACACCATTATGTCCTTGTCATAAATTTTAAAAGCATCCCTTTTCCTCAAAAACGATTTTCAAGTCTTAATTTGAAAACACTGCACATGGGGAAATGACTTAAAATATCCTTAAGACACATGAAAGCGTTTTTTGATTGCCTTTGCAGCATTTTTGGGTCACTTTTAACATGGCTATGTAACTCAAACAATCAAAATCTAAATTTGCCAAGCACAGGTGGGAGCATATTTACAAGGAATTTGCACCACGGGGAAAGGTCTTTTAATTTAAAATGGGAAAAATAACATCAGAGACACTCAAATGCCTTATAAAGAAGCAGACACCATTATGTCCTTGTCATAAATTTTAAAAGCATTCCTTTACCTCAAAAACGATTTTCAAGTCATAATTTGAAAACACTGCACATGGGGAAATGACTGAAAATGTCCTTAAGACACATGAAAGCATTTTTTGATTGCCTTTGCAGCATTTTTGGGTCACTTTTAACATGGCTATGTCACTCAAACAATCAAAATCTAAATTTTCCAAGCACAGGTGCGAGCATATTTACAAGGAATTTGCACCACGGGGAAAGGTCTTAAATTAAAATGGGAAAAATAACATCAGAGACACTCAAATGCCTTATAAAGAAGCAGACACCATTATGTCCTTGTCATAAATTTTGAAAGCATTCCTTTTCCTCAAAAACGATTTTCAAGTCATAATTTGAAAACACTGCACAGCTCCTATGCACAAAAACACCCTGTCAGTACTAATACTTCACATTTTCTCCAATTACAATTTCTCAAAGAAACAAAATCTATTTGTAAAACACTTGAGACAAAGCAACATTTTAAAAACACAACTTTCTTCATAATTTTCTCCTTAAAGCACACTATTCTCTATCTAAATTAAATAAATCTTTTCTCACCTTAGCAAATACTTTATGAGTTTCAAAACAGTCTCAGAAATACACCAATTTGTCTTCAGCAGAACAAAGGGTATGCACTCCAGAGGCTGCAGATATAGAAAGCACAGAAATGCTGTAATTCTTCACACATATCTCTCATGTCACCCAATCAAAACTCTTACCTCACTTTTTTCAAATCAAAACCCTTCCCCCCTCTGCCCTTTCTGCCTTTTTTGCATAGCAACCACCTCCTGGAAGACCTCTGGTGTTTGCAAGTTCACACAACAATGTTTCAATTGAACTCTGAACTCTCAGTGCACCTGCGTATCCAGTGCAATCTTTCATTAAATGATTTTTTTTGACCATTCAAATTACATCTTTCAAAGAACTCATCCATGCACCCTAACTTTCTGTTTTCAGCAATCAAAATCCACCAATCACTGTTACTGCTTCATTAACACAGAAACTCCACAGTTTTTTTCATTTTAAACTCTTATTTTTTCAACTGCCATTTCATTACCACACTTCATCTGACTGCAGCAGAACCTTCTCTCACCATTTTTTTCTGTCTGGATTGTTGGACATAGTTACATCTATTAGGCTCAGAGGTATGCTGAGAACAGAAATTTACCTAACCTCAATTTACAAGATGTGGAAATTAAGTGGTTTGGCCACAGAGGATTAAAATGTCACCAATTGATACCATTGGTGAAAACCTTTATGCATTTGCCAAAACCTGACCTGTTAATTGTGCACTGTGGAGGTAATGATTTGGGCACTTTGACTGGGGTAGGTCTGGAAATGCTTTTAAAGGACACCTTTGAGCAATTGATGGCACTTTTTCCTCAAACTGCCTTGGTATATTCAAATATATGCCAAAGACAGAAATGGAGGTGGTTGAACCAATTTTGTCCACAAATTGAGAAGTCGAGGAAGCATGTAAACAAATCTGTTTCAGCTTACATGAGAGACTATGGAATGGGCTCCATGTACAACAATAACTTGCGTTACTACATGCAAGATATCTACAGAGGAGATGGAGTTCACTTCTCAGATGAGGGCAACAGAATTTTCATTCTGAATTTAAGACTGTGCATTGGTACCTACTTATAAGTACCTAAATGTACCATAAACTCAAAAGCTCTTCTCAGAGCTACCCTACATCTGATCACTCACAATTATTATTTTACTCTAACTTTTTTCACTAATTTTCAACAAAGTACGCTCCCCGGGGCGCTACCCGGTACGCGAACCGGAAGCTAACCTCGCGAAATGTTTTTAAAAAATGTTTTTTTTCGCACATATGGGCCTCCTCAGCCACCCTCAGAAAACCTAGGGGGTCAAGATAAGTCTACCGTGCCCCCTTCTACCCATTCTGAACATTATTTGCCCTCCATCTTGTATCTTAATTCGACCGAAACACAAAATGGTGGACTCCCGTAACGCTTCAGGTTCGCGTACCGGGGCGCTCGCCAGTTCGCGTACCGGGGCGTTCCCCGGGAAGCGCTCCATCAAAAAAAGGTGGGAAAGTAATTTACAGAAAAACGACTGGAGACACTTTCACCAAATATAGATTAGCTCATACTACATACCAATCCCTACCATTTTCACAAATTTGATTGAAATTCCATTTAGCCATTTAGCCTGTAGACCTTTCTAAATACCGTGAGGTAAATTACTTCACAGAACACATCAGTGTTGGAATTGACAACCAATGAAAATGTTACTTTCATTTTCTACTTTTTTTACCTGACATTTGATTCGTTATATACCTGAATATATTTAAAGGAAGAGAAGGGAACACAGCCATTTTGACTACTACTTCCTGGTGTACATTTCAATTGGATTTTCACTAATCACTTCAACTTCTTTCTAAAGGTAAGTTGTTATTTTAAAAACTGAAGTATATTGTGCACTATAAGTTAATATGGTAAACTTTTTCTGATCGTTATATACTATCCCTCTGTAGTAGTTATAGATTTATATAGACTTCTCTGTTATAGTTATGGATGGAGTTAGGTTTCTCTTGTATAATTATGAATTTACTTACGTTAAATCACATACACTTTTTTATATTCCTACTTCCACTCTGATACTATACACTGCCCAAAGATAAATTCACTGATAAAAACTGCCTATCTAAAATTAATCCCAACAGTGCCCTATCTCTACTAATATATATTTTTTTTATCCAAATTTCAGGCCAAATGGAAGGCGAACACAAAGTTTCATTTCAAATTGTCCTGCAAGAGAGCAGCCAAGAAATAATTGATCCAAATTATATAGAATTTATGGATGAAACTTGGGACCAAGAACTACTGCAATGTGTGCAAGCAGTAGATGACCTCCTTCAAAATGAGGACATTTTACACACTCAGAGATTACAAGCTATGTTCAATGAAAATAACGACATTTCAGACAGTGAAATTTTAGAAAGTTTATTAAATTTTGAAACACAATCACAATAATAAATAATTGCTTAAAAAATAAAGAAATTAAAAAATAATCAACAAAACCAACAATCAATTAACATACAGTATTTGAAAAGTCTATCATTCTTTTTTCCTCATAGTACGCTCCCCGGGCCGCTTCCCGGTTCGCGAACCGGGCGCTATCCACGCAAAAAAAAAATTTTTTTTTTTTTTTATGTTGTTGCCCCGCGGGGCCCTTTTAAAGCCTCCACATCAAACCTAGGGGGTCAGGGAGGATCTACTATGCCCCCTTATGGTCATTTTCGCCTTTGTTTTGGCCTCCTCTTGTCTCTTGATCCTACCGAGAGACAAGATGGCGGCCGCTCTGGACTGTTTAGAATGTTGACAGACACCGGAGAGCCAATCAGCTTTGCTACGCGAAGTTCCGTTACGCGTCAAGTACGCGAACCGGAGCGCTGCCCAGAGCGCGCTTACAGATATATATCTTTTTTTGAACGTTAATTTCTCAAAATCCACTGGAGCACATATATTGAGACCTAGCAAAGGCACATCGGGCTAACAGTCCCTACAATTTTGCCAAGTTTCGTGCAAATCCATTCAGCCGTTCGGGCTAAAAGTGAGGCCAACCGCCCTATGGAAATTAACATGGGAAAAACGCGTTTTGGGACCCCCCTTTTTTCTCGGCCCCCCCTTGACGAACCCCCCCCCCCAAATTTTCAGGGGCTGCTCAGAAACAAAATGTTCCATTTTCCTGAAAATTTCAACCAATTCCGTCCACAAACGCCAAAGTTATTAGACATAGAATTTTCAAAAATCCCATAGGGAAAAAATCCTAACTATATATACCTACTGGCGACCCCCAGTAGGTAATATATATATATATATATATATATATATATATATATATATATATATATATATGGGGATCGGGAAAAATACTGAGGCAAAAGGAGACATAGTTTATCTTATTATTAGATACTAGAGTCCCTAATGGATTAAATATCAATGAAGGGCTCAGTAACTTTTTGTGAATATTGGATGCTTCAAACAGTAATATCCGTGTAAGTTGATTTGCTGGTTTTTCCTTCTGAATTTTTGTAAATTAGCGGCTGCTACAATGTAAATTAACTTTGATGCAGAAATCATGTGTGCAATGTATGACATTTTCGCCAGGTTGTCTAAAGGGGGCCTCTGCCAAACTGTTTTAGTGCCCTGTTTAACAACTTTTTATTTACATTTTTTCGTTTATTTTTCACTATATGCTGCTATGTACAGATGAATTTCATAAATTATATTTAACATTTATACTGATATTGAATGTCATTGAGGTGGTTGAGAATATGATTTGTTGAACAAATTTGCGGCACAGTATATCCACTTGAAGTAACTTTTTAAACATTTGAAGCTCTTTTTGAGAGGTATTTGCCGTATTTGGACAGCATCAGCATATTAACTGTTGTTGCTGTTCTTCTTCTTGTAACAAAAGAATTGTTATCTATCAATTGAACTAATTGATCAAGTTGTGATTTCTGGCACTGGCCATAATTTTCCAAACAAATACGATTTACTGAGTTTTCGTATTGCTTGAACTTCTACTTGAGCTTCATGTGAACAGCGCTACTTTTGCCTTTGTGTTATTGTAGTTTTCTTTAACCACTCATTGTCTGTACATGGTTTGTGTTTGATTTGTATTTGATTTTCGACCTCTCAGTCTTTTTTCTAAAGCTGATTGACTTTTATTTCACATAATATGGCACAACCTACAGTGGCGCGAAACGCGTCATGGAGGGCAGCTGGCCGAAATTTGCACAAATAAATAACTTATGACTGCTTGCACCTCATCGTGTTTAATGGCCCGTTATTGAACGTTCTATTCTTGGGGAAGAGGTTGGTACCTGCTTGGTGCCGCTTGAGAATCAGCGGTTCAGGACTTTTTTCCGATATATATATATATATAAAAAAATAATATATATATATGGATATATATATATATATATATATATATATATATATATATATATATATATATATATATATATATATATATATATATGTTACGCTTTCAATTAAACTTTATGCTTCTTGTACTTTGTACTTGTTACATCTTATTGTTTAATGAACTCGAGCTCAAGGGTGACGCGTAAGCGATACTTTGAACTTCGGGCTAAAGTCTCACCTTAAACTATTCACTACAGACAACGTTTTCAGGTCAATCATAAGTAGTACATCCTCTTTTGACTCAAAGCCCTGCATTACTTGGTACGTATTCGCTGTTATGCAGACAGGAGGTGGAATCGTTGAATTCCACCACAAAAACAGTTGCACTTCTTGGACTACTAAATAAAGCACAAAATGACAAACACCTATGACATTGGGGGACTTGAACCATGACCGGCGAAACAACCACAAGTACCAGCATGCATAAGTACCCCAAAACCACTGTGGTGTCCACCATGGGGCAAAAAATCATCACATAAGTGCAATCTTCTAAGTGAGTGTTACCCAGATGCACTGTTGCTAAGGCTTACCTTCGAGAAAGGTCAAAGGTTGACCGAAACGCATCAGGATTGCCAAATGCTGGTGGTGAATAAATCAATACCTATTTACAACAAAAGGGAGAGAAAGGGAATGTGTAGGGAGGAATCTCCTGGTCCCCTTATAAAAAAATCTCTCAATACAGATTATTATGGTGCACGCCGTGCCCAACCAACCTGGGACATGGGTAGTCCTTTAGAAGACCCCTCAATCACCAACCTGGTTGGTGACATGCTTTATCATCGGGGTCCCACCCCGAAGGCCGAGTGCCAACAGGGTGTGCTACGACACCTGATTACAGTGGAGCGGGTATTCTTTTTTTATATGTTCAGTGAAATATAAACGTTAGTGGTTTAAAAAGTGTCCAAAGCTACTCATAGACTTTATTCTGGAGTGTTTGGGCACCGGATAAAAATAAAGTGAGACACGTTTGTCTGGTTAGGTATGCTCTGGTGTTTCAAAGACGTGTAGTGTATTAAAAATAGCATCGTGTGTTATGTGTTTAAAACTTAGGTCTACATGTTTCAACCATTGCAGTATTATAGGTTTTCGCCAGGACCAAGGTGGGTGAACGGGGAGGTACACACATGCTAAGGCGTGTGCAGCCCTCGTTCACTGTGTCAGATGGAACCACAAAAGCGTGCTTCCTGAAAAAATTGTGTAGTCTTCCTCCGGATTCTGGAACAAAACCTGTGAATAAAAATTATTAATATTTAGGAAGGGGGGGTTGGGACCATGACAACCATAGCTCACACGTGTAAACCGTACAGCATACAGAGTCGTGCTCTTAACGGTAACGTCTGAGTGAAGTTGATCGTGTGGTGAAAGTTACTAGTACACTGTGCTTCGTAGTTCGTGCACTATCAAGTAACCTGCCCTGGTTACACAATTCCCAGGGGGTGTACAGACATGTGTCTGATTTCTCGATTCTATGACCCCACTATGTTAGGTAATGATCCAGCGGCCTATAGAAAATATATCATAAATAACGCTACCCAACTTCATAACCTATAAACAAAATTCTATACTAAATTATGGACCCATTTATAAACCTGACATATTTTGGGCCTACTGAATCAGGTGGTCGGATTAAATCTATATACACCTAATTTGCAAACTATATACAATATTATACATTAGCGGAAAGAATATTGTCATTATAACAAATCCTAACTATTTAAACGACCACCATTGGCGACGTGATCTAGCTAATAGTAACCTACACTTCTGAATAATCAAGACCAGCTTGTTTGTCAAAAGTAAGATTTTATTTACTAAATTATGGTATTTCAATTGATAGTTTTATAAAAGTAATTTATTAGCATAGAAGCAAGCATGATTGTAAAGAAACATGAGAAAAATACAATTTAAGCAAGTGAATCAAAGTTAAAGTAAGTATTTAAAGTTTAGCATTTCTAAAACCTAAGTCCCTAGCTGAGCTAAATAGATAGAAATTAAAGTAAAGTTCTTTGAGGATTCTTACGTGCTCCACGCAATGTCCGACAGTACTTCACCCTCATCGGAAAGTCAGAAAGCAGCAGCCAGCCCATCCCTAGGGGCATGACTTTTTATACCTTTCTACGCTAACTAAACTACGCAAAGGAAAGTTTTCAGAAATCTTCGACGTCCCATTGGCTGAGAGTGACAAGTGACATGTCACCCACATTTCAAATCTTCCATTAGGTCACTTTTCTTAAGGACCATTGTCTTTTCCGAATGCAACCAGGAGCTTCCTAGGTTTGCAACAAATGTACAATAATGTTCTCGCTGCTTCCATTTGACTTCCGCGGATGCCAAGTTAAGGCTGACAAAATGTTCTTTTTCGACCTTGGCCACGTCCGACAGAATGATGATAGCACGTCAGTTTTTGCTTTGTGAATGCAGCTTTTGACGAACACTTTATTTCAGAATGGGCGTCTCGTGACTTTTGCAGAAGTAAATTTCAGCTTTAAGCAACTCGAGCAAACTAGGCCCAAAAGCAGGCAATTTATGCTTTCTAGTATAAAACAAACACAAGAAAAGTATTAATGTAAGAAATAATGTAGATTCTGTATCCACCCCAGGATTTACTAATTAATTAACCCACCCGATTAGTCAAATGTTACCTAGCAAATGCAAACAAATAAAGCAGCGTTTATATCTACCAGTCTTCATTAATCCATGAGACTTATGTGCACCTAGAATAGTAGAAATGACATCACACAGACAAGGAAAAGCAAAATAAGCACATGCTTCTTTTAAGTTTGCAGCAGTTAGTAGTGACAAAAACGAAAACAATAAATTATTTTATTATTTTGCACGAACAAAAAGATGCAACAATTATGCACGTTTATGAGCACACATGTTAGTCCCCCCATGTGTAAAGTTTAATCTAAGTTGTATTAGCACGACATATCACGAATCATTAATATTATTATTCATGTTATGGAAATGTGACTTCACGAGTTTAAACAAAATTTTGTTTTCTATCTCGCTCCATCAACTCCCTCATCTGGTGATTAACAAATCACCACACCAGCACCCAAAATTTTGGTAATTTAAACTTCCGAGAAATCGATTCAAATTCATTTGTATCAGTAATCCTAAAAGTCTGTTTCTGCATAATCTTTGGAATTAGCATAACGCTCTCTATGTAACTCCTGTAATTCGATCTCCCTTTCTTCTTCTTTTCTAAGTTTATAGATTCTTTTCTTCTCTTTTAACTGCTTCTTTCTTTTATGTAACAAACAACCTATTTTGGTCAAAATAAAAATGAATACTATTATAATCAAAGGTGCCAAAATCTTGCCAAGAATTGAACTTCCAATATCATGAAACCAATTTTTAATTGCTTGGAACCTTTTTGAAAGTTTCCCTGTAAAATCATCTTCTTCTAAAGGAATTATCTCTGAATGCATTTGTGTAATATTCTTGATGTACATTTCAATATTCTTACTTTCATCAGGTATATATGTGCAACAATGTTGTACATGTAAAATGCCACAGACTCCTCCCTCTTTTGCTAGGAGTATGTCTAAAGCAAGGCGATCTTGAATTACCATGGATCTAATTGCAATAACTTCAACATTCACTAATTGGAACCCATCAGCTGTGTCAGTTGATAATCTATCAACTATAGTGGACAATTTTCTGATTCTCCCTGCATTTAAAGTTATACCAACAAAAGGTATTACTGCTTGAAAAATATCTCCCAGAACTTCAGTAAAAGTTTCTCTTTTAACTCTATTTATATAATTATGAATTTTAAACAATCCTTCTGAATCTCTGTCAACATGAAACACTTTAGGAAAAACAATTCCCACATAACAAGTTCCATACCAGTGGTCTGGAAGGTTGTAGTAGGCTTTGTCACCACAAACAAAATAAATCCCAGGAAAGATTGGATCTTTTCCACCTTTGAATCCCCAACCTCCCAAAATCTGATAAGTATCTTCACAGTTACTTGCACCTACAAAGTAATTATCAAAAAGTGTGTTATCTCTCCTAATGCAAAGCTTTCCACTAACTGGTTTGTCTATGTGAATTGCAATATTTTCAAGCATTTTGCCATTTAACTTTTCATCCTCTTTCTGCCAGAATCTAGACTTAGTCTGCTTGACTAATTCATTCCTTTTATAAATTGCTCTTCTCTCCTCAACCATATTCAAAAATTTCTTTCCTTCAGCACTTAATTTGCAAGTTAGATTATTTTTATAAGCATACTCATAAGTGAGTTCGTTAGTAACAAGGAAAAATTCTCTCATTTGCTTTGCTTTCTTATGCTTATTTAAAGCATTTTCAATCTTAATATTTGCGAAAATCTCGTCAAAATCTGATTAGTAATATTCTAAGCGTCCAGTTTGATAAAATAAGCTAGTTAACACACTACATGTTACACCATAAGTGAGAGGAAGCATATTATATGTTACTCCCTCAGAAACAGAAGCAGGTAACTTAACGCAGATGTAGCAGTCTTTTGCATCCATTACCTTAACATATTCACTCAATAGCTTTGTGAATGTATTACTTGAAAAATCACGAATTGATTTATCTTGATGAATGTTAGGCTGATGATCAATAACTTTCGCAGACGCACTATGTTTAGTTTGGCTAACCAAAGCTTTGTTTGTTATGTTAACTTTGTGTAATTCTCTGTTCATCTCCAAAGGGATAATTACAGCTAAAACTAACCAGAGCAGAATTAAAATGAGCAGACACACCAGAGTCATCTTACAGCATCTCTTAAAAACAGAACACCTTGAAGTGCTCTCCTTAATATAAGGCATTTTTGGTTAGTTTAGCCTCAAAATAAAACAAAATAAAACAAATTTTTTAAAATCTAAATTTATATTTACACCCCCCTTTTAAAATATATATATATATATTTTTTTTTTTTTAAAACCCTAAACAAGATTTCTTCGACCTTATGTCATACATAAGTTTTCTTCAACTAAACAGTTTTTCTTCGACCTTGTGTCAACTAACAAATTTTCTTCAGCCTTTTGCCAATTTAATATTTCTGTACTTCAATCATTGTCACTAATTTCTTGGATTTCCTCTTCTTCTTCACTACTACCATATATGTCAATAACAGGTGGAATTACTAAATAAGTCCACTCAGGAGACTTGTATTTCTGGTTTGGTCTTACTATTCTTTTTCCTTTTCTCGACACCACTTCAATTTTCCTTCCAACTCCAACCTCTTTTCCAGGACTCTTTTGACTACTGATTTCTTCAACTTGTTCTTTTGGTTTCTTGATTAATCTGACTCTCAATCTTCCACCTGGCCAGTAGTCTGCTTTTCTCACGTACTTCTTCCTTGGTTCACAATTATTTGATTCTGACTTCCAAGTCCTTTTCTTTCTGTTTTCACTTTCACCATCCACGTCACTTTCTTCAGTTTCGTAGTCTGAAATTTCAATTGACTCAGGAACTTCTCTATTCGGCAATTTCACTCCTTCAGGAACTTCACTTTGTTTTCCAATACTGGTACTAGGTAATTCGTCTTCTTCCTCTTCTTCAATTACCCCCAACTTCCCAGATTTCGGATTTCTGTTCCTTACTCCAGAGCTTGTTCTCTGCCTTTCGATACTCTCCTGGTCTGAAACTTCTTTTTGTTCTGCTTCTTTGTCTTCTATAGAGACAACCGAATCCTCAGTTATCTTTCCCTTTAACAGATTCTCTTCACCTTCAGAATCTATTTCGATGATTTCCAAGTCTTTTCTTGTCAAATTTCCATTCACTGGCACAGTTTCCAGATGTCGACTTTCTTGTCGATCTTCAGAATCTGGATTTATTTCACCTTCTGTTTCACCTTCTGCTTCAGAATCAGAATCATCTGTGGTATCACTTTCAACATCAGAACTCTCAGGAGTTGGTACTGGAATAGTATGACTAGGATGAATCCAGCGTTTCAATCCTCTGCACTTTACAGCATTAGTAGTGATCAAAATTATTTGCCTATGCTTCTGCCATCTAGGAGCTAGACAATTCCTTCTCCGATGTACTTTCGTTCTGACCCAATCGCCAGGTCTCAGATCATGTGTCAAAACCTTTTCATTTGATTGTGCTTCAGTTCCCACCTGATTAGACACAGAAGTTACCATATCAGATAACCTTTTACAATAATCCAAAATAGCACTGTCATTTATGCTCAACAGTTTACCTACAGGTACAAAAGCTTGCCTCATAACTCTTCCCATTAAAATTTCATGAGGACTCAAACCTGTCTTTTTATCTGGTGTACTTCTTAATGACATCAAAACAAGTGGAAGAGCATCAGTCCACTTTACACCTGTTTCAAGACACATTTTTCCAATTCTGTTTTTAATTGTTCCATTAATTTGTTCAACCACCCCAGATGCCTCTGGTCTGTATGCACAGTGTATTTTCTGCTCAATGCTCAAAGCTTCGCAAATTAACTTCATCAGTTTGTTATCAAAATGGCTTCCTCCATCACTCTCAATAGTGACTGGAAAACCGTACCTTGGGATGATTTCTCTGAGCATCAGTTTTGCCACTGTAATTGAATCACAATGTCGTGTAGGGAAAGCCTCTACCCATCTTGAAAATAAGCAAACAATTACAAGGACATATTTCAAACAATTGTGTAAGGGCATTTCGATGAAATCCATTTGTAACCTGGTAAAGGGACCACCCTCTCGACCAATTATTCCTGTCCCCACCACTGATTTTCTGTTTGGATTCATTTGTTGGCATGACAAACACCTTTGACAAAAAGATTCTGCAATAGTTCTGAACTTAGTATTGAACCATGTTTCTCTGAAAAGTCTAACCATAGAATCTCTTCCCAGATGTGCTGGACCATGATATAATCTGGCCATGTCAGCAATCAAGCAATTTGGTAAGACCACTCTACCATCTTTGTAAACCCACACTCCATCTTCTTCACGTGGTCTACAATCTGATCTTAACCACAAGTCTTTCTCTTCATCATCTGCTTCATTTTGTAAATCTCTAATCTCATGCCATGTTTCTACAACTGTTGTTAGCATTAATGAATTTGAATCAGTTTCTTTACTCCTTTCCCGATTGTATGAATAATTTTTCCTTGCGCAGTATTTAGCCATTTCATCTGCGAAGGCATTGCCCTTGGAGATATAATCGACTCCTTTAGTGTGCGCTGCACACTTAACAATGGCGATTTCTTTCGGCAATTGTATTGCTTCAATTAATCTCCTAATGAAAACTGCATTTTTAATTGGTGATCCTGCTGATGTCATGTATCCTCTCTGTGACCAGAGTTGTCCATAATCATGCACAACTCCATACCCATACTGACTATCAGTAATGATGGTAACTCTTATATCTTTTGATATTTCACATGCACGAATCAAAACAATTAATTCAGCCACTTGTGCTGAACGAACTCCTTCAAGACATGATGCTTCTTCGACATCTTTAACTGTACAAACTGAATATGAAGCTTTCAAGACACCTCCTTCGGATCTTAAGCATGAGCCATCTACAAAGTAGACAAAATCCGATTCAGACAAAGGTCTGTCTTTGATGTCTTTTCTTGGTTTAGTGCAGAATTCCATGACATCTAAACATTCATGTTCTGTTTCAATGTCATCAACAATTTCTGAATCAGGCAGTAATGTAGAAGGATTCAGATTCAAACATCTTGAAATCGAAACATTATCTGCTCCTAGTATGATTTTCTCATACTTTGTCAATCTGCTACTTGTTAAATGTTGAGTCTTACCTCTTGTCAGCAATATTTCTACTGAATGAGGCACAAAAACTTTCACAGGAAATCCCATAATGATCCCCTCACTTTGTTCGAGACTAATACTTGTAGCTGCAACTGCTTTTAAGCAACCTGGTAATGCTTTTGCAATTGGATCAAGAACTGCAGAGAAGTATGCAATAGGTTTCTTTAGATTTCAGTGTCTCTGTATCAGCACAGATAATGCACATCCTTCTCTCTCACTGCAATACAGTTCAAAATCTTTCTCATAATTTGGCATACCTAAAGCAGGTGCTTGGCATAAGCTCTTTTTCAGGTTTTCAAAAGAATCCATCTCAACATCATTGAGAATAATTGGATCTTTTACATCTGACTTTGTCAGTCTTTGTAGTGGTTTTGCAATTACTGAAAATCCACTTATCCATTGTCGACAGTAACCAACCATTCCCAAGAACATTCTGACCTGTCTTTGTGTTCTTGGCGGTAACATTGCTTGTATCATTTTTATTCTCTCAATTGTTACTTGTCTTTTTCCCTTTGCAATTCTGTGACCAAGATATTTTACTTCTTGTTTGCAAAACTGTAGTTTTGCTGGGGACACTTTATGTCCTTCTTCTGCAAGGCGATTTAACAGAATTATTGTGTCTGTCACACAATTTTCTCTTGTCTTAGCAGCTATCAACAGATCATCAATATACTGCACTAACGTAGACCTACCAGGTAAGTCTAGGTCTTCTAATGATCTTTTTAACAGTTCATTAAAGATTGAAGGACTTTCTGTATAGCCCTGTGGGATTCTTGACCATCCGAGGGTCTTACCTTGGAATCTGAAAGCAAAGATTTCATAACTGTCTGGATGTAAGGGAACAGTAAAATATGCATTGCAAAGATCAATGACAGTATACCATTCAGCATCATGTGGAATCTGGTATAGAATTACTGCTGGATTTGGAACCACAGGACAACATGGAACGACAATTTGATTAACCTTTCTCAAATCTTGTACGATTCTAAATGTTCCATTTGACTTTTTAACTCCCATAATTGGTGAATTACAAGGACTACTCTCCATTTCTTTTAATACACCTTGTTTGATTAATTTTTCAATTATAGGTGTAATACCTTCAATTGTTTCTGCTTTCATTTTATACTGTGGAATGTTAGGAAATTCTATTCCCTGTTTCAATGTAATTTTTACTGGATCTACGTTTTTCATCAGACCCATCTCGTTCCCAGTAAAATCCCATATATCAGATTTCACTGTTTCCTTGAGCTCTTCAGGCAAATCTTTTTCTTCAAATGCAGGAAACAATTTTGTTTCTTCTGCTTCCATCATCATCATTGTCATTCTGTATAAACCATCTTCCTCCATTGTTTGTAACTCAACTCCATCAGGAGAACAATATATTCTGCAATTCATTTTACATAGGATGTCTCTGCCCAATAGATTCACTGGACTACTATTACAAACCACAAATCTGTGTTTGTCTCTGTAATTTCCAATTTCAACTGGAACTGGATCAGTTAAGTCAGTTTTAATTTGCTGATTACTTACTCCGACAACTTGGATGGTATCCCCAGAGAGAGGTAGGTTTTCAATTTCCACTGATCTAACAGTAGAACGGGTAGCACCAGTGTCCACTAGAAAAGTGATATCTACATCATTAACTTTCCCGTTTACAAAAGGACCAGACTGGTCAACCTCAAGAGTGGCTCCGACAACACACTCTTCCTCCTCTCTCGGGCACCGTCAGCAATAATCATCAGAATCACTGTCTTGACTTTCTGTTAATAAAAACTGTTGTGAAGCATTTTGCATTTGAACTCTTTGCTGCTTTTGCTGTTTTTGTGGTTTTATTACCTGTTCATTTCCCTGAAATCCCACGTTTGGATTATATTTTTGAACTCCCCCACAATTCGGAAAAGGTGGTTGTGGCAATTGATCCTGACGATTATTCACCTGTTGCTGTTGCTGTTGCTGCAACTGTCGCTGAATGTTTAACTCGTTTAACCCCTGTTGTATCTGTAGCTGTCGCTGCAGGTCAACACCATTCTGCATCTGTGGATTCAATAAGGGATTCTTTAAGTTTTTAGGAGGATGAGGACACTCGTCTCTCCAATGTCCAATTTCGCCACAATTAAAACAAGGTAATCTTTGTTTCAACTCCTCAATCTTTGGGCTAAATTTCTTTGGGAAATTATTACTTTTAAACTTTCCTTGTATCTGGTTTGTATTTCCAGTTTGAACAAAATTAGTGTTCTTATTACCCATGCTGGCAATCTGTTGCTCAGCCACTTTTACCTGAGCCCACATGGCTTTTTCCTTGAGCTTCTTCTGTCTCACTTCTAATTCATCACTGCAATACTTAGCCTTTCTTAGAATATCATCTACAGAAAGTGATTGCCATCCTACAATGCTATTTCTGATCATTTCTCCAATTTCAGGTTTTAGTCCATAAACAAATCTATAGACAAAATGACTCATATCTTTTTCATCTAGTTTTTCATAACCACTGTATTGTTTAAAGATTAACAGTAGTCTTTCATAAAAAGAATGAACTGATTCTTTTATTTCCTGTTCTGTTCTTTCTATTTTAACCCAATCAACTTCTTTGGGTGGAATTTTGTTTTTCATCCAAACAATCACCTTTTCATAAAAATCCATTACAAGAGGATTAGGAGCACCTGTTTCTTTGATTCGCTCAGGTTCTGTTTTTGGCCAACTAATCGATATTTTGCATTCTGTCCAAAGATCTGATGGAACGACAATGTCAAAAAATCCATCTAAATCAATCCACAGAACTTTTGACACTTTGATAAATCTATCTACTTGTCTGTACCATTCCACTGGTTTTTCCCTCAATTTTGGAAAGTCATTTGTAAACAACAGAATGTCCTGTCTCGACCAAGGGACATGAACATATCCTCCACCTGCAATTTCTCTCATTGGAAATTGTTTTGACAATTTTTCCAATCTTTCATCTTCCTTCTTTTTCGTCCATTTTACTCTCCACTTATTCAGTTCTCCTAGCTTTTTGATATAAACAATCAAATCTTTTATATGTACTATTCTTCCCATTGAGTTCAAACTCTCAATGTCACTTTCTGAAAAGTCTAATCTGTAATGTTTCGCAAAATTCTTTTGTTTGCTCACATCGATTTCAAGTTCCGCTGCTAGATCTTCTAGTTGATCATATTTATTTTTTGTTTTCCACTGAATGCCTTTGCAAATGAACAGTAGTTCATCATCTCGATAGTAATTTAAACTATCTGGACCGATTGTTCCGATTATTAATTCTTCGATATTCGCTTTTAATTTGGCCACATCAAGTTTTGGTGTGGTTACCCTGACTTCAGGACTCCCTACATCTGATATAGCACCCATCGGTGTTTTTGGAGATAAATCCTCATTAAAGGTCAAATCAGGCATTCTCGATCTAGAAGAGTTTATTTCAGATAAGTCTGAATAAAATTTTTCAGCAACCCTTTGAATTTCTGCATTTAAAGGAATAGTTAATCCTGTCTTGTTTGTTTCTTTTTGGTCAAATACAGGCTGAACAGGACCAATCGTTACTGGAACTGTCACAGCTTCCATGCCTTTTGTCATTCTTCTTATTAATTCTTCTTTAGATCTTAAATATTCATTAGAATCGACATCTTCAACATTTCTTGCCTCTCTGTTATACTCTTTTGGAGCTTCTCTTGCCCTTGGAGCCATTGTAAAATGTCTACCTTCATTTCGAGCATTATCAAATTCTGGTCTTCTAGGAGTTTCAATGATTTCACAATTATTTGGATAAAGTTTAGGAGCTTCATTAATTGGAGGTGCACTCGGTGAAGTTTCAGTAGAAACCACCGGAGTAGACCATGATCTAGGAGGTCTCAAAGGCTGATTCTTTCTAGCTGTAGTATATATTTCTTCCATAACTGCATCCTCAGATTCACTTTCCATAGATTTCCCAGTAGGAGTACCCATTACCATTTCTTGAATTAAATACAATCCTTCACTCATGTTTCCCTGTCTCCACATTCGCAATCTATCTTCATGAGTTTCTCTTCTCCAAGGTGGATTTTTAGAAGGTCTTTTAATTCCACTAGCTTCTCTTTGTAACTGATACATTTCGTCTTCCCACTCAACTAATGCTTCAAATTGAGTTGGTCTCGGTTTTGGAATAAGAGCATTCATTTTCTCTCGTAAATTTCTCAAAACTTTTACGTTAAATGAACCATCATCAGGCCAAGTTAAAACACCGTCGTTCTTAGTATAGCGTTTCCAACTATCAAACCATAAGACAGTATGATATCCATATTCACCTTCCATGTATGCTGCAGGTGTTTTATACTTATGAAGTAGTTTACCACCTCGCGTTTCAATTTTCTTGTCAGGTGAAAATAAATTTTTAAATTTCTGAAATAATGTTGGCTTTTTCTCAACATGTTTAAAATGATAACTCATTTTTAAGAGTTAAATCTAATTCACAAAATCGTTCGTAAAATATTTCCGGGATGTTCCGCAAAACAACCAATCCGTGCGCGAAACACACCGACAAGCCAATGGCAGTTGAGCTACGTCACTTTTCTGCTCAACCAATAAAAATTGAGTTTTCCTAAAGAACCAATTAGCTTACAGATCGTCAGAGACTCAAGAGCCAATCAGAGTATAGTTTGTGACGTAGGTCACCCAATCCCAGCGCGGCTCTGTGACGTACACAGCAGCTGCGGTTTCTCGTTTCTCACTCCTGGCGCTTACCCCTCCTTCACAGAATCTTTTCACAGCGCCATTTTAAGAACACTTTTCAGTGTAAATTAATTCTTAACAATGACGATAAGGACTCATCTGTTCGTTTCACTATTTAGGATAGTTTACATACATTCAAGTATCCACACTTCGGAATAGACGGCGCTATTCACACTAAGGATAATTTTCAATTGTCAGTAGAGTAACCCTTACCCCACCCTTCTAACACGTATAATTATGAACTCGCTTTCCTCTGAACGCACCGCGAAGTGACAGTTCTAAGAGTTCCACTTGAACATAAAATACAAATCAAACTCGCACTTTCACACGGAAAATTCCCTAATTTCGAACACACATGAAATCCGTACAGGACTCTCACCTGTTTATAGAGATCATGCACCGTTAGCAAAATAACGACGTTATCCGTACAGGGCTCTCACCTGTTTATAGATATGAAACAGGTACCCGTACAGGACTCTAACCTGTTTATAGATAATCATGCACCGACGCTACTTTACCCTTCACTCAAGCTCGGATATAACTAATACTCTTATCACAGTGAGTTTTATGGAAGGCGCTTTGTCCCTATTCTCATGCTGCTCTAATTTCTTAGAAAACCCTCACTATACAAGATTCACACCTAGCCCTAAAACTGTGCTGCACGGCGACAACACTATGGTACACGGCGATACCTCTTGTGATACTCGGCGATATCACTACAAACAGAACAGATGGCTTGCGTGACTAATTTCTCGCCACACAATCTATACCGGTATAGCTTACAGATAGCACGAATAACAAACTCAACATGTGTTAAAACATCGATCCTATTTTCATACCATTACACTTTAGTAACCCTTAGCAACCAACATATTACCTTGGTTACCCTTAGCAACCATCAATTTCTGCTACCAGAGAATTGATCCAGCGGCCTATAGAAAATATATCATAAATAACGCTACCCAACTTCATAACCTATAAACAAAATTCTATACTAAATTATGGACCCATTTATAAACCTGACATATTTTGGGCCTACTGAATCAGGTGGTCGGATTAAATCTATATACACCTAATTTGCAAACTATATACAATATTATACATTAACGGAAAGAATATTGTCATTATAACAAATCCTAACTATTTAAACGACCACCATTGGCGACGTGATCTAGCTAATAGTAACCTACACTTCTGAATAATCAAGACCAGCTTGTTTGTCAAAAGTAAGATTTTATTTACTAAATTATGGTATTTCAATTGATAGTTTTATAAAAGTAATTTATTAGCATAGAAGCAAGCATGATTGTAAAGAAACATGAGAAAAATACAATTTAAGCAAGTGAATCAAAGTTAAAGTAAGTATTTAAAGTTTAGCATTTCTAAAACCTAAGTCCCTAGCTGAGCTAAATAGATAGAAATTAAAGTAAAGTTCTTTGAGGATTCTTACGTGCTCCACGCAATGTCCGACAGTACTTCACCCTCATCGGAAAGTCAGAAAGCAGCAGCCAGCCCATCCCTAGGGGCATGACTTTTTATACCTTTCTACGCTAACTAAACTACGCAAAGGAAAGTTTTCAGAAATCTTCGACGTCCCATTGGCTGAGAGTGACAAGTGACATGTCACCCACATTTCAAATCTTCCATTAGGTCACTTTTCTTAAGGACCATTGTCTTTTCCGAATGCAACCAGGAGCTTCCTAGGTTTGCAACAAATGTACAATAATGTTCTCGCTGCTTCCATTTGACTTCCGCGGATGCCAAGTTAAGGCTGACAAAATGTTCTTTTTCGACCTTGGCCACGTCCGACAGAATGATGATAGCACGTCAGTTTTTGCTTTGTGAATGCAGCTTTTGACGAACACTTTATTTCAGAATGGGCGTCTCGTGACTTTTGCAGAAGTAAATTTCAGCTTTAAGCAACTCGAGCAAACTAGGCCCAAAAGCAGGCAATTTATGCTTTCTAGTATAAAACAAACACAAGAAAAGTATTAATGTAAGAAATAATGTAGATTCTGTATCCACCCCAGGATTTACTAATTAATTAACCCACCCGATTAGTCAAATGTTACCTAGCAAATGCAAACAAATAAAGCAGCGTTTATATCTACCAGTCTTCATTAATCCATGAGACTTATGTGCACCTAGAATAGTAGAAATGACATCACACAGACAAGGAAAAGCAAAATAAGCACATGCTTCTTTTAAGTTTGCAGCAGTTAGTAGTGACAAAAACGAAAACAATAAATTATTTTATTATTTTGCACGAACAAAAAGATGCAACAATTATGCACGTTTATGAGCACACATGTTAGTCCCCCCATGTGTAAAGTTTAATCTAAGTTGTATTAGCACGACATATCACGAATCATTAATATTATTATTCATGTTATGGAAATGTGACTTCACGAGTTTAAACAAAATTTTGTTTTCTATCTCGCTCCATCAGTAACAAGTGATGTTACCTCGTTGTGGAGTAAGTGGGTGTAAATACATTCCCAATGGTGGGCAAATCGGGGGCCCACCTTCTTAAACAATCGTAAAAGACACAGCTTGCATGCCACCTTGAACCAAGTAAACCATCGAAACATATACGAGCTGAACCATGACGGCCAGCATATGGTGTGTGGGTCTCACTCAATCACACGTACTCCCATACTCTCAGAAAGAAGCTTACAAGAAGCGATCAAAGTGTATGCTTCATGGGCATCCCGGTTCCACTGGTGGATTGCTCACGTGATCTGCTTTGTGGTAACACAGAGGGAACAAAATAATGAGATGTCGGGGCTTCGAAGCCGTTAAAAAAGTCGTTTAGCACTACGGGATCGCGAAACCAGCAGGGAGGACTTACTTGTGGCTAGATCCTGAGGGTCAGTGCACCTACTTGGTAACCTGAAGGGAGCCCCATTGCTAGTGATCCGCGCCTACGGTGCAGTAATATTCAACCGGCGTCCGGTTTCCGAGTTGGGGGGGGTTATCACACGTGGGTTCTGGTAACCAATGAAAAACCTCGAGCATGCTGACACGGGGTTGCCATAGTGACAGCGTGCGCGTTGCTGGGAATCTAAATAAAGTTTTTCAAGCGCATTTAGGGTGGAAAAAGTGGAAAAGAGTGTCGAACTACTGGTAAATGTAGAAGACGAACCACTTTAAAAATAGAAGAGCTTACAAACAACCAGGGCATCAGTTAATGCATACTAGTCACAGTAGTGGACGTACCGCACAGGTTGGAAGGGGGGCTGGGGGTGGTTTTTGTTTAATGTGCGTTGTCGGTGAAAGGTGACTACATATAGTGGGAGGGAAGAAGACATAGAATATGAGGAAAGATCAGGGTTCCTTACAGATATCAGGGGTAGCAGGTGCCACGGGGTTTATATTAAGATACCATCTGGCAACTAGGAGGGATATAGTTAGCGGCCAGGGTAGGTCACTCAAAGTAGATGACCAGACTGGGATATAGGTCGTGGCACAATCACAGTGACGGGCTTGGGGAGCTGAGAAAGGCAAGCGAATAAGTACCATAAGAGTCCAAATAGGACAAAATATGGAGTTCTGTTAATCGCTATCTCATAATGGAGTTCCACGGTATGTTATCATTCAGACCGATCTTACGTGTAGAAAGTCTGTAGATCCATCTTTGCTCTTTCTCGAAGAGGTGCTGGTTGATATTCTCGCCAGAATGGATCTTCTCCATTATGGTCCATACCATGTAATCCGGAAAGTGTCCCGAGTTGAGAAAGTTTTCAGTTAATTTGGTCATAGATTTTTTTGCACCTGATGGTGCTCCTGTGCTCACAAATCCGCTGTTTAATTTTTCTGCTGGTCATTCCTATGTAATGAAGATCACAAGGGCATGTTATTCTGTATATAACATTGTGGCTATTGCAGTTTGTGTGGCACCGAATGGTCCAGATTTTCCCGGTTTCTAGTGCCAATGTCTTAGTATTCACAGTCAGTGGACAGACACTGCAACTCCCACATTTGTATTGACCAATGATTTTCGGGAGGCCCCAGGCATTGAGGACTGTGACACTTTCTGCATAACTTTTTAACGGTCTAGTGTTTACCACACTATCTTTTATACTCCTAGCCCTTTTAAATGAAAATAAAGGTTTTTCCCATTTCATCATTCCTGTATTGAGGATTGACCAATGTTTATTGATGGCCTTAGTCACCTGGTTGGACACTGTGCTGTATGTTGTAACGCACGTTAAAGGAGCCTCATCTCTGATTTTTTCAGAATTCTCAAGGAGCACTTCTCTTGGTTGGTTGCGTGCTCTTTTCTGGCATTTGTTGAGGATCCTGATAATGCGGCGCCGCTCTCTATATGATGAGTGAGCCCCCCCTCTTCTTATCCGTGGCTCACTTAGAGCAAGTATTGGAAAGAAAATCATGATAAAGACAAATGGACTTACTATAAGGAAATCGTTTTCCTGCATGCATAACTTCATCCCCCACAATGCACCAGTGTGAAGTGGATGCAAACACGCCCCTCAGGAGGTGGGATGCTGTCTTAATTAAAGTTGGTTAATGAAGCATGCAGGCTCCATTTGCGGTTTGTCAGCCCAGGAAGAAGGGGCAGTGAGCCCTGAAACGCGTCGGCAACACTAACAAACAACGGAGGAAATTGGAGGGCTGCATTTTAAATGCCAGAGGGCAGAGAGCGGCAGTGTGCTATCCCAATGCTTCAGGGCACTTTTGTGGAATCATATATGTAGGAAATCATACCTGCAAAATGGAATTCGCTGTGTACGTCCTGACGTGCACCTGTGGCCTCAATTATATTGGGAGCACCAAACAACAGGTGCACGTCAGGATCTTACAACACTTACGTGCTATTCTGCACAGCGACCCTTCCTATCCAGTGGCACGCCACTTTGAATTAAAACATAATAAGGATGTTAACTGTCTATTCTACTATGTAGTGGGAGCAGTGCCCACACTTTGCAGAGGTGGTAACAGAGAGCTCAAACTAAGGCAACTAGAGTCTAGCATGATCCTCGAGTATGACAGTAAATGGCCCAATGGGCTTAACAATACTGAGGATCTGCATACTTTCTTATAACATGACTCATTACATCTGTAGGCCTATTCCATCCCTCTGTTGATATGAATTCCAGGACCCCAGGTAGTCAGGTTCCCTGTTGCCTAGGAGGTTTATAATATATATAATGGTTCTGTGTGTTTCTGATTTTTGATTAAATTTCCTCTCCCTGGCTAGTCAGGTTCCCTGTTAGCCAGGAATTGTATACTTTCAGTCCTTCAGCTCTCTTGTGTGTAAATATATTGAATATCCTGTTTTTTTCTAATAAGATCTTTTTTTGCACTTTTTTTATTCCCAGGGTGTTTTTTTAACCAGTTTTTATGATAAACTCCGTATTTAATATGAAATGTTTTTATCATGCTTTATTATCTGACAAAATGTGGTTTTATCCTAAATTGTTTAGAAAGCATGTATTTTCCATATTCATACAGGTTGTTTTATCATTGACTGTAGCACTTTACTCTCTAATGTTTGCACGTGTTAGTTAGCTTTTTCTGCACTTTAGACATGAACTGTTTTGCACTGTTAAGATCACATTGGAATGTACCCTCCTACTCTAACCCTTTCTTTTAACATGTGGTGCTCGCAAGATATATTATGTAGGAATTTCTTATTTTATCCTACATGTTTACGGATTTATCCGGTAATAAGCGAAAATTGTAAATATGTATTCTGCTTTGAAACAGATATTTATATTGTCAACCTTGCGTATTTGCACAGTAAAAACTACAATGTTCAACATGTTGTTTATGTCTATGGTCACATGACCTAGGTAGAGGGTCGGGATAGGTAGGCCACCTAGCAGTATAAAAGTAAACAAGTTACAAACAGTAATTGCATGTGAGCAAGGGCTTGCTTAGCCCGAAACGCGTTGTGCACTTTTACCAGCTGAACCTTTGAAAATAAAGAACCTGTAACTGATCCAGTGGTCCGTCTCCTGGTTAACGCTTCGCCGGTCCGTGTGGGGGATTTGAAGTGGCGTGGAGGAGTTTTCTTGCATATATATATATATATATATATATATATATATATATATATATATATATATATTACCTACTGGCGGTCGCCAGTAGGTATATATAGTTAGGATTTTTTCCCTATGGGATTTTTGAAAATTCTATGTCTAATAACTTTGGCGTTTGTGGACGGAATTGGCTGAAATTTTCTGGAAAATGGAACATTTTGTTTCTGAGCAGCCCCTGGAAATTTGGGGAGGTTTTGTCAAGGGGGGGCCGAGAAAAAAGGGGGGTCCCAAAACGTGTTTTCCCCATGCAATTTTCCATAGGGCGGTTGGCCTCACTTTTAGCCCGAACGGCTGAATGGATTTGCATGAAACTTGGCAAAATTGTAGGGACTGGTAGCCCGATGTGCCTTTTGTAGGTCTCAATATATGTGCTCCAGTGGATTTTGAGAAATTAACGTTTAAAAAAAGATATATATCTGTAAGTGCGCTCCAGGCAGCGCTCCGGTCCGCGGACCTTAAGCGTACCGGAACTTCGCGTAGCGAAGCTGATTGGCTCTCCGGTGTCTGTCAACATTCTAAACAGTCCGGAGCGGCCGCCATCTTGTCTCTCGGTAGGATTGAGAGACAAGAGGAGGCCAAAACAAAGGGGGAAATAACCATAAGGGGGCATAGTAGATCCTCCCTGACCCCCTAGGTTTAATGTGGAGGCTTTAAAAGGGCCCCGCGGGGCAAAAAAAAAAAACCGGGAAGCGTTCTAGGCAGCGTACTACAATGAAAAATGAATGATAGACTTTTCAAATGCTGTATGTTAATTGATTGTTGGTTTTGTTGATTATTTTTTATTTTCTTTATTTTTTAAGCATTTTTTTGTATTGTGATTGTGTTTCATAATTTATTAAACTTTCTAACATTTCATTGTCAGAAATTTCATAATTATCATTGAATATACATTGTAGTCTCTGAGGGTGTAAAATGTCCTCATTTTCAAGGAGGTTATCTACTGCTTGTACACATTGCAGTAGTTCTTTGTCTAAAGTTTCATCGAAAAATTCAATATCATTTTCATCAATGATTTCTTGGCTGCTCTCTTGCAGGACAATTTGAAATTCAACTTTCTGTTCGCCTTCCATTTTGCCTGAAATTTAGATTAAAAAAATATATATTAGTAGAGATAGGGCACTGTTGGGATTAATTTTAGATAGGCAGATTTTATCAGTGAATTTATCTTTGGGCAGTGTATAGTATCAGAGTGGAAGTAGGAATATAAAAAAGTGTATGTGATTTAACGTAAGTAAATTCATAATTATACAAGAGAAGCCTAACTCCATCCATACCTATAACAGAGAAGTCTATCTAAATCTATAACTACTACAGAGGGATAGTATATAACTATCAGAAAAAGTTTACCATATTAACTTATAGTGCACAATATACTTCAGTTTTAAAAATAAAAACTTACCTTTAGAAAGAAGTTGAAGGAATTAGTGAAAATCCTATTGAAATGTACACCAAGAAGTAGTAGTCAAAATGGCTGTGTTTTCTTCTCTTCCTTTATATATATTCAGGTATATAACCAATGAAATGTCAGGTAAAAAAAGTAGAAAATGAAAGTAACATATTAATTGTTTGTCAATTCCAACACTTCAGATGTGTTTTGTGAAGTAATTTACCTCACGGTATTTAGAGAGGTCTACAGGCTAAATGGCTAAATGGAATTCCAATCAAATTTGTGAAAATGGTAGGGATTGGTATGTAGTATGAGCTAATCTATATTTGGTGAAATTGTCTCCAGTGGCTTTTCTGTGAACTACTTTCCCACCTTTTTTGATGGTGCGCTTCCCAGGGAGCGACCCGGTACGCGAACCGTTGAGCGCCCTGGTTCGCAAACCTTAAGCGTTACGGGAGTCCACCATTTTGTGTTTCGGTCGAATTAAGATACAAAATGGAGGGCAAATAATGTTCAGAATGGGTAGAAGGGGGCACGGTAGACTTATCTTGACCCCCTAGGTTTTGTGAGGGTGGCTGAGGAGGCTTATATGTGCGAAAAAAAAACATTTTTTTTAAAAATTTCACGATGTTAGCTCCCGGTTCGCGTACCGGGTAGCGTCCCAGGGAGCGTACTTTGTTGAAAATTAGTGAAAAAAGTTAGAGGAAAAATAACAATTGTGAGTGATCAGATGTAGGGTAGCTCTGAGAAGAGCTTTTGGGTTTATGGTACATTTAGGTACTTATAAGTAGGTACCAATGCACATTCTTAAATTCAGAGTAAAAATTCTGTTGCCCTCATCTGAGAAGTGAACTCCATCTCCTCTGTAGATATCTTGCATGTAGTAACGCAAGTTATTGTTGTACAGGGAACCCATTCCATGGTCTCTCATGTAAGCTGAAACAGATTTGTTTACATGCTTCCTCGACTTCTCAATTTGTGGACAAAATTGGTTTGACCACCTCCATTTCTGTCTTTGGCATATATTTGAATATACCAAGGCAGTCTGAGGAAAAAGTGCCATTAATTGCTCAAAGGTGTCCTTTAAAAGCATTTCCAGACCTACACCAGTCAAAGTGCCCAAGTCATTACCTCCACAGTGCACAATTAACAGGTCAGGTTTGGGCAAATGCATAAAGGTTTTCACCAATGGTATCAATTGGTGACATTTTAATCCTCTGTGGCCAAACCACTTAATTTCCACATCTTGTAAATTGAGGTTAGGTAAATTCCTGTTTTCAGTGTACCTTTGAGCCCAGTGAATATAACTATGTCCAACAATCCAGACAGAAAACATGGTGAGAGAAGGTTCTCCTGCAGTCAGATGAAGTGTGGCAATGAAATGGCAGTTGAAAAAATGAGAGTTTAAAATGAAAAATACTGTGGAGTTTCTGTGTTCATGAAGCAGTAACAGTGATTGGTGGATTTTGATTGCTGAAAACAGAAAGTTAGGGTGCACGGATGAGTTATTTGAAAGATGTATTTTGAATGGTCAATAAAAAATCATTAAATGAAAGAATGCACTGGATATGCAGGTGCACTGAGAGTTCAGAGTTCAATTGCAACATTGTTGTGTGAACTTGCAAACACCAGAAGTCTTCCAAGAGGTGGTTGCCATGCAGAGAAGGCAGAAAGGGCAGAGGGGGGAATGGTTTTCATTTGAAAAAAAGTGAGGGAAGAGTTTTGATTGGGTGACATGAGAGATATGTGTGAAGAATTACAGCATTTCTGTGCTTTTGATAGCTGCAGACTCTGGAGTGCATACCTTTTGCTCTGCTGAAGACAAATTGGTGTGTTTCTGAGACTGTTTTCAAACTCAAAGTATTTGCTAAGGTGAGAAAATATTTCTTTAATTTAGATAGAGAATAGTGTGCTTTAAGGAGAAAATTATGAATTATGTGGCGCAAATTGCTTGTAAATATGCTCCCACCTGTGCATGGAAAATTTAGATTTTGAATGTTTGTGTTACATAGCCATGTTAAAAGTGATACAAACATGCTGCAAAGGCAATTAAAAAACGCTTTTATGTGTCTTAAGGACATTTTAAGTAATTTTCCCATGTGCAGTGTTTTGAAATTATGATTTGAAAATCGTTTTTGGGGAAAAGGAATTGTTTTTAAATTTATGACAAGGACATAATGGTGTATGCTTCTTTATAAGGCAATTGACTGTCCCTGATGTTATTTTTCCCATTTTAATGTAAGACCTTTCTCTGTGGCGCAAATTGCTTGTAAATATGCTCCCACCTGTGCATGGCAAATTTAAATGTTTGTGTTACATAGCCATGTTAAAAGTGACCCAACCATGCTGGAAAGGCAATAAAAAAACACTTTCATGTGTCTTAAGGACATTTTAAGTAATTTCCCTGTGGGCAGTGTTTTCAAATTATGAATTGAAAATCGTTTTTGAGGTAAAGGAATGTTGTTAAAATTTATGTGCGCCATATGCCCCCAAATTTCTTTTTCAGGGGTGCAGCAGGGTGTTATTGAGACACCCCTGCACCTTTGGAAAAATTCCTAATTTGCGATGAGCTAATTGCTAATCGCAAATTGCACCTTCTTTCATATGGGCATCCTGGCGCATGGAAATGAATGGGTAATTTGCAATTAGCAATTTGCTCATCGCAAATTTGGAATGGTAAAGAATCGCTATTTATTCCTTAAAATTCGCTATTTTGGAAATGCAAAATAGTTATATGATACATATGGCGGTTGATGTCTAACAAGATAAGAAGCTTAGGGATACATTTATGATGACTGGCGCAATGAAGTGGACATCACTTACTTCATTGGTAGAGCTTTACATGTATTATGTCCTCTCTATTCTTCATCAAGCGTAACTTTATTCTGCAATCCTGAGTAGGCCTCACCTTAAACAAACCTCTGGATAGGCCACATCTTATCGTCATCCTGAATTAATCATTTAAAATGCTAGGGACAGATTTATGATAGGTGTATGCCTCTTTTGCGCCACTTACAAAACACTGTCCATGGGGAAATGACTTAAAATGTCCTTAAGACACATGAATGTGTTTTTTTAAAGCGTTTGCAATTTTTTGGGTCACTTTTAACATGGCTATGTGACTCAAACAGTCAAAATCTAAATTCACCATGCACAGGTGGGAGCATATTTACAAGGAATGTGCTCCATAGGGAAAGGTCTTATAATGTAATATGGGAAAAATGACATCAGAGACACTGAAATGCCTTATAGAGAAGCATACACCATTATAACCTTGTCATAAATTTGCAAACCATTACTTTTCCCCAAAAACGATTTTCAAATCATAATTTGAAAACACTGCACATGTGGAAATGACTTAAAATGTCCTTAATTCAAAATTTGCTATTCCTTATTTTGCGATTGCACTGAAGGATTTGCAAATTTTGCGATTCCTTAAATGCAATGTATCAAACAAAAAATATGTAAAAAATGACATTAAGGATTTGGAAACTACCACCAACTTCTAGTTTGTGGTAATTTGCTAATTCTTTTCAAAAAGCATTTTTTTCCAAAAAACAAAAGGTGCCATATGACGCCAATACATGTCCTTAGGGCATGTATGTGTGCCATATGCCCCCAATTTTCTTTTTCAGGGGTGCAGCAGGGTGTTCTTGAGATACCCCTGCACCCTTGAAAAAATTCCTATTTTGTGATGAGGTAATTGCTAATCGCAAATTGCAACCTTCATTCCTATGAGCCTCCTAGCCCATGGAAATGAATGGGTAATTTGCAACTAGCAATTTGCTCATTGCAAATTAGGAATGGTAAAGAATTGCTATTTATTCCTTAAAATTCGCTATTTAGGAAATGCAAAATAGTTTGATGGTACATATGGTGGTTCATCTGTAACAAGATAAGAAGCTTAGGGATACATTTATGATGACTGGCAAAATAAAGTGCAAATCACTTACTTCATTGGTAGGCCTTTACATGTATTATCTCTTCTGTATTCTTCATCAAGCGTAACTTTAATCTGCAATCCTGAGTAGGCCTCACCTTAAACAAACCTCTGGATAGGCCACACCTTATCGTCATCCTGGATTAATCATTTAAAATGCTAGGGACAGATTTATGATAGGTGTATGCCTCTTTTGCGCCACTGTGCGTCACTTTTATGATGCAGCGGCGGTGCAAAAGATTTGCTATGAGGCGTCAAAATTACAAATTGATGCATTTAGGCAGATATGTCATGGTGTAAAAAAAACGTACCACATGAAACCGATGCAGCAGTGATGCAAAAGATGCACCATGTTGCAAGACAGGCCTCACTTGGGGCCATATGTATCAAGCTAATTAGCATTCGCAAAGATCAAAATTCTGCGAATTTCGGCCTTTGCGAATGCTAATTAGACAAATGGTATGTATCAAACAAGTTTGATGCAAAATAAGGAATAGCAAAATTTGCTATTCCTTATTTTGCGATTGCACTGAAGGATTTGCAAATTTTGCGATTACTTAAATGCAATGTATCAAACAAAAAATATGTAAAAAAATGACATTAAGGATTTGGAAACTATTGTGGTAAATTGGTGGTAATTTGTGAATTCTTTTCAAAAAGCTTTTTTTCAAAAAAACAAAAGGTCCCATATGACGCCAACACATGCCCTTAGGGCATGTATGTGTGCCATATGCCCCCAAATTTCTTTTTCAGGGGTGCAGCAGGGTGTTCTTGAGACACCCCTGCACCCTTGGAAAAATTCCTAATTTGTGATGAGCAAATTGCTAATCGCAAATTAAACCTTCATTCCTATGAGGCTCCTAGCCCATGGAAATGAATGGGTAACTTGCAATTAGCAATTTGCTCATTGCAAATTAGGAATGGTAAAGAATTGCTATTTATTCCTTAAAATTCGCTATTTAGGAAATGCAAAATAGTTTGATGGTACATATGGCGGTTCATCTGTAACAAGATAAGAAGCTTAGGGATAGATTTATGATGACTGGTGCATCACCAGGGATGTGTCAGTCATCCTGCGCCGCTGTTCCGCCACCCATGGTGTGCTGCATTTACAATGCGGGGCATCATGGGGCAAAAATGGCACAGATGCGTGATGTATCTGTGCTGTAAAGGTAGTGATTGCTGGAGTTGTATCGCAAGTGCGATGCAGCTCAAGCAAGGCTCAGGGGTGCCCCATCTCCACAATGTTGCGTCAAGACCTATGCCTGCTTAAAGCAGGCGCAGGGTTTTGACGCAGCTTTCTCCTATCTGATTGTAAATACGGCACACCATGGGTGGCAGAGCAGCGGTGCACGTTAACTGGTGCATGCCTGGGGATGTGCCATTTAACATAAATCTGCCCCTTTACATTTAAGTATGTGCAGGACACACAGAGTCGGTGAGGCTTATCCAAGGTTAAGAAGAGATGAGTCCTGTTCACTGAAAAATTAGACATAGTCTTCACCTGATCAGCATTGCTGGACATGGCTAAATAATAGCTGCAAAATATTACTCTTGTTAAACAATTTTACTATTATAATCTCTGAGATTTGTCTCTTACTCTGCAACATCTCATTGTTGTTATCTTTCTTTAAAGATAAAGACAACATCAACATGAGCGACAATCTGCAATCAGTTGATTTTGACCTCATCATTGAACTTGTAATTGAAACATCAATGGATGTTGATCCATTGGATGATTTAAATCCTGAGGATGAAGAAGAGCGTGATGAGGATGCAGATTTGTCCGAATTATATGACATAGGGTGGGAAGCTGACCTGCTTGAGCCTATGGAAATATAAACATTTATTTTTAAAATGTATAATTAATAAAAAGTAAAAATGTAAACCGTTTAATTTAAAAATAAAGACACCTTCAAAAACAGGTTATGTGTAGTGTCTTCAATAAAATATTAAAATATGCTCATAAAATTAGATCAGATTCACATATAAAATAGCACAGGTAACATAAATATAAATGTCATTTCTTTTCTGCTATTTCTGTATTGTAAATTTGCCAAGGACTAAAAAATCTTCTATTTAAAATGTCAAGTAGTGTGTTAAGTTTTTGATCACTGTTATTGATTTACTGTTTGGTAATAATGGTTAATAACATTTTTTATTATATTTTACCACAGATTCAACTGCAGATCATTTCAAGATTTCACCATGCCAACAATAGAAAGACAGAGAAAGGCTGCAAAACGTCAAAGACAGCAGGTGAAACAAAATAAGCAGCAGTCCTCTAACAAAAAGATTTGTCAAGTCACGAAGAAAGCACCGGGTAAGAGCACAAAATATTTCATAAGAAATATGTGTAGTAAAAAAAATATTACTACAGAAAATGTTTCAGTCCATAAAAAGAGAAGCAAATCAAATGGAAAGGAAAGGCCAATCAAAAATGTTACTGCTAGAGCAAGAGATAACTCTGTGCATGATAGTAGAAGGAAACAATAGTTTAGGGACATTCGTAAACGAATGTTCCGCAACAGGATAATTGGCAATTTGTTAAAAAATATTAAGAAAGGTCAACAGAAACTGGTTTTTTATAAGAGAAAAAAAAAGTTGAGAAAGTTATTGATCAGGCATTTGAAATTAAATGTAAGTTATTTATTTTGATAATCAATAGAATTAGGAAGCTAAACAAGGCAATTTATGATTTCAAAAGAAATAGTAGATGGAAGAGAATAGTTAATCGTAGTAATTTTTGTGAAGTTTTTTCTGGAGAATGGATGCATAGTTCAAGCTGTGAGGCATTTTTTAATGAGGAGAGTTATTTCCAGGATAATGATTTGGTGCATGCAGTTGACACCAGTGGTCGTGCTTATGAAGTGAAAGATGGTTGTCCAGTTGAAAAAGAAAAACTTGTGACAACAGAGACAGAAGAGGTGTTAGGTAATGAGGTTTTAGGAAGACGTGCTAAGGGTCCTGTGTACACCTGGAAGTGTAGTAGTATTTGTAGTGTGCGACAGGATTCCATCAATTTGCTTTGTGATTTTGTACGGTCATTTAATAAGAAAAGTTTGAAGCAGAAAATAAGGTTGTTGCAAGAATTAGATCCTTGCAGAGTGAGAGAAGTGACAGGTTTGCATGGTCATTCACTGGCTTGTCTTTCCAGGAGAGTATGCCAGAGTGTTTTTCATCATTTCAGGATGCTAGCAGTGCATCATAATAAAGTGAGGAAATTAGTTAGAATGTTGTATTATGCTAAGAGTCCAGCAATTATGCTTAAACAATTATGCGCTGCTCTTTTGCATGGTTCTGAAATAGATGTGAAGAACATATGTGAAGAAATTGAGTTTTGTTACTTTGGAAGTAAAGAGGAGAATGTTGAAATTGACCCAGAAGAAGAGGGTAATGTGGAAGATAGTGTACAGGTTTCCAGTACAGATAATTTCCAGAGGGAAATTGCGACGTTTCAGGTGAAATCAAGTGAGAGGCCTAATTTCACTTGTGTGTGTTGTCGACGCACTTATTATAAGAATCAGACCAAGTTAGTGGATTTATATGCAAAAAGTGAAAGGGAAAATAATAGTGAATGGAAGGATTTTGCAACATACTTGATGGTAGAAAATTGTTTTGATTTGGGATTCGATCAACGTGTGTGTACTTATTGTTGTTGCAAATTAAATCAAAACCAGATGCCTGCTAGAGCAGTTCATAATAATCTGGAATTGGTTGAGATTCCTTCTGAATTGAAGGATTTAAATACTTATGAATCTATTTTGATTCAAAGTATCCATCCCTTTCAGGCTATTGTAAGAATGGAGCCAAAGACAGGGAAATTGCCTCCATCAGATTTACAGAGAGGATTAAAGGGAAGAGTTGTTTATTTGCCTCTAGATTTGAAGAAAAACATTAACACAATTGGAGTAGAAAAAGTGGAAGAGGAACCTCTGGTTATCTTAGTTAATGGGGTTCCGACAAAGAATAAGAAAATATGGCAAGATTTAGTAGATGTTAGGAAAGTTAAAAAGGCAACATTGTATTTGAAAAAAAATAATAAATACTATAAGAATGTATATGTTGCAGAAGAGGAAGTAAGTGAGGAAGAGGATAGCGATTTGTGTGCTGGTCAAATTGAGAAAGTAGAACCCTCTACTAGTGAAGAAATATATGAACATTATAGTGTTCATCCTTTGCATTCCAAGGAAGTCATGGGGAATGCTATTGAGTTGTTTCAAATGAAACAAGCCAAAGGGAGTCCCATTAGTGTTTGGGAGGTAAGTTTGGAAGCTTGGTGTTTCCCACAGCTTTTTCCAACAGGTCAGGGAGGAAGATATGATGAGCGACCTCATCAAATTCCTGCTTCTGAATACCGGACTTTGCGATTGTATGCAGGAGATGCTAGGTTTCGACAATGCATTCCCTATTTGTTTCATCTCCTGTTTGAAAGCGATCTGTCTGGACTGTCATATGCAGTGAACCACATCTTGAAAAGTGGTATACACATGCAAAACATCTCGGCAAGTGACTTTATGGATAAAGTCAATGTCCAAGACAGTATTTTGGATTCTCACCTGATTAATCTCATGGCGTGTCAGCGTGGTACTAATGAGTACTGGTACCGTCGTCATGGTGATTTAAAATGTATGCTGAGGAACTTAGGTACTCCCACATGGTTCCTCACTCTGAGCTGTGCCGAGTATGGCTGGGAAGACTTACTTGAATTTCTACGAGAGGCAAATGCTAACGTAGATAACATCGAATTCAAGACACCCGGAGAACTGTGCTCTTTGGATCCAGTCAATGTATGTAGGTACTTCAATCATAGATTTGAAGCTATGATGTCTTTCATCATGAATAAGAAGAATCCACCTCTTGGAGAGGTGTTGGATTTCTTCTGGAGAAAGGAGTACCAAGCAAGAGGTGCTCCTCATATACATATGTTGCTGTGGATCAAGGATGCACCTAAATTTGGAACGGATCCAGAAGACTCAGTGATGAGTTTCATCCAACAGTATTCTACGTGTGCTGTTCCAAACGCAAAGGAGAAGAAAAGCCTAAGAGAAAAAGTTCTGCGTTTCCAAAGCCATCGATGTGGAAAGTACTGCCGTCGTAAATTCCGAAACAAGGACAAGTTCTACACCAAATGTCGTTTCGGCTTTCCACGACCGGTGATTTCTAAAGGAAGAGTAAACAGTTTGATGTCTTCGCTACGACATAATGTCATGAAGAAATCACCTAAAAACACATACAATTTGAAGAGGAACGAAGAGTCCAAGTACATCAACGACTACAACCCGGTGATTTTGTCCATGTGGAATGCTAACATGGATATACAGTTTGTGGCTGATAACTGTATGGCTGTGGCTCGGTATGTGACGTCTTACATCACCAAAAAAGAGAAGACAGAATTGAAGGATATGTGGGAGGACATTTCCCATGAAAAGAGCCTCAGCAAGAAGTTGTACAGTTTCAGTCTGAAGATGTTGTCGCATCGAGAAATTGGAGCTTACGAATGCTCTGACCGGTTGTCTTCAGCAAGTCTCTATGCCAAGTCCAGGAGTATCGTTTGGGCGAGTCTTGGTCTTGCTGCAACGCGTAATCGAGTTCTGAAACCTGTGCGGGAAATTGAGTATTTGGCGGAAAAGGAGCCAAACAGTACCGACATTTTGAAGACCAACATGTTGGATACATATTATCCAAATAGAAGCAGTCACCTCGACAATGTTTGTCTGTATGAGGTTCTTCAAAATTACATATTCAAGAGGAACATCAAAGAAGATACTGAGAAAGGAGTGTATGCTGTAATAGGAAGTGAGGGATGTCTGGTCAAGCAAAGAAAATGCCACTTGGTAAACCATCGAAAATTGAGTGGCGAATCTCCTGAAAAAAGGAGTTTTTCTATTTAGCACTTTTGCAACTTTTCAAGCCTTGGCGTGCAGAAGAGGAACTGCTTGGAGATTTCCTCTGTTACGAAGACTCTTTCAATGCCGCCAAGGAGACCATAGAATGTCCTGCTTTTCCCAAATATGTAGAAATGTTGAATGCGGAAATTGAGCAGGAAGCAACGATTGCAGCCGAGATTGCCAGAGACAGTTCTCAGGACAGTCAGAGTTCTGCTTCATTGAGTCAGGATCCACTAGGAGGACCTGTTATCGAAAATGAAGCTGCCACTGCCATGAATTAAGTGGAAAGAGCCATGGCACATGCTCAGGAGGATGCGGTTAACTTAGAAGAGTTGGAAAGACAACTCAACGTTGAGCAGAGGAAAATATATGACGAAGTTACCATGCAAATTGATCATGGATTAAGTCATGACAAGAAAGAGTGCTCATGTACGTCGTTGAAGCCTGTCCGACTGTACGTGAGTGGAGAAGCGGGAACTGGAAAAAGTTTCCTCATTAAAGCAATTTCATGCTATTTGCAGGAAAGGACAGAGTCATCGCTGTCTTGTGTTGTCACCGCTCCAACTGGACTGGCAGCACATAACATTAAAGGGATTACTTTACATCGTTTACTGATGCTGCCAGTGGAGCATGACAACAAATTACAATATCACAAGCTATCTGGAGATGCTTGTTTTGAAGTTTCAAGAATCTTGAGGAAAATGAAACTTCTTATCATTGACGAAGTAAGCATGGTTTCCAATGTCATGCTTGCCTTTGTGCATTTGAGAATGCAAGAAGTTCTCAAAACAGAGTATGATGTGTTATTTGGTGGCAAACACATCATTGTTTTCGGAGATCTTCTGCAGCTGACACCAGTGAAAGGGCAACCTGTGTTCAAAATGCTCACGCATGAAGATACCAGGAAGTGCCTAGGCAGCATTGGCAACGTCAATATATGGTTAAACTTCAATTATGCTGAACTGCATGAAAATATGCGTCAGGCGAAGGATGAAGTTTACAAGACTATTCTACAAGATGTTAGAATTGGAAAAGTGACCGAGCATGGGAAAGAAGCTTTACATGCACGATTACTATCAAATTTATATCCAGAACAAGATGTTGTGCCTGAGAATATTTTTCAGAAAATTACTGATAAGAAATCTGGAATATGTTTGATGCCAACTCTTGCAGAATGTGCCAAATTCAACAACAAAATGTTGCATTTAGAAAAGCAAGAGATTGTGAAACTGGAAGCTATTGACAGAGTAGAGCATATGGGATCAACAATTATTTTGTCTGAGAATCTGAAAACAAAATTGGATTCATTAGAGAAGAGTATATCTAAAACTGCAGGTTTTGAAAAGACTCTGAATGTGTGCTTGAACTGCCGTATAATTTTAAGAAGGAATTTACATGTTGAAAGAGGTCTGGTAAATGGATCAATGGGTAATGTTGTTGATTTTGTAAAATACAGAAATAGAGATGGAATTGAATTTTTAAAAATTAAATTTGATGGCATTGAGGAAGTACAGCTAATTGGTCGTTGCTCTGCTAGATTTTTGCTTGTAAAAGACTTATATGTTCGCCGTAAGCAGTTTCCTGTTTGCTTGGCATATGCGGTGACAATCCATAAATCGCAAGGTTTAAGTGTAGACTGTGCATTGGTGAATATTGGCAGTTCTGTGTTCAAGGAGGGTATGGCATATGTGGCATTGTCACGAGTTTGAACTTTATCGGGATTGTACTTGATTGAGTGTGATGTCACAAACATTTGTGCGGATCTAGATTGTGTTAAGGAATACAATAGGTTAAGAAGAGAGTATGCGCCACATTTGCCTCAGTATCCTTTGTTTGAGAAACGCGTGGTAGGCCGGAAACGAAGAAATGTGACCAATACTGGGGAGGTTGTAGCAAAAAGACGAAAAGTCGATGAACCTAAAATTACAAGCAGAAACAAAAAGGATTCTGTTGAAGATGTTGTTGGTTTTCAATTTGAAAACAGTTCTGGTGTCAACTGCTATGCTAATGTAGTGGTTAATGTTTTGTTTTCTCTAGAAAATGTAAAAGAAGAGATTGTGGTCAATTCTGATCAAAGATTTTGCAGTTTGTTAAATTCTGTGTTAGAGAAATGTAGCACTGATAGAAGAAACATAGAAAGTGTGTCTGAAATTCGAAATCTGTTAGACAGATGTTCAGGCCAAACACAATTCTCTCAAAATATTCAGCAAGATTGTCAGGAGTTTTTAATGTATATGCTTGATGTATTGCATGCTGAAGGTGTAGATGTAGATCAGCTGTTTGGGCTTTCTTATCAATGGCAGCATGACTGCGAGAACTGTATGGTATCAAGTACTACTAGTGTAGACTCAGAAAGATTTATATATTTAACTTTGCCAGACAGTAAATCAGTCTCCTTTAATAAGCTAGTAAAAGCAGCTGATCACAACATGGAGTGTAGCCAATGTAAATCTGAAATGATGTCCACATTATTTATACGAACATATGGCCAGTATGTCATTTTAATGTTCCAACGATGTAGGCCTGATGGAACAAAATTGACAACTTTAATTAAAAATTTTGTAGCTTCGCAGTTGTCAATATCAGGAAGGACTTTTGTAACTGCAGCAATTATATATCATGACGGCCCTTCAATAACATCAGGACATTACACAGCTTATTTAAAGTCTAGAAATGGCTGGTCATTCTCCAACGATTCTGTTTTAATTTTCAAAAAAAAATTGCCGTATGACCTTAAAAACTCTTACCTGGTGTTTTTAAAACCAAAATTTTAGGGAAATAATATTGGGATGTGCTCTGTGGAATTTCAAGAAGTTCTAATGGCTCCTACACAATTTGGCCTTGAGGATAAGTGTAGTTCAGAGACATAACTTCTAACCATAAGACTGGACGTCATGGAGAAATAAGTGCACTTTGAATGAGTTCAGAAAAACTATTTCTTTTTATAAGCTAATTGAAGCAGCCAATCAAAACATAGAGTAGAGGGAATGTAAGTCTGCAACGCTGTCTACTGTTTTACATTGCTTTGTGATTGAAAGTGATGTAGAGAATTAAATAATTGTAGAAGTCATAGAGTTAGTGTAAGTCTGCTTCATAGTAAGCAGTATCAGTGTCATAGGAAATGTAGAACATGACTGAGCAAGAAGGGGAAGATATTACTATTCCAGGATTGTGAAAATGATCTTCAACATTTTAATTCTGAAAGTTGCGGAAATGCCAAATGACGGGATTGGCTTACAAGAAATCCAAGAGTTATAAATGGGTCTGACAAGATTTGGCCTTGTGGAAACTTGTGGTAGAGAGCAAGAAGTCATTTATTGCATGTAACATGTTTTTAAAAACGATGGAGATTTTCTTTCAGAAAGTGGCGGGCTGAAAGTAATAACAGCACAAAAGAGTGTAAGCTGTTCATAGGACATCCTTTGACGTCATGGAAAGTAAGTTAACTTTAAGGAGTTCTGAATTCTGATTTCTTATGTTGTATGGGTTTTTTAAACACAATCATTTTGATTGTGGTTTTTTTTCCCCGCTGTTATATGATGAATACCTTCAAGTCACTGTTTTTAGTGAATTTTGATACATTCTGAGAACAGCAAAAATAAACCATTTAACATGTATAATTAATTCTGTACTGTTTGCATTTATGATGTATATGTAGAACTGTGTAGGAGGCATGGAGAAGGTGAGGCTTCTGTAAGTGTCAAAGTTGTTGCATGCAGTGCTGCACTTCTGCGTATTCTTTCGTATGCTAGACTACATCTGCACAATGAGATACCTAAGCAAAGGAAACACAAGTGATGTGATTGTGAAATGAGCAAAATAAATTGCACGTATTTCAATTACATCACCTGTGTTTCCTATCATTACGAATCACATTGTGCAGATCAAGTTTAGGTCTGTCCAGGGAAACATAGGAGGTTTGGACTTTGTTCAAGGGTGCAGTGGACATGACTCACTTCATTGGTAGACCTTCACATGTATTATGTCCTCTATTCTCTTCAACAACTCGAAATTTCATCTGCAACCCTGAGTAGGCCTCACCTCAAACAAACCTCTGGATAGGACACATCTTATTGGCATCCTGAAGCAATTATTTAAAATTTTAGTGTCTTGCGACACTTTTCTGAGACAACAGCAATGCAAAAGATGCACCATGTTTTAAGATAGGCCTCACTTCATCTGCATCAAGATACTGTTAGTTTAAAATGTATATCTTTAGGACTGTGTAGGGGGCCTGGAGAAGCAGAAGCTTCTGTAAGTGTCAAAGTTGTTGAAAAACTGTTTGTCCTTCAATCTTTTCCCTTGTCTTTTGTAATTTTTAAATACATGTTTTAATATTTTTGAAATGTTTGTTCTCTCTTTCACAGATTGAAAGTATAAAAACAAAAAGTGAGTAATTTAACGACAATTATAAGGTAAATGCTTTGTACTCTTTTCGTTACATTTCTATCACATTCACCTACTATTAGTTCCACTGCTTCATTTCTTTAACCCTCAGTTTCCTGCCTTTGCTACTTCCCTCATTCCTTTCTCTATTACCTACTTACTCAACTCCTTCCACTCTTTTTCTCAGTCCCTCTCTTCTCATAGTTCCTCACTCTTGTTCACTCACTCCGTCTCTATTACTCTTAGTGTCTTTGACTGATCACTCTATCACTACTTGTTCATAATGCTTTCTCTGTGTAGTTGAAGCACACTAAGGGGCATATTATGAACACAGCCAATAAAATTATTGCTCTTTTTATTGGCAGAAAACTGGTGCAAAAGTGGTTTTAGCGGCAGTTTTCTGCCGCAAAAGCAGCTTTAGCGACACATTTCTGCCAATAAAAGCTGCAAAACTTGTATTGCCTATGTTGATGATATGGCTCTATGTTACTTACATTTCTTTGCTGTTTCAATTAATCTTTTTCTGTTATTTTTTGTTTTCTGTTTTCTATTTTTTCTCTCTGTTATTCCTCATGTTTTAATCTTATTTTGAACATTCACTCACATTCTCCAAGAAACTCTTCTTTGTTAATGTTATACTCTCTTTTTTTTCTTTCACTTCGTTATCTATTTTGTTTTTCACAATTATACCCTCTTCCGTCTTTTCTTCGGTAAATAGATCTATTAAACAGTATCTCTTCTTTACTCCCTATAGCTGTCTTTCTTTTAACATCACTCTCTGTTTACTTTCCTTATACTTACTCTTTTTTTTTTTTTTTTTTTTTTTGGTTAGCTCCCGGTCCGCGTTCCGGGAAGCTAACCCGGGAGCGAACCAAAAGAAATAGAGCTTGCCAGAGTGCTAAACATTCTAGCAATTTTTTTTGAAAGGGAAGGTAGTTCTGAAAAGAACTTTTTTTTAAAATATTTTTGTTGTTTTATATATTTTTTTTATTTTTTGAACATTTTTTGTTTTTTTTGTATTTTTTGAACGATTTTATATTTTTTTTGGTTTTTTTGGGGGGGGGAAACAACAAAAAACAGGTGTTGAAAAGGGCTCAACAGGAGCAAAAAAAAAATTACTGGGGGCGGTTAGGGCAATCATGGTGTTCATACGCCAGGTTGAGTGCATTGATGCTCATGTTGCCACACGCTAACAACGCACGACAGTGCATACAAGAGTGTATCATGTGGCCAAAATTTTCTTGTATATTTGGCACAGTTTCCCGTGCCTCTTCTGGTGTTAATGAAATTGGTATTCTTGGTCTGGCCACAGGAGTTGATCTTGGATTGTCCTGCATATCCCTTATTTCCGCCCGGCTGTAATTTAGTGGATGCTTCCTTGTCATGTGCCTGTGCATTGTGTGATTTCCATAACTATATTTCTTGTCCGTCCCTCTTGATAATTGTTCTTTGCATATGAGGCAGGTGACATACCTCGCATTGACTTTTTTTTGGCCACGAGGGATCGAATGAAACTGCCAGATGAAACTGGCTTTCTTTCTGGAAACCCGGGGCACCTCTTCTAAGAACTGTGGTTCTTCTCCCTCCTCATCCATTTCTTCATCTTCCTCCTCAGTGTTGGTAATGACCTGGGGAGGTGGTCCTCTCTTCCCATGAGGAGGTGGAGGTGGTGGTGGGGGTGCACCAGCTGAAGCTACCAATGAAGCCATTTCTCATATAGTAGTAAAGGTCTTCCTCTCACAATGATGAAAGTCAGAGTGAGGAAAGAAGGAGGGTTTTCATCATTTGGGAAAAACAATACTTCTCAACCAATGAAAAGTGTTATTTTTAGGTCACCTGACCTAGCCTTACATCATTATGAAACCAAAAGTGAAATGAACCAATGAAAAGTTTTATTAACAAGTCACATGACCTCTCACGCTCATGTTACGCGCTGCGGAACGTGCCCCGGTTAGCTTCCGGGTCGCTGCGCTTCGCGCCTCGGTCCGCGCCCCGGGACACTTCCGGGTGCGCTAACGCGGTACGTCACAAGACGCATTACGCGGCAACGCGATACGTCGCGCTTTCGCGACGCGCCGCGGATCGCTTCCGGGGAGCTGCGTTTCGCGCCTCGGTCCGCGCCTCGGTCCGCGCCCCGGGGCACTCCCGGAAGTGGCTGCAGCTGTGGAAAGTGATCTGAAGGTCCTTCCACCTGCTGCAGCCGAGTTGACGCCCACGCTTTCGACGTTCCCCCCGCTATCCTGCGATTCCTCTCTGGAGCTGCTTTCCCGGTTGAAATCTGGATCCCCCTTGGATGCGTGTCCGGCGAAATGCCTGAGCTCGGTGGCGCCAGCTATTAACAACTTGCTGAACCCCCTGCTCAACATGTCTCTGAGTTCTGGAGTGGTCCCTAAAGAATGGAAGCATGCTCTTATTCTCCCGCTCATTAAGAAACCTCTGCTTGACCCTTTACAGTTGGCCAACTATAGACCAATCTCCCTCCTCCCTGCTCTGGCGAAGGTGGCGGAGAAACATGTTCAGCATACTCTTACCACCTTTATTGAGAAGAACAAACTGCTGCATGACTCCCAATCTGGTTTCCGTGCCAATTACAGTACGGAGACAGCTCTTGTGGAGGTGACCGACGCCATCAGGGAAACGCTTGATCTTGGGGGAAAGGCTATGTTGGTCCTACTGGACCTGTCGGCGGCATTCGACACCGTCCCACACGCCGGCCTCCTCCTAAGACTCAGGGAGGTAGGACGGCGGGGGACGGTGTTGGACTGGTTTCAATCCTTCTTAGCCAACCATCGACAGGTGATCTGGGCTCCACCGTTCTCCGCGGAAATGCCTTCGCTAGAGGTGGGGGTGCCTCAAGGATCTATCTTGAGCCCCACCATATTTAACATTTATATGGCCCCTTTGGCGAAGGTCGCGGAGGCATTTGGAGCCCGGGTCATCTCGTACGCTGATGACACCCAGCTCCTGTTTACTTGCAGGAAGGGAGAGGTTTTTAATGGCGACAGAATCAGAGACTGCCTGAGTGCTGTTTTTGCATGGTTTCAGCACCAGAACCTGAAATGTAACTCGGATAAGTCCGAGTTGCTCTTTTTTGGCTGCGCTGAGGACCCTGGCTGGAAATCGTGGTGGCCTTCCGACATGTTCCCCCTGAGAAACCCTCTGCCCAAGTCAAAAATCTGGGTGTGGTGTTCGACGACAGTCTTTCTTTTCGTCCCCACATCACGGGCTTGGCGGGGAAATGTTTCGGCATTTTGAAGATGGTGAGGAAATTTCTCCCACTGCTTTCCCTTCAATATCGCAAGAACATTGTGCAAGCACTTGTGGGTTCGCGTTTAGACTACGCTAACGCACTTTTCTCAGGTCTGCCTAAATATCTGGTATCCAGACTACAAATTGTCCAAAACTCGGCGGCCAGAGCCATCTTTGGCCTTCCACGGAGAGCTAGTGCCTCTCTATTGCGCGGCAGGCTGCATTGGCTGTCTATCGCTCGCAGAATTAGGTTCAAGGTCCTCACGTTGGCATTTAAAGCCCTCCACTGCATTGGCCCAGCTTACCTTAGGAAGCGGATTGCTTTTTACGTTCCCCGGAGGAGTCTGAGATCTGCTGACCTGGCTAAAGTGGAGGTACCAGTGATCAAACGCGTGCGGATGGGTGGCCGGTCTTTCCAGTTCATGGCGGCTAGTTTGTGGAATGAGCTCCCTCTGTCACTCCGTAAGGCTAACAATCTCCTGGCCTTTAGAAAGGAGCTCAAGACGTTCCTCTTTTCCGCCTAACCTGTGGGTCTACAGTGTTTCTGCCTCTGGGTTTTTCTTGGTTGTGTTTAGGACTCTGCCAAAGCGCCGGGACACCCGTTCTGGGTAGCCGTGCGCTCAAGAAATATAGTTTTAACATAACATAACATAACAGTACGTCATAAGACGCATTACGCGGCAACGCGATACCGTCACTATGTTGATATCTTACCGGTTCGCGGACCGGGTCGCGGCATCAATTTGAGCTAACGGAAAGCTTCCCGGTTCGCGGACCGGGAGCGAAACAAAAAAAATATTTAAAAAAAATTATTAATAAATATATAAAATATATTTTTGGATTTAAAGAAGAATACATTTTACAGCTATAGATATTAGCTTTTAAAAAACCAATGATATTCACTGAAAAAACCATAGGTTATAGACCATATATAGTTAGGAATTAGCATTTACAAAACCTTGAAAATTCACTGAAAAAACCATAGGTTATAGACCATATATAGTTAGGAATTAGCATTTAAAAAACCTTATTTTACTCACACAAAACCATTGAAATTCCATATATAGTTAGTTGTACTAACTATATATCGCGCACCCGCAATCCACTGCTGATCATGTCACATGTTACATCATTCATGACATGGTCAGTGACATCACTGATGACATCACTGATGACATCTCAAATGACATCACTGATGACATCACTGATGACATCTCAAATGACATCACTGATGACATCACTGATGACATCTCAAATGACATCACTGATGACATCTCATTTGACATTACTGATCACATCACTGATGACATCATTCATGTGATAATACGATGAACCTCTTCAGACTCTAATATAACATTAGATACACTCAGTGTAAGCACAGACTCACAGATTGTCACTCATCCATGAAGTTACACACACACCTAGTCAGTCATGCAAACAATCAATCACACCTCCATTTTCCCAACTATACAGTTATACACACCTTACTTATTCAAACATATACTAAAACATATTTACTCTCTTATACAATCCTGGATACAAGTTCACAATGATGCATACAGCCACTCACACATTCACTGGCTCTTATGCACAGTTATTTATATATGTCAAGTCTCACATGTACTGTGTTTTACATATGTACTTACTTTGACATGTAGCACTGAGATATCCATTCACTCACCAATACACTAATGCACACAGTCAACCGCCCATACAGCTGTTTCCACATGCACTTTTGAACCCATACATCTAGTGAATCAACTGCTCACACATCTATGCACAGAGTCATACACCTCCCAGCCACCCACACACACACTCAGTCTCCCATACAAATACTTGGGCAACCAATCAATAACCCATATAGTTACTCATATAGCTACTGAACAACACATGCAGCAGTTTTCAGAACAACAGACATAATGATGCACAAATTAAGACAGTTTAGTCACTAACCCATGCACTCAGTGAGACACATTTAATCACTCACTCATACAGTCAGTCATGCACCTACTAAATCCTTCGTCCAGACACTTATACATCCACTCAAGACATATTTTAACTTTACAGAAAAATACAGTCACTGGATGTTGTCATCAGTGATGTCATCAGTGATGTCATTTGAGATGTCATCAGTGATGTCATCAGTGATGTCATTTGAGATGTCATCAGTGATGTCATCAGTGATGTCACTGACCATGTCATGAATGATGTAATATGTGACATGATCAGCAGTGGATTGCGGGTGCGCGATATATAGTTAGTACAACTAACTATATATGGAATTTCAATGGTTTTGTGTGAGTAAAATAAGGTTTTTTAAATGCTAATTCCTAACTATATATGGTCTATAACCTATGGTTTTTTCAGTGAATATATATATATATATATATGTTACGCTTTCAATTAAACTTTATGCTTCTTCTTGTACTTTGTACTTGTTACATCTTATTGTTTTATGAACTCGAGCTCAAGGGTGAAGCGTAAGTGATACTTTGAACTTCCAGCTAAAGTCTCACCTTAAACTACATACAAGGTTTACAGGTCAATCATAAGTAGTACAACCTCTTTTGACTCAAAGCCCTGCATTACTTGGTACGTATTCACAGCTATGAAGACAGGAGGTGGAATCATTGAATTCCACCACAAAAACCGTTGCACTTCTTGGACTACTAAATAAAGCACAAAATGACAAACTCGCCTATGACATTACCCACCCCTCACATGCACTTCACAGCTGCTGTTGATGTCATTTTGGTGTGCAGAGATCTGGGCAAAAAATGCACGGTAATAAACAAATGAGATACCAACATCTAATAAAATAGGCTGGGAGCTTCCACCTAAATAGCCATTTTGTATTTTTCCCAGCAGACATAGCTTTCCGTTAATGTAAGCTCACATAGGCTGAACCCATAATAAACCTTGCAACGTTTCATAGGCATAATGCTGCCACTACTTGAATTCTCGGCTTTGGGTACAGCATAGATTGCCACCTGTACAGAGTATTAAGCACTGTAATTAATGTCAGACGGTTTGCCAACATAGGTGTTATTGCATCTCTACAGCCTATTTCTCCTTAGGGATTGGGACATTCGCGTCAGTTCAGTTGAGTTTATTAAAGAAGCCATTAAAGCAGCATGTGGCTCTCCCGACACGCTGAAGACCAGTTTGTAATGTTTTAGTGTACTGGTCATATATACACCACCTTCCAAACACCAACACTTTCAAAGAACATGTGCAGGCTCTGCAGTGCCCTACAACTCAGGACAGTTTCAAAGCACTAGTCTGTCTTGATGTTTAGGACAAAAGCTAAAATGATTCCTTTAGTAATAATGTCTGTTGTATTTATCACTTCAAATAGCACCTTTGCAGCGTCTATGTACTGTTCTCTTTACAATATGCCTGACAATAAAAAGGACAAACGACTAGCACGACCTAATTTACTCTGTTTTTTAGTTCCAAAGAGCTTTGTCATGGTATATGGTGGTGTTTTACAAGAATCCAAAATAACCACCTTTAACGTCCTGACTTTGTGGATTAGCTCCTCAAAAGGGATGTGATTTGCACTCCTTGAAGCTCTCCGCTCATGTGCGCGTTTACAGGCACCTCTTTCAGACACATAACTTGAGTCCCTGCAGTGGACGGGAGTCATGGGGTCCCACTCCTTCTGGGTTATGTACCAATTCGGTCCAAAAACTTTGCAAGCAAATAACCTGAGAGGCATTTTCAGGGCCTCTCATCAAACTTTGTTGAGTCGCTGCCTATGGTTGACAGGATGGCCATTAGAGGACATGGGCTGCCTTGTCCCTCAGCCCATGAAGCAGTCCAATGCATTCTCGTGCACTGATCCCATATCTCACTGTGGGTGGACATGACCACGCGCTATTAATGAATAGGCTTGATAATCCTCAAGGTTGGACCAAGCACAGACTGTGCCGCCTGTCAATGCTTCAGGGCATGTGCACTTTATTTGCTTTCCTCTATCACAGTGGAAGGCCAGGTCACAAATTTCAGTCAACAAATTAAAATTCAAACAGTGTTTCCACAGTCCAACGTAGTCTGTGATGCTACGTTCTGGTTAAAATTAAAAATGCACAATTTCAAGGTGCACACAAAAAAATAATCTTTTATTTCATCCAGTTTTATAAACTGTAGCTGTATTGCTGTTCTGTTTTCTCTACTAGCAGCACATTTACTTTAGTATCCTCCCCCTCATACCCCCAGGACCTGGCTCAGTTCTGGCCATGGCTCCTTGTTCCCATGCCAATAGATCAATGGCTCTTGATCCATGTAGAATTCTATTTGCTCATCCAAGTAGTCTTGTAACATCTTCTTCATTGTCATAGTTGCTGATATTTGTGTTTTCAGGGTTTACTGCTCCTGTGTGCTTGATTTTAGTCCTTTACTGAACTCAGTGCAGAGGCTAGTTGAAATGATAGTGTTGGTGGTGTTCAGTTAGTAATAGGTGTATCTTGGAATGGTAACTGTTTACCAACGGTGGGTGTTGCTGCTGCAGCTGCACCATGCTTTTGGACTCGGAGTCACAAGCATGTGTTACATAGATTGGTAAAGATAGCATTTCAGTTCTCCTTTCCCTTCAAAATTGTAATCTTTCATCTCATCGTTCAATCACTTTCTTGAAAATCCATTTCCCATAAAGGGGAATTTCCAGTGCTTGAAAAGGGATGTTTGTAACGTGGATCTACTTCAATGGCACTGATGCACTCTTTGGAGGACACAATCTCTTATTGCAAGCTAAGATTGTATTCAAAGGATTCAGCCGTTGGCCAAAACTGCTGTTTCTTCGTTGACACTGGTATATGGTCCAGTTAACGCAAATTGGCCTGCAGCAAGCGCAACAATTGACTGAACTTGGCTCATTGTACACTCCTCGCTGATTTCCCACATCAAAAATATGAAAAGCCTCTAGCATTTGTATCAGATACTCTATTCGCCCCCATTTGTCTACCTTCATAGTGATTGTTTTGGTAGTTGCATCTACTTTCCATTGTAGCATGCATTCATTTATTTATAGACCTGTACTGCTCAAATAATCGTTGCGGCATGTAGAAGGTGGTGTTTAAATGGATTGGGATCTCCTGTATGTACTGGACCTCTGTTAGAACTCTGACAGTTCCTCAAAGCCTTCTGGGCTTAGAGGAAACGGATGAAATGTGTGGAAATCCTGGGGAGGTCCTGTGCAATTAGGTTGATGCAATGATCTAAATATAGCAATTGTCAGTGGCAAAGATTACATTGCTAAGACCTCAGGTTGAAGTCATTTGTAAACTTTGGTATTAAATTCTAACGGGATGTTGGTAGCTGTGTGTTCTTTCTCCAAATAGACTATTGCCAGCAAATGCCTTGAAAGCATCAGCAATAGTGGTGCCAGTGGATAGCCTTTGCTTAAGCCCCTTGAAGGAGAACCAGTGTGCAGTAATGCACCTATAATTTACAGTTTGACAACTCGTCCACATCTGTAGTGAGTTGGATGGGTTGCATGGTGCTCTCTTTCTTTGTGTCGATAACCAAATTCCCCCACTTGACTCTGTAACTGTAATACAGCAACAATTGAAAAAGGTCCAGATTATAACCTTCCACTTTGGATAAAGGCCTTCCACAAATTTCAGTAACCCCTCTCCTTGACCAACAAAAAAAAGCTTCAAGGTCAAGCACTAACATTTTGGCCAGTTTCCCATAGTATTAATGGGCAAGCTCAGCTGATGTTTCGATGGTCCAGGGCATCATTAATGAATACAGCCTTGATAGTTGGTTGTGAGTGTTTTTTTGCTAGGGATCTTCCACCTCAAGTGACCTCCATGAAGGTAGGCTCCTTGGATGCTCTGGAGTGAACATGACATCCCTATTTTGTTTGTGTCATGTTGAGGTTGCTACTGGCATTAAGTACACACTTTGAGTGTTAGGGTGCTTCTTATGATGGCAATGTCTTCTTCGACATCAGTATCTCTTTCTATCTGTTCAGGTTCTTCTCTGTTAGCAACAGCCACGTTTTTAGGTGCTGTCCCCACAGGATTTGATGTTGGTTTTTCATATGCACCAATTAGCCTCTGATACTATAATTTCCCCCTGGCTTCCTGTGACACACTGGTCTACAGCAAACTATTCAGTCAGCAATGTGGTCCGCATTGTGCCTACAGTTAAAAAAGTCCCAAACCAGGCGGGAGCGCTTCTTTACAGAGTCAAAGACAGAAGTTGTGGTGGAGCTAGGCTGGGTTTATGTTTCCTTTGGATGGCCTGCAACTGTTGTAGAGGCTGTTGTGCTGGTTTTTGGGTAAGATGGAAGCAGGTGCTGGTGGTACAGGACCAGGCGGAACAGAAGTGATCTGAACTTTCTCTTTGCTACTTTCAACATGAACACTAACTGGTTCCTCCTGTTCGTTGCCTCCTCGCTGTCTGTGTGTGCACTGTTTGTTACCTTCAACTGAGGGGTTGGGGCTTTAAGAAGCTGGGGGAGTTGTGTTTCTTTTCCTCCGAGGCAATAATAAAGGCAATGTGTCCGATGTAAGATCAGTCACAAAATCCTACTGTGAATCTAGCTGAATTTTCTTTTCCACTCCTATCTCAGGAAGATAAGATACTTGCTGATTTTTGTTCCTGTTGTTTTCTGTGAAGGTTCAGTTTGCTGGGACAATTCTAATTTGACTCACTGGTCTCAGGCATGACTGCAGACCCTACAGCACTGCCAGATATATTGCTTGATTTTGGTGGTGATGGTACCATGTTTGATCCAGGTGTGATCCTCCCAATGTCCTCTTGCCAGAAAAAGGTGCCACCTTGAACGCCTTGCCAAACAATGGAAAGCGAAATACAGGAAAAGAAGGAAATATAACTCCAGGCCTTCACCAAAATGTCCATTGTTCTTAAATTCCTATCCCTTAAACAGGGTCACACGCTTTATGTGATTCTTTAGCCGCTGCTTTTTGTGAGCATAATTATGGATTTGCTGCATGTGCCACATAATCCTTCATCTGCTGCATAATCTGCAGATTTTAACCTGAAAATGTTATTTGTAGCTCAAATCGGAACAAAAGTTACTAAAAACGTGTCAACATGTTCGTACGCAGTGGTCAGCCATTTATCACAACATTTGTAATTCTGAGCCCTATGCTAACACCTGTTTGCACAGGGTTCGAAATTTAGCTCACTGATAATTAGGGCCTTAGAGAACACCTCACCCCGCCATACTTTTTAATAAATACACCACCCCTTCTGCACAACCTGGAATCTGAGCCTTTGTCTGAGAGAGGTGGGCACCTCTAAGTTTGATGACCATTAAGAATACATGAGTTAAACAACACAGTGAGTTATTCACACTCATTTGAGTGTAAGTCAGGGTATCGTAGCACAGACAAGTTGAAGTAAATACCGCAGTACGGACCACAGGCGCACGTGCTGGGCATTGCCTCCCTTGTCTGCTTCTAGTCTGAGTTTTTCAGCATGAGACTGACCTAATTTTAGAAATAACTGTCGCTTGGTGTCAATGCCTCACAGAGTGCCGCAGAATAATCTTTAGATAGTAAAGCAATGGCAGAAGGTGTTAAATTACTGCCCTCGGATAAGATCTCGGTATATGAGCATGCCTGGGCACCTTTAAAATAGGCCCTAGCTTGAGGTACCACCGAAGGATGCGCCCATTTAGGAGTCTGGAAACTGGCGGGTAATACAACTCTGCATTACAATGGCATGGAGTTATTGAGCAGCATTAATTCAAATTTAGCTTGAAAAGAGACAAAAAATGCGGAAATAGTGCCGACATGCATTTTTCACATTTAAAGCTGCAAGCTCACCTACCACCAGCCTAACACCTGCTTTTTGCTGGTACTAATGGGCACACCTTTCCCATGCAAAATTTTAATATTATCGGGCCATATTATCAAGCATGGGCTATACATTATCGCCGGAATTTATCGTCAGGAAACAGCCGATAAAGCGGCGATAATGGGCTTGATAATATGTCCTTGTGAATTTCCATAGAAGCCCAGGTTCTGGTGTTAACCTGGGCTGCTATGCGAATTCACAAGGGCATATTATCAAGCCCATTATCGCCGCTTTATCGGCAGTTTCCTGCCGATAAAAGCGGCGATAATTGATCGCACATGCTTGATAATATGGCCCATCGATTTTTAATGCGATAATTCTACACTAGAGAGCAAAGCCGTGGTCGATATGCAGTACTCTACTTAAAACACCTTTTTTTCTTTCTGTCTAAAATTGAGCCTTGGTGTCGTTGCCATGTGATTATTGGTTACAAATAATAGGGTTTCCGGAATCTATAGGAAAACAGCGATACCCTCAAGCAGCAATGCTAGCTGGGATGGGAACGCTCACCACTTACAACAGCTCTTTTGAGCGGTAGATAGATGTGACGCCAAGATGTAACTGTAGGAACTCAGTCCCTGTCAGTCCCTACTAACTAAAACCCTCAGCAGAGCCAGACAAGAAACCAGCCCTTGGAGTCAGCTCAACACACATTCCAACATATTTTCTTAAGTTAGTGCCTTTATTTATTATTCAAAATCTTATCAAACAGTACAATTAGTTGGGTTAATGCCAACATCAAACAGTAGTCAGTTCTTAGAAGATTCGATAAAAACAGTTCAGGTCAAACCAATCATTTCATCAAGTGTATACATCAATAAAATGGTCACATGCTGATCACGTTCATATCTAAATCTCGCTCAGCCCCCACAGTACGAACCAGAAAATGCCCCAAGACTTTCCAGTCTAGAGCAAGCCTGGCCAGATCTGAGCATCATTCACATGAAATGCTTACTCATTTCAACAAGATGCTGTGGTTCAAGATGAATGCAAAACAACAGTTGATGGACAGAATGCAGAACAATGTCATACATTCACCCCAGTACAGAGATCTGGGCCTAAATCCATTGTTTTTTTGCACTCCACACCACCTCAGTTCAGACATGGCCATATGCAAATCAACCTTGACCATGTGCCTCATGGGAACAGTCCAGCCCGAACTGCCAAGCCATGTCTTTCCTGGACCGGAATCAAGCATCCTAGGACCGGTTTCTGGCTATCAGCCGTCTTCAGCCAGGATAGCTTGACTCCAGTGGTGTGGAGAGCATGGGACTCACGTCTGAGCATACCCATCCCACTCGGGGTGACAAATGCAAAACAACAGTTGATGGACAGAATGCAGAATAATGTCATACATTCACCCTAGTACAGAAATCTGGGCCTAAATCCATCGTTTTTTTTGCATTCCACACCACCCCTGTTCAGACATGGCCATATGCAAATCAGCCTTGACCCTGTGCCTCATGGGAACAGTCTAGCCCGAACTGCCAAGCCATGTCTTTCCTGGACCGGAATCAAGCATCCTAGGACCGGTTTCTGGCTATCAGCCGTCTTCAGCCAGGATAGCTTGACTCCAGTGGTGTGGAGAGCATGGGACTCACGTCTGAGCATACCCATCCCACTCGGGGTGACAAATGCAAAACAACAGTTGATGGACAGAATGCAGAACAATGTCATACATTCACCCCAGTACAGAGATCTGGGCCTATATCCATCGTTTTTTTGCACTACACACCACCCCAGTTCAGACATGGCCATATGCAAATCAGCCTTGACCCTGTGCCTCATGGGAACAGTCCAGCCCGAACTGCCAAGCCATGTCTTTCCTGGACCGGAATCAGGCATCCTAGGACCGGTTTCTGGCTATCAGCCGCCTTCAGCCAGGATAGTTTGACTCCAGTGGTGTGGAGAGCATGGGACTCACGTCTGAGCATACCAATACCCTCGGGGTGACAAATGCAAAACAACAGTTGATGGACAGAATGCAGAACAATGTCATACATTCACCCCAGTACAGAGACCTGGGCCTAAATCCATCGTTTTTTTGCACTCCACACCACCCCAGTTCAGACATGGCCATATGCAAATCAGCCTTGACCCTGTGCCTAATGGGAACAGTCCAGCCCGAACTGCCAAGCCATGTCTTTCCTGGACTGGAATCTGGCATCCTAGGACTGGTTTCTGGCTATCAGCCGTCTTCAGCCAGGATAGCTTGACTCCAGTGATGTGGAGAGCATGGGACTCACGTTTGAGCATACCCATCCCACTCGGGGTGACAAATGCAAAACTACAGTTGATGGACAGAATGCAGAACAATGTCATACATTCACCCCAGTACAGAGATCTGGGCCTAAATCCATTGTTTTTTTGCACTCCACACCACCTCAGTTCAGACATGGCCATATGCAAATCAGCCTTGACCATGTGCCTCATGGGAACAGTCCAGCCCGAACTGCCAAGCCATGTCTTTCCTGGACCGGAATCAAGCATCCTAGGACCGGTTTCTGGCTATCAGCCGTCTTCAGCCAGGATAGCTTGACTCCAGTGGTGTGGAGAGCATGGGACTCACGTCTGAGCATACCCATCCCACTCGGGGTGACAAATGCAAAACAACAGTTGATGGACAGAATGCAGAACAATGTCATACATTCACCCCAGTACAGAGATCTGGGCCTAAATCCATCATTTCTTTGCACTCCACACCACCCCAGTTCAGACATGGCCATATGCAAATTAGCCTTGACCCTGTGGCTCATGGGAACAGTCCAGCCCGAACTGCTAAGCCATGTCTTCCTGGACCGGAATCAAGCATCCTAGGACTGGTTTCTGGCTATCAGCCGTCTTCAGCGAGGATAGCTTGACTCCAGTGGTGTGGAGAGCATGGGACTCACGTCTGAGCATACCCATCCCACTCGGGGTGACAAATGCAAAACAACAGTTGATGGACAGAATGCAGAACAATGTCATACATTCACCCCAGTACAGAGATCTGGGCCTAAATCCATCGTTTTTTTGCACTCCACACCATCCAGTTCAGACATGGCCATATGCAAATCAGCCTTGACCCTGTGCCTCATGGGAACAGTCCAGCCCGAACTGCCAAGCCATGTCTTTCCTGGACCGGAATCAAGCATCCTAGGACCGGTTTCTGGCTATCAGCCGTCTTCAGCCAGGATAGCTTGACTCCAGTGGTGTGGAGAGCATGGGACTCACGTCTGAGCATACCCATCCCACTCGGGGTGACAAATGCAAAACAACAGTTGATGGTTTAAGATGAGACACATTAATGTCAGAGATTCTGTTGGCAACACCCATACCATATTGCATGGTGCCCCCTGCACTGCCTGCAAAAAAATGTGTATGCAAGCCAGTTTATTCATCTTGCTAATAAGAGACACCTCACAGATGCACCAATCGGGTAGCAGGTTAAGTCCTAAAGCAAGCTTCTTATCATTGGGGAAGATAAAAGCTGTCCACTTTTACAACTTCTTGCCCTGTAACTGCTGAATGCTCTTTTCCTTTAAATGTAATAGACCTGGGCCCAGATTTTTTTTATACTGCAGACAGTGGAGCTCTGCCAAAAATTGCAGCACTCTGTTGCACAAAGGAGGATAAATATCCAAGCACCAGATTTAGTTACGGTCACCCGCTGATGACATCATCAGCGGTTCTCATGATAAAAATGGCCGTTCCATATGACTCTCAGCCTTATGCTATGCTGCAAAGACGAGCCAGAAGTGTTGCACTTGGGATTTGTACTAGAGGTACACCTTCCAATAGAAATTCCTATGTACAGACCGCCTTACAGGGGTAAGATGTGTAAGATATGAGCTTTAGTGTAGAGTGCCAGAGCAAATCTTGAGGAAATCTGAGCCTTGGTGCTCCTTGTGAGTCAATGGCTATTTTCGATTTTTTTTAATACAACTTTATTGTTTAAAAAAAAGGTAAACAGTACAGTGAATACAACATATTTCCTAATATAGTTGTTTAATGGAGCCAAATGCTGCTGCTTTCATGATATCGCACATATTCCACGTGTATGTATGTTTTCATTCTAAATTACATCAGTGGTCCTAGAGTCTCTGCAGGCCAGATCACCCCGCGATTCAATGCATATACTATATTCCCTCAAGACAGTGCATTGATAGACGTTGGTTGTTTAATCCATCTCGCTCCTTGGGTCCTAATATTGCAATTGTATCCCCAAAAAGAGACTTTAGTCTTATATTGTTGCTGCTCAACATCCATTTCCATCGGTTATATGTCGTTACCACGAATTCCGTTGCAACGCATGCCTTTTCCACGCATGCGTTACCACGGAATTCGTTTTCCCCTCATCTTCTTTGCCACGTCGTTCTTACGTCATAAAGAGGAAGCGGAAGTTTATTCCGCTTCCTCTCTTATGACACTGTTTTTTTCGGCACGGCGGGATCGTTTTTTTATGGGGGGGGAGACCCCCCCCAACCCCCCTATTTAATCCTTCGTTTTTTTTTTTCGTGGTAAATACGATCGTTGAAGGCATACGCGTTGGAAAGACGTTTACGTGGTAAGTGCCTCGTTGTAAACGTTACGCGTAGTACTGCCTTCGTTGTTAATGATGTTTCCCATTTCCATCACTTACCTACCTGCTCTTTATCTTTCAGAAGCAATCCCCCCATGCCCCTGTCCAGTCTTTGAGTGAAGGTAGTCAGTTCAAGGGGAACTAGTGTCTGGAGAAACTGGTAGTCTTTCAGTCATTGTAGTCCACTTTTCTAGAGCATCTAGGTGTTGTCATCTTTTATTTTTGTTTTAGTACATTTGATGAGGCCCTCATCAGCAATAAGTGACTATATCACATTCCAAATCCATTAGGCTCTCATGGGCTCACCCAGGAAATGTCTACTGGGCTTTTGGTGGGGACCAGTCACACTGCTGCGATTTTACGTTCCAGTTTTGGGATTTTTTTGTCAAGGACTCATTTTTGTTGTAGTGTCAAATCAGGCAGTCCCCCAGTACACTAATCTGCTAGGCACCACTGACCAAAACGTCTCTATTTTAGGGCAATTCCAAGTCATGTGTAGGAAGTTGGCTGCAGTGGTGCACACACCTAGGACAAGTAGAGGACCTACCCTGGTATATAAGTCCTATTTTATGGCGGGTTAAATACGTTCTATGGAGATAATTAAGCTGAACTAATTTAAATCTTGAAACCTTTTTCAATTACATGCATACATTCTCCCACTCCTTACCTGTTATTGGGTTCACACTGTCAGCAGCCCATTTTTCTCTTACCAAGTTCCCCCTCATTCCACTTTGTTGTCTTAGACCGATCTATACACTGAGCACCAGTCTCTATTCTTCTGCCATATTCGTAGGACTTTATGGTGCTTGTGTTTCCCGTGGCTTCTGGAAATATTTTCCAGATTTCCATAGCCATCCCTGCTATTCCCGTATGTTCAAGAAATTAGCCTCTACCTACCCGAAATCACTCCTCTACCTCCATAAAGGTAATGAATTTACCACTGGAGTAAAGATTAACCAGAGCTTGGTACCCTCCTTCTTGCCTGTGTTTAATCAACTTGCCCTACTCAATTTTTTGTAAACGATCGCATGCACCTTAGTGGCACATTTATCGCAAATGGGGTCCTTTATATAAGTCGATTTGACTGCTCTTTCCTAGGTTTTTCCAACTTGTCTTTTTTACTGTGCAGGTAGATGAATGGTGTCCCCCATCATTTGCACGTCCTGCAGTGGCTTCTGGGGAGCTGAGCCCTGCCTACGCATTTCCCCCAATTGTTGCCCTCTTCTTAGAATCATCTAATTGTGTGATGCAGCTGTGCCACTATTTAAAATAATTTCGGAAAACCCAGTTCCCAAGAAGGCCAGACACCTCACAGAAGTAGGCCAACTCGAACAGACGTTGAGGCACCAACTGGCCTGGATCTGCCAAGCATATGAGGGTATCATTTAAGTACCGGAGATCACATGTCATGTCTTCAGCGGTGACCCTCAATGCACTCTTGCTAGCTCTCAATCTATAACATAAAGGTGCCATTGCGAAGCCAAAAGTAGTTGCGGTAGAGGACATCCTTGTTTTGTGCCTTTTCTACTGTCCAACTGTCTGATCCCCCCCTGCAGTGTCCAATTCTAGAGGTCAGTCCACCGAAGAGTAGTCAAATCCTGCCCACATACTCTGGGAAAAGGCCCATCTGTTCAGGTACCATCCACAGATACCCACGGAGCACTGTGTCAAACCACATTCACTGTCAAGCATTGCCAATGCGTAGTCCTTGCATACATTTTTAAGACAATCTCTGACATGCATTACTTTTCTAAGATTACGCAATGTGTTTTTGCGAGGAGTAAAGCTGCAGTAATCCGGGACTGTGTTCCCTATGATAAGCACAAGCCTGTTTGCCAGTGTTTTACTCATTATTTTAGCATCAGTGTTAATCACTGAGAGAGGGCTAAAGGCTGCACTGACTGTGGGGTCCTTGTCTGGTTTTGTAGTGAAATGATTACTGCTTCCTTCTTAGTAGATGGCAAACTCACCACTTCTCTATTTCAGAAATATAACAATTTATAGGCAAGGGGGTGCATTTAGTAGAAATCTAATGGAATTTTCAGGTGTTTTTCCCCTTTGTTCCTACCTTGTGATTGTGGTATCAAGCATGTCTCTCTGCTCCATTGGAGTCCCAGGGAATTCCACCCAATCCAGGAATGATGCCACTTGATGTATCCCTGTTTACCATTCCTCCTTATAAACCCCTGTAAAATGTGTGTGATGTGGTCCATGCCCAAACTGCAGACCTTCTATGACTACTACACTGAGGTCTATAGGGCCCCCTGCAGGAAATGTTGTGGTTTATAAACCAATTTCTCGTGGCTCTTACTCTGCCCCAGATTCCATCTCACATGAAGGCCTCCATGGACCCGGAGATCACATTGGCTGATGTGACACAGGCGATCCTAGACCTGGCCCGTAATAAAACCCCGGGAATGGATGGCTTGCCGTTGGAATACTATGAGGCTTTTTCCAAACTGCTAGCACCCTGACTGGCGGAAAAGTACGGAGCAGCGCTACGAGATGGTGAGCTGCCCCATTCGCTCTGTGAATCCCTTCTAGTCTCGATAGAGATCCCTCACTACTGGCCTCCTATAGACCAATTGCCCTCCTGATGGCGGACTACAAGATCCTTGGCCAAATCTTGGCAGATTGCTACGCCAAAATACTTCCTACTCGCGTGCACCCGGACCAAAATGGCTTTTTACCTGGTAGGAGCACATCTCAAAACATCCGCCGTCTGTTCCACATTCTGGATAGAGTGAAGGCCTTTTTCCACCACGCGGGTACGCCTAGGTTGTCACATATCGGCCCCCTTCCATGTGACTCAGGGCATGCATCAGGGGTGCTCGCTCTCCCCCCTGCTCTTTGCCCTGGTGATGGAACATGTTGCAGTGCGTCTACGGGGTGACGGAGAGAATGGGCCACGATGGGAGAGACTCACAGTGTGTCCTTGTACGCAGACAACCCCCATCTTTATCTGCGGGACATTGAGGTCAACCTCGGACCCCCTTTGGGCCATGGTGTCGAATTTCGTAGATACAGCCGGGCTGAAAGTTAATTGCGCCAAATCGTTGGTCTGCCCTCTCATCCCTGACCTCCCCCGCAGGAGGTGTGCACTGGCGTCTCCAGCTTCGCCTGGCACGAGCTGATGCTGCGCTATCTGGGAGTCCACCTGTACCATACCCACCAGGATCTCTATGAGGGTAACCACCGCAGAACGTTGGCAGGCATAAGCTCATTGGTGAAAAATTGCATTGGCAACAATGGTCCTCCTCCCTCACCTCCTCTACTATTTTGCCATACTACCGACCATCCCTCCTTGCTCCTTCTTCAGGGAGCTAGTCACACTGAGTTGCTCCCTTATCTGGGGAAATGGCAGACAGCTAGTCGCTTTGGTTAAGCTGCAGCTGCCGGTGAACCAGGGGGGCCTGGGAGCTCCATCATTTGAGGCATACTTCCTAGCGGCACAGCTCCAGTGGCCGTCTCGCTGGACAGTAGGCGGTACCCAGGGGAGGCCTGCTCTGACAGTGTACCTTTGCCACTGCCGGCAATCAACCGTTTGCTCCTACCAGGAGCCCGGCCTGCCTCGACCTATTCCATGTAAGTAACTATTGCAAAGGCCTGTATTCTGTGCATTCATTGTCTGTCTCGAGAAGCCCCACCATACACCCCGCTGCTGCCGCTAGCCGGCCGGCTCCGCGTTGGGAGTTACAGATCTGGACAGACCACTTGCTTCTAAAGATGGCTTCCTTATTCTACATGGGCCAGCTTCTCCCCTTTGTAGAATCAACCGCAATGGATCGCACACAGCTTCTCCCCTTTGCCCAGCTGGCGGGGAAGGGCAGGCTCCCCCAGGGCAGTTCCTCCTCTTTAGGTGAATCATACTTGACTGTCAACACCTCTGGGATCTGGCTGGACATTAAGAGACATTAAGAAAATTCATCATCAAACCTTCTGTTTGTTGACTCTCCTTTGCTATTTGACTTTTTTGCATAGTTATAAACAGTTTACATGATCATTGATTACTTTATATGATTATTCGTATAGGAGATATATACATGCTTGTTGAATGTATTCACTCTTGTTTATTTTGTTGGTTAACTTGTGATGTCATTGCCCCATATATGTGTTTCATAGAAATGTTGTAGAACCTACAATGGTAATTTTAAATGAACTTGTATTAATAAAATCAGCTTTTCCTGATTGTTACTGTACACTGAGCCCATAAATATCATGCATTTGTTTAAGTAGGTCTCATATATTGCATAGACCGATAGTTGCCTAGGGATTTTTTTCTTCATTAATTGTATTTTCCCTGCCCTAGGAACCCACTTTAGTAGCAGGGAGTCCTTGTTCTTGACATTATATTGCAGCTTCAGTGCCAGTAGCCAGAGTCACAGTTTGCCTGCCCCCGTTTCCAGACCCCTAGCACAACCTTCCTACACATGTTCTGGGCTTGCTCTGTCCTGCAGTGTTACTGGAACACTATTCACACCAGACTGCACGAGGTCACGGAGCTCCCTGATATTTCTTCCTAAGAAGCCTGCTCGTTTGGTATTTTCAAATGACAAAAGCATAACAAGGTCCAATTGGTTTTCATAGCGCTAGCCCTTCTGCTGGCCAAGCGAGGCATCACAATGCACTGGTGTACAGCTGAGGGCCCTGGCGTCCTGGATGTCAGGTTACCAATGCACTCTTACCTGCAAGGTCTTGCTTTCTTACCTGTAAGGTGCTTGACTATATTTTTGCAGAGATGCTATGAGCCAACCTTCCAGTACCCCTAGAGTATAAACAGTATTCAGGTATGTATACTATGGCTACAATACAGAAATCAGGGAGGAGGGCCGGACTCGGGCGCTGTTGTTTTCCTGTTGTCGACCTGCGAGGCAACAAGAAGTAGTCTTAAGGACGTGAAATATAATTACAGATGTTAACCAACTCTACAAGTCCTATCTGTTATGTCAGGGAATCTGAACAATGTAAATGTCCTACCTGCGAATCTACAGGAATGGTCTTAGCGCCCTGGTTGTTGTCGTGTGATGGATGATGTTCTTGCAGATTAAGTTTCTATAGGTGTGTCCGTATTGAAAGAGGTGATGTTCTACTCTGTTTTAAGTGATAAAAATAAGATATGAACTCTTAAATTCCTTTACACAAAAGCACCTCACATGTAATTTTAGGTTCTACATTTAGTTCTTTTTTCTAATCACTTACTTATTATGGAGTTGCCTTTTGAGTCCATCACACGATTCTGAATTAAAAAATAATAAGAGAATATGCACCAAACATAAAATTCTACTAATAAATCATTATTACTAAAACAGAATGTACTCCATTAAATGTCCAAACACAAATTGTGCTTCTTGAGTTTTTGAGTCTTTTCTGTAATCAAAAAAGAGGTTTCCAAAAATTTTCTTTTTTCTTAGGCGCGCTATTATTTTGTGCTGTCTTGCGATGGGCGCCTTTTGTACACAAGAATCAAAAAATTACTTAGCTTTCTTTCTGTCTCTGTCTTTACAGTAGTCATGGATGTTCTGGAATCATGGAAGCTTCTGGAGTCGAGAAAACCTGCAGAAGATGCTGTCCAAGGATACCGGAAAAGCTCAGGGAAGTAAAGATATCATCGCGACTGCAGACCGAAGGCTAAGCACCTTCTGGAACTCGGGTGTGGCCTTTTATAGCCGAGCCACACTCGAACCGCACCCTTGACGGCTGCTACGTTGCACGCGTTCAGACGCGAGATAACATGCAGCCTGAATGATGTTTCCTTTGCTGCAATCAATTCGCACGTGTAGCGTGAATCGTTGTTTCGAGTCTTTTGTTCTATTAACAGTTTCCTTTCAGAAGTCAATCAATCAATCAATCAATCAACCAACCATTTGCAGAGCGCTCTACATACCCGTGAGGGTCTCTAGGCACTGGGGAGGGGGGACTCTACTGATCGAACAGCCAGGTCTTGAGAAGTCTCCTGAAGGTCAGCCGGTCTATGGTCTGTTGTAGGCTCAGTGGGATGGTGTTCCAGGTCTTGGCGGCGAGGTGGGAGAAGGATCTCCCGCCAGTGGTTGTTCTACGGATGCGCGGGACAGTGGCGAGTGCGAGGTCGGCGGAGCAGAGCCGGCAGTTAGGGATGTAGAAGAAAAGTCATCTGTTGAGGTAGGCTGGGCCGGTCTCGTGGAGTGCCTTGGTGCGTGGATGAGGAGCTTGAAGAATATCCTCTTGTTGACGGGCAGCCAGTGCAGGTTTCTCAGGTAGGGGGTGATGTGGCTGTGGCGTGGAACATCGAGGATCAGTCGTGCCAAAGTATTTTGGATGCGTTGCAGTTATTTGATGAGCTTGATCGGGGCTCCTGCGAAGAGGGCGTTTCCATAGTCGAGTCTGCTGCTAACGAGGGCCTGGGTGACTTTTCTTCTTATATCTGTCGGGATCCACCTGTAGATCTTGCGGAGCATGCGGAGGGAGTTGAAGCAAGAGGAGGAGATGGTGTAGACTTGCTTGGTCATGGAGAGCGTTGAGTCGAGGATGATTTCCAGGTTGCGTGCGTGGTCGGTGGGTGTCGGGGCTGCCCCCAGTGCCGTGGGCCACCAGAAGTCGTCCCAGGCTGATGGGTTGGAGCCGAGGATGAGGACCTCCATTTTGTCCGAGTTCAGCTTCAGTCGGCTGATCTTCATCCAGTCGGCGACGGCCTTCATTCCTTCATGAAGGTTGGCTTTGGCGGTGATGGGGTCCTTGGTGACGGAGAGGATCAGTTGATTGTCGTCGGTGTAGGAGATTATGTTGAGGTTGTGCTGTCGGGCGACGTGTGCGAGCGGGGCCATGTAAATGTTGAACAATGTTGGGCTGAGGGAGGATCCCTGGGGTACGCCGCAGATGATCTCGGAGGCTTTGGAATGGAAAGGGTGGAGGCGGACGCTCTGGGTTCTGCCAGAGAGGAAGGAGGTGGTCCATTCCAGGGTTTTGTCTTGGATCCCTACAGCGTGGAGGCGTACACGTAGTGTACGGTGGCAGACGGTGTCGAAGGCGGCGGAGAGGTCCAGGAGGATGAGGGCTGCGGTCTCACCGTTGTCCAGCATGGTCCTGATGTCGTCAGTGGCGGCGATGAGGGCAGTTTCGGTGCTGTGGTTGCTGCGGAACCCTGATTGGGAAGGGTCCAGGATTCTGTTTTCTTCGAGGTATCGGGTTAGCTGTCTGTTGACAATCTTCTCGATGACCTTGGCTGGGAACGGGAGCAGAGAGATGGGCCGGAAGTTCTTGAGGTCTCTAGGGTCTGCCTTGGGTTTTTGGAGTAGGGTGTTGATCTCGGCGTGTTTCCAGCTCTCTGGGAAGGTCGCGGTCTTGAGGGAGAGATTGATTACGTTGCGCATGTGGGTTGCGATTGAGCTGCTGGCTTTGTTGAAGATGTATACAAGCATCAAAAAATTACCTAACTTTGTTTCTGTCTCTGTCTTGACAGGAGTCATGGATCTTCTGAAATCATGGAAGCTTCTGAAGTCGAGAAAACCTGCAGAAGATGCTGTCCAAGGATACCGAAAAAGCTCAGGTAAGTAAAGATGTAATCGCGACTGCAGACGGAAGGCTAAGCGCCTTCTGGAACTCGGGTGTGGCCTTTTATAGCTGAGCCACACCCGAACCGCACCCTTGACGGCTTCTACGTGGCACGCGTTCAGATGCGAGACAACGTGCAGCCTGAATGATGTTTTCTTTGCTGCAATCCATACGCGTGTGTAGCGCGATCGTTGTTCTGATTCTTTTGTTCTATTAACAGTTTCCTTTCAGAAGTCTTTTACTAAACAAAGCAAATACTTGGTATTTACAATGCTGAGGTCACAAAGTAAACACTTAGCAATTACATCACTGAGATCATACGAACAAACAGGTTTTGGGAAAACAAGCATTGGTAAATCATACAATATACATTTTGAATGAACGAGTAATGTCACATTCAAATTTCGTATTTCAGAACACCCTGGCCTACATAACCTTGGAGTTCAGGATGCACAGGACAGGGGTGGGTTTCTATTTGGGAATATGCAGATTTTAAGTCTGCACTTGTGAGGCACATTACATGTCAGGTATGGAATCGTGACACTGGATAGGTGTTGTACGTAAGTGGGACATTGCAGAGGGAAACTTGATTCGATATGAGGAAAAACGCAGAGTCCATCGCCGCCCAATGTTCCATGAATGGGCTATGCTACTCCTGCGCTTCTGCCAGACTGTTGATCATGACACTGCACCCCGCAGTCACAAGGTCCCTCTGCAGCGCCTAACTGAACGGTCCCCCTGGAGGACGCAGGCAGTCTGCTTTCCTGAGACCCCCCCTCACAGTGCGCAAATGGCCCGCAGCCATAACACTTCTGCGGACTCACCAGGTGCTCCACCCCACCTATGCATGCACCACCGGCCACTCACTGCACACAGCTACTTATCCGCTTCCCTCTTTCCTCCTTTCTCTGCCACTGATCCAGCGGGACACCAACCTGCGAACAAGTATCTCTAAAATATACACATTTGGACCCATAAACCACTCTCACTTACAATATCCGGTCAATAAAACCTCACTGGAGATCAATTTAGGGCTTTTCTATATGTTCGTTTTGCCTAACTAATTGAACCCATTTAATTTTTAAGCCCTTACTTACACATGGATCTATTTTAGTTGAATAGTTATAGGTGATTAATCACAGCATTTATTCACCTGGTTTATTTATTAAATGACAACAGACTCAGTTCAATTTAAAGTTTTATCTGAAATATTTTGGTGAATCAAATACAAATTACAGTGTTAACTCCATCATTCTGAAGAGGTAAGATTAAGGTACCCTAACTAGACTATACATTTTAATGGCGAGTACCTCAGGAAAAAGAGGATAGAGAGAAAAGGCACATTGACAAAATACACAGATTATATTTACCTAGGATGGGACAAGATCAGACCCCTCTGGACAAAATAGTTTGGGCCCCTCGAAAAATTACAGGTAACAGGTTAAGGACAGAATTAGGACAGGATAGGTCACCTCTTCTGGATTTAACGGCAGCGTCAAACCCCTCTCTGATACTAGTTTCCCTCCTCAGGTTTCTTCCTCAATTCTCGTTCCTAGTTCCCTCGCCTCCTTAATTTTCTTCCACAAATCTTGTTCCTAAATTCAGTTGTAGAAAATTCTGCTTTAAAGTAATTTGATCAGTATTCTGACAGCATCTCTATCTCTCAGCGTTCTGGCAGCAATCAGGTTAATTCATGTACCTAACTGTCCCAATTATACCTTTTGGTGGCATGTTCCACCCCTAAATGTTTCAAACTTGTATAACTTGTGAATTCTGATTGGACAAGCCAAGGGGATGATCATCACTTTTTCTTAAGAGCATTATCTTATGATCCCACCCATTAATTTGTTTCACCCAAGCTTTATTCCCTCCCGTTTTCGTATTACTTTTTTTTTAAACATTGTATAACATTTATACATTTGTTCATTGAGTCTTCAGGATGTTCCGCAATCTTTCAGACTATGAGAAAAGGTCGTCCTTGATCGAGTTCCAAGGCTTGAGATCACAACTCCGGGTTGGTTTCTAATACGCCTGCACACATGACCCACGTGGTTATTGGCCTCGTTTCTCATTTTAGGCCCAATTACAAACTAACAGAGAAATCAAAAATACAAGACGTTAGATTCAAATAAAATGGTTTCATGGTAGACCACTTATTTCTACTCTAATCCCATTTAATGAAAATATTTCTTTATGCATTAGTACGTAGTATAAAATACAGTTTAGTTTCAAGCAGAGCAGATGCTTAGCATGTGAGTTCTGAAGCGGCCATTTTCAGTGTTAGTGCGCAGAAGCAAAGCGTTCCAGCCAAGCGTTATGACATCATGCAGTTGGCGCATGCGCAATTCAATACCTGCGTTTTTTTTTGCGGCCATTTTAGTCTCATTCAGGTTACTTGTTAGTAGACACATAGGCAAGCTTCCTCTTCTTCTACACTGTGTACGAAATTTGTGTAAATTAGTATCACAAACATCTATTAGTACCTTATTATGATTTTTAATTAGAGGATTAATCCAGCAAGTTGCTTATAGGCAAATCCTTGCTCCATCACCACGAACCATGGTATGGTGCCCTATGTTAGTATCTAGTTCTTCCTCTAACATTATTCCTTTGGGTGCACGCATCAGTAGACGTAACTATTCTGGGAGCTGTTCACCCCCCCTTAAGGTGCTCCATAGACATTTGTGAACTTGATTCTCGCTTATTGCATGTAATGTTGTCTCAACATCAGACATTTAACCAGTATGTTATGTCCACACTTCTGATTTGTGTGCATATGTAATGCTTCTCTCATTACTTGTATCCCAAATAAAATGGTTTAACCAAAAAAATCTTCATTTAATCTCACTTGTGAGACTACATGTATTGTATCCCACTCTACGCAGACGCAGTAACATCTAAGGGGAGGAACGATACCCTGGGGACTCCAGGTTAAGAACATACCAGTCATATTCACGGAAGATGTTGAGTACAGAAAAGGATTCAGCTGCATAAATACTAAATGTAGCAGAGACCTAATGGTCCATACAATAGAGACAGCTCAAAGACTTAGTGCAAAAGAACTACAGGAAATAGAAGAGCTATCACAATCAATCAAAGACAGTGAGGTGATAACGGATGCAAAAGCATTGCTAGAGAAAATAGAGAAAGAGATCCTTTCTTTCAAAGATATTACGATTACAAGCAAAACTGCACAATACGAGAGAGACTCAAAATTGTTTTCACTCGAGAAGACATACCCCTATTTGAAGGACGGATTCTATACACAAGCTGACTCACGGGGTGCTCTATACAACTACCAAGGTAGATCCAGAAATAGATTCAAGACATTTTCTGAGACCTCGTCGTCTGATTCATCAGGATCAGGAACAGACTCTCGGGGCAATTCTAATAGGAAACAGGTCTCTTGTTTAGAGAAAGGACAGCAACCAAAAGCAAAATTCAAGACGCCTTGGGAAATGAGAACAAGGAAAAACTTTTACAAATCGTAGAAGTTCCCTCAACCATAGTTAACTTGTCATCTAGAGAACTAACTAAAGAGGAAGAGTCTGTCCTAAATCTTGGACTAAAATTTGTTCCAAGCCAACAGACAGATTTTACCAAAATAAAGCTCGAAACTATTGAGTTTTGCCGCAAAATAAGACTTAAGGTCTTTTTTGCTAATCAACCATCGAGTATGGAGACTGAAACAACCGGCTTGAGAAACCGGTCAACTTTTGTACCGAATCAGAATATACCCAAGCAGGTACCTGCTTTTGAGCAAACCATGCTGTCCTCAATAAATAAACTCGAAAAAAGTAAAAAATATGTCCAACAAAACATCACTAAGGGACAAAGGGTTTCATTAAAAAATCTTAAAGACGACACCTCGATTGTGCTCAAGCAGGCCGATAAGGGCGGAGCAGTTGTCATCTGGCCAAGAGATAAATACTTGGCCGAAGCTCTATCACAAGTAAACAACCAAATGTGGTACAGACAGCTAAAGGAAGATCCTACAAAGGAGATACAAGGCATTATAGCTCTATTAATTCAACAAGGCAGGGAAAGTGGCTTTGTAGGACCAAAGGAGGGAGAGTTCTTGGTGAAGAAATTCCAGAGGACCCCCCTCCTTTACTTCCTCCCTAAAATTCATAAAAATCTAAACGAGCCCCTGGGACGACCGATCGTCTCCGGGTGTGACTCGTGTCTAGAACCACTAGCCAAATATGTCGACTTCTTTTTAAAACCCTTTGTAAACCAAGTGAAGTCATACTTGAGAGACACTGTCGATTTCCTAAAAAAAGTAGAGGGAACTCTGTTTGATCCGGTAAATCATCTGATGGTAACTATGGACGTTACGTCCTTATATACCCAGATTCCCCAAGAGGAAGCATTAGAAGTAATGGAGCTCTACCTAGATGCCCGAGAAAGACCGCATAGAGTCCCCACTCGATTTATTCTTAAACTAGCAGAAGTCGCCTTGAAAAAGAACTATTTTAGATTTGATGATATGTTCTTTATGTGGACAAAAGGTACAGCTATGGGATGTCCTTATGCCCCAGAAATGGCCATACTGTTTATGGCCGAGTATGAAAGAAAATTTGTGGACAACAATAATCCGCATAAGGGACACATAACTCAGTGGTTACGCTACATCGACGACGTGTGGCTCCTGTGGCAGGGGAGTCACACAGAGTTGATGCAGTTCCACGAATGGCTGAATTTAAGGCATCCAGATATAAAATTCTCTATTGAGTCAAGTAGTACAAGAATGACGTTTTTAGATGTACAAATTGTATGTGTTGACGGCTGTTTGCAATCATCACTATATAAAAAGAAAACTGATAAAAACACAATACTGCATCATCGTAATGCTCACCCCAGAAGCCTGAAGGCAAATTTGCCATATGGCCAGCTACTCCGAATTAGGAGGAACTGTACGCAAATTGGAGAGTTTGATCACCATGCAGAAACATTTTGTGGGGAAATGAAGAATAGGGGCTATCCACGCAAAATGCTAAAGCATTCCTACAAGAGGGCTCGCTGTACACCGCGTGAATGCCTGTTGGAAGTAAAAGAAAAACAAGACCTGAACAGACTAGTCTGTGTGACTACATTCGGTCCCGATACAAACAAGATCAGACAAATGGTCTTAAAAAATTGGCACCTTCTAGAGAACCTAGAATGCCCTCTCCCTCGCCCATTGTTTGCCTACAAAAAGAACAAAAGCATTGGCCAAAACATAGTGCGTGCTGAAATTGCTTTGCCTAAACCGAAGAGCGATTTACTATCCAAATGGGGGATGAAACCAATTGTAGGACACCACAAGTGTGGAAATTGTGTGTCCTGTGTGAATACAATTGAGGGAAAAGAATTCCAACATGCCAACGTTAAATGGAAACATAATGGTTACTCCAATTGTCGGACAAGAAATGTCGTGTATGTAGTCAGGTGCCCATGTTCAAAAATGTACATTGGGAAGACTAATCAGCAAATAAACGTGAGAATAACACAACACAGGTCCCGCATCAAAAATAAGGTGGTATCAGCCCCTATGGTTGAACACTTTATTGACAAGCAACATGGGGAGACAGATTTCAGATGGTCGGTCTTGTACACTGTAAACCAATGAAAAGGTCCCATTGATACAGAAAAGCTACTTCTGCATAAAGAAGCATATCTGATTCTAAAATTTAATAGTGCCCTAACTGGATTGAATACACTGTCAGAAGTTTCTCGACTTTGATTAATGTTCACCTGTTTTATTAATATCAGGGAATAACAGCTGAAAATTGGTATTCAAGCATTTAAAATTAACACTCGGCATCATGTAATGACAGCTAAAACATTTCAAAAGGGGCTTTTCAAAATAAGATATAAATGTAACAAACTGATAGTTGATAATAATCGTGGATTTAAGTAAAACAACACACTAGCCAACTTAGAAAGCTTAAAAGTAGCCCGTTCCAAGATGGCCCCCATTTGCCGAATGTTTCCGAATCCTTAAATAACCTACTAAAAGATGGCCGCGATGTCAAAGGACTAAGCGGACCCAAACTCGGCATACAAGACAAGCAGGTAAGATGCGCGACTTAACTAAGAAAGCTGACACTAAGCTAAGTGTTCTTGATACTAAATTTCAGTCTCTGTGTAAACACAGGAGACTAGCGGTGAAGAGGATAAGAAAAACAGGCGTCTCATAGACGCACGTAGCACTCAGCGCGGGACCGCGCTATTGAAGAAAGGAGGTATGCCATTTCGTTTGAAAACAATGTCAAATATATATGTAAAACGAGTTCATTTAGGTGATGGAATTCCCTTTAAAACTTGCAGGGAAACGCAACCCTTCAACTCTATAAACCTATTTAACCGAGACGTGCTGCACCCCGCGCACGAATGCGCTACACTGTGATAAGGTACGTCTTAAAAATTGCCCGAATAGGAGGAAAACTGGATGAATAAAAGAGACGAAAAATGTACATTAAATTAAAGTTTTTTCATTTGCTCATAGTATTTGAATATACTATGAAACAAACTATCGATAAGGGTGCATACACGTGGATAAAGACCAGAAAAGGTAGGCTTCATGCAATGCTTTTGTAAACGAGTTGCCGAGATTCCAATTAAAATGTAAATAAATTCCCTGACAATTGTACTCTACATTATAGATAAAGAAACATATGAGCTAGCAAGTGAAGTGTAAAGCAGACGACTGGCGACAAGCTGGAATTCAGGTACAAGTAGTGCCATGTACGAATGGAGGAGCGAATAGGGGTAAATGCTAAGAAATATACCCGAATACTAAAATAGAATTTCCTCTTTTTGTTTTACATATACCCTGTAGACAAACAAAAGAGACAGAGCCCTGATGAGAACCCATAAAGTGACAGAATGGGTTTGAAACGCGTCAGCATTTAAATCAGGAATGCATTTATTTGCAGCATACTAAATGATATTGACAAATTGAAATGTATTACGTTGCTGTTTGATGAATAATAGTATCCAAATGTTTACTTTGTCCTTTGTTTTTTGATTAGAATTAGAGATCATTCATTGAATCTAATTGTTGACAAAACCCGATATGGTGTCTATATGTATATTTATGTGGTATTTATATATGTAATGTGGAATGTAATTGTTTGTTTAGTGAATTTATGTTGAAAATGTTTTTCGTATTGTTGTGTCTTTTTCAAACAAAAAATACTTGAAAATAAGAAAATAAAAAATATAAAGGTATCAAGTAGATATACCAAACAGACCATATAGTAACTTTGGTTTGTTTTTCCTTAATTGTAAGGTGAAAAGTAAGGTGAAGTTGGCAATTACTTCTTTACACAAAGTGCATTTGTCCAGGGCAGGCCAATTGTCTTCAAGATGTTATGTAACCTCCACTTTGTGTGCTGCTGTTTCTCGGTCTGTCACCACTTCTTTTCTAACTGTTGTAGTGTCTCCTCCTGTTTTGTCACGAAGCGTTCTAATCACTTTTTTATGCCGAGGTTTTTATCATACATTCACCTTAATTGCTTCTCATAAGCCCTACTTTCTGTAAATTCCCAAGTAAGCTGGAAATATTGTTGAACAATGTCTCTTATTCTTACAACAAAGTTCCACCTCAACAGTGCCGCAGAAGAGAGGCGCCAGGTAGGCACCATAGCACTGAACTTCTGTATTTTTTTGGGGGGGAATCTTTTTATTGGATTTTTTAGTTATCATACATGTTATAGAACAACCAGGTATATTTTTCAGTGTATTACATCTGGTATCAACATTTCAACAGGGGATAGCTGCGTGTCCTTTGATGGGGCGGGAAGGGGGTGCCGTCTGCTAATGTATGGTATGCTGGAAACATGCTTGTAGGTGATGTCGAGAGGGCTACTGTGTCACCCAGTCCCTTGTGGCAATTGCTAGAACTTTATTGTCTGTATGTGGTAGTGCAAAGGGGGTAATCTATGTTCATAACCAAACTGGGAATATATAACTCGGGAAGATGTGGTGGGTGGTGGGGGAGGTAGGGGACGTCACTCCAGCACTCAACATCTGTATACTGTAAGAACTGCAGGGAGTGGTCCAAAGAAATTTACTCGGGTAGGTTGCCCAACTAAATCTGGCTTGATCTTCAGTTTCAATTGATATGCCTAGCCTGCTATGATTGTCGTGGGTGGCCAAATAAGAGAACACTATTCCTTGGATGCTGGCTCTCCATAAATCTATCAGTCTGGTTTAGTTCATAACCCTTCTAAGTACTGGTTTCATTTTGTCCTTAGTTGGTACCTGTCTATGTGGCCATCAGTAACAATATTGTTCACCCGACCACCACCTACATTATACCTAGGTATGGTAACAGAGCTTTAAGCATCTCCAGTAAGAACTGCTTATCAACTATGTTTGGTGTGTTCATCCTCCTATCCATCAAAACTTACATATTTGGAATGCTTCCCTGCTGCCTCCCACGCCATGAACTCTCATGCATAACTGGAGTATTTATGAGCGTAGATTATCCCATGATATCTCTTGTGCACCTTGTCATCTTCTGATGCAGTTAAGTGCGTCTCCTGGAGCATTGCTATAGCTATGCCATGAATAGCGTGTATTCTATTACTCCTAGGGTGCACTCGATGTGTATAGTTCACAGCCACCATGCTTGCCTCTGTGAACTATAATCTTTTCTCTCCGCACCAAACACAGACATCACAACATATAACACCCAACATTTCAAACTAGATGTGTCCACTTGCTGCTGAGAAGGAACTGTGACTGTGGGTCAGGTGGATCTCACTCCATGTCCCTCTTTAAGGAAGAGGAAGTAGAAAATGATGTTGCCTCTCCCTACTTCCATCTAGCTAATCATCTCCCAATCTCTTCCCTCCATATTTACTCTAATTAGTTTGGATTTGCACGAGGCTGTTCACAGAGCAGAGACCCTCTTCAACCTGGAGCTGGGCATTGCAGTCCCTGAAAAAGGCTTTTCGACCGCCTCTAATGTAAATATACATTCCTACTGCCCTATTCCCCTGCCTATGATTTGAAGACTAACTCTAGTGTGAATATAACCAGAGGGGGGAGAGAGAGAGCAAGTGGATTCAGTCTCCCTTGGCAATATGATTAAACAAAGTAGAATCCACTCAGAAGGTGGCAGTGGTCCCTAAAGTGATGGGGAACACACAGTGTTGTTTAAATGCCCCTCACACACCAACAGGCCCCTTGGTGTCATGCTTCATCATCGGGGCCTTCGCATCCCTCTACGGGATGCGGCGTGCTACAACTGACGGCTACGTAGGAGCACTTAGTAGTGAACTATGTGAGGGTGTGTGTTTTAGGGAGAGAATGTGAGTGAGGTGAGGTGAAAAAAGTGAGTTAAAAAATACCTGGCACGTAGGAAAACAATTATTTATTATGTCCTCGGCTGGTATTATTAAAAAGGTGCAGAGTGAGGTTGATAATATACGTACTAGGGTATATCAACCACTTCAAAGTGTCAACATGTTTCGGAGCGCAGGGACTCCTTCAGGACGAGGATATGCACGTTATCCGCACCTTACTCACATGAAATGTTAAAGTGTTACATACAAAAATAAATGTGTAATGTACCTAACAGTGTTTATGTATAGGTAAGTTCAGTTGCGCCCAATTGGCGTTGTAGAGAACTTATTTTTCAAAGTCTGATAACCTCATGAGCCTATGCGTGGTATTGGGGGGATCCTCCCTCACTGCCAAGTAAAGCAACGGTTACTGCATGGTTTATTCGCCTGCCTTCCCCTCAACGCTGCTCCGCCAATTGGGCGCAACTGAACTTACCTATACATAAACACTGTTAGGTACATTAGACATTTATTTTTGTATGTAACACTTTAACATTTCATGTGAGTAATGTGAGGATAACGTGTGTATCCTCGTCCTGAAGAAGGTGTCCCTGCACTCCGAAACATGTTGACACTTTGAAGTGGTTGATATACCCTAGTACGTATATTATCAACCTCACTCTGCACCTTTTTAATAATACCAGCCGAGGACATAATAAATAATTGTTTTCCTACGTGCCAGGTATTTTTTAACTCCCTTTTTTCACCTCACCTCACTCAGATTCTCTCCCTAAAACACACACCCTCACATAGTTCACTACTAAGTGCTCCTACGTAGCCGTCAGTCGTAGCACGCCGCATCCCGTAGAGGGATGCGAAGGCCCCGATGATGAAGCATGACACCAAGGGGCCTGTTGGTGTGTGAGGGGCATTTAAACAACACTGTGTGTTCCCCATCACTTTAGGGACCACTGCCACCTTCTGAGTGGATTCTACTTTGTTTAATCATAACTCTAGTGTGAGCCAGCACACAAAATGTATGCCTTCTTGATCTCAGCCCACCCTTGTATTCATCAAATGTTCATCCTAGCCATTTAATCAATCTCTAAAACGGAGTTGATTTCATCATTGTTTGTTTTCCCAAACCATATCAGCTTCATCTTGTTGCTTCTGCTTTGATAAAAATTCGGTTGAAAGTATTTATCATGGTGTTATTTCCATGACAGTCTGGTTCCTGTGGGTTAACCATCCTCTATACTTCTTATTTGGTAGGAACAGTTGTCAATGTTCTATTAGTCTGGATGTTAAACAACCTAATCTTGCAAAAGTATCCTGTTGTTCCTAAGCATGTTGAATCTAGTTTTTTTGTCTGATCTTGCAGAGCACCATTGTTATAACGTGTTACATCAGATGTTGCATCTCCTACTGGCTGGATAGCGGAACGGACACAGCGCCCAGAAACGCACAGAATCCTGAGACGAGACCCCGAGGCCGTGGACCGCGGCGCCGACGTAGGAACAGAGTCCACAAGACCGGCCGCCTGGACGACGCGGCTCACCGCTCCCCGCCACTGGACCAGGTGCTCCGAGAGCAACAGGACGCACTCCGGAGGGTCTCCCAACTAAGTGTTTCACCGACCTCAGACACTGTTTAAGCCACGAGCCCGCGGATGGATCAAAGCAACGATGAGGCTATCTACGGGATACCAGACTCCCAACTATCGGTGGAATTACCAGAAGTCACGCCACAAACGGCTGACATGCCCCACTGAAACACAACACATGCAAACATCGGATATTACCAGGGCGGCGGGGATGGGACTAGTGAACAGGCAATACCTGAGACGCCGCAGCCTGGACTGTTGCTGAAAATGTCCCTCGCCGCCTTGGGAGCAGACGGAGAGACCCTACTGCAGTGAGTACTCGCCCAGTGGTATGGGCACCGTGGGGGCGATGCGAGGGTGGGATTCTCCACGGGGGTATCTCCCACCTCTTCCCCCCTTACCTCATGTCATCCGCCCATATTGCCTGGAAACTTTCCTACTCCGTGGCATTGGAGAGTGGGGTTTGCCTCTCTCACTTGCATGTGTATGGTCAACCTGGCGGCCGCGCCACTGGCGATGACATTACCTGTTTGAACGCCGCATTTGCATACATGGTGGGAACAGCTTGTGGTCCGGGGAGGGGCTGCGGATCGACCACAATTGGTTAACCATTAGAGAACTGCAAATTGATACCTAGCTCGGACTACCCCCTGGACTTGAACACTAGTGTTTCGCCCTCTTGGCGTGTTTGGACGGCGACATGTTCCGTTGCCGACCTTTTGGTATTTACTGCTACTTAGCACTGTTAGTAAACCTTGTTATATTTCCCACCTCCCCCCTCAGAGAGTTGCCTATGCCCTGGATAGATGTGTCGGAGTCTGTGTCTGCGGGGGGTGGGGGAGGGAGGCGGGTGGCCTGGTGGGGGAGGGAGGCGGGTGGCCTTGTGGGGGCGGTCGCCTGGGGGGTGGCTGGCGGGCGAAATGTGTGTCTCCTACCAAACCGGTTGATATGGCTGAGATTAGGATTTGCACGTGGAATGTGAGGGGGATGCACACACCGTCGAGACGTTACCAAATATACTCATATCTGCGTCGACATAAATTCCATGTAGTGTTGTTACAGGAAACGCATCTAAACAAAGCTGAGGTACACGCGCTGCGCAGAAGATGGCGCGGACAGATTTATGCCACAGAGTACTCCTCCTATGCCCGAGGGGCACTCATATGGATAAAGCCCGGCACTCCTTGGGCGGTCATGGATACACAGGTAGACGCGGGGGGTCGGTATGTTGTAGCGAGGGGCAGGCTTGATGGGCACCCGGTGGTAAGGAATACTCACCAAACACTGATCAGGGTGGCTTCCTTGAGTGCCTCTCCACGGCACTGGCGCCCTGGCATGGGCTCCCGTGGATCCTCGGAGGCGATTACAATTGTGTCCTAGATGTACACTTAGACAGGTCTACTGCACCCCCACCCAATGCCCAGACACACGTCACCACGAAGGCTCTCCTCAACTGGGCCCAGCAATGGCGCCTACACGACGCATGGAGGACACGCAACCCCGCGACACGCACGTATTCTTATTGGTCGGGCACGCATGCACTACATGTCCGCTTAGACAGATACATGATTTCCCCTGATCTCCTTCCATTGGTCCTAGACACCCAATATATGGGCTGTACCCACTCGGATCATAATCCTCATACATTGGTCATCGCCTGGGACGTTCCACATCCCCCCATTCCCACCTGGCGCCTCCAACCCGACATCTTGCTTGACGCGACCTTCCGCAACTCAATACTTACACAATCGGCCCACTACTTCGATCTCAATGCTGGCACAGCGTCCTCTCCTCAAACCGAATGGGATGCTTTCAAAGTGGTGACCCGGGGGCTTTGCCTGGGAACGCAGGGACACATGAGACGCCAAATTGAACAAGACCTAACGCGACTGGAATCGGAACTACTAGACCTTAAGCGATCTGTGGGGGGGGATGCGAGCGCCCGACTGACGGACGCTCGGGCGAAACACGACCGCCTACTAGACCGTTTGCGAAACGTCAACTTCGCAGCCCACTCCGCCCGGGTCCACAGACAGGGCGACAGACCAGGCAAACTGTTGACATGGCTGATCGCACGGGAAGATCGATCTGCCCCATTATCGACCATACAGGCCGGAGACGGCGGATTGCTTTACTCCCAGCGCCAAATACACGAGGCATTCACGAGTCATTACACGGGCCTATATCGCTCCCGACTGCACGTCCCACCGACTGCCATCACGGAACCTCTCTCTGATATACATTTACCTACCCTAACGGCGGCACAGCAGGATGACCTCGGAGCACCACTGGCTCCCGAGGAACTCAGCGACACCATCTTTAACCTCTCGAATGGCAAGGCTCCGGGACCGGATGGCTTGCCGGCCGAATTCTATAAGGCTTCCTCGGACATCCTGATCCCACACCTGGTAAAGATGTACTCCGCGGCTGTAGATGACTTCGCCTTGCCCCCGACTCTTAATGAGGCGACCCTTGTCTCCTTGCTCAAGCCTGGCAGAGATGGTACGCAGCTGGGTTCTTACCGCCCTCTCGCGCTTCTGAATACGGACTACAAAATTCTTGCCTCCGCGCTTGCTCGCAGGCTGGCCCCTATGGTTCCTGCGCTGGTGCATCAAGACCAAAATGGGTTCGTACCGACAAGACACACGTCCCACAACATCCGCCGCCTGTTCCGCTTGCAGGAATACGCCACAAGACAGTGGCCATGGGCAGGGTGCCTCGTACTAGACCTGGAGAAGGCGTTTGACTCGGTGGAGTGGCCCTACCTGCGAGCGGTCATGGAGAAGTTCGAACTAGGGGATGACTATTTGGCTATGGTCGGTCTCTTATACCGCAGACCCACGGTCCGTGTCCGTACTGGAGCGCTACTCTCTGACCCCATCCGTGTACAGAGAGGCACAGACAGGGTTGCGCACTGTCACCCCTACTGTTCTCCTTAGCAGTGGAACCACTAGCTGCGACCCTCAGAACGCAAGGAACGAATTGGGGCGTACCGTTGGCGGATGGACTGCATGTAGTGTCATTGTACGCTGATGACCTCTTCTTGTATGTCAGGGACCTAAACAACATCCCGGAGTCCCTCACTGCCATTTTCGGCACCTTTGAGGAAATATCGGGATTGCGAGTCAACTGGGCCAAATCGGGGGCCTACTCCTTCAGCCCGGACGTTCCCGAGTGTGACATACACATCGGAGGTGAGCGGTTGCAGTGGTACCCCAGCACGTTCAGATACCTTGGGATACACATCTATCGGGACCCCATAGATATTTTGGAAGGAAACCTGATGAGGGCGATCGCCTCTACGCGAGCGCAGGTGGGGTTCTGGAACACATTACCGCTGAATGTCCCAAGTCGCATAGCCTTAACAAAAATTATAGTCTTACCAAGGCTATTATACTACTTTGCAAATATACCAACCTATGTACCTACCCGGGTGTTCCGAGACCTGGAAGTCCTACTGCGAGCCCTGATCTGGAACAAGGGTCGGCCTCGGGTTGCGTTGACGAAACTCTATATGCCCACTGAAGAGGGCGGACTAGCTGTTCCCAACATGGAGTTATACTATCTAGCAGCACAAATGCAGTGGGTGTCAGGCTGGCTAGGTGGTAAGAACCTGGGAGACACGGCCACGGATGCCACTGTCTGGTCCATATTCCAGATTCACGTACTGTTTCATCCGATGACACGGACTCCCCGGCCGGCGCAACTGCTGCTCGCAGTGGCGCGCAGATGCTTTCTCCGCTGCTTGCGTCTCACCCGAGCGACGGTACCATATGCGCCTATATTGCCGCTGTTAGGTACTCCGACAGCGGTGGGGACCCTGACCACTGTAAAGCTGGGCAGCTGGATCACCGCGGAGGTGGAAACGTTGGGCGACCTTTATTCTGACAGTGCCCTTTTGCCCTTTGCAGCCCTCGTGAGAGATACTTCCCTCCCGGCTGAACAGTTCCTATCCCACGCGTCCCTCGTCCGCGCGTTGACCACCGCTTGGGGAGACATGTCTAGTGAACCACCGACACATCACTTCATACAGTACCTTCATGTCATGAGCAACGGCACACACATCATTCATTGGCTAACGCAAGCGCTCCTCCTACACACATACCCTGCAACTGTACACCTGAGGGAGAAATGGGCGACAGACAGAGGGAGGGACTGGACGGACGGGGAGTGGGCTATGATCCTGGCTGGCCCAGTGAACATCCCCCGCAGCCCTCGCTTCAAGACCATACAGTTTTACATATTACACCGCGCATCCCTCACCCCGGACAAGATCAATAAGTATTTTTCAGTCACAGACACTGCCTGCGGCCGCTGCTCCCTCCTAGGTGCAGATCTCCTCCACATGCTCTGGCTCTGTCCCGCCCTCCAACAGTACTGGGAAGGAGTGACCGAGATGCTCCGACACTGCACCCAAGAACAGGTGCCACACACGTGGGAAGCCTGTATATTGGGTTTGTACAAGCGTACGCGACAAAATAAGGTCCAGGCTAGATACTGGGATCTTGGACTTATCACAGCCAAAAGATTACTTACCAAGCGGTGGAAAGCCGCCACACCCCCTCACCTTAGACACTGGTGTCTGTCACTGACGAACTGGGCAAGGGCTGAGAGCTCTGTCCTGAAAAGGGAAGAGACAGCAGGGCTCAGAAAGTTCCCCATCGCACAGCACTGGGATGACATACTGCATTCATTCCTGCAGAAATGTACGGAGCAGGGGATTACGTGAAGACTTGTGTGTTGCCTCCCCCCCTCCTCAATGCAAACCCCTGCGAACCGCGCGCGATGCGACACACGCCACCTAACTGACCACTCAATTGTTTCACGCTGGCGACTGCTTGCCCCCCTCCCGGACGCACGTCACCGCACGCGGCGCTACAGTGGGGGCCCGGACATTGCAGTGCTGCACCGGCATGCAACACCCAGCGAACACTTGGGGACCCCCCCTCCCCTGTGGCTCTGCCGCGCGGACGGCCTGCACTTTTCCGCCCCCCTCGCCCCCCCAAATCCCCCATCTACCTACCCTGTGAGACACGGCTGACATGCTGATTCCGACCCCCTCTCAAAGATATGGCATACTCTACCCACACATACCCCTACCTACCTCCTACATAGTTCATGTTATGAATGAATGAATGAATGAATGAATGAATGAATGAAAATAATTTATAACGCGCAAAACAATAACCCGGAGGTATCAAGGCGCCTAACAATAAGATCAGAAAATAAAACCATTCATCCACTACACATAAGCTTGCAGAAAGAGGCGAGTTTTAAGTGCACCACGAAATGCCTGTAAAGTGGGTAGGGACCTAAGGTCGAAAGGGAGTTCATTCCACCATTTGGGGGCAAGGGTGGAGAAGGCCCTGCCACCCCATTTAGCTTTTTTTATACGAGGGGCTGACAGAAGCAGTTTCCCGGAGGAACGCAGGTTCCTTCCAGGAATGTAGTTGGAGACGATGGAGCTTACTCCCAAGTCACTGTCATTTGTGATGACTCTATATGTCATACACAGGACCTTGAACCGTACACGGTATTCTACCGGAAGCCAGTGCAATGTTTTCCTGGCTAACGTGGCCGATGTACGCCTGGGAGCGTCCAGGACAAATCTTGCCGTGGCGTTTTGGACCACCTGTAAGCGCTGCAGCAGGCTCTTATTCAGCCCCGCATACAGCGCATTACAGTAGTCTAGCCGCGAGCCTATTAGAGCCACAGCAACCTGCTTTCTGGATTGGAACGAAAGATATTTCCTAATCCTCCGCAGGGTGTGTATTAAGCCCCAACAGGTAGAGATGGTTCTACTCACCTGTCCATTCATGTCCAGGACTGGATCTAACATCACCCCCAGGTTCTTGGCAGAAGTGGTGGGGGAGGGACAAGCTCCAAGCGAGTTAGGCCACCAACTATCTGACCAGATGTTATTGTTCCCTCCAAACACCATTACCTCAGTCTTCTCTCCATTCAGTTTAAGAGAGTTCTGAATCATCCAGTGACCAACCGCCTCCATACAAGATCTAAACTTGGAGGCGGTCTGCACATCTGAATGGGAGAGAGAGACGAGGATTTGGGTGTCATCAGCATAGGAGACTACCTCCATCCCGAAAGATCTTATAAGTCTGGCCAGTGGGGTCACATAGATGTTAAACAGGGTCGGACTAAGAGCCGACCCTTGAGGGACCCCACATAGCACAGGTCGGGATGGAGATAGAAACTCACCCAGTTTGACTCTTTGCTCCCTCCCAGCCAGGAAGGAGGTCAGTAGATCCAAGGCTGCCCCCCCCACCCCCACGTCCCTCAGACGAGATGTAAGTACTGAGGGAGAGAGGGTGTCGAAGGCAGCAGTCAGATCCAAGAGGACCAGGAAGGTGGTCTGACCCCCGTCCACTGTCCTACGGATGTTATCGAGGACAATGGTGAGGGCCGACTCGGTACTATGTTCCCTCCTGAATCCATGCTGAGAGGAGTCCAAGCAGCCCGAGCATTCCACGAAGGCCGCAAGGTGCTTGTTCAGATGTACTTCAAGCATCTTAGCCGGAGCGGGAAGCAACGAGATTGGGCGGAAGTTTTTTAAGACCTCCGGGTCAAGGGAGGCCTTTTTTAGCAGTGGTTTTACCACTGCCTTCTTCCACTCCAACGGGAAGACACCATTTCTTATAGCTAGATTCATTATCTCCAGCAGCGGTGGTAAAAGGGTCTCCCGACACTGCTTAAAGATTTTTAGTGGGCAAGTATCCAAGGGGGAACCGGATTTGATTTTATTAGTCAAGAATTCAAGATCCACAAGAGTAAGAGGTGGAAAAGAATCCAAGGAACCCAATGAGGAGGAGTCAGTGGTTGGCGTGTTTGTCTCAGCCGTAACAATGGGCACACTGATGCAGGCTCTTTGTTTTTCAAGAGCTAGGTGGATGTCCTCTATCTTCGTGTGGAAAAAAGAGGCAATCCTATCGCATAAGTCCTGCGAAGGTACGACAGGGTCAGGGGCCTGTAGATTAACGAGAGAATCAACAATTTTAAAAAGCTCCTTCGGTGAGGAGAGCGAGGCTGTCAGGGTCACAAAGTAATCCTGTTTAGCCTGCACAATCTCAGCCTTATATTTCTTGATAAGGAGTTTGTGAACCTCCTTATTCTTAAGGTCCCAGCTGGAGTGCCAGAGCCTCTCCTTCCTCCTTACCTCTTGTCTGAGAAGCCTAAGGGAGTCGGAGAACCACGGGGCAGATGGTTTCTTCCTAGCTCGACGGCGGGTCAGTGTAGGGGCCAGTTCATTCAAAGCCTCAGTAATAACATACTCAAAATGACCAACTGCGGTCTGTACATTATCCATGCCGGTGGTAGAAAGGCTAGCAGCCCAAGGCTCAAACGAGTGACTGTTAATATTCCTGAAGTTTCTCGCCGTTTCCACAACGTGATTTCCTTTTTGCCTCCTTCCTCACTATCACACTGCAGGTAAAATGGAACTGCAAGATGGTCAGACCAGGACAAGTGCAGCGGATCCTTCGTGGTAAGGCGGACATCATTTGAGAAAATTCCATCCAACAAATGGCCCGCCCGATGAGTAGCCCCTTGGACTAACTGCACAAGTCCACATGATGCCAGCCCTTCAATAAGATTTGAAGTATCGGAAACATCATGTCGTTCTAGGTGATAGTTAAAATCGCCAAGGATGGTAAAATTCTCCCGACCAAAGTAAGGTTCCAGAACCTGCAGAAGACTGGAGATAAAGCCAGTTCGCAGGCCTGGTGGTCGATATAATAGGATACCATTGAGGAAAGGGCGCTGCACTTCCTTGATGGTGAAATGGAGTGCTTGAAAGCACTCAGGGAAGTCAGGGATGGGTACGATATGGCATTGTAGATGATCTTTATAAAGGATCGCTATGCCCCCTCCCACTCGGCCCTGCCTGTCAAGTCTAGCCAAGCAGTACCCCTCCGGGACTGCTTCAATTAGGTCAGGGCCAGACGACTCTTTAGCCCATGTTTCGGTGACAAATACAAGGTCAGGCGTTCTATCCGAAACCATCTCCCTGAACATTATCTTATTTTTAACAAGGGAGCGGGCATTAATCAGAATGCCTTCCACTCCCTTGCTCCTAGGTCTACTAGGATCCAAAAGATCAGAGGAAGAGCTTTGGGGGGGAATAATGGGCCTGGGGTTAAGATAACAGCCACATTGTAAAGGGGAGAAAAAGTCGGCAGGTTCAAAAGTATGCATACATCCCGAAATGCGAGGTTTCAAGCGCAGCATTTCCTGAAAGGAGTAACTATGGATGGGGGATCTGTAAGGGGCACGATTCAGAGTCCAGCCGCCCAGCGCGCCCTCAGCGCGGACGGGCGCAGACGGGCTGGACTCTGGCGTGACTCCGGCGTTACTACGGCGCCCACGATGCGCGTACACGCTGCGCGTCATATCCTTACAATTTATAGAGGGCTCTAGCGAGTCCACGTGCTATGCTTCAGCCAGTAGCTGAAGAGCGACTAGCTCGCCCCACCCAAGATGGCCCCCAGGTCAACAGAGCGCTGGGACCGGGCTGCCCAAGTGGCAGTGAGAGTGGCGTAGTGCCACAGTGCAGGAAAGCGGTCCGTGGCAAAAGAAGCACAGGTATGGGACAATAAAATATTTTAACAATTCTAACTATGTTTTAAAACCAGGGGAAAAGCGGACAAATCAGGATTTAAACAAAGCGACAAAACGGGCGATTTAAAATTGGAAATAGCCAGTGGCAGCCCGCTTCTAACGCGCAGCGCGATGTGCGTGGCTGAGGTTCAAACAAGGAATGAGATTTCCACCTACCCGCAATAAGTACTGCTCCGAGTGCAGCCTCTAGCGAGTCCACGTGCTATGCTTCAGCCAGTAGCTGAAGAGCGACTAGCTCGCCCCACCCAAGATGGCCCCCAGGTCAACAGAGCACTGGGACCGGGCTGCCCAAGTGGCAGTGAGAGTGGCGTAGTGCCACAGTGCAGGAAAGCGGTCCGTGGCAAAAGAAGCACAGGTATGTTACGGTTCTGTAGTTCAACACTGATCTGGTTCCATCTCCTCTTAGGCCATGTCCGTACACATGCAATTCTGCATTTCATACCGTTTCATACCACATGGTGCCCTCGAATGTGACAGATAGGGCTTAGGCGCATCACCTGCGTGCTGAGATACAGAGGAGCTATTTCCAACGGAATGGGCGGACAAGGCGGTTATGCGCCCCAAACACGCTTAGATACTGTATACCCTCATCACTCGTCCGTATGACACCATACCCGTCTACATGTAGACCCACGTGGTTACCCTTACCTACGTCACACGGAAGTTACTGTGGGCTCTATTGACGCCACTGCTGCTGATGAGGGTTTGCTCGACGTAGCTACTCTGGTCCACTGACTGTATAAGGAAAACCCATAGACCACACACTTACATAACACCAAACGATCGCATGATTGCAGAGTTATGTGACATGTTGATATACGCTGCCGGACCCCAGGGTTGTCGGCCTTGAAGCTGTGTTCCGTTATCCCACTTAATGCAATGTTCATTACGTGCAGCTGGCCCGGCTGGGTTGTAAGCTACAATGCTGTGTATACTGTATGTTGGACAATAAAGGTCTTTCAAAAAAAAAAAAAAATCAGATGTTGCATCTCCTTATTTCGTTTACCTCTCGGTCCCATGTTTCTCATGCCCGAAATCCCCCCTTCCATTCACTCATTGACACGTTCCAAGTGAACGATATCTAGAACTTTTACAGTTGACACAGTTTGTTTTGCTGGATGTGTTCTCCTTTGACTTGAGAAGTAATAAAGGTTTCTTCACCTTACCTTATCAAGTGTTGATTTGTAATACCTGGATTTGGCAACGAGGCATGAGATACGTTTTCGGTGCTTTTCCTCCGAGGCAGATCCAAGCAGTTTTGTCATTCTTTGTGGAGAACTGTGGTGCAAGCAGCTGTACTAACCAGCTGGTTGAGTTCCCAGACAAGGTTATAAAACAACGAGGGCTGATCTCATTATACCGGTGGTGAGTTGCGCTTTAGGTACACTGACCAGCGCTACCTATACTTCTTCATAGCTATCTTTAGGAGCGGCCTTCTTACCACCCTTTTCTAGGTGAGCACATAGCTGTGCCTCATCAGACACTCTTCTGCACATCTTCGTCCTGCTTTTGTAAGCCTGCTTCCAGTCCCACGTTTCAATTAAACCCTACCTAGTTTTTTTTTCCTGAGGCGGAGTGTCGTCAAGGGAAAATTGTTCATCCTTTGATTAGAAGTAGCCATACTTTCTCTCAGAGACAGCCTACCACTGCTACTTCAAACGCGAGCTTTGAAGGCATTTAACTTGTGTCTATCACACTTCCTTGTTATGTCCACATACATTGTCAATATAATAATTCACAGGCTTTTACTAGATTTGGTTGTTTTTATTGCTTTACCTACTCATTGCTTGTTTTGTAAGGAATCATGCAATTTTATCCTCCCCAGAAATTCCTGCAAAATAACTGAGAAATTTCTATTCGTTGGAAACACTGGAAGGAAGAGTTTACGACATATTTAGTAGCCATAGATGGCAGCAGATTGTCTGTGAAGTGGATGAAAGGAATCCTCTTACATTGTCTGGGTTCTGAAGGCCGCAACATTTTCCGTACTCTACCAAAAGTTGAAGCACTGCAAGGCGAAGAAGAGGCATTAGAAAGATTGTAACAAAGGTTCAAACCCACTATTAGTATCACACTTGAACGTTTTCATTTTTATACCAGAAGGCAAAAGGAGGGGGATTATTTTATGAGTTCATAACAGCATTGCAGGGATTATCGACAATTTGCCACTCTGGATAATCCACAGATGTAATGGTACATGATCAACTGATGGTCAATAGCAAGCACATCCAATGAAAACTAGGTAATTGGCGACCCAACACTTGCGGAAGTGAAAACATCTACCAAATCTATCGAGCAGACAGTTTCATGAGTGCAGGAGGTAAATGATGATTGGTCTGCAACAAAACTAATGAAGTTTGTAGTTTGATGGGCAATTCTAATAGACAAGAACCAAATAAGGCTAAAAAATGAGAAACTAAACTATCTTGCTTCTGATGTGGTAGCTTGTCACACCAAGCTTCCTGCAAGTATTGTCCAGTCATGAATAAAGACTGCAATATATCTGGATGCAGTGGACACTTCCGTAGAGTTTGCAAAGAAGGTCGGTGTGCTGTAAAGACCAAAGTGGCCCACATTTCCAAAGACTCATGGCCAGTTAGCAACATCACTCATGAAAAAGAATCAAGACCAGTTTGGTCTAGATCATCAGAGAAGTAGAAGAAAGGTTATATGGATCAGTGGACAAACCTCCAATGTGTATTCTTCGAGTGTTGAGCAAGGATTTGGAAGTCATGGTGCATTTGGGATCACCCTACACTATTATTACTTTAGAGGTGTACAAATCGAAATATGCCCAAGCGATGAACATGTAAAAGTCCTGACATCCGAGTGTTAGCTTTTGGTAGGATAATCCAAGTCATGGGTTATTTTTGTACCACTGTGGAATTCAAGGAAAGAAGTGCATTTATTAAAAATGTACATAGCCATCACTAGTTTTTGTGTTCTGGGATGGAAAGGTCAGAAGCTTCTGTGCATTGTTTTAAACCCCAATGCCCCTAGTCCTGTCCTTTCAATTCATGGGGATGATTTGAGTGTCCAGCTCATTCGTGAATTTTCCAAAATATTTTGAGAGGTCTTGGGAAAATGAACAGACTTTAGAGATCGTATTAAGCTCAAGCCGGGTTCCACATCTGTCAGAAACAAAGGTAGCATTGTCAGGGTGGAGATTTAAAAATTGTTACAGGAACTTTTGCATCAAGGAATAGAGGAAACTGAAACCTCTGAATTGGTATCGCTCATTGTATTGACAAAGAAGAGTGATGGGAACCTATGTTTACATGTGGATCTCAAAGCACTCAATGGAAAAATCCTTACTGATCAACATCCCTTACTGAAAGTCAACGAACTGATATCAATATTGGATGGAGCTGCTGAGTGTTCTACCCTTGATCTTCAGTGCAAAATAATGGGGCCCCTACCTAAAAGAATAAACCCTGGTAAGGCAACTACTTTTTTGAAAAACAAAAACTCAGCACCGGGTTTTGTGCATATTTCTAATCATCAACTAGACGTTAAACAGTTGTATAATTTGTAACACATAATAACATGATATATGATTTCACTTTCTTTTTTATTGCATAATTTCTTTTTTTTTTCATGAATTCATTCTTTTTTCTCTATAAATATCACATAAATAAACTTATATACAATTATTGTGACACATGTACATAAGATTCACAATCCAACATAATATTAATTTCCTTTAGATTGCCATACAATAGTCCATGATAGTATACAGAACCAAATTTCCTTCAACGCGTTTCGGCTATGCCTTCCTCAGGAATTCTGTATATTTCTCATGAGTGTTAACTATAAAATGAGAAATTGTATCAATTAGTATGATGATCCTACAACTGTTAACGTCTAACAGATTGCATAAGTTTTCTTATCCAGTTTATCTATATATTCGCTTTTTATTCCTAGGACAACCTACCCACCATGGTGGCCTGGTCCAACACTACCCCTTATCACCAGCACCCAATTCCCAATACATTGCTATACATTTCTATACATTAATTAGACGTTGACAGTTGTAGGATCATCATTCTTCTGGGATGACAAGGCAAGCCTCAAGCAGCAGGGCAGTTCTCTGAGGTACAAGGTGGCCTCAAGCTGCAGGGCAATCCTTTGGGGTCCAAGGCACTCCTATGGCAGTCCTCCACAGGTACAAGAGTGTATTGAAGAGTTGTTTTGAGGGTCCAATATTTATACCTGGTGCCATCCTTTGAAGTGGCTATCCCCACATCTGGTTCTGGAAGGTCCTTCCCTTCCCCTGTCAAGGCTCCAACATGTCTGGGGTGACAAAAGACTGGTGTCAAGTTATCTTGTATGAGCTAGAGGCAAGCCCCTTAAAATGTAAGTGGGACATGGCACCATTCTGGCAGGATGGCCCATCTGGCTAGCACTTAGTCCCCCTTTGGCTCACTCTCTGGGAGGAATAGACAAAGCCCAGCAGTTAAGCTATTCACAGTCATGTGAAGTAGGACACTGGCAGCAGACACCAAATGGTTAGGGCAAAAAACTGCCAACTTTTTCAAACAGGCATTTTCAGAATTGTGACTTAAAATCAGACTTACCATTAAAAAGGATGTTAATTTACAATTCAGTTGAGTCCAAACATTACATGGCTACCTGCTCCCAAACAAATTTAGCAGTTTTTCACAACCAGTACATGTAAAACTTGAAAACACGTGCTAGTTTTTTAATACAATCCACCCTGCCCTATGGGCTTTTAAGGGCTTATATTAGGGGTAACATATGTTTTAAAAAGGTTGGTTATGGCCTGGCAAAATGTCTATTTTTTACGTTAAAGAGTTAGAATGCACTCACTTTGTATACTGATGATTCGCTGTTTTGAAGTGTGCTCATTTGGCAAAATGTTTGCGTGCAGAGTTGCTTGTGTTATGCCCCAATTTCGGGCTTTAAGTAATTTCAAAACAAATGGAGCATGCATTACGTTCCAAACACATGTCGCACAGCAAGTTAAGAATGTTCAGAGTATTCCGTTTTTCGTTCAACAATCCATTTTTAATCTGTTTAATTCATGATTTATTCCACACATTTATCTAATCTTTTCTCCAGAGTTAATCCTGCCAAGTGTAAAACAACGAATCCCCCTTTTCCAATCATCAAGGATGAGCCTCTGGAGTTTAATGTTGAGGCTTTACTTGAAAAAAGGTCAGTACCAATACCAACTGGATTAGAAGGTTTATGGACCAGTGGAATCCTTCTGGGAACCTTACACATATATCCACATCCCTTGATTGACAGCTTCATTTGACCAAAATATCCCAAATAAACCAGCACTAAGAGAAAAGGGCCTGGAGTAGTGGGGTTCTGTCATGAGTAAGGGGGTTACGTGGACTCAAGCATTACCTTCTAGGACTGGTTAATATAGAATCTGCATTAGAATGCAGGAAGATTATTACGTACTGTTCTATGGTGAATGGTGCATCAGGATAATCGCTGTTGGAGGCTAAGGAGAGAAATTTCCAGGTTATGAGTGGTACAACGGTTTTGTGAGCCCATTTTCCTAAGGAAGGTGCCTAACGACTTTCCGTGTTGTATTAACTCTATTGCTAACGCTACAGTTGCTTCACCGTTATTGTGTCCCTCACCTTCGTAGTTTTGTGTCCCTTCTTGGTTAACTGGCCTTCTCGCCTGACTTGTCCTCTAGATTATGATTAGGCTGTCCTGTTTTCAGTGATTATTTGTTGCGGATTTCACTGGTGCTTTCTCAATGTTTCCCAAGCCTTTTCAAATCAGTGCTTATAAGTGTTTATTCAATGGCCTAACACTCAAAATGATCGTTATAACCCAAATATTTAATTTGAAGGAGAAGTAATGCCGGCCATGTAGTGTCTTCCAATTCTAATGTGTCTAATAGCCTTATTTTAGGCTGTTTTAAGCACACTTTCCTTCTGGTTTACAGGACTATTGGTGGATTTAAAAAGTAAGAGTGTTATATTCAATTTATTTATTAGAAACATTCCTGGACACAGTGGGGCAGTCATTTTCAAACTCCTTACTGAATATTATGCCATTGTAGGGGTGATCAACACTGCCAACAACATAGTACCTTGTGAAACCTATAAAATTGTGATTTACACCCAATTAATTTGCAGCCCTGCATTTTAAGGCACCTGAAATGCAATGCTTTAAGCATGTTTGCCATTGCCTGTCTGCACTGTTTGCCTGTCTACATTAAGGTGGAGCTACTGTTGCATGAACATTCATAACTGACAAGAGTCCCCATGAAAAATGTCTCTCTACAGGTCAGTCCTGACCTCTTAACAGACATCGCATTGTATTATGTGACTTGACATTTAGCTGATAGCTGTTACCAGTGGTATAGTACAGTTGGGTAAAAAGCCAGGATTAGCTGAAGGTATCTCTAGTAGCAGCTGATACAGGACGAGAGTGGGGGACGAAGAAAATGGAGAAAAAAACCACTTGCCTGGGCCAGACGCTGCAATGTAGCGTTGTGATTGATCTGAGTGCAGTGGATCGGTGCTCAGACGGAATGGGAGGCTTTGCATGTTCCTCACCAGGCTGTGTAAAGCAAGCCTGATGTGGGAAGATGCAAAGTGCGCAGGACTGTTTGGCTGGCCCGAAAGGGCCGGCCAAGCAGTCATGCGCACTTAAGGAGTGTAAACCACTCCTCTCCCTGGTCTTGCCTGCCCGCCCTGCCCCGAGAGCTACTGACTCAATAGGAAAAATAAATTGATAATAACAAAAAGTAATTTTTCTTTTGAGCAGTAGGGCGACGCTCCCCCCCCCCCCTCCTTAGCGGAGGAGCCACCACTGGGTATCTCGCACATAACAATGAGACACCTTTCAGTTATAAATTTTGTTGGTATGTGGAAAGTGTTCTGTCATGTTTTCACCATTATCCCACGTGCATGGCAACAGCACTCTTTTCACAGATACCTGTCACTACACTTTGTATTGAATGTTTAAAGACTGAGGTGTTTGGCACGTGACCTGCTCTCAGTACTGACTTGTTCGAAAAGAGAGCTGATGAATCAAAGGATTTTACACATTCTATGTGATCGTACATACTTGCCAATAGTCTTATTAGCCAGGAATTTTTACAATCAGTGAAATAATTAAACACCACCAAAAGATCAGATATGATTTTAATATTCCCAGATTCTCCACACTGTACAAAATAGTTACATCAGACCTAAACCAAGCTTCGACACTCTGCAACTTTAATCCAAGAACACAAAACTGGAGGAAACAAAAGGAAGAAGAAACAATGTTTTGGCAACATTTTCAAACAACAAACCTCAAGCTGAATAAAAAGACCAGTCTTTCTTGCTGTTACTTTGAAAAACAAAGTCACATTGCGTTGGCCCCTTCAAAAAGAATGAAAAATGACTCATTCTCTCATGTGTTCCTTTCTTTGAATGGCATCTTAGTTTGTGGTTGAGCTGATGTTTATCAGTGTGTATATGTTTTTACTAATGAGGCTGATTTCCTTTTAGTGGGGTTTTAACAGTTATTATAAATTTTAACCTAAAGCAGGACAGCCTAATTATGATTTGGTATTGTTTGCTGAGCAGTTGCCTGAACTCTGACTTGCCTCTGGATTACTTTTTGGTATTGGTTGCTGTGCTTGTTCTCCTAGTCCCTCCCTGAATTCCAGGTTTGCTATTGACCCTGGATTCCTGTGTTGCTGTCACTGGCTTGCTAAGTTTGCTGTTTAGGGTGCTTGTGGTCAACCATAACAAACCCAGCACACATATTCACTAATACCTTCTAGGATAATTTTGATGTTTATGCAACATAATAAAACCTTGTTTTTTACAGGTATACAAGAGACATACTCTATTTGTAGTCACACAGGTTATATTGTTACATGAAAGTTCTCTTGGGTTTTCTGCAGTCTCTCAAGAATAACAGCTTTTCTATACTTATCAGAACACAAGCCTGCTGTTACTCTGCTCGTATGTCAATTTAAAGTACATACAGTTTATTATTTACATGGAGTTTGCACGAATGTGAACATTTTACAGGAAATGAGACCTATACAAGATTTACACTAACAACTAATGCATTATAATTAATATTAATGGCACAGTACCTTTATCTTGATAGAGCCAAATGAACCGTCATGAGACTGGTCGTGTTCTGATGTCCCATAGCATTAGTAAATGCTCTACAACTTACGACATTGATTTGAAACAAAGGTTTACACAGGATCTGCATATACCATTGTGGAAGCCCAAGAGACAGATGGTACAGCACAACTTTAAGGGTTTAACAGATTACCAGTTCATATGTGCAGGGGACTGAGGAGTGGTCCAACAGGAGTCCCACAAGCCAAACAAATAATATTTATCCTTCCCTTGCTATCACTAACCTGTGGTCCCTCAAGACAACGCTGAGAGGTACAATAATCCCAATGATGCAAGGAAAGTCTCAACTACAGAGCCGGAAACACAGGTGAAGAGCTGAGTCCAAAAAAAAGGAACACAGGTGAAGAACAGTGCACAAGCATCATCTCAACCACAAGGAGGAAATCCAAGCACCTGGCCTTGCCCGGGGTGCGCCTTTTGTAAACTGTAGGGTCCTTGAATCCTTTAGTAGAGCATCAATCCCCAGGATCCTTTACTCCTGTGATAGATTTTGAATCCCAGGGTCCTTGACTCTTGCAACAGATCCTAGAATCCCACAGTAGCCTCTGACCCAGATGGGGCATAAGGTCACAGCTTCTGAGGTGCCCACATGGGGACATGATTCATTGTGCTGGTGTTGGGCTGGGGGGGGGGGTAACGTACAGCACATCTGTCACTGCCACAATGCTGGGGGGCATGCCTCCTGCCACACAGCTTAGATGAAATCCTGAGTGGCAATGCCCTGAGCAAGAAGATGAAGGGGTGGCCAATAATGCCCATGATGTGAGGGGAATGAGTGTGAGGACCTGTGACAGGCCATGATATTCATATATTGTTAGTAGTGTTAGAAACAATTATTTGCTTGCCATTATTTTATTTATCATATAGGATAACGTATTCTTTTCAATGATTTACTTACAGGTGGCCTGATTTGTCTACGTTGCTGGGTTTTTTAGGAGCAGTTGTGACTCTTCTTTCTGCTTCACCGATTCTTGTTGATATTGTTTTTAGATTTGAGATTGTAGGTAACTGTCCCAAAATTTCTTCAGGCACATTGGGAAAACAATGGTTTAAAACTGTCTTTGTAGGTGGCAAAGAGCTAGTGCTACTTTCTTTAGGTCATGAACTATATAACACATTTGGATCTCTGCTGTGTTTAGAGGATGGGTATGTTCCTTTATTTTCCACTGTATCATTAATGGTGGTTGCGCAACCATAGTAGCTGTTTAGTATTTTTTGTGCACTTCCAGTGCTCTTTCTCTTTGGTGGTGCTCTCTGTTTTGTAAGTGTAGCCAGTGTTTGTAAGGAGGGGTTCCCCTTTTGTGAGGTAGTTTAGCTGGTTGTGTTGGACATTTTGGAGTCTGTGAATGTTATAAAGAATATAGGTATAAATTACATTTATGTCAAATACATTTAGTTATGAGTTAGTTATATTTAGATTAAATATTTGTACCTTTTTTTATTTCACTTTTACCTTTTTGTCTTATTTGTCTTGTTGTGGGTAGCTGTTCAAGGCTTTTCTTTTGTGTTTGGTGTTGGTACTTTTGTGTATTCACTTTTGATCTGCACTGGAGAAATAAATATGATGAAAGAAATTGTGCTAAATCTACCAAGGTCATTTAATGACTTTTGTTGATAGGCATTTTTAGTTGTGCAAATTCAGGCTCCAGTGTGCCGGTGCGCGTTTAGTCAGGCAGACACTTGCTTTCGTTTGTAGTGGGTTCCCTCGGCCCCAATTAGTGTGTTTCAGAGAATCTCTGCTCATGTAATTTTAATTAACCCTGTTTAACTAATTATCAACTTTTTGGTTTGAATTTATTTGTTAATAGTTTATGATTAAAGTTGAGTATGTTTTTTATAGTTCTCTATATTTTCGTTGCTTTCCATTATTTCCATGTTGCTCAATATTTTGGTATTCTATATTTTGGGTTTTGATTGTTAGTAGTTTTCTATTCGTTTATTAGGATTGTAACTTTTGTATTCGTTTCAGAGGGGAAGGGGGTAGGAAACATCAGCAATCGCCTACATCCAGTGGCCGGCGAGGAATAAGCAGTAGCATTTTTAAATTCAAATTACAGTATCCTGCACATCCATCCATTGGCCGGTGCGGTAGGCTTAAAAACAATCAGAAGATAGAGGAAGGGAAGGGGGAGAAAAAGGGGAGGGGAACATACTTCAAAGTCACTTCCAACATGGAACTGAAAAAGAAAGAAACAACATGTGCTCATGATGTTGATGTGTAGACTTCACTTCTTCTTCTCCCCTGAGTCTGCGGGGTGTGTGGGTGATGTTATCTGCAGTACACGTAGGTATTTCGGGCAGGTTAGTTGTTGAAATTCTCCCACGAGATGTGTGATACAGGAACCCCATATTTTATTGAACTTGGGTAAGGTATGATTAACTGTGGCTGTTAATTTCTCCATCCCTAGGAGGTCCCAGAGTTTATGGAGTCAATTGGTATGGGTCGGTACCACATCAGTGCCCCATTTAGCCAGCAGGACCTACTTCACAGCACACAACGCCAATGTAATGGCTTTGCCCCACTCTGAGTGTAGAGGATACGTTAAGGCGTTGGACAACACTATTAGAACATAAGCTGGAAAGCGCGGTATTTCGGTGTTGAAAATTGTGTCAATATCCGCTAAAACTTCCTCCCAATACCTGTGAAGCTTGGGGCAGTGCCATAATAAGTGGGTATGCATGCCTGATTGAGCGCAGTGTCTCCAGCACTCACCCGATCTCACCTTTTGCCATGAAGCCAAGCGGCCGGGGTGTAATGCCAGGAGTGCACCAGTTTTAGGAGTGTCTCTCGGCCCGCGGCACTCATAGCGGATGTGCGTGCTCTGTGTAGTATATCTAACCACTCCTTATCCGTGAAACTGCATTCACATTTCCGCTCCCTTCTATTAGTTTTTTGACAATATTTTTGTAATCAATATTATGATTAATGTATTAGGGTTTCCAGAAATTAAATATTTTGGTTACAGAGTTTTTGTGATAATATTTCGTTATCACAATTTTTTGTGATTTTTCTGTTTAAGATAACCCTACAATTCACAACCATCACCCTTCTTTTGAACCACTCTTTTTGTAAATTGAGCTGCTGAATCTTACTTCATCAAAGATGACGGATGCGCGCGCATCCGAGTGAGCAGGCAGCTGTGTGTCTCATCTCTGGTCGGACCCTTTACTCCTGATAGCGAGCTGACCGAGTGCGGGGAGCTGAGATTCTGGAGCACGGAATACGGATTGAGAAAGACGGAATGCAATCCTCTTTGACCGGGGGGAGTACACCGGTATGATTGGCAATTGGATCCGAATCGGTCAGCGGCTTCCTCTGCAACTTCCCCGACAGTTTCTTCGATACGCTGGGTGCCGCTGCCTCACTGCTCTGGCCGCAGGTGTGCCTAGTGGATCATCGAGGTGGGCGGCTACTTTCTCCCGCATAGCGCGACCAAAGACGGCGTCCTGTCCAAACGCCGAGTATTCATCTTGTAAAACCATTAATGGCTCCAGCGGTTTGAGAGTGAGGGTAAGGATTGATTTAAAATGGAATTGCTCACAAAACGCTGATTGTGAAGTTATAAAGATGCCGCCGAAAGGCAGTAATTCAAACGCTCAGCCCAAAACAGGCAGACCACAAACTCGTGCGGTGGCTGCTGAGAATGCAACTGGAGCAGTGAGCTTGGAGGAAATTATTTCTGAACAAGAGTCCGTTATAAATGATGTGAATTATGCGAATAACGGACTAGAAATGGTGTCTAATACCCCCATAACTACCCTCACAACTACACTTGAGACAACCATCACGAAAAAGGGGATGACAGAGGGGGCTATCCCGAAAATTCCGGGAATGTTCAAAAAGAAAAACTTACCTAAAGGTAAGCAACAAACGCCTAGTACATTAAAGAAGTGTGTGGTAAAAGAAGGTTTAGAGGTGAATAGTAATATCAGTAATACTACAAATTTAGTAGCAGACATTTTGCTTAGTAATGATGTTTCTGAAGTTACTGAAGTTTCCGAGTCAGCGCTACATGTGGATCAGATCCAGGATAACTTTGTGTCTCAGATTGGAAATTCGCATTGTGAATCTGAAGAGAGGATAACTATGTCTGGGTCTGTAGGAGTTGTAGAAACTGTGGTAAAGAGTGCCCTAGATACAGAATCAGTCGACTCTGCAGGCAAATTTTACTCGATGTCAGATCTCTCTAATGCTCTAGAAACGGAAAGCTTAGAGGGTGAGGATGACTGGAGAGATGACTTGGGTCTGGCCAGCACTAATGGTATGGCAGGCTCAGCGGAGATTGGTACTGTGGAAAATGAGGGTCCATTAACTTCGAATCAATCTGGGGAAAGTTCTAAAAGTTCTAAAAACTATTCTGAGATACATGCAGGATCTGATATCACGCTTGAAACCATCCACCAAGTAATTTTGCAGCACCGCGAGGATACTAAAGCTGAAAATTTGAGAACTCAAGGAGCAGTCTGGCGGCTCCAAAACACGTTGCGAAGAGTTGCTAAAAGTTGTAGTGAACTCGCGTCCAGGGTGGTAGAGGCAGAAGAAAGAATTTCCTCGATGGAAGATGTAATGCCTCAACAAAAAACGCAAATTACCAGTTTATTGTCTTTACCTGATGATATTGATTGGAAGCCGGTTGACCTAGAAAATAGGTCTAGAAGGAATAACCTGCAGGTTCTGGGTATACCGGAAGGAAGTGAGGGAAAAAACTCTTGTCAGTTCATTATAGATTTATTTACAGAAGCCTTCCCCGATCTAACCCAGTGGCAGTGGGATATAGAAATCCATAGGGCACACAGGTTTCCATTTCAAATTAAAGATTCAAGAGGGACTGTCAAATCCCGAACCAAGGGCAATTCTGATATGTTTAAACAACTTCCTTGCAAGAGAGGCGCTCTACGATTTAGCTAGACCTGACCGTAAACGGAAGGCTAAAGGCATAGAATTTTTTGTAAGACCTGACTATTGCCAAGTGACAGTGCAGCAGAGATGGCATCTGCGACAGCTCATACCTCTATTCCAGGCAAAAGGAGCAAAGGCGTTCTTGCTCAATCCCGCCAAGATTAAAATCGTATATAAGAAGAAAACTCAATTTTTCAATTCAGAGAACAATGCTAAGGAATTTTTGGCCTCTTTAAAGTGACTGTTTAGCTAAACTGAATAATAACTTATATTTCCGTGTAGAGAGATGCCCTTCGCGGTATTCATTCAAAAATCTAGATTATATGAGATCTTTGCAAAAAAATTGGCAGAACAAGTTGCTGTTAATCATAGGAAAGCTTGGAAAAATTGGAGGAGATTCTGGAAGTCTTTAGACAATACTACTGTAACTTATATACGGAGGAGAATACCAAGTATATATCAGATAACTTCTAGAATTTTAATAAAGAAGGACCTGTGATTAAATTGACATCAGCACAGATCTCAATTTTAGAAAGGGATATTACTTGGGAGGAAACGGAGGTGGCTAATTTTTCTTTAGCTGTGGGCAAGGCTACAGGGCCTGATGGAATTCCTCTCGAATTCTATAGGATGTTTCGCCATATACTAAAGGAAGATATAATGTTGACACTTATGGAAGCACAGAAAGGTAGACCACCAGAGTCATGGAGACACTCTATTATTATGGCCTTCTTGAAAAAAGATAAACCATCTACTTTGCCGTCCTCCTATAGACCGATCTCTTTAATTAATGCCGATAGCAACTGTAACTTATATACGGAGGAAAATACCAAGTATATATCAGAAAACTTCCTGAATTTTAATAAAGAAGGACCTGTGATTAATAAATTGACATCAGCACAGATCTCAATTTTAGAAAGGGATATTACTTGGGAGGAAACGGAGGTGGCTAATTTTTCTTTAGCTGTGGGCAAGGCTACAGGGCCTGATGGAATTCCTCTCGAATTCTATAGGATGTTTCGCCATATACTAAAGGAAGATATAATGTTGACACTTATGGAAGCACAGAAAGGTAGACCACCAGAGTCATTATGGCCTTCTTGAAAAAAGATAAACCATCTACTTTGCCGTCCTCCTATAGACCGATCTCTTTAATTAATGCCGATAGCAAGATCTATTAGAAGATTCTCGCCACTAGAATATCTGCTATAAAACCATCTATAGTGGAGAAGTGTGGCTCACTGGTTAGAGGAGGCAGACCCTGAAGCAGAGGTCAGACCCGGGACCAGGGTTCAATTCCCGACGCGGCAGGATCCTGAGCCCAAATGTCCACGGACTCGATAATTCTCGCTTCGGTGCCTACTCGAATCACGGGTTCACACTCTGCAACTCTGGGCAATAGCTTGCTTAATCTCCACTAGGGCCCCCCCCGCGGCGGGATGCCTGGCTTTCACCTTGGGGATGCCCAGTAGGGGTTATCTCACAGGGAAAAGCCAGGACGGGTTCCCAAAGCAAGTGCCTTGAGACCTTGTGGTGATAAGGCGCTATATAAGAACCTTTGACATTTGACATTTGACATTATAGTCTCTAACTTCCAGCATGGCTTTATCCCTAATAGGGATACCACAGATCATATTCGCCGCCTTATTGCTCTCATGGATTGGGCTCAGGCGACGCGGACGCCCATGGGAATTACCCTGTTGGATGCCGAAAAGGCATTCGACAGGGTAACATGGTCATATTTATGGGATGTGATGACCCAGAAGGGCTTTGGCCCGAAGATGCTACAAGCTCTGAAAACGCTATATATCTCACAACTGCATCTATCAAAATATCAAGACAGGAATCAGCTCCCCTTTTGATATCTAGGGGAACCCGACAAGGCTGTCCATGCTCTCCACTTTTATTTGCCCATTATATTGATGTTTTTTTAAATAAATTGAACTCCGCCAAAAATATAGACCCAATTATAATTTCAGGGATGAAGTATAGAGCATTGGTGTATGCAGATGACATTGTAGTAGTGACAACAAACATTCAGAAAACTATCCCAGTTATAGAAGATTTGGCAACTAAATTTGGCTCCTTCTCTGGCTATAAATTAAACATTTCTAAAACTCAAATATTACATTTAGGGGGGCGTGGCTAGCAGCCAAGCATGGTGGCTGTGTAACATAGGAGCTCTGTGACCGAAGCGGCCCCATTCATAAATCCGTACCTCAAATCCGCCACAAAGCAGCCTCTGGAGGCTGATCCCGAAGTCGGAACCTGAGCGGCACCGTCCGGTGCAATTCCGGTGAATTTCTGATGCCCAGAACATCAGAGGCCGTACAGTGTCCGGTGAGGCCTAAACACATCCCAGCAGCACCGGTCTCGGGTAATCGTATGCCCGAGCGGAAGTGAAGGCACAGCGGAGACGGCGACCGGAACTCAGCCCAGACTCCAGTGGCGAAGAGAAGCGTCTGGGAAACACACTCCGGGACACAGGGGCGGTAAATATACGTTGTACACCCGCGCCCAGCCAGAGGAGTCTAACGCACCCGCCGGCCGCTCAATTGCAAAAACGCAACGGAGGCACAGATCGAGAACCGCCATTGCAAACTGGGCACACAGCCTTGGTTGCAGAGAGCGACCGGACGGGGGCTCTCTCTTCACACGGCATCCGCCGCGGGCGCTGTGGGCACCCCCCCCCCCCCGCTGACCATAGCCGAGAAGCAAGCACGCACAGGACCTGAGAGGAGTGGGCGTCCCGCTGAGTGAAGGAAATACCCATCCACTAGACTGTCCTGAACAGCCCATGCCCACAATACACAGCCAGGCTGCGGGGAAAACACAAGAAAAACGGGTGGAGCTCCGGTTCATGCAGCAGGCTACAGAGGCCAGTGGGGGAGCAAGAGGATAAACTCTGCTTGAGGGCCTATAGGAAAGAACACGAAGAGGAACTGTATGGGGGCCCTGTAGGGGGTGACAAAGAGTCACTACGCGAGGCCCTGGGTTGATAGTGTCATACCAGCTGCCTCCAGTGCGGTGGGCTTCATAATTCCAGTGACGGAGGAAGCGCGGGGTGAGCGACTCCCACCGGTGAGGCCATACCTGCAACCTCTAGAAGAGACGGGCCTACAGTCTCTGTATGGCTGCAGTGACACTATACTATACACGGAGGTCTTAGCGCCTCATTCAAGGCCATACCTGAATATTTCTAATCATAGCGGCTGTGACGCGGAGTGACAGTATAAGTACAGGTACTGGTGAGGAGCCACCCGCAACTTGAGGATTCACCGTACCGACTATCATGTCAAGCAGAGGGCCCAGAAATACCATGACAAGTCAGGCTGGACAAATATGCCTATGATAAAGGCAACCCGCCACAGACAGAAGGACGCACCTCCACAGGGAAAGGCGTGGAGGGAGAGGGGGCCAAGAAAGTGACGTTAGACGATATAATGCAGACCCTGTCAAGCGTACAGACAACGGTGGGGTCAATATCCACAGACGTGAACCTACTGCGGGCGGACTTTCGCAAAATGACGGAGCGGGTTGCGCAAGTGGAAGTGGTCACGAAGTCCCTGATTGAAGATACCTCGGAGTTGCAACTGGCGATGGAGCGAATTCAAGCAGTCAATAAACAACAGCAAGACAAGCTGGATGATCAGGAGGGGCGCTCGAGACGGAATAACGTACAAATTTTGGGAGTGCCGGAATCAGAAGGCAAAAGAGCAATGGACCTGTATGTCGAGGAGCTGATCAAAACCAAGTTGCAACCCAAAGGACTGTCGAATTTTTTCTCTGTGGAAAGAGCGCATAGAGTGCCCGGAGGGATGCCTAAGCCGGGTGCGGCACCACGACCAGTGCTAGCCAGACTATTCAATTTTAGAGACAGAGGGATGCGATACTCCAGGCAGCGAGGATTTCACCACCGATCAAGATTCAAAACTCGACACTTGCCTTTTTCCCAGACTACACGGCGGAAGTGGCCCGTCGTCGGAAAACTTTCACGGAGGTCAAGAAAGCACTAAGAGCAAAAGAACTACCTTACTCGATGCTGTTCCCGGCGAGGCTAAGAATAGTCGACAACAACAAGACATGGTTCTTCGACACACCTGAGGCCGTGCAAGACTGGCTGGAGGGCTAGCGACCAGTGGGAGCGCCCCGCCGCAACAACAAGGGCCAACGGAACCAACAACACAAGCTCCTCACAGAAACACAGACGTCGGGGCGCGATAACTTGGAAGACCCGTCGGAGATGGGTTCTGAACATGGCGAACTCAGTCGGACTCGTAATAGACCAGCTCAAGGGGATACAATGGCTGTCATCTGCTGCGAGGGGCGTGTTGCCCTTGGATTCTGACCGGGAGAGGCTAAGGAGGGCAGATGGGGCCGCTGCCATCATGGGACTCCTTACCCCCGCAAGCAAGTACAATGGTTTGGGACAGGGATAAGCACTCTGCTAAGTTGGGGAGGCGGGCGGTTATAGGTCCGTGGAGCAGGGAGGCAGGGAGATGCGTTGAGGGGGGGTAGTTTGATTGTTGTTGTTCATATTTCACACGTTATGGCACGATACGACGAGATATTAATACACACCACTCGACGAGGCGGCAGAGGTATTATACTGTTGGGAGAGACAGGACTAGTCACACCCAAACCACTCCACTATGTCACAAAACTCACACTCCACCCCTCATGATGGCTTGATGCGGAGAACCACGGTTCCGCCCCTAAGAATGTTGACATGGAATGTCCGAGGGCTGGGAGACAGAATCAAGAGCGGGCTGGTGCTGCAGGCTATCAAACGACAGGGCCTGGCACTAGTCCTACTGCAGGAAACACATCTCACGGGGAGGACATGTCAGGCACTAGACCGACGGGGCTACAGAATGGTAGCACACTCTGAATTCACATCTGGCTCCAGGGGGACGGGTATTCTGCTGAAGAAGACCTCCCCGTTCATTCTCTTGCAACACAAAATAGATGACCAGGGACGCTTTGCAGCGATCCATGGGCAATGGGTAGGCCGGCTTTTAAATGTGGTATCAGTTTATATACCACCGGCACTTCAAACGGTAGCCCTACCAGCATTGGGAGAATTCTTGCTGGATCTTCCGGAAGGGGACATCATTGTTGGGGGAGACTTCAACTCAGTGGCGGACCCAATATTAGATACATTTCCGGCGCGCACTCATGCGCCTGGTCCCTCAAGCTTCCAGGGTTTCTTAACAGCATAGGGCCTAGCAGATATTTGGAGACACAAACACTCCACTGCGACACAGTATACCTATCACTCGACAGTACACAATAGTCTGTCCCGTACAGACTACTTTCTGTTGTTGGGAAATGGGATGCACAAAGTTGACACCATAGAAATACTCCATAGGGGCATATCAGACCATTCACCCAAAGTACTGACTCTCTCCTGCCAGGAGAAGACTAGGAGGAGAGTATACCCCATCTACCCTAATTTCCTGAAAATCCCCAAAATAAAAAAAGACCTTAAGAAAGCGACCAAATTTTACTTCGCTGAAAATGAAGCATCAGTGGCCTCTCCCTCGATTCTTTGGGAAGCATACAAAACAGTCCTTCGTGGACAAGTGATGGCCTCCATTACGGGGCACAAGAGGGCACAACGGAGGGAACTCTCAGAGCTAGAAGTATCCCTGCACACGGCAAACGTAGCCCATATGGCGGACCCCGCGGCAGACTCAGCGCACATTCTGCAGTTACACCAGCAGCGGTATAGGGACCACATCCGCCTGCAAGTCCTTGATAATATCTCGGCTACAACTCACAGGGTCTACGACGTGGGAGATAAAGCCAGAAAGATGTTAGCTTGGTTAGAAAAAAAGGGGGGGAGCAATAGAGCCATACAGCAATTATACACTACTGAGGGACAACCACAGGCGCACCCCGAGGAGATTGTGAACATACTGGCAGATCACTTTGAGAGGGTATATACCCCTGACTATGAGGTCACGGAAAGCGCAGCCCTAGACTCCCTTAACCACATAGTGACCAGGACACTTCCACAGGCGGCAGTCCAGGATTTGGAAGCTGACCTCACTATAGATGAAATACAACTAGCTATACGGGCGATACAATCCGGAAAAGCCATGGGCCCCAGTGGGATCCCCATGGAATGGTATAAACTCATGTCGGGTACACTCAGCCCACCGCTGCTGGCTATGTACACGGAAAGTCTCACGAAGGCGGAACTCCCGCGGGATCAGCGAACGTCCGCGATAGTGGCAATACCGAAACCTAGTAAACCTCCGACAAACTGCACGTCATACCGCCCTATCTCTCTTATCAATGCGGAAGCGAAGATTCTCGTGAAACTGTTAGCCACTAGATTGATGGCCCATCTCCCACTATTGATCCACCCTGATCAATCAGGTTTTATGCCACACTGGAGCACCGCTTTCAATCTCAGACAAGTACATGGGGTGCCGGCGCGAGCTCCGTTATTACTAGAACGAGCTGTCATCCTTTCATTGGACGCTAGAATGGCGTTTGACATGGTGGAATGGGGGCACTTATTCGCAGTACTGACACACATGGGATTTGGCCCCAAATTCATAGCCTGGATACGCCTTCTATACGCCAATCCCGTTGCTCCTATTGTAGCCAATGGTCACATTTCGCGCACAATCCAACTGGCGCGGGGGACCCGACAGGGATGTCCCCTTTCGCCCCTGTTGTTTGCCCTGGTATTAGAACCGCAGGCGGCACTGATTAGAAGTACAACTTTATTGAAAGGCATTAGCTGGAAAGAGGGGTGGGAAGATCGCGTGTCATTATACGCCGACGATATGTTGGTGTATCTGACGGATCCAGAAAGGAGGGTACCGGCACTAATGGCGCTGTGCGACGCATATGGGACGACGTCGGGATACACGCTGAATTGGTCAAAGTCGGTCCTATATGTTCTGAAGGGGCCGGCGCCCGCGCTTGACATGGAATGCCCGCTCATGAGGGCCACGACCTCCTTCAAATATCTTGGTATATATATCACTGGTAGTCAGACGGAATTCTATGACAAAAACCTGAAACCACCACTGGACCGACTACGAAACGATGTGAAGCATTGGGCGCTGTTGCCACTTACACTTCTTGGTAGAGCAGCACTCTACAAAATGATGGTCCTCCCAAGGTTCCTTTATGCCCTGGAAAACTCATCTTACCCAGTCACACCACAATACTTTCAACAGGTGACGACATTGGTGTCTAACCTGCTATGGAATAACCGACCTGCGCGTATTGCCCATACCAAACTGAATAGAAGTTGGTATGAGGGAGTGATTGCATTGCCAAACCTGCAATTGTACTACTGGGCAGCCTAACTCAAAATCATTAACCAATGGATTCATGCACCCCTGGATGATCCAGCCTACAGGGCTGACTGGATCCAGATAGGAGAGGCAGCATGCTTTCAACGCTCTATAACAAAGGTCAGGTGGTGAGGTTGTTTAATCCAACGAAACAAAGGACCGCGATATGGCACATAGCATAGGCAAAGTTGGGCTGGAAGGGAACAATCACAAAACTCACCCCACTCTGGGACACCAAGGCGTTGGGGCAATTGAGAAGGAGTAAGGGGTTTACTCAATGGGACAACATAGGGATATCCACGGTGGGAGACTTATGGGACAAGGGAACAGTGATCCCATTCACCCAACTCCAGCAACAGTATGATTTGGGTCCGACTGAAACCTATAGATACGTGCGGAGCAGACACGCACTACTGCAGGCAATACCAGCAGATACTGACGTCCCGGAGTCCTCCCCATTGGAAGATAGACTACTCACTGACTACATGCAACATAGTGCCACTTCCCTTACCTATAAAAAACTATTAAATAACCTCGCAGGCCCCACACTGAAACTGCGCGAAAGGTGGGTGGAGGAACTGGGCAATATGGATGATGCGGAATGGAACGAAGCGCTGGCGTCCCCAAGGGAGGTGGGTATCTCGGCTAGATTCAGGCTCGTACAATTAAAAATCCTACATCGCATATATTATACTAGAACCACATTACACAAACTCCAGAGGGCACCGCATCCCTATTGTCTTCGGAACTGTGGTGAAGAAGGTACCTTGTTCCATACCCTCTGGGACTGCCCATTCATAGCAGCCTACTGGCGTCAAGTGATGCGCACGATTTCACAAACACTAAAGGTGTCACTGACTCCAGAGCCACGTAAATGTATTTTGAATATTTGGGATCCAAATGACTTGTCCAGGTATGGTTTAATATGGGGTACATTGGCCCTTATGGTGGCGATGCGAGATATTGCACAAAAATGGGGCGCTGCAGAACTACCCACATTGACGCAATGGAGCAGGAACATGGACTTATTGATGTTTACTGAAAGGGCGGTATATGTATCTAGGGCTTGCATATAGGGGGAAACTGTGTGACCCGCTGCCAGACGATGATGACGCCAGCTCAGACGAAGAAGAGGAGGGGGAGTGGGACTGTGACAATTGAACTGCTAGCCGTAATAGATTACATAATGGACTGCCTCTCGTGGTACTGTATTTGTTAACCCCGATTATGTGCAACTGTATACTTAGATCTTCACAAAACTATTGTCGTACTGATTGTCAACGTGCATGGTTACTACACTGAAAATAATAAAAATTGTTTAAAAAAAAAATATATTACATTCAGCAGAAGACTTATTGCCTCCTACTCAATTTAAAACGGTGACGGAGGCTACATATCTAGGAATTAAGATCGGTACTCCATTGTCTGATATTCCGTGCAAAAATTTTAAATCAGTCCTAAAAAAAACTAACTTAATGTTGGAAGGAATAGACCACCTTCATTTCTCACTAACTGGCCGGGCTAATACACTAAAAATGGTGGTCCTCCCCAAGTTTTTATATATGTTTTGAGCCATACCGTTTGAATTTCCTACCATTTGCTTTAAAGAGTTAGAGGAAATGTCTGCTAGGCTCTTATGGAGCTATAGACGACATAGACGCGCATATAAAAAAATGATTTTACAGAAAGAAAGAGGAGGGTGGGGTATTCCCTACTTTCTGTATTATTATTTTGCTGCTGTATTACAGTTTATGGGTCCATTAGTGATCGGTGATAAAGCAAGTGTAGCTCCGTGCCACTCTCCTTCTATTTACGAATTCGCTATGGGAAAGGAGTGCAGAGCTTGTCTAACCAAAATAATTGAACCGAGCTATTTCAAAAAGACGAGATTCGAGGTTTTAAGAACAGCATACAGGGTATGGAGATTAATTAAACGTCAAATAGGAATCCCGAATGTGACATTATATACACCTTTTGATGCCTCACACATTTTACCAGTAATATGGCAAGACAACGTGATGTCTAGATGGCGGGTGAAGGGTATTTGTTGGCTTGGTGATATAATCTCTCACGGGTCTCTTCTGCCTTTTAAGGATTTACAGGATAAATTCAAGCTGTCCGGCTCGGATTACTTTAAGTATCTGCAAATTCATAGCTATGTCAATAAATTGAAATCATCCCTAGATAGAATCCCTATTATTGACTGCTTGCATAAAAGAACCTCAATTGGTCTGTATTATAAATTGTTGCTTGAAGCTTGTCCTGATGATCTGGAGCTGATTCAAAAAAAATGGGTGGCTAAATTGGAATTAGAATCAGTTAATTTAGAGGAATCAATTAAATTAGCCAATGACATTTTAATTACAGGACGCTCTAGATCACAACATTATATGTTAATTTTCAATCTGTATTACACTCTCAGCAAAATGGCGAAGTGGCAGACTGTAGTAGGAACATCTTGTTGCAGATGCGGGGAGTTCGCTGCAAATGAAATACATATGTTTTTTATGTCCAAAACTGAGGGATCTATTTATTGCTATTGAAAAATTCTTGACTATTGTGCTGCAGTCGGCAGTTCTTATTACAGGGGAATTAGTTTTGATTGGGGTAACATCTGACGGTAGCTTATAGAAGCAAAACAATTTTCTTTATCTGTATGGCGGTTGTTCGATCCTGCATTACTCGAGAATGGATTAGCAGCACTCCCCCTTCATTCGAGACCTGGCGGGCGGTATTATTTGCTAAATATAATCTTAAGACGGCTATATATAAGACTAAGGGGAGGAAAAAGAAGGACATGGGCCTGAAAATTTGGGCACCGTTGAAGAACTGGACTAAACGATAAAAATTCAGTTGCGTTACCTTGTGGCTGTATGTAGTATCTGGAAACTGTAAATTATGAACTATACTTTGTAAATTTTTGGTAATAATCCACTTGTCTATATCTCTCTGTTTCTCTTTTTATTTGAATACTATGGTTTAATGAACTGCTCTATTTCTTGTACTTGCCTGTATAAAAATACTAAATGCTTAATAAAAATTTTAAAAAATTAAAAATAAATCTTACTTCATAGTGTATATGACATACAGTAGTTCTTTGATGGTTTCAAGACTTGTGCATTAGAGAGGAAGTAGTTCTGTACCTGCAGTGCAAAACTGTGTGTCGAGGTGATTTGGAGGGAGTGCACTACAATCCTTTAAGACTCACATTGCTATAACTGAGAAACGTATCTTACAATGTCCCCGTTCGAGGACCCAGCATCATAAGAGAACAAAACACAAGCTAGCACCCACTTCCACCGGTCATTCATCCACTGAATCTACTGAAATGTAAATGGATTATGGGACCAGGTCAAACAAGGTGTTATATCTGAATTCCCACAATGCCACTGGCTAGTTTTACTGATATTCCCCAAAATGTATATTCACATTATAAGAAAAAAATTCTAGTCTATGGGAAGAGTTGCATACTCCTTGCTAGCTCACATCAGATTCACAAGATGGTCATGGGAGGTTGCCATTTATGCCTATAAATCAGTGCTCTTCAACATAACATAGTATCCTGTATGGAAAACAGACCACAAGGAATACTATGTTATGTCTCAGGAATGTGGGGACATTTGGAGGTAAAAAAAACTGTGTCTATACTCCCCCCACACACACTATTATGAACGTGGCATGCCAATTTTGATGGCTTTAATGACATGAAGGATGTGACAAACCAGGGCAAAGACTTGGTCAGATTACTCACCTTATGAATCTTGCCCAGTTCGCTAATGTGATGTCGGTGAGAGCTGTATGGAGGATGTACCATAGCAAAGATATTCACTCCTCATTCCACTCCAATGTGCACCACACTCTTGCCAGACTGGACTGCTTTTTCATTCCACAGGAGTATGTGTGCATAGCCAAAATGACAAGAGTTCTTAACCTGAGGTAAAGCAGATAATTCACCACTATTGCTTTTACTATGTAGTCGAGATGGGGATCCCAAGAAGATATAGAGACGATATGCATGGGAACTACATGACACATCCCCGGTACAGCATTTAAAAATGGTCACCAGTCAATAGTTTAGCGAGAATGAAGGCACAGTAAACTCGAGGCTTACCACGCGGGAAGCATACCAAACAGTTGGCCATGTCCCAGATTGTCTTTAAGAAACAATCCTGATTCAAGACCGTCAAAGAATTAGAGAAAGGATCTTAGAGGTAGATATGAAAGCACAATAATAATAATAATAATAATCCACATTTGTAAAGCGCACAATCACCCGTTAGGGTCTCTAGGCGCTGGGGGCAGTCGGGAAGATTAAGCAAGCTATTGCCCAGAGTCACATGGTGCTGGGCTAACCTGCCGCCGGAGCCGGGGATCGAACCGTGATCCCCAGATTCCAAAGTCAGTCGCCCTGGCCGCGGCGCCACACCTCTCCATTACACTTAGATGGAGATACTGACAGAACGCAGATACTGATCAAGAACATATATAAAGAGCTGGTCACATATGCAGTCAAAAAGCACTTTTTTGGTATTAGAAAAATAAATAATAAACAACAGTGGAAATAATGCAGGCAAACTGATAGCTCGGCTAAGCAGAAAGGAAAAGACATCTAGATCGATGGGTAAGATCGTAAACGACAAGGACTGTACACAAAGGCCTGATGATAACAAGGCTAACAAACGCAGGCCATGTCATAAGACACTTTACAGCCTGAAATACCAGGCTGATTATTCGGAAATAAAACATTTTCCAGACGTTCTTGGTACTTCTGAATTGAGAAGTAGAGATAAGAGTAAGCATAATGCACTATTGAAAATGGAAGAAATAGCATCAGCCAGAAGTCACCTAAGGTTGGTTAAGGTTCCTAGCCTTAATGACCTCCTGATTGAAGTTCCAAACTTCTCCTGCATATTCTTATCCACCAATTACTGCAATTGTTCAAGGGCACAAGGGAAGGAAGGGTTATGTCACCTGACTTGCCCCAAGCTATGATAGTGCCAATCTGCAAAGAGAGTAAACTAGAAATATGTCAGTCATGTTGCCCAATCTTACTCATAAATATTGAGTTAAAAATCCCAGCAAGATTGCTTGCCAATAGGATGCTGCCTCACCTTTCAGTCTCGGTGCACCGGGCCCAGTCAGGATTTATGCCACACGGAGCTTTCAGACTGAACCTCTGCCATCTTGCGGTCTAGACCAGTGTTTTACAAACTGTGGGACCCTAGATGATTTGTGGTGGGTGGTAGAAGTCCAAGTAATAAATAAATGCCTTTAAATTCTGTATTTATCTTGTCACATTTGCTGTGTTTCAAGAAAGAGGTCAAAGGTCAGACTATCTTCAGTCAAATTGCTTCTTATTTTTTAACATGGGGATTGGTGTTTACAAACTCCTGTCACTTTGCAGTCAGAGAAAGATAAGTCAATCATATGACTATCTTCCTGGGGTACATAGTGTGTGAACGGAGAGGCTGTATGATGTCATTGTTTGTAGCAGAACAAAATGTAAATAACTGTAAATGAACTGTACACATTCAGCATCTTGCACAACAAAGCACTTTTTTGGGAATTCTGAAGTAATGGCAACGAGGATTTTAATAGGACAAAACAAATCACAACAGTTTACTTAATGATGCACAAATGAAAAATACTCACTGAATCCCGATTTCCACACATTATCATTTGTGTGCAATATAGTTTTATAAGTAAAACTGTATGTGTGTGCAAATCTAGTGGTCATTTTAATGAAATTCGTGCTGACTGTAAATTACACTACCCTGACACATGATGCTTTAGTTACATTAAAAAATCAGAAGCTTCATGTCCATTAAGGCTAGATGGTTCTCGAAAGATTGTCATTCTACAAAATAGGTCGTGGTTCTAAAAAGTTGGGAAGCATTGGTCTGGGCTACACTAAAAATGATAATGGCCCACTGGTGGTATGGTCACTTGATGCCGAAAAAGCATTTGACTTGGAAAGGAGAACCTTGTTTGGGGTCCTGTGTGCACGGGTCCTGGGTCCCACGCGTTATTTTGTGGGTCTCTCAGTTGTATAATAACCTGAGTATCAAGAATGTTTACCCTTTGTAGGGGGACTAGGCAGTGCTTGGTGAGATGGGCTTGAAATACATAGGGATTCAGAAGATGGAATGGCACAGATAACGGCATATCTCTTGATGTACTGCTTTATTGGCCAACCTACACTTCTCTACACCTTGAATAATAGAAATATGTGTTTAGTTTCACAAATATTCAAGTTATACCATCAACTGGGGCAAATCCACTCTTCACCTATTTTATCACCAGACATGGGACCTGGGTGGAGGGGTCCAGAGACACAGTACCCCAAGGAGGAATGGGTTTTTGGGGACAGAAATCACCAGGGCCCAAAAGGACTTTTACCAACAAAATCCATCTCTCCTCCTATGAAGGTTCAGCAGTGTCACAGTACATAGGGACACGCCTCACAGTCTCAATTGGGCAAACCTACTAAATACAAATGATAATGCTTTCCAAATCTCTTTATAGTATAAAAAACACCCCATTTCAACCCCAGAAGCTTTCTTCTAAGAGACTGAACATCCATTACATAGGTTACTGTGGGGGTCCAAAACTCCTCATATAGCCCTCGACAAGCACAGCCCTACCACCTCTCAATTTGGCAGTTTTAAATGAGTGTCAGCCTGTACTGTATAGACAGGCCATGCACCCCAAAGACTTACATACATTACTTTTATTATGGGAAGAGTCCAAATGGCTTACCTACTGATAGAACTGTGGTACTAGATCCATATTGGCTGAGATGTCCAGAGTGTTAGGCTGGGATTCATTTTTTTTAAACTCCTCTGTGGGCATCCACAACCATCAAAGAACTAGCACAACTAGAAGAGTATATAGCTATGGGTGTCTGCACGCATTACACCTTCTTCCAGACTATAAATGGGGTTCAATTAAGAGTTGGGTGGAGCGAATATCCAGTGTGGCATTCTGCTTCGCCTGATCACGAATGCCCCATTGTTCTGGCGCCTGTTTTCATGGGTGTGGAAACACTGGGCCATGAGTTTACAGCCCCAAGCCTGCGGCTAGTAAAATCACCTGAAACTTCGGCTGTAACACCAACTAATCCTCAGACCGAGCCCAGCCCGATCGCCTTCTATGGCTTGGGGGGGAACATGCAATGACTCATCTTCACACAACTACCAGAACAGTTCTTCCTCTTCAGGCCTTCCCTCCCTTACCAACATCTCTTCCTCCAGCCCTGCCCTTCATAGAAGACCCTGGTCCCAGAACAACCATCTAATGTTATTTAAAATCTGACTTGTGCGGTCTTATTGTTTCCTATTTCTTCTTTTGAGGTGACCATTTGAAGTTAGGGGGGTTTGGGAGGAGAGCTCTTGTGGGGGGGATTTCTTCTGAAATGTGCCTTTGATACTATTTTGTAAGTAGTGTATGCTATGGATAAACCAATAAAATGTATCTGGGGAAAAAATCTGACTCTACAGTGGTGAAGATTTCTCTAAACTGTAAAGCATATGTAAGTATTTGTTTTTAATTATCACATAATAATGCAATACAGCGCACCTGCTTATTTTATTTGAACTTGTGTGTGCACGAGGAAAATGCATTGTTAAATCAGTTGATGTTAATTGTTTAAAGTAGGTCAGGGTCTTGTTTGATATCCTGCTCGTCTTTCCACTTTCACTTCCGTTTACTGCAGAATAGGGTCATATAAAGGTTAGCGGCCGGTAACCACCAGCTAAAGGAAGGTGTGTGATAGCTGTGTGGTCTGCCGTGGCAGCAGAGCAGCTAGCGGGTGGCTGGGGCACTTGTCAGGCGCCCTGACTGATTACAGGCTTTCAGGATGTGTGTGTGCAAGACACCCGGCCCACCACGAGAACTGCGAAGTGTGTGCACATCATCCGTAGCTTTTGTAAGGCAGTAGTGAAAGAGCACATAGTGATATCAGAACAGGCGTGTACACAAGGCTGGCAAATGCCTTCTCTGTAAAAACACGTTAGAATTGCATCAGCTCTTCGTTTTTTTTTCTGAAGCGGTTTCGACATGAACCAGACAGAGCACATCACCCTTGACATGGGATGCCAGTCCCCTAATACTTGAGTAAAGGCGACCCAGGGGCAGTGGCAGCTGGTGACCTATAAAAGTGGTGAGGCGTAATCCTTGATTCACATTCCAGTGAGCTTCTTCTTGATTTGTTCTCTCACACATTCTTGCACTAAGGGCCTCGTTTACAAAGATGTGGCATAGGACAGTGCAGCAAGTCTTTTTGCTGCCCTAACCCGCGCCAAATCGAAAGGGCAGGAATGCATCCTATCTATGAGATACAGCGCATTCCTGTTGTTTCGGTCGACACACAATTTGGTGCTTAGCGCCAACACGGCACCCTTGTTCTGCGTTGTTGGCAGGATTGTTTTTGTGCAGGAAGAGACACCTTGCTGCACAAAAATGATCCATGGAGGTGTTGTCCTCGTTCTATGTGTGATGAAAAATTTCTCCTCGTAACGCCTGCTCCCGGTAGGAGTATGGTTTTGACGCTGCCCTACGTTTACGTGACTTTGTAAATCTGGGGCCGTTTAAAAATTCATGGGTGTTGCGTGGGAGCACCTCCTTGACACGGAATAAGGCATGCAGCACTTTGTCCTGCCTTGTTTTACTGCATATATACGAGGCCATGCAAAGCCATACAAAGTGGCTTTGGGTCACCTCATAGATATGATTGAGAGGCCTGCGCCACCAAAGCCTCTAATAAAGGGACCCTACAGTAGCGCAGGCCTCTTGTAAATAACCTCTAAGTGTACTATCTCACTTTGATGCACTCAGTCTCACTAATTCACACAGTCTCACTCATTCTTCTCTGACCCACTCTGCCTCAATCATGCTGAATTACTAAGTCTTACTGTGCCTCACACACAGTAACACACAGTTACACTCACTGTCATACTCCCTCACTCGTATTCATTCACATAAACTCATCCTTACTGCCATTCATTCTCTCACTCTAGCTTACTCCTTCACTGACTCTCTCTGACTTTAACTGAATCACATAGTCACACAGATATGCTCCCAGTGCTGGAATGGCGCAGGCACCTTGATGCACCTGTGTCAGCAATCAAACAAGCTGCCTCAGTTTGTTGCTGCACCCGAAGCAGGCCTGCATATTATTTTTATTGCACCTAGAGTAATTAATTATTCACTCTTGGTACAATAAAAATAGACCACAAAACAAGGAGGGATTAGTGTAGGTGTGGAGCCCATAAAGGAGAGCTGCCACTGGTCCAGGGACATCCATCCGGGAAACCAATCAATCCACTCAATGATCCACCCTTTCACTTATACACCCCCTTACAATCATCCATCCATCCTTTCACTTATCCATCCACCCTTTTGTTCCATCTATCCATCCTTTCACTTCATGCCTCCATCATCCTCCCTTTGGCTAATCCATCTATCCACCATTTCACTCAGCCATCCATCCTTACACCCATCCATCGACTCATACATCCACCCATTTACCCTTTTCACTTCCTCAATTCACTCTTTCACTCATCCGTCCATCCTTCCTTACATCCAGACATCCATCTACCCTGCCTTTTACTCATCCATACATTGTTTTACTCATCCACCTTTACATACACCCTTTCACTCATCCATCCTTTCACTCATCCATCCTTTCACTCATTCTTCCATCCATCCATCCTATCTCTCATTGTCCATCTATCCACCCTTTCACTCATCCATCTATCCTTACACCTATCCATCAACCCTTCATCCCATTCATCCATTCAATCATGCACCCACTCATACATCCCTCCATTTACCCTTTCACTCAGCCATCCAACCTTTCACTCACCTACTCATCCATCAATTCACTCACTCATTCATCCTTTCATCCAGACATCCATCTCCTCTGACTCCCAATCATCCATTCATCTTTACATACACGTTTTCACTCATCCATCCTTTCGCTCATCCAGCGATATTTTCCCTCTATCCATTCATTCACTCATCCATCCTTTTAAACTTCCATTGAGCCATCCTTTCACTCATTCTTCCATCCATCCTTTTTCTCATCATCCATTGATATATCCTTTCGCTCCTCCATCCATCTATCCATCCATCTTGCTGTCTGAAAATTGCACCAGGAGGTCAGCATATTTCTGAGGGGCCCAACTTCTTGGCGGCTAGACAGCCTCCACCCTGTGAAAAGAGTGGGGAGGCACCCTGGACCCATGTGTACCCTCGGCTTGTACCCTGGACATACATCTGTACAGTAAGCCAGCTCTGTGGGCTAAGCGTGAATGCAATAGTCTGTAGATCACAGCTTTAAATACAGCTAGTCTTGGGTTAGACTAGTACACTTTGTTGAAGTCTCATATCGTCGTATGGGTAAGGGAAAACTGTGAACACCAGGCATCTGAAGGCAAAACCAGAAGGCCCTGGCCCAGGACTGCCCCAACTCTCCACAGAGTTCCCGGACAGGAGACAAAGTTAAAGCAGTTTCAAACGCCTAAAAGAGAGTGACATGGACAGCAGGCACACAGTTAGTGTAGTATAGCTCTCTACTTACACAGCTTGGAGGGTGGAGTGGTCTGCTACTTTTACTTTGCAGTTTTAGATCTGATTGGTAAGGAATAAAAAAAGACTGCTGAAGGTATGAATAATAATCATGAGTAATGAGATGAAGTGAATAATCAAGATGGTATAAACAATAGAGAAGATAAATCTGTGGCAGAAGAGAACCTGGGAGGAAGGAAAATAGTCTCTGTAGATGTAAATATTACCAAACCAGCTTGAAATGTGACAGCACTTCTACCTACTCTCAATGTAGCCATGGGTTTTAGGTAGACAGATGTAACACTTCCAACTCTCTGGAATTCTTAACTCTTAACTTTGGGGGATGATTCTTAACTTCCCCAAAGTCACGCATAACTATTTGCAAACAGTATTTTACAACCAGTGTTTTGTTCATTGGAGCCATAATTCCTGCATTTGCAGAATTCCAGTCAGAAACTTTGTAGAGATAAAATGTTGTGGATGACTTTCTTAATTTTTGAGCACAGTCTAAGGGACTTTTAAAAATAAAATATCCATTAGGGAAAAGTGCACATTAACAGACAAGACAGCTCAATTGTGTCTTTCTAGCCACTTCAATGATTGTAGGTAATGTTTTATTTAAGGCTCTTAGTTTTATGGTATTTGTTTTTTTAACATTTCCATCTGTATTTACCCATATTTATTTTTTGGCCATCTTATTGCTATTCATTCATATTTATTTTGTGTTTTGAGAAGAAATGGAGTCATAAAATGGTATATTTCTACATTTATTTAACTGATAAACATGCACTCCTACTTTGAGTCTGTGGTGTTTTAGCAAATTAAGAAGCCAAATTTAGAAAAACACTACACCCATAGATAAATATTAGCATTACATACAAAAATATGTTATCATATGCTTGTATTTAAGGAAATCTCATCCGGTTTTTAACTGCTCATTATGTCTATCTAGTCAGCTGTTTGCCAGGAATTCTAAACGACAGCATGGAGAGTCTTTCACAAGAAGCACAGTTTTCACTATTTTTCTGCTTTTAAAATAAATACAGACAGGAACCACATTATTTTCTGCCTGTATTTATCTGTAAAACTCAGTAAAAATGTAAAACTGGGATCCTTATTAATATTTTATGCCTTCTCCCTCCCAAAAACACATTTCAGCAAGCCCACCTAGATCACATTATGAAAAACACTGTTTAACTCAAAATTTATATAAAGACAAAACTTTACTAGTACACAAATTTCTGATTCAAAATAATTAATACATTCATAATTTCTTTTTTTTAATTGAACCCAATTTTGTCATATATATATTTATTTTACAGTTAAGTGAAATGCACCCACTGCCACATTTCATGTCATACATTTCCATTATATACAAGGACTTTTGGACAAATTTTGGTACTCTCTGTGCCCTCTGGCGGTGCGGAACGTGGAAACAGCAGAACCCGTGATGAAGGTCTTGGACAGACCGAAACGTGTAGGGCTGCTGGGTTTGTTTTGAAAATGCTGCTGCCAATAAATTAACGAAATTGGATGTAAACTGTACCCACGAGTGCGAGTGGATCTGTTTCTTAAAGGAAATACTTGGCTGATTGATATATATATGTATATATATATATATATATCCAAAACCAAAGCCTCCACGCTTTAAAGACGCCACTCCACCAAGGATCGGTTACACTGAGCCTTTATTAATGAAAACGGTAAAACCACACCCCTTCAATGACGTTTCCCTGACGCGTTTCGGTGCTGCTTGCACCTTAATCATAGGGAAGGGAGAGATGAAAAACGTGGCGCGCACTTCAACATATGCGACCCTTCTGGCATTCACTCTCCAGTGAGTGGCATGCCGGGAGTTGAAGTGCCGATTCTTCCCCTTCAGTGGGTGCCGTTCGTTTTCCAAGTTCAATTTTACTCCCAATCTGTGTACAAAATTCTTTCAAGCCCTCCAGTGGGCTGCAAGGCATGCCTGTCCGTTTCCCAATTCAAAGTCCTTGGTGCTGCGATGAGGCTAAAAACAGTTCCCAGCCCGCAGCCCTGATATGTCGGTGTGTCAGGCGGTGCATCCTTCACGGCCGGAGCAGCCGTGCAATATGTCCAAAACCAAAACCTCCACGCTTTAAAGACACCACTCCACCAAGGATCGGTTACACTGAGCCTTTATTAATGAAAACGGTAAAACCACACCCCTTCAATGACGTTTCCCTGACGCGTTTCGGTGCTGCTTGCACCTTAATCATAGGGAAGGGAGAGATGAAAAACATGGCGCGCACTTCAACATATGCAACCCTTCTGGCATTCACTCTCCAGTGAGTGGCATGCCAGGAGTTGAAGTGCCGATTCTTCCCCTTCAGTGGGTGCCGTTCGTTTCCCAAGTTCAATTTTACTCCCAATCTGTGTACAAAATTCTTTCAAGCCTCAAGCCCTCCAGTGGGCTGCAAGGCATGCCTGTCTGTTTCCCAATTCAAAGTCCTTGGTGCTGCGATGAGGCTAAAAACAGTTCCCAGCCCCGCAGCCCTGACATGGTATTGGTCAATAGTATGCATATGCGGAACCCACTGAGGGAATTATTTTATGGCAGACAAGACTTCACATCCCAGAATCCAGTAGGAGGGATCACGTGCTACAAAGCACCTAACAAAGCTTTACTACAAAGGAAAGCGTAACCTGCCTTGGCCGCATGTACATTTGTTTCCCCAGAAGAAAGTGCAGACAGCACTGAAACGCGTCGGGATTGCAAGTAAAAGTGACGGGACCTGACGCTCCCTGCGCATGCAATAAAACGATGGTTTGTAACCTACCTGCTTCCGAGTGATCCTTTTGCTGCAGAGCCTTTTGGAAAACAAAATTTACACACGACAGCTTCGTCGTGGAAAGGAGCACCGCCTTGACAGTGAAGGAGGGAGCCGTTGGAGGAAGGGGCCGTCTCGCTGTGACTATCACTGCTGAGTAATGGCGGGAGCAGGTTGCAGCATCAATGAAGGCAGTGTCAGAGAACGGGGCACACTGAAGTGCCTGAACAACGTGGTGGGTTTACTGTAGCCACCACGCACTTGGTCAATAGTATGCATATGCGGAACCCACTGAGGGAATTAGTTTATGGCAGACAAGACTTCACATCCCAGAATCCAGTAGGAGGGATCACGTGCTACAAAGCACCTAACGAAGCTTTACTACAAAGGAAAGCGTAACCTGCCTTGGCCGCATGTACATTTGTTTTCTCAGAAGAAAGTGCAGACAGCACTGAAATGCGTCGGGATTGCAAGTAAAAGTGACGGGACCTGACGCTCCCTGCGCATGCAATAAAACGATGGTTTGTAACCTACCTGCTTCCGAGTGATCCTTTTGCTGCAGAGCCTTTTGGAAGAATATATATATATATATATATATATATATATATATATATATATATATATATATATATATATATATATATATATATATTTCCACTGAATAAAACAAAGGTTAATGTGGAATGGGAGTTAGCTTTGGTTATAACACTCATACATATGTTGGAAAAACCTAACAAATTCACCTTAAAATCAAAGTTAAAGTGCATTTAGGGTTGAGAATTAAAACTGGAAAACACACTGAAATTTGCAAGTTATATTGTTGATTGCAAACCAATGCTTGTGCAACAAATGTATTGCTCATAACCTCAGCCTTGATGTGACAAATACAAGTACAAACGCCATAACTAATGTTTCAGGTGAGATTAGATATCGCATTGCTCTCAACACTATGACTGTGAGTGAACATCAACATTTAGTCCTTTCTGACTAATATCAAACGCCCACCCTGAATCCTTTGCATTATTTCTGCTTCTTCTTCCACAACATTCAGCGTGGGATAGTTCTATACAGATACAATGCTGTGAAATGAGGTATGATTCAGAATTCTACCGTTTATCAAGTTCCATATATCTAGTATGTGTAGAACCGAATATGTTAGTTCCTTGGCTCCTTCAAGAGGAATCCGTTCAGTTTCGACGAAAGTAACATATGATTTTAGAAGTTGCTTTTCACAGTTAGAATTATTGTCCAAACAAAATACCAAATGTTGAAACTGCACAGGCAGAAATTTTCCTAGATCGAGCAGGGTAATGCCACATTTTTCAGAAAGTAGTTTTTTTTTTGTTTTTTTTTGTTAGTCTTCATACTGCCAAAGAAAAAGCTCTTGATGGGATTACTCCAATCAATCCATGCCAACTATTTCCGACCCTTAGGTGAGGCATATGTAGATAAAAGGGATCTTTCCCTCCAAGATGTTACCGTTACCTTCTCCCACTCCTGTTCACATTTCATGGGGTGCCCAATGTTAGTTAGGAGGACAGGACCGACGGTACCTTGTCTTAATCATAGGACCCACTTTACTTCTCCCTCCAGTCCACCAGAGCTGCCCAAATCTTGCTTTTGCTTGTTTGGTCGCAAGCCACATCTGATTCGTTGGTATAAATAATATTCTTCAAGCTATCAGCAAAAGTCAGGGGGATTTCAGATTTCCATGCCCTGCAGATTTCCCACCTTGCGAGAATTACCACATACAACACAAATTTGGAAGCAGATGTATTCATAGAGTAATCATTTGGTAGACCAAAAAAAATCATACTGGGACTTACTTCCATCTGCTGATGCAGCACAGCTTCCAAAAAGACACATACCTCCATCCAATACTACTTAATTCTTGGACAATCCATAAAAATGTGGATATCATCCGCAGCGGGACACTTACACCTGGGGCAACTATATTCCTTCCCCGTGGCTTTAGATAGTTTTTTTGGAGACCAATAGACTCTGTAGGCCGTATAAAGATGGTTACTCCTAAGAGCAGCAGGTTTAACTATTGCCTGCAACATAGAGAAAGAGTCAGACCATATTTTATAACACTTCCTTTTCTCTGCCTCTAAATTCTTCGCCCCACAGTCTTATGACTTCAAGTTCCACATCCTCGCCGACTTCCAGGAAGGCCCAATACCAAAAGGAAACTTCCCTTTTCCATATGCTTGTTCTGGAAACTAGATCAAATTTCCAGTTCGTTTAGTCTTTGCCCCAGGTCTGCATTGCCCACCAGGACGATAACTGGTAAATTTTAAACCTAGTTAGTGTCCTTTGAGTTAGGCTACTTAACGCCTCCCACCTTATTAACTTCGAGTCCTCTTGCAGGTCACCCCAGAATCTTATACCTCCCAATTTTAGCGGTTGACAAAGTTGATCTTGTAGCATTCCGGAGCGCCGGGAGAGTCATGCGCGGAATGCGGAGGGTAATGGAGACAAATAACAAAGCAACTATGCATCAGACCCTTATGGGGGAGGGGGTAAGGCACTAGATGATCGATGTGTGGGTTCCTACCAGATACCAGTAGACAAGTCATGATATCACTGAACTTACTAACATGGAACATTTGCGGGCTCAAGGATAACAGGAAGCCCAGACTAGTCCACACATCTTCTCAGACACCACACCGATATCTGCTTTTTACAGGAGACTCATCTGAACTGCAATTCCTCCACTAGGCTCAAACATAAACGTTGGGGGCACGTATATTCAGCAATATACTCTAACTACTCAAGGGGTGTGACTGTGATGATGAGTCTAGGTCTGATTGAATGTTGTGTGAATCACACATCGATCCCGAAGGTAGATATGTTATATTGCTGGGCTTACTCAGTGGCACTCTGAGTACACTTGTAGTGTAGTTCCTATCTTCCCAATAGGCTCTGCGCCTTGGAATAGTACCTACGGCAGTAAAGGCCTAGACCAGACGTTAACTAGGTCTACTACTGTCGATACTAGACTTAATTTTTGGGTTTGCCAGCTAAGCTCAGAGTTCGCTAGAAACTTTCTCGAATGTTCAGGAAAGAATTACCTCTCCTGATTAGACAAGAAGGGATTTAGTTTCTGACAACCATAGAACATGACAACTTTGCTCTCCCCTAATCAGGAGTCAATCTCAAGAGTCGTGTGAGCACAAGGCAATTATTTTACTCAGTCAGTACGTGCATTCTTAGTCTCATCAGAATGTAGAGAAAAGGAAGAGACGGGCGTGTTCAATAAAAAGGTGTTATTTATTGATCAGTCTCTTTTCTCGTACAAGAGAAATGGATCGATATTATTGCAATACTTATAGTTAAGTAAAGTGCATACATTAAAAGCAATAGTATAAAATAATACTGTAAAAACATTGATATGGTTTCTGAGCCATATGATGTTTAAAATGATTAAAATATATTTACATACACATATACATTTGACTAAACGTACTCAACTGGTGTTTCTAAATACGCCTACCCCGTGTACCTGACCTAAGTCTAATGCGTGGGCGGGAATAGAAAGTTACAGTTTAAGTTAAGTTTGTTTTTGCCAAGTGAATAACTAAAGAATTCTCTGTGAGGGGTTATTCAGTTCTGTACCTGGAATTTAGGATGGATGAGGAATAGTATCTCTTTCTCTGCTCTCGATATTCCAGGCTGCCTGCGAGGGCTGCCCAGAAGCGCCGGTGCTGGGTCTCTCGGCTTGAGATAGCAGCGCGTCTCTCAGCGCGTCAGGAAGGCGGGGCTGCTGCCAGCGGGGTCTGCTTCTGCTCTTGGCTTCGGCAAGTGTGGCTGCTCCGTCTTGTCACCACGCGTGTGTTTGCATAGGGCAAGGTCGGCAATATTTATACCTTAAAGGTGCCGAGATTGACATAAGGATGGACATAGGTACGTCAATAAAGATGTCATACGACTTGCTCGTTAGCACATTCTTTTGCAAAAGTTCTCTGTGAAATCAAAACAATGGCCGCACGGATTATCCAGGTTGTCATAGGTTTGATTTGTTATGAGAACGTCGTATGCCTTATCAGGGGCTGGAGGAATGTCGCTTGTCTAATTAGATCTCAAGCGTTATGACCTAATCAGATAACACGTTCCTGTGCCGTAGTGTGACTGCGTCAGATAACGGTATCTGCATCATGGGGGTTTTCTTGCCTCATGGGCTGACTGTCAGTTAACTAGCTAGTTAGTTTAACCAGAATAGGGTCAGGAATAGGGGGATCGATTCAGAACCTATAGAAATACACGACACCCACTCCACGCTAACTATGGTCATATTTACTAATCTATGCATAGTATAACATAGTACAACATACTATAGAGTATAGTGTATACCTTACCACCCCAAAATACATAAATGCATTTTGAAATTTTCAAATATACTGAAAAATTGCAGTCATATATATTGTATGCACTTAAGCTAAAAATTAAATGCAAAAGTAAACACGCATTTTTATGCATTATTGCTTATTGGTATATGAGAAATACACATGAAATGGCTCTTAAAATGGCTATACAGAAAGGAAGGTCGAGACCATTTCATCACATAATAAAATATTTGTGAACATACCAGCGGGCAGCTAAAGTCTATAAAGTATCTAAAAATAGAAATTTTAGTTCTCTAGGAATAGTTTCTTACTTTAAGCAGAAGATCAGAGTCCCGGAAAAAAATATATAGAAAAATATTTTAGGGGTTTGCTGAAAAAACTGCTGTCCGTGAGCTGGAGTGAAATTGTTCATGTAACTTATTTTTAAAGTTGAAGGCCGAATTCAGGGAACGCCGTGTGCGAGTTTACTCAAAAGTCTCTATTTCTGTTCTGGAGAGAACATCATATCATTCAGGCTTTCGAAAAAACTGTCAACAGCTTCATGGGAAAGTTCCACTAAGTCGGGAATAGGGGTAACCATGCATTCGTGCGCATGATTGTCTCCATTGACATTCTGATTTGCATTGCTGACAGAAGGTCGTACCTGTTCGATGCTGCTTTCATCTTGAACTTCACTACTCTTCAATCGTAGTGGTGAAGATTCCAGGAATGCCGTCATCAGGATTGGCAGCCTTTGAGGGCAGCAAAAAGCGTGAACCTTGGTAGGAACCAACAGTGTATCTGCATCCACTGGCGCATCCGATTGTAGCGTCAGACAGGTGTCTAACACGCATTCTTCTCCGCATAGCAGACACCTTAGTACAGGTAAAACACACCTTTGCCACATTGGTCGAAATGATAGAAACCAAGTCATGTTCAGGTCTCTAAGCCGGGAGAGTCCCAGGATTTTTGATATCCGGTCCCGGTATCCAATGGCTAGGATCGTATCTTCCATTGTCGCGAGAGTTTGATCTGTGACATGGGTTGCCATAACGAAAAATAAGGACTAGGAATAGGATTCCTGCAATTAGTCCCAGGATCAGGGGAAGTCCGCCAAAAATCGAATGGACGAAATCTGGAAAAATACCCAGTATGGCTTTGAATGGTGTTAATGCCATCGAAAATACTGTCTTAAATACCTTTGAGACCCCAGTGGTATCAGAAATATTTAAGATTTCGCTCAGGATTTCCGCGAAATGTACGGGGGGAATTAGTTGATAATAATGTATGTATCTCTGCAGTCGTCCTTGCGACTTGTAGATCATACGTTTCTTTAGATGACGTGAGCCTTGTAGGCGTCTGAAGAAGCACTGTTTTCATTCTGCTTAAAGTGTCTATTCGAATAGAAGTAATTTTCAAACTGGGCCATGCCCTTGCCTCCCTGTCTGGAAAGGAGCTGGGGAACAAAGAACGTCCACAGCACTTGACCTTCGCTGTTGTAGTTACTAGATAAGGAGTCCCGGGCATAAGACTACAACATCTGCGGTCTACAATAAGAATGTAACTCCCATTATAGAGTCTTTGAAAGAATGGTTCTATTTCAGTTGCAGGTGCGCCTTGCTGGTGACATGAAAGGTTGTATGAATTCCCTTCACAGGCTCCATGTAAACTAATACCGTTACACAGAAGCGTGCCGCTTAGTGACATAGCACAATTGTTGCCACTAAGAAACACTTTCTGTCCTTTATTACTGACACATGCATGTGAATAGGGCAGGTTCCAAGTTGTTTTAAGGTACCCCTTTCCCAATTTCTCGTACATGCCAGCCTGTATATATTTTTGGCAGTATTGAAACCTGAAGGTTGAGATTGGATAATCCACGGAATCATAAATATTCCATTCACTGACAGGTCGTTCTGACATTGTCATTGGTAATCTTTCTAGTTTTTCAATGCTCAAGATTGTATAATCAGCACCCTTTTGCGCCATACCGATTTGTCTATCAGTAAGGTTAAAGATTTGGAATAGTGACGTTGTGTTGATTAAACGCCAAGGCACATAGCCTGAACGCAGATTTTGTAACGTCCAGCCAAGCTGTACAATGGAACGCAATTGTGACTGACCATGTTGTAATAACAGTAAGTCTTGCGATAATATATCGATTGCTGAAGACACAATGCTGTCCAATGAAAAAATTCTGGAGGACAGAGTCATTAACCCATTGTCCACTACAGATAGTGATTTTTCCAAATTGATACGGTCAATTTCCCGTATTCTTTCTGCTGTCTCAATTTGAGTTACCTTCCAGGCCTCATTGTATGCTGCATATACAGAGGCTGCTATGAAACGCTTTTGACGCTGTTTGCGTGGTCCCAGTATGAAATCACGCAAGTCAGCACCATCAGTAAGTAAAGTTAGGTGTTGCTTAATTTCAGGCAGTGTGGAAGTCTGTAGCCATTGAAGGCATAATTTGCCCACACTGTAGGTTGTTATTATCCCTGGGTGATGTCTTTGGGGATATCTTGGGTCTGGCCTGGTCATTTTGAAACCCTGTGTTTTATTCAGGAATCTATCTTGACAGTTATTTGTATCTGTGGGCCAGATCAACCATTGTTTCCAATCAGGATGTGTTCTGTTTTGGTTAAGTATATGGTTTACGTCTATTTCTTCATCTGTATCAGAGCTATTGCTAAACATTGTTGGCTTTGGAATAGACGGGTTATTTAAATCTTTGATTTTGGCTAGGCCAAGACAGGTGGTTTGTTGAACAGTGTCATTTAAAAATATCATTTATTCTGGGATCATGCAGGCTCTAAACAAAGCTTCTAAACCCTGTACGTGCCATTCTTTTGTACCCCAAACACTTTTCAAATCAACATTTTTGTCCCAATAATCAAATCCAAAGGTATTCATTTTTTCAAAGAATGAATCTGAATATATCAACTTTGTGTTGGTTATCATGGTTTTCATCCCTGTCTTGTTTGACAATTTAAAATAAAAAGTTTCAGCATTACTTGTGTTAAAACCTGAAAAATATGAATATTTGTCATAAATGGTTCTTGAGCTCCCTTTTGGAGGTGTAGCACAATGTTCCCATTGATTATAATTTAAAACATTTCTAGGTTGTGCAGATTTATGCAAGAAATGGTTACCATAATGGTTATAGCAATACATACTATCATAATTTGTAGAACCTTGCAAATAATCATGTTTTGTAAATTTAGCAGACATTACTAAGTCAGACATCATGTTGTTAATACTTTCGAAGTCCCAATCATCAGCAAATGAGTTTGGTTTTGCAAAGTCACTCAAAGAGATCTTGATTTGGTGTGGATATTTCAGGATCTCGACCGGACCATAAATTTCATAGTCAGTGTTGTCCCAGGCTACCCCACCAGGTATCGGATTGGCTGTGAAGTTGGCTGAAGAAAGTTCTGGAGAAAGTTCTCTTTTCTCGACGTGTGAAGATGTGTGTGGTTTGAGGACCAAGTTGATGTTCTGACTTGCTGTGTCCATTTTAGCATATTTTCCCTCAATGAAGCGTCCCAAAGTAAATACCATGATGAGCCAAAGTATGAGGATAAATGCACCAAAACCCACCCAAAATTCAATCCATGGAGAAATCAGATATGTTTCTTTCAGTTGTTTCAAAAGTTCCTTCGCTTTGTCTTTAAAGGATTTTGATGATGGCTGTGTCTTTGATTCACTGAAGCCGTCAGAGGAATCATCGAAGTTGATGAAGTAACCAGATGCAGTTCTGTCAATTGTTCCAATTGGTTCAGGATTTTTGTTTCTTGCATTTTCACTTGGTACTTCAGTATAGATTGGTGTGTCTCTGCTAAATGTCTTTATTTGGGTTTTCAGAGGTCTGAGTTCTATTGCATTGTTGCATAGTCCTTGTTGTTCTTCTGTAGGCGTTTCGAATGTGATGAGCCTCTTTGTTAGGACCTCTGTACTGGTAGCAAACCTTGGTGTTCTGCTACTTATTGGGAGTCCACTTGGCCTACTGTTTGTTATCGGCCACATGTTGTGGTTTTACCAGGTCGATGGATACAACTCGGTTCTCCTTTTTTCCAGCAAGTGGCGGTAGTACAACTGATCTTGTCCCGTTGACAGACAAGACAGGAACTGCTTTTCTGTAAGAAGGCCCAAATTCCTTCTTTACCGCGATCTTCTCCCTGACTAGATCCCCGACTTTTGGAATCCAGACAGGTCTTGCTGGGACAGGTGGTGATTCTTCAGTGGTCGTTGGCTGTTGTTTCAACTGTATGTTGCTCAGGTCTTTTCTTGTTTTGTTTAAGTCCTGCAAAATAGCCAAACGGTCTTTGACATCAAAGGTTTTTTCTATTACCACTGAAGTCTGACTATCAAGGTCAGAGATCAACATCCTAGTTCCGAATAATAATTCGTACGGACTGAATCCCTTCAGAGAATTTCTTGGCAAGTTATTTAGACTACGTTGGACACTTATTAGATGTTTGACCCACCCAGCTCCCGAACCTAATACCTTTGCCGTTATAGATTGCTTTATGTCACGGTTTTTTCTTTCAACAATTCCGTTCCCCTCAGGGTGAAATGGACAAGAGTACCGCAATTGCACGCCCATGCTGACCATGGCCTCCTTATAAGCCCGAGAGCTAAAAGCAGGACCATTGTCAGAATGCAGAATGCCAATTGCGTATGTGCCGATGAAGACCCGCAAATCTTTTATAACAGTTCTGGCGTCAGCCGTTCGCTGGGGCCACATCCATATAAATCTCGTGCATGAGTCCACCGCGACCAAGATATATTTATAGTTACCATCCCTTTGTAAGGGACCGCAGTGGTCTAGATAAACACAGGCTAATGGTTTATCCGAGATTAGAAGGGGCGTTTGTGCTGGACGTCTCACCGTTGATACTTTCATTTTTTGACATATTTCACATCCTAGAACATAGTTCCTTGTTTGTCTTCTCATTTGTGTCCACCAGTATCTCTGTTTTAATAATGATACTGTGGCTGAGACGCCAGCATGGATAGAAGCAAGCCCTTCGTGTGCCGCTATTATTAGTCCTAACCTATGTTCCATGTTTGGAATTGCCCTATCCCCCACTCCAGGGATTCGAGCAAAAGGAACATTGTTTGCATCATTTATGTATGAGTATTTTACTGGAAAGCCTTTAGGGAGTGGTTCTATCGAATCCTTTTCTGAAGCGCTGACAGCTTGTAATATTTCGCTGTCTATTTTTGTTTTTGACCGGGTGACGGCAGCTACGGAAGCCGTTTGCACAGCTGCTTTCGCGGCCTCATCAGCCAATGAATTCCCTGCAACGTGAACGCCATCACGTTGATGACTCAAAGAGCTACTTGTTCCCAGAGCAGTCTCTGCTTTATTGGTGCATCTGTGTCATCTTTGTAACCGTTCTGAATCCATGTCTGCAAATCGCTGTTATATGATTTGACGCAGTAATATGAATCTGACACTATAAGTGTCGGGAATTCGCGATCCGCATTATCTAGCGCCATTTTCAATGCTATTATTTCAGTTTGTTGTTCTGAATTAGTTTCTACTGAGTGTGATTTTGTTAATAGAGGTTTTAATATACCTCCGCGCCACACTTCTTTTGTAATCTCACATGTGGGGTTGTATGCTTGTTCTCCCCAAACGGAGGGTTGAGCATGTCCGTCTGTATAGATTACACAAACAAACCTGCCAGCATTACCGGGAACTGCCAGATATCGCCGTAGGGGAGCCCGGGCGGAGGGCGGAGGGCTGCTGAATCCATTTGACCCTTCAACTGCTGGGGTTGCTGCCTGCCTCCCGCTGCCCGCCCCCACTACCATCTGGAGAAGCGCCGGCCATAGCGAGGAGGGCAGGTTATGGGACTGCAATCCCCAGCAGCCCAGGGAAAACCACGTGACCTGCCACAAGCGCCAGGAGGCGCTTTAAAACTGCGACAGCCCTCCCTCGCGGGACGCGAGCGGGACGCCGGGCTAAGCCCGGGCAAAGGGCGGGCCCTCTGTGGCCCTCGGAGGCCAGAGGAGGACGGGACGGGCCACCCCATTTGGTTCCATTAGAGGAGGAGGTATCTATATTTTTAACCTTCCTAAAATGTCGCCATTCCAATTGCCCATTGTCTCCTATGTAGCAGTGTTTTCCACTAGTCATGTCCATGTGGGAGGAGCTGAATGCCTTGTGTGGCACAAAGTATGTTCCGGATGCCTTGACCCCTCCTAATTTGGGTAGAGACGCTGACCAACTTAATTGCACTCTATTAGATGTACCTTTATCCCCCAATAAAACTCATGCTCAAACCAACACCCTGTCCCGGGGATCAACCAGCAAAAGGGAGCATGCTGAGGTCAAAAATAATCTCAACGATGATAATCTACTTAATGTTGATGTTGAGGTGGACAAAATGTGCATTAGCCCCCCATTCTGCCCCGCTAACTCAACTATACTAACACCGGCTAAGAACTTACTGGCTCAGATTGAGCAACTGTTGATTGCGGCTTTATCACCTTTGATCACAAAAATCAACGATCTAGGGGACAGGTTGACCCTTATTGAAAAAACAATAAAAAAGAACTATTCATCAACCGATAAAATTGATCCACCTATTTGCCCTACTCCCTCTATCAACTATGAAAAGTCCAAGCCCTCTGCATGCAAAAATCAAACTCTTGAACCCCCCTTCATTTCAAGAGGCCGGAAGGTTACTCATAACCCCGTACTCGTACCCCAGAGAGCACCTAGGACCACACCTGATAGAAGGCACTGCATCAATCTACCTCCCGTAGCCGCCCCATTCGTGACTGTTCTCTCTGGGGCCCCCGCATTGAGTCACGGCAAACTTGAAACACACCAGGATTTGCTTAACAAAGCTATTTTTTGGCTAAAACATAACAGACCGTTGCCACCTGCACTAGATGGCGGAATCCTGAGTGTCAGGAGGGTGGGGTGGCTAGGTACGCTGCCCAAAGACATTTCGGGGGACTTGATTTTAATCAAATTTAAGGATAGGAACATTGTCCCCTACCTCCGTTCCTCCCAGCCTAAAGAAGGAGATGGCCCCATTTGCATTTGGGATCTACATGATTTTTATCCCAGCCCCCAGTACAATTCGTTACCAAGACTAATGTCATTGAACAATAATTTTTGGTGAAAGGGGATTCTGGGTACCTTGTGCTATTAATTCTGTACTTTTTGTTTTTGTCCTCGACTATTCACGTATTTTGATTACCTGATCAGTTAAATTGTTGCTTGTTCATTTTAATACTTGATTTCTTTTTCTTTTTTTTTTTTAATCCTGTAAATGATTTGATGAGTCCTTTTTGTATGTATGTATTTTTCTTTCTTGTTGCTTTTATGGTTTTAACCTAAAAACCGAATAAAGCTTATTTGATGATGTATAGATTACACAGGCGTAATGTCGTAGAGGCAGAATGTCGATTGGCAGAGGATACGTCTTTTCATATTTTAGATTTTTTAATTCTTCTAGTTCTGGGTCAAAGTAGTAGTATACTTTGTCCGTTGTGATTGAATTCACCCATTGTATCCATTCCGGATTCAATGTTGTAGTGGGTAAATTACACGGTGTTGTTAGTGCCTCAAAGGCTGATTCTGCTGTTCTGACTGTGATATGTCTACCGTCAGCTATGTCTTTTTCTCTAGCTATTGCGGTTTGAACTGCACGAATGATTTTTTCTGTATTACTGAATTTCTGTTCAGCTTCTGTGTACAAGTGTGATTTGAATGCAATTGGTACCTTTTCTCCCTCATTAGAGGTTAGGTACGTGAATCCGCATCTCCCTGGGATGACTCGGATCACAAGGTTGCGTGTATTATCACGTGTTTCTAATTTTGTTTTAATTAGCATGTCTGTTTGTAAGGATCTCAAAATTTCTGTGTGTGTTTGAGTCCAACTGGATCTTTTAAAGTCTGGTTTAATTAGATCATAAAGGGGTTTGACCCTTTCTGCGTAATTTGCAATGTATGTTCTTCCGAAATTTAGGAAGCCTAGAATTGACTGTAGGTTTTTTAGTGTTTTAGGAGCTTGGATTACGGCACATTTCTCTAGGAAATTGTCTGCCAGGCTTTTACCTTCACTTGATAACTCATATCCTAAGAATAGGACTGTCAGATGGGCAATTCTGGACTTTTTAAAGTTAAATTTGTAACCCTCTGCAGCGAAACCAAGTATTATGGTGTTCACTCTTTTCAAGTGAGTCTCCAAGTCATCATCTGTTAAGTAAATGTCATCGACATAAGATAATGCTTCATCATCATATAGTTGTAGTAATTCTGTTACTCTCGCTGAGAATACCCCCGGGCTGTTCTTGTACCCCTGGGCTAACCGACAGAATTGTTTTTGAGTGCCATTTACTGAGAATGCAGTTAAATATCTGCTCTCTGGTGCTATGTTTTGACAAAAGAATCCATTGGAGATGTCCAAGGTTGTTTTGTATTTTTTGCGCACTATGTTATTCATTAGTGCAGCACTGTGTGAGTTTTGCACTGCAAAAGTTTTGCAACATGTGTTAAGGTGTCGGTAATCCAAAACTAGACGATATGAGTTGTCTGGTTTGGCGACCGGAAACAAAGGATTGTTCATTTGTGAGGTGCAAGTTTCAATCACCCCCTGGTATTCTAGCTGATCTAGTATTTCATTTACTTGTTTTTTAGCTTCTTGCTTAATTGGGTACTGCCTTTGTGCAGTAGGTTGTGATTTTAACTGGATTTTGTGAGGAGGAGAATCCTCATCCCATCCTACATGATTTTTATATAAAGCAGGTGCTAAGGCCACTGCCCACTTTCTAGCAAGTGTATATTTTTTATGAATCGGTATTTGATTCGAGAAGGCAGGCATAATTACTTCTTCGCCATGAGGGCACTCCCTGACAAACTCTGGTGGCCAGTCTTTTTCAGCTAGAAGGATGTCATAGCCTTTGGAGAGGTTATCCCAAAATAGTCCCCTTATTTTCCTAGTCTTATCTCCCTCTATACGTAATGTTATCTCGTATATCTTGTGGGGCTTGCTAACTCTGGTGTCTGCAGTTTCCACTTGAAGGTATTCATTTGTGTTCACTGTCTCCAGATGATTCATAAGGACTTTGCGAGCTATGCTCACCTCTGCTGCGCTGTCTAGCATTGTCTGAGCCCACTCTCCGTTTTTCAGTTGTGTCCTCAGTATTCTCGGCATTTTTAACTACCTTGATACTGGCTACCTTCTTTTTTGGAAATTGTAATTTCTTTTTTTGTTGAGCAGGTTCCTTGTCTTTGGACTTGGCGTGCTCTTCTGATCGTCCTCTTCTTTCCGATTTCTGCGAGGAATTCTGAAAAGATTGAGAGGGACGTGTATCAATGTCTTGATATCTATCAGGTTTTTTAATATTATCCCTATTTCTAAGGTTATATCTATTCCCAGAGGGGTCACTCTGCGGTGACCTCTGTCTTTGGTTTGGAGATTTCTCTCTTCGCCTAGGAGACCTTCCTCGGGACTGGAATTTCTTTTCTTTAGGATTGGATTGTTTGTTTCCATCCCAGTTCTTTTTTGGTGAATTATTATTATTAAAAAATATTTTTTCTGGACTTGTAGTCAGTTGCGGTTTTACTGGTATTCCACCTAGACTATCTCTGCCTAGTTCTTCATAGGATTTTTCTATGATCTTGGCAATTTCAGCTGGTTGGTCTGCTATATCTGTCTCTTTTAACCTCTGGCGGATCGCCACGTTTGCTGCTTCACCTTTTATGTTGGCTAGTAATATAGCTGAGACCTGCTTGAAGTCTTTCAGTAATTTCATACCAAGAGTTAAAGCAGGTTCTGGACCGTATTCATCTTGAATTTGTTTTAGCACATCTGGTATCACCGAAATGGATGGGACACCGTGCGTTTTTGTATAGATGGAAGCAAAGACTGTACCCTAAGTGTCACAGTCCTCAATGTGTGGTGCGATTCCCATTGGGAGACATATAGTCAGAATCCTGTGTTTTTCTAATGGGGTGGTGTCAGGAAACACCGCCTCTATTTGGGTGATTTTCTGTGCCAACCAGAATGGTATTTGTTCCCGTTTAGCTGGAACTTTACCTAGGCAGGATTGGATGTTCTGTGGTGTAATTTTATTTGTGTTCCCCTGGTGAGGGGTCAGCTGTGGAAGTTTAATCGCTGGCTGAATTGTTGAAGTCCGCATTACATACTGAACTAATTGTCTATGAATTTTTAGTAGTTGTTTTAGCTGTATTAACAGCTCTGCTGCAGGCATTCTTTCGATGTCTGGATGTGGTGTGTATCCGGCTAAGACCGGCCACGTTGCTCCTGGTCTTCCTAAAGGACCGAGCCTTGTAATGTGATTGTTATGTATTAGGGCGCCATCAAATAAGAGCAAATGCTCTTGGAATTTGAGTGGTACTTCCACCTCCTCGAAAGGAGTGTAAATGTCGGGTGGAACCTCTATTTTGTAATAGTGGAAGTACTTTGTTACAGCATTTGCTGCTGGAAAATGTATCCATGTATAGTATACCTCTGTCTGCCGATATTCGTGTGCCTCAATTACGAATATGACTGTGCCACCTCTAGGTGTCAGTCCATTTTCTATAAGTTTTAAGGTTATAGATCTCCTTTTAATGACCAGAATGAGTGTTATATTCGGGTCTGCTGCTTGCATGGTAGCATCAGCATCTGTGAGTTCAGTAGCTAATCTAACTGCCTCTCTTTCTTCATCACTGTCTCCCATTTTACAGACAGGATGGTATTATGTCTATTTGCAGATCAGGTTTCTTTGTGGAACAAAGATTAGATGCACAATATTTTGGAACTGTTTATCCTTCAACGTTGACTAGACCAAGAACCATACATAGGAGTTCCCTCCTGCGAGGTTTTGGAGGATATAACCTTTCACCCACTCCAGACGTCTTTGGAGTATTTGGGAAAAGGGGTCTGAGTGAGAAAGCACGACTGAGTTACTCTAAATGTCTTACGTTAGTTTTATCGCCCTTTCCAAACGCGTTGGGCGCCATGTAGTGTAGTTCCTATCTTCCCAATAGGCTCTGCGCATTGGAATAGTACCTACGGCAGTAAAGGCCTAGACCAGACGTTAACTAGGTCTACTACTGTCGATACTAGACTTAATTTTTGGGTTTGCCAGCTAAGCTCAGAGTTCGCTAGAAACTTTCTCGAATGTTCAGGAAAGAATTACCTCTCCTGATTAGACAAGAAGGGATTTAGTTTCTGACAACCATAGAACATGACAACTTTGCTCTCCCCTAATCAAGAGTCAATCTCAAGAGTCGTGTGAGCACAAGGCAATTATTTTACTCAGTCAGTACGTGCATTCTTAGTCTCATCAGAATGTAGAGAAAAGGAAGAGACGGGCGTGTTCAATAAAAAGGTGTTATTTATTGATCAGTCTCTTTTCTCGTACAAGAGAAATGGATCGATATTATTGCAATACTTATAGTTAAGTAAAGTGCATACATTAAAAGCAATAGTATAAAATAATACTGTAAAAACATCGATATGGTTTCTGAGCCATATGATGTTTAAAATTATTAAAATATATTTACATACACATATACATTTGACTAAACGTACTCAACTGGTGTTTCTAAATACGCCTACCCCGTGTACCTGACCTAAGTCTAATGCGTGGGCGGGAATAGAAAGTTACAGTTTAAGTTAAGTTTGTTTTTGCCAAGTGAATAACTAAAGAATTCTCTGTGAGGGGTTATTCAGTTCTGTACCTGGAATTTAGGATGGATGAGGAATAGTATCTCTTTCTCTGCTCTCGATATTCCAGGCTGCCTGCGAGGGCTGCCCAGAAGCGCCGGTGCTGGGTCTCTCGGCTTGAGATAGCAGCGCGTCTCTCAGCGCGTCAGGAAGGCGGGGCTGCTGCCAGCGGGGTCTGCTTCTGCTCTCGGCTTCGGCAAGTGTGGCTGCTCCGTCTTGTCACCACGCGTGTGTTTGCATAGGGCAAGGTCGGCAATATTTATACCTTAAAGGTGCCGAGATTGACGTAAGGATGGACATAGGTACGTCAATAAAGATGTCATACGACTTGCTCGTTAGCACATTCTTTTGCAAAAGTTCTCTGTGAAATCAAAACAATGGCCGCACGGATTATCCAGGTTGTCATAGGTTTGATTTGTTATGAGAACGTCGTATGCCTTATCAGGGGCTGGAGGAATGTCGCTTGTCTAATTAGATCTCAAGCGTTATGACCTAATCAGATAACACGTTCCTGTGCCGTAGTGTGACTGCGTCAGATAACGGTATCTGCATCATGGGGGTTTTCTTGCCTCATGGGCTGACTGTCAGTTAACTAGCTAGTTAGTTTAACCAGAATAGGGTCAGGAATAGGGGGATCGATTCAGAACCTATAGAAATACACGACACACTAGCAGCGATCTATGGTCCCAATTCTGACAAGCCAGAGTTTTTTCAAACTGTATCCATGGGCTGTGACACAGTGGTTTGGGGAGGCGATTTTAATGCTGTGATCAGCGGTGCAATAGACAGGAAGGGCTTATTCCGTTCCCTCCATCCTAATTCTAGCATCACACTAAACACCCTTATATTGGATGGCAATTTAACTGATATTTGGAGAAGCTTTAATTGAAACACAGTGGAAGGTACATGCATATCAGAACACCATAGGGCCTGGTCCAGGTTGGACTTTTGGCTGTTGTCCAGCGATGTGGTGATATGTCACCTTGGTAAGCGTTCCATTTGCCCCACATCTTGTTCCATTTCCTAGGACACTGTCTCGCTTTAAACACCTCTTTTTCCGCTATCATGCATTTGTCGTATTCTCTGACTCACGCTCTGAGTGAAGGTCTGTCCACCACCCCCCACCTACTTGCTATCTCACGTTTAACGAGGGTGTAGCCCAGAGTTGTAAATTGTTGGTCTACGTCTGTTAGGTCAGTCTGTTCCCACACCTTTAGGAGCCCCAGCCCAGGCGTAAGGGTGAGTTCCTTCCCCAGGGCTTCCAGTATATGACCCGTGGCTCCCTCCCACAAAGGTCTCACCCCCGGGCAGTCCTATAACATGTGATAAAAGGTTGCATCCTGTTGGCAGCCTCGAAGGCAGAGTGGGCTCGTCCTGGAGCCTATCCTCGCTAGGGTAGTTCCAGTCAAATAAGATCTATGTAAAATGTTGAGTTGAATAAGTCAGTAACAAAGGGTTATGGCTGCCTCCCAGGAGGACATCAGTGCCGCCTGCCAGTCTTTATCATGAATGGGCCCTAGGTCCACCTGTCACTTCTCCCGAAGTTTATGGAATGTATCGGGTAGATTGTTGCATAGTTTCTTGTATGTTAACAATATAGCCTTAGTGAGCAACGGTCCGTCAAGAAGCCTGTCCTCCAGGGGGGAGGAATCTGGAATGTCAGTCATATCAGGGAAGGCAGCGGTGAGGGCGTGTCCGATTTGTAAGTATCTAAACACCTTCACAGGGGCCAAGTCATATGTTTTTTGTAAGTCCCCGAATTTAAGAAGAGCACCCTTCTTCACCAAGTCCCCGATAGTAGATATTCCAATAATATCCAATTTTTTGAACCCAGGATGGTGTCTCAAAAGTCCCAGTCGCTGGGTAAACCACAGTGGTGTAGCCTTGATGAGGATCTTTGCCCAGCCTAGACGAGAGTTTGCCTGGTGCCATATTGCCACTGTGTGGGCTGTGGGACCGAAATACTGACCTTTCCGAGTCTTAGAGTACAATGCCCCCAGGTATCCCGCTCTTCCCATTTGGTACTTATCCAACATGTAAGCTGGATCCACCGAGGATCGCTAAATCCAATGATTCACCACCATAAGCTGCGATGCCCAATAATAAAGTTGGATGTCTGGGAGGGCGATGCCTCCATCATACCACCCCTCGGTTGGCTTGTTCATGGCTATACGAGGGGATCCACCATCCCATAGTAACGTCCGGATTTCACTCTCCACCCCTGAGAAATACTTGTCTGGGACCCTGTGAGGACAGTTTTGAAGGATATACAGGAATCGAGGAAAGGCCAGCATCTTAAAAAGAGCAGCTGAGCCCACCAGGGACAGAGATCACCAATGTTTAATGTCATCACGTAGCCGAGCCAGTGGGGCAGCAAGATTGCGATCATAGAAGAGTTGGGAGTCCGGGGTTATAAAGATCCCCAAGTAACGAACACCTTCTATTGTGACCTCCACCACGCAGCCCGTGGGAAGCCGGGGAACCTGGCCCTTGAGGACAAACAGTATCGATTTACTCCAATTTATGGCATATCCAGAGTATTTCCCAAAGTTTGTGAATATATTTAATACCCCAAGTAGGAATCTATCGGGGGAGGCAAGATAGAGCAAAATGTCATCAGCATATAGCGATATTCGATCATCGTGCCCCTCCGCCGACTTCAGTCCTCTCACCATGACGTCTCGTCTGACCCAAGAGGCCAGCGGCTCCAGCATCAAAGAGAAGATTAGGGAGAAGAGAGGGCAGCCCTGTCTAGTGCCTCTTTTCAGTAGGAAAGTTCGAGATGTAGAAGTATTTACTCGAACCTGCTCCCGAATATCAGTATCGAATAGTCTCACCCAGCCCATACATTTCGGACCAAAGCCCATACACCTCAAAACTTCAAATAAATATGGACATTCAATGGAATCGAACGCCAAAGAGGTATCCAGGGACAGGACCACTGCGTCTTCTTCCATCGGCGCGCTAGGACACTGTGGAGATGTCTGATGTTTAGCGCTGTATTTCTCCCTGGCGTAAAGTCAGACTGATCTGGGAGGACTAACGATGATATGACCATGACTAGGCCTAAGGCTAGTACTTTCACTAGGATCTTTGCTACCGCGTTTATCAGATAGATGGGGCGGTAGGAGCTGAAATTGTCAGCGGAGTTTTTGACTTAATTGACACTCCCACAATTGGTGTAATCCTGGGCGTACCTTGTTTGAAATATCACAACCAGAAAATAGATTTGGTACATCTCACAGTTATGTTAGACTCCCCCCTGTGTACCACCAGCTGTTGCCAAGAGGCTCAAGAGATTCAAACACCTTTACACTATGCCCTTACTCAGAGAGAAGCTGTACCAAGACTACCCAAGGAATATTATGACCATACATTTGTCAAATAGACCTTCTTCCCGGGCCACTCTTTCTTGTAGTCAAGTCTATGCCTTGACAGAGTTTGAGACCCAATACTTAAAGAAATATTTGGACATTGGGTTTATTCATCATTCCACCTCCCCAGTCTACTCAGCATTACTCTTTGTGCCAAAAAAGGATGGGGATCTGCGGGCATGAGTGGACTAAAGGGCTATCAACAAGGTCACTATCAAATATCGATACCCCCTTCCGTTAATTCCAGTCTTCCTTGACCAAGTCAGAAACTCTACTATCTATACAAAGCTAGACTTACACTGAGCCTACCATCTAATCTGAATAAAGGAGAGGGGAATGAATGGAAAACCGACTTTAGAACTAAGGGCCTCATTACGATGGCGGTTGGACATTCGCAAAAGGGACCGCCTGACTACAAGTCGGTGGTCTTGCAGTCCAAATAAGGATGCGACTGCCATCACAACGGTCACAATGTCTATTTTATGTATTGTGGCGAGTCCGGCGGGTGGCAGCACCCGCCGCAGTGCATAAAATATGCCTGAAACATATCCATGCACTACCTGGCAGGCACCATGCGGTGCCTGCCACATGGTGCAGGAATATGTAGTGGCCACAATAGGTGCCCCTAAAACTGAGGCCCAGGGGGGCAAGAGGGGCTCGCTATCAGCCCCCAATGTTGGTTTCCACCTGCCTTTTCATGGCAGGTTCACCACCATGAAAGGGCCAGCGGAAAGGAACATCGTAATGCCTACGCCAGTGCCTGGCAGTCGCCCCGCCTTTATATGCATTACTCCGCATCTGACGGACCGACGGGTGAGCATGTCGGATCCGTGGCGTTCGGACCTTCCAACAGCTACACATCCACGCCCACTCCAAATGTGGTGGGCGGAAATAATTATTGCGATGGCGGTGGAACGGCCACTGACGGGTCTTTTAAATGGGAGAAGGTAGATGTAAATGTAAATGTAAATGTGTTGTATTTGTAAAGCGCACGGCTACCCACGCGACGGGGCGTCCCGGCGCTGCACTCATACCGCTGTGGAACCCTTCCTGGCTTTTCCATGTGAAATGTCCACTCCTGGGCACCCCCATGGTGAAGCCAGGCATCCAAGCGCTGCTGGGGCCGTTGTGGAGATTAAGCAAGCTATTGCCCAGAGTCACAGAGTGGGACCCATGATTAGACTAGGCACCGAGGCGAGAATTATCAGGTCAGGGTGCTAGTGACATATGGGTGTCAAGTGATGCTAAACCTGTCCTACCTGACTGCATGTTGCCTGCCATGGTGAGGCACATGCATGGTCCCAACTTATGTAACGAGAGATGGAATGGTGTTGACATTTAAGTTTTGCTGGTAAAACCCTCATTTTCAAAATATGGCTGAGAGCTTGTGCCAAAGATGTGTAGTAAGCTGGAAACAAAATTCTGGCAAAAGGGTCGCAGTGACTATGAATCACACAAGCTAATCTGATAGGCCTTTCAATCGGCTTTAAGTCGACTTTATCAAGACATCTCGTTCCAGTTGGCTGAGGTATGTGTTAGTCATTGTTAGTTCTCTCTTTTGGTGGAGCCGTACCCCACCAGGAGAAGTGACAGTCTGACAGTTGCGGAGCAACTACTGAGGGAGTTAATACCCTTGGTTTGCAGTGGCGGCTCCTCAAGGGAGTGCTGTGAGGCGGGACGGAGGAGGGGCAGGGTGGGGGGTAGTAAACTCCAACATACGGTCGAACTGAGTTAAGTAAATAAATAAATAAATAAAATGAATAACATTGCACCGATTGGCGTTGCAGGGTGCGCAATATAATTCATTTTATTTATTTATTTACTTAACTCTGTTCGGCCATATGCCAGAGTTTACTAACCCCCACCCTGTGGAGGAGTGTGGCTCAATGGTTAGAGCGGTAGACCCTGATGCAGAGTTCTGGCCAGGGACCAGGGTTCGATTCCCGCCTCAGCGGGGTCTCGGGCTCAATTTCCTCGGACCTGTTAATTCTCACCTCGGTGCCTATTCTAATCACGGGCCCCACGCTGCAACTCTGGGCAATAGCTTGCTTAGCCTCCACACCGGCCCCAACAGCGCTAAGGATCCCTGGCTTCACCCTGGGGGTGCCCAGGAGTGGACACTTCACAGGGAAAGCCAGGAGGGGTTCCACAGCGGTATGAGTATCAGCGCCAGGAAGCCGCATAGGCGACACCGCAAGGTGACCGTCTGGTGACAGTGCGCTTTATAAGTACCATGACATTTACATTTACATTTTCACCCTGTCCCTCTCCTGCCCTGCCCCACAGTACTCCCTCGAGGAGCCGCAACTGTTGGGTTGACATGCCAGTCCATCTCGACTCAGACAAAGGAAGTAATTTCAAGAGCGAAGTAATGATGTTGCTATGCACTAGGATTGAACTGAGATTCCATTGCAGTTACCTACCAGAAGCATCAGGGATTGTAGATAGGATGAACAGGACGATCAAAGCAAAACTGACCAAGGCATGTTCTTCTACGTCTCTCTAATAGCCGGATGCTCTTGCCCTGGTACTAATGAGCATCAGAAGCAATGCATGTAGGAGAACCGGACTCCCTCCCCACAAAGTTCTGATGGGGAGAACCATGAGAATTCCTACCTTTTAAGCGACTGCCCTTGTGAATATCGCAGAACACTTGGTGCTTTGCTTCATGGCATGATTTGAACCCTAGAGACTGGGTTCATGTAAAGCGACATGTTCGGAAGTCGTGTCTAGAGGAACGCTGGAGAGGCCCCTACCAGATCATACTGATGACCAACACTGATGTTAAATATGCTGGTTTGCCGAATTAGGTGCCCGCTCCGCACCTTAAGAGAGTGAGACAAGTAAAGGCAAGGGAAGAGGCAATTTTTACTATTCCCCGCAAAGTCCTGGCTTTGAAGTATTCTACACCTCAGAGAAGGGCGAGGACGAGGGGCAAGAAGGAAATTCACGATCTCCAGCAGAACAGCAACAATCCCACAAGCCAAGCAAGGGTTCAAGTTCTGCAGACAAAGAAAAGTCCCTGGTCTAAGTCTACTTATCTGCTGAAAAAGTGGAGACATTTGGAGAACTGATACTGAACAGCCTAGAGCAAGCGGCTCAGAATCTGAGAGTGGAGCTGGAGAAACAACGAGGGAAGAACCTGCTCTTGAGAATGAGCAAGAAAACTCATTAGTCAGATATAACCAGTACCTCACATGAAAGGTCATACATAGAAAACTAATGGCCAGAGACAGGATGCCAACGGACAAGACTGCTAGCCAAGACTAAGAGACAGTAACCTATTACATAAGTGAATGAGGTAGAGGAATGAGAGAACCAGAAACAGTCAGAATTAATGACAATGACTCAGACCGGACAACCTCAACGACCGAAAAGGGAGAGGAAAATAAACTGAAAGTGCTCAGATCCTTACAGAACTTCCTTTGTGCAACCTGAAAACGATTCAGGCGGCTTGACTGACACTGAAAAACCTCCATAGTAAAAGAGACATTGTAGGAGAGTAGGATCTGCTTCTTATAGTTACCCCCACTTTTTACTGATGTATCACTGTGTTCGACTTAGTATGGCTGGGATCCTGCTATTCAGGACCCCAGTCTAGCTGCTTTCTAAATTGATTGCATGTACTTTAGGTACACTCCAGATTGGATTCTGGGGTACCCTTATAAGTCCCTAGCATATGGTATACTATGTACCTAGGGCATAGGTACCCCAGAGGCCTCCCAGGGGCTGCAGCATGTATTATGCCACCCCTGAGAGACCACTCAAATTGGCACCACAGGTCTGCTACTACAACCTGTGTAAGGTAGTGCATGCACCCCTTACTTAGATATAGGTTCACTTTATCTACCTTATCACTGCACATATAAACCTATCAATCACCCCTATGGCAGGCCTTATCAATCCTGAAGGCATGGTGCTGGCTTTTATGTGAGAGGGAGCCATGCATGAGCAAAGCCCCTCTGCAGCCTTCAGAATCTATTCTCTGGGTTTGTTCTGTGATGCAGCCTAACATATACTATTTAGTGCATTAAAACCTCGCTGTAAATGCTAACTCTAAAACGGCTGCAAGGAAACATGTTGTGTTTGGTGTCAAACACCTTGGAATCATACCTCCGAAGGTATGATTCCTCCTCCTTGGAGGGAGAAATAGGACTACACCGGTACAACCGGTACCAGCTTCACAGAACCCTGGCATCACAAGATGGATGCTGTCAGCCACAGACACAAGTCTGCCCTCCTGCTGCTTGTTGAAACTCTGGCAGGGAAGGCTGGACAATAGGTTTCCTGTCACAGGGAGGTGTAACCACCTCCCAGTAAGGCTTTAGTGTATTGGGGCTGGGAGGGTGCACGCAGAGTGCTTTGATGTCTGCACTGGGGGCACATTCGGTGTCCCTATGCATAGTCCAGCTCAAACCGGTTGCAGGAGTCATTTGCTCCTGCACTGGTGAGAAACTGGACAAAGGACATGGGTGTAGCCACCCCTCTGTCCTGACCCTCCCATAGGTGGGTCCCCAGAGTTTGTCCCACCCCTTCCTTGGGTATAAAGTAGGAACCCCTAACTACAGGACTTCAGATTTACCTGGACGAAACTCTGCTACAAAAACCAAGTACTTCGACTATCTACACTAGGTTGGATGACTGAAGAACCTCCCTTGGAGTAAGGGAGTAACTCCCCTGATACGCAGGCACCAAAGACAAATCTGACCAGTTTGCATCTCTGAAGCTCCTGAAGACTCCGATGTACGGAGCTCGTGCCTGTTTTCTCACACTGCAAGCGTCCCCCGTGGGTCCCCTGTGTTGCTACCTTGGGTGGTTCCTTGGGATCCCAGTGATTCTACGTGCTCTAGGCACTGTGTCTAGTCAAGTCCTGGTTGTTATACTACTTTCTTAGTATATGGTTTGGTCTCCCCCTGGAGCCCACTGTGCATTGTGCTATTTACCGTCGTCCTAGTGATTTAATATTGTGTGCTTTGTTCTCTAATCTCATAAAGAGGTTAGTAGAGAGTGTTTAGTAATAAATACATATATTTTATATATTCCTTGTGTGGTTCTCCTTTCATTTGGTCATTCAGGAGGTTATAGACTGGTAAAACAAGCTTCTTTACATTCCTTTGAGACTTAGCTGCTCTCCACAGCTACCACTAGGATAGCTTTCTTTAAAGTTTGTTTTTGACCTAATCATCAATAAGGGTCGTTTGGACTGGTGCAAGGTGCCCACTTTAATTAGTGGACAGCATATACCAGACCAACTTCTCACAGACATTGTGAGAGATATTTAGATGAGAATGTTTCAAAACGAAACAAAGACCTATAAATTTAGGATACAAGCTAGAGACTATAGGCCCTTATGCAAACCAGTTGACGTTAGGACGATCACTCGAGCTTCCTAGATAGGATAAATACTGCAGGGGAGAGTAGTGCAAGAAAAAGCCATAGTACTAATACTTGCTTGATCTGAAACAAGATGAAAATAGCGCAGAAACCCTGCAAAATTGTCCTAACAATCTTGGTGGTTGCCATATTTGTTTCTAGAGCTGGGTGGATGGAAGACTTCTTTCGGATGGAGGGAGAGCTAGTTAACAAAATCTGTAATTATGCTGCTAATGAGAGATCCCACAAGAGAAAGTTCTCTTGTGTCCCCCATACTCAAAAGTGTTTTTAGTTAAGAGCGGAAGAACAGGCCTTGGCTAGGGAGGATGCTCTAGGGCTGAGAAGACATCCCATGGCGGGTCCTTGGAGGGAGTTCCTAGAAAATTGGGAACACGCTGATAGATAGCAACATATAGAGGAAGAATTGGAGTGTAGCTCGCATTCGGATAATGGAGCAAGAATTGCTTAGAAGCCGACCCCCCAAGCTGCAATGCCCCTCCCCCCCCATTTTATCAAAGCCAGACAGGACGGATGCCCAGATCTGAGACTCTGAGCCCACTTCTGACCCAGACCCCCCCAGCCATCGCGAAATATCACTGATAAGAGCCCGAATTGACTCACCACCCTGCACACTTATTTTGTTCATTACTTCCCCTTTCTTTCAGTCTTTTGCTATGCGTATTCTCCCTTTGTGGCATTTCCTCTTTGAGATACATTATGAGACGTATATTTATGTGCGCTTTGACGTCCTCTCTCTTAGTAGACTGTACATACATGTAAAACATACATAATGCTGGAATTTAGATTACATTCTTGATTAAAAGCTAAAAGTGAACTCTGACTGAAGATCTAAATTAACAAACTGTAGTGATGGAAAAAACATGTACGTCTGTGACTTGAAAGCTACTTGCGGATGCTCTCCAGCTCGGAGAAACACAGAAAAAACGAATAACTGTGTACAAATGTTTTACATGCTAAAAATGTAATGTGAAAGGACCTAACTGAATACCTAAGTGCTATTAAAAATATTTTATAAAAAAAAGAGTGTTATTAGTTAGGACGTATAATTTCAAATATTGTTTGAATACACTAAAATAATGAATATTCACAACTGTTTCGTATTTTCCTATTTTGCAGCATCTGCAGGTGAAGGCTTGGCATATTATCACTCAACACTTTGTAAATGTTGTCTATAACCAAAGCTGTTTTTTTCCAATTATGATTGCCCTTAGAAGATGTAACTTTTAACAAAGACTCTAACCTAACAAACCTTTCACGCGAATGCATACACATGAGTATATGATTACATTCTTTACCCCTTTAACAAACTCCAACCTCACTACCTGACACACATGAGCTAACCTAAAAAATTATCCCATATGAAAGAAATTTGTAGATGAATTGAATGACAGGCTTGGAACGGAGAATGGAAAGGTAACTAGTGAGAAGAAGACAATAGAAATGGTTGAAAGAATTGAAGCGGGAAAGAACAATGCTCACCCAAATTTAGATATGGAGAAAAGAGAGACATTATTTATTTATTTAGGAGATTTTATTTATGAGATTTGTTGAGCGCGCAAATACCCTAAGGTGTCTCGGCGCTTTGGATAGAGTGATGGTATGGTAGGTGTGTATTGATTGAAAAGCCAGGTTTTTAACTGTTTACGGAAGGTTATTAGGGATGTGGTGATTTTTAATTGGTGCTGCAAACATAAAGGAAGTGAGACGGTAGAGGATGTGGATGGAACGTATGTTAAACGAAGTGAGACGGTAGAGGATGTGGATGGAACGTATGTTACCATAGCTATTTAGGCACGAATATAACTTTTGCTGAGCTAGTAGTTAGTAGTAAGGGTATATATTATGTGTGTAGTAAATTTGCTCACTTCTAGCTGCCATACTATTGGGTAGGAAGGTGCTATGGTACCCTAGTTTTCCCGAATATTTATTCGACTAATGATCTAAATGTGAGACTGGACAGCTATCTGAAATGAAGCAAGTGTAGTTTTGGATAAATAATGAGCAACATTTTTGGCTCATTAATACCTTCAATAGGAGTAACACTTAATGATGTGAAAATCAAAAAAATGGCCACTTTCGTAGACAGTCTGTCGACCAATACAGCAGGTGCAATGAGAGTAATGATATTACGAAATCGTCTTGTGCTTGACATACTTTTACCAAAGGAAGGAGGAATTTGCAAATTAACGCATACAAAGGAATGAATGTTACATGTATACTCCTAAAATAAATAACATGCTTCAAAGCTACATCACTTATAGCTCTAACATTACTAATGAGCTGCACGAATTTGAAGAAAAAAGGACATGGGAAGGAGTAGGTTCAGTACTAAATTCAATCGGAAAGGGATTTACTAAGGTAGGGGACTGGCAAGGTAGATTAAGGGGAGGAATATTAAAACTGCTATTATACATCTGTGAGCAATAATAGACCCTGCATGTGTGCTTCTTTTCTTTAAACTTTGCCAACAAATTTCAACAACTGGTGGACAGATTGTGGGAGGAGGAGCACGAGATCAATGAATGGAAAGATGAGGAAAATGACAGATATCTAATTCAAAGCATTACGCAGAGACTTCTATGATTGATTGAAGGAACTTCAAGGGCCCAAACCAAAGAGCCCAAGATTGATGACGTCAGTTCAGTGTGACTCCGGAGAATGGAACTGTGATGATTTGGAAATCATGAAAGGGGGGGTTGTGTACGTGGATGGTTATGATTTTTTCCACTTTTTACTGAATAACCTGTGTTTTGCTAGCTTAGGACAGCTTAGGCCTTAGCAGCCATCTTTACCGTGACGTCTCAGTCTAACACATGATCAGAGCTTCTATTTATTGTGTCATAATTAAGACTTGTAAATCTCACTAGCTGAAGAAATAAACTGTGTAAACAGAATATTCCTAACCAAGGATGAGAGAAACTGTCCCAGACGGTACGATTTACTATGTATCTTTTCATGTGCTGAGAACAGACACTGAGTGACACCCGAGCCTCATGTATTTGTAACAGGAAAATATCTTCAAAAGTATTCTGATGCAACTGTTGCTTCTTGCTTGATTCCTATTGGTTATAGGCTGAGAACTGTATACTAATGAAAAAGATGTGTCTTCATCTAAAATACTATAAAAGAGTGCAATTTCTTGAGGAAGGGAGAGACCCTTTCCCCATTCTATGATGGCGTATCTATGCCAGATTTATATTTGAACCTTACTAAGCCATATGGTTATTGATTTAATCCTTACTGATGATAACATTGAGAGCCCATCTTTTTAAACTTATATGTGGATTTACTAAGTAAAGTTTTAAACTAAGACCCTTGTCTGTCATTCTTAATAGAAATGCTTTGCTTGCTGCGTTCTGCTGTGTCTGCTAACTAAGAAGGAAGGATCCATGGGAGAGCACCAAAGTCCGGTAGGGACTACTCCGCTCCCAATCCGGTGCGCCACAGAAATAAAAAAATATATGTGTTTGTGCACTAACACTGTGCACTGGCGATCCACTAGAGGCCTACATGAATTTTTTTTTGATGCTCTGAAGAAAGAAAAATGTTTGGATACCAAAAAGTGCATGCACTTGTTGCATTAAATTATAGGAGTGTCATTGAGTGGTTTAAATAACTTCCTGCAAAAATTAACTAAGCAATGTGTCCACAGTCTTGCCCATTTTGCAACATAGCTGTATCAGTAATTTTAAGAAATGTGTACTTCAGTCAGTGTCTGCAATGTTGCTAGTTGATGCTTAAAACTACTATCGGGTCCGTATCCAAATCCAACCTCATGACACAGATACAGAGACCCTTATGTCCTGTTTCTGAGAACCCAACACAGAGACCCACGAGAACCAAAGCCGCAATGTCCTCAGAAGAAACGGCCGCTCTAGCCTCAACGTACGACTTTCCCCACACAGCCACCCCAAATTCCAAGATCCAAGTGATCACGGGTATTGGGAGAGATCACCCTCTCCCTAAAATCCCAAAACCCCCGCCCTCCCTCACCACCATCCCTAGGGCCCCCTCGGGTAATAACCTCAGTAAAGAAGAGTCTTCCACCAACTGCATCTTCATAAACTGCAGATCAGCCTCCAAGCATGCAACTGAACTAGCAGAAGCCATCCTCTCTCATGACATGGACATCGCGTTCATCACGGAGACTTGGCTAAATGAGCTCTCCACAACAAGCTTAGATATGCTTGTGCCCCCAGGCTTTACCATTATCAATAAAGACAGAAAAGATCAACGAGGTGGAGGTGTAGCTATCATACACAAGGACAACATCGCCATCATGGAAATAGACACCCTCAAGTACAGCCCCTTTTAATGACTGATCACCAACATCAAGACAAAAGACAACAGACCAATACTCTGCCATCTTCTCTATCACCCCAGAGGTATCAACTCAGCATTTGGGGAACACTTCTCTAACTTGATTGCCCACTGCTCACTCGGACACTCTAGCAAAATAATTCTTGGGACCTAGACCTACACTGGAATGAAGAGAACAACTCGCTAATTCAAACCCTTAACAATCTTCTATGTGATAACAACCTATCTCAACACAGCTCAGAGGAAACACATAATAAAGGAGCAACCTTAGATGCCATTTTTTCTGAACGAGATGCAGTTACGATCGACCACATCCTCCCTGTGGACTGGTCGAACCACCACATCATGTTTTTCCACATCAACCAAAGAGTGATATCTCAGCCACCCGTGCAAGGACCCCCAAATGGGCTAGAAACTTAACCCAGATTCCCATTGTCGTCCTAGAAGAAAGGATAAGCTCGCTCCTCCCCAGTGCCAATGAGCTCCTCACCACAACTGAACTCACCTCGCTCTACAACTCAAACATGGTGGACATACTCGATCAACTAGCCCCCCTGAAACTAAGAAAAAGCAGGGTCACTCCTTCCAGCTCATGGTTTAACTCTGACATCAACTCTGAAAGGAGACAACTAAGAGCCACAGAAAGACGCTGGAGGAACAATCCTACCGTTCTCCTCAGCGAACAACTCAAAACAGTTTGCAGGAAGTACAACAATCACATCAAGAACAAAAAAAATCCTTGTGCTTCCGCACGGCACTAGACCGCGCTAAAAACAGACACAACGAGCTCTTTAACATCATCAGGCAACAAACCTCCAAGCCTGTTATGTCCTCAATGCTGGTTTACAAAGAACTGTGCGACAACTTCGCCAATTTCATTAATGACAAGATCAACAAGATCGAGCTCTCACTGGTCCCCAACAACCCTCTACCATTAGTAGCAACGCTGGGACGTATGCAGGTCCGGACTGGGAACCAAAACCGGCCCTGGCAAAGTACTCGGCTGCCCCCCCCCCCACTCCCCTAGGGGGTTGGGGGTGCTACGGAGCTCTTTGCCAGGGCCGGTTTTCGGCCGATTTTGTTACAGGCCCGATTTTGCAGCTATGCTGCAAAAACGTCCCTGTAACAAAATCGGCCCCCAGGGGCCCAAAACCGCCGCCCACCCGTGCGACGCACCGGGGGATTTCCCGGTGCCCGCTACGGCCAGTCCGGCTCTGGACCTATGACATTGCACCCAAACCTCCCACCAAACCCTGGTCACTCTTCCACCCCATTCAGGAATCATAGAAAGTCAAACTGATCTCCACCTCCAATCCCTCATCTCACGTCCTAGATCCTTTACCCCCCCCCCCCCCAACTGACAAAAAAGCTGAAACTCTCCATAGCACCGCTCTGGTGCAAGATCATAAACAACTCCCTGAAAAGCAGTATCGTTCCCGACTGCCTTAAAGTTGGACAAGTCACGCCACTACTGAATAAACCGGGCCTCGACATAAAGGACCTGAATAACTTTAGTCCAACTTACCTCTTCTTTCCAAAATCCTGGAAAAAAGCTTACTTTAACAACTAACCCAACACATGGATAGCATCAAACTATTAGACTCACACAGTCCGGCTTCAGTAGAGGCTGCAGCACTGAAACCGTGATCCTCAACGTCATTGACGATATCCTCAAATCACTTGATTCGGAGCATTGCTGTATCCTCATTCTCCTAGACCTATCAGCAGCATTCAACGCAGTCAATCACAATCTTATCATCAAGGCCCTCCAAGAAAGGGCTGGACTTGACAAGGTGGTCCTTCACTGGTTCCTCCTCCTTCCTATACAACCGCACCCAAAGAATCAAAATCAATAATTGTATGTCCGACCTACTCCCAGTCAGCAGGGGAGTCCCACAGGGCTCAGAGATCTCCCCGCAACTTTTCAAGATTTCCCTTCCATCTGTATGCAGACGATACTCAGATCTACTTGGAAACCTCCTCCATCAAAGATATTGAAAGACTTAACGACACATTGAGAGAAGTCCAACACTAGCTGTCAAGTAACCACCTCAAACTGAATCAAGACAAAACGGAATTTCTCCTCATCTCGAACAAAGAAGAGAACCCCCAAATTGCGGAATGGCTAGATGCACTCAATGGGAACCTCACCCTGGCCGATTCTGTGAAATCACTAGGTATCACGCTAGACCCGAAACTGGACATGAACAACACATTAAGAACTCAGCTAAGAGCACCTTCCTTAACCTGAAGTTACTGAACAAAATAAAATCGTTCATCCCGCCCAAGGATCTCAAACAAGCCACCCAATCATTGGTGTTGTCAAGACTAGACTACGGACATGCAGTCTTCTCAGGCATAGCAAAATCTCATCTTGCTCCCCTCAAAAGAACTCTTAACGCTGCAGTCAGAATGGTCACCAGAATCAAGAAATTTTATCACATCTCACCTGCACTCAGAGAACTAAAGTGGGTCCCAGTTGAAATGCGGGCAAACTTCAAAATAGCCTGTCTCACGCACAAAGCCTTGCACACCGGCAAACCGGAATATTTGGCTTCCAAACTCAAAAAAGCCGATCAGACTAGGAACTTCAGAAGTTCGGACACTCTGCTTCTCATCCCGCTGAAAACATGCAAACAAAAAAACATGACACGGTCCTTCGCCAGGCACGTGCCCAAAATCTGGAACTCTATCCCCCTCCCATCAGAACTATTCCATCTTTTGCAAAATTCAAAAGTCAGCTCAAAGTTTTGTTCCTAGACCGCTCCCTAGTGAACTGATGGGTACAGTCGGAACGCTGAAGCAGACACCTCACTACGCTTCGACTCTGTGTCCTCAATGACTCCGACCCCCGCCACCCCCCTGACCCCGTTCGTGTCACGCCTCCCCAAAAGTGGAGCCCTACTCAGGACTGTAACTTTCCTCTAAGACGTTCAAAGACCTCAAGGCTACGCTGCGACCCATACTTGCTATGAATGTATTGTGTTATTTTCTGCAATACAACTGATGTAAAGCGAACCAATACCCTAGGGTCTGGCCAGCGCTATAAAAAACTTCTAAATAATCAATAATAACTATGACTTTGCATCTTTGTCTCCAGTTATTCCTCCTTCTTTTCTGATGTTTCTAAACACTTTTCTTCTAACTTGAAATTAAGTCGGTCAGAAAATCATCAGGATCATTTCCAAAATGTGAAAAATCTATGAAAAGGTTGCAAATTCTTTAAAACTGAACAGAGAACTACTACTGCAGGAAAGTAAGAAATCTGATTTTTTTGCCAGAAGAAATATGCACCACAGATTTGGACTGTCCCTAGTGATTGAGCTTCAGTTTATAACTATACCGAATAAAGTATTTCAATCAATTGCGCTTCGGTGAAAATCAATACTGCTCGCCTACCTTTCAACTTGGAACGCAGAATAAATTGTATTGATGTCCAGCAGTAGGTGGATGAAGCTCAAGGAAGAAAGACAAGGATGGGTTAACACGAGTCAGCATGCAACTTCTGTCTAAGGAGCAACAGAAAACACACATACTGTCAAGTCACATACAATCTTTACAGCTTAAATGAGAAGAGGCAAAACGAATCGTAATGAAGAAATCCCACCACAACAAATGTGTGACACCTACCTACACAGTTCATATGTGCAGCGCCTCCCTCCTATGAAGCAGACTATTCTGTAACCGGTGCGGGCAGCTGCACTGCGTGGGTGCGCTACTGCTGAGCGGAAGCTTTGTGGGCCCATATGTACAAAAGTAGGTACGAGTATATTAATTTTTAATATAAATATTAATTAGGAATTTGATACTATATGTGATAGCCATAGATCATTTTTTTAATTTCAATGATGCTATTAGGTATCGATCACTATAACATGTAAAGATTATCTTATTGATATTCACAAACATGCTTTTTAACTTAACATGCAAAAACAATTTTCTTAAATAAAAAAGCAACTATGAATGTATACAAGTATAGTTTATTTATAGCGCAGGCTGTCGTTCTGAATATAAATTGAATGGTTTTGTCATCGTTAGATATGGAGCGGAGTAGGAGCAAATGGACCAATTAATATATATTTTAACTCATCTACTATTTAGCACTTGGTAATTAAATGCTTTGTAAAGATAGCAAAGAACCAGAAAGCCCCGATGAAGGACGCTGAATGCTTCTGAAACACTGAGCTTTGGTGGTATTACTAAGCAGTAATTATCACCACAAATGTTGCCTACTGTAACTTTTGAATGATACCATACGGGTTTGTACTGGTTTTGCTCTACCAGCGCCTCTGTAATCGTTATGCGCAATTCTCTTCGCCCAGAACAGCCCAGACCCCAACTGAAAACAAAGACAACATCACCTGTAGCATAAAAGGCCACTTTATTAATAAGATCAGGCAATTTTCTAATATCAACTTATTAACTCTATGTTTTATATATTTAATATCGAAACCATACAATTTTGCACTTTAAGCCAAAACCTTACATTTCTTTTAATCTTTATTCCTTGTAACTGTTATTTTCCAAAACAAAAACATAAGCGTCATTTTTCTGAATTCACTCCATATTTGAACATATTTCCATTTCCTTGTTTTTCCTTCCTTTTTCCCCCATCCTGATCCTCCCCCCACCCTCTCTCATGAAGGACGGTTAAGTCCGCTCTAGACATTGACCCCCCCCTATTCCGCCTGTGCACTATAACATAGAGTAAATTGCCTGTCCTATTAGTGGCAGTTGGACTCTTATAAACTCCTGGTGTGTTTCTTTTTAAAAGGGGTTGGGTGGGTGGGCCTCGTAAAAGACCCTCTCTGACTCCTGGCAAACTGCGCAACAATGCGCTCGCGCCTCCTTAATTACCGCCCTGCCTGTCTCGCGCTCTGCTCCCGGCCCTTGACCAATCACGTTGATTGGTCTGGACCATCCGGGCGAAAATCCCTGGGGGGGAAACACTTCGCATTCGCCCCCCGAGGATCCCATCGCCCAGAACAGCCCAGACCCCAACTGAAAACAAAGACAACATCACCTGTAGCATAAAAGGACACTTTATTCATAAGATCAGGCAATTTTCTAATATCAACTTATTAACTCTATGTTTTATATATTTAATATCGAAACCATACAATTTTGCACTTTAAGCCAAAACCTTACATTTCTTTTAATCTTTATTCCTTGTAACTGTTATTTTCCAAAACCAAAACATAAGCGTCATTTTTCTGAATTCACCCCATATTTGAACATATTTCAATTTTCTTGTTTTTCCTTCCTTTTTCCCCCATCCTGATCCTCCCCCCACCCTCTCTCATGAAGGACGGTCAAGTCCGCTCTAGACATTGACCCCCCCCTATTCCGCCACTCAGAAAAAACCAAAGATTTTTCCTGACCCCACCCCAACTTGCATTTATCCTGTTTTTTTTTTTATTCTTCCACTCGCAGAGACCCATAAATCCACCTTCAACTCCTTAGATAACATGTCTCGTATTTCAAGAATATAATAAGCCATTCCCCATTGAGTCAGATGCACGCCATCATCCCTAAGCAAATGGCCTTCTCTACCCGTGATGTTGTCATGCGAAATGGTCTGAATACCCATGGCCACACAAAAAAATTTCATGGCCCCATTCAGTTTTTTCCCGGCTTTCTCCATTGCCGCTTCGTTTCTCACATTCCTACAGTGTTTTCTGAACGCAAATTCAGACTATACAATTCTAGTACCCCGGCCAGTTGTTGTTTAGCACCGCTAGATCCAGCTGCATCTTCTATATTAATGCTAAACCAGACAATGCTACTAAGTCATTTTCTCCCAAATGTAGGAGCAACAGATGTAGGCCGCCCCTGTCATATCTGATTTTTTCAAGCAAAGGAAATAAATCTTCCCACCTCATCCCACCTCATCCCACCTTTACCGCACCAGTAAAGTCCGTGTCCAGCGCTGGGGATGCCCAGATTTCGTTCGCAAATCTGGTGTTCAGCAAAAATCGCGGCCCACTTGATAAATGAATGGCCTATAATCCATATTCGTTGTTTACTCGTACTCAAGCCCCTTACGTCACCTAAATGAAAGAAAATGAGTGTTAACACATGAAACTTTAACTAAACCACGCTTTTTCTTTTTTACATATCGCGTACAGCACGCTGTACGCCATCTGCCTATCTTTTTGATTGCTCCCCAACCCAAACCCAATCTCGCCGCTTCCGAAGCTGCACAAATCCTGAATGAGTGAGTAGCAAATTCGGTTGGGTCCCTACCTAGGAGTAACAGAGCTCTTCGTAGTACTTACCGCAGCTGATGGCTAGTAATCTTGTCCCTTGACTTGTGCCCAAAATTCGGTCCATCCACAAAAACTTGTGCATGCTTAAAAACCCTCCACTCACCCACGGAACAGCACCATTCTGTGTGGCTAGTATGCAAGTGTATCCACGTAACCCGCCCTAGCTGATCTGTTTTTGACTTCTTCAACCAGATTTTTAAAACCTGCCCTTCCCAGAAAAACGTCAGAGCTCTTTAAACCGGGCCCCCCCTTAAACCTAACAATTCAGAAACCCGGAATGCTCGAAAAATAACCATATCATGCATAATCTGAACAATCTGACTTCGTGGGAGTCATAACAGGAGCCCGGTAATTGAAGCAGCACGTGCTGCAACAACTCAAACGACATGGGAGCTCTTACATTAATCTGTTTGGAATCTCTTCTCTGCAAACCTTTCAGCATTTTTTTTTTTTTGCTATGACATTGTTGACTGGGTCAAAACCCCAAAAAATTGCCCATAAACGGAGACCCCCGCTAAGTTCCCTGCTATCGTCGTATGTGACAACCCTTTATTAACTAACTCCAATATGAAGTCTAAAAGAAAAAGGGGGTAAACATCTGATCAGTGTGTATGTGCTGGAAAGATATGCCAATAACTTATGAATTCATGCCATGCGAACCTGTAGCTTCGTTGAGTGGCCGCTGCACCTCTCGTTCCTGGTCCCCCAGGTGTGCCCCCCCCCCACTGTATTCTTCCCCACACCCCAAGCCCCCCACCACTGCAGCTTACCCTTTGTTAGTTGCTCTGCTCTCCTCCGGAGATCAGCTTGAGATATCCGCTCATGATTCTCTTGCTGATCCGGGGGTGCCACTTCATGCAGATCAACCTGAAAAGATTTAGCAGATTTTGTTGACCCACTCCCCCACCCCCTTCCCGCTTCCTTATGTGTGACCACCTCCCTAGATCCCCAAGCACCTTCCGCACTTTCCCCTTCCCCAAATTCCCACTTCAAATTCACCGTCTCTGTTCCACGTACTCTGAGGGTAAATAACTTGTTGGCTTCCTCCTAGACGCTCGCCGCCCCCCACCCCCCCATCATATGCTCTCCAAATTTAAAACAGGCCTTCGCTCTAAAAACCTGTCCGCCTGAGAGGAAACCGCTGAAAATTCCACAATTAAGCCACTGTGCGCAGCAGCCGCCCTGTTTTTGTCTGCTGCTCCGCTATCTGCTCCTGCAATACTAACCTTCTTCTTCTTCTTCCTGGGATCAGTAAGTCTGTGCAGGGCACTCCCTTCCCGACTCCCCACTACCCCCTCTCCACTATCCATGCCCCCCTTGTTGCTGTTGCCCCGATGTTTGTCCTGCACCTGGGCGTGCTCAATCCACCATTGTCCACTCTCACTGGAATAATCAACTTAAGTTAACGCCTGCGGCACCTCCGTGCCTGTCTCCATTCTAACCTCCACCTGCTTATCAGCCTCCGGAAAGTGCACCGTGCTCGTAAACTGGGGAAGACTGAAAAATGCCACTGGCCTGGGCCTTACCCGCCTATCTGAATCTGTGTCTGCAAAACAACTTGGCTGTACTCCTGTAAACGCCACTGTCGCAGGCAACCCGCCCCACCAGAGAGAGCCCTCCTACATACAGGGGCCCTGAAACTCACCCGGCAGCCTCGTGGACCAGCCAGGCCCCCTCAGATAACCTGGGGAAAGCAAACGCGCATTCCGGCTCCCCGGCGCAGTCAGCTGGTTGCCTCTCACCGTCGACGCCTTCCGTCCCCTCGCTGAACGCGGCCTCCGAGGCCCTCTGCTCTCCGCCGGCGGCACCCTGCATGCGCCCACTGCTCGCTGAACTCCTTTCGCCGCATTCCTTCTTGGCGGCCTGACTAGGGGGGGCGACTGCATCCACAGCTCCTGCCACCAAGATGTCATTTCTGCCAGCTTCCGCTATCACTCGAAGCGCCTCATGCGACACCATTTTCCCTGCTCCTCGTGAAAAGCTTCGGGTATCGTTGCTCTGCTCCACCCCTCGCAGACCCTCTCTGACTCCTGGCAAACTGCGCAACAATGCGCTCGCGCCTCCTTAATTATCGCCCTGCATGTCTCGCGCTCTGCTCCCGGCCCTTGACCAATCGCGTTGATTGGTCTGTGTGGGGACGGAGACCCCGTATGCCCTGGGGTCACAATATACACACGTGGCCCTCTCACACATAAGGGACGCGCAGACACTATGCTGGTCTGGACGGAAAGTGCCGAGCCACTTCCGCCCGTTTATTTTATATCTCTCTGGCCACGCCTGGCCAGAGAGTGCTACAATGTGTGCTAGTGCTTCCGGGGCTCAGCCGAGACCCTCGGAGCACTAGAGCGCTACATCCCTTCCCAACTTGGATTTTTGAAAATTTGGATAGAAAACAAAAGTACATATGGTTCAGCACCTGAAGTCAGCTAGCTTCTGGCTTGGCTTTGGATTAGGTCTCAGATCATACCTCCATCGTCCTCGGGCTGGTACCTGATCAGCTCTCGGGCTGGATGTTGAGATGCTTGCTTCGCCCTGGTCTGTAGTGTTCAGGGGTGTGGTTTCATCATTGGACCTTCCGGCCCCGCTCTCAGACTCGTCTCCTGCTGGTTCTGCTTGGTCAGGGTTGCACTGTCGAGCAGCCGGTATTTGCTTGAACCAGGAGACATTCCTCGTTACTTCCTCTCCGTCCCGGCGAGCTGTGACCGCAGTACCCCGTGTTTCCTTGACAACCCACGGCTCAGGTTCAAACATTGTGTTGAATTTTCCTCCGGGCCTTCTGGTCCGGATTAGCACAGTCTCACCTGGTATCACATTTCGGGACTGGGCACGTCTCTTGTGGCTTGCTTTCTCGTTCGTTCGCCTTCGCCGTTCCTGAGTGCGCCCAGGGGAGTATGGTGTCGGTGTCCAGTTGTCTGCCATGGGAAGAAGGTCCCTTCTTGGTCCGGCAAACATCAGTGCCCACGGTGACTGTTGCGTGGTGCTGTGGGGTGTGCTTCTGTACTCCCGTAGAAACAGTTGAAGCGCTTCCTCTGGGTCTTTGCCCTCAGCGGTGGCGATTCGCAGGATCTTGTTGGTTGTCCTCATGAAACGTTCCACCTCCCCGTTTGCTTGGGGCCATTGGGGCGTGATTCGGTGATGCCGGATGCCCAGGCTGTGGAGGAATTCTCGGAACTCACTTCCCTGGAATGGGGGCCCATTGTCCGTCTTGATGACAAGAGGAATTCCGAACATAGCAAAGGACTTGCTCAAGAGTGGTCGGATGTTGGCAAAACTAGTCGAGGTGGCAATGTCTACAATTGGGTACTTTGTGTAGTTATCAATTAGCACGACTGTGACTCTCCCATCCGGGAAACTTCCAAAGTCTAAACTGAGCCACGACCATGGCGAAGGGGCATGTTCTTCTGTGATGATGGGCGCGGGAGCGTCCGCAGAGCTGGTAATCTGGCATGCTCGGCACTGGCGCACCACGGTATCAACGGCTTCTTCGAGGTTTGGGAACCAGACCTTCTCCCTCATCCTGGCCTTCATCCGGCAGGTGCCCTGGTGACCCTCATGCGCTAAGATGGTCGCCCTTTCTTGCAGAGACTTGGGGATGATCACCCGGTGGCCTCTGAGGATGAGGCCATTGTTTGCTTGACTCAGGTCATGCCGTACTCTCCAGAATTGTGACAGGCGTGTGCGGTCTTCCTCGTTCCATGTGCTGACATTTCGCAGGAAGTTCTCCCAGGATCCCGACTGTATGGCATCTGCCACCCGCTGAACGACCACGTCGCGCCCATACTCGGGGACTATGGCGTCTGCTGTGAGGGCCTGAGGGCACGAGGCAGCCGACAGCATATCTACAAAGTCTTCAGTGAGGCCTTCCACCTCCGTGTGTCGGCTTTCCTCCGGTCCGGGATGCCTGGATAAAAAGTCTGCGGGGTTCTTAGCCCCTGGGCGGTAAGCGAGGTCCATTTGGTACTGCTGCACTTGGATTGCCCAGCGTTCTATCCTCGGTGGCGGATGAGGAGCGGTGCCCTTGAATAAGGGTATCAACGGTTGGTGGTCTGTTATCATGCGGAATGGGTGTCCTGAGATGTATAAGTGGAAATGGGCACATGCCCACTTTACTGCCAGGGCCTCTCGCTCGACCTGTGAGTACCTCGATTCAGTCGAGGTCAGTGCTTTGCTCGCAAATGCTAGCGGCGACCATGTGCCGGGCTCGGTTTCTTGAGATATCAGGGCCCCTAGGCCAACCGGGCTGGCGTCCACCACTATTTCGGTGGGTTTGGAGGTGTCAAAGTAGGCCATCGTGGTGCTGTCTAGCAGTGCAGTTTTTATCTGATCGAATGCTTTGGCTTCGATTTCTGTCCATCGCCATGCGCTCTCCTTCTTCGTTAGGTTCCTGAGCGGCTCCGCAATCGTGGCTAAGTTGGGGATGAACCTCGCACAGTATTGCGCCATTCCCAGGAAACTGCGCACTTCCGACGCCGTGGTGGGTGCAGGTGCATTCTTGATGGCCACAGACTTGCGTGGGTCAACGGCAACTCCTTCAGATCCGAACACATAGCCGAAGAATTCGATTGACTTTTTGAAAAATTGGCACTTGTCTTTGTGGAGGGTTACGCCATACTGTGCTAGTCGGTGTAGCGTCGCTTTCAGCCGGTGGTGGTGTTCTTCGCTCGTCTTGGCATGGATTAGGATATCGTCGCTGACATTCAGCACTCCATGCAGCCCAGAGAGGATTTCTTTGATAGTGTTCTGAAAGATCTCAGCCGCAGACGAGATCCCGAAGTTCAGCCTCTTGTACCGTCTCAGCCCAAGGTGCGTCGAGAATGTTGTGATGTATCGGCTTTCCTCAGCTAGCCGCAGCTGGTGATATCCGGCATTGAGGTCCAGTTTGGAAAACCACTGGGCGCCGTTTAGGTCAGTCAGGATGTCGTCGACTGTAGGTGTGAGGTGTCGTTCACGGCGAATGGCTTTGTTAGGGATCCTCATGTCAATGCAAATCCGGATTTTTCCGGGTTGTTTCGGTTTCTCGGCTATGACCATGGGGGACACCCATGGCGTTGGTCCGGAGACTTTCTCGATCACACCTTGTGTTTCAAGCAGGTTCAGCTCTTGCTCAACTGCGTCACGCAGGTGAAATGGCACTCTCCGGTGTCGGAGTGCGATTGGCTGCACCGTGGGGTCTATGTGGAGCTTGATGGGTGGATGCTTGATGGTGCCAAGGCCTGTGAAGAGCTTGGGGAACATTAGAAGGATGTCTTCAACTTGCAGCGCCCGCACAGCGTTTGCGAAGGCAATGAGGCCTAGGTCCTCCGCCGTGTTGCTCCCGACCAGCAGGTCGGCCTCCTTGTCGATCACATGGAACATGGTAGTGACTTCCTGGTCTTCTGCTCGGACCTGCACGACCATCTTGCCTCGCAGTGGGAGGGGATCCTGACTGCCATAAGTGAAGATCCTGGCTTTGGAGGGAACGAGTGCGGGTTTTGGATTGAGTGCTTTGTAATGTTGAACTCCCATCACATTCACCGTTGCTCCGGTGTCGATGACTCCGATCGCTGGCGATCCGTGGATCTGTATCTGGCACTTGGGTTGCGGTCGCCGGTTTCTCTTCAGCTCCTTGACAAAGGACACGAAGTAGCACTCGTCTTCATCATCTGTGGATGAGTCGTCGTACTGCGGCTGCTGTGATCTGTGTGACTTAGTGGAGCGTGACGTTGAGTGCTCATCTAGTGACAGTTGTTTGACTGCTCCTGCTGCTGATCGCCTCCCTGAAGGGTTCCGTCCTCGGGGCCCTCCTCTACACACGCTGGCAAAGTGGTTGGGAGTGCCGCATTTGGAACACGTCTTGCCACGTGCTGGGCAGCCATCTTGGGTGTGTTCATCCCTGCCGCAGTAGCCGCATGGCGTTTGGCGTCGTGCTCGCGCCGGCCCTCGACCTCTGCTTCCTCGGTTCGACATGCGCACGGCATCCACTCGTTCCGTTTTGATCACAGCTCCTGTTTCACGGTGAGGGTTAAGGGCCGCCTCCATCGCAGTGGCGCGGGCGTCAGACAGCTCATGGGACCGTGCAAGGATCAGGATTTCGTCGAGGGATATTCGCGGCTGCCTCAGAATTAATGTTCGAAGATGTTTGTTTCGACAGCCCTGGATGAGTTGTGCCGTGACTTCTTTCTTTTCGTCGTCCTCGGTACACGTGCTTATCAGATCTCGTAGACGAGCGTGAAACGCGTCCATTGTTTCCCCTTCACGTTGTTTGGCTTGTCTGAATTTGAACCTCTCGTAGTGGGGGTTTAGCTGGGGGTCGAAATGTGCATTTAGTGCGTTGACGGCAGCATCAAAGTCATTGGCAGCACCTGTGTTGGGGAGGTGTCTAAACAACTTATATAGTTCTGTGCCTCCGAAGTGGAGAAGTAATGATCGCTTCACCTCGTTGTCTTTTTCTCGGGTAGCTGTAAAGTAGTTGTTGAGTTGCCCCAACCACACTGCCCATCGGGGCGCTGCTGTCCCCGGGTCGATTAGCTCGCTGAAAGGCGGTAATGCCTGTAACTGTGCGTGTGCGGAGGGCGCCGGGGCCTGAGCTATAGGGGGCGCTGCCACCTGTGGGGCACTTCCGGTGGCTCCTCCTGTGGCTCCTCCTGTGGCTCCTCCGGTGGCCCCTCCGGTGGCTCCTCCGGTGGCTCCTCCTTGGTTTAGCGACATGCCTGAGTGGGGAATGCCCTAATTGCTGTCCTGTTGCAGGTTTGGCTTGCCTTGTGCTTGTTGGGTCTGTGCTTGTGGGGGCAATTGACTTGACTTGTGCTTGTTGCAAAGTTTCTTTTATTTTTTTTTCTCGTGTGACTTGTCGTCCCTTTGGACTGCTGCTTGCGCGCTCCGTCGGCGTCTCACTTCCAGCGCCTAGCGTTGCTGGGCCGGCGTGCTGCTTTGCCTTCGTTCGCGTGCTCCCGCGATGCTGGCTTGAGGCTTGCGTCGGCCTCACTCGTTTGCGCATGCGCGCACTTTCCAGTCGGCCGGTCGGGCCTTCCTCCAGCGCTCTCTCTCGCTCAGCTTCAGAGCGTCGCCGGTGCCGGTCCCCACGCAGCTTCTGGCATACGCTGCTTACCGGTAGGCGATTTCTTTCTTTCCTCGGCGCTGGGTCCCTTGTGTCGGTGTTGGGCCGTCAGTCTAGGCCGCTTCGAGATTCGGCGTCTTCGGCGCCTCCGTCCGCTGTTTCTTTGATGGGGTTTACGTGGATCCCACCCTCGTCGCCAGTGTGGGGACGGAGACCCCGTATGCCCTGGGGTCACAATATACACATGTGGCCCTCTCACACATAAGGGACGCGCAGACACTATGCTGGTCTGGACGGAAAGTGCCGAGCCACTTCCGCCCGTTTATTTTATATCTCTCTGGCCACGCCTGGCCAGAGAGTGCTACAATGTGTGCTAGTGCTTCCGGGGCTCAGCCGAGACCCTCGGAGCACTAGAGCGCTACATCCTGGACCATCCGGGCGAAAATCCCCGGGGGGGAAACACTTCGCGATCGCCCCCCGAGGATCCCATTGTAGCCTTGAACAATTTCAAGTGAGTCCTCTATTGTGAGGTTTGCCGTGCTGTCTCAGGTGCCGATGCTGCGGAGATGGTTTCAGCAGGTGCAATTTTATGTTGAGACCGGAAGCTCCAATTATGCTTCTCTAATCTTGCTTTCATTTCTATAGCAGCAGTCAAGAACAGTGGAACAAATACCAAGAGGATTAGCAACAGGCTAGCCAATGGGAATGAAAAACATAATCATTGCAATAACCAATAGTACACCAGTAACAGGTTTAATGGCATGCTTTACTGTTAAGAGCCCTCTTTTCTTGCTGCTTGCAGTCAAGATAAGTACCTTTGTGGTGATATTTTCTTATGGAATTTTAATGTTTAAGCTTATGTGAGATTGTTATTACTATTCATTGTCCTTTTGGATTTCCACCTGTTATGGAGCTTTGCGAGCTCTCAGTGAATGTTTCTCTCAGCAGGCACGCTGCACTGCGCTCTGCCTCAAGCCGGCTCCTGCATCCGCCATTTTCTTTCTTTCTTCCACATACCGCTCTCAGCGCTGTGTGGCTTTACAGTCGCAGCTCCCATGACGGTTGTATTTCGGCAACTGAGCTTTTCCTGACCACTACTCTCCAGTGAGGCTGGTATTTCTTCTCCGCTTGCATTCGTAACGTCAGCAAAAGGGGAGCAGCTTCCAGGCCCGCCTTCTCTCAGTTTTATTGCTGCCTTTCTCAGTGTGTACACTCATTGGGGTAGTGTTTTGGGCTCTTCTCTATGCCTCCCGTGATTTCCTTTGAGTTTAACCCTTTATCTGCCTTAACATTTTTGCTCATTGTATACATTAAGAATTTAGACAGCTCCTTTAATGAATGAAGACAATGATGTTGAGGAAGCATTTACAAACGAGTTTAATTACTTTATTCATTCTTCAGTTGAAAAGGCCATTGCTGCCTCTATGGAAAAGATGGCAAAAATATTGAAAACTCTGTAATATGCATGATGTTGAAGACTCTGGTGGCCCTTTATGCGGATGAAAGCAGAAAAACGCAAAACGCTGTCTTTACCTATATAAAAGAAACATGCATACATACCCAATTCTTAAGTTACACCTTCGAACAGTGAGGTTTCCCTAAACCAGACTGAGGACGTCGTTCCCCCCAGTCCTCCTACGAAGAAGGGGAATACCAAAACCCATTCTAAGTTCAAAAGTATATAAAAAAATTTCAAGATGCTCCCCAACAAATAGTGATCTTCGATATTTTGGATACCAATGATGACTTGGGGGATGCAAATGACAATATTAATAATTTTGGGTTTAATGATCTTTCTTCTCCTCTCCCTCTGGAAAAAAACAAAACGGTTTCCTTCCAAGTCTGATTTTTAAAAACATTTCTGGACACTGAGGACACTTCTATGTTTAATCCATCCCTCATTCACCATCCATATTCAACGGAATGGTTTGCCGCTGCCCATGTTGGGGACAATATATCCTCTAGGGTGTGTCTTCCCCTGGACAATTAAACTAGGCCTAAGCTAAAATCTGAATGCCCTGGGTCTTCTCTTCCCTCCGATATCACTGCCATTCAATTGACCAGTCTTTAGTTTCTTTTCAAAATTTGGTAAAGATCCCCGTAAGGAAGTCGATAAGGCCTGGTCGACTTGCAAGGATAAGTTACTAGACTTAGTTGGTCCTTTGGCTCGGATTTTTTATATGGCGGAGGCTGCCAGATTGGACAATCTTGACATCGATCCTCTTGATTTATCTATGTGGGTTCAGGGAGCTTTTTGTTTTCTCTGCAACACTAATGCTGTTATAACTCACGTATGAAGAGAAGGCCTTCTATGAAAGCTGGACCCACTACTAGCAAATTTGGTGACTCTTGATCCAGGCATCAAAGCGGATGGTCTTCAGTTTGGATACTCGTTTATCAAACACCCTAGTTGATATGTCACCACTTTTTCATTTATTGATAAAACCCAACAGTCTCTAAAAAAAAAAGTATTTTCCCAACGTATATTTGCACGGGTTGGTAGGGACAGGAGCTGATTCAACGGGCGTGCCTACTGTACCCAGGGAACCAAAGGCTTCTTCAATTCATCTTGTGGCTACCAAGACTTCAAACTGCAATTCTACCTCCAGAGAGGGAGAGTTTATTGAGGTTGTGGACAAAGAAACTTCAGATCCAACAATCAACACAGGGAGTCTCTCTTCTTGCCCTCCTCCTGTAGGAGGCCGTCTTAAGTATTTTCTCTCAAAATGACAAACAATAACTGCAGATCCTTGGGTGTTAAATACAATGGAATGGCAGGACTATCTTCCCGTCAGCCTTTGATCTTGTGTTAGAATCAGATGCAAGTTGGACGGGCTGGGACACCCGCTGTGGTCCAATCTTGACTGGACGTACATGTCTCTCGAGGAGTCCAAATTTCATATCAACTGTTTAGAGATGCTGGACGGCTCCTTTGCAATGCAATGTCTGGAAAAAGACAGGGTGCAATGTTCCATTCTTCTCTGCATGGACAACGTCTCACAGTACGTTATATCAATCACCTGGTGGGCACCAGATACAAGCCTTTGGTGGAATTGACAAAATGTTTTGGCAATTCTGCCTACTCAACAAGAGCACTGTTCGAGCAGAATACTTCCCAGGAACTCTCAAATAAATAGCAGACTGGCAATCCTGTCATCTATGGGACTCCAGCGATTGGAGACTTTACCCATCAGTGTTCTAATCTGTTTCACAAGTGGGGTCCTTTCACTATCGATCTTTTTTGCCTTTTGGCTCAACTCCCAGTTACCTTGTTTTTTCAGCTGCCACACAGACCCTCTAGCCTTAGCTACAGATGCTTTCTTACAGGACTGGTCCCTTTCAGTCAATTACGCTTTTCCTCCTTTCCTTATGATCAGCAGAGTTCTGACCATAAGTCAATTAGCTATTCTGGTCATATTGGTCCCATTCTGGCAATCACAGGTATGGTTTTCTCCCCTTCTCAAGTTGGCAATCAATTTCCCTGTCCATCTCTTGTCCATTCAACATTTTTTTCTGGACCCCTTGAGTCACCCTCACAACCTCATTCTCGACAACTCCCTCACTCTCTCTGCTTGGAAAATTGCAGGCCCGACTAATCTATTGATTTAATTTCGCCGGAAGATTCTGAATTTATTAGCAAGGCCTGGGCCCCAGGGCCCCAGGGCCCAGGAACCACCAAAGCTTACAAGTCCGCTTGAGCTTTATGGTCATGCTGGTGTTTGGAAAAAAGTCTCAATCCCCTTTGAGCTGATATAATTTACATTGTTTATTTCTTGGCGGCTGAAGCCAGTGGCGATAAGTCATACAGGACCATCAACTTGTACAGATCGGCGATCTCCATGAACTATCCCTATATCAATAGCAAACCAGTGGGACAGCGTCCACTCATCTGTTGCCCTTGATAAGGAAGTAAAGTTGTCTAATCCTCCTCTTCAAAAGTAAAACAAGTTGTAGGATTATTGCTGTATTGCCTTTGTTTATTTCCTGGCCTGACAATGTGGATCTTTCTCTAAAAAAACATTCTGCAAAGCTTACTATGTTGTTATACCTTATCTTTATTAAACGTTTGTTGGAAGTAAAGGCTTTGGATGTTTCCTCTAACCAATACACTCCTACGGGGGTGATGTTCACAGTTAACAAACGTACAAAGACTAATTTAAGCATAGTGTTTTATCCTTATTTTCTGGATCAACCCAAACTTTGTGTTGGTCAATGCCTTAAAGTATACAAACAACAGACTTTTGATCTAAGAACGCCCTGTCATTCCCAACACATTTCCTTTCAGAAACTGCCACCCTGGCTCGTTGGGTCAGATGGGTTATTTTCTTAGCAGGCATTGATACCTCAGATTTCTGGGCTCATTCTTCCAAGGGTACCTTTACTTCTAAAGCTTTTTGAACAGGCTCCAGACTAGAGGACATTCTGTCTGATTAGTCTAACGATGTGTTTCGGAGACTTTATTGTAAATCTGTTCATACTGCAACTTCTATGGTAATTAACATGCTTTAAACAAGCATAATAGGAGGCTCCAGTCTTCACATAAATTTAGATTTAGACATGGAGGCGAGTATTATCCCACCTCAGCACTTACTAATTTGTGTTGGTTTCTCTTCAGACGATTCATAAAGGGGGTGGTGATGGACAGAGTATCTGAATTAAGCAGAACACTCCTACCCAGTCAAAAGATCAGGGCTTGATCCATCACCGTTTTTTAGCTCACTGCACCATCCCAGCTCAGAACCTGGCAACATGCAAATTAGTCTGACCCTGGCCCAGTGCATCATGGGAACAGGGCAGACCAAACTACCAAGCCAATTCTTTACTGGAAAGGAAACAAGCTTCCGGGGACCGGTTTCTGGCATTACAGCCGTCTTCGGCCCGGCTTGCTTGAATCCTGATGGTGCAGTGAGCAAGGGACTCACATCTGAGCATACCCTTCCACACTTGTGGTGGCCAAAACGATTCATAAAGGGGGTGGTGATGGACAGAGTATCTGAATTAAGCAGAACACTCCTACCCAGTCAAAAGATCAGGGCTTGATCCATCACCGTTTTTTAGCTCACTGCACCATCCCAGCTCAGAACCTGGCAACATGCAAATTAGTCTGACCCTGGCCCAGTGCATCATGGGAACAGGGCAGACCAAACTACCAAGCCAATTCTTTACTGGAAAGGAAACAAGCTTCCGGGGACCGGTTTCTGGCATTACAGCCGTCTTCGGCCCGGCTTGCTTGAATCCTGATGGTGCAGTGAGCAAGGGACTCACATCTGAGCATACCCTTCCACACTTGTGGTGGCCAAAACGATTCATAAAGGGGGTGGTGATGGACAGAGTATCTGAATTAAGCAGAACACTCCTACCCAGTCAAAAGATCAGGGCTTGATCCATCACCGTTTTTTAGCTCACTGCACCATCCCAGCTCAGAACCTGGCAACATGCAAATTAGTCTGACCCTGGCCCAGTGCATCATGGGAACAGGGCAGACCAAACTACCAAGCCAATTCTTTACTGGAAAGGAAACAAGCTTCCGGGGACCGGTTTCTGGCATTACAGCCGTCTTCGGCCCGGCTTGCTTGAATCCTGATGGTGCAGTGAGCAAGGGACTCACATCTGAGCATACCCTTCCACACTTGTGGTGGCCAAAACGATTCATAAAGGGGGTGGTGATGGACAGAGTATCTGAATTAAGCAGAACACTCCTACCCAGTCAAAAGATCAGGGCTTGATCCATCACCGTTTTTTAGCTCACTGCACCATCCCAGCTCAGAACCTGGCAACATGCAAATTAGTCTGACCCTGGCCCAGTGCATCATGGGAACAGGGCAGACCACACTACCAAGCCAATTCTTTACTGGAAAGGAAACAAGCTTCCGGGGACCGGTTTCTGGCATTACAGCCGTCTTCGGCCCGGCTTGCTTGAATCCTGATGGTGCAGTGAGCAAGGGACTCACATCTGAGCATACCCTTCCACACTTGTGGTGGCCAAAACGATTCATAAAGGGGGTGGTGATGGACAGAGTATCTGAATTAAGCAGAACACTCCTACCCAGTCAAAAGATCAGGGCTTGATCCATCACCGTTTTTTAGCTCACTGCACCATCCCAGCTCAGAACCTGGCAACATGCAAATTAGTCTGACCCTGGCCCAGTGCATCATGGGAACAGGGCAGACCAAACTACCAAGCCAATTCTTTACTGGAAAGGAAACAAGCTTCCGGGGACCGGTTTCTGGCATTACAGCCGTCTTCGGCCCGGCTTGCTTGAATCCTGATGGTGCAGTGAGCAAGGGACTCACATCTGAGCATACCCTTCCACACTTGTGGTGGCCAAAACGATTCATAAAGGGGGTGGTGATGGACAGAGTATCTGAATTAAGCAGAACACTCCTACCCAGTCAAAAGATCAGGGCTTGATCCATCACCGTTTTTTAGCTCACTGCACCATCCCAGCTCAGAACCTGGCAACATGCAAATTAGTCTGACCCTGGCCCAGTGCATCATGGGAACAGGGCAGACCAAACTACCAAGCCAATTCTTTACTGGAAAGGAAACAAGCTTCCGGGAACCGGTTTCTGGCATTACAGCCGTCTTCGGCCCGGCTTGCTTGAATCCTGATGGTGCAGTGAGCAAGGGACTCACATCTGAGCATACCCTTCCACACTTGTGGTGGCCAAAACGATTCATAAAGGGGGTGGTGATGGACAGAGTATCTGAATTAAGCAGAACACTCCTACCCAGTCAAAAGATCAGGGCTTGATCCATCACCGTTTTTTAGCTCACTGCACCATCCCAGCTCAGAACCTGGCAACATGCAAATTAGTCTGACCCTGGCCCAGTGCATCATGGGAACAGGGCAGACCAAACTACCAAGCCAATTCTTTACTGGAAAGGAAACAAGCTTCCGGGGACCGGTTTCTGGCATTACAGCCGTCTTCGGCCCAGCTTGCTTGAATCCTGATGGTGCAGTGAGCAAGGGACTCACATCTGAGCATACCCTTCCACACTTGTGGTGGCCAAAACGATTCATAAAGGGGGTGGTGATGGACAGAGTATCTGAATTAAGCAGAACACTCCTACCCAGTCAAAAGATCAGGGCTTGATCCATCACCGTTTTTTAGCTCACTGCACCATCCCAGCTCAGAACCTGGCAACATTCAAATTTTCCACCCTAAGCGTGGAAGGGTATACTCAGACATGAGTCCCTTGCTCATTGCACCATCAGGATTCAAGCAAGCCGGGCCGAAGACGGCTGTAATGCCAGAAACCGGTCCCCGGAAGCTTGTTTCCTTCCCAGTGTAAGAATTGGCTTTTGTAGTTTGGTTTGCCCTGTTCCCATCATGCACTGGGACAGGAACAGACTAATTTGCATACAGCCAGGTTCTGAAACTGGGATGGTGCAATGAGCTAAAAAACGGTGTTGGATCTAGCCCTGATCTTTTGACTGGGTGAGAGTATTCTGCTTAATTCAGAGACTCTGTCCCTCACCACCCCTTGTTGTAATTATTTGTGTCCACCCTAAGCGTGGAAGGGTATACTCAGACATGAGTCCCTTGCTCATTGCACCATCAGGATTCAAGCAAGCCGGGCCGAAGACGGCTGTAATGCCAGAAACCGGTCCCCGGAAGCTTGTTTCCTTCCCAGTGTAAGAATTGGCTTTTGTAGTTTGGTTTGCCCTGTTCCCATCATGCACTGGGACAGGAACAGACTAATTTGCATACAGCCAGGTTCTGAAACTGGGATGGTGCAATGAGCTAAAAAACGGTGTTGGATCTAGCCCTGATCTTTTGACTGGGTGAGAGTATTCTGCTTAATTCAGAGACTCTGTCCCTCACCACCCCTTGTTGTAATTATTTTTGTCCACCCTAAGCGTGGAAGGGTATACTCAGACATGAGTCCCTTGCTCATTGCACCATCAGGATTCAAGCAAGCCGGGCCGAAGACGGCTGTAATGCCAGAAACCGGTCCCCGGAAGCTTGTTTCCTTCCCAGTGTAAGAATTGGCTTTTGTAGTTTGGTTTGCCCTGTTCCCATCATGCACTGGGACAGGAACAGACTAATTTGCATTCAGCCAGGTTCTGAAACTGGGATGGTGCAATGAGCTAAAAAACGGTGTTGGATCTAGCCCTGATCTTTTGACTGGGTGAGAGTATTCTGCTTAATTCAGAGACTCTGTCCCTCACCACCCCTTGTTGTAATTATTTTTGTCCACCCTAAGCGTGGAAGGGTATACTCAGACATGAGTCCCTTGCTCATTGCACCATCAGGATTCAAGCAAGCCGGGCCGAAGACGGCTGTAATGCCAGAAACCGGTCCCCGGAAGCTTGTTTCCTTCCCAGTGTAAGAATTGGCTTTTGTAGTTTGGTTTGCCCTGTTCCCATCATGCACTGGGACAGGAACAGACTAATTTGCATACAGCCAGGTTCTGAAACTGGGATGGTGCAATGAGCTAAAAAACGGTGTTGGATCTAGCCCTGATCTTTTGACTGGGTGAGAGTATTCTGCTTAATTCAGAGACTCTGTCCCTCACCACCCCTTGTTGTAATTATTTTTGTCCACCCTAAGTGTGGAAGGGTATACTCAGACATGAGTCCCTTGCTCATTGCACCATCAGGATTCAAGCAAGCCGGGCCGAAGACGGCTGTAATGCCAGAAACCGGTCCCCGGAAGCTTGTTTCCTTCCCAGTGTAAGAATTGGCTTTTGTAGTTTGGTTTGCCCTGTTCCCATCATGCACTGGGACAGGAACAGACTAATTTGCATACAGCCAGGTTCTGAAACTGGGATGGTTCAATGAGCTAAAAAACGGTGTTGGATCTAGCCCTGATCTTTTGACTAGGTGAGAGTATTCTGCTTAATTCAGAGACTCTGTCCCTCACCACCCCTTGTTGTAATTATTTTTGTCCACCCTAAGCGTGGAAGGGTATACTCAGACATGAGTCCCTTGCTCATTGCACCATCAGGATTCAAGCAAGCCGGGCCGAAGACGGCTGTAATGCCAGAAACCGGTCCCCGGAAGCTTGTTTCCTTCCCAGTGTAAGAATTGGCTTTTGTAGTTTGGTTTGCCCTGTTCCCATCATGCACTGGGACAGGAACAGACTAATTTGCATACAGCCAGGTTCTGAAACTGGGATGGTGCAATGAGCTAAAAAACGGTGTTGGATCTAGCCCTGATCTTTTGACTGGGTGAGAGTATTCTGCTTAATTCAGAGACTCTGTCCCTCACCACCCCTTGTTGTAATTATTTTTGTCCACCCTAAGCGTGGAAGGGTATACTCAGACATGAGTCCCTTGCTCATTGCACCATCAGGATTCAAGCAAGCCGGGCCGAAGACGGCTGTAATGCCAGAAACCGGTCCCCGGAAGCTTGTTTCCTTCCCAGTGTAAGAATTGGCTTTTGTAGTTTGGTTTGCCCTGTTCCCATCATGCACTGGGACAGGAACAGACTAATTTGCATACAGCCAGGTTCTGAAACTGGGATGGTGCAATGAGCTAAAAAACGGTGTTGGATCTAGCCCTGATCTTTTGACTGGGTGAGAGTATTCTGCTTAATTCAGAGACTCTGTCCCTCACCACCCCTTGTTGTAATTATTTTTGTCCACCCTAAGCGTGGAAGGGTATACTCAGACATGAGTCCCTTGCTCATTGCACCATCAGGATTCAAGCAAGCCGGGCCGAAGACGGCTGTAATGCCAGAAACCGGTCCCCGGAAGCTTGTTTCCTTCCCAGTGTAAGAATTGGCTTTTGTAGTTTGGTTTGCCCTGTTCCCATCATGCACTGGGACAGGAACAGACTAATTTGCATTCAGCCAGGTTCTGAAACTGGGATGGTGCAATGAGCTAAAAAACGGTGTTGGATCTAGCCCTGATCTTTTGACTGGGTGAGAGTATTCTGCTTAATTCAGAGACTCTGTCCCTCACCACCCCTTGTTGTAATTATTTTTGTCCACCCTAAGCGTGGAAGGGTATACTCAGACATGAGTCCCTTGCTCATTGCACCATCAGGATTCAAGCAAGCCGGGCCGAAGACGGCTGTAATGCCAGAAACCGGTCCCCGGAAGCTTGTTTCCTTCCCAGTGTAAGAATTGGCTTTTGTAGTTTGGTTTGCCCTGTTCCCATCATGCACTGGGACAGGAACAGACTAATTTGCATACAGCCAGGTTCTGAAACTGGGATGGTGCAATGAGCTAAAAAACGGTGTTGGATCTAGCCCTGATCTTTTGACTGGGTGAGAGTATTCTGCTTAATTCAGAGACTCTGTCCCTCACCACCCCTTGTTGTAATTATTTTTGTCCACCCTAAGTGTGGAAGGGTATACTCAGACATGAGTCCCTTGCTCATTGCACCATCAGGATTCAAGCAAGCCGGGCCGAAGACGGCTGTAATGCCAGAAACCGGTCCCCGGAAGCTTGTTTCCTTCCCAGTGTAAGAATTGGCTTTTGTAGTTTGGTTTGCCCTGTTCCCATCATGCACTGGGACAGGAACAGACTAATTTGCATACAGCCAGGTTCTGAAACTGGGATGGTGCAATGAGCTAAAAAACGGTGTTGGATCTAGCCCTGATCTTTTGACTGGGTGAGAGTATTCTGCTTAATTCAGAGACTCTGTCCCTCACCACCCCTTGTTGTAATTATTTTTGTCCACCCTAAGCGTGGAAGGGTATACTCAGACATGAGTCCCTTGCTCATTGCACCATCAGGATTCAAGCAAGCCGGGCCGAAGACGGCTGTAATGCCAGAAACCGGTCCCCGGAAGCTTGTTTCCTTCCCAGTGTAAGAATTGGCTTTTGTAGTTTGGTTTGCCCTGTTCCCATCATGCACTGGGACAGGAACAGACTAATTTGCATACAGCCAGGTTCTGAAACTGGGATGGTGCAATGAGCTAAAAAACGGTGTTGGATCTAGCCCTGATCTTTTGACTGGGTGAGAGTATTCTGCTTAATTCAGAGACTCTGTCCCTCACCACCCCTTGTTGTAATTAGGTTTCTCTTCAGACAGCAGCTCCAGTGTTGCCACCTGCTTCCTATTAACAATTTCCCAGTTCCAGCAGGATTCTCAGCTGCCTCCTCTGCTTCAGCGCATCTCCATGGAATTCTTATTTCTTTGGATCCTTCTCAGTTTTGTTTTCATAAACTTTTGCCAGGAACGTTTTACATTTAATTTGGGATTTTCTATTGTGTTGTCTATTTTTCATTTGTTTTCTGGCTCTATTTAACTTCTCACACAAGAAAGGAGTGCTGTTCGGAGTCAAGCATGGCATTATACACGTTACTGTTGTACTATTGGTTGTTGCGATGATTACATTTTCAATCCCATTGGCTAGTCTGTAGCTAAGCCTCTTGGGATTTGTAGTTCTACTGTTCTTGACTGCTGCTATAGACATACAAGCAAGATTAGAGAAGCATAATACTCACCTTCGTGTCTGTAATAAAATTAAGACTTTCCTTTATAAAGTACTAGTAAAATCTACATTGTCTGCTTCATAGTAAGTAGGTGCAGCCTGTATCATCTTCTTGGCTGTGCACCTGGATAGGAAGCCGCTGTCAAAGGGTTGGTGTGAATGGACTTTGCAGCGAAAGGGAACCCCGAGAGATAACGGGGAAGATGGGTTTATGAAGAGTGAACCCGGTCTTATGGAGGGGGAATGGGGAAGCAGCAGGGTCTCAACTGTCTCCTGCTGTTTATTCCTTCTTAGTGTCCTCGTACTTTAGTCAGAGAAATAAATACCCCTTCCAGTCTGCTCTTAGTACAACTATTTCCTGTTGAGAAATACTTCTAGATTGAGTCTTGGGAAGTCATACCTGTCAACTTGAACAAAAATCTCACTGCGTGAGGAGAGACTGGGCCTTGGAGGGGCCTGGGCCTCGTGCCGAGAAGTACCTAAGAGACACTTTTTTCCCCACACTGCCCCCAAGCCCCCTCCTCCAAAAATAAAAAAATAGTATGGCTGGTGCTGATGTCCTGGGGTGTTTTCATACACCTGAGTGGATGTCGGCAGTTCAGCATCTCAGAAAACGACCTGGAAATACACGATTTACAGTGGTTTTCAGCTTGTTTTCCTGAGACAATGTGCTATTGACTCCTCACCGGGTGACCATGTGATGGGAATCAATATTGTGTGTCACAACGGTGGCACTGTGTGAGTTGGCAGGTTTGGGAAGGCTATGATAATCTGATTACAATGCCATCATAAAGAGCTAATTAACTGTGGAGATTTTTGACATTGTACTAATTTAAGCCACGGGGTTGTTACATTTTATGACAGGTCTACTGTTTTATATGAATTTCAACACTGTTGAAACAATCTTTTAATAATTGGAATGCCATTAATTGAACTAAGTTGTGAAGAAATGGTCACATATATTTTCAAAAATTTAACAAATGTGGACTGCTAGCCTGTAGTAAGGGTAATGATTACTTAAGAAATGAAGTCAAAATAACGTTTTAAAAAAATACGTGAATCTGAACTGGTCAAATTGTTGGAATTTTCTTTAACTTTTCATTTACATTTTTGATATTTTAACATACAACCCTGCCACCAGGAGATACAGTTCATTCCGAAACGTAATACAATTGAGAAAACAATGCACCATAACTCATTAAAGTACTTACACCACACTAATAAAGTCAGTATTAGCAGAATAATGTAGCAGGCCCATTATTTGGATGTACACTTACTAAAATCTCTGTTCAATATGCAACTCATTACAAGCTTATAACTCAAGGTCTACCTCTATCTCTGAATGAAGCAAGAGCATCTGAGGGGCTACCAAAAGGCTTTTGGACAAGCATTATGAGGCACAACACCATTGTAATCACCCATCCGTTCATTACAGTTTGTCAGATCTTGAAGCCATGCTGTGTGTTTGGACGATCTGGTGGTCATCCAAGGCATTGTCACCCGTCTCCGAGCCAGAAGAAGTGCAACAGTGCTGAATCTACAACTTTCTTAGGGATGGACTCTGGATCCTAGGAGGGCAAGCACAGGTGGCAGAACAACCACTGCCCCAACCAATGGTGGGAATTTATGGCTTGCTCTAAATACCTGTAGGTCAACTGAGTGCTATTGGCTTGAGACATCTGATCTCTCCAACATATGAAGATAAACAGCCCGAGCTTGTTAGGGAATGGAAAGGAGAACTCCATAATTCATTTTGTAGATGTATGGTGATATTGGGGTAATTGGAAACAATTTCTCAAGAAATAAATATTGTATAACAGGATGAGTTGGAACAAACAAATTAGGAACATAACATTGGGAAAAGAGCAAAATCGTTTTTGATCAAATAAAGAAAATGTTGCTTACTAAAAACATAGAGCTCAACAAGATAATGAAAAGAATCAAGTGTTCAATTTTAACAAAAAATACTCTTTGCTAGTAGGAAAACACAAGTTTAACCAACAAAGGTTAAACACAATCCTATAAGGATAGTTCTTTTAGTAGAACAGAAAATGTAAATAAGGCTAATAGGGAACACGAAGCACCCTCTACTTACTGCTTTTTGTAGCCTAGGGTTACCAAAGAAGAAGGGGAAGTGGCAAAAGGTGGTCAAATGAAAATTGAAATTTAGGAAGACATGACAGAGAAGAAGGAGAGAAAAGAGAACCTTACAGGGTTCCACAAGCAAGATTGAGGGGGAGTAATCAACAGAACAACTGGCAAGCAATTCACTATGGTATACTTCATCTAACCAAGTTCTTACCCCATTAAATTGCAGGTCTTAAAATGTGGCTTAACTTTTGACCCCTTAAAACTCGGGAGTAACTGCCACGTCCCCCCTCTAGTTATCACCATAGTAAACTACCAATGTTATGAGTCAGAGATGCAACCTGACAGGTATGGCATTGGAACCAACTGGTTGGAAGCGTGACTGTCACCGGGACATTACATTACGACCCTTAACAATAGCGCAGGCAGACATAGCTCCCACACCAGGGGCACACGCTCACAGGTGTACCACGGGAAGCAGACGATCACCACGGACTGAATTAATAGGCATGTAACATCAGGAATGTAATACGGATGTGTAACAACTATGCATAAAGTCCAATGCCATTACAAAACTTCTATCTGAAACAATGCAAGCATATATATGCATGTAATTCGCAATAAGAAGTACTGTGTAATTGTACCTGGGATGTCAAAACTCAATAAACAAATTCAAGCAAAAAAACTTTTACCCCCTTAAGGAACTGTGATGTTTTTTTATTGACGGCAGATTAGTACTAATGTATAAGGATACTAAAGGGGTTTGCTTCTAATATTATCCTCAAACTATTATACTCCTTAGACTGTAGAATGTGGAGACTCACTTCTTTTAGTTTGGAGCTAGGAATTAACACCTCTTTTGATAGTTCTATTAAAAACAAATACACTGTTCTTCCTGTTGGCGGCAATTTCTAAAATATTCTAGCCTTATAGAGGGTTAAAGATAGCAAGAAGAAAAATACATGAAATAGGACCAAACTTGACAGACAGGCCAGACTCTCAGATCTGAAACGAATATATTAATAAACAGTGCCTAAGAAGGCTGAATCATTGTGATTTTAGAAAGAGAAGTTTATGAAAATGATGATAAGAACTAGTTACATAACAGCACTGCTTATAAAACGTTGCTTAAGGACCCAGCTGTCAATTCTGTTTTACAATTGCAGGAAAAGTTAAGATTCTGGTCTCAAATTGGTTTACTATCTCAATCAATCAATCAATCATATCACTTGTATAGCGCGCTACTCACCCGGAAGGGTCTCAAGGCGCTTGGGGGAAAGGGGCCGCTACTGCTCGAACAGCCAGGTCTTGAGTTGTCTTCTGAAGGCGAGGTGGTCCTGGGTCAGCCGAAGGTGGATGGGGAGGGAGTTCCATGTCTTGGCCGCTAGGTAGGAGAAGGATCTGCCTCCGGCGGTGGCTCTTCGGATGCGTGGTACGGCGGCGAGGGCGAGGCTAGCGGATCGTAGCTGGCGGGTGGGCGTGTGGAAGGTCAGGCGGTCGTTGAGGTACTTGGGGCCCAGGTCGTGGAGAGACTTGAGTGCGTGGGTGAGGAGCCTGAACGTGATCCGCTTGTTGACGGGGAGCCAGTGCAGGTTCCTCAGGTGGCCGGAGATGTGGCTGCGTCGAGGGATGTCTAGGATGAGTCGGGCGGAGGCGTTCTGGATGCGTTGTAGTCTTTTTTGTAGCTTGGCTGTGGTTCCGGCGTAGAGGGTGTTTCCGTAGTCCAGCCGGCTGGTGACGAGGGCCTGGGTGACCGTCTTCCTGGTTTCGTTCGGGATCCATCGGAAGATCTTGCGGAGCATGCGGAGGGTGTGAAAGCATGAAGAGGAGACGGCGTTGACTTGTCTGGTCATGGAGAGGGAGGAGTCCAGGGTGAAGCCCAGGTTGCGTGCGTGGTCTGTTGGCTTGGCAGCGGTGCCCAGGGCGGGGGGCCACCAGGAGTCGTTCCAGGCGGAGGGTGATGGTCCAAGGATGAGGACTTCCGTCTTGTCTGAGTTCAGTTTCAAGCGGCTGTTCTTCATCCATTCGGCGACGTCTTTCATCCCTTCGTGGAGGCTGGTTCTGGCGGTGTCGGGGTCTCTGGTGAGGGAGAGGATCAGCTGGGTGTTGTCGGCGTAGGAGATGATGTTGAGGTTGTGTCGGCGTGCGATGGCTGCGAGGGGTCTCATGTAGACGTTGAAGAGGGTGGGGCTGAGTGATGATCCTTGCGGGACGCCGCAGATGACTTCGGTGGCCTCGGAACTAAACGGGGGAGGCGGACTCTCTGTGTTCCTCCAGCTACGAACGAGATGATCCACTTCAGTGCCTTCTCTTGGATGCCGGTGTTGCTGAGGCGCTGGACTAGGGTGCGGTGGCAGACAGTGTCGAACGCTGCAGAGAGGTCCAGGAGGATGAGTGCCGCTGTTTCCCCGTTGTCGAGCAGGGCTCGGATGTCGTCGGTGGCTGCGATGAGGGCGGTCTCGGTGCTGTGGTTGGCTCTGAAACCAGATTGCGAGGGGTCGAGGGATCCATTCGTCTCGAGGAAGGCGGCCAGCTGTCTGTTGACGGTCTTCTCGATGACTTTGGCAGGAAAAGGGAGGAACCTGTTTCGGGTGGTGGTGGGTGGTGGTTTTTCTGAAGCTGAAGTGGACGCAGCTGTGGTCGGTCCAGTGAAGTCCGGTGGAGTGGCTGAAGGCGATGTGCTTGCTGGATGAAAAGACGGGGTCGAGCGTGTGGCCGGCGTAGTGGGTGGGGGTGTTGACCAGTTGCTTGAGTCCTAGGTTGGCGAGGTTGTCCAGCAGGGTGACGGTGTTGCGGTCCTTGTTGTTCTCCAGGTGGAAGTTGAGGTCCCCTAGGAGGATGTAGTCGGCGGAGGGGAGGGCGTGTGGGCTGATGAAGTCCGTGATGTCTTCGCAGAATTGTGTGCGTGGTCCCGGGGGTCTGTAGAGGAGGGTTCCTCTGAGGGGCGTCTTTGGGTCATTGTGGATCTGGAAGTGGAGGTGTTCGGCGGCGGTGTAGGTGTCATCGGCGTCGGTCGTGATGCGGATGGTGTTCTTGTGGACGATGGCGATGCCTCCTCCCGTCTGGTTGACGCGGTCCTTCCTGATGATCTTGTATCCATCCGGGATGGCGATGTCGGGGGCTGAGGAGGCGTTCATCCATGTTTCAGTGAGGAAGGCGATGTCTGGTGATGTAGTGTCGAGCAGGTTCCAGATTTCGACGGCGTGTCTGTGGACGGAGCGGGTGTTGAGCAGGATGCACTTGAGGTGGTTGCTGATGGTGCTTGGCTTGGCGGGCGCGGTGCATGTTCAGAGGCAGGTGAACTTGCAGGTTGTGCAGGTCAAGGGTCCGTGGAAGCGTTTCGGGGCGGCTCGGCAGCAGGTGGGCTTCCGGCCTGTATTGAGTGCGTTGAGGGCCGCTGCGTCGTAGGTTTGTCGGGTCATCTTGCGTCGGTGGGGGCCAGGGGTCCTGGCGCTAGGTGCGGTCCAGGCGCGGACGGGCGCAGACGGGCTTGCCTTAGGCGCGCCTTTGGCGCGCCCGCTGCGCGTGTCCGCTGCGTGGCCTCGCAGCGGCCGCCATTTATGGGTATCTGGGGGAGGAGGGGTCAGCTGGGAGGTGGGTGGCGGGAGGGTAGGCGGGGAAGAGACCGATTTGCTGGCAAAGCGGTGGGAAAGGGTGGCGGGGGGACGGGAAAAGAGTGAGGGGGGAATCTGTGGAGAAAAAAGAGGGTGAACAGAGGCACACAGAGAGGTCAAAAAACGAAGGGGAATCTGTGGAGAGAAAGGAGGGTGAACAGAGGCACGCAGAGAGGTCACAAAAACGAAGGGGAATCTGTGGGAAAAAAAGAGGGTGAACAGAGGCACACAGAGAGGTCAAAAAGCGAAGGGGAATCTGTGGGGAAAAAAAGAGGGTGAACAGAGGCACACAGAGAGGTCAAAAAACGAAGGGGAATCTGTGGAGAGAAAAGAGAGTGCAAAAAACTGGCAGATGGCGGAGAGCACTGGTGGCGCTGCACGAGGCAGGGGGAGCGACCTACCCTTGGGGTCAGGAGGAATTCAATTTTCTCTGAAAGAAAACAGTTCAGGATATTCTTCCCAAAATTCTTCAATGCAAGAGACCTCCGGAAGGGACCCCTATAGCTGCAGGAATAGGAAACCTCATTGAAAACTGAGCTATGAGGACAGCTTTTTATTGCCCATTGCTCCCACACAAGATTTATTTGTTGAATATACTGAATATGTTATTTTACATTTACAGACGATTCCATAACAGTACAATGTGGTTAGTTACGTTGGATGTTGTACCTTTGTACATTTTGATTTTTCATGATCTAGGTTTACAACTGTCACATATTTTTATATCGAACATCAGCACTTTCTATTCCTGTTCGCGTTCACATGTCCTGACCCCGCCTTGACACTCTGCGGTGTACCCATAACGTGGCAACCTAACTCATTCTGCTATCTAGGGATTAGGATCTATCATCAACCAACCAATCTACTTGAGCTGCGAAGCCTATTAGGTCCCACATGGTTTTCTGGCGCATGCTCCCCCTATCGGTCATGGGTTGGCTATCGCTACTAAAAATGGTGGTCCTGCTGAGAATGTTATATTATTTCACTAACTTGCCTCACTATGTCTCACCACCCTTTTTTCATGCATTCGAGTGCATCATGAGAGAATTCATTTGGAATGGTTCCCGTTGTTGAGTGGCACCCTCCAAGCAATATTTGCCCATCGAATGGGGGCGGGGGGTGTCTAGCTGTTCCTAATATGGAACACGATTACCTCGCTTCCCAGCTTCAGTGGGTGGCAGGATTATAGTTCAGTGACACAGCCACACACTCACCCCCTTGGTCGCTCCAAGCACTGCTCCGATTGTTTCACCCCTGCGCTTGTGGTAGGCCACTGGACTCCCTACTGCTCAGAATTGCTTACCACACCTGCAACAAAAGCTTGTATCTCATACAAATGACGACTCCTTATGCGCTGGCGCTGCCTATATTAGGTACCCCCCATGGTCTAGATGATACCTCGTCCACTGAGCTGTCTTAAGTGGTGAATAGATGGCCCCCAAACACTGGGTGACCTCTATCTTGGCGGTGTCCTGCTACCCTATGGCACACTAGTGTAGGAGGACAGTCTGCACCCAGGTCAATTTTTATTGCACACCTTACTCGCTACTTTGGGACACCGATGGGGAGAAATGTCAAGCGAACATCAGACCCACTTCACATCACTTTACATACTTGCATGTAATAGGAACGGGTGGGCATCTTAACAGATGGTTTGCGGCTTTGCTATGTCAGAACGCGGCGGTGCCGCTCTTTCCCCTGAGACAACGCTGGGAAACATACCTGGCCCGCCATTGCCCGGAGAAAGAATGGGCCGCAATATTGGAAAGTCTTAATAGGATTCCCCAAAATGCTAGTTTTCGCCTTATCCAACATTACATCACACCAAGAGCATATCTTAGCCCAGATAAAATTAACCGATAATTCCATCGCACTGATGAGGCTTGCCCTAGATGCTGCCCTCGATACATACCTGTTACATATGATGTGGTCCTGCCCGCCGCTCGCATCGTATTGGCAATTGGTGACAGCCTTTCTGTCATCTTGTACTGAATGCACCATGACACACACCTAAGAGGAATGCATATAATGCCTATTTTCTAGGAGTAAATGACCGAGGGGGACTTCACATTTCTTAGACTTAGGGTTGCTGGTGGCTTAACGCTTGAGGAGGTGGAAGTCTCCTGACCCTCCTCCTCTGCTAGTCTGGAGACGTTTGCTACTGGTATGGGCCAAGGCTGAAAACATCACCCTGCATAAAGAGGAATCTCTCTGCCTCCATAATATCCTCATTGCGGTTCACTGGGACGCTATACTACATGACTTTCAAGAGGGGCCCTTAGCGGAGTCGAGTCCTTTGGGAGATGTAGATCAGGCAGTGGAGGGAGGAGGGGGTTGCAATAGTAGCCCCCCCTTTCATGACTTGTATGTGCTGGGTTGCATCCTGGGCTAAGTATAGACCGTGGATTCCATATGACTGACGAGGTGAGGGGCTTCCATGGTGCATAATACCTCGTCATTTATAGTATGGGACCTCAACTTCCACCTGGAGAACAACAAGGACCGCAACACCACCGCCCTGCTGGACAACCTCGCCAACCTCGGACTCAAGCAACTGGTCAACACCCCCAACAACTACGCCGGCCACACGCTTGATCCCGTCTTCTCATCCAGCAAGCACATCACCTTCAGCCACTCCACCGGACTCCACTGGACCGACCACAGCTGCGTCCACTTCAGCTTCAGAAGAACCACGACCCACCACCACCCGCAACAGGTTCCTCACAGGAGCTGGAGCAAGATCACCGCCGACCAGCTCACCACCTCCCTCAGCCAGAACCCACGCGCCAACACAACGGACCCCAACGAAGCAGCCCGCAACATCACGCAGTGGCTGACTGCCTGCCCCGACGACCTCGCGCCACTGAAGAACCCTCCCAGCAGCTTCAGAAGCAAGAAGGCCTCCTGGTTCACCGACGAACTCAAGGACTCCAAGAAGACCTGCCGCACCCTCGAGAAAGCCTGGCTCCTCGACCAGACCACTGACAACAAGACCGCCCTCAAACACGCCACCCGCAACCACCACCAGCTTATCCGCACCACCAAGAAGAAATCACTGAAGGAACGACTGGACAACAACGCCCACGACAGCAAGGAACTCTTCAGCATCGTCAAGGAGTTCTCCAACCCCAGCACCGGCAACAACAACATCACTCCTTCACAAGATCTCTGCGACTCTCTCGCCTCGTTCTTCCACCGCAAGATCGCCGACATCCACAACAGCTTCGGCACACCATCCACCCAACCGTCGAACCAACGCCCCCCACCGCCACCCTCCGCACCTGGACCATGGTGACCACCGAAGACACAGCCTGCACGATGAACACCATTCACTCCGGATCTCCAACCGACCCCTGCCCCCACCACATCTTCAACAAGGCCGACTCCACCATCGCACCCCAACTCCGGAACATCATCAACACCTCCTTCAACACCGCCACCTTCCCGGAGAGCTGGAAGCATGCCGAGCTCAGCGCTCTACTGAAGAAACCAACAGCGGACCCCACCGACCTCAAAAACTTCCGCCCCATCTCGCTCCTCCCTTTTCCTGCTAAAGTCATCGAGAAGATCGTCAACAGACAGCTTGCCGCCTTCCTCGAGACAAACGGATCCCTCGACCCCTCGCAGTCTGGTTTCAGAGCCAACCACAGCACTGAGACCGCCCTCATCGCAGCCACCGACGACATCCGAGCCCTGCTCGACAACGGGGAAACAGCGGCACTCATCCTCCTGGACCTCTCTGCAGCGTTCGACACTGTCTGCCACCGCACCCTAGTTCAACGCCTCAGCAACATCGGCATCCAAGAGAAGGCACTGGAGTGGATCATCTCGTTCCTCGCCGGAGGAACACAGAGAGTCCGCCTCCCCCCGTTTCGATCCGAGGCCACCGAAGTCATCTGCGGCGTACCGCAATGATCATCACTCAGCCCCACCCTCTTCAACGTCTACATGAGACCTCTTGCAGCCGTCGCACGACAACACAACCTCAACATCATCCGCCGACGACACCCAGCTGATCCTCTCCCTCACCAGAGACCCCGACACCGCCAGAACCAGCCTACACGAAGGGATGAAGGACGTCGCCGAGTGTATGAAGAATAGCCACCTGAAACTGAACTCAGACAAGACGGAAGTCCTCATCCTGGGACCATCGCCCTCCGCCTGGGACGACTCCTGGTGGCCCCCAGCACTGGGCACCACTCCCAAGCCAACAGACCATGCACGCAACCTGGGCTTCATCCTGGACTCCTCCCTCTCGATGACCAGACAAGTCAACGCAGTCTCCTCATCATGCTTTCACACCCTACGCATGCTCCGCAAGATCTTCCGATGGATCCCGACCGAAACCAGGAAGACGGTCTCCCAGGCACTCATCACCAGCCGACTGGACTACGGAAACACCCTCTATGCCGGAACCGCAGCCAAGCTACAGAAAAGACTCCCAACGCATCCAGAACGCCTCCGCCCGACTCATCCTGGACATCCCCCGACGCAGCCACATCTCCGGACACCTGAGGGACCTGCACTGGCTCCCCGTCAACAAGAGGGATCACGTTCAGGCTCCTTACCCACGCACACAAGTCTCTCCACGATCTGGGCCCCAAGTACCTCAACGACCGCCTGACCTTCTACACGCCCACCTGCCAGCTACGGTCTACTAGCCTCGCCCTCGCCGCCGTACCACGCATCCGAAGAGCCACCACCGGAGGCAGATCCTTCTCCTACCTGGCGGCCAAGACATGGAACTCCCTCCCCATCCACCTTCGGCAGACCCAGGACCATCTCGCCTTCAGGAGACAACTCAAGACCTGGCTGTTCGAGCAGTAGCGGACCCCTTCCCCCAAGTGCCTTGAGACCCTTCCGGGTGAGTAGTGCGCTATACAAATGTTATGATTGATTGATTGATATGGATGGGCCGATGCTGTTACATTATTTTTTCCTCTGGCCTCCTGATCTATACAGAGTTAAGTAGGAACAACAAGGTACCGCCTTTACACATGTGCTATGCTTGGTAATCTACCCACAACAGGCTGCTCCTCTCTGTCAATTAACGGCACACCTTACCAACCGACTTTTTATGCATCACCCCCACTAACAATCAACAATGTTATTACCCAAAGTATTTAATGTTTGCAGAATACGCAAGTGGCTGCATGATTATATGCAAGAGGGGAGCACATCTGGCAAAACTGACATTTTAGATTTTTATATTGTATACTATTCCAGTTCATAGCTGCATTTGTAAAACTGTACAATTAAAAAATATGATAAATAAAAACAGATTTCATAATAAATCAAACATCAGCACTTTCTCCAACATAGTAGTATGCTTTTGGATTTGACTGAATTTCGTATGATGCACATTTTCCTCTAGTCGAATACTTCATCTAGCTCCATGGGGCAGCCATGGGCTCTACATTCGTTCATACACATGTTATCACCACAAATGTTGACTACCGTTTTATTGTGCAGCATTTCTTTGTAGCTTTCACGGATTCCAAGTACGTTCTCTATTGTGTTGTTTGCCTTGTATGTCAGCTAGTTTGACAGTGGTTTTAATTCAACTTGAATTAACGCACAAGTTACTACTGTGTAACGACATATCTGTAAGAGACATTAGTTAGTGATAGATTCCTTACCTTAGAATATCCCCAGGCGTCAGACTGGATCCGGAAATTTTTGCGTAGCAGTACCCTTGCGCGTCAGTAGGCGTCGTCTGCGGCTCCGCGTCCGTCGTCGGTGTCGTGGGCGCCGTGATGACGTCGTCGGAGTACTTAGACGCCGCCTCCGCGTGCTGACGTCAGTTCTTAGACACAGCTTTTCCGCGCCAGAAACGCAGAGCTATGCTAAAAACCAACACTGGTGCCTTGAAACTAGGGCCCTGAAAGGGGATGACCTTAACCCTAGATATCGGTTCGCAGAACGGGGAGGATGGGTGGGTCGTAAGGAATCTATCACTAACTAATGTCTCTTACAGATATATCGTTACACAAGTAGTAACTTGTGCATCTGAAAGAGACACGTTAGTGATAGATTCCTTACCTTAGAATAGATACCCCAGCAATACCAACCGGGTCTGCGAACCAATAATCACACCAGAAAGTCCTGGAGGACGGAACGGCCAAAGAAGCCATACCTCCGGACTTGACTGTCCAGGCAGTAGTGTCTTGCAAACGTGTGCAGCGAGGCCCACGTAGCTGCCTGGCAAATGTCCTGCAAGGGCACTCCCCGGCCCAGGGCAGTTGTAGTCGCCGTGGCTCGGGTGGAGTGAGCCCGCAATCCAACAGGGGGCTCCTTTTTTGCCAAGGAGTAACATGCCAGGATACACAAGATGATCCACCGAGAGATGGTCCTCTTGTGCACCGCTTTCCCCTTCTTAGCGCCCAAGTAACCAACAAAGAGCTGGTTATCCACCCGGAACTGGCGTGTGCGATCCAAATAGAATGAAAGCGCATGTTTTGGGTCCAGACGGTGGAGCCGCTCTTCCTCTTTAGAGGGATGCGGTGGCGGGAAGAAGGTGTGCAAGGTGATAGACTGCCCGATGTGGAAGGCAGTGACAACCTTGGGCAGGAAAGATGGCTTAGTACGCAATACATGCAAAAACAACAATTGATGGACAGAATGCAGAACAATGTCATACATTCACCCCAGTACAGAGATCTGGGCCTGAATCCATCTTTTTTTGCACTCCACACCACCCCAGGTCAGACATGGCCATATGCAAATCAGCCTTGACCCTGTGCCTCATGGGAACCGTCCAGCCCGAACTGCCAAGTCATATCTTTCCTGGACCGGAATCAAGCATCCAAGGACCGGTTTGTGGCTATCAGCCTTCATCAGCCTGGATAGCTTGACTCCAGTGGTGTGGAGAGCATGGGACTCACGTCTGAGCATACCCATCCCACTCGGGGTGACAAATGCAAAAACAACAATTGATGGACAGAATGCAGAACAATGTCATACATTCACCCCAGTACAGAGATCTGGGCCTGAATCCATCGTTTTTTTGCACTCCACACCACCCCAGGTCAGACATGGCCATATGCAAATCAGCCTTGACCCTGTGCCTCATGGGAACAGTCCAGCCCGAACTGCCAAGTCATGTCTTTCCTGGACCGGAATCAAGCATCCAAGTACCGGTTTCTGGCTAACAGCCTTCATCAGCCTGGATAGCTTGACTCCAGTGGTGTGGAGAGCATGGGACTCACGTCTGAGCATACCCATCCCACTCGGGGTGACAAATGCAAAAACAACAATTGATGGACAGAATGCAGAACAATGTCATACATTCACCCCAGTACAGAGATCTGGGCCTGAATCCATCGTTTTTTTGCACTCCACACCACCCCAGGTCAGACATGGCCATATACAAATCAGCCTTGACCCTGTGCCTCATGGGAACAGTCCAGCCCGAACTGCCAAGTCATGTCTTTCCTGGACCGGAATCAAGCATCCAAGTGTGGCAGGGTATGCTCAGATGTGAGTCCCTTGCTCACTTTGCCACTGGATTCAAGCAAGCCGGGCTGAAGACGGCTGCAATGCCAGAAACCGGTCCTTGGAAGCTTGTTTCCGGACCAGGGAAGGCATGGCTTGGCAGTTCGGGCTGGACTGTTCCCATGAAGCACAGGGTCAGACTGATTTGCATAAAGCCATGTCTGAACTGGGGTGGGAGAGTGGGCTAAAGAACAGTGATGGATCAAACCCAGATCTTTTGACTGGGTGTGAGTGTTTGATTGGTTCAGGTGCTTCGTCCATCACCACCCCCTTTTGTACCGCTTTGGCCGCCATAAGTGTGGCAGGGTATGCTCAGACGTGAGTCACTTGCTCACTTTGCTACTGGATTCAAGCAAGCCGGGCTGAAGACGGCTGGAATGCCAGTAACCGGTCCTCGGAAGCTTGTTTCCGGTCCAGGGAAGGCATGGCTTGGCAGTTCGGGCTGGACTGTTCCCATGAGGCACAGGGTCAGACTGATTTGCATAAAGCCATGTCTGAACTGGGGTGGCAGAGTGGGCTAAAGAACGGTTATGGATCAAACCCAGATCTTTTGACTGGGTGTGAGTGTTTGATTGGTTCAGGTGTTCCGTCCATCACCACCCCCTTTTGTACCGCTTTGGCCGCCATAAGTGTGGCAGGGTATGCTCAGACGTGAGTCCCTTGCTCACTTTGCCACTGGATTCAAGCAAGCCGGGCTGAAGACGGCTGGAATACCAGAAACCGGTCCTCGGAAGCTTGTTTCCGGTCCAGGGAAGGCATGGCTTGGCAGTTCGGGCTGGACTGTTCCCATGAGGCACAGGGTCAGACTGATTTGCATAAAGCCATGTCTGAACTGGGGTGGCAGAGTGGGCTAAAGAACGGTGATGGATCAAACCCAGATCTTTTGACTGGGTGTGAGTGTTTGATTGGTTCAGGTGCTCCGTCCATCACCACCCCCTTTTGTACCGCTTTGGCCGCCATAAGTGTGGCAGGGTATGCTCAGACGTGAGTCCCTTGCTCACTTTGCCACTGGATTCAAGCAAGCCGGGCTGAAGACGGCTGGAATGCCAGAAACCGGTCCTCGGAAGCTTGTTTCCGGTCCATGGAAGGCATGGCTTGGCAGTTCGGGCTGGACTGTTCCCATGAGGCACAGGGTCAGACTGATTTGCATAAAGCCATGTCTTAACTGGGGTGGCAGAGTGGGCTAAAGAACGGTGATGGGTCAAACCCAGATCTTTTGACTGGGTGTGAGTGTTTGATTGGTGCAGGTGCTCCGTCCATCACCACCCCCTTTTGTACCGCTTTGGCCGCCATAAGTGTGGCAGGGTATGCTCAGACGTGAGTCCCTTGCTCACTTTGCCACTGGATTCAAGCAAGCCGGGCTGAAGACGGCTGGAATGCCAGAAACCGGTCCTCGGAAGCTTGTTTCCGGTCCAGGGAAGGCATGGCTTGGCAGTTCGGGCTGGACTGTTCCCATGAGGCACAGGATCAGACTGATTTGCATAAAGCCATGTCTGAACTGGGGTGGCAGAGTGGGCTATAGAACGGTGATGGATCAAACCCAGATCTTTTGACTGGGTGTGAGTGTTTGATTGGTTCAGGTGCTCTGTCCATCACCACCCCCTTTTGTACCGTTAGTACGCAATACAACCTTGTCCGGATGGACAGAAAGGAAGGGAGGAGTACAATAAAGGGCCTGGAGCTCACTCACTCTCTTGGCAGAGGGGATGGCAACCAGGAAAGCAGTCTTCAGAGTAAGAAGGCGGAGAGGACAGTTTTTAAGTGGCTCAAAGGGAGCGCACATCAGAAATGTAAGAACAAGGGTCAAGTCCCACTGAGGCATCACAAACGGAACAGGAGGAAACGTGTGTGTGATGCCCTTCAGAAAGCGATTTACAATAGGGGACTTGAACAAAGAAGGTTGATCAGGCAGCCTCAGAAAGGCTGAAAGGGCAGAAAGGTAGCCCTTGATAGTGCCCAGAGCAGAGCCCCGCTGGGCAAGAGAAAGAAGGAAGAGAAGAACCTCAGAGAGAGGGGCAGCAAAAGGATCCACAGCCTTTGCTGTGCACCATGCCACAAATCTGGTTCCACCTGCAGGCGTATACAGACTTTGTGGAGGGACGCCTGGCTGCCAGAATGACATTACAGACTTCAGGAGGCAAGTCAAATGGCCTCAACTGTCGCCGCTCAATCTCCAAGCACGGAGGTGGAGACTGGACAGGTTCGGGTGGAGGACCGTCCCCTGCTGCTGTGACAGAAGGTCCTCCCGAAGAGGCAGACGAACCGGGGGATCGACTGACATATTGAGTAGCTCTGGATACCAGTACCTTCGTGCCCAGTCTGGAGCCAAAAGGATGACTTGGGCCCGGTCGCGCTTGATCTTCTTCAGCACTCTGGGCAGAAGTGGTATAGGCGGAAAGGCGTACAACAGACCGCAACTCCACTCGCGACGAAAAGCGTCTCCGAGCGAGTGCCGCCTTGGAAATTCCAACGCGCAGAACTGATGACATTGCGCGTTCTCTTCTGTGGCGAACAGATCTAACCAAGGCTCTCCCCATTGCTGAAAGAGGCCTTGCGCCACGTCCGAGTTCAGACGCCATTCGTGATCCATCATGCACCGACGGCTGAGCTCGTCCGCCCTGGCGTTCAGAGAACCTGCCAGGTGTTGAGCCACCAGGGTCACGCCCTGGCGTTCCAGCCACTGCCAGAGGCACAGAGCCTCCGGCAAAGGGTCCACGACCCCACCCCGCCCTGTTTGTTGCAGTACCACATGGCGGTGGTGTTGTCCGTGAACACCTGCACTACACTCCCCCGGACAGAGGGGAGGAATGCCTTCAGTGCTAGACGAATCGCCCGCAACTCCAAAAGGTTGATGTGGAGCCGGGCCTCCGCCGGAGACCAGAGGCCTCTGATCTCCGCCTCTCCCATGTGGCCCCCCCAGCCCTGGAGGGACGCGTCCCTCACAACTACGTGCTCCGGTTGGGGTAGGGAGAGGGATCTGCCGCTGACCCAATCGCGGTCCGTGAGCCACCACTGCAGCTGTCTCGCAGTGCCCTCCGAGATCAGGACGTGGTCGGACAGGTTGCCCTGATGCTGGGCCCACTGAAACTTCAGGTCCCACTGCAGAGCCCGCATCCGCCACCTGGCGTGATGCACCAGTAGGATGCAGGAGGCCATCAGCCCCAGAAGCCGCAGCGTCAACCTGACCGAGACCCGGGAGAAAGGCTGAAAGAGTGGAATCAGAGCCTGAATATCCCGGACCCGCTGTTCGGGAGGATAAACCCGAAACTGCGCCGATGAAAAGGAGCTTCTGAGGGACACAGGTGTGACTTCGGCACATTGATGGAGAACCCCAGCTGGTGCAGGAGGTCGGCTGTAGTCTGGAGGTGGCAGACGACTGTCTGGGGCGAACTCGCCTTCAACAACCAGTCGTCGAAGTAGGGGAAGACTGAAACCCCTAACCTGCGCAGATGAGCTGCGACCACCGCCATCACTTTCGTGAACACCCGTGGGGCGCTTGTAAGGCCGAAGGGGAGCACGGTAAACTGAAAGTGCTTGTGGCCTACCGTGAACCGTAGGTAACGCCGGTGGGCCAGCAGGACGGGGATGTGAAAATAAGCGTCCTGCAGATCCAACGCTACCATCCTGTCTCCTGGGTCTAGGGCAGCCAAAACCTGAGCCAGAGTCAGCATTTTGAACTTCTCCTTCCGGAGGAAGCTGTTGACGTTCCGTAGATCCAAGATCGGGCGTAGGCCCCCTTTGCCCTTCTTGGGTACCAGAAAGTAGTGGGAGTAGCAACCACACCCTACTTCTGGCCCAGGAACGCGCTCGATGGCCCCCTTGGCCAAGAGAGCCGTAACTTCCCCCTGCAGAAGTCACAAATGATCCCCCGATACGCGGTGGAATTGAGGTGGCATGGCTGGAGGGGTCGTCTCGAAGGGGAGGGAGTAGCCCCTCCGGACGATCTGCAGCACCCACCTGTCCGAAGTGACAGTGCGCCAGTGAGAGTGGTGATGGCGAACCCTGCCCCCCACTGGCGTCACATGGGTCGAAAAGCACGGACTAGGAGGGTTTAGAGGCGGATCCTGTGGGGGAAGGTGTGGACTGACCTCGCCGTTGTCCCCGACTGCCGCCACGGCGGTTTCCACGGCCGCCACCGCGTTGGGTATTACCCTGCGGAGCGTGGCTGGCAGCACGTGTGGGTACACCCCTTCTGTGGCCACGAAAGGAGTGAAAGGCAGCCGATTGCTGGCGCGGGGCCGAGAGGCCCAAGGACTTGGCCGTAGCCCTGGAGTCCTTAAAGCGCTCAAGCGCATGGTCTGCCTTGTCGCCAAAAAGGCAACAGCCATCAAACGGCATGTCCATCAGTGTGTTTTCGACATCGGCCGAAAAGTTGGCGGACCTCAACCAGGCGTGGCGTCTGACCGCCACCGTCGTTGCCATCGCTTTACCTAGTGAGTCGGTGGTATCCAGCCCACACCGGATAGAATATCTGGCTGCATCCCGGCCTTCCACAAGAGCTTGGCCGAGTTTGGCCCGTACCTCCAACGGACACTCTGGCAGCACTTCCGCAACCGTATCCCACAGAGAGTGGGTGTAGCGGCCCAAGAGGCATGCGGTGTTGGAAGACTGCAGTCCCAGACTAAGGGAGGAGAAGATCTTTTTACCGTACTGCTCGTACCTCTTGGATTCCCTGTCCGGCGGAGCCGACGGGAATGCGGTCTGGGAATTGGATGCCTGGATGACCAGGCTCTCCGGGGTGGGGTGGGTGGACAGGAAACATGGGTCGCCCGGGGCCGGGCGGTGGCGTCTGGCCACGCTCCTATCTACGGGCGAACCCGTAGCGGGCCTGGACCAAGTTCCCAAAAGAACGTCGGTTAAGGCCTCATTAAAGAGCAGCAGAGGCTCGGCCGAGCTTGACTGCGGTTTAAGGACCTCAGTGAGGAGGTTAGTCCTCACGGCCGCGACGGGGAGCTCAAGGCCCAAGGCCTTGGCTGCCCTCATCAGCACCACACTGTAGGTTGCCCCCGCCTCCGAAGCCATGGTAGGAGGTGAGACAAAACCAGTGTCTGGTGAGGTGCCCAGACCACTGGCATCCCCAAGTCCACCTGTCCAGTCCTCTTAAGACTGACACTCTCTGTTCAGAGGGTCCTCAGACCCCTCCCAACACTCCTCATCACCCATCTCCTGATAATCAGGGTTGTCAATGGATGGGGCCGGCTCATAGAAGGTAAACTCCCCAAACGGCGTCGAAAGCGGCGCCGGAACCGGTTCGAGGGAGGCATCAGGGACGGCGCCGCCCGAGGACGGCGCGGGAGGTGACACCTGACGGACCGACGCCGGGGGGGTCGTAAGGTCCACTGGCAACGACCCAGATCCCAAAGCGGATCCAGTGGGTTCCTGCAACGCCGGGCCCGAAGCATCCGACGGCGTCGGGGCCAAAGCCCCCGACCCGCTAGGGGCCCCAGACGGGCTCGCTGGGCCCAGAGGCGCCGCGGAGCCCGTCGGAGGAGAAAGGGACCTCATGGCCATGAGGAAGCGCTCGATCTCCTCCGGCGTTGCGTCTCGCCCAGGGACCGGAAGGTGTGAAGCTGGACGCGGCGCCCGCGACTCCGACGGAGCCGCGTGGGCGGTGTCATCAGAACCCCCGGCCGCATCGCGCGAGCGTCGGGGGGAGTCAGAAGAGCGATGACGCCTCTTCGACTTCTTGTGTTTCTTACCTGACGACGACTTCGACCCGGAGGAGTGGCGCCGACTCTCGGAGCTGTGGTGGCTCCGACCCCGCGACCTGTCCCTCGACCTCCCTTGGGACCGGGACCTCTCACGGCGCGGGGCCGACTGCCGGAGTTCGAGTCGCCTGCGGGACCGCTCCCGCCTGGCTTTCGAAGATAGGGCCCGGCAGTCGGGGCAGGTCTTGTTGTGGTGGTCGACGCCTAGACAGAGTAGACACCAGCAGTAAGGATCCGTGACCGACATCGTGCGGTCGCAATCCTCGCAGTGCTTAAATCCAGGCATCCCTAAGGCACCGATCAGAGTCGTTCGACTTCGAAAAGATGATCAAAATGATCCAAAAAGTTAGTAAAAAAATTACTAAAAGTACTACTTTTTCCAGATCTGCGCTTGCTGGCGCGGAAAAAAGAAGAAATGCGTCAGCATGCGGAGGTGGCGTCTAAGTACTCCGACGAGGTCATCACGGCGCCCACGACGTCGACGACGGACGCGGAGCCGCAGACGACACCTACCGACGCGCAAGGATACTGCTACGCAAAAATGTCCGGATCCAGTCTGACGCCTGGGGATATTCTAAGGTAAGGAATCTATCACTAACGTGTCTCTTTCAGATATTATTTTATCTGGAAAGCAGCGATATACTGAGATTGTGTGAGGTACTTTTGAATAAATTATATTATACAGCTGTAAAATAGAATTGTTTTATTATCTGAGAGGGAAATTACACATTACTGTCCATCATTGATTTGATGAGCTCTGTACATCAGCCAACAGCAGCAAAATGGCTATAGTAATACTTTGCAGAAAATAAAAGAATGCAGAAACAGAATACATCTACATGACCTGGGCATTTAGCTTTACAAAAAGAATCTGGATTATTCTTAACAGCAACATAACATTTTGTTATCATGTTATATCTATTTCCAATTTACAAATAAAAGGCTTCTTTGTGCATCAGTTTTTTTCACACAATTTCACTGTCCATTGCTGATGCAGATTATCATCTTGGCAGAAGATCCGACTTCAGGTGTGTCTCCTTTATGCAGTATCTGCAAAACAAGGGAGCAAAAAAAAGGGAAGTCACAATACAATAGAACTGGTTACAGCAGGAAATCGCTTCACTCAATCCACAATCAAATATGTTACCTAGCTTTGGTAATGCTCTTTCTGATAGATACTCAATCTAACAGCAGATTCCTCATTCACAAGTATCCCCTAGGCACAAAAAGGATCTGTAGAATTTTGATTCTGGTCTCCCTTTTGATTCAGATTGTGCGGCTTGGCGCTGGCTCCATATTGCCAAGGAAGTGACCTAAATGTATGCGTCAACACTGTCTGCTGATGTCAGTTCTTTCTCTTTTCTCTTGCCATGTCCTCAAATGCTGAGCGCAAACAATTGTTGGTAATAGTGTGGCAAGTACTAACTTGGGACCTTGGGGGACGTGGCTTGGCACAGATGGAGTGAGCAGCGAAGCTTGCGCGCTCCAGTCGGACAGCTGCCATCGAGAGCCATCCTGATGCCCTGAGAGGGCCGAGAGCCCCAGCAGCGAACCCCAACACTTGCACATGGGGAGAGGTGTGCCCCAGCGGTGGAGGGACTCCGTCCTGCTGGGCAAAGGCAGGAGAGCTGAGGCTGCAGAGGTCCGCGAGGCGGAGAGCCAAGATGGAGGGCCCAGTAACGGCGCCGAGAAAGCCCTGACATTTGTGGTGCGCATTGGACCGCAGCGGGCCGAGGGGCTTTGGCGTGTCGCTGTTGTTAGCAGCCTGGCCCCCAAGTCTCCTTGTGGATGTTGAGGTGAACCTCAACGGAGACAAGAGCAGTGCGGCTGAATTCCCACGGGGCGGGCCCGGGCCCAGGCGCGGAGCCAGATCGCCGCCCGAGCCTGCCTGCTGCACAGGGAAGTTAACAGGCGATTCCCGGGGTATGCTGTGTGCGCTGGACTGGCGGCTCGGAGGCTTGATGCGGGAGATGCTCCTTCCTCCCCCCACCTGTCGAGAAAGGAGCGGTGCGGCCGGAGGACCCTTGGTGGGAGACAACAAAGGAGAGTGATGCCCTGGATGAGAGAGGCTTGGTGTTGACCCCGATGTGAGCGGTGCTGAACCCCATCTGCCTTAAGGGTCTAGCGACCACTGTGACATGGGCCAGCGTGAGGGGCCTCACCAAGAGTCTCGGTGGAGACATTGCATACTGGTGCACCGGTGGGGCACTTCGACCTCCCCTTGGATGCCAGTTTGCACAGGGCCCAGCAGCGACTGGGAAGGGCCAACAGAGGGCCTTAGTGTAGGAAAGCTTGCCCGGCTGAGCGGCTGAGGCAGAGGAGTGAGCTTGGTGCCTGCCTGGACCGAGGAGCTGCCTGCAGCGCAACAGGGAGAAGTGGCTGGGGCTCATATCTTGGAAGATCCAACCCAGAGCCTATCTATGACCTGAAGACGCGGGTAAAGCCCAGAGAGTGTGACCTGGACAGTGCTGGGGGAGAGCGCGGATCGCGCAGACGACTGAGGAGCCTGTTGAGGTGAAATCGGCTATGGGGATGCCCTGAGGAGGTCGGTGGCAGAGTCTGAGTCCCCAAGCAGCAGAGGACATGAGAGGGAGTGACTGGAGGCGGTGCTGACGGTCTGATGGTGCCTCACCGGGGCGAATACTGAGAGGGGGACAGCAGGCGAGACAGCTCAGGTACCTAAGAGGTTGTTGTGCAGAGTGCGGGGACACGCCAAACTGGAGCCCTCGGCAGACACTGGAGAGAGCGTATCTCAGAACTGAGGGGGAGTGGCGGGCCACGCCGGCAGATTTAGCCTCAATAGCGGATCGCAGAGCACACAGTGGGGAAGGTGCACTAGTATGCCACAAACTCTGCTGACGGAGCCCGCTGAACCTACGCAGTACCAGCAGCCCCAAAGACCTAGAAGACGCGATGGGGAAGGTTCAAAAGAAAAAAGATAGGGAGGAGGCCCCAATAGAGCCAACGGCAGAGGAGAGAGGGGGGCCCACTACCGAGCGGAGCACTCTGGAGACCCCACGCTACAACACATTTTACAGGCAAGACTGGAGGCATAGAGCGACTCCATGGGGCTGGACCTGGGCCTACTTCGAGCAGACCACAGAAAATTGGCAGACCGCGTAAAAATAACTGAGGACCACTTATCAGAGGCGCGGCCAGACATTACGATCATGCAACGACGTCTACCAGCGCTTAAGGCACAGGTGCATATGCTGGAGTCTTGGGCAGAGGACGCTGAAACCAGATCAAGGAGAAGCAATGTCAGAATCATAGGCTTGCCTGAAAAATAGAAGGCCGCAATATGATCGACTACCTGGAAAAATGGTTGCGGGAAGAGGTGGCGACCGAAGGCCTATCTAGTTTCTTCACCCTAGAGAGCACACCGAGTACCTGCGAAACCGCCTGCACCAGGAGCTCCGCGGTGAGTGCTAATAGCGAAATTACTTCACTACAGGGACAGGGACTACATCCTGGCACAAGTACGTATAGAGGGAGACATAGCGGTGGACAACTCAGTGGTGCGAATATTCCCTGACTTTTCTCGTGAGGTGCAATGTCTGAGAGGCTCTTATTGAAATGTGAAGCAAAGGCTGCGGCAACTGAACTTTAAGTACAATACACAGTATCCAGCCATGCAGCGAGTGATTACCGGAATAGGTGCAGATTTCTTTAAGACAGCACAGGAGGCATCAGAGTGGCTGGACAGTCACGCAGAGATGGCGCCACTGCGAGTGCCGGAAAGAAGACGAAGAAGAACTAGTTGCTCCCGAAGTCAGAGAACCCTAAGAGAGACTTTAGCTCCAACAGAAGAAGAGGCGCAACTGGAGCGGCGGAATGCGATGCAGGTGGTGGCAAGGATTAGTGGAGGGGGGGAGCAGCCTGGCCCCTTCTGAGAGCAGCGAGACGGCAGCTGACTCTGGTTCGGAGCATGGATCTAGTGAATCTGAGGTGCTGAGCGTGATCCTCCCAGATGTCACTCCGCAGACCGCTGATGATATTGCCTAGAGGAGGGGGGACAGCACCAATGCAGAATGAATCTGCCCTGGCACTGAGGTATTGGTGTTGCTAGGGGGGGACGATGGTGGGGCTCCTTTGGGACTACCAGAGTGAAGTGCGACCGCAGAGACTGGGAGTTAGGTGAACAAGCAGCCTTCCCCCCTACAATTGACTAATGGAACTGCAAGTAGTCACCTGTGGACTCTTAACCTTAGTTTGGATGGGGGTGTTTTCCTACTTATCCTGGGGAGCGGGAGTTGGGGGAACTTTTCAGAGTTTTTATGAGGGGGACCTTGAGTTGCAGCATGTAGAACACTATAGGAAGCTGAGCAAGTTGAGGGGGCCCTGGAAGATGCATGAGGGGCATGGCGGGCGGAGAACCATTAGTTTACCCAATGGCTGATGCACAGAGATATAAATGTATGACTTGGAACATCATAGGGATGCACACAATGACGAAGTGCCATAAGGTCCTGTCATATATCAGATGGAGGGGTGCCCAGATAGTCTTTCTTCAAGAGATGCATCTCACACAGAAAGAAGGACAAGCGTTGCAGAGAGGGTGGAGGGGGAAGCTCTTCTACACCACCGTCTCGGCATTTGCGCGGGGGTGCTAATTTGGATTCAGGCGGGTGTCCCATTCCAGCTACTGGACTCTGTAATAGACTCGGAGGGGCGCTTTGTAGCCATCAGGGGCGGCTGGAGGGCCGGGAAATAAATATGATCAACGTATACGCCCCTAATGTATAGCAAAAGGCATTTTTTGCGAAGCTGAGCCACGTCTGGCACAATCGTGCATGTCCGTCTTGATGCCTTTTTGGGATCGCTGGAAGTCCACCGCACAGCTAGTGCTGCGGAATAACTTGCCGGCATGATATCGGACCATAACCCATTGCTCCTCTCCCTGACCTGAAGGCAGCCGACGGCGGCGATTCCTACATGGAGACTCTGCCCGGATACCCTGGAAGACCAGGTCTTCCGAGAAGAGATTAGGGGGGAGATAACGCACTACTTTGACTCTAATGTTGGATTGACCTCCCCAGTGAACACTGAGTGGGATGGCTTTAAGGTGGTTTTGAGGGGCCAGTGCATAATTCCGGGGGAAGTGGAAGGAGCAGAAGCGACTCTTAGGGCCCTAGAACGCAGACGGACAGAGCTCCAGCATGAGGTCTTAGAGGCTAAGGAGGAGGTGGCAAAACAGACGGAGAGACTCTGATGCTTTGATTATAAGAAATTTCTAGAGCGCACGCATGCGGAAAGGGACAAGTCGGGATTGCTCCTGGCATGGCTGTCAAATCCGGTGAGCTGATCTCAGCCGCTGGTGGAAATTGCAGATGAGGAAGGGACCAGGCAATATACGCAGCAGAAGATCAATGAGGTGTTTGCTCGCTATTATGCTAGGTTATATAGGCGGTCGCAGATAGGTACGCAGGCGGACGCAAGGGAATACCTAGCAGACATGCAGATAGGAGGCTGGACCCTTAGCAGGCCGAAGAGTTAGGAGTGGACATTACACAGAGGGAAGTATGGGTTGCCATCAAGGGCATGGCGTGGAATTAGACCCCAGGCACTGACATATGCAGAGGAGATGGTGCCCAGATTGGTCACTATGTACAAGATGGCCCGGGCGGTGGGTATGCTTCCGGAGAGCACTCGGGAAGCCCTCATATTACCAGTGCCTAAACCGGGGAAAGAGCGCACGATTGTACAGCCTATAGGCGACTTTCCATGCTCAACATGGACTATAAAATCCTGAGCAAGATATTGGCGACACGCCTACTTCCTCATATCAAAGGCTTGGTTCACGCAGATCAAGCGGTGTTCATCCCAGAGCGAAACATAAATAAATATCAGGCGACTGCTTTCCATCATGGATGCGACTGGATAGGACAAACAGAAGGCGGCAGGGCTCGCAGTAGATATAGAGAAGGCCTTCGATAGCCTAGAGTGGGCTTACCTATATGAGGTCCTGGATAAGATGAGTTTAGGAGGAGGATTTCTGGCGTGGGTGCAACTCTTATATGCGTCTCTCTTGGCCCGGTTGTGCACCGGGAGAACTATCTCACCCAGTCAGTGCGTGGAGAAAGGTACGAGCCAGGGATGCCCTCTCTCCCCGCTCCTGTTTGCGCTGGCTATGGAGCCACTGGCGTACAGAGCGGACAGCACTATGCCGGCCTAAGAGTGGGAAAGGTGCAGCATTTTATAGCACTGTACGCGGACGACATCTTATCATTCCTCGGTGACACGGCGGAGGAGCTGAGAGGAGCACGGGAAATGCTAGCCGGGTTTGGTGATGCATCCGGCCTCCAAGTTCACTGGAGGAATCCAGTCTGTATCTGTTGGAGCCCAATACCCGCCCGCCTCCTGACTTAAAGAGCCCCACTGTCACCCGTACCTAGGAGTCAAAATATACCACAGCCCGATGGATCTTGTAGAGGGTAATGTGGGCAGAGCAGTACGCTCAGTGAAATCTGCAATGGCTTTCTGGGGAACGCTGCCGCTATCAGTAGCCGGGCGAGTGGCGGTCTTAAAGATGGTAGCGCTCCCCCGACTGTTGTATTATTTTGGGACTCTTCCAGTCTTGATCCCGAGAGCTTTTTTCAGAGATCTCGACTCATCAATCACAGACTCCATCAGGGGAGTGGGACGCAGATGAGTAGCATTAGCCACCTTGCATCAACCTGCGACTGAGGGGGTATTATTTAGCTGCCCAGCAGTACTGGCTGATTCAATGGTTGGCGGCGGGGCGCAACCAGGTGAGGGAGCAATACCTGGATGCGCCGGAAACCCCAGACCTGGAGAGGATCATGTTGAGGGTGCATAAAAAATGGTTCGGAGGACACAGCGGAAACTAAGGTGATGGTGAGGTGTTGAGCGAGATATCGGAGATGGGTGGGAGCCAAAATCCCCTACTCACCGGATCTGACCATCACAGCACTCAGGCAGCTGCTGCAGGGAGAGCACTGGATGGGTTGGAATACTGGGCGGAGGCAGCACTGAAAGTGATGGGGGCCCTATATCAGGACATTACATTCCTCCTATTCGAAGTGCTCCAGGCGAAGTACGACCTACAGGCAGGTGATTTTCTGAAGCACAGTGCCCTCACCAGAAGGATCAAGCAACACAGGGGATCAGGCAACACTGGGGAGTGGGAGGGGCGGAGCAGCGAGCGCTAGCGGGCTGCAGATATGTTGCATTATGGGCGGGGAGGATTAAGGCGGTTTCCTTCCTCTATAAGGCGATCAGACGAGACAAGCAACAGCCACTAGAGCGCTTGCAATTACAGTGGGAAGAGGATATCGGGAAACAGATTTCAGAGGAGAGTGGGATAAGATCCTGGCATGAACATTGAAAGTGTCCAGAAATGCACGCTTTAAACTAATCAACTTGTATGTGCTGCATAGGGCGTACCTCACTCCATCCCGTATTAGAAGGTACTTTGAGACAGAGGCGGTTGCATGCCCGAGCTGTGGAGAAAGGGAGGCACACATAATACACATGTTTTGGAGCTGCCCCACACTGCAGCTTTTCTGGGATGAGATAAGGCGGTGGTGGGCGACCTCGTCGTCAAGGCGCACCAAAGAACATTTTCTCTTGGGGTGGTTCCCGCTTACGGACTAAAATAAGGTGGCCGGAAAAGTCCAAGACCTGGCCTACGTCCTGGCAAAAAGGGAAATAGCTAGGAATTGGAAGGCGCAGGGGGGACCACAGATTGCTTCCTGGAAACATGAACTCGAAAAGTGGGCAGGCGGAAAGTAGGCTGCTCCTCAGGGAAGCAAGCAGAGGGATTGGCCACATAGATAGCGCCAGGGCGTGGGAAAATCTACTGACTGAACTGGTGATGGGTAAGCAAGATGACAGCGAGGCAAATTCCCCTCAGCCGGTGAGGCCAGAGAGGGAGGGAGAGAGAGACGCACAATTAGACCAGCGCCAATAGCCACTATAATGTATGGTGCATAACCACTATACATTGCATGAACCCAGCAGACCCCAGAGCTCAGCACTCATTTGCTTAAACGCAACTCAAGGGGGGAGGGGGACTTTTTCTGTTGCAGCAGGTGTTAAACCATGCATGCTGAAGTATACGGACATGTTATAACATGCAATGCCAGGTTCAATGTATATAACCAGTGCTTCTTTCTCAGAAACTTAATAAAATATGGTGGGGGAAAAAAGTACTAACTTGGTACCTTATTAGATGTTAAATAGGTTCCACTCCACACACAGAATGGGGCGATGCAAGGGCAGTAATGAATCTCTGGTTGGATACAATATCCAACAGAAAAAGTGTTAAAGTAGGTAAGTATCTACTTCTGATGGATATTTAGAACTACAGACTCCTTACCTTTAGAATAGATATCAAAGAAGTGCCACCCCTGGGTGGAGGGTCTGTGAAGTGGCATAAAAAACAAGTTGATGGATAGAATACTTAAACTAATCTCAGCCACTGGCAATGACTCGGGCCACACCACAATCCATTATTTTTTACCTACCATGCCACCTACATTTGGACCCAGCCATATGCAAAGCAGTCTTGATCCTTCTCCAAGGGAAACAGTCCAGCCCGGATACCGGCCAGGTCCTCCCTGAACCGGGCCACAGGCAACCCAGGTTTTGGGATCAAACCAAAAAGTCTTGCAGTAACAAGCAGGCAAAGTGTCCTTGCTGCTCAACCAGACTGTCATGGAGTAGTGGTTAGTGAACATATACTCTGACACCTATTTTGCAGTCTGGTAGATATGTAGAGCAGCACCCATTCCAACAACGCAGTGGTAGCAGCCTTGCTCCTGTTCCAATGGGGCCACAGACATTCTGGGGCTGCTTCTTGGTCAATTCATAGCAGATATTACTGGAGAGGACTATTCGCCTCTTCTGCAAGGCCAACCTGTTTTTTGCTTCAGAGAACCCGACATAAAGTTGATTGTCAACTCAAATATCCTGAGTCCGATCTACGTAAAAGCATAAAGCCCTTTAAGGATCCTGATGGTGGAGCTTCTTCTCCTATTTTATGGCCTGAGTGTGAGCAAAGAATATTGGTAGAGTGAGGCACTGCCCAACATTAAAGGGAGTCACAAGTTTTGGCAAGTGGGACGCATAAGTCCTCAGTACCAATTTGTCTAGAAAAACTGGTGTAGGGCCTGCAGTTCACTTATGGGATGAACTGAAATAATTACAATGAAAAAGACAGTTGTTAAGGTCAGTAGATTTAAGCGAGCAGCTAGGCATAAGTTTGAAAGACGTACCCATGAGGAATGTCATGACCACGTAAAGGTTCCATTGTGGCAACACAGCTTGGGAAGGAACATGTATGTAGTACCTTAAATTTCACCAAAACAGGAAATCGGCAAAAGCTGAAAGGCCAAAATCGATGACAAACACCCTTTTAAAGTGCCCCTTCAGATCCTTGCTGGGGTGAAGACAAAACGAACAAAAAGACATCCAACAGCTTTGCCTGTAAGGGGACAGTGGTCCAAGCTAACACTTCAGGCAGCCAATTAAAAGCAGTTAACTGCTGCAGCTCAATCTCAAATTGTTGGTAAGCGACCGAGCCAGTGGATGTAGATGGTCGCAGAGAAGATTTGCACTCAGCATATTGAGGGGTCACTGAGACACCCCAGAGGCACGGATATGTTTTGCTGTCTGTGCAGGGAGGGGTTAGAAACTACCCGCATTCCATGCCACAGGAGTTGCCCACTGGAATATTTTGGAATTCCGAAGGCATTTGCTCAAAGACAGGGTGACTCTGCCTGAACTCTTGCACAACTTGTATGGAGGAACTTGTGACCTTCTTGTAGTCTTGAAAAGGCCAGTACCTAAAAGCCTAAATGCATCTACAGGAGCACAGTCACCTACTGGCAAAGGAACAAAGGACAGTTTGCTGGAGGTACCGAACCATTGTTTGGGACACAGATTAGCCTCTAAGCAGTGTGGCTGTGGTACTAATAAGTTGGACCACATAATAGGGGAAAAAGTGGACACCTTACACTTACAATATAATGCAACAACAAGGAGAATAGTGTGCTTCGGACTTTCAAGAAAGTGTACTAATGATTTGAATAGGATGAAATATTAAAAAGTCTGTGAATGTAATGCAACACACTTCTGATATTGTTTCCAACAATTAATGAGTTATGATGGTTGTTGGTGAAGGTGTATATGCTGTATCATGGTATTGTTTTGAGATAAATAACGTGGCAGGTCCAATACAATAATAATATTGGGATTATAAGCATATTTTGCTAATGTATCCCCACAGAGAACCCTTTTTAAGTCTCATGTTAGGTACTGTTAGGGTCATACGGGCTACCCCTTTTGGTTGCCAGCCACTCAATCTCCAAGCATGGTGGTACAAGATATAACATCTTAAAAGCATATCTGGAAATTCATGTTAACAACACAGAGAACTCATCACATCAGCTACAATCAAGTACTACACTAACACCATTAATAAAGTTGCCAACAGAAGCAGAACACTTTTCAAGACAAAAAAGCACTGCACTAATCCCTTTAATAAACCTCCAAACCCACACCCCACAGATATGTGCAATGCCATCAACCTCTTTATCAGTGAACATTTATGGACAAACCAACAGCACATTAACATTACAAAGCTTGCTTTTACTCTAACACCCATCCATCCATACTGAATCCCACAATAGTGGTTCTTCAAACCCTGTGTCTCGCAGACTCTACCAACATTTTCAACTCCCTGAAAAACACATCAGATGAAGATGATATCTTATCCTGTCCTTCATCAAATCCCTCTGTGGACAAGCTCTCTACCACTGTTCACCATCAACACCACCATCACAGAAAGGAATCATCCTAGAAGTTTCAAGCCAAGTTAGATCCTCCCACTTCTGAAGAGACCTATTTTAGACCTCGATGACCTAGACTACTAACGGCTCATCCTCACCTACCCTTCATCAGCAAGTTCATTGAAAAAGCAGTCTACACACAACTCAAAGATCACCAACGCCAAACATCTTGTGCATGATTATCAATCCAGCTACAGCTTATGGTACAGCATGGAGACAGCTATATCAATATAAAAGGCAATTCCCTACTGATAACAGACAAAGGTGACCCTGCCTCCTTATACTGCTAGATGGCTCAGTCCTTTTTGATACAGTTAATCATTCCGCCCTCATCCACATACTGAAGCAATGAACTGGGTTCATTGTAATGTCCTTGATTGATTCTCTTTCGACCTAACTAATCAGAGGGGAGAGTGTTGCCACTATGACGCCTTTCCTATCCTAGAAATCCTTTATTATTATTATTTATTTAAAATTGTACTTATGCATTTTCAAAAATATGTACAACCATGAAGGCATTAGTAGTTGTTTGGGCACATACAATACATGCAATCTGTTCAGCATATTACAACAATTACCGAGCAAAATTACTATTTAGACAGGCATTTGTGTGAGAGTGACAAAATGTGAAAAAGTAAAGAGCAAAGCAGGACATTACAGTGTTGGTTATGGCCATCAAATATCATTTACAGTAAGCAGATAAGAAGTGTGTGGACCCCATATGTCACTGGGTTTCGAGGTTCTGGTTAGTTCTTCAGCATAGCAAGTAAATTGATCACGGCGGAATACCATGTCTTGCAACCATTGTCTAATTGTTGGCGCCGGTCTACCCCCCCAGCATATGGAAACTCTACGTTTGGCTAATAATAGCACCACCGCCACCAATTTCCTGATAGAGGCCTTAATATTGGTAACATTACCCAACAGACACAATTGGGGAGTGCATGCTATGGGTATCCTAGAAATCTTTAAAACTTTCTTAAAGGACTTTCACCCTCTAGAGTTTTCTTTTGTGTCATGCTTCATCATCAAGTCTGCATCCGAAGCACCTAGTGTGCGCAGATGGGCTCAACCTCTAAAAGGAGGGAGCACTTGTAAGGGAGATTTCCTTATCGGGATCTGTGTGCAATTAAAATTACCTATCGTATCCAAAAGTAAGGATTCTTTAATTAACAATTGGTACTAGAATAAGGTTAAAAATGCATGTGATGCCTAATGGGGCAGAGTAATGCACCCCTGGCATCAACCAAATCATGCTCAATATGTTTCAGCCATCTTAGACCCCTCCGGGTCTCGTGACTTTCTTCAGGACCATAAATTGACAGATACCTACTTTATCTTTTTTTCCTTATTGCCGAAAAATATTCTTCATGGGAAAGTTTCTGCTAATCAGTGCCATTTTGAATACTTGGAGTAACGCACACATTCATGCATCTCATACACGTATGCACTCTTATGCAGTATAGAAAAGGAGAGAAGCATAACACAATGATGAGGAAAGGTAAACAAAATCCTTGAGTATGGTTCTCAAGATTAACATATCACCTACACCTGTTGTGGTGCTTTTGGCAAGTGTGCACAACAATTCAATGATCAATGGAAGACAAAGATAAACTTATGTCTAAAGGCAGAATTTTTTTTTCTGTTTTCTGTGCTTTGCGTTTATAAGAATGATTGTGATGACAGACAAAATGCTAGTCATGATCTTTTTTATTTTATACATTTCATACCTGTTTCCACTTTTCATTCTACTTTTCTGTTTTAAAGACACATTGAGCGGTCTATGGTTGAGTTAGACACAATTCTTTCTTCGTCCTCTAAGTTTAATTGAAACTCCCGCTTGGCAGGTTGCACATTCAGTTTCATGTTCATCACCTGGTGACAGTCATTTGTCACATTTCAAATTGTTTTCGGATAGCCCCCATGAACATTTCTGGTAGTTCTCATATATTCTATTTCAATCACTCCAGATGAACGGTTTTTACCCGAAATGCATTGGGTCCTTGATGAACCAGAATGTTATTGTTTCTCGTGAATTTTAACCACATGGTTCTATGGATATATCATTTGAGCCTTACTACACGTAAATTTTGAAAACTTACATATTCGAGCAATCATTAGACAAATGGCACTGAAGAAAATGGACATATTTGGTTTTCTTGTGTAGAAGCACTTTTTGTTTCATTGTTCTAAAGCCTGCAGGCCTACTACGGAAGCGCGCCTTGGGACCGGTTAATCAGTTGGTCACCAGCAATTTAGAAGAATTAATTACGTGTTTTGGACAAAGTACACACACCATAAAAAATTGAGTATTTGATGAAAATGTGTGTAATTTGTTATATATCTGTGTCTATGACTTACTTTTTTGAATAAGGCAGACAGAGACATAGTCTAAAACTGTGGCCTCTATGTGCACAAGTATAGTGATAAAATCCTGATGTAACACAAGCACTTTATATTGAAAAAAATCTAAAAACTTGTGAGTGTATATTATGGACTCCTCAGGCAGGCACATGTAAATAATTCTGTGACCCCCATAGATACCTTTTAATGGGCTCTAATAGGTCCCATGGGGTAGCATTGGAGGAGGACCGGGCCCTGTAAGAATAGTTACAGATAAGAGATCATATATTTCTGGAGGAAAGTGAAACGAGTTGCGCCTGCATGCCCCCAAAGGACACAGACTTGCTTCATCAAGGGTCCTGTCGGCAAACCAAGCGACATCTCCAAACCCTGCATGTTAATGGGCGCGAGTGACGTCTAGATCTTAAAGACGCTGAACCGGCACAGTACTCGAAAGGCCACACCCTCTGTGAACGTCACGCAAGCATGCATGTATGGAGTAGTTGGAATCCACATCGTTATAGACAGAGGGGGCCCAATTCATGCGTTTTCTATAGTCGCATGGAGTGTGAGAAAAATCTAAACTATTTGCTTTGCTTATAGGCAATTACATTCATAATGTACTCTAAAACCATGGAAGAACGTCATTTGTGTTTAATACTAAACCAATAAGTTAAAAAAAGAATATCGTTTGACTCCGAGAAAATATATTAAGACACATCTCTTGTATGTGGCCCACTCCTCTGTATTTAGTTGATGTAAAGGTCATGTGTTTCTCGCAGAAGGAGTATACTATATTATGTCTGCCATTGCCCTAAAGTAATACAGACAATCAGGGCCGGACTGGTAATTCCGGGCACCGGGCAATCCCCCGGTAGGCTGGAGGGGGCGGTGTTTTTTTTTTTACATGCGCCCGCTTTTGTTTTCAGTCAGTGACGACCGAAACCAAAACCGGCCCCCTGTCAAAAAGTCAGGGAGTCACAGACTAGTCTGACTGTCTGTCTGACCTCCAATGCAGAATGAAGGTCAGACAGACTGTGTACTCCGTGTCTTCGCTCCGCGGTGCGGGCAAAGCATAACTGCAGTGGTGCAATGTGGTGCAGCCAGCCGGGTGGATTTAATAATCAGTGGTGGACTGCCGGTGCGCAGCGCGCAGATGTCTCCTCTGCCGTCACGTTTGCACGCCACTCTTTAGTTCACCCTTAGGCTGGGGTTGGTGTGGGTCATGCCGCATGCGCATGACCCACCAGCCCCTGTGCGCGTTACTGCTTGGTGAGGCTGAGGCCTCGATGACCCCAGAGACGAGAGAGGCACTGGGATGACCGTTGCCAGGGCCATCATTTAATTACCTGTTTCTAGCCCCCTGTGACTCCCGCAGCAGGTGAGTTTGTCCGGTGTCAAGTCGTCGGCAATCAATACAATCATCATGGGCAGTGGGGCACTGGGCGGGCCCGGCCCAGAATTAAAACAAAGCAAAAGGTTACCTTATAGGCTGCGTAGTCAATCCAGTCTTTTTATTTGCATTCTGAGATAAGTAGTCCATTGGTGCTCAGTATAAACCCAGGACTACAGGTCCCAGAATGCAAAGGCAAAATCTGTACTGGATGAGTTAACCACGTATACACGAGGAACATGTGAGCTCTCTTATATTAATGTACAAAATGAATCCCGTACAAGCAGCGCTTCAAATTTATTCTAAGTTTTCACAGAGATATTAAAAGGAATAAATAGAGTAGAGGACTTTTAAAGTATGTACTTTTGACTGTATCTGAGGCAGCCCATTTGTTGGTTTGAATGATAGTAGTACATCACCCTATCTATGTACTGTTTAATTAGCGCAACAACAGGTATTAGAATCTCTCAAACCAACCAGACTACTGTCCTTGTCCTCAGCTGATCACATGAAGCAGTGGTGGGAGTGTACTATATTGTGTGCACTGTTAGTCTTAACAAGCCATGATTCTGTGCTAGATGACAGTGCGGTCTAGTGACAGAGCCGGACTGGCCGTGCCGAGCATCAGGCATTTCCCTGAGAGATTTGAAGGGCGGTGGCCTATTTTGCAGGTGAATGCCGGATTTGTTACTGGAGGCCGGTTTTACAGCAGTGGTGCAATATCGGCCCCCAGTACCAAAAGCTGCAGTGCTTCACACTTGCACCCGCCCCCTCCTGGGGCTGGTCCGGCCAAATTGCCTGGGCTGCTTTGGGTTCCCAGTCCGGCCTACTATATATTTATTCAGGAACAGCCATGGGACCTCATCATTAAGCGCTAATTTATACATCTTCAAGCGATAAATCCAATGTTGTTCCTTCTCAAAAAGAATAGCTTTCTGCTCTTTTATTTAGAGATTCCAAAGTCTCAAAACAAACCATTGGAGATCAAACACGGAGTGGTTTCATGAAATAAAGTGGTTGCTCATTTTTGTTGTAGCTCTTCAGCAACATTTGTTGCTTCTGTGCTCCAAAATCTCACTTTCCTGCAAGTCATTCCAATGTACCGTAAATCACAAGGGCAAGTGATCATGTAGAAAGCATGGTTTTTCCAAGCCTAAGTCAATGGTCTTTATGTTTGTTGTTAAGTAACAGACACTGCACAAGTCACAAGGTTCCACCACAGTCGTAGTTTTTACAATGGATGCCTGTAGTTTTGTGTGCACTAAATAGTCCCTCAGGTTCTGGACCCTGCTGTGGGTTAATCTCGGTTGTTTAAAGTATGTTGTATTGAGTCAAGACCACACCAGTTTCTTTTGCTAATACGTTTGATGTGGTAGGAAGCTATGTTGTATGTGGTGACACAGGTAAGGGTCAATGTGACTGGCTCACTCGGATGTGGTTTAAGGAGAACTTTCCGGGGGTGGTGGGACAGATCTCTGTCTGGTAGACGACTGCTCTGACTGCTGCTTCAAATCAATGATTCTACTGCAATTCCTTCTTATACGTATGAGTTGACAGTAAGGTAAATGCTTACATAAAGGGCGGGGATGGAAGCTGTTGAATTCTAACAGACTATTCCGGTCTGTGGGTTTTCTATAATTCTTAATTTTTAGACCCCACCCCATCTGTTCTGGGATAATGCAGATATCAAGAAAAAGGCGGGTTGTTCTACTAAATGTGTAGGTGAAGTTTAGATGTTGGTCACAGGTGTTCAACCATGAGACAAAACCAAGAACAGTCTCCTCTTCACCTATCCCAAATCATCAGGACATCATCAATGTATCATTTCCATAAGACTATTTTGTCTCATGCAGATTGTGGTCACTAAAGATGAATTTCTCCTCAAAGTGGTGAGCATAAAGCCTGCCACATTAGGGGCAAAAGTGCTGCCCATCAAAGTCCCATGGGTTTGAATTTAAGGGTATCCCAGAATTTCAAAATGTTTTCAGTTAATGCCATCCTCGTACATTATAGTACAAAATGTTGGTGGGTGTAATGCTAATCTTCATTGTACAGTATTTTCTCAATAGATTGCAGGGTGGTATCCTGTGGGAGACTAGTATAGAGGTTTTCAATATCTAATCCCACACACACATTATGAGCAGGATCAAAGGGGATATCCCTTAGAAATTTGAAATGATCACTTGTGTTCTAAAGGTAAGCTGAGGTGCATTGTACGATTGGGCGTAGAAAGTAAACAGGGAATTGTGACAGTGGTTCAAGAATGGAACCAATCCTTGAAGCTATAGGGCATCCTGGTGGAGGATGTAGAAGAAGAGAGTAACTGGATTTTGATTCAATAAGAACCCTGCCTCTTTTTCATAAATTCAGGTTCCCAAATCTGCCACCTCGACTAGTCTCTGTATGGTTATCATCAAATGTGCAGTGGGATCATGTTTCAGTACCTTGAAGTGCTTATCATTCGATTGTAACCGCTTACATTTGTTGATGTAGTCATCCTTGATGAGGGGGATGGTTCTCCCCACTCCTTTTATCAGCTGGTTTGTTCATGATGTTAGAATTATTCACCAGTTCATTCAGCGCAGTATTTCTTCCTGGGGGATGTTGTGGAAGGTTTTTAATGTTGAGACATCAATAGGCTCAACCTCTTTGAGCACTGCTTGTTCAAAAGTCAATGTCTCGATAGGAACTGATGTAGTGGGGGTGGGGCAAAATGTAGATTTTCTACAGAAATCTGTATTCCCTGTCCTACCTAGTCTGCTCCTCTTTGAAAAATGTGTGAAGTATAATCTTATAGCAGAACTCAGCTAGCTCACAATGTAAACAAACCTGTCAAAAGTAGGTGTAGGTATAAAATAATGTCCTTGGCTCAGAACTTTAAGTTGCGATGGCGCCAATACCTTGTTGGTGAGGGACTCAGGTCCCTGAGTCCTGATCCCTGGTCTTGCTCCTTGTCTGGATACCCTAGTTTTTCTCCTCCCAGTGTACTTTTTCTTTCCCCTTTGTGGCCCTGGGCCTCTCCCTCAAGAAGACAACCTGTACATAGGTGGAAATCTCAATGGTGGACCTGGGATAAAAAGAGTTGTTGAGCCGCCAAAATTGTGTGGAGGTTGGTTGAAGAACGAGGGTTGTCCAAGTCCCAGCCATTGTGGGTTCCATATTCTGCCCCTATGTCTGCCTCTTTGTCAAACTCTGTTGTCTTTTCCAATGCGTAATGTAAAGAAAGCGGGAGCGACCCCACTTTCCAAGAGACAGGGTACCACAAGTAAAGAAACAACTAGATTCTCTTGGAACTACTGAAATTCCCTCTATTCATTGAATAGAATAAGCTATATATATATCTCATGCATTCAGACTTCCACTCAGCTCAAATGGAACTCTACAGATTTGAACCCAGAAACTAATAGTAATATGCACAAGGATAAGGAGCTTTTACTCAATATTAAAAAAACATTTATTCAAATATTTTGCTTCAAAAAAATACAGTTTAAAAACATGACATTTATGCAATAAATAAAACGTAATTCAGAAAATATAAAAACAATCAAGAAGAGACAGACAAAAAGTGAACAAATCAAATCTTCATATTGAAGTTACTTCAAATGGAATCTATATATTCATAAACATCAGTCTAAAAATTCATGATAATCTTAGACATCAAGAGGTTCCTTTGATGTAACCTATTACACAAAAAGAGCATCAACGCGTTTCGGTGGTGTGAACTTATTGATGTACAACCTTCATCAGGACTTGAACAATACTCGTCTCTCAAATAGATGATATACAATTCATAAATCTTGTGCGTATGTCACTGAAGATGAGAAATTCCTTCAGAATAACTGTGTGTCATATCGGATCCTTTCGCACCACTAATGGCGAACGATATCGCAATAAGTGCGGATCACCCGGGACCTTCGTGACGGGCTTGGTATTCCACCGTGTATACTCTGTTCAGAGCTATACTTTTTCACTGTGGATGAAAACCTCAAGAGATTTCACATTAATAAATCCCTATTAAAGAGGGATAGTCTTGTAGGATCAAAACCTGATATGGTATTCGTTTGTATGCACCACCATATTCAATGCCATGTAGTAAAAAAAACTCCTGCACCTTAGCGTAGAGAGTGAAAAAGATATGCAAAGATACCTGAAGGCAGAGGGAAGACGTGACGATAGGACGGGACTTGTGTAATCTTTTTCACTCTCTACGCTAAGGTGCAGGAGTTTTTTTTTACTACATGGCATTGCATATGGTGGTATTGTCTGCAATTTATTCAGGGCTAGGGGTCAGTACTCGCCACACTGTCAATCACAGTACCATTCGCGGTGGTTGCCACCTTATAGCATACCGGCAGCCAACCTCCTGAGGGTAAAGTGTACTTGTCCACAATACCCAGTTTTGTCAAACACAGTTGCATTCCACGGGGAGCGAGTGAACCCTGGCTCATTCACCAAAGATTTATCAACAGGTAATGAAACATGTTGGCTTTTTGTATAGGAATAATGAAGCATGACAGTAGGTCTTGTTTTTAACATGAGCAAACACACAGCAGAGAATAAAATTGGAAACCGTGCCAGTGGTGGTTTAGCTCTTTTTTATAGTGTAGGAGCTAGAAAACTCTTTCCATAGCTCTTACATGAGGGGGTCAGGTTTTTCCACAAAATTCTTTTCAATTTAGTTGTCCACAATTTTTCACATACATAATTTATATGGTGTGGAGGCTGCCGATGATGATAAGAGGAGCACTCTGATGGGAACCAGTCAGAAGCTCCCTGGTGGGTGTTTCCGTGAGGCGCCTCCTCACAGTCCACACATTTTTTGGGTGGCGGATTTGAGAAATTGAATGAAGCTAGAAGCACACACAGCAGAGTGGTTGTGGAAGATGAGTACACAAAGATGTTTTGAAGAAGGTTAAGAGCATCCCAAATGTACAGCATTGGCCAGCTAGTACCTGAAGAATAAACACTAACAAAAGGTGTGTGGAATGCCCATGATTTTTATCCTGAGATATATAGCAGGTTCTTTGTGATGATAAAGTTGTGAGAGGAGGGCAACCTGCGTTATTTCCCTCTATAGCTCCTTGTTGTGAAGGATCTTTAAAATCTAGACAGCACTCGCGCCTGCTAAAATGCAGGATTTGGAGGCATCACTAGGTCTGTCATCAGGACAGGACCCTTAATGAAGTTTGGATCCTTTGGAGGCGTGCAGGAGGGAGTGGGGCAGACACTGATTTTTACTTTCATCAAGAAATAAATGACCTCTTACCCATCAATCAATCAATCAAGCATTTGTATAGCGCACTACTCACCCGGAGGGTCTCAAGGCGCTTGGGGAGGGGGGTCCGCTACTGCTCGAAGAGCCAGGTCTTGAGCTGCTTCCTGAAGGCGAGGTGGTCTTGGGTCAGACGGAGGTGGGTCGGGAGGGAGTTCCAGGTCTTGGCGGCCAGGTAGGAGAAGGACCTTCCTCCTGTGGTGGCTCTTCGGATGCGGGGGACGGCGGCGAGGGCGTGGTTGGTCGATCGGAGCTGGCGTGTGGGAGTGTAGAAGTTGAGGCGGCTGTTGAGGTATCTTGGGCCTTGGTTGTGGAGAGCTTTGTGAGCGTGGGTGAGGAGACGGAAGGTGATTCTTTTGTTGACCGGGAGCCAGTGCAGGTCTCTCAGGTGTCCGGAAATGTAGCTCTGTCGGGGGATGTCGAGGATGAGTCTTGCTGAGGCGTAACTGTTCTTATGTTCCCAGTGTTTGACTACAGGACCGGTCCTGCTACTCTATGGGGACCATTAGAGCCCATTAAAAGGTTATCTCTGGGGTCAAAGGATTATTTGCATGTGTTTGAGGAATCCACAATACACACTCAGGAGTATTTTGACTATCTCAGATCTTCAATGTGGTGTGCTTCTGTTACATCAGGAGTTTAACACCATACTTAGGCACGTAGAGGTCCAAGTTTTAGAACATGTCCACGTCTTCCTTATAACGTATCTATGCCTACCATTGATTACTGAATTGTTTCACTCACTTGTGAAATGCACCACTGCAGCTGTATATCTTGAGAACCATACACCAGGAGTTTTTTTACCCTTCCTTATCATGTTTATGCTTCTCTCCTTTTCTACAGGACTGCGTAAGTGTATGAGATACATGAATGTGTGCGTGTTCCTCCACGTATTCAAAATGGCACGGACTGCAAATTGGCAAACACATTCCAAGGAAGAATAGTTTTTTGGCAATAAGCAAAATAAGGTAACATAGGGATCTCTTAACTTATGGTCCTGAAGAATACCACGAAACCCTGAGGGGCCTAAGATAATTGAAACATGTAGACCACGTTTTGGTTGATGCTTGGGAAACGTTAATTTACCCCATTAGGCATCAGATGCGTTTTAACCCTACCCTAATACCAGTTGTTAATTAAAGAAACCCTCCTTTTGGATACAAGGGGTAATTTTAATTGCACATAGATCCTGATAAGCAAATCTCCTTCAGAAGTGCTCCCTTCTCCTAGAAGTTGAGCCCATCCGGGCACACTAGGTGCTTCAGATAGAGTGGGAGGGAGAGGCGGGGGCGTGGCCCTGATTGTGGATAAGAGTGTCCCGTGCTCGACCTTTGCCGTAGACAACATCACCGGTTGTGAAGCCTTAGGTTTTACCCTGGGGCTTTCTTCCTGTCACACGTGTACTGGGATCCTTATCTACAGAGCTCCAGGGCCATGTGGCCCTTTCTTTGAGGATCTGCAGGCGGCACTTTCGGTGCCTTGCCTCAGATCGGAGCACTGTATCCTGCTGGGGGATCTGAACGTCCATATGGACGATGTAGTGAACCCCGATACCATTAAATTGCAGGAGACGGTTGGCCCTTTAGGGATGTTCTCTTTTATTACCAGCCCCACCCACATCAAAGGTCATACAATTGATCAGGTTTTTTCAACCGGGCCGATTGAAGTATCTCTGCCGCGTCCTGTGTTATGGACTGACCACTTTTTAATTTCAAAGTGTTTTTATTGAGTTTTAAAACAGAGAAAACAGGCATGGCATAGCAATGGACATCAACAGGCAAGTCGGGCAAGCGAGACAGACAAACATGTCTTCTCTAGTAAGCGTCAGGTGAGCAGGATGAGCATGCCCAGATGGAAAGGTGGTGCCTGGAGGTCGAAAGAAGCCCCCAGTCGGGGCGACAGTACACAGGCGAGCCTTAAGAACCCTCCTCCCCCCCCCAACCCCCAACTCTAATGCCCCCCCCACCCCACCAGTACGCCAGTTTTCCATAGTAATCGTGTGAGTGATAGCTAGTCTAGATGTATCAAGGTGCCTCTGGCCGCGTACGGTCCACCATGCAGTCTGTAAGTCGTAGGATGCGAAGGTACTTCGGGCAGGTGATTTTGTGGAATTCCCTGGAGAGCAACGTCAGGAGCGGTTGCCAGGCAGTGCGGAATGTGTCGGTGGTATGTGTGAGTGTGGCCTGGATCCGTTCCATGCCCAACGTGAACCATAGCTTGTGTAGCCAGCCCGTGTGGGTGGGTGGGGTAGTGGAGCCCCAGAGCGACAGGACGTGTTGCGACGCAGCCTGTATAGCGATGCCCATCTGCTTGCCGCGAGCTGATCGCAGGGGGAATGTAAGTGCATTGGGAAGCCCTAGGAGTGTGTAAGCTGGGAAGCGTGGGATCTCAGTGTCGAACGTGAAATCAATATCGTCCAGGACGACCTTGCAGTACTCTTGCAAGGCGGGACATTCCCACAGGAGGTGAGTCAATGTACCCCGGCTGCCACATCCTCTCCAACACAGCGCGCTTCGGGTCGGGTTGCCTTGATTGAGTCTCGCTGGGGTAAGGTGCCAATAGATAGCCAGTTTTATCGCTGATTCCTTGGCTTTGGTGTTGCGGGTAGTGTGGGCAGCCCTGTAATATATGTGGTTCCATTCCATGGAGGAAAGAGGTCTCCCGAGTTCAGCTTCCCATCGCCGCTGTCCAGCAGTTTTCGCAGGGTCGACAGCAGGGGAGAGCAGCCGATAGAGGTCCGAGATAAGATGTTTATCTGAGTCCTTGGACACAAGCCAGCGTTCGAACGGTGTCATTTGCCGGCCTACCAGGGGGGCAACGTCCGGCCTCAAGAGCCAATGGCGGATTTGGAAATATTGAAACAGGTGAGGGTTATCCACTCCATAGTCTCGCGAGATGTCGGCAAGAGAGAGGAAACCCTCCGTGTCAAAGAGGTGCCCAGCTGATCGGCAAGGCGTATCACGCCATTGCAGGAAAGCCTGAGTGTCCGTGCCTGGTAGGAATGCGGGGTTGTCAAAAAGCGGGGTAAGCGGGGATGGGAAGGTCGTGAGGCCCCGCTTGACGGCTACCATGTCCCAAATCGCCATAGTGGTCCGAGTAATAGGGGAGCGGAGGAGGTAGCGCGGCCTGTGCCGGCGAGCAAGAAACGGTATCTTCCACAGGGAGGTCTGGGCCATGGCCCTGTCCTGAAAGAGCCATCTCTTTTCTGATTCGGGCCGGTACCACTCCACTAGATATCGGATTTGTGAGGCCTGGAAGTATTGCAACAAGTTTGGGATCCCGAGGCCGCCCTCATCTACAGTCCTGTGCGCTACTCGTTGATGTAGTCTGGCGCGTTTCTTCTCCCACACAAATTGATGAAGATCATGTTGGAGGTCAGCTAGCATTCCCGTTGGCGGCGACACCGGGAGGGTCTGAAAGATGTATAATATCTTGGGTAGGACCGACATCTTCACCGCCGCGATCCTCCCAAGCAAGGAGAGGGGCTGCTTCGACCAACGCGCGAGGTCAGCCCGGATCTGGGATGATAGAGCAGAGTAGTTGTGATTGACCGTCGAGACCGTGGAGGAGGTCAGGGTAATCCCCAGGTAAGGCAGCCGAGTGGTGGACTGCAGTTGGCACCCGAAGGTGGGTGGTGGGTTATTGGGAAGGGCATGGCTGCCTAGGGGCAGTATCAGGGACTTCCCCTGGTTAACCTTGAAACCAGATACCCTGCCGAAATGTGCCAGCTCCGCCAAAAACGCTGGTATGGAAGTAGAGGGGCGGTCCAACGCGGCGATTATGTCGTCTGCGTATAGTCCCACCACGTGGGGTTCGTTGCCGAAAGACATTCCTATAATGTGGGGATTGTCGCGGATCTTCTGTGCTAAGGGCTCCACATATAGAGCAAACAGGAGGGGTGAGAGGGGACACCCCTGGCGGGTTCCTCTCTGGATCTCGAAGGGGTCGGACTTGAGGCCACCCAGCCGGACGCGCGCCAAGGGACGGTGGTAGCAGCTCGCGATCCAGGCCTGAAACCGGTCGCCCAGGTGGTAGCGTCGCAGCACCGCTTGTAAGTAGGTCCAATCGACACGGTCAAAAGCCTTCTCTGCGTCGATGGCCAATAGGGCAGAGTCGGAGACCTGAAAGTGGGCTTTGTCCACGAGGTGCAGGAGTCTTTTGGTGTTGTCGCTGCACTGGCGGTTCGGGACAAAGCCCGATTGGTCCGGTTCGAGGATGCCTGGGAGGCAGGGACCCAGGCGAGCCGCCAGCACCCCCGTGAATAGCTTCAGATCTAGATTGAGCAAGGAGATGGGGCAAAACGCGGAACAGTGCGTTGGGGGTTTGCCCGGCTTAGGCAGGACTACAATGTCGGCTGCAAGCATATCGGGCAGGATGGAACTCGGCCCTTCAAAGGAGTTAAATAGCCTGGCGAGAATAGGCGCCAGGACAAGGCCAAAGGATTTATAAAAGTCCGAGGAGAAGCCGTCAGGGCCCGGGGATTTAAGCGGACGGAGGCGTGCAATGGCAGCAAGGATCTCGTCGGGGTGAATGGGGGCATCAAGGGTTTCCATGTTCGCCGAACATAACGGCGTAATGTCTGCCGATTGCAAGTAGGCGTCAATGGCCGTCGGAGACGCTTTATCCGCGCTATAGAGAGAGGCGTAGTAGGAGCGAAAGGCCGAGGCAATCTGTGCGTCCTCAGTAACCGCATCGCCGGCTTCGTCTAGTAGCTTCGTGATTTTGGAGTGTTGGAGTTTGGCTTTCAAGGAGCTGGCCAGGAGCCGGCCGGTGCGGTTGCCCCCCACGTAGTACGTGTGACGGAGGCGAAGAGCGGCAAATTCTGCCCTGTCAGTGTCGAGACTAGCCAACTGAGCCCGGGCGGCCTTAAGTTGGCGCCAAATTCTCGGGGCACCAGTGCGACTGTGAACTCTCTCCAACTCCGCGACCTTGTCGGAGAGGTCGCCCCTTTTTCTTTGCGAAGTTTGGCGTCAGCGGCAGATATTGCTATCAGCTCCCCCCTAACAACAGCTTTCAAAGCTCCCCATAAGGACGGCATTGACACATCAGGGGTGTCGTTGGTGGCCAGGTAGTCTGAGATACATTTATGAAGTTGGCGGATCACCGCCGGTTTTTGTAAGAGGGTTTCGTTAAGCCTCCATGATCCCGGAGCGCGCGGCGAACTGGGCACGTTAAGCGTCAGTTCCACTGCTTGATGGTCGGAGAGGGCTGCCGGAACAATTGACACCGTAGCGACGTGGGGAATGAGGGTCGAGGAGCCCATGAAGTGGTCTATGCGTGCGTAAGTGTGGTGTACGTGTGAGTAGAATGTGTATTGCGTTGTAAGTGGGTGTGCGTGTCGCCAAAGGTCCGAGATATCTCTGTCATGTAGCCAGGTGATGCCCTTCTGCGAAATCGCCCCAGTGTCTCCGTAACGGTGCGCCGATCTATCCTTGACTGTATCCATGACGAGGTTATGGTCCTCCCCTAGGAGCATGTGGGTGTGAGGTGCTTGAAGCGCTTCTGAGATCGCGGATAGCAAGAAGGGTTCCTGACCTGTATTGGGGGGAATAGACGGAGCCTATCGCGTAGGTGGTAGTGCCTATCTGGAAAGCGTGGACTAGAAGGCGTCCCTTAATTTCCCCTATCTTGGCCCCTACCTTGCCTTTAAAGCGCCGTGATATAAGTATGGCCACCCCAGCTTTCTTTGATGGGAAAGAGGAGAAGAGTTGCTGTGGGAAAGCGCGGGATCGCAGCCTGTGCCAGTCCTTGGCTAAGAGGTGGGTTTCCTGCAGCAGGCAGACGTCGGCCTCAGAGTTTTCTAGGTAGGAGATGATAGCCCTGCGCTTAATCGGGTTGTTGAGTCCCTTGACGTTAAGAGACAGGATTTTGAGCGTGTCAGCCATCGCTGGGGTATGAGGGTGCGAGCTGGCTCAGTAGTGCAAGACGCAGCGCAATGGTGGAATACATGGGCCATCCCTGATGTGTGTAAGGACCTCATGGCGTACTGGTCCCCCCCAATAGTTCTCTCCCCCCCGTGGCCACCCTAACCCCAACAGAGTGGACCTTCCCAACCCCCCTCAAGTACTGAACCCCCCATCCCCAACTTCCCCATTCCCTCCCAGAACATCCCCCCCAACAGAAACCGGTAAAAGTCTCGGGCCTAGTCGTGCAGGGCACAGGTCCGTAGAATGTCAAAGAAAGGGGTACCGTGGTTGCAGCCCAGTTGGCGGCTCCCCGGCCCAGACCCCAGTTAAGCCATGTGCGAATGAGAGAACACCCCCAAGCTGGTCAAGGTTCACAAGGGCAATGTTCTACAGGTCGGGTGCTGTGTTATCTGCCACTTCCTGTACTGCAGCTTCTCGTTCCTGGGCGACCGTGATCGGGTCTGGTTTCGGGATGGTTCTCGGCGTTCTCCTTCTGCGGACCGTCTGCCAGCCGTCTCTTGTAAGGCGAGGCGGGTCTTCTTGCGACCGGGACGGAGAGGCGTCCCTGGAGGTTGAACTGTCCGGCATGTCGATCCCAAGTAGGGAGCAGATGTCGCGGAGTGATCTAAGCTGATGAAGGGATCCGTTCCACTTGAAGATCAGACGGAACGGGTGGCCCCAGGAGTAGGGTATCCCGGCATCTCTCAGGAAGTTCGTCGCAGGTCTGAAGGACTTGCGCTTTTTTAGGGTGATATTAGAGAGATCCTGAAAAAGGGCTACAGGGTCGTCGCGAAATTTGATGGGTTGCGCTTTCCTGGCCTCTCTAAGGATGCGTTCCTTCAGGGGGAAGTCCGGCAGGAACGCTAGGATGTCCGGAGGTGGTGCTGGCGCCCTGCGTGTCATGCCCACCCTGTGCGCTCTGTCGATTCGGATTTCAAAGTCGCTCGTCTCCCCCAGGATGTCTCTGAATAGGTCCTGAAGGTAGTTGGTCACACTGTCCTTTTCAGCTTTCAACGGAACACCCCTGACCCTTATGTTATTCCGCCTGGAGCGGTTCTCCAAGTCCTCAGAGTGCGACTGTAAGTCCACCTGTTGATCCTGAAGTCGCAGGATTTCCTGCTGGAGTCTCTCCACCTCCCCACTGCGGGACTGATCAGCTTCTTCCAGAGAGGCAACCCGCTCACCCAGGCCGTCAATGTCACGACGGAGTTCGCGTTGTTCCCCAGCCAAGTCCTGTTTTAGAGTCTGGAAGTCTTCACGCAGTGTGTTGAAGAGGGAGGCCAGGAAGGCTTTCGTAATCGGAGCGGAGTCTTCGTCCTGCGGCTGAGGGCTCGCGGGGGGTTTCGGGGACGACTGTGGCTGGGTCTTGTCTCCTTTCGACGCTGCTTTATGCATGAGTTCCACAACATTCCGGGTCCCTTTGCGATTAGAGTGCGTCATTGTGTCCAGAACAGGGTGGTGGCCCAACTGGCGGGTGTCGTCAGAGGTCGTCGAGTGATCGCCCAGCAGTGAGATTAACCGTGAAGGGTAGTGGACGAACCAGAGCCGGCTCCGGGTCCCGCGAAGAGGCGAGGAGCGGCGGCCCAAGAAGAGGCTCCGCAGGTTGCCTTGGGGGCGGCCGGAGGAAGAGTCTCAAGTGGGGCGCCGCAAGGGCGGCGCTCAGGGTGCGTTGTGGCTAGTGAGGTGGTGGGGGTAGAGGCGACCAGGTTAGTCGGGCTGGGGCCACCGTGCCTCGTTGAGCAAGGTTATGCCGGAGAGAGGAAGAGTAACGTGGACCTAGGAAGAATGCTTAGGCGCCAGGCAGAAGAGCAGCGCCTCGGGAGAAGCCGGAGGCCGCGGAGTTGTCCACTGACGTCCCTATTGACCAAGAGGGGGATGCGGTGGACAGCGGACAACAGGCAACAGGGAGGAGGCCGAGGCCGACGGCTCCGGCGAGCGGGGGCCCAGGGCAATGTCCAGCAGGGTTGTGTCGCCGATCTCAGCAGTCGAGGGGCACCCAGCAGAGAGTGCAGGGACCCAGGGGGGGGGAAGCAAGCGGTAGTCCAGGTCGCAGGGCGCCGCTCACCTGATGCCCCTCGTCCAAGGGGTCGTTTTCAATGCGGGGGTGCACTGCTGGGTGGCTTCTCACGTTGGTGGTGTATCTCTCCGCCGGGAAATCAGGGGGTGGGGGGGCTCTGGGACTCCCCCGGTGGCGGGCCGACGCCGCCTAGTGAGATGTCCGCCGTGGGTGGAGTGGCGGACGGAGATCTCTCCGACCATCGAGCAGGCCCACGCCGGGGCGCAAAGTGGCAGGAGGCTTCCGGTGGGGTTCGCTGTTCCCGGAGGGGCCGGGTGAGTAGGCCCCAGCTCAGGTGTTATCTCCCCGCTGGCGATCGGGGATGCGGGGGGGATTCCGGTGAGATGTGAGGGGCGGATGAACGACGCCCCGCCCGCTGTACGGCGCTGTGGGCTGAGTCTATGCCGCCCCCCGATAGGCCCACGCCGGGGCCTAGAGTGTCCAGAGGGCTCCCGCTGGGGCGTACGAGGCACCGGCGGAGCGGAGCCACCGACCCCGGCGCTCCCCTCCCAGGGGCCGCTGATGAGGTGGGGGATGGCCGGCGAGAGCGTGCAGGCCCGGTCCGTGCGGTGCAAGGTTCCGTAGGCCCGCCAAGAGAGGGCGCGGATATGCGCCTGGAGGCCCACGCCGGGGCCCGAAGTCGGTGGCTGGCTGCTGATGAGGCACGGGCCGCCCGGGAAGGCTGGGATCAAAGACCCCTCAGGTACTCCGCCGTGAGAGGTTCTGGGCGTCTTTTTGTGGGTGGCCGACCGCAGGACTGGCAGGCCTGTCTACGCCCGCAGCCGTCGGGGTGTAGGCGCGCGGCGGAAGGGCTCTAACCTTCTTCGCCGGTGCACCGGTCGCAGCATCAGCGGAAGCCGCGGGTCGTCGGCGTCCGTTGGCGCCCAAAGCTCTGGTCGGTGGTCCCTCAGTGGAGCAGGGTCGGTAAGCGCAGGACGTGGGCGCCGTGGGTCCGCCGGGGTCGGCCCAGTCCGGTCGTCCGGTAGGCCCACGCCGGGGCCTGGATTTGCCAGGGGTCCTCCTGCGAGACGCTCTGTGTCCGGGGGGGGGGGGTCGGGGCGCACCGCGTCCCCCGGCTACCTCCCGCAGCCGCTGGGTTCGCTTCTCTGCAGACCGGTGTGCTATTCCACGGCGCTCCGGTGTGGTGCATGCAGCCTCTGCGGTGCAGCCGCGCGGTGGAAGGGCTCAGACCCCCGTCGCCATTACGCTGTCCTCCCCGGCGGCTGGGAAAGCGGGGCCACAGGCGGTCAATCGCCCAGAGAAGTCCGATCGGTAGCTCTCCAAGGCAGCAGAAAGGGTCGAGCTTGGTTTGGGCTGAGTCACCGGGGGTGATAGCTAGAAGTTACGTGATAATGGGGCTTAGGGCCGGGGAGCCTCTTCGAGGTACGTCTATTCAAGCCGCCATCTTGGCCACGCCCCCCGACTGACCACTTTTTAATTGACTTCTGCATCCATTCTTCCGCCTCCACTGGTTCTAGATCATTGAAGGAGGTGAAACGGACGGGGCGGTCGTTTTATAAGGTCACGGCGGAGATGCTGTCTGACGCCCTCCAGCGTCCTCCCTGCCCGCTCTCTGGCAACTTGGAGGAAAATCTAGACTCGTTCCAGAAGTGGTTGGCAACTAGATTTGATGAGCTCGCTCTGGAGAAACCAGTCAAAGTTGTGGCCAGACATGTTTCGGCCCCCTGGTTTACACCGGCGCTTGGGTTAATGCGCCAAGATTGCAAGAAAGCCGAGAGATTGTGGCGACGTAAGTATGACCCTGATGAAAAAACTAAATATCGGGATGCGATCAGGAGCTACCATAAGCATATATCTGAGGGGAAGAAAGTGTATTTGGAGCGTAGAATCGATGAGGCGGAAAATAGGAGTAAACAACTGTGGAAAAGTAAATTTTGTCATGTTCTGTGTCCCTACGAGTCATCCATCATATGTTATGTGTGCATGACCAATATGCATATGTTATTCCCCATGTCCGATTCAAGACGCAATTATAGTTGTGTCCACCTCTGATATGCCATTTCCTAGTCCTCATGAGTAATATGAGTGTCAGGCCTATGTAAAGTTATGTTGCCACGTTTCTTAGTGTGCACGTTATTTCATTATAAAGTCCCCGTTTCTAGGCCTCAACAGGGCCCGGACATCAGATTCAGCCCCTGTCTCCTGAAGCCTCGCTGAGGAGCGATACAGCCCCCACCTGTATCCTCGACCCTTCACTTACTTCCTGCCTCGCAGTGCCCGGTGCAGCTTGGCTCTGCCTCCGAGTCTGCCAAGACTATGTTATGATTCCAGCTATCAGTTTAGTCCTCCTTCTCTGCATTCCTAAGCTACTGAACTGCATCAATAGTTTCCGTCATTGTCTAGCCTATTCGGCTCCATGTAAGAGAAATACTGGATTTAATGGTCATTTAATATTCTTCATCACGTACTACATGTAGAATAAATGCATGCTCTAGCCTTAGAGTCAGTTAGCTTCTCCCCTCATGACTTCTAGTTTATATCAACATGTTCCCTAAACATTAGATACCAGATAGGGTCTAGGTACATGTCGCTCCGACCCTCCAGACTTTAGTCTCTGCTCCTAGCACAGAGTTCATAGCCCCCAGCTTCTCCTAGTAACACGTCATTGTCAGTTTGCGCGCACCATTAGGTTAGAGGTCCCGGCTCCTTAGGTAGCCCCCTCCAATGTTTCCGCCCATTTCATGACATATTCTATTACGTTTGCATCACATGTCTATGTATACGCCCTGTTACACCTCCTTTGTACCGTTATCTTTCGCGACTGCTACACGTCACACCTACTGCTCCACCCACTGCTACGCCCATTGCAATGTAATGCTATGTGTTTGCGTTATGTATATATGCTCATGTAATGTTATTAAATGTTAGAGCTAGCCATTCCAGATCCGGTCCCCGGCAGCTGCCGGGCCATGCTAGTCCTTGCCATTCTGTTCCTATGCAGGTTGTCCTGTCCCTGTCCTTTATGCTGTAATAAACCTGCAAAACTCCCACTACCTCGAATCTTGACTCTTATTTTATTGAGCTATCTGTTATTCATTCATTCATTCAAAAATAGATCCGGTATTATTTATTTATATACCACATAATGGCGCCCGAACAGGGACTCGCCCTTTCCCCACGCGTCGGTGAAGCCACGCCGACCCCCTGACCCTCTGCAGTCGTGACGGAACTCTTCTGCGCAGTGGCAGATATTTCTGCTCAAGTATCCCTCAGGCCCACGGAGGAGACGGAGGAGGCGGTCCAGCATCCAGACGAGACGGTGGAGGAACGCGGCGAGTCCCGACCAGAGCCCAAGCCAAGAGTCCAAGGTCCGAGGTATCCGGAGGTCCACCCGTAACTGAAGTCCGAGGTCCGAAGTTCGTCGTCCGTCGTCGTAGCAGTGCAGTCCAGTCCGAGGCCTTCCGTTCTTGCTGCCCGGTGAGTACCGTTACTGGGGTGGTATCTAGACAGGGTCAATCTAATTGACTCTGGTCTGTGGGTTGGTGGTACACAGTCCCACAAACGAAGTGTTCACTTCGGTGGATACGGGTCCTGACGTGTCTCATTAAGAGACCGGTAAGTTTCGTACTGTTTCAGCAGTGCATCTAGTTCCTGTTCTAGTCAGTTCTGTTCTCGAGAAAATTCATGTATTCTGTGTTCCGTATTCCCGGTAGTATTCTGTTCGAACTGTTATTTTAAATGTTTTTCATGTATTTCAATGTCGTGGTATGAATGGGGTATAAGTATCGTGTTTATTGTGTATTGTATTGTGTCTAGATTACAGTTCAGTCATGCCCATATTTTCCAAGTTACGTCAGTTAAAAACTAGAAAGGGTCTGCTGGAAGCAGCAGTTCCCGTCCCGCCTAGGGACAGTCCAGGTCACTTTATGTATCAGAAACATGGCATAAGTGCCATATTGTATCTAGATTTATGGGTAGAGTATACCAAACAGTTAGAAGAAAAGTATAGATGGCCCGTATCGGGTACATGGGATGCCGAATGCATCATGCGAGTAGAAGAAGCATTATGGAAAAAGAAAGCCAGACAGTCACAGAAAGATGCCATCGAGTTATGGCGCAAAGAAGCTCATAAAAGAACTGAAAAAGAAATCAGAAAGTCAGAATTAAGTAGAGAATCCTTAGAGCGAGCCCAAGAAAAAGAATTAATCGAGATAGGTGAACAAGTCAAAGCCGAACAGTCAGACAGACAGAGGCATGCCCTTATTAAGGGTATGTATCCTCTTCTTGCCGAGGGCTTGCCAAAAGCGACCCCGGAGGCATCCAGTAATTTTCCGCCACCATTAGTTCCGACCAAGCTACGTCACAAGCCTACCGCAGCTGATATTTTTATTTCGTCCTATCTGGACGACACAGTCCCAGAATATGCAAATCCTGTCCGCACTCCGCCCGTCCCTGTAAACCAGGTAATTCCTGCTCCCCCAGATACCGGGGTGCCCTTAACAGCCCCCCCGGGTCAGCCCGCCATACAAGTCCAGCCCACGTTACAATTACCCACCCTGCCAGGACGAAAAGCATCAGTTGATGATTCTAGTTTAGGGGCCGCAGGAGGAGGTCTTCCTCAAACCCCGCCGCCACACAAGCGTTTATCAGCACTCGAATTACATGCTCAAGCATCACAGCGTACTCCTAAGAGTAATAAATCTGTTGCAGAAATCAGGCAAACCCTTGGCGAATGTGCCTATGACCCAGTTCCAGGCGAGTTTAATATGGTTTTATATTCAGTACGCGTAAGGAGGGTGACCGAGTATCTAGTCACCCTACCAAATATGAAAGAAGATCTAGACAGGATATATCGTTTCATCCGTACAGGGGATGACCCAGGAAGTATTAGTGATGCCATGTCTCAAAGGAAAGCCGAGATTCAGCGCATGATATTAAAGTTCTTAATTAACTGTCTAATAAGAGAACAAGATTACCCGTCTAAAGACCCGGAAGAAATGAAAATTCTAACAAAGTGGAGTGATAATATAGCCGAAGGAAAGCACAATACCATTAGTGCCATGGAAAGTATGTACAGGAAAATCCGTAGAGAGATAATAAAGATACACGAACAGCGTAAAGCAGCACAAGTAAGCGAGAAAGAAAGTATCTCTGATCCTGAAGAGGAAGAGGATGAGAATACCGCCAGAATAGCGTATGTAGGAAAACCTAGATTTCCAGATCGCCATTTACGCCTAGAACACAAGTCCATTTTCCATCATTCAGCACCAGAACAAGGTTCCCTAGAACAAGTATTCCAAGCTACCGATCACATTCTGAAATCACGAATCGGTTACAGTGAATTAAGTACCATGCATGAACAAGAACTAGTCCGATCAGCAGTCCGATGGATTACTGATTCTACCACTTTTCCAGACGAAATAGTGGCACAAATGTTTCTGAAAATGCCCCCAGCCGAGCAGCGACTGGTGGGTATGTATATGATTCAGCACCTCATTACTCTGTATGAGGGTCAACATTCTGATCCAGGCCCGTTACATGATATCCTGAACGAGTTACTCCAGTACAGATGGAGAGGTCTAGGTACCGATTTAATTAGTGTGATTCTAGAACAGCGCCACAAATATAGAACATTTTTGAACCCGCATTTTGTCCATGTCTCACCCCCAGAAAGTAAATCATTTTACATAGATAGACAGAATCCATTACGAGAAGTCCACCCAGTCAGAGGAGCGGGTGGCGAAATGCAGCGAGTGTTTGTATACACTCCAATCACCAAGATGGAACTTCTAGAGATGAAGAAATTAATTCCCTGTCATGATAAAGATCCAGCAGGGTTCCATAGAGAATTAAAAGACATGCTCCGTATGGGAGAATACACGTACCCGGATATAATTAAAATGTTAAAGGTTCTGTTGCCCGCAGGGGTGTATGAAAAGCTCAAAGAGAAAGAATGGGAGGTGGGAGAGAAAAAGATAGATTGGGCAGTCCTAGAAGCAGAAGATAAGATACGTGTACCAGGTACTGGTCTCGGAGATAAATGTAAAGAATTACCAGAATTATTGATTCAAGTTTTACCCAGATTATTAACAACGAAAAAGGAAGACTGGGATGCAATCTCAGCCTGTAAACAGAAACAAGATGAAGATATTAGTGATTTTTATTCTAGGTTTGAAAAATGTTTCAGTATTAACAGTGGCCTCAAGACAAGTAGTGAGTCATATCCTCACCTGTTTGTTACTAAATTAGTCGAGAATTCAAGTCCACAAGTTAAAAACCGAGTTCTGAAAGTCGAAAGTACCTGGCAAGCTAATACCCCGTCTCAGATGCTCCAGATGCTCCAGTATCACCAGAATAGAATCAGAGAAGAACAAGAACACGAAAGAAAACGTATGAAAGACACGAAAATGAAAGTACTAGTTGCACAATCTGTTCCTCAAGACAGTCAAAAGAGGGGTCCAAATCAAGCCAGTCATCCTGCAGCACCCGTTAAAGGGAACTGCAATTATTGTAAACAGCCAGGTCATTTCATAAACGAGTGTACAGTTCTGAAGCACAACATAGCTACTGGTAAGACTAAAGAAAGACCACGTCCGCCTAGACAAGAGCAAGTTTCACAGACTCCTCAGCCACAGAATGCACAACAGACAGTTACAGTACCGCAGCCTATCGCTGCAACACAGCACGTTACATCGCAGATGTACCAGTATGCACAGTCTGAGTATCCAGAGTACCAGCAGTATTCATGAAACAGCCTAGAGAGGGAGGTAGGCTTGCCTCTCATCGAGATACCTGTAGATCAAGAAGGTCCCTATGTTCACAGTCAAGTATTAGGGAAAGACAGAAAGTTTTTGATTGATACAGGGGCAAGTAGGACCACAATTAGTCACGCCGAAGTTCCAGGGGCTCCGCTCTCAGGCTCAAGAAATGTTTCCCTTGGATTTTCAGGAAAGCCTATCGTTAATGAGATTTCAAAGCCAGTTACTCTAGAAGTAGGTCCATTGTCCCGTACTACTGATCTGTTACTTACTAAGTCATGTCCAGAAAATCTATTAGGCATTAAAACACTGAAAGAGTTAGGTGCAGTTATTTGCTGTTCCCCAGAGGGAATACGATTGTTCCTACGTGACTTTAAGGGTCACTATGTATTACGAGATTTTGATTCAAGACTGTCTAATGTTCCACAGCATTTATGGGCGCAAGGTCCAACTGATGTAGGTTATATGCAAATCACACCCTATCGTGTGACTCTCAAACCAGGTGTAGTGTTACCACGAATCAGACAGTATAGATTGCCACCTGAGGCTGTAGCAGCCTTATCCAAAATTATAGACGAGCTCATGGCTCAAGGAGTAGTTGTAGAAACTGACTCCAATGTATGTAACTCTCCGATCATTCCAGTCATGAAACGTACTGATCCAAATGCACCCCCAGTATATCGATTAGTGATCGACCTACGAGAGCTTAATAAATGTATTATTCCGCAGTACCCAGTTGTCCCAGATATCTCTTCCCTATTGACAGCCATTGATTCCGAAGCCATGTTCTTTACTGTAATCGATCTTAAGAATGCATTTTTTAGTGTTCCGATTCATCCAGACAGCCAGTTTCTTTTCGGATTTTGTTTAAATGGAAGGAGCTATATGTTTACACGAGCTCCTCAAGGTTTCACAGAAAGCCCTAGTATTTACAGCCAAGCACTTAAGAGACAACTTGACAACATTCATATGCCAACTGACACTGCCCTGCTCCAGTATGTCGATGATCTATTGATCACAGCCCGTTCTGAACGTGACTGCGAGCGAGCGTCACTGACGGTTCTGTATTTCCTAGCCGAGATGGGGCACAAGGTGTCCCCTTCGAAGCTTCAATTCTGTGTCCAGCAAGTGGTCTACTTAGGACACTTACTGTCCAAGAGGGGTAGGCAGTTGACACCAGACCGTATCCAGTTGATAGCGAGTCTTCCTCAGCCCAGAACCCAGAAGGAGGTACGTGCTTTTATTGGCCTTACTTCTTATTGTAGACAATGGATTCCACAGTATGCATTTCTAGCCAAGCCACTGATACAGTTAACGACACAGGAGGCAGCCGCAATGACTGTCCTCCCTTGGACATCTGAACATACACTTAGTTTCAACGAGTTAAAGAAAGCTTTATGTCAAGCTCCAGTCCTAGCTACACCGAACTACAGTAAGCCTTTTACACTTTTCGTCACTGAACGCGAAGGTACAGCATTATCTGTTCTCACACAAGATCAAGCAGGACAGTACAAGCCGTGTGCTTACTTTTCTAGCACACTAGATCCGGTCGCCCAGGCTTTGCCTGCGTGCCTCAAGTCAGTTGCAGCCACAGCACTAGCTATCAGACAAAGTGATTCCATAGTTTTAGGACACTCCCTGACAGTACAAGTTCCACACTCCGTGGAAGTTCTTTTAAATAGAACACAAACACAGCACTTGACAATTGCACGTCTAACAGGTTATGAATTGACACTGTTTCAGCCACACATAGAAATCAGACGCTGCAACGTCCTGAATCCTGCTACACTGTTACCATCAGTTAATCCAAATTCTGCCACACACGACTGTGTGGAAGTAGTCAACATTACGACAAAACCAAGACAAGACCTGACAGACATTCCGTTACCAGATCCCGACCTGACACTTTATGTGGATGGTTCATGTATGAGGACTAGTACAGGAGATTTAGTTGCCGCGTATGCAGTGACTACTGACACTGAGGTTATTGAGACACACCGCATTGACACTCTGTCCGCTCAAGCAGCAGAGCTAGTTGCTCTGACACAAGCCTGCATACACGCCAAGAACCTGAAAGTTAATGTTTACACAGATTCACGCTACGCATTTGGAGTCGTACACGACTTCGGAGTGCTCTGGCAGGAGAGAGGTTTCATGACTTCTCATGGGACCAAGATTCAGCATGGTCTCCTTATTCAAGCTCTGTTAGATGCCATACATTTACCGACCTCCATTGCTATTATGAAATGCAAAGCACATACGAAAGTTACTGACATTATTTCCCAGGGTAATGATCTAGCAGATCGCACAGCCAAGCTTACAGCACAGACTCTAGACATTCAAGTTAATCCGACACAGACACATACTCCAGATCCGACTACATGTATGACAGTTAAGGACCCTACACAAGATGTCATAGATATCCAGTTACATGCTACTCCCGATGAAATGAAGAAATGGTCCGAACAAGGAGGGGTCCAGACAGATCAAGGATGGGTGACGAAGGGAAGAACCACATGGTTTCTCCCCGACTCTATGGTTCAAGTCATTATTAATACCGCACATAGTCCAGCACACTTAGGAGAAAAAGCAATGTTAGACAGTATCCAGAACATTTGGTTCAACAAGCATTTACGAGCTGCAGCCAAGCAGAAAGTCCGTACCTGTATGATATGTTGTCAGTTTAATCCAGGTAAAAGTGTCCCGGTGGAACAAGGTGGATTCCAGCCCCCTGACCACCCTTTTGAGGTCCTCCAGATGGATTATATTCAGATGGAGCGATGTCGAGGTTTCAAGTATGTCCTTGTAGTTGTATGCGCTTTGTCCAGATGGACAGAAGCATATCCAGTCCCAGATTACACAGCCGCGACCACTGCCAAGCAGTTGGTTCGTGAGTTTTTCCCTCGATATGGACTCCCTAGAGTCGTATATTCTGATAACGGCCAACCATTCTCCTCAGAGTTAATGAAGCACGTTTCCCTGTTGTTAGGGTACCAGTGGAAGTTTCATTGTGTACGCCATCCTGAAGCAGCCGGTCTCGTTGAGAGACATAATCAGACTCTGAAAATCCGAATTGCTAAAATATGTAAAGACAAGGGTGTGGACTGGCTAGTAGCTCTGCCAGTTGCTTTGTTTTATATGCGCATGGTCGCACATTCCAGATCAGGTCTGTCCCCGTATGAGGTCGTATTCGGCCGCCCCCCTAACATGTGGGGTACTCCTAGACCCCGAAGTATTACTGATGTTTCATGTAATATGCTGACAGATTACCTAGCTTCCTTGATGTCTGCCCTCAACTCATGTCGTTCACAGGTTGCCGCCGCATTTCCAGACAATACCGAGGTGGCACCGCATGAAATCGTTCCAGGTTCGATGGTACTCGTGCGGAACTTCGACAGATCAAGTCCGCTGGAGCCACGTTGGAAGGAGCCCCGTCAGGTCCTCCTCACCACCCGTACAGCCGTGAAATTGGAAGGACGCCGCGGCTGGGTGCATCTTTCGCACGTCAAGAAATTCTACGGATTAAAACCGGTCTCTAAGAACATTTCCCAGGATATCAAGACTTGTCAAAACATTGTTCCTAAGGACTGTCCCGCAAATGACATTGATACAACCCCTCCCTTGGTAGAGAAAACTCCGCAGCAGGAGTATAAGCAAAAACTCCGGTCTAGTAAAATAAGTCAGTCAGTTTGATTGTATAAGTCCTCCCCTAGGTGAAACGGTTAGACTGTTTCTGACATGTATAAAATAGACCCCCATAGTGAGAGAGTTAGTCAAAACTCAATTCGATGTATCATTTTTCTAAGTTTCATATTATTTCTCAGCCTTTTGATTTCCTGCACCAGTTACGCATTTTACCTGTGTTTTCCAGTTCCTCATGTAAATAAGCATTCTAATGTTACAGTAGAGCACACGTTTAGTGATCTGCCTCCTCATGAATATTCATACCGCCTCGCGATGCGTAACAATACATTTATCCGCATGTTACATTATTCACACCAGACCAGCAATGCCACTAATTGTTGGGTGTGTGGTCGACTCCCCCCTTTCCAGACACCGAAGGGAGTTCTGCCACTCTTTCCTTATCCTTTTTCCCATAATGGTTCGTGTGGAGCATGGTCCACGTTAACGTCATCCTCGACAGATATGTCCTTTCTTAACAGCACATGTTTCCCAGACAAGAAAGGTCTTCCCCACAGAACAGGTTTAGACCTAGAAAATGAAGTGTACAATTTAGGTAATTATTCGTCGAATTTCATGGTCCTGAATGTTCAGTCTGATACTACTCCAGATTCTATGGATTCACCTGCTATTTCAGTATTACCAGTCAAAGGCGAATTTTGTGTTCGTAGTTATGGTTCTGTACACGTAGGACATAGTGATTGTACTACTATTATCAAGTGTAGTGACAGTGGGAAATCTATTTTTAAAGCTTCACGTCATTCTTATTTCGTTTGTGGTCAAACTGCATATGTTCGTCTGCCCCTCGATTGGGAGGGAACCTGTTACATTGCCTTCCTACTGCCACCTGTTTTTCTAGCACCACCTGACTACCATAGGAATTCCTACCTAGTACACACTAGACACAAGAGAAACCTCCCGATTGTCGATTATACTGAGACTGCTGCAGAGCAATTCATTGACATTGATAAAGGTGTTTTCCCTTATTTAGGCACAGTTGTAAATAGTAAGCTAATTCGTAGGTTAACAAGAACCCTTGAAGCTGTAGTAGATGAGACTGCCTCTGCTCTAGGTAACTTAACCGAAGAGCAATCCTTTATGAGAATTGTTGTGCTCCAGAATCGTCTCGTCCTTGACGTCATACTGGCCGATAGGGGCGGGGCCTGTAGAGTCATCGGATCCAGTTGCTGCATTTTCATTCCAAATAACGCGCCGTCTGTTTATTCAGCTATAACCAGACTTCATAAAATTGCCCATCTGTTACACCAAGATCCAGGCACCTGGACATGGTCCGGTTGGTTCTGGAATATAATTTCTGCCTGGGGATGGAAAGTCCTGTCTTTTCTAGGTATTGCAGTAGCGATCATATTCAGCTGCTGTCTCTGTATACAATGTGGCCCTGCGATTTGCGGCAAGTGTGCTACCTCTTGTATTCCTAGTCTCAAGCCCCGTTCTAAATCTCGTTCCAAGACAATTCGAGATGAACAAATGGTACTGTATGAAATGATAAATGGTATCATGAATATTGATGTTTCCTGATGGAAACGTAGTGACAAGGAGGGAATGTGGAAAAGTAAATTTTGTCATGTTCTGTGTCCCTACGAGTCATCCATCATATGTTATGTGTGCATGACCAATATGCATATGTTATTCCCCATGTCCGATTCAAGACGCAATTATAGTTGTGTCCACCTCTGATATGCCATTTCCTAGTCCTCATGAGTAATATGAGTGTCAGGCCTATGTAAAGTTATGTTGCCACGTTTCTTAGTGTGCACGTTATTTCATTATAAAGTCCCCGTTTCTAGGCCTCAACAGGGCCCGGACATCAGATTCAGCCCCTGTCTCCTGAAGCCTCGCTGAGGAGCGATACAGCCCCCACCTGTATCCTCGACCCTTCACTTACTTCCTGCCTCGCAGTGCCCGGTGCAGCTTGGCTCTGCCTCCGAGTCTGCCAAGACTATGTTATGATTCCAGCTATCAGTTTAGTCCTCCTTCTCTGCATTCCTAAGCTACTGAACTGCATCAATAGTTTCCGTCATTGTCTAGCCTATTCGGCTCCATGTAAGAGAAATACTGGATTTAATGGTCATTTAATATTCTTCATCACGTACTACATGTAGAATAAATGCATGCTCTAGCCTTAGAGTCAGTTAGCTTCTCCCCTCATGACTTCTAGTTTATATCAACATGTTCCCTAAACATTAGATACCAGATAGGGTCTAGGTACATGTCGCTCCGACCCTCCAGACTTTAGTCTCTGCTCCTAGCACAGAGTTCATAGCCCCCAGCTTCTCCTAGTAACACGTCATTGTCAGTTTGCGCGCACCATTAGGTTAGAGGTCCCGGCTCCTTAGGTAGCCCCCTCCAATGTTTCCGCCCATTTCATGACATATTCTATTACGTTTGCATCACATGTCTATGTATACGCCCTGTTACACCTCCTTTGTACCGTTATCTTTCGCGACTGCTACACGTCACACCTACTGCTCCACCCACTGCTACGCCCATTGCAATGTAATGCTATGTGTTTGCGTTATGTATATATGCTCATGTAATGTTATTAAATGTTAGAGCTAGCCATTCCAGATCCGGTCCCCGGCAGCTGCCGGGCCATGCTAGTCCTTGCCATTCTGTTCCTATGCAGGTTGTCCTGTCCCTGTCCTTTATGCTGTAATAAACCTGCAAAACTCCCACTACCTCGAATCTTGACTCTTATTTTATTGAGCTATCTGTTATTCATTCATTCATTCAAAAATAGATCCGGTATTATTTATTTATATACCACAGAACTCTTACGGATTGTAAAGGAGTTCGTTTCCCCCTCCTCGAGCTCGCCCGGCCACTCGCATTCCACAGGTTGGATTAGCCAGCTTGGGGACTTTTTTATAAACAAAATCAAGTCCATTCAGGACACTTTCCCTGGTATAGACGCTGGGTCATCCACAGATCCGCAGGTCATTCTCCCTTTGCCATCGGACGAGAAGAGCCCAGTCCTCTCGGACTTTCCTTTGTTACCTGTCACCTCCTCTCTTGATCTTCTCTCCCGGCTTCAGTCAGGTTCACCGTTGGACCCGTGCCCAGCAAAATGCCTAGGAAAAATAGCGCCTGCAATTAACAGCTTGCTCAACCCGCTGCTTAATCTCTCCTTGACACTGGGCGAAGTTCCATCGGCCTGGAAGCATGCTCTGATCCTGCCGCTACTCAAAAAGCCTTTGTTGAATCCTCTTGTCCATGCTAACTATAGGCCGATCTCCCTCCTCCCTGCTCTGGCTAAGGTGATCGAGAAGCATGTACAGCTCACTATTTCCAGCTTTATAGAGAGCAATAACATCCTACATGATTCTCAGTCGGGCTTCCGTGCGAATTACAGCACGGAGACAGCTTTGCTCGAGATCACCGACGCCATCAGGGAGACCTTAGATCTGGGAGGGAAGGCGATCCTGGTTATGCTGGACCTGTCGGCGGCGTTTGACACCGTTCCCCATAGCGGTCTCCTTTCCAGACTCTGGGAGATCGGTTTTCGTGGGACGGTGTGGAACTGGTTTAAATCCTTTCTGACCGGCCGTCGACAAGTGGTCTGGGCTCCACCGTTTTCCTCAGAAATGCCGCCGCTGGAGGTGGGGGTTCCTCAGGGTTCTATCCTCAGCCCCACCCTCTTCAATATCTACGTGGCCCCTCTGGCGGCGGTTGCGGAATCTTTTGGTGCCCGGATCATATCCTATGCTGATGACACCCAGCTCCTTTTTACTTGTAAGAAGGGAGAGGCTTTTGATGGTGGTCTGATCAGGGAATATCTGGGTGCGGTCTTTGACTGGTTTCAGCGGAATAGTCTGAAGTGCAATTCCGACAAGTCGGAGTTGCTCTTCTTCGGATCCTAGTTGGAAGACCTGGTGGCCGCAGGACATGTTTCCTCCCGATGTGCCCTCGGTGAAAGCGAAAAACCTTGGTGTGCAGTGTGATGACGGCCTTTCTTTCGGACCGCAAATTGTTGGTCTGGCGGGGAAATGTTTCGGCATTTTAAAAATGCTTCGGAAGTTTCTCCCTTTGCTGTCCTTGCAACACAAAAAGATCATTGTGCAGTCTCTAATTGGCTCGCGACTTGACTACGCGAATGCCCTGTATCTCGGGCTGCCTAAATATCTGCTGGCCCGCTTGCAGATTGTACAGAACTCGGCTGCAAGAGCCATTTTTGGTCTTCCCCGCAGGGCAAGAGCCTCGGAACTTCTAAAGAGACTGCATTGGTTGCCCATTGCTCAAAGAATCACCTTCAAGGTTTTGACCCTGGCTTTCAAGGCCCTCCATTTGATCGGCCCTAAGTATCTGGGGAAGCGATTAGCTTTTTATGTTCCGAGGAGGACTCTGCGTTCCGCCGTGTTGGCTAAAGCTGAGGTTCCTCCCATTAAACTTGCCCGGATCGGAGGGCGTTCCTTCCGCTACTTGGTCCCGTGCTGCTGGAACGAGCTACCGGTTTCTTTAAGAAAGTCAACCAGCCTCCTTTCTTTCAGAAAGGAGCTGAAAACCTGGCTCTTTTCAGTATGATTTTTTCTCCTGACCTGCGCGAAAAGCTGTGTTGTGTTCTCCGCTGTAGTTCTCTTTGCCAAAGCGCCGGGACACCCCTCCGGGTAGCCGTGCGCTATAGAAGAGACCTATACATAACATTCAGATGCCAACTGGATGAAGCATGCCACGAGAGGAAACTATAGTGAGTCAGAGTCCTTTGAAAAAATCTAAGGCTTTCTAGGGCAGGAAAGGCGTCATAGTGGCACCACTCCCCTTTGATTAGTCCTGTAAACATTTGGAAATTGAGTGGTTCCATTCATTATACTTCTTAATTACCCTTCTTTTGATGATTAGCATATCTCCTACTTATCCAACGAAAACTAGTTTTATCACACAAGCACCTCCAGGTCCCATAATAACCTTAATACCTACAAATTCTGTAGGATCGTATCCGTTGTCATCAACCTCTACATGGAGTCAGTCCCTTAGGGCTAAACGCATGGATGACTCTCAAAATGTTCAATACGCTGATAATACACAACTCTACTTGAAAGTCTCCTTTGCTCCAGACATCCAACACTTAAAACACTCTCTGCCCTTCATACAGACCTGTATGATCAGCACTACCTGGCGCTCAACTCCAAGACATAATTCTTCTACTCACCAAAACAGTCAAGCTGTAACGAGTCAAGACCTGGCTCAAAGGGCCTAAACCTAGCCAGATAGGAACCTCAACTGGCAAGTCACTTGGATTCATCCTAGACACCAACCTCACCCTCTAGGATGGTGTCCCAGCTATCTCTATTGAAGAATGGGAAACCATTTTGCCTGGTAAGGAACTTGAGAACTGCTGAACAAGCCTCTTAGTAGTGGCAAACCTCTGCTCTATGATCTGCCAAATTCCACAGTGAACCTCAATAAGAGCATTGTATACGCCACAGCCTGCTTCATTAAGGACCTGAAGTAGGACCTCACCATACTCTACCGGATGGAACTATAATGGCTCCTCTTGCCAGCTTGCAGCATCTTCAAAACCAGCTGTGTCATCTACAAAGCCATCACACTCGACAGCCACACCTGACTGACAAGTTCAGACCAGATACAGCTCTCAGTACCCTTGAAGCTAGGAACCATCAAACTGGAGATGAAGTAGTGACAAAATAAAAAACAAGGCAACGCCTTCTCCATTGATGCACCCAGAATTTAAAGCAACATCTTTGCATGTAACCTGTCTAAAGAGTACTCCATCACAACAAAGTGACAGTCACCTTTCAGTCTCAGAACCCCTCCAACACTCAATGGCTGTACCTTTGCCTCCTGTACAGCACCCCTTCATTTTGGCTGGGTTTGCACTATACACGGTCAAACCTTGGCCAGTAATACTTAGTCACTCAACTTTTCAAACTGCCTTTTTTTCTCCCGTTTTCCCAGGAATTGCAACAGGCTTACAGACACGTTCAAGTAGGTCATTCTCGTGGCACTCAGTTTATCCTGTGTATTCCCTACTTTTTCACTGCACTAATTTCCCCATACAGCTTGAGAAACATACTCCGTGGCTATTCTGTGCTATTTTATGTAAAGAGACTTAAATGTGTCATTATTCAAAATACCCATTTTCAGTAGCTGTTGATAGTTTTCAACTGATTTAGTGGTTACAATGTTATGATGTAAAAGTTGCAGGTTATAGCTGCCTGCATAAATATATGGGGTTTAGTCAATTGTTTTAATACTAACAGTGCTTCACTACTATAAACTAGTCCAGACCTCAAGTCGTTTTTTAATCCCACAATGTAGTGAAAGTTTAATACAGTGCTTGGAAATGGTTTCTTGTTAACGAACCAGGAATGCCCGCATAATGTATGTATAATCCTGAATGAGCCCCCTCATCACATTTGGATAGGCTCAACTGTGGCCTGAAGCCACTATTACTGAAGCTCCACACACTGTATCTGGCATCTGAAATGTGCCTTCTCAGCTGTATGATAAAATGATTATAGCAAGCTCTTTTAAATTGTGATTTAAAGATTACTGCTTCGAATCTTCTCCACCTGCAAAAAAGACCCGTCAAATGTGGCAGTGGATAGTTTCCACTGTTTTAACCGAGTTCTACATTACTCTAAAAGTATGTTTCTGGTTATGAATACAGCAAAACATTACTAGCAATTACTAAGATATTTAGGGTTCCTAAAAGGGAATGTTGGTATTTGGAAACTACTCACCATTTAGGCAAAGTCTTGTTCTTAAAAACATGTATTAAACTTTCCAAGTCGCCCTCTTCTAGAAGTAATTCTCCAAGTAACGTAGATATAAATTGTGTGTAGACAGCGCTATGACGAGCATTCTTCCGAAGTGGGATCATAGGCGACAACCTGAAATAGAAATTTGTATGTGAAATGAAAATAAGAGAATTGAACTACAGGCACCAACAGAAAGTGACATTGTTTTTCAATTTCTTGATTAAAAGAGTGGCCTACGCAAAAATGTCAGGGGGTAATATCAACATGTTGTTTTTCCATAGGTTAGTAGGTGTGGCCTTTCTTGGGATTCTGCCTGATTTGTCAATAATTGCAACATGTGACACAACAAAGTTACTTGATTCGGTAATACTCTATCCTGTATCTTTCTCCACCACGTTCTCAGACGCTCAAGATTGAACATGTTTTTTTTGTTTAAATCTGTTTTTATTGATTTTCAATTTTCCCATCGTCATGAGAGACAACATGTATCATATCAATCCGGACATACATTGAACCATCTGGCAATTTCAAATAATCATTTCAGCTGAATAGGGATAGAATAAACGTACATGTCGACGACATTCTTGAACTAGTTACAAGTTGAACTTCGACAGGATAAAGGCCATCGAACATTAGTGACATGTTTCCATTCGTGTAGCTTACAGTGTTCTCATATCCTACACCGTAGGTAAGTGCACAGATGCTAAAGATAAAACACAAAAACCAAACTCAAAACTAGTAACAGCAGCATATTTCGACTTTTAGATGTACACTCCTCACTGTGTCCCCTCGCCTCCCCCATCGCCCCGTACCGTGGCCCCCCCGTAGGTTAACATCACCACCCAGAGCCCACAACGATGTTCACCTTGGGCATCAGATGTTGCACGTGTGTGTACATGGCGTTGTAAATGTCCCCTGGCGGGTTATCCATCACTCTCCGTAAGGGCGCCTCCCTCGTGTTCAGGTCGTCCCTCTGGACTGTCCCCCACAGGTTGTGTCAAGGCCCGGAGTAGTTCCTCCCATTGTGTCGCAAAAGGTGTCTTCCGGAGTCCCAATGTTTCCTCTCGCAGGATGGTTATTACCTCTGCTTTGGCCCATGCTAGGAGCGAATACCTCCATGCCTGTATGTGCGGCGGGTCTTGCACCTTCCACCTCTTAGTTAGAAGTCGCTTACCTACCACCAAACCCAAGTCAAGAAAGCGAGAGTAAACTTTTGTGGCCGGGGTTCTGCGAAATTGGTTTAACAGGTAAACAGGCCATTCAAAAGGTATGGTGTGGCCTACACATGTGATCAGCGCCTCCCTCACCGCCCACCAATAAGGGATTAACTTGTGACAGCTCCACAGCATGTGTATCACTCCAGCCCCCACCACTGCGCAGCGAGGACACACCACATCTGTGCGATGAAAGTACATATTTATCTTCTCGAGTGTAAGGTATGCTCTGTGAACTATAAACAGTTGTATTTGGCGGAACCTCATGTTTCTGGGTATACGCGTTGGGCTCTTTAGCATCTTATCCCAATCCCTATCCTCCAGTGGTCGTTCCATGTCTTTTTCCCATTTTCGGCGTAGTGGTTCCAGAATTATCGCTGCATGCGTACATAAGGAAAATGCAAACCAACTAATCGAATGTCGACCACGCCCCATAATGTAAAGGTACTGTATGGTGAGGGGCTGGCTCGGCTCCTCTGTCATGTCCCCCACTTAGAGGTCAATGTCGCGATCAGGGAGCGGTGATGCAGGAATTGCCCAGGTGGCAGCCCCGTCTCTTCAACCAGGGATTCATATGGTATGAGCGTGCCGTCTCGGTACAAATCTCCTAAGGTCTGTAAGTCAGCTTTGTGCCACTCTGCAAGTTCAGGAGGTGTGAGCACCCCAGGCCCGCTGGGGGAACCCTCTAGTGGTATGGCCGGTGCATAGGGGACTAGCGCTCTGGTGAGGTATAGACTGCGACGGTAGCATTTATAGGCCACCGCCATGAGGAGCGGTGTCAGCGTTGGGGCTTTAGAGGATGGGTGAAAGAGTTTGGTAATATAGTCCAGTGAGGGGGGAGGGGTTGTGGACGCAGTGTCTTCGCGGCCTCTGTCTGCTAGCCAATGAGCTATCCACTGTAATTGTGAGGCCAGATAGTAGTGCTCAAAACAAGGCGCAGCTAGGCCTCCCTGATCAGTGGGCAAGTACAACTTAGCCAGCGCTATCCTGTGATGCGCGTTGCCCCAGAAGAAGTACCTATGTAGTTTAGTGAGTGTGGTAAAGAAGGCTGCCGGGATATAGATTGGCAGATTAGCAAAATAGTACAGTAGGCGGGGAAGAATCACCATCTTGGATAATGCTACCCTGCCAGTGACTGTTAATGGGAGCATTTTCCAGAAGTGTACTTGTTACTTGATGGCTGTCACAGCCCATCCCAGATTACCATCAATAAGGTCTGCTGGTTGACAGGATATCTGGATTCCTAGATAGGAGACAGTATCCACTTTCCAAGGCACCCTTGTACCATCTAGGATGTATCCCGGGTCTTGAGTGTCCCCCCAAACGCGTAAAGGCAAGACTTGTTGGCATTTACTCCTGATAGGGAGGCGAAGTCACGTAATGTGTGCGCCAGTTGGGCAGGTATATTTCCCACATCCCTAATGAAGACCAATAGGTCGTCCGCATACAATGACACCTGGTGTGTCGCATACCCTAGGTGTATTCCATCTCCCAACGCCGCTTGTAGTGCCGCTGCCAGGGGTTCAATTGCAAGCGCAAACAGGAGGGGTGAAAGCGGACACCCCTGCCTGGTGCCCCTGCATATTGGTATGGCATCAGAGATGTATGGCCCCGTCTGTATCCTAACAGTGGGATTCTTGTGTAGTAGGTCGACCTTCTGGAGAAAACCAAAGCCCAGCCCGTACCGCAACAGCACTGCCGCGAGTTAGCTCCATTCCAGACAGTCGAAGGTCTTCTCGAGGTCCAGCACAAGGCATCCCGCTCTGGGCCATTCCCACACGCTATCCGACGCCACTCTGAAAAATCTCCGCAAATTCAGTGGTGAACTACGCTTGGGTACAAAGCCATTTTGGTCGCTGTGGACTACCACAGGTACCACTGGCCCCAGGCGTTCTGCCAACACCTTGCCAAATATTTTATAGTCCACATTGAGGAGTGCCAGAGGTCTGTAGGATCCCAAGCTTTCAGGGTCTCTGTTTGGTTTGAGCAGGGACACCAGGTAGGCCTCGCGCATCGATAGGGGCAGCATGTGCTCTTCCAAGGCTGTGGAGTAAAGGGTATACAGTTGCTGCGCTAAAGTCTCCTGGTAGGCCTTATAATATTCAGCAGATAGGCCGTCTGGTCCCGACGTTTTCCCAGACGCCATGGACACAATTGCCTCCCTGATTTCCTCTAAAGTGAGTGGACCATCTAGCGCCTCTTGGTGTGCTTCTGAGACGATGGGTAGGCTCTAAAAACGTCTCCAGATTTGGGCCAGTGCAACGCCCTTTGGATGGGTAGAGTTGTGCGTAGTGATCGGACATCACCCTGTGTATCTCCCACTGTGTATATACCAGGGCTCCTCCAGGTGTGTGCATGGCTCCGATTGGGGCGCGGTTGCTTTCCTGTTTTAGCAGCCAGGCTAGCAAGCGGCCTGCCCTTTCTGCTTTCGCATGGGTACGAGCCATGTGGGCCACATAGTTGTGGCATCTGAGTGGTTCCATAAGTTCCGCGTGCTGTGCCCTAAGGTCTTCCAGACGGTCTGAGTGTCGACCTCCACCCTCGCCCTCGCCCTCTCGCTCATAGTGGAGTAATTGGGACTCGAGAAGGGTGAGCGACAATGTTAGTTGTTTGCGTATGTTCCATGTGGCACCGAAACAGTGACCCTTGACAGCTATCTTGTGGGCATTAGGTTCAATCAGTGTGTTACTTGCCGTCCCTTCGTTAAGTTCAAAATACTCCAGAACAGCCGTCTCCAGGGATACATGGAATTCTGGGTCTTCCAGAGCAGCCGGCTGGAGTCCCCAAGTGGGTATGGGAGGACGAACCGGTTCCAAGTTCAGCTGTAGCCTCACAGGGTTGTGGTCAGAGTGCGTCTGCCGGAAGTATTCCGCAATCTCAACCAGCGGGATTAATGACTGGGAGCCCACCACCCTGTCCAACCGCACATGTAGGTCGTGGACTGCAGATTAATAAGAATAGATACGGTCATTAGGATGTAAAGCACGCCACAGGTCCAGTAATGCCCAGTGTGATAGCCAGTCTACGAGCGCCTGCGCATTTGATACAGCTGATGTCTTTCGGAGGGGTGGAAAGGATCTGTCCGTGTGCATGTCTAACACCAAATGGAAATCCCCACCTAGTAGCCAGGAAAGTCCAACATAGGGGGTCAGCTTTGAGGACAACTGCACAAGAAAGGAGGATTGGTCAGTGTTCGGAGCGTATATGGAGCCCAGCAATATTTGTTGGCCATTAAGTGTTGCGATCACTAGTGTGTATCTGCCTTCAGGGTCCGTCACTGTGTCCGTGCAAATAAACGGGGTGCCCACTCTCGCCCAGATTAATGTACCCCTTGCATGTGCTGAGTATGTCGTGCCATATACTTGACCCCTCCAGCACCTGCGCAGCCTGTCTAGTTCCGGTTGTGTCATGTGTGTTTCCGGCAGAAGGGCTATTGCAGCCGAGTGCCTCTGGAGGTATGCGAATATAGAGTAGCGACGCGCAGGTGTGTACATGCCACGTATGTTCCATGTGATTATGTCAGCTTGTGTCATCCCTAATGAGTTGAATTGATAAGGAAGCCAGGGCCGGGACCCGTTGCAGGGTGCGGAGGCCAGGGAGAGTCACATACGTGTCAGTGTGCTGCAACAAAACAACAGATGAACTAAGAACACCATAACATCTGGGGCATTCATTTCGTGATGTCTGTCCAAACCTCTATAACTGGTAAGTAGTGTGAACTAGGTCAGTGTGTTGCCTAGTGGGGTGCGCACACTAGTGGTGTTATGTTATGGCCACCCCCTCAATTCCAGTATGTGTGATGTGCCATCCATGTAAACTCCTATGTCACTTCGTGGGACCAGTAATGTGTAGGGCTAGCCGGCAAATGAGGTGAGTGTTTCCCCCCCCTCCCTCTTTCCCGGTAGCATTCCTATTGTGGTCAGTGGCGGGCGTGTTGTTACTGTAGTACCTCTGTGTGAGTCGGACATTTCATTCAACCCAGTAGGAACATCCCACCGCCCAGCAATACGCAAGAGCGCAAACGACAACAAACATTGTTCTACTTGCGTGGGCAGTCAATGAGTGAGTCAAGCTCGACGGTTCCAGTTCATATAATGCCGTCCGCTGTTTGTGGGGTTACCACTGGTAAACCGAGGTCCTCGGATACCTCCGACGATGGCGATGAGGAGCCACTTGGCATTAACGTGTCATGTGCATAGGAGTTCAGACTATCTTTTGGGTGTGGGAACCCGAGAGTTGTGACTGCTTCCAGGGCGTCCTGCCTTTTTCCTCCTTATGTTCTCTGGGCTCGGGCTGCTGTCTCAGGTTTTGCGTTCCTCATGGTCCCACGTCGCTGCAGTCTTCTTATTCTCCTGCCCGCTGAGTTGTTGCCATCTGAGCCCGAGGGTCTCACACCCGACCACAGTCCCGACTCCTCTAGCCAATCCCACGCCTCCTCGGGTGAGTCAAAGAAGCGGGTCCCCTCCTTTGTGACTACTCGTAGTCGGGCTGGAAACAGTAACGAGTATGGTAGATCTAGGGTTCTGAGCTGACGTTTCTGGGAAGAGAATCACTGGGCTGCCGCTCACTTTCAGGTTGTCCATCTTGCGTGTCTCACGAAGTACCACATCTCTGTCTCTGTAGTTGAGTCATTTAAATATGAGAGGCTGTGGTGTGGCTCCTGGTGGGGGTTTCTGTGCCCGTATGCGGTGGGCTCTTTCAATCGCGAACTGCATTGACAATGTTCCCTGGGGCAGGAGATCTCGCAGCCATCGCTCCGTGAATTGCTCCGGGTTTCTTCCTTCTTCGCCTTCCGGCAGGCCCACAACGCCAATGTTGTTACGGGGGGACCAGCCCTCCACATCTTCTGCTCTGTCTTCCAGGTCGTGGACGCGGTCTATCAAGTCTTGCAGCACAGCCGCGTGACTCTGAGTGACAGGCTGGAGCTCCTGCAGTGTTTGGCCTTACGTGGTGACTTTTTCTGCCAGCTTACGGTGGTCTGCGTGGAGGAGGGTAAAGTCAGAGGTGACTTTGTCTATCCTGGTTTCCAAAGAGGTCCTGTTGTGTTCCAGCGCGTCACCTATCTTTTCCACTGCCGCAAGTACTGAGTCCATTTTGGCTGCCAGAGCTGTGGTCGTAGGTTCTGTCACTCCTCCGGTATTCATATTCATGGGGTCCAAACTGCTTGCGCGCAATGGTGCCTCCTGCATCTTGGCTCTCATCCAGCCCATTACAAGCTGCTGCGCCATGAGCATTCTCGGATTGTCACAAGTAGGGGCGATGCAACGGTGGTAATATTACCTTTGGAGGAATCCGTTCTCGTGAGGGCTGCACTGGTGGTTTAGCCAGGTGGGGGCTGTGCGGCCGCCACGCCACTCTTCCCTGTCTGCATATAGGGCACGTGAACCGACCTATGGGGTCCGTGCACCGACTCCGCCTCGATTATGTGCAGCTAGGAAAGTTCTCCTCGCTATCCCTCAGTGGCAAAGCTCCAGGCCACGGTAGTGTTTGCGGATCCGTGTGCAGGGCTGGTATTTTCCACGGCTACAAGGTGGCGCAGTCCATACTGGGCTTCCCAGAGGTGCTTGCCTGCGTGGGATCTGACGTCCCCAGCAGCCAGGGTCCTAGATGTGTGGAAGTGGTACCCGCAGTTTTTGCGCACAATCCGTGCCTTCACCGCACTCTCTTACTGTGGTCTTTAGTGATTACCACAGCGCCGACAGTGCCCGCTGACTAGTGGCCCTCCAGTCACGGAAATCTCGTGCGGGTTCCTGCCCACGCCACCTCGCTTTGTTGTCTGTTTTGGCGACTTGGCGATGACCCGTCTCACAGGCCTGGGCCTGAGGCCTCCCGGCCCCCGCGATTGGTGTGACTGCCCGCCTGTACCAGATTAGCCCTGCTCAGGCTCCTTGCATCATGCACTGTGTACACCACTGCCCTCACTTCCTCCTCAGTGCGCAGTGCATCGTCCTACCTCAGTACTAGGCAGCTCCTGCCTCTTCCTCACGTCCTCAATGGTTGTCCGCCGGCACCCCGCAGGCCAGCCGCCCCTCAACCACACACACTCCGCTGCCGCGATGCTATTCCAGGGGCCCCCGGCTCACCAGGATCCGCACCGCCTAGATCTGTTTGGATATCCGATGCGTGTCTCTGCGCCTCCGCGGTCACAGGTGCCTGTACGAGTTCACCGAGCCCCACTCTCGCTGCTTACAGTGCCCCCAGACGATCTCCCCCCCTCCCGGGTGCTGCCCCTGTTTTATCCTTGGTTTCTTGGGCTCTAGGCGGAACCTCCCCCATAAGTGTTATCGCGGCAGGCAGAGGAGGGCCCCGGATTTGGGTGCTGTAGCGGGCACAATGTCTCCATTGCCAAGTCTCACGTAGCCCTGGCGCGAGGATTTGTCCCGCATTTCGCCATCTCCTCTACCGCCATTCAGCTTGGGCAGACGCACCTCATGTCGGGCGAGTCCACAGTCCCCGTCCTCCGGCAATTGTGCTTCCGGGAAGCGGGGTGGCACGATTCTTCGGTCTTCACGCACTGCGGCGTTCCCGTTGCTTAACTCCTCCTGGGTCCGGGCTGGGTGGATGTCGTTCACTGCCGCAGGAGCACTCAGATGCGCTGACATCAGTTCCTCCTTTTCCGCATTTGCAATGCGGATCTGGAGTGGGTAGGGGTCCATTTTCGGCACACCTCGACAGTTTGTCGAGGGAATAGTGTGCTTTTTCTTACACTGTCTTCGGGGTTTAAACCCTCGTGATCTTGTGGCAGACAAATGTCGGTCACAGATCCTCACATGTGGTACCTTGGAGAATATCGCGACTCTGAGGAGTGTGGTTTCTGTTATTGTCTTTGGCCGAAGTTGTTGATGAAGCATTATTTGAAAATGTTGGCGGTGAGGCGAGCGGAGGGCCCACATCATCGTCGGTACCATCTGCCACGGCCAAACCTTCCTTTTCAAAACATATAAGTCACTCCTAAGATAGCCCCTGGACAGCACAAAGGACAGGGTGCAATGTATTTAAAAAGTTGGACATGTACTATTTCATGTCCTGGTAGTGAAAAACTCTTAAATTCGTTTTTCACTACTGTAGGGCCTAACTCCCCCATAGGATAACATTGGAGTTGCTTTATTACATTTTATAAGTGTAATTTCCTTATGGGAAGAAATAACCAGTTCATGTTTGATGTCTTTGGAATTGGGGTGAAAAGCCCTATTTAGTGGTGAAGTCAAGTCAGTTTCTTGATCACAATTTTACAAATGCCACTTTTAAAAAGTTGTCATTTTTCGGCCTTTAGCCCTTATTGTGCCTATAGTCTAGCCTGGGTCACACTACTGGGTGTAACCAACAGACTTCATGAATTCCTCTCAGTCATGCAATAGAGGGATTTGGTGTGCCTGAGAGGGCCATCTGCTGGCAGGATGGGGGATGGAGCTCGGCACAGCCCCACTTACACCTAAAGAGACTGTGCTCTGCCTTCACACAAATAGCCTAACAACCCTGCATTGTCACTTAAGACAGCTTGAAGATAGAGCAGGGGAGGCAGGAAATTCCATGTACTTCACAGGCACTGTCTAGAAGCTTCTCCCACCTTCCAGAACCAGGGCACTAGGGAATAAAAGGATTTCAGACACCAACTCTTCAGTACACTTTTGGACCTATGGATACTCTGACAGAAATAAGGACTATTGTGATGCTAGAAGGCCTGCCACTCTGCTGGACTGCTGCTCTAAAGATATTGCTGCTCTGCTGTGCTGACCTGCTTCCTGCTGCCGCTTGCCTCTGGGAGAAATGGACCTGTAACTTCATCTGGAACCCGGGACTGGCCTCCTGATCTGAGCCTCAGAGACATAAAAGGCTCCCCAATCGGATCCTGGACCCAGCTGCAGCAAGACCCTGACCCCAGTCAGCGCCTCTCAGGTCTTGGAGCCTTGGTGTGGCTCATGGACTCTTGAAATCCAGCTTTTGGCCTCTTGGTCACCATGAATGGGCGTGTATGCACCAGAACCATGCCACTCGCCCCAAAATGCAGCATGAGCCACCCCAGCCCATCTCTTCACACAGCTAGCATCGATCGCCTGCGAAGGAACCCCGCTATGAAGCTCCAGCCTGCCCGCAGCACTCTCCTTGCTCCCTGCGGCCCTCTGCAATGTAAACGGGACTCTTGGCACAAAACTTTGGAAGCTAAAACTTCAGTTGGACTACTCTGGGACTGTATCATGTCACCAACCCCTAATATGCGGTCTGTGTAGTGGGTGTGGTGCGCAGGGCTCATGTTACATTACCCCTGTGATGCCTCATGGCCTGCAATGATTCCATGCCCGAGTTTCCCCTTTCCCCAGGACTCTATTACGGCCGAGCTTGAAAGCATTCCCTGAACACATGAACCAATGGCTTGCCTCGCTCTCGCTGGGGTCTTAGAGAGTTTTTTCCATGTGCACGTTTAGACAAAACGAAACATTAGTTTCCTGTTAAGTAGTTCCATCCGTTAGTTTGCACCTGCTATTTATGAAAGGTTAAGTGTCTGTACTAACACGCGTTTCCTTTTGGAGTCTTGTAAAACCTTCCAGACTGCCACATGCCACAAGTGATCCTGTTGTAGCCATAGGACCCTGAGCCTGTATATAAACCACGCCCTAACCTAAGCTCCATGTGGAACATGCTTTCTCCCTAACCACTCGCCTGAAAAATCGATCGGTTCTGAGAAGCACTCTTCTAGGCTGCAGTTCAAGTTCCTCCGGTGATTGCCTTGTCTCCAGTTCCTTCAACTCCTCCCTCATTTCTGCCTCCTGCTCATCTACTCCAGTTCCTCTGCGACTTCCAGAATCAAGACCTCGAGCCTGTCTTAAGACTTAGGACAAGTTGAAGTACTAGGCTAAGTACCTGATATCAGGTTAGTGTGCACTATCATTTTACATTAGTGGGCAGGCCTGAGTATTGGCATCCTTAAGACTCTATACTTGCCTCCAAGTTCCCTCTCATTTACTTCCCTTCAGTTCACTTTGGCTGATCTTGCTCTGGATTCTTCCTGTAACCCTGGCCATTGCACTGGATTATTTCTAAGGACTTGATTATGTGCTTCTCTGATGAACAGTAGTGCCTTCAAAAGTCTGCTCCAAGCCCTTGATTCAGGTATTATACCTGTACAGAAACCATGTTTTGAATTTCCATCGGAGTCTCATTCACTCCAATCTATGTTCTGATTGCTTCCCTGGGAGCGCCAATAACTCCAATCTGTATTCCGATCTACTCTGTGGTTCCGGTTATTCTGTTCCTTGCTGTGTTTCGGAAAGAGACTGTAAATGTATGTTACCAATGTATTTGCAAATCTGTTGTTTGAGAGGCTTAGGACCAGATGTACAACCATTGAATTTCACGAATCGCAAATTGCGAGTCGCAAAATCCAGTGTACAACAGTGTCTCAGACACTGTTTGTGATTCCCAATGGGGTCGCAAATTACATGCTTCATGAATATTAATGAGGCTGTTGCAATTTGTGACCCCATTTAGAGATGGTGGCCTGCTGGGGTCAGCAGACCACCATGCCTGTGACTTCTTTGTCAATAAAGCAGTTTTTTTAATGGAGCCCGTTTTCCTTAAAGGAAAATGGGATGCATTTAAAAAAGAAAAATGAAACTTTACAGTTTCATTTTTTAAGGGAAGGCAGTGGTCCCTGAGACCACTGCCTGCTCTTAAAAATTATTTGCGCATCCATTCACAAAGGGATTGCGAGTGCCTTACCACACTTCTGAGAAGGGTGGTAAACTGTGAGTGCTTTGGGACAGCAATTGCGGTCGCAAACAATTATACAATTTGTAAGGAATCCCTATTAGGAAGGGACGCCCTTGGCAAGCCCCTTCCTAATAGCGAGTCGGTAACCCTATTTTGCGAGTCGCTAATAGGTTAGCAACTCACAAAATAGGGTTAGTACATTGAACTGACCTATTTTGCGGTCACAAAGGGGGCGAAAACCCCTTTGCTAGTGCAAATAATGGTCGTACATCTGGCCCTACGAGTATTGTTGGCAATTGCCTCTTCTTGTTATTCCTAGTGCATTGCGTCTTCGCAAATCCCGAGGTCACAGTCGTGAGTACATCTACCTAGCAGACTCAAAGGGCCTCCAGTTAATGCTGTGTCACACAATTGCGGACTGGAACCAGTATCGCAAATCTCTCTTTTCTTATTTTGTCCCATTCCCCCGTCCTCACTGAGCGGTCTGTTTGTCAGGCATACCCAGTCCTAGGGAGGGATAGAAGGTCTAGCAATGGCTCCAGTGTTGTCTCCGTGGCTGGAATCAGGTGAGTGCATTACACTCCATCGCAGTCGGCCTGAACTTTTGACTTTGACCCGGTTCAGCGCGACCAGATAGCTGTGGTCGGTGCTTTATGCATATAGGTGCTATGTTACAGTTTATTCTTTAAAAATTCATAACACTGGTTCTACTGTTTGAACTTTGTTGTTTTGGTTTTGTTTTATTTATTAAATGTTGCTCTATTTTTCTAACCCGGGGTGGGATCTTTTTGTGTGGTGTTATCACTGTTTTACTGTTTAGTGTTGCACAAATACTTTACACATTGCCTCTGTGCCAAACTACCAAGGGGTTGAGCACAGGTTAAGTTTGGGTTTGCTTGTGCCTTACCCTGACTAGGACCATGGCTCACACCCAGTCAATCAGTAACCTGATTTCTCACACTATCCACAAGAAAATAGAACTCCCAGGGAACACATGCTCTAAAGATGTTCTGCCACAGAGAGAGGCAAATGTAGAGTACCTTCCCAGACACGGTGTCAAAGGTGTGTGTAAATAGAGTGCAGTTTAACAATCCCAGGCACCAAAGCCATTATCTATGAGGGCCATGTACAGAGACCATTTGCCTTCAGGAAGTCGAGAATCTTAATACTCAGTAAAGAGATATCGGAAGAGCTCAGACTATTTGAATTTCCGAAAAGGAATCTAGTAGCCAATGAAGAGGACCACGTAATAATGAACGCAGTTTGTCACACAAACCTACGAAGGTGTTTATTTGAAAAGAGACAAACAAGATACTGTTTGACCCTCCTCAATGGAAAAAACTTCGCTGGAAAATGAAGGACGGGTAGGGCTACATACATAGGTTTGTAGACACAGGAGTGACTCCATTTCTTAGGTTTTCCAATTATTATAACTGCAATGATAGGTGGCTTCAGTCACTCCATGCGAATAAGTGGGACAAATGTATGAAGAGAACTGTACACCAATCCTAGTTCAAATATAAGCTTAATATACAACAGTAAAAACAACAAAAAAGGAAGATCAAAATGTTGTATCCATAACCGTATAATGTGATTTGCCTCTCAGATAGGCAGTACTGTACATTAACATTCTAGGTGGCACTGCCTCAAAACTTTGAAAAGAACACTTTTAAAAATAAGGTATAAAAAAGTATTTTGAAAAAGGAGCACTTCCCAAAGTGCTTCTTCCCAAAATATAATGAAAGAAGGTGTGGGAAGAATTAAGGGTAGAGGGTAAACATATATGGAACATGTATTGAGACCATGGGGTAGGAGTAGTAGAATCAGGGTCAAAGGTATATGATTAAGGTATTTGGGTGTATGGTTAAGGATCTGAGGTATAGGGTTAGGATATAGGTATTTAGGGTATGGATTAAGGGTAAAGGATTATGGATTTGGGTTTAAGGCATATGGTGTAGGAGTCAAAGGTATGTGTCAGGGAATAGAGTTAAACGCTTTCCGGAGAAACGCTGCTGCTGGCCAGATAAGTTGGAGACCTGTGGAGTGACCTCATTTGCCGCTGCTTGCCCTCCCGCCTCCCGCCTCGCGTTGCCCGACTCCACTGCCATCCGGGAGTTCGAGGTGGCCGAGAGGAGTGCGGTCGAGGGAAACTACATTTCCCAGGAGGCCAAGCGGCGCACGCCGCGTCACCAGCGTCATCACCGCGCCTGGAGGCGCTCAAATACCGCATCACCACGGTCGAGGGGGCGAACGCTTTCCGGAGAAACGCTGCTGCTGGCCAGATAAGTTGGAGACCTGTGGAGTGACCTCATTTGCCGCTGCTTGCCCTCCCGCCTCCCGCCTCCCGACTCCACTGCCATCCGGGAGTTCGAGGTGGCCGAGAGGAGTGCGGTCGAGGGAAACTACATGTCCCAGGAGGCCAAGCGGCGCACGCCGCGTCACCAGCGTCATCACCGCGCCTGGAGGCGCTCAAATACCGCATCACCCCCGTCTCGCGGGACGCGAGCGGGACGCCGGGCTAAGCCCGGGCAAAGGGCGGGCCCTCTGTGGCCCCCAGTGGCCGAGGTAGGCCGGGCTGGGCCCTGTTATTTTAATTGTTTCATCCATATGTTTTTTTATTCGGTCCGGATGATGTACGTTCTCTAGTTGAGAGGGACTGCACCTTTCCGTTACCCAGAGTACCTGAACGCTGACTGCATTGAGTTAATTTTATATTTTACTTCGTTTTTATTAACTTTTACGTATTATTCTATTTGTAATACCACCATCTCGCAAAGCCGGGGAGTGGGAAGCTTGCAGTAAAAGATGACAAAAAAACTTCGCTCGGGGAGAATGGTGGGAGGAAGATCATGCGCCAAAACAAAATCAAATCCCTTGCGAAATAAGTCTGTGAATAACCAGCTGTTAAAGGGCCAATGTCAGCTCTTTGAACTGTGGGAAAAACCAGTGGAAAATTCCTCAATGGCTGTTGTAAAATGTAACACTGCCCTAGACATCCAAGCGAATGATACTCACATTGTAGTTACCAACGCTCCTTCTGTGCCTCCTGAGCCACCACAAGTGTCATGTATGGACACCCTCTGCATTGTGCATTCGGAGGAGGACAAGGCTAATATTCTTCCTGCCCTCCCACTGAATGATTCGCTAGTGAATAATTCCATGCCACTTTTGGAGTCACCCTTGAACAGCATGGAGGCTCAAGCCTCACCGCCTCTCTCTATTGACCTTGAACTCTGTGGCCGCTATGTGAAGCCGATCAGCCCGTCTGCCCCGGAAGCTAACAATCTTTTAGGAGGGGCGACTCCGTCCGGGCTGCTACTTTATAGTAGTACCCCGTCTGCGAATAGCCAATGTATGTCTGATGTATTAAGTCCTTCCAGGAGTCCATTTTTTAATTTATCCGGCAATTGTCCTACAGTCGGGGCAGGAGATAAACCTTTATCAGAATCCCTGATTGCACTGGAACATCTGTTAGCCTCTATTTTGTTCCTACTGGGAAAATTTGTAGGCAGCTCGGACTGTATTCTGGACTCTGTTACTCAAATCTTGGAAAATCTATTGCAAAAAGCACCGGAAATGAGGAATACCCCCCTTTTCTCACAGGGTTCTAAACTAAATAAGGGGGAAGCTGAGGTGCATAGAGAAAACTCCAAGATAAAGGTCCCTGAACCAGTGCCAGTTGCACTACACGATAACATTGCTAAGGGTTTGTCTGTAACTGCTGCACCGAACTGTATCATGAAGGCGGATCTGGGGATAACGGAAGAAATTATGCCTAGCCCTGACCGTCAAGTACCACAAGAACTTTTTCCAATATTCTGCTCGGAAAATAAAAAAGCTACTCCCGAGGTCAATCAAGAAGGAAGGGAAAAAAATGGAAATTGTAAAAAACATAAAGGAAATAAAAGGAAACTGGTGCGTAAGCATAAGAAGAAAAGACAGAGGCGGATAATTTTTCAAGACTCTATAATTCTAACTGATAAGGAAGATAAAGCCACTGAACTTATTCCATCTACCGCAACGGTGATTTCGGAAGCTAATCCTCCCTATCGTGCCTCAGAGACTCTTGGAAACTCTCCACTCATGATTAGGGAGGTTTTAACACAAAAGGATGGCTTGGGCTTAAAATCTTCCTTTGAATCGAATTTAAAGAGTCCTAATCCAGCTACATCTGAGCTACTTAATCCACTGGCCTCTCCTTTTACTCTTACAGTTGGGACAGGGGAACCGTTACTTCCCACTCTGGAACGAAAAGAGGCCACGTCTTATGTGGACACTTATGTGTTGGACTTTTTTCCGCTATTTGAGGTTGACTTACCATTAAATAGATCATGGCTACTCAAACGCTTTAGTGAAATGGATAAGTTACTTCGCATTCAAACAAGCGATATTGAGTTAGTCTCTCTGCTAGGGGGAAATAGTGTTACTAGTATAAGGGTCAAATTTTACTCTAAAATAATTGTAAATTTGGTTTTGCAACAGGCAGAGAGTTTCCAACGCACTGGTATCGATGTTGTACCTATAGTGAATTTTGGTTATAAAGACGTTGCCTATGGGATGTCCCAAAAGGATGATAGACAATCTGGGGCTACTTCACCATTTAAAGATATAAAGATTTGGGTTGCAAAAGGAAAACGCGTGGTTTCCCAGGTGAATCCACCTCCTCTGATTCAAAAGCCCTCGCAAATAGAGGACTCTAATCGGTGGAATTGGTTGCATAACGCTTTATCATCTAAATCCACAGATAACCCCAAACTGTTTCAGCACCTTTAACAATCAATTGAAAATCATCTCATGGAACGCTGCCGGGATACACAGTAGTCCAGAGAAATTCGAGTTTCTATTCTCGTTGGGTGCAAATGTGATCTGCATTCAAGAAACTTGGTGTATTAATAGAATTGATGTTAGAAAGGATTATTTTGTGTTGGAGGTCCCGGCGGTTGCTTCTAAGAAAGGGCATGCTAAGGGGGGTATTGCGTGCATGTTATCAAATAAATGGAATTGGAAATTCTCTCAGTATACTGACCCAAGTAACCTTTTCCAAGCCATAACTATAGCTAATCTTCCTACCCCCTCAAAGATGGTGTCTGTTATAATTATTAATGTTTATATCCCTCCGGAAGAGGGTTTTAACGTTGTGTTGAAGCAGGTTTTTCAATATATTGGCCAGGTTAAAAAAATATCACCTTTTTCAGAAGTTATACTTGTGGGTGACTTAAATTGTAAAATATCTAACTCTAGTATGAACCTTTTTAGAAATAAAGCCAAAGAAGAGGCGCATTTTATTCCTCAATCCCTTTTCCCTGACAAAATAATAACTAATAAAAGAGGGAAGATCCTGTTGGAGGAACTTTCTGCAGTCGAGGGGCTTATCTTAAATGGGAGATTCCCCTCTGACGTACCTGCAAAATTTACGCATAAATCTCACAGTAAGTCCTCTATAATTGATTATGCGATCTCTGACTTTAATATGTTTTCACGTATCCTGGATTTGATGATAGTCCCCACGACATTGAGTGATCATAATATAATACTCCTGACTATCTCCCTAAAACCTCCTAGTACGGCTTCATGGGCGATTAATAGCAAAGATATAGCCTTTCATGCATCCTCTGGTAGATGTTTTTGGAATCCATCTTTAATTTCTGGGGTGCATGTTATTCTATGTAAAACCATAGCAGATTTGAACGCTTGGTATGGCTCGGAAATTGCTAGTTTTGAGATCTTTATGCGGAACATCATCTTGGATGTAAAAAAGGTTAGAGGTCCCCCGAAGCGGGTATACATGCCCAGTGCCTTGTGCACACTGAATAAAGAAATAAATAAATTAGTCCGAGCCCAATTCTTATGCAGATCTGGGGAACGGGGAAAAGAACTTTTGAGGTTAAAAAGAAAGAGAGTTAGATTAAAAGCAAAATTAAAAAAGGAAAAGGAAGATTTAGTTTGGATCAATCTAAGGGAAGCAGTAGCGCATGGTAAGATCCGCAAATTTTGGTCCATAATCGGGATGGGATGTGGCAATAGATTAACTCCTTGCCCAATCCCTATTACCGAAGATGTTTGGTCTGCCTATATTTGGGATCTTTATGGGGGGTATGGTACTTTAGTGGATACTAGCCTCCCCGATGTATTCACCGACGGAGAAATTAAGTATCCATCAGAGGAAATAATAGTTGCGGCCATAAAGAACATGCGCTCGTCCGGTGCAATGGGGCCGGACGAACTCCCCATGACGGTTCTGAAGCAGGAGCCCTCCCTCTGGAGTAAAATACTTTATCCTCTATTTAAATCCTGTTTTGATTCGAAGAAGGTTCCAGCATCCTGGAGGGGTAGTATCTTGGTTCCTATCTTTAAGAAGGGCTCAAGGGATATCCCTGGCAATTATCGTCTGATTGCTCTCCTCGACTCCGTCGGTAAGATCTTTGCGAAGTGTCTTTTAAATCTACTTTCGGACTGGGTGGAGGAGAATAATATTTTACCACGCGAACAAACGGGATTCCGTAGGGAGCACGGCACTCTAGACAATCTGACCACCCTTCATGTGATATTGGACAAGTATACGCAGGTGAGAGGAGGAGTTGTGTATGCAGCTTTTATCGATTTCTCCACAGCGTTCGATAGAGTGGATCGTAGAACACTGTGGAGAAAATTATCAACTCTTGGAGTACCCCCATACTTGTTAGAACTTGTTCGCATATTACATACGGATACTTGGTGTAGGGTGTTGCAGGGGGGAGAAAGGGGTCTCTCTGACCGTATACCTTCCTTAAACGGCCTGAAACAGGGTTGCCTTTTGGCGCCTCTGCTATTCTCCCTATATACGCAGGATTTACCTGCAGCCGTATCTGTCTGTGAGGGCATTGCCCCAGTGATAGGGGGGGGCTCCATTTCCTGCCTGATGTATGCCGACGACATTCTTGTTTTGGACTTAACACCTAAAGGTTTGGCAAATAGGTTGCAAGCACTCCATGCCTTTGCAGTTTCCCACTCTATGAAGATTAATATATCTAAAAGCAAAATTATGTGCCTAGGGGGGAAAAAGTTGTGCCGTTCGGAAAATTTTGGGTGGACCATTGGCGGTCAAAAGTTGGAGGTAGTCAAAACTTACACCTTCTTGGGAAAAATTATTGCGGCCAACCTGAGCGAGAGGCCTCATATTGATCATTGTTCTCGAAAAGCCCTCGCACATGGTAAAGGCATAAATTCACTATACGTAGCAACCGGTAAAAGACATTTCTCTTGTATGCTTGAGGTTTATAGGGCTAAGATCCCCGCTACCCTTCTTTATGGTATTGAACTCGTTGAGTTAAAACTCTGGGATTTCTGCCACAAAACTGAAGGGAAACTCTTAAGATCCTTGGCTTCATTAAACACCAATTGCTCTTTGGCAGCTTGCAGACTTGAGTTTGGGCTAAGGAGCAGTTGGGTGCAGGGATTATGTGCTCTGGTACGTTGGGTGGCCTCACTTGCCAGAGCAGAACCGGGGACGATGAGAGCTCTACTTAAAAGCGAATTATTAGGCAACTTTAAAGAGTTTTCACAACTTGTAAAGAATTTCAGAAAAGCGGTGACTCTTCTGAAACTAGATGAAAGTACTCTGTTCCAGCTCTCTCGAGCGCAACTAAAAATCCTGCTAAAACAGGCATCTTGGGAACTAGGCTTTCAATTAGATAAGAATGAAATACAAAGAAAAGGGGGTTGTGATCTTCTTATTAACTCATATGTTGCCAAGAAAGCCCAAGCCTACGTATTATGGAATATACCTCATGGCATTAGAAGGTTGTGGTTCCTCATTCGTCATGACCTATTACCATTAAATGTACTTCTATCCAAATGGTATGGAACATCTAAAATGTGCAATTTTTGTAACCTAAGTATACAGGATCGTATGCATGTTTTGTTGATTTGTCCGGCACTTCGCACTTTGCGCCTTAAATGGCTAAAACCAATTTGCATCCGCTTGGGTATTTCCAATGTAAATATCTTCCTACAATCTTTATACTCGCCCTTAAATGAAATGTTCTGCTTCTACATTTTTAAATTTTTTAAAGGATTTTTAGATATTTATTAATATGTTATCCAATTTAACTTGTGTCAGCCTCTTGTGGTACTCTTGTTAATGGATGATTCATGGACTTGTATAACATATGTTTATGGAATATTATGTTTGAATTTGTAGTTATCCTTGAACATGTTATAAGTGTTTTCTTTTTTCTTTTATGTGGCCCTCTACGAGAGCCAAAACATAAATAAATAAACTTTGACTTTGAATAGAGTTAAAGGAATAGGGTAATTGGTTTACATTTAGGGATTAGAGATTAAGAATAATAAATTAAGGGAACAGTGGTTAAGAGTAATGAGGTACGGGTTAATGGTCAGCGCTTTGGGGTACAGGTGTTACTGAGACGGGGTTAAGAGGTATATGGCTATGGGCATAGGGGTTTAGTTATAGAGTTAATGTTAAGGGTAAAAAGTTAAGGATATAGTGCTAATTGTATTTAAGGTTTGGGGTATAACAGTTAATCTCCATGATTAGATTTATTTAGTGTCACTATTAGAAATTTGCTTAGGGCGTTTTGATTATTCTTACCATTATGTTTAGTCTAGCTGATTAAAATAAAAAAATCTAAGTGTTACTTTTCACAGTTACACTGCACTTAATTTCAATGGAACACACTACAAGTTCAAAGTGATGCAATTAGGAGTGCTAAAAACGAATGCTATTTCTCAGTGCAAAATTCGAATTAACAAGGTAGCACCTGATACAATGGTCCAGTAGTTACATGGATGAAGAAGGGAAATGCTGAGTGAGGTAATTCACATATAACATGGATTGGGGTGATAGCCCATCTTTATCAATCGGAGGAGACAATCCTACACCCTGCGGATGGTGCTTTAAAGACGGGGTTCACACATAGGGTTGGCAACTGACCAGCTTTCTACCGGCACCACGGGTATTTTAATGTCCCGGCCTGAAGAGAAATAACAAAAATTTCCTAGGCCGGTATTTTTAGGCCTTATCTGTACATACTTCACGCATCAAATAGAAAGCACTTTTAAATGTGTTCTGGGGCTGCCTTAACAATCCCTGACTAATACTTAAAATAAACAAAGGCAGACAAGTAATGATACAAATGAATACATACAATTTTGTTTAAAGTCCTATTTAGTATCATGGCCAAGCCTTTGAAGACTCTTAAAATAACACCCAAATGTATGGTATCTTTCTATTGGAAAGGTGGCAACCATACTCCTACCTGATTCAGTACAGCCAAGGGCTTAAGTGGCTTTACTGTTCCGTGGCCCTGGGTGAGGTTGGATACCTCATTCATTCTAAGCAATCAACAGTTCAAAGAGCACGAGTAAATGCATCAAAAATAAATATATAGGTTGATGCACTTGCTTAGTTAGCATCACAAATATCAGCCCCGCCTCCTGCACAACATCCTCCAATCCTGAGCTTGAACCAAACATCTTGAGAGCTAGCAGGGTATGCCCAGGGCACAAGTCCTAAAAAAAGAAGTGGGGGGACGCTTCACGGGATGGCGTGAAAGGTGGCTTGCACCATCACACTCATTGCCTCCCCTCACACACCCCTTAGATGCGATTGTATCAGAGAAGCCAGAGCGTGAGCAGCGCTCTGAATGAGCTCTGATCTAGCCCCAGAGAGGTCAAAGAGTGAATGGGTGGCTCCATTTGCTCCAGTTATCGAGCTCCTGGTAAAATAAGTGGGGGGATGCCGTCCACCCGCGTGGTACCCCGACTCGAGCCCTGGGTATGCCCATCAATGGCTTCTAGTGCCTAGCAGTTTTATGGCATCAAAAGCACTAGACTAGCCGACACAGCGGTTGTGACCTACCATTTCACAGGCATGAGCAAACGAAACCAGTCCAAGTTAAACCAAAGCCTTTTTATAAAGTCACATCTCAGAAAGCCTCCCTGGCGTTCTATCATCCCTCAGATGCGAGAGAGGTTTCCTCTAATACATCTTGACTTTCCACAAGGCTTTTCGAATGATTATTTAATTAAGTTTACCAACCGCCACTGGGCACATGAAATATGAATAAAAATAACTCTCGGAAGATGTAGATCGATACAGATGAACCAGGAATCAGAGCGCGGCATTTTGACTGCAGCAAATCTGAACAAGCACTCGAAGGTTTTTTCAAGCTTCACAAATGCGTAAAGTGACGTCCGGAGTCTGTCCAGCCCGTTAAAGGTCTATTCTCCTTTTGCATCAAGTGTAGTCACAGACAAACTCGGGCGAAGAGATGTATGCACAAACAAAAGTGTTAATGACATAATGAGAGTGAGAATTGATTCTGGCCAACGGTTACAAACAGGGAGACAGGTGCGGCCTGGTAAACAGCCCCCCTATCAGGCCCTCGCACAGCCGGCAGGCAGATTCCATCGAGCGGGAACAGCCGAAAGCTCGGCCCATTGATTTTGCGCCATTTCTGCAGCTGACTAAATAAACACCGCAAAAGCATATGGCGCCCCTTCCTGCGCGCGCGACGACTGGAGCAGTATCGCGATATTCCCCGTTAGGAAGCAGCAAGGCAGGTGCCTGATCTGTTGTGTATCTGTCGGCCTTGTTGTGAAGTTCTGCAGAACACGCAACTTGAAGGAGGTGCGCTTCGAAAAGTGATTATTTAAAAGCAGTGGTGTGTTAAGAGGCAGAAAGGGAGAAGAGAATGTGCGCTGCGGAACAAAGTGCCTCGGGGCACTGCAGGGACGCAGAACATGAACAGGCGGGGCACTGGTTGAGCTAGGAGCTCAAAACAGCCCAGGAAAAGGTTCCGACGCAGGCACTACATTGCTCGGGGCGAGTGACCGCACCGAAAGATTGAAGAGCACAGCTAAACTGGGTTGGAGGACACCAGAATTATCACAGGATTGTTTTAGTAAAAGTTACAGGAGATTAATTGTATACTACAACTCTACCAGCATATTGGTTAAGAAGACCATTTGTTTTCAGTAGGCTCTGGAGAAAATCGTGTATATTCAAATAAGTGAGGTTTGTCACATAGCGCTGGAACATTACTGCCACATAGAGCAAAGCAAGCCATGCCTCCAAGAAATGACTGCACCCCACCCAGCGCTCAAAGCACACACTATCGCCAGCCACTCGTTTCCCTGTACCCAACAAAGCCAGGCCACTCCCGACAAAAACCCGGCCACCCAGTGGCTTGCACTGCATTTAAAAAGCAACGAGCTGCGCTTTAAGAAGGGTACATTTTGGAGTCAATATAGCTGACGTCTGTTAAAATATTCAAGATTTCACTTCTGCCAACTCACCCTCATTTGGCAGTAGTCAACCTCTTTTAAAAAAAAACATTTTTATTGGTATTTTTTTGACTGTTAATATTCATTACACAGCATTAAAATGTACTCGTACATATACGATATACTAAGAAATCATACATTACTTGTTTACATTTCCTTACTGTTCGTCGATTTTTTTATCCCTATTCATTGACAGTCAACCTTTTTTAATGGTATTCACGCTGCTAAAATGTCTTCCATAATTGTCACCACGTTTCAAACTTGATTCAGCTTCCAATTTTTTTGCCTATTTATTTTAAAAAGACGATTTCTTAAATACCTGACCTCAGCGTCATCCAAGAGCCAAATAACTCGGTTGAGAGGTGTGAGATTATGTAAAGAGAGAAAGAGTTTTTCTTCTCGCTGAATGGTTTAAGTAAGTAGCTGCGGTTACCTCTGTGAATCAGTGGCTATCTTACAGATTAGTTACACAGGCAGAGTAAAAGTAGATACACCCCCCACCCCCTCCCCAGTCTGAGACTTTCAAATGCAATCTCACCACATATCTTTCTACAGGACTAACTCCCATACAGGTTAAAGCTCCAAGAAAGCAATGCCTCGCAAAGACTTCTTTGACGCGCTACAGGATTACACCCCTCAAAATATCCAAACTCCGACGCAAGGGAGTGGGAGCGGATTTCAGCTTCAGAACGCCAACAAAGATCCTTCCCCTGCTACCTAAAACCAAAACTACGAACGTGTTAGCGGCATCCACTAAGTGCCTCTAAAACTGGAAGCAAGCAGACACATGGCATGCGCTGCACCCAGGCATGACTGCATTTACCTACTACCCCTCATCTCACACACACACACCCCATTCATAAAATATATTGATTATGGACAAACATCCAGCCCAGACACAGTCTGACCACTGTCCTTTATTTGTGCACCTGCCACCGGGCAGGCAGATGACCAGCATTCCCCACATACATGCTGAAAGTTGTCTTCTTGTCTACTACCTCAATACTGTTAGAGAATACCTTCAAGAAAAGGCACTACATTGACAACGTGGCCTTGACTGGTGGCACGTTGATAAAGTGGGATGCCTTTAATGTGTTCATAGAAGGTATGTGTATAAATCGTACACTGTTAAAATACATAATTAAATTAGACTGAGAAAGTGAGAATTAGATATAGTATGGGGGACGCAGGGATTGAAAATATTGATGCATGCAGGGATTGAAAATATTGATGCATGCACGAACCACACGTAGGAAACACATTGGTCGCATTTGATTAATCATCCACAGGAAATTTGTAACTCCGAAGCATAGTGAGGGTAACGAGGCGAGTAGGCTATTGGCTGGCTAATTCATAAAAATGACACATGCATCCCTGATACTACAATTAGAAATGAGTATAAAAGATTAGCTGCCGGTATACAATCAAAAAGGTTTTGATGGTGAATTTTGCACTACTTTGTGTTTATTTGACCCCGGATTTATGTCCATGTATTTAGAGATTTTCAAACAGTTGTGCCACCGTCCACAATGGAAGTCGTAATTTTAACATTGCCCAAACCGAACTGAGATCATTTTGATGTGTTGCCATATCCCAATCTCCGCCCCCCAAATGCTAACCTGGATCGTAATATATTTGGCAAAGTACTGGTAACAGGGTTTCCCCACTCCTGCTAAAATGTGGTTCATATAGATCAATCAAGAATTATACCACTCAGAAACACAACAATGAATGTATCCAGGGGCGGCTCCTCCATTATAGCAGAGGAGCGTCGCCCCGCCTGCTGCGAGTTCAGCAGGCACACACATTAGTAAAATGGTATTAAACACCTTTTTATTAATGTGCCCAAGGTTCAGCGCGATGGCAGGGCGCAGGGCTAATCAGTACAATTGCAATAGAGGCCAGAATTCAGTTGAAACTGGCCTGCATTACACACATGGCTCTATAAACAAACTCTCCTGCTTATCTGGCACAGAAACTAGTGGTATCGGGAGGAAGCAGGAACTCCAGGTCCGCTAGAAACCTCTTACTCCAACCTGCCTTCTTTCAGAAAAAAGAACCTACAATACGGCGTTCACTGGAGCTGCACCAATAATTTGGAACTCTTTCCCACCTGACATCAGAAGAATCCCTATTCTAGTCCGTTTCAAGATGGAAGCAAAAACCTTCCTCATGGGTAAATTCCTCATCTAATGCCTGACCACGACCACCACACTGTGCCAGATGAATCTATGACTATTGCTCCTTCCCCAGGTCATCTATTCTCCCCGCCGAGAATATATGGGACTATTGTTTCTCTTTTCTGACTCCAACTTTGATTGTAACCATACACCTGTATCCCATTTTCCCTATGTTCTCAGCACCCCGGCCCCTCGCCATCCTTTTGATTGTTTGATTTTGTATATCTCCACATTTTAAACATTTTGTTTGTCCACCACTGTATACTGTGTAAAGCGCTCGGATACCCTCGCGGGTCAAGTTTGCGCTCTATAAAACACAAACATAAATAAATAAATAATAAACTAGTAATGCAGCCCCTTGCCAGTGCGCAGGTCAGATTGAGCAGCTGCCTACAGCCAACTAATCTCACATGCGTACTTCAAAGCATGCAATCCCAAGGCTGAGAAAGAGCTCAGGTATTGCAGTCGCAGGCCCCCAGCCTCAAAATGAGCGCTGGGTTAGCCTGCTCCAGCCAATCAGGATTGACTGGTTTCGCTTTCTAGGGCGAAAGTCCGTCCCTTTCAGCCCGAGCCGAGGAGAGTGCCGGGAGTCAGGAGACCACATCCAGAGCCTGCGGCAGCGAGGACACAAAAAAGAGCATTTAGCGGCAGATAAGTTCTTTGTATTTTATTTTTAATTTGTATTGTTGTCTGTTTTCCCACCCTCTCTGTCGTTTGTTAGCTTCAGTGTCGCTCTCATTTGCTTCGCTCCAGTTTGTCATGGCATATAAGCGCCATGTCCTCTTCTTGTGTTTGGCTCTCCGCTGGAGCATGGACCAAGTACTTGTGTCCTACCACTGCTCCAATTTTTGGAGCTATTTTGTCTTTGTGTTCAAGCGCTCCATATGTGTGCTTGTGTTTTCAGTCCGTCTCTCATATCCCCATCCATGTAGGTTCCATTCCCTCCAACCTGTCCCACTTTCATGTTCCTTCTTTTCAAACCCACCTCCTACCCTGTACTCTATGCCCCTGCACTGTACCCTACACTCCTGCACTCTACGCCACAGCACTCTACTCTTCACCACTCTACGTCACTGCTCTCAATATGTACCACTCTACTTTGCCCCACTCTACAACTCTTCACACTAACTCTACGCCACTCCAAGTCACTCCACTCTGCACTGATTCACTTGCGCTATGCCACTCCACGCTGCTGTACAACATGTCTAAAAGACATTGGCAAAGGTAATATTTCTTGTGTAGCCAAAACCTATTGGCTTTGCCAATGCTTCTTTCATTGGCAGTGGTGTTCCGGTAGAAAGGTGAGATAGGTTATTAAGGCTGAACGCTATACTTGTACAATATCTCTCCGAGACCCAAAGACGGTTGACAATGTAGTACTTGTGCACACGCATCCAATATGTGTAATGACTCAGTGTCTAAAGCATTTGAAGAACTATGGTTGTCCCTAGTTAAAATTGAAAATACCAATAAAAAAGATACAAAATAAAATGTAAATGAATCCTCTGATGAATCATTCCCAGCAAAACAGTCCCAGACTTCCTACCGCACGCATATCTCTATTAGCAAGGCAGTAGGTTCCAGTATGCCTTTAGTTTTTTGTAAAGTCAAGCAAAAACTGTTTTTGGAATAAAACGTCTTTAATGTTATTGATGCAAGAAGTAAAGAAGAACAGGGCAGTGCCAGTATTCCAAGTGGGAACAGGGTAACTAACAGAACAACCAGAGAAGTTTCCCAGTGGAGTCAATTGTTAATATTCAATACTTAAAGACTGTGGAGAAACATTAGTAAACCTTATTAAATAAGGTAAGCATGGGCTCGGAGGTTTATAGGAAGAACTCATTTATTAGATTTAGCTAGCCTTTGAGTCGATAACATTAGGAAGACGATAAATCGTGACATTCAACATATCAGCAAGATAGGGAGTGCAAAAAAAACGGCACAGTGACCACTGAGGGCAGAAGGATGAGGTGAGAAAAGCAGGTTTCAAAGTACAAGGTTCAATTGCTCTTGGTGCACCTGAAGTGTGGGCTGCAGTTGAAAGTGATTTGTAGCTCCCAAATAACTTGGCGCTTTGCAGCTGGTGTAATGAAGCCATGCAACAGACGGGTATACTTCTCACTCCATGCTGTTGACGTGTTCTGTCTTTCTGCTGTACCGATAGAAACGTTTATCAACGAACGGAACCGGAGGGCGCGCATCCTCGGCTGCCGTTAATATAGCGGACACAGCGCTGCGACGCCCCGTCAGCGATAGTAAGCGCTACATACACGATGCAATTACAAGTGAAATAGCAGCACCATGGTGCCGCTGGCAGCCTGTCGCTTTAGACAAGCGTGGGCTGGCTGCTCTATGCTGTGCAGATGATGAAAGAGGTCGTGTTGGAATTAATGGCCATGATTGTTCGGGGGGCGCCAATAACAGCGGCGCTGGCCCTCTCGGGGGAGACGGCATGGGGGCCCTCCCGATACGTTTGGGAAGCTATCAGCAGGGGCGCAGAGGAAGTCCTGCCTGAGCAAGATCCGTGCGGTCAGGCCTGCGAGCAGGGAGACAAGGATATCAGAGCGGCCAGGGCGAGGCGTGGGTGAAGCAATCACCCTCTGCAATCACAGATGATGCCAGCGACAGAGCCCTGGCACCAGAGGCGGGCCGCCCAGACACTACATACGAGCTGAGACAATATACTGATCCGGAGGAGATTCAAGGGTTACAACATTTCAAACCACCAAATGGCACCACTCGCCTCCCCAAACCAGGATTTCACAGCAGGAAGACAGATGCACCAATACTTCCAGCATTGAGAAAAGAAACGTGTGGCCAAAACCGCACAAATGCTGTTTAACTATCATTATGGAAGCGTGACCTGGTGTAATCCCTTTCCCAGCCCTAGAATTCTTTTTTTTTGTAATCGGGGCAGAACCTAAACCCACACATAATTCTGTTGTGAGTATAAATTCAACAAGCATTGGCATAGCCAATAGGTCTCGCTTTTTGAACCTTATAAGTATTCAGTTATGCAGCACAATGTCCTTGGTGCAACAAGATTAACTGTTGCGTGGTTAAACACTTACAAGGTCCAAAGGCGAGACCTATTGGCTATGCCAATGCTTGTATTATATGTACGAATATGTTCCCTGTATGTGTTTCTCTATTGAAGAAATGTTTGAATATTTGAAAATAAAGGCTACTAATGAGCGTATGGTTGCTTGGTTTGGATATCCTTGCACCATTCATTTAACTGTTTGAAATTTTCATCAGTATTGGCATCTTGGTTGTTTTTTGGTTCAGCCATCTGAGGCATTGGCTGCCTGTAACCAATCACATGCCGCTCATGGCCCAAGGCTGTGCCCGGAAGGGGAGATGAGCGCAGGTCAGGCTCTGCAGCCAACCTCACGCTGCACACGACCAAAGACCATGCATGCCAAGGGATTGATTGCCTGCAGCCATATGTGGTGATGCATTGGCTGCCTGTAGCCCAACCCCATGCTGTCTACTGCCGGGGGACTGGCTGTCCGTGGGGGGTGGGGTGCAAGCAGCCAACCCCTCGCCGTTAATAGTAGAAAGGCTGTGTGAAACTTGGCGTGGGGGAGGCTGCCTGCAGGGGGTTAGATGCAGGGCTAGGCCGCAGTAGTTCAGAATTTGTTTTTTGAGAATAACACTACCAGTCTTAAAACACAGAGACAAAGTAGGACTGGATGACCTGCTCATGCCTGATGAGGGACACCCTGATCCAGTGTGACATCACCATTTGCCAACAATTGCACATTAATGTGTCTCGCCTGTTGCACAACACCATGTGAAACCATTGTACCCTGGTTCCATGTTGCGTATCAGCATGTTTCCATATAATGCACACATTCCTGCACTTCTTAACTGCACATCACCCAGTTCGCATCTCGTATTCAACACCCAGTGTTCCCCGATGCACGTACCCAGAGCTCTCATGAGGTGCATCAGCCAGAACTCCCCTGTCACATATCAGCCGGATGGGTCCCTTAGATGCATGAGTAATATTGTCATGCCATGAACCACCTGATGCACATCATCTTGTACATCACCTTGTGCACTCCACTATGAATCATCTGATGCTCAGCTTGTGTCCATAACCCTTTACCTTCTGGTGCCCTGTGTGGTGGATACCTGGCTGTGTTCATTGTTGGCTGTATCTCTGCTGCACTGTGTGCACGGATGACTGCATTTTTGCTAGACTTCATGATAACGTGTGTCTGTTTACTGCGTGCATTTATGTGCATTCACATTACAAAAGACAACATATTGAGCATCGTAGATAATTGCAAGGTAAATTCTGTAACAAAGGCATAATTCCAAATTACATTTTCTGAGTTACTATTTTCTTCTAAACGCTAAGTTTAGCCAAGCATCGGCTAGGTTTCATAACAAATAATGATCACGGGTAGTACTTCCGGCATTTTGTCATCAAAAATGCAAAATATATTAAGGGCATTTCAATGTATATGTTTGTGTTGCAGCTGTGTAGCGTGAAATAACTGAGGCGTGGCAGCTTTGGTGTTTTTCCTTGTTCGAGTCCAGTGCCTCGGCACGGACGTGCAGTACTGTGCATTTGCCTGCGTCTTCCACTGCTCTCTGCCCGTCCCTGGGGGAGAGTAATTGAGCACGTAGGGAGCCGGCATGACTCATCGAGGCGCGCAAACCGGTGCTGGGGCTTCCACGCATTTGCATCACGGCACGACGGTCCTGTCGGGAGGAGGGATAAAGATTACTCGCTGCAGACCCAGTGTACACGATGGAAAATGTGCATAGAAAAAAGCACCATGGCACGGTTAATGCTGCTGTGCAACATCTTTAAAAAAACATTGAGCACACCAATAGGTGAAACATTAATTTATAGAGAGCAGCACCTCTCGACATATCTGGGCGCTTGGGGTCTACGTCGAAAATTACAGCGGTATTATTAGTAGCTTGGAATGATTTTCATTAGCCATAAGAAGCTCTCATTACTGAAAAGGTTAGAGACCCCTGGGATGCATATCAGTCACGTTTTGAAAAAAGGTGATTGGCCCATGCTGCCGTTTTTGCTGGGGCCACGACGCACCCTGCAGTTAGAAATGATAGCGGACCAGAGAGGGAGCATGTCTAAAAGGAGTACTGCCTCCTGATTGGCTGAGGAGCCGACGCGGGAATCGAAACTAGTGGTGCGCGCGCACCAGAGGAGCGGGGGCAAGGGAGCGCGAAGACGCCGAGACGAGGTAAGGGATGTGTGTGTAAGCGCCGGGGGTTCTCTGTGTATGTGTGTGCGTGCGTGCGTGTGTGTATGCGGGGGGTTCTGTATGTATGTATGTATGTGTGTGTGTATGCGTGGGGGGGCTGTATGTGTGTTGTGCATGTGTTGTGAAGAGCCTGTTGATGCGCGCGACCTGATCCCGGCAGGCTGCTGCTGCTGCTGCTGCGTGCGCGTGACAGTCTGTTGTCCTCTCCGGCTCCCTTTGAGTCCTTGAAAGCCGGAATGATAACAATAGTCTCGCTCTGCGACAGCAGGCCTTTGGCCTGCAATCGCAGGGCGAGACCTAAAAACTAGAATCCAAAGTTAGAAACCAGTATATTCGAATAAATACATTTAATAATGCATGTTTTCAAATGGGAAAGGGAAACATGAGAAACAACAAATTCGAAATGTTCAAACTTTCAAAAAAATATATTGATTTGTCAGGCATACAAGTGATTAAAAAAAAGGTCTTGTGACCAACATCTCTTTGAAAAGTAAAGAGTTTTTCAATTTAAACGGAGTTCCGAAGCCTCTTACAGAGCGTCTATCCTTGGCCACCATATCATACCTGAAACAAATAACGCTCCGCATTAAGGCCTTCGAAAGAAATTCTGAATATTAATGGATATCACTCTTTATCCTCTGTAAAAAGGATCACCTCTCCCTGACCTATTGACTTCAAACATGGTTATCCAGCTGAGGGGCACCCGTATCCGCAAGCCCCAAACACCTCTCACTGCCTCTCGCCCACACTCTGCTACATGCACCCCCCCTTTCTGTATCTACCCATCATTAATGCTTAACTAATGCCCAGGGGGTTCCAAAACCACCTCTGACCACACCCCCAACGTGTTTTTATCATTCCTCTTTAAACATAACATTTGTTGTCTATGATTTAGTTTAACTTTCGCCATTTCACTGGCCATTGTATTGCACAGCATTTATAAAGCTCCTCCTACCCCTTATGAGGGGCTTTGAAGCACTTGCCAAAATGAGTAGCACACTTCACAATGTAGGTTGTGTGTTTGGAAGGATGTTGTTTTTGTTTTGAACCCATGGGGGAAGTGTTTCCATATTGTGCGAGATGACCACCGAGGTGCAGTGATTGAGTTTTGGGAGGCAGCACGTAGCAGTGTGTCGGAGGATGAAGTGTAAGGGATAGACACAATTTTAATGTTTTTAGTATGCTGTTAGCTTTCACCAGCTCTGCAGGTCCCTTTATGGTATTCCATTTGTCTGCTTAGTTGGTTACTTCATTGGGTTGTCTAATCTAAGCGTTTGTGTATAGGTGTGACCCAGAGCTGGCATGGTTGGAGGGGGAGAGAAATGGAGAGATCTCTAGTGATAGGCATTTTTATTATGGTGCCAAATCTGAATGTCTGTGTGATGTAAATACGCTGCCTGATTGTATCAATATGTGGTACCTGCAGTGAATGAACTATATTAAGGTCCTACAAAATTGTCCAGTAACGTGTGACATATCTCTTCAGTTACTCCATGCCTGTTCATTTAGTGATGTTTCCTTTTTTGGCTGGATAGTGCTGGTGATAGTTAACACTCATAGCAGATATGCATTATGAGAATTCAATATGTATAAGTTACAATTTGCTGCTGATCGTTGTGTATTATAGTTTTAGTATTATTGTGGGCCATAATAGTTATATCTGAAAGTACCTAATGATATAATGCTACGGCAAACCATAGGTGAGCCCTTTTTGCTTACCTGCATAATTCTGGTTGAGTTGTTTGCAATTCGTGGATTGTAAGCTGAGGATTACGCTTGAGAAAGTGACTGTTTTCTGGGCTCTGTTGCCTGGATTCAGGTGGTGCAGTTTTCCAGGACCAAGTTTTCAACTGTCTTCGGAAGCTTATAGGGTCCTGGGTGCTTCTAATGCTGGTTGGTAGTGAGTTCCAGAGCCTGGTGGCTTGACATAAGAAAGCAGTGCATCCTACAGATTTCTTATGATAAGATGGTATGATAAGTGGTGCAAGCCTGGAGCACAGTGTTCTTTTTGGTTTATGTTGCGTGAATTTAACTTGTAGGCATAGCAGTCCTTTTTCTCTGGAGGTTCTGCGGATAATGCAGAGTGCCTTGAACATTGCACTTCTAGCTATAGGTAGCCAGAGGAGCGACTGCAGGACTGGTGCGTTCTCTTGGGTGAAGGCAAAGAAGAAGACCTGCGGGAGCATTTTCGATAAGTTGCATTTTGTGTATAATGAATGCGAATGCACTAAAGTAGAAGCTGTGGCCATAGTCAAGGTGGGAGATTACAAGGATGACTTGCTATTTATGTTGGTATGAAAGACATGGGAAGATGCAACATAGTATTTTCATTATGTAGAAGTCACTTTTTTGTGATGCCTTCTGAATCCATGGTTGCTCCTAGGTTTCTAATTTCCCTTGATGTTGTCAGAGGGCATTGAAGTTCCTTAGGCCACATAGCAGTAAGTTGGTAATTTTGCCATTTTCCACAGTCAAAATCTCTGTTTTGCAGTATTGAGCTTTAGATGGTTATTCATCATTCATGTGTTTATGGAAGGAAGACTGTCATTGAGTTTTGAATAGTAGAAGTCTTCTAGGCTATTCTTTAAAAAATGATTTGGGTGTCACCTGCATAGCTGTAACAGGTGATGTAAACCCACTTCTTTACCCAGTATACTGCCCGACTTCTAGCCTATTCCACTGTTCAATGTACAGTGCCTCATGCTGCAGCTGTTCCCGCTACAATGAAACAGGTCTGATTTAAAGTTTGGGAGACGGATACTCCGTCACAAAGATGATGATTTCTGTGGGAAGTTCGTATGCTAGCAGAAAACCAAGGGTATCTATGGCTCTCCGGTCTATGATGTTGTGGCATGGTTTAATTGATGTCTGGGGGGCAAAGGAGCCTAGAGTTCCAGGCTATACATACTTCTCTTGTCCCCACCAGAGGTATAGTAAGATGGATTATTTCTTAATATCATCCACAGAAATTAGTAAGATCAGTATTAGGAAACTCCCCAAGGTCCTCTCGGATCATAGCCCGCTGGCAATCATATACAATGGTAGGAGTAGTTTCTGTCCTGTAACTCCAGTTCTGTAGTAGGGGTATTTCTGTTATAGTCATAATCTAGTGAATAGTCCCGCCCATGTGCGTGGACCCCGGAGCAATCAAAAATAATCTCTTATAGTGTCAAAAAATGCAGAAAAGAATAGACACTTAAGAGAGAATTTAAAGACAGATAATGCAGCCTAAAAAGGCTACACTGTCCAGTACTTCAACTAGAAATTCCACCACAAAATCCACAAAACAGCAAAAGCCTGTACAGATTTCCCTTGCTTTAACAGCAAACTCCCTCAGGAATGATAGAGAGAAGAACCTGGACAGACAAGCCCCATAGGCTGCCATTATGTGGCTCAAAACAGGATACTGTGCCTTTAAGAGAATCTTCCAGAACCTTCTCCCAGTATCCCAGAATGCATAGCATGTCCAACTTACTTTCAGTTCTTTTTGAAGGCGTAACACGCCAGACCTGTAGCATTCCATAAAGGAATATGTCTCTCTCCACCGGGGAGGAGGGAGGGCGCTTATGACTATAACAGAGATACCCCTACTACAGAACTGGAGTTACAGGACAGAAACTACTCCTTCTGTAGTAGAGGATCTCTGTGTATAGTCGTAATCTAGTGAATAGAATGGCAAGCCCATCCCCACACCAAAGCGGCGGTGGAGAAAAGAGAATTAACGCCACTACTGTGCGAACAGATTTCGCAGCGAAGCCTGCCCAACCTGAGCGTCTGCCCTGGCATCAGTGTCCAGGCAGTAATGCTTAGCAAAGGTATGAACCGACTTCCAAGTGGCCGCCTTGCAGATTTCTGCAATCGGAACATTACGGAGCAATGCTGTCGTGGCAGCCTTGCCCCTGGTGGAATGAGCCTTAGGCTTACCTCCTAAGGTCTTATTAGCTTTTTGGTAACACAGCTGTATGCAGGACACAATCCACCTAGAGATAGACTGCTTAGAGGTCGCAAGACCCGTCCTGACTGATCCATAATTGATGAACAATTGGTCTGACCTACGAATATCACTGGTTTTATCCAGATAAAATTTCAGCACCCTCCTAACATCCAGGGAATGCAAAGACCTTTCCGCTGGAGATGAAGGATTCTGAAAGAACGTAGGTAAAGTTATAGTCTGGCTGATATGAAAATCAGAAACAACCTTGGGAAGAAATTTAGGGTGAGTACGCATAACAACCTTAGCCGCATGAAATACAGTATAAGGTTCTTGGCAACACAACGCCTGAATTTCACTCACCCGTCGGGCCGATGTAATGGCCACGAGGAACGCCGCCTTCCAGGACAGGTGCTGCAACGAAGCCTTATGAATAGGTTCAAAAGGCTCCTTCATCAATCTGGACAGCACCACATTCAAGTCCCATGAAGGCGAAGGAAGCCTGACAGGAGGGAATACTTTCTTCAAGCCTTCCAGAAAATCTTTGATCACAGGGATCTGGAAGAAGGAAGTCTGTGAAGGGCATTTCCTGTAGGCAGTCAAAGCAGCCAGATGAACCTTAATGGAATGGACATTAAGGCCAGACTGCGCCAGATGTAGCAGATATGGAAGGATGACATCTTCCTTGCATGTCGTAGGGTCATAGTTCTTAGACTTGCACCAGATGCAAAACCTCTTCCACTTGTAAGCATAAGAAGTCCTAGTGGAAGGTCGCTTAGCCTCCTTCAGTATGTCCATACAATCCTCTGGGAGATTCAAATGGCCATATTGCACTATTTCAGGAGCCATGCCGCCAAACTCAAAGACGAGAGGTTGGGGTGCACCATCCGCCCCCGAACTTCGTGAGAAGGTCCGGCCTGCACGGCAGCTTCATGTGAGGAAGGAGAGACCGGTGAAGCAGGTCCGTGAACCACCACTGTCTGGGCCATTCCGGGGCAATCAGAATCATCTTTGCCCTGGATTGGGAGAGCTTGATGAGAACCGCTGGAATCAGGGGAATGGGTGGAAAAGCGTACAGAAAGCTGTTCGACCAGTTGATCCATAACGCGTTCCCCAGCGTCCCCGGCTGGTAGTACCTGGAGGTGAAGTCTCGGCATTTGCTGTTTTCGGCGGTGGCGAACAGATCTACGTCTGGAGTTCCCCACCTTGCGAAGACTTCTCCTAGTACTTTGTCGTTTATGACCCATTCGTGGTTTTCCTGAATCAGTCTGCTCAGCTCGTCTGCCTGAACATTCTGCACACCTGGCAGATGAGTGGCCGTTATCGAGAGTCCTCGAGCCAGAAGCCAATGCCAGATCGCCTGCGCCTCCTGAGACAGAGTGCGTGATCTCGAGCCCCCCTGCTTGTTGAGGTAATACATCGTGGTCGTATTGTCCGTCTGTACAAGCAGAGAGTTGGTCCGGAAGGACGGTTGAAAGGCCTTCAGCGCCAAGTGAACAGCCCTGAGTTCCAGGAAATTGATGTGGTACGTGGACTCCGACGGGGACCACGTCCCTTGAATCTGCAGATCTCCGGAGTGCGCTCCCCATCCCAGGAGAGAAGCATCCGTCACGATAGTCTGAGTGGGAATGTCCTTGTGGAAGGGAACCCCTCTGAGGAGATTCTCCGCCGAACACCACCACTTCAGAGACTGAAGAGCATGCAGAGACAGTCGTATCTTGTCGTCCCAAGAGCCTCTCCTCTGGTCCCACTGGTCTTCCAAGCACTCCTGCAGCGGTCTCATATGCAGCCGTGCATGTGGCGTTAGGAAAATGCAAGAGGCCATCGATCCCAGCAGAGAAGACACCGTCCTCACTGACGTGTAAGGAGTGGACAGGAGAGCCTGAGCCTTCCGAAGGAGTGATAAACGTCGCTCTTCCGAAGGAGACACGCTTGCCGACAGCGTATCGATGGAGGCCCCCAAGTACTGGATGCACTGGACCGGAGTCGGGACAGACTTGGACATGTTGATGTGCAACCCCAGCTTGTTCAAGAGAACGCACGTCTTCTGGAAGTGTGCTTGAGCTTCCGAGAAGGAAGAGGCCTTGATCAACCAATCGTCCAGGTATGGGTAGACAAACACCTTGTTCTTCCGCAGGTGTGCCGCTACCACTGCCATGCACTTCGAGAACGTCCGGGGCGCAGACTTCAGCCCGAACGGAAGTACCGTGTATTGATAGTGATTGGTGACGACTTGAAATCGCAGGAACTTCCTGTGTTTGTGTGCAATGGGCACATGGAAGTACGCATCCTGTAGGTCTATGGCGCAAAGCCAGTCTCCCCGTTGCAGCTGAGGATAAATAATAATAATAATAATAATCCACATTTGTAAAGCGCACAATCACCCGTAAGGGTCTCTAGGCGCTGGGGGCCGTCGGGAAGATTAAGCAAGCTATTGCCCAGAGTCACATGGTGCTGGGCTAACCTGCCGCCGGTGCCGGGGATCGAACCCTGATCCCCAGATTCCAGCGTCAGCCGCCCTGGCCGTGGCGCCACACCTCTCCCACCCTCCCACCCTCCCTCTGATGCAACGACAGCATGCAAAATTTTTCTCTGCGAATCCATTTGTTTGCCTGTCGCAAGTCCAGAATGGGCCTGAACTCGTTCTTGTCCTTCTTGCGGACCAGAAAAAACCGAGAGTACAGGCCTCTTCCTCTTTGAGACAGAGGTACGTCTTCTATCGCCCTTTTCCTTAACAGGATATCGGCCTCCGCCTGGAGCTCGCGCAGCTGATACTGCGAGCTGACCGGGGGAATCGATGGAGGAGGGCTGGTGAACCGAAGACTGTATCCATTGCAAACAACATTCAGTACCCACTTGTCCTGAGTAATTTTTCTCCACTCTGCCAGAAAAAATTGAACGCTTCCCCCCACCGGAGCGGGTAACGGACGAAGGGGAAGTAACCGCTCAGGGTCGAGACCCAGCCGGGCCCTTGTTCGCGGTAGAGGACTGCTGTCCACCTCTACCCCTCTGACGTTTCTGGAAGGGCCTTCTGTATTGCTGCTGTTGGTGCTGCTGCTGCTGTTGCCCAGAAGACTGTCCCCTTCCTCTACCCTGCGACCCGAACCGTCGTTGGAACTGGCGGTAGGGTTTCTTTTCTTTGGGTTTCTCCAAGCCCACAGCCGTCAGGGTTTCCGCCTCGGCCTTCATCCTGGCCATTTCGTCATCTGCGTGTTTCCCGAAGAGGGTGTCGCCGGAAAACGGCAGATTTGCCACTCGTTGTTGCGCTTCAGGCTTGAGCGACGTCAGCCGGAGCCAAGCATGGCGTCTCTGATTGATACCGTGGCAGTATCCATGCGCGGCCAACAGGGAGATATCCGCTGCGGCGCTGATGGCCTGGTTTGAAACCAGCATCCCTTCCTGGACGATCTCCATGAAGTCCTCTCTCCTGTCACGCGGGACAAGGTCCGCAAACTGTTCCATGGAATCCCACAGTGCACGGTCGTACCGCCCCAACAACGCCGAGTCGTTGGAGGCCTTCATTGTCGTGGAAGACGTCCCACACGCCTTCCGTCCAGCTGAGTCAATCCAGCGGCTCTCCTTATCCGGAGGCACAGTGGAGGACGGGGAGGTAGCATGTAGTTTCCGAGCCGCCGTCACAATCACCGAATCAGGTACTGGGTCCTTCCGTAAGAAGGCCGGGTCCGACTCTGGAGCCCTGTACTTCTTGACAAGCCTGGAGGGAGCGGCTTTCACCACCGCCGGCGTAAGGAAGAGCTGTTCAGCAGGCTCGACCAGTCCTGGCACCAAAGGCAGTAGGGGGCGAGACAGGTGCTTTGTGTGCAAAGTCTCGAAGATCACAGAAGTCGTGGGCGTAGGGGCCGTCACCTTGATCCCCAACTTCGCAGCCCCTCTCAGGAGAACCTCCTGGAACGTGCCAATGTCATCTATCGGAGACACCCTCATCTCCGGCGAATCCGACAATGTAGGTGAATACGAACGGGTCCCAGAGGCCGAACGGGACCTGGGCCTATGCCTCCTATGGCGATGTCTGGATCTCGAGGAGGATCCGTGTCCACTCCTAGATCTGTCTCTCCTCCCTGAGCGTGACCTCGATCTCCTGGGTCTGGGACGCTCCGCCGGCTTCCCCGGGTCGGACGTCTTGGGCTTAGGAGGAACCTTCGACTTAGGAGTCTTCTTCGGAGGTGTCGGAAGTCTGGGCATCGACACCGATCTCGGTGGAACCGGAGGAGGAGCACCCGGCACCGGGGCCTGCGGTCCTGACGGAAGAGCAGGTAGAGGAGGCAATGGAGGAGGGGTCGGAGCCCTCGGAGGAGGACCTCTAGGCAAAGGAGGAGGAGGAGGAGGTGTAATAGTCTTCTTAGGGGTATACACCTCTGAGTACGCCGTTCCCGGCGAGCCACCATCCTGTCCTGACTGAGGGGAGCCCCCCCACAGTCTTCGGCCTGTCCTTACGACCCCCTGACGTCGAAAACCGGTGTTCAGACGTCGAACGTGGTCCCCTCGATGTCGAGCGGCCCTTCGGCGTCAACCGTTTTACACGCCTCGGCGTCGACCGGCTTCTATGCCTCGACGTCGACCCCGACCAGATGGACGATCCTGGAAACCTCGACGACGGGCGCTGACGCCTCGACGGCGACCTCGACCGCCTCGACGACGACCTCTTCGATCACCTCGACGTCGACCTCGATCGCCTCGACGTCGACTTCTTCTGCGCCGGAGACCTCTTCCGCCTCGACGGCGACCTTGTCCGCTTCGACGGCGGCCTCGACGACGAGGATCCCCTTGACGACGACGATGTCCTCGCCCTCGACGGCGAACGGCGGTGTCGCCTCGACGGCGAGCGCCGACGCCGGGTCCTCCGATGCCGTCCACTCGACGCCGACGACGAAATCGACACCGGGTTCGACGGCGGCCTGTGTAAGTCCCTCGACGTCGACGGGCGACGTTTTCTCAACCCAGAGCCCTGGGGAGACCGGGAACTGGCCGTGGACCTTCCTCTCGACGTCGTGGTCAGAGCAACCGACCCAGACGGAGACCGTGGATGTTTGCTGGACTTCCTGCCACTGGGGAGCCCCCCAGAGGCCTCAGCATGGGCAGTAGAAGCCCCTCCAGACCCACCTTGAGCCTTCAGTCTTCTTTCTTCCAGGCCCTGAAGTCTAATCTTCCTCCTGTCCTTCAGGGTCCTGCCAGAGAAGCCTCTACAGATCACACACTCCTCTGGGATGTGGGAAGAGGGAAGGCAGAGGATACACACCTCATGGGGATCTGACTTGGCCTTCTTCCTGGAGCACTCCGGGCATTTGTCAAATAATGCAGGCATTATGGACAACAAAAGGGTGCAGAAAACCAAGAAGAAAGTCACCAAAGTACTTTAAAAGTACACAAAATCGAATTTAGTGAAAAAACACCAACAAAACCCTTGAAAAGGGAGAGCTCAATGCTCCAGGGTCCTGCTTGCAGGAGCCGGAAAAAAGAACTGGAAGTAAGTTGGACCTGCCATGCATTCTGGGATACTGGGAGATGGTTCTGGAAGATTCTCTTAAAGGCACAGTATCCTGTTTTGAGCCACATAATGGCAGCCTATGGGGCTTGTCTGTCCAGGTTCTTCTCTCTATCATTCCTGAGGGAGTTTGCTGTTAAAGCAAGGGAAATCTGTACAGGCTTTTGCTGTTTTGTGGATTTTGTGGTGGAATTTCTAGTTGAAGTACTGGACAGTGCAGCCTTTTTAGGCTGCATTATCTGTCTTTAAATTCTCTCTTAAGTGTCTATGCTTTTCTGCATTTTTTGACACTATAAGAGATTATTTTTGATTGCTCCGGGGTCCACGCACATGGGCGGGACTATTCACTAGATTATGACTATAACAGAAATACCCCTACTACAGAACTGGAGTTACAGGACAGAAACTACTCCTACCATTGTATATGATTGCCAGCGGGCTATGATCCGAGAGGACCTTGGGGAGTTTCCTAATACTGATCTTACTAATTTCTGTGGATGATATTAAGAAATAATCCAGCTTACTATACCTCTGGTGGGGACAAGACAAGTATGTATAGCCTGGAACTCTAGGCTCCTTTGCCCCCCAGACATCAATTAAACCATGCGACAAAATCATAGACCGGAGAGCCATAGATACCCTTGGTTTTCTGCTAGCATACGAACTTCCCACAGAAATCATCATCTTTGTGACGGAGTATCCGTCTCCCAAACTTTAAATCAGACCTGTTTCATTGTAGCGGGAACAGCTGCAGCATGAGGCACTGTTCATTGAACAGTGGAATAGGCTAGAAGTCGGGCAGTATACTGGGTAAAGAAGTGGGTTTACATCACCTATACACAGAGATCCCCTACTACAGAATGGGATTAGCTAGGAACTTCAGGGCTTGGACATTTAATCGGAAGCTTCTGACCGATGTACAGTTTGTTGAACATATGCAAAAATGGGCCCGCGAGTTCTTTGATGCCAATCGTTATAGTGCATCAAGGAACTGTGTGTGGGATTCATTTAAAGCAGTATTGAGGGGGGAGGTTATTAGTTACTCTGCTCAGGTCAGGAAAAAAGAACAAGCCATTAGGATTAAGCTTGTGACAGATCTAGGTAAGGCAGAAGAACAGCACTGTCGAGATCTAACCCAAGGAAGGGAAGGTAGAGAGAGTCAAACCAGTATCTGCCTAATTAAAGCGGAACTACAAAAATATCTTGCAGAGAAGGCGGCAGCGGAATATTGGACATATAAGAGGAGGGTGTATGAGACTGGGGAGCAGGCTGGCAAGGAATTAGCGTTAAGGATCAGGCAAGATTATACCAAGAACATAATAACAAGCATCCGCGGTAATGGACGTGAGGTGGTGGAACCCCAGGGCATCCTTTCGGTTTTCGCAAATTTCTATCAAATCCTGTATAAGGAGGAAATGGGTGGGACGCGTCCAATTGGCAGGTATCCGGATAATGGGCCTAAATTGGGACCAGCAGAAAGAGAAAAATTGGAGCAGGATATAACGGATGAGATCCGTGAGGCACTATCTGACCTGGCTGCCGGTAAGGCTGCTGGGCCAGATGGCATCCCTCTCGAGATGTATAAGTGTCTCTCGGTAGAGCTGGCTCCAATACTGTTGGATCTATTTAATGGCATTATAGGTACGGGTAAGATCCCGGAAACATGGAAAGACACTAACATCATAGTCTTCCATAAAAAAGGAAAGCCGAAGGAAAACCCTGGGTCCTATAGGCCCATATCTTTGATCAATTCGGACAATAAGCTGTATGCAAAGATTCTGGCCGCACGGTTGGGGAGGGTTATTGGTGGGCTCGTCTCCCCCTGGCAGCATGGGTTTATCCCCGGTCGAGGAACGGCGGACCATGTTAGAAGAGCAATCTCGCTGTTCGAGGCCTATGCTGCAGGGGGGAGAGGGGTCGCCATGATCCTCCTCGACGCGGAGAAAGCGTTCGATCGCGTCAGGTGGCTCTACCTATGGGACGTATTGATGGAGAGGGGGTTTGGCCCAAAAATTCGGGCGCCCGTAAAAGCCATTGTGAGAAGTTGGCCTGATAGGTGATGTTTCCAATTCTGGAACCACCTATTATCAGACCAAACAATCCCTTATGGTGTCTGGTTGTAAGTCAACCTTATTAGACAAGCTATCCTAGGGGTAGCATGGACTAAGCAGCCTAAAGGCTTAACTTAAGAGGTCGTGTTAAGCGAGCTGTTTTACCACATACAATCCTGTAATATCAAATGAAAGGACACCACACAAGTATATATTATAAAAATATATGTGTTTATTACTAAAAACAATCCCCAGTATTCTTTATGAATAAAGGGGCACAAGCGTTAAATCAAAAGCACTGTTTAAACATACAAGTTGCACAATTATGGATGAGGGCGGGTGGCCACTCAAACCATATACTAAACAAGTGGTATAAGAGATACCACTCGAGCAGTGGTTAGGCCTAGGGCCTAGGGAATCGCTGGGAGCAGTCAGGACAAGCAATGCTGAAGTCGGGAATGGCCCTCGGGATTCGGGAGATGTGCGGAAAGCGCACGCATGCACCAATGTTAACCAATGGTGCGTAAAAGTCATAAAGTTAAAGTTTAAGGACACTTCCGCTGGACCTAGAGGAACAAAACTTAACACACAGACCCTAGAGATGTGCACCAGTGTGGGAACACCGGCGGAGCAAAGTTACCTCACCCACAGGAAGTGGGTGCACAGGGTCGAAGTGGCGTCGGGTTTTGACACGCAGGCTCTTGGTGCTTGAAGCTGAAAGGGCTGCAGGCGGGTTGAAGATGAAGTGTCCATTGGAGTCCAAGGGTGGACTCAAGTCGAAGGGTACCTGAAAGCAGAGGGGACAGAGTCTGGGTCACTCAGCAGTGACCAGGGTGGAACCAGGACGGAACCAGGCAATGTCGGGCGCAATCAGGTGGTCGTCGAGGAGCTTCTCTTCGCTGTCACGTGGGCTCTGGGGCATCTGCGACGTCCAGGAGCAGGTCACGATCTGTCCCACGCAGGCTCTCACCGTCGGCGCTGTCGGCTTCAAGTTTGGAGCAAACAACACTTGGCAAGAGCAATCCACGCGGGATCGGAAGATTGCTTCTCACTCGGACCAGGAAGGTCAGAGTCGGGGCTCCTTTTCAGGGGAGCTGGTGTGGATCTGGAGCAACCAGATTCACGAGTCTTCTTTGTAGTTTCGTCGGCACAGGGACCACTAGCCGGCTGGCAAGTGACCGGGCCAACGCGTTGAGCCAAATGGAGCAGAAGGGCCCCACGCAGCACTCGTCGAGTGTGGAGGGCTGAACTTCGGCTCAGGAGTAGCTCAGGGTGGGGGCTTCTCAAACCCCGGTGCACAGCTTCGAGGGTCACTCGTGGGCTGCACGGTCAGCGTCTCATGGTCAATTCAAGATGGCGTGCCCCACGCTTCCGGTCGCCTCCACGGGTCTCAGCTCTGCAGGGACTGTGGATCGGGCTGTTGGAAGGCAGGAAAGCTTGATCTCGTCGATCTCAGTCGCTCGAGTTCCGGCGGGAACTGCAACTAAGTAGACGTCGAGGGCTGGATGGTGCCTGCTGCTGCAGGGTGGTCACTCCTTGACCACAAGGGAGATTCTTCGGGCTTCCACGTTGAGATGGAGGTCCAAGGGTCCAGAGTTTCGTTTCTAATGTTTCTTCCAGGAAATCTGATGTGCATTGGCACTGCTCCCACTCTTATTCGAATCTGGGGGGCGTGATTACCTGCTAGGTCCCCCCCTATGGGTGGGACCCAGGAAGGGGGTGGATACACCCCTTTCCTTTGATCCAGGCCGCCCTGGCACGAGGGCTGGAGTGCCCCAGAACCGGTTTGGCCGGATTATGCAAGGGGCAGCCTTGTGCGCCCCAGGCAGTGTCTGGTTTCTTTCAGACCTCCCTGCTACAATCCACTATCTCCTGTCTGGAGGGCGGTGACACCCTCCTGTGACAGGAAACCCTTTGTCCAGGACCCATTTGGCCGAGTTTCGGTCAGCTGCAGGGGTCCAGACATTTGTCTGTGGCAGAGGCATCCATTTTGTGGATCTAAGGTCTTTGGAGAAATTAACCGCATTAAAGTAAAGGAACATGTCTTACCCCTCTAGAGGGGTGGAATGCTATCCCCGTCGCCAGAACTGGCGAGGGGATAGTATTCCAAATCGTATGACACCTTACACGACATGTTTTGATAAAGCCAAACCAAAGTTGCTATTTAACTGCGAGGATTATAAGGCACTTAAGAGTATATGGTATGGCATTATCCTGAAACAGCTTAGGGAGTTGTTCCCGACAGCTGCAGACAGGCTCAGCTCATGCTAGAGCTCCATCTCACATAAAACCACGCACTCTGCCTCCAGGATTGATGAGGCTTTCTATAGGAGTGGCTCACAGGTTTACATGTGTCCAGATATAGGTTTAGATATAGGTATACTATATCTAAGCAAGGGGTGATTACACCACCTTACCCCAGCTGAGTGATCAGCCAGTTGTGTCAATTTAAGAACCAACCAGGGGTGGCAAAAGATATGCTGCAGCCCCTGGTAGGCCTTGGTGGCCCCTATGCCCTGGGCACCTATAGTGTATTATACAGGGGCTGACAAGGAGTCCATTTCCAATTGGTATGTGCCTATAGCACATGTGTCAGTAATTTAGTGAGAGAACAGCAGGCTGGGGGTCTGATCAGCAGGCCCACAGCCTCAGTAGTCGAAAACCAGTGAAGCAAAAAGCAAAAATTTGGGGTGACCATAGGATAGCAGACCCTACTCTCCTACACAACCCCCCCCCCCAAACGCAGGGACATTAAACTAACCTTGACCAGATAAGTCTTCATGTTCTAAGTGGAAGTACCGGGAGAGACCATCTGCATTACCATGGTCAGTCCCTGGGCGGTGCTCCACTGTAAAGTCCATCCCCTGTAGGGAAATGGACCACCTGAGCAGTTTGGGATTTTCACCCTTCATCTGATTAAGCCATAAGAGGGGCTTATGGTCTGTCTGCACCAGGAAGTGAGTTCCAAACAAGTAGGACCTCAACTTCTTTAATGCCCAAACCACAGCAAAGGCCTCCCTCTCAATGGCTGACCAACGTTTCTCTCTGGGAGTCAGCCTTCTGCTAATGAAAGCAATAGGCTGGTCTTGACCATCTTGATTAAGTTGTGAGAGCACAGCTCCCACCCCCAACTCAGAAGCATCTGTCTGTACAATGAACTGTTTGGAGTAGTCAGGACTCTTCAGGATAGGTGCAGAGCACATGGCCTTCTTCAGGTCATCAAATGCCTTCTGACAGCTAACTGTCCACTGAACCTTTTTTGGCATCTTCTTGGATGTCAAGTCATTTAATGGTGTCACTATAGACCCATAGTTCTTCACAAACTTCCTGTAATACCCAGTCAGGCCCAAGAAGGCTCTGACTTGTGTCTGGGTAACTGGAGGAGCCCAGTCCTGTATGGCCTGGATTTTGCTCTCCAGTGGCTGAACCTGGCCTCCACCTACCAGGTGGCCCAGGTATACAACCTTACTCTGCCCTATCTGGCACTTAGTGGCCTTGATAGTTAGGCCTGCCTTTTGCAGGGCCTCCAAAACTTTCTTCAGGTGGATCAGGTGATCCTCCCAGGTGGAGCTAAAGACAGCAATATCATCTAGATATGCTGCACAAAAGTCATCCAACCCAGTAAGGACTTGGTTCACCAACCTTTGGAAAGTGGCAGGTGCATTCTTCAAACCAAAGGGCATTACCACAAATTGATAATGTCCACTAGGGGTAGAGAATGCTGTTTTGGCTTTTGACTCCTCAGCTAATCTGATTTGCCAGTAGCCAGCTGTCAGATCAAATGTGCTCAGAAACTTGGCAGAAGCCAATCTGTCAATGAGCTCATCTGCTCTTGGAATGGGGTGAGCATCTGTCCTAGTGACAGCATTGAGACCCCTGTAGTCCACGCAAAATCTCATTTCTCTCTTTCCATCTTGGGTATGAGGTTTTGGCACAAGGACTACTGGGCTGGCCCATGGGCTCTCTGATGGCTCAATCACTCCAAGCTCTAACATCTTTTGCACCTCAGCCTTGATGCAATCCCTGACATGGTCAGGTTGCCTGTAGATCTTATTCTTCACAGGCAGACTGTCACCAGTGTCCACTACATGGGTACACCAGTCAGTCTGGCTGGGTGTGAGTGAAAACAAATGCCTGTGGGCCTGCAAAACTTGTCTGCAGTCCATCTGTTGCTGGTCAGTGAGGCTGCCTGCCAAGGCTACTCCATCAACTGAACCATCATCAGGGTTCTGAGAAAGCAGGTCTGGGAGAGGGTCACTCTCTTCCTCCTGATCCCCATCTGTGGCCATGAGCAAGCTCATGTCCTCCCTGTCCACAAATGCTTTCAAACGATTCACATGGATTACCCTGTGAGGGCTCCTGGGTGTTCCAAAGTCCACCAAGTAGGTGACTTCTCCCTTCTTTTCAATGACAGGATAGGGTCCACTCCATTTGTCCTGGAGTGCTGCTGGAGCCACTGGCTCCAGTACCCACACCTTCTGTCCTGGTTGGAATTCTACCAGTACAGCCTTTTGGTCATGCCAAGCTTTCTGTAGTTCTTGGCTGGCCTCCAGGTTTTTGGATGCTCTTTCCATGTATTCAGCCATCCTGGAGCGGAGACCAAGTACATAGTCCACTATGTCTAGTTTGGGCTTTTTGAGAGGTAACTCCCATCCTTCCTTCACCAAACACAATGGACCTCTCACAGGGTGGCCAAACAAAAGTTCAAAAGGGCTGTAGCCAACCCCCTTCTGTGGGACCTCTCTGTAAGCAAAGAGCAGGCAGGGTAAAAGAATGTCCCATTTCCGCCTGAGCTTCTCTGGTAATCCTTTTATCATGCCTTTAAGGGTCTTGTTAAATCTCTCCACAAGCCCATTGCACTGTGGATGGTAGGGGGTGGTAAACTTGTAGTTTACTCCACACTCCTTCCACATTGCTTTCAGATAGCTGGACATAAAATTGGTGCCCCTATCTGATAACACCTCCTTTGGGAAGCCCACTCTTGAGAAAACTGCAATGAGGGCTTTTGCCACCACAGGTGCTGTGGTGGTCCTCAGGGGAATAGCCTCTGGATACCTGGTGGCATGATCCACTACCACCAGTATAAATCTGTTCCCAGATGCTGTTTGGGGGTCCATTGGACCCACAATATCAATTCCAACTCTTTCAAAGGGAACCCCCACCACAGGTAGTGGTATTAGGGGGGCCTTTGTTGTGCCACCTGACTTACCACTGGCTTGGCAAGTGACACAGGAGCGACAAAACTCCTTGACATCCTCTGACATGTGAGGCCAGTGAAAGTGTGAAACAAGCCTGTCCCACGTCTTGTTCTGGCCTAAGTGTCCTGCAAGGGGAATATCATGGGCCAAGGTAAGAAGAAACCCCCTAAACTGCAGAGGTATGACCAACCTCCTGGTCATGCCAGGCTTGGGGTCTCTAGCCTCTGAGTAAAGGAGTCCATCATCCCAATACACAGTATGGGTACCTTGGGCATCCCCAGCAGCCTCAGCAGCAGCCTGCTGTCTGAGGGGTTCAAGGGAAGGGCAATCTAATTGAGCCTGCCTCAGGTCTGCCCTAGAGGGTCCCCCTGTCCCCAGAAACTCAACCTGGTCAGGTTCAAGTTCCTCAGAGACAGTCTCCTCTTGGACTGCAGAATCAGTTTCCTCTGAAACTTGATCCTCAACCTGGGGCAAGGTGGAAGGCTCAGCCTTTCCTCTCTTGCTCCTTCTCTTGGGTTGTGGTTGGTCTATTGTTCCAAGATCCACCACTGGTTCAGGAAGGCACTTCTTAGCCTGAGCCCTTGTCATGGCAAGGACATGCTCTGAAATCCCTAGCATTTCTGCATGAGTCCTGTACTCCACTTCTGACCATGCTGAGCTTTCAAGATCATTGCCTAACAGACAGTCTACTGGTAGGTCTGCACTCACCACAACTTTCTTTAGGCCATCAACCCCTCCCCAGGAGAAGTTCACAACTGCCACACTATGGGAAGTAGTGGAGTTGCTTGCATTGGTCACTAGGTAGCTCTCACCTAGTACAATCTGTCCAGGGTCCACAAAGTCAGGTGTCACCATTGTGACACTGGCACATGTGTCCCTGTAGGCTTGAGCCAGCTTCTCATTAATTAAGGGAGTCTGCCTGTATTTGCCCAGGTTACTGGGGCTTACTGCAGTGGGCAATTCAATGTCCACATCATACAGGAGAACTGCCTGTGTAGGGATTCTGACTAGGCCAGATCCTACTTCAATACCCAGGGTCAACCCAGCTACACCCTTGGACTGTGTTCCACCACTGCTTACTGTACTTGGGGTTGCAGTTGCTTTAGGAGCTGGAGTGGTGGGGACTGGATTTGCCTTGGTGCACTCACTGCCCCAGTGTGAAACTGATTTGCAGGTATTACACCAAGGTGTCTTTGGACCTTTGTTCTTCTTCTTCTTGTTTCCATTTTGGGAACCACCCTCCTTACTATTAGTTTGGGGGCCTGAAGACTTCTGGTCTTTTTCTTTATCTTTCTGATTACCACCCTTCTGGTCTGTTTTCTTCTGGTCACCACCTTGGTTCTGGGGTTTCTGCTTAATCCTTGTTCTGACCCATTTGTCTGCCTTCTTTCCCAATTCTTGGGGAGAGGTCAGATCAGAGTCAATAAGGTATTGATGCAACAGCTGGTTTGTACAGTTATTAAGGATCTGTTCTCTCATCATAAGATTGTACAATCCTGTATAGTCTGAAACTTTACTTCCCTGCAACCAACCCTCCAAAGCCTTAGTGGCACACTCAACGAAATCAGTCCAGTCTTGAGTCTGTGCTTTTTGGGTGTCTCTGAACAACAACCTGTATTGCTCAGTGGTTAGGCCAAACCCTTCAATAAGAGCACTCTTCAAGACAGTGTAGTTTTTGGCATCCTCAGGTCTAACTGTGAGGAGCCTGTCCCTCCCTTTCTCAGAAAAGGAGTACCATAAAATTGCAGCCCACTGATCCTCAGGAACCTGCTGTACCATGCAGGCTCTCTGAAGAGCAGTCATCCATTTGTGGATGTCATCCCCTTCTTTAAAGGGGGGCACACTTTTTGTCAGGTTTCTATTGTCATAGCCCCTGTCTTTTTCTCTTGGAAATTTGCTGCCACCAGTGGCATCTAAGCCACTTAATTTCTGCTCTCTTGCCAAGGCAAGTCTAGCTTGAGCCAAGGCTACCTCCTCCCTCTCTATCTGGAGTTTGACAGCCCTCATTCTGGCCCTATGCTCTAGCTTTTGAGAAGCAGTCATGCCTCTCTGTGATTCTCTGGAGGCACTAGAAATATGAGAGTCCCCTGAGGGAGATCTCACTCTTCTGTTGCCTGGGAGAATAACATGGTGGGATCTGGGGAGGTGCTGGCCCTCTCCATTCCCCAGTAGGTCTAAGTTGGCCTGGCTAAGCCTGGCAACTGGGACCTGGCTACCCCTCTGATCCTGATCTTCTAAGTCCTCAACTTCTGAGTCCTCCTCCTCCTCTTCTTCTTCCTCATCTTCCTCCTGAGGGGGGTCAGTTATAGGGGGGTTCCCTCCATTTCCTGTTTCTAGGGAAGCTTCCTTTGCCCTTTCTAAGTCATCCTGCTCTAGGATGGCTACCAGGATTTGGCAGGTGGGGCTTCTGCCCCTTTTTAACCCTCTTGATTTGCACAAGGCAACCAAGTCCTTTCGGGTTAGTTTGTCATAGCTGAAAGTTGCCTGGGTAAGGTCAACTGTCACAGGAGTAGACCCTGAGGCTTTTCCTGTGTCAGACATGACTGCTAGTGAGGTGTAAGTGGTGCACTTACCTACACTAAGTGTTTTCCTACTGTACCTTGCTAGTGAGTTGTAGTCAGGGTGTGCTAATCCCTTTAATCTACAACTACTAAGTTCAGTAGAACTTAATATGCTAAGCTTTTGATTTATATGTACCTAGAGGTACTTGATGTGATCTTTCAATTTGATACAAAGATTGCAATGGTAAAACAACAGCAAGCTCAAATCCGCACCGCTGCTCACCAATGTGAGAAGTTGGCCTGATAGGTGATGTTTCCAATTCTGGAACCACCTATTATCAGACCAAACAATCCCTTATGGTGTCTGGTTGTAAGTCAACCTTATTAGACAAGCTATCCTAGGGGTAGCATGGACTAAGCAGCCTAAAGGCTTAACTTAAGAGGTCGTGTTAAGCGAGCTGTTTTACCACATACAATCCTGTAATATCAAATGAAAGGACACCACACAAGTATATATTATAAAAATATATGTGTTTATTACTAAAAACAATCCCCAGTATTCTTTATGAATAAAGGGGCACAAGCGTTAAATCAAAAGCACTGTTTAAACATACAAGTTGCACAATTATGGATGAGGGCGGGTGGCCACTCAAACCATATACTAAACAAGTGGTATAAGAGATGCCACTCGAGCAGTGGTTAGGCCTAGGGCCTAGGGAATCGCTGGGAGCAGTCAGGACAAGCAATGCTGAAGTCGGGAATGGCCCTCGGGATTCGGGAGATGTGCGGAAAGCGCACGCATGCACCAATGTTAACCAATGGTGCGTAAAAGTCATAAAGTTAAAGTTTAAGGACACTTCCGCTGGACCTAGAGGAACAAAACTTAACACACAGACCCTAGAGATGTGCACCAGTGTGGGAACACCGGCGGAGCAAAGTTACCTCACCCACAGGAAGTGGGTGCACAGGGTCGAAGTGGCGTCGGGTTTTGACACGCAGGCTCTTGGTGCTTGAAGCTGAAAGGGCTGCAGGCGGGTTGAAGATGAAGTGTCCGGTGGAGTCCAAGGGTGGACTCAAGTCGAAGGGTACCTGAAAGCAGAGGGGACAGAGTCTGGGTCACTCAGCAGTGACCAGGGTGGAACCAGGACAGAACAAGGCAATGTCGGGCGCAATCAGGTGGTCGTCGAGGAGCTTCTCTTCGCTGTCACGTGGGCTCTGGAGCATCTGCGACGTCCAGGAGCAGGTCACGATCTGTCCCACGCAGGCTCTCACCGTCGGCGCTGTCGGCTTCAAGTTTGGAGCAAACAACACTTGGCAAGAGCAATCCACGCGGGATCGGAAGATTGCTTCTCACTCGGACCAGGAAGGTCAGAGTCGGGGCTCCTTTTCAGGGGAGCTGGTGTGGATCTGGAGCAACCAGATTCACGAGTCTTCTTTGTAGTTTCGTCGGCACAGGGACCACTAGCCGGCTGGCAAGTGACCGGGCCAACGCGTTGAGCCAAATGGAGCAGAAGGGCCCCACGCAGCACTCGTCGAGTGTGGAGGGCTGAACTTCGGCTCAGGAGTAGCTCAGGGTGGGGGCTTCTCAAACCCCGGTGCACAGCTTCGAGGGTCACTCGTGGGCTGCACGGTCAGCGTCTCGTGGTCAATTCAAGATGGCGTGCCCCACGCTTCCGGTCGCCTCCACGGGTCTCAGCTCTGCAGGGACTGTGGATCGGGCTGTTGGAAGGCAGGCAAGCTTGATCTCGTCGATCTCAGTCGCTCGAGTTCCGGCGGGAACTGCAACTAAGTAGACGTCGAGGGCTGGATGGTGCCTGCTGCTGCAGGGTGGTCACTCCTTGACCACAAGGGAGATTCTTCGGGCTTCCACGTTGAGATGGAGGTCCAAGGGTCCAGAGTTTCGTTTCTAATGTTTCTTCCAGGAAATCTGATGTGCATTGGCACTGCTCCCACTCTTATTCGAATCTGGGGGGCGTGATTACCTGCTAGGTCCCCCCCTATGGGTGGGACCCAGGAAGGGGGTGGATACACCCCTTTCCTTTGATCCAGGCCGCCCTGGCACGAGGGCTGGAGTGCCCCAGAACCGGTTTGGCCGGATTATGCAAGGGGCAGCCTTGTGCGCCCCAGGCAGTGTCTGGTTTCTTTCAGACCTCCCTGCTACAATCCACTATCTCCTGTCTGGAGGGCGGTGACACCCTCCTGTGACAGGAAACCCTTTGTCCAGGACCCATTTGGCCGAGTTTCGGTCAGCTGCAGGGGTCCAGACATTTGTCTGTGGCAGAGGCATCCATTTTGTGGATCTAAGGTCTTTGGAGAAATTAACCGCATTAAAGTAAAGGAACATGTCTTACCCCTCTAGAGGGGTGGAATGCTATCCCCGTCGCCAGAACTGGCGAGGGGATAGTATTCCAAATCGTATGACACCTTACACGACATGTTTTGATAAAGCCAAACCAAAGTTGCTATTTAACCGCGAGGATTATAAGGCACTTAAGAGTATATGGTATGGCATTATCCTGAAACAGCTTAGGGAGTTGTTCCCGACAGCTGCAGACAGGCTCAGCTCATGCTAGAGCTCCATCTCACATAAAACCACGCACTCTGCCTCCAGGATTGATGAGGCTTTCTATAGGAGTGGCTCACAGGTTTACATGTGTCCAGATATAGGTTTAGATATAGGTATACTATATCTAAGCAAGGGGTGATTACACCACCTTACCCCAGCTGAGTGATCAGCCAGTTGTGTCAATTTAAGAACCAACCAGGGGTGGCAAAAGATATGCTGCAGCCCCTGGTAGGCCTTGGTGGCCCCTATGCCCTGGGCACCTATAGTGCATTATACAGGGGCTGACAAGGAGTCCATTTCCAATTGGTATGTGCCTATAGCACATGTGTCAGTAATTTAGTGAGAGAACAGCAGGCTGGGGGTCTGATCAGCAGGCCCACAGCCTCAGTAGTCGAAAACCAGTGAAGCAAAAAGCAAAAATTTGGGGTGACCATAGGATAGCAGACCCTACTCTCCTACAGCCATGTATTGCGACCAATGGCCAGAATTCAGCTGATGGGCCAAAGTTCGGACAGGATCAGGATAAGCAGGGGCACCCGTCAGGGTTGCCCCTGCTCACCCATCCTGTTTGCTCTGTATATCGACCCGCTGGTTAGGCAAATTCTCGGGAATGGGGGAATACAGCCAGCAGTAACTAATGGATTTGCAAGTACAATATTGGTGTACGCCGATGATCTGGCAGTGATTACACCAGAGCCAGCTGAGGCCATGCGGATACTGGTAGAGGTCACTAGGGAGTTTGGTATGCATTCGGGGTATTGCCTGAATGAGTAAAAAACCCAGGTGATCTGTTCAAAGGAGATTGTTAAAATCGATCAAAGATATGTTGATTCTGCTACTTATCTTGGGGTAGTAATTAATGCTGAAACAGGTTCTATTATTCAGGATAATTATTCCCCGCTCCTTAAAAAAATCGAATGAGATTTAAAACGGATGGACTCATTGCATCTATCACTTATAGGGAGAACCAACGTGTTAAAGATGACCAGGCTGCCTAAACTCCTTTATCTGTTTAGATGTATACCCTATTTAATTGAGGAAGGGATGTTAAACAAACATGATGATGTCTTGAGTTACTGATTGGAGAACAAACCAGATTTGTTAGCAAGCAGAGAGTTGACTCAGTTTACATTTTCTTGACAAGAAGGAAAGAATAACAGAAAAGATGGGCTACCCCGAAAAAGAGTAAATATCTTACTTTTATATGCTCCATTCAAATATATGTGATGCCTTAAGTGGCAACCTACATAAAAATATATGATTAAATACAATTAAACAAGCACTGGAAAGGTACAACAGGTCTGGTGTTGGCTGACAGCCTATTGGCTTTCACAACGATTATTTAGTTTTATTGTGATTTTTGCAAAACATTATTGTTGGGGAAGCTGCTCGGTCCTGGTCAATTAAAAAATAAAGCCATATATAAATTATTTTAGGAATTTATGAATAACTTGTAATTGCATATAAGATATTTCTTTGGCCAAGACCTTTTGATTTTACTAAAATTATATACATAATATATCGATTTGTTGGGGCTTTCAGTCAGTCCTTTCACCCACTGGAGAGCTTTTGTGTCATTCATGTTTTTTATCCGCCCACTCCAGCTTACAGCATAGGGCAATGGCAGGGGCATAGCTTGCTCAGTAAGATTGGCAGGTGTGAGCTTTACATTTACTACAATCATCCTGGCAAATCTTGTTAACATAATTATCTGAGAAGCAGGACAATAGGGAGAGTGGAAACGAGCGCAGTGTGGATTGTTAGGGATACTTAAAACACAATATTTTGTAAAATAACCAACATTTTGAAGAACTTCAAAATGGGGGTGGAAATAGAGAGTGTTTATGTGGTGTGTGTTTGTGTCAAACCCCTAGGTGAAATCTGACAGACATCTCACCATAACTAACTGAAAGCACCTCTTTCCAACTATTTATTACGTTGCACATTAGGGGGTGGAGGGGGAGGGCTAACACTCCAAACACCCCCTAAAAGTTAAGCCCCTGGGCAGGTCAGCCCACTTCAGCTATCGGCTAACTTTAGTGAGTGATGGCACAACACTTCCACATCCAACGAAGTTGCTATCAGTGCTAGGATCTACTGACAATGTGTCCTTTTTTGAGACCAAAGAAATATTTTAGCATTTAGCCATTTTTTTAGATTGATGAGGGTCAGGCAACTTTTCCAACAATAAAGTTTTGAAAAAACCATGAAAAAACAAGCATTCACAAAGCTTTAAGGCTGGCAGACAAAGCCAGAGCTATTGGCTTTGATGTTCTTATTAAAGAATGTCTTCAAACAAGCCAATGTTTAGTGCATCCTGAATGTGTCAATGAAAGGAAGCGGAGTTCAAATTGCATGTGTGGGCTTGCTAAAGTTTAGTTAGAGGGCTACGTTTCCACTTTTTATAAGCCTGCAAAATTGTGATTAAAACATTCTTGAAAAACAGTCGCGAATATAACTTTGCCAGATCACGAAGTTTATTGGTGCATTTTCTCTAAGGGCTCAACAAACCCTCTCTTGACTGATGATTAGCAGCCGGTTTATGTGTAATCATCACACAGACATATCTATGAGTTAGTGGCTGGAGAACAAACCGGATTTGTTAGCAAGCAGAGAGCTGACTCGGTAGATTGAGCCAGTTTGGCCCCAAGTCTTCTCACATGGCTAGAGGGTGAATGATACAAATCATCTAAACGAGACACTAGGTAATGGCTTAGCCGTGCCACTCAAAGATATAGTCTTCTTACGGCTGCTTCTGTCCTGTACCTCCAACTAACGGGGCTTCTGCTGATTAAATGTGGAAGCTCCAGCTTTTACATTTTTTTGTTTCAGGTGTTGGATTGACTACCCCCTCCCTGATCTGATAGTTAGTTACATGAGCCTTTTCCCACCCTAATAACTCATGCAGCCCTTAGAACATGTTCGTGTTTTGTTGACAAGCGAATTCAAAGTCTGGGCTGAGAACCATAGGAGGATGTTCACCTTCTATCCCTAAGGAAAGTCTTGAACAAAGAGTGATTGGCCCTACTCATTCTTCTACCCGTACCCTTCATTTGGTACGGACAACAAATCATATTTGAGCTCCCCACTGGTACAGTTCCTGCTAATTTGGGCTCCTCAATTGGTTTAACCTTTTCCTTTCTTTTAAACATTGGATAATGCTCTACGTAGCAGCCGTACATCCTGTGAAGTTCAGTGGCACAAGTGGGGGGCAAGCTGAACGCTTTTCTGCTCCCAGCTTGAGGACTCGTGGCCAGAGATATTCCATTCATGGCTGGCAACTATCTATAAAAGGGAATTCCAGTGAACATACTTGTTAAATACAAGCACTTGATAGTCACCAAATGGTTTTGCCATAATTAACCAAATTTCAACTGCATTGACACTGACTATACCATGCCTGTGGTTGATGCCAATAGATTACTGCTCTCTTCGTATCTCTTTGGCTGCGGCTAAGCAAAAAGAGGTTTCCTCTGATCTCTGCAGCCTCTCCTTCACTGTTAAGAATGACGTCACTCAGACTGACACATGGATGGATAAGCCTCTCACTGTCTTTAGCAGGTAAAAGACTTATAATCAAAATACCAATTTTGTCAAAATTGTTGCATTTATTAGTACCCACACCTATTCTACATCCACAATCATTTTTTGCCACTGTCTCAGTTGCCCTGTCTAGACTGATGTGGGCAGGCAAACAGACTGTGTTCGATGGGAAATTAAGACCTTGCCTTGTGCGAAGGGTGAACACTTTGGAATAGTGTTCTTTGGAAGCCAAAGCACACTTTGTAATGTATGGTATGTATGAACCTTATGCCTCACATCACTGCTGAAAAGAATTTGCTGGACATGGGTATCTTACAGAGTGCAATCATGGTGGATACAGAGCTTTCCAGGCCTACCTAGATTTTATTCTTCTCATCCTTTTGCCTGTTTTGGATCAGAATCATAATAAATATTCTACATCAGTTGTGACATGTCCACACGATTTTGGTGACTGAAGCATAAAAGTCAGAATACTGTAGTGCACTTTACCCATCTTTGGAGGACGAACTGAATATGGCAATCAGGTCACTTGTGGGTGTCTGCAAGTTTGATTCCCTCTCATCATTTGCAATGGTTGTTGACTCAGTATTATGTATGGTCAAAATACATATGTTAGTTCTTTAAGGCATTTCACAGGCAACACCACTGTTTGTACGACAGAAAAAGCCCAGGATGAATTTCTAGTGTTCCTCATTCTTCGGATCGCTTGCTAATTTTCTGGTCTCTACGAACAGTAGAAACAGACCGGAGGCAGATTGTTTTATGTCTTAGTTTATCAAATTGAGGAACTCCCCAACTCTGCCCATATGCCACCAGTCTTCATTTATTCCTTTGAAGCACACATCTAAAAGCTGTACTATCTGTGAGGCGAGCTGTTCCCATGTGGTGAGAGGGTAGTTGGAGTTGGCATCAGTGAGAATAAGGAGGCTGTAGAGTTTGGTGGATTGAGGTTCGAAGTTTTTGAATATAGTGGATATCTTGTTGTGGAAGTAGTCCACCAGTGTGACAGAGTTCCTGGTAAGAGGGGATCCAGTTTTTGGTGGCTGATGGGCTGGAGAACTCTCGGACCGTGTTGAAGAGTTCTTTGCTGTGGTTGGAGCGGACTTCGATGCGGGCAGCCAGGGCACACTTTTACATATCTTTCAGGCGTTGGTGGTATTTGTTGAGGGCTGCCTTGAAGGTGGCTTGGTCTGTGGGCCATCTCCTTTCTAGATGCTTGCAGTTGCATGGCTCCGAGTTCTGGTGTATACCAGCTGGTTTGTTTGGTGGATCTCCTGTGTTTGGAGGGCTTGATTGGGTTGACTGTCAGCATACTTAGTAATCCAGGTGAGGAGTTCTTGACAGCCTGTTCAAGGTTGGTTGAAGAGTCAGGATGGGTGGTGTTGAGGACATCCGTCCACTGATCCACTGTCACTTTGTTCCAACTGCGGTGGGAGGAGCTGAGAGGCTTGTCGGTGGTGCCTGGGGATGCTGTTATGGTGAAGTGGATGATGGTGTGGTCAGTCCAGGTGAGTCTGGTGACATGACTGAACTTGACTCTCTCACTGACCGTGAAAATAGTGTGAAGTGTGTGCCCTGCACTGTGTGTAGGGTTGGTGATCAGTTGGGTGAGGCTGATGTTGCTCATGCTTTCCCGGAGGCTGGCTGTGTTTGTGTCGTTGGGGTTGTCGAGGTGGAAATTGAGGTCACTGAGAAAGTTGTAGTGCTTGGAGTCAATGGCGAGTGGGTTGATGAAGCCAGGGATGGCGTTGCAGAAGGCGGGCCTAGTCCAAGGGGGGGTTCTGTAGGCAAGGGTGCCTACGATTGCTGTTCTGCCAACGTTTTGGAGTTGAAAATAAGGTGTTCCATTTTTGGTGTGGTGTCCTCTTTGGTGGTGGTGCAGCGGATGGGTTCTTTGTGGATGATGGAAATACCCCCTCTGTTTTTGTTGGTGCGGTCCCGGTGTATCTTCTTGTAGCCATCGGGCGTCTCAGTGGCGATGTTGGGGGAGGAAGCAGGGTTGACCCAGGTCTCAGTGATGAAGATAATGCTGGGGTTGAGAGAGGTAATGGTTTTCCAGATTTCGGTGACCTACTTGCAGAGTGATCAGGTGTTGAGCAGGAGGCAATGAAGTCGTTCTGGGGTGGTCATGGAAGGTGAGGTGGGTGTGGTCTAGGTTTCCCTGTGGGCAGGTGGTGCAGAGTTGCAGGAGAAGAGATAGTGACGACAGGTAAAGGTCCTAGAGTTGATCAAAGAGAGGTGAAGATGCCGCTGTTGTTGCGGCGTTTAGGGAGCAAGACACGTAGATCAGCAGCGGAGTATCTGTGAGTGGTGGGAGGACCAGGGTTTCTGTCACTGGGTGCAGTCCAGGTGCGGACGGGTGCAGATGGACTAGCTTTTGGCATGGCAGCAGCACGTCCACCGAATGTGGCCGTGCTGCTGCATCTAATAACTAGGTCCTGAGAGGGTGGAGGAGTACTGGGTGGAGGGAAGCGGCAAATGGGTGGGAAAAGGAGCGAGGCGAGCCAGCTCCAAAACTGAAAAACAGCGCAGTACAGCAAAATTAACAACAGTGAGTGAGTTCGTATAAATAAGACTAATTACAGATTAACAGCTGGAAAATAAAATTGACATCAGTGAATGGACTGAAATAAACAATGTAATTAGTGGCTGACACGGTTAACAGAATGCAGTGAAAACACAAAGCAAACACAATTCAACAGTAAAAGGACTGAAACTAAACAATACAGTACAGGAACAAAGCAATGCTACCAGGCGGGGCAGCAAGGGGACAACGAGCAGCAGAGTCAGGGAGACCTGCTGAGTGAAGGCAGCGAGAGGGGAGAGGATCAGGGACATGGTCTATCTGGATACTCTATTTAACCACAGATTCCTTACCTTTTGAATATCCCCAGATGCCACACCAGATCCACAGAACTTCAACAGCAGTGCGCGTATACACTGGAAGGTGGCAAGAAGTGATGGAGTAGTGCCACATACAAGTACAACCCTTGCACGCTGAAATCAGCTTCTCTTTCCTATTTCACACCCTTAGAAAAGCCATGTGGAACAACTGCTGGCAAAATGGTGGCGATCTCTAATTTGGGACCTTTTTAGATATTAAAGAGGCCTCTCCCACAAAACAGAGGAGGGAGGGCAGTGAGGAATATGTTGTTGCATAGTGTCCACCAGAAAGTGCGTCACTAAAGGTAAGCATCTTGATCTTCTGATGGATACTTCTAATCACAGATTCCTCACCTCTTGAATAGACACCAACGCACAAACTCCCAAAAATACATGGCATGTGGAGTAGACTCAGCTCAAAATGTTTTGCAGAACCGAGCAGGTGAAGTGCCCATTCTGCTGACCATGGCTGTCAAGGCAGTAAAGCTTCATAAACATATGTACCGATGCCCACATCGCAGCCTGGCAGAGGTCAAGAACTGGCACGTCTTGTGTCAATGCCTTTGTAGGGGCTTTGGTCATGGTGGAACGGGGTTTCACATCTTCAAAGGGTTGCTTTTTGGCCAGTGAATAGCAAATCTTGATGCAGATGACTATCCACTTCCCAGGGCCATCTTAACTTTCTATGCACCTGAAAAGTCAATGAAGAGCTGAAAGAGCTTATCCAATGTTCTTTCACAAAATCAATATAAAATCTTCCTCTTTTGAAGGGCGAGATGGAGCAAAGAATGCTGGTAAAGTGATCGACTGACTAATAGGCTTGAAGGGAATGCACCTCAAGGATGTTAAAACCAGGTTGAAGTCCCATTGAGGAATCACAGATAGCTTGCAAAGAAACATATTTGTCAAACTTTTGATAAAATGCATCTCAACTGATGATCTGAACAAGGACAGTTGGGCCGCTAAACACAAAAAAGCCTAGAGCACTGAAAAGTAACCTTTCACTGAACTGAAAGGCCTTGTTTGGCCAATGAAAAAACAAATAAAAACATCCTTCCCTATCTGCTGGGACTTGGGCTGCCCGCAAGTTACCCGCGCGCTCACAGACCCTGGCGGCACTCCTTCCTTTTCCCCCGTGGAACCCAGACGGAGACAGGGGCGCAAATTACACCGGCGTAGAATGTGGAAGCCGGGTCACAAGCACTACCGGCAGTGGCAGAAATTAAATCATGTTTGTTATAGCTAAAGTTGCAGCGTATGAGCGCTGTGGGCAACACCATAAACCAGACGCCATAATACTTTGCCATCTTTGCCGGCGTGGGATGCAGAGGCCAGGTCACAAGCACTACCGGTGGCGGCAGCATATTAGTCATGCTGGCATAGCAAAAGGCGCAGCGTGTGAGCGCTGTAGACGAGAGGGAAGGAGACCCTGAGGCGCCCTGCCTGACTCCAAAAAGGCGGCCGTCCCTCCCATTTTCAGGTATGGCGCGGGGGCACCCCAGAGGCACCCTGAGGGGGGAAAGCAGTAATAGCAGGGCCCCAGGAAGGGTCTTAGCAATCCTTCAAAAGGACCTGAATGTGGGGACCCACAGGGGTTTTCACTCCTTGCCTGACCTTAAGATGGCCGCTAGGGGAGACTTTTCACCACGAGGCGCTCTGAACCTGGAGTCTGTCCCTTCCTCACCTCTCCTCTCACCATTTTTGTCCCAGTGGCCAGCTGGCGAACATTGCGGAAGGCTCTCCCCAGTAACACCAGGACAGATGTCTCTCCTGACCTTACTTTCCTCCTCCCCCTCCTCCCTACCCCTTACCCCTCTCGAGTCTTGACTTTGGATCACCTTCTGTTCCTCTCTCTATTCTGGTGGAACCCGAAATGCATACATGGCCGATTCCTAGTGGAGCTGCACCGACAGCTATAGGGGGAGATTGGCTCTGGCACACCGCCATGGCCGCCACCTTCCCCGCCGCTGCTTTTGCTCTTTAATTTTTTTTCCGTTGAGACCTAGCTATTTGGCTGCTGCCTGGTGGAGCTACCCGATAGCTAAAGAGGTGATGGACTGTGGACTTCCCCCTTGGTCATCACCTACCCAGCCGGACTTTGGGAAGACCCTCCTTCGTCTCTCCATTCTATCTAACTCCTACCCCTTTACCCCACCACCTTACCCTTCTAAACTCCATTTATTTCGTCTTCTACACTCTTGAAATGTTTTTCTAGTAACTGATATAACGTGTAACTGAAGTAATTTTATAATTTATGTGGAACCTTAAGTACAGCGCTCTGATACCTCCAGGTCTAGCCAGCACTATATAAAACATTTTAAATAAAATAAAAATAAAAAATTTCCGAAGATTGGGCCTGTAAGGAAGCTTTAGTCAGGGCACCACACCAAGCACTAAATTCAATACAGAGCCCTAGGCAGACAGATTCAGCAGAAAGGCGTGAGACAGAACGGATAACATCCATCACCTCAGTAAGCACATAAAAGGCATTTAACAGCCACCATTCTCTTCGCATGGAGATGTAGGTGGTGGAGATTCGGGTGCAGGACCCTTCCATGTTGCTGGTAGCAGTAGCGGAGGGCAAACATTCAGGCTCGGAAGCTCGGGTTAAAATACACTTTAGGGCAACTTAGATGACATAACCCCGTTCCTTCCCGATCATCTTCTTCAGTACCCAAGACAGATAGCAGTGGAAATGCGTAGAGGAGCTCCTCATTCCACCCCAACTGAAATACATTTCCCAACAAGTGCCATTCAGGAAACACCCGCATGAAAAACCGCTGATATTGGGCATTTGCGCAGAAGGCAAATTGATCTAGCCAGAACTCTCCTCAGTGACCAAAGAAACCGTGCGCAACGTCCAGGAGGAGGTGCTGCTTGTGGGCCGCCCGATGATACCGTCTCAGATTCGTACTCTCTGGCATGCAAAGACTCATCTAGGTGAATAATGACAGGAAAAATGTTCTGTGGTTTCAACAACATCCAGAGGTGTAGAGCTCCCTGGCCCAGGGCTCAGGACCCCACCATGTCCTGCTTGTTGCAGTACCCCACAGAGGTTATGGAGTCCTGTAACAGCCTCCACTTGATTGACGGCAGGAAGGCTAAGTTCATCGCCCACAGCTCCATCATTCCAGGAAGTGCATATGAAGTTGGCTTTCTAGTGGAATCTAGAGGGCTCTTATCTACACTTTCCCTAGGTGGCTTCCCCAACTCAGCAGCGATGCATCTTTCACCAACGGGTGCTCTGGGTGGAGGGTGGTCAGCTGCTAGTCAGGTTGGCGTCCATCTGTAACCACTTGCTCAGCAGACCAAGACGCCTCGGAGTCAACCTCACTATCATCCAGGACTAATCCAAAACTTCGGATCATATCCTGGACTCGCTGTGGTGATGATGATGGGGGGGGGGGGGGGGGGGGGAAGAGGCCTTGAACGTCATTATATCCAGTACTGCCCCAGTGAATGAAATCCTCTGCGAGAGGTGCAGGGGTGACTTAGGCTCGCTGACAGAGAACCCTAATGTTGTTGAGGTTGGCCCTCATATTGTGGTGGTCCATGATGGAGTTCGGTGAGCCCACCTTCAGCAGCCAGTTGTCGGTACGGACCACATGTACTCCTGACCTCCTACAATGGGCAGCGACCACAGCCATTACTTTCGTGAAAACCCGAGATACGGCTGAAGCTCTTGGCTCACCTTGATTAACAGGTAATGCCTGTGAGACTGCAGGTTAGATAAGTGAAAATACATTCTCTAAAAACTCAAGAACTCCATCCTGTTTCCTGGGTCCAGAGCAGATAGAATATGAGCCAGTGTAAGCATCTTGAATTTATCCTTCTGCAGGAAGACACTCAATGAGCAAAGGTCTGGCACAGGCCTGAGGCTGCATGCTGTTTCGGGCTGAGGAAGTAGCAGGAATAGCATCCCAGTGGCAGGAATAGCATCTCTCGCCTTTCTCTGAATCCAGTATCCTCTCAATGACAAGATTTAAATATGTGCCTCCTACATAAGGATTCCAAAGTGCTCCTTTGAAATTTGCTTCGGTGTGGAAGATAGGGAGGGGAGGAAAAGAAGGGCAGACCTTTTGCATGACCTGTAGGACCATTTGTCTGTTGAATTGAATCTCCAGCTTGGGAGGAAATGTTGAATCCTGCCTCCCACTGCCATGGCATGAGCCACTGACAATAAACTAAAGCGCTTGCTTGCCACTGCAGTAGGGAAGGACGAATTGGAGAACTGTTGTCCTTGCTGCCCTGTTCAGCGTATGCAAAGGCCACGCCCAGAGCCCCAAAAGACTGTCAAATGTACCACTGATCGAAAGGTTGACATTGTCTAAGGGCTAGCCTCCTGGAATAGTCACTGAATTTCCTAAACTGAGGGGAAAATTGTTTCTCTGGTGTCAGTAACAACAATGGGCATGTAGTGTTAATCTTTCCAGCACAGAGTCTTTTCCACGAAGAGTCTGGATGCATTGAAAGGAATAAAGAATGCCATTAAGGAAGCTTGTGTATCACCACAAAGTCCAGGCAACATCATCCATTCATGCCTTCTAAGCACAACACTGGTGCCAATAGCCCTGCCAATCCAATCAGTAGCATCAAAGCCTGCATGGATTACATACTTAGCTGCAACCTGCACATCATGTATCGTCTGAGCCAGAGATGCCTGGACGTCCTCCAGGCCTGCCTGCAAGAGCTCTCGGGCCTTAATCCACGGAGCATTTGTGTATCTGCCCAGTAAACAAACTGCATTAATGGACTTAAGTGCCAAGTTTTATGAAGAAAGTATTATTTTACCAAGTGATCCAATTCTCTGAATTACCTATCTGGAGAATTGGTCAGGAAAGAAATAGGATTGCCCTTGCTACTGGAAGCCTGCACTATGTGGCTTTCAGGTGTAGAGTGCTTGCTTTAGGGGGTCCAGAAGTATAAGTTGAGGGGCTACTGGGTGGGTGACTGGCAGCAATAAAAACTCTTGGATCAACTAGCCCTCAAAGCATCAGTGAGGAAATCATTAAATGGTAGTAAACACTCAGATGACATGGACTATTGTAGGAGAATTCCTGTCAGAACATTTGTTGCCTCTTTTTGTCTCAATGGACGGTAATTGCACAACTAGTACCAAAGCTGCCCTCCGGACCACTACTACAAACAAGGCAACTTCTCTTGGTGTCCTTTGTGATGAGTAAAGCTCCACTTCAGGGGAGGTGCCTCTCTTACTGGCATTTTGTAAATCTAAGTACAGTGCATCAACATTATACCCCAGGTTGACCGAAAGCGCGCTTTATGATGTGTCATGACATGATTTGGGATTAGCACAATCCCTCCTCATCAGTGCCCTGAGGGATCCCAGTGTTTCTTGAATACGGAGCTTCGGCTGATTGTTGCTTCAAGGTAAAGGCATCAAATTAGAGTTAGGCGCTATTACAACTAGTTGTGTTTTTGAGATTTCATTGTGTAACATCAGTCGTGCTCAGGCTGAAGTCGGTTAAGAGTTGAACATGGGCATTGGTATAAAATCTTCTATTGGAACAGGTGCGGTGGGTATCAGCATCTGTGCAATGGGAACCAGCATGGCGCTTGGGGGCTAGTGTGGAAGTCTCTGCTGGAATCGTCATGTACATAAAGGGGACTGGCGGCGTTGGAGGACGACCTGCCACCAGTAATGTGACTGGAGGCCCCTGCGGCCCCATGTCTGGTGCGGTGGAGTGGTGCCAGTGGGGTGGTCATCAGTGTTGGTGCAAAGGGAACCCGTATGGATTCTGGGACAGGTGTTGAAGTCTATATTAGGGCTGTTACAGGCCTGATAAGAGGTCTTCTGGAGACAGATGGCTTTGGGAGAAGACCGGCAAATGGTAATCTAATTTTGAGGCCACTGTGGCTGTATGGGGCCTGAAGGTGCACCAGAGTGAGTCTAAATGGCGCCAAAGATTTGCCTTATGGCTTCCTTGAAAGCCATTCTCTGTCGAGGGTTGACAATGGCCCAGAAACTCAGGGTGTGCTGGGACCTGCTGAGGAATCTGTTTTAGAATCGGGTCTTGGAAGGGGTGTGATGTTAATCTTGATGCCTTGTGCCTTTCTTTTGAAATATAGTGGCAGGGTTAGGGCCGCCTGTGGATTCATCTTTTTGTGTTTATGCCTGGACTTTGACTTACCTGAAGACTTGGAGCGAGAAATGGATCGTTCGTGGGTACAACCACATGACCGAGATAGGGCAAGTTAGTGGGAGCGAGATCTGCGCTTCGACCATGACCTTTTCTTGTGTTCTGCTATGTAGAACTTTGCCTCCCAGTTTTGCATTGCCTTAGGGTGTATGAACACTTGCTGCATGGCTTAAGAGTTGTGATCGGATCTCAGGCACCAAAGACACAGCTAGTGGGTCCATGACCGACATCGGTTTGCTACAGACTTGGCATGGTGTGAAGCCTGTAGTTTTTGGAGTGGACATCCTTCCCTAGCATACTGTCTGATAGTATTGGAAATTGTTGGAGATTGACAAAAGTTGGGCGCAAAGCTCCAGATTCCCGACGGAAGGCGAGAATAGAAAGTAACATGTTAGTTCGCAGGGGTAGTGCTTTTTAGGTCTCGCGCCTAGCGTTGCAGTGTGCAGCGTGAGACCTCTTGTAGGGGCTTTAGAAAGCTAACCACACGCTCGTGCGTGTGGTTTTGCTTTCTCCGGCTGTTATTGGCTTTCTCGTGCTTTTGTTTTAAAAATACAGCACGCAATTGGGCAAAGGCGGGCGCATGTCTCACCTTTGCTCCATCTATTCCCACTGGAGGCTAGCACGTGCAGCAGCGCGCATTCGCCTCGCTGCCGCGCTCCCTCCCTCCGCTCCTCTGTGGTGCGCACGCACCACTAGTTTTGTCTGCTGTTACCCGGCACATGGCAGCGCCCGGAGTCCCCCGAATCAACCGCAAGGCAACAGGTAGGGCTCTTGACCGACCGCTGCAATCTCTGCTTGGCTGCAGGCAGGAGCTAGTTCGACACCAGAGCTTCTGCGGTGCCCGCACTCCATCCTCTGCAGTCGGAGGATGGTGTGTGGTACCACCCCCCATGCTTCTTTAAATCCAGGGTGCAAGCGTAGAAGAGAAACCGCTTCCTCTGCTTTCACTGGTGTGACAGAGTAAGCTGTCTGTACCCTGCAACAATAACAGCTTCCTTCCTCTTGCCTTTGCAGTGGCCGCTCTGCTGCTCCTGCTGGTGCTCCTGGCCACGGTGTCTGCCTCGGTGGAAGATTTGGATGAGACGTAAGTTGCCCCTGTTTCTTCGGTGATGAACATGTTTCTGCTTCACCGTCGTCTTTTCGGGTCGTAGATAGTGTGTGGGTATTCGGAGAGATATTGTTGCATCATTAGGGGAGGGAAGTATAGTTTGTTTGTTTGGGAAGCACTTTTTTCCCTTCACTGTATCTATTCGCCCATGGTGTCTTTGTAGGTGTCCCACCTCCGGGTGTAAACTTGGCCTAGTAATGGCTACCCAACAACTCTGACCATGTGCATGCTTTTGTACCTATGAAACTACAGTTGATGTCCCTTTATTTAGTCCCACTTGCCATGCTACCTTATTTCCCCTGCCTTAACCCAGGGTTTTAGCTAAGGATGGTGCATTAAGTCTGGTATATAGTTATTAAAATGACTTTACTTCCATGCCACTCAGTGTTACAGCTGTAAACTAAATTTGATCTATGGAAGTGTAATTTGTTTAATGATGCCGAGTTATTGGCATTTGTATCATTATCAGTCTTCCATTATCTTTGCCTGCTGATCTTCCGCATGTGAAATTGTGTATTGGGGGCATTTTTTGTTAGATATAAATGCCTCAGTTATTGCGCTGTGTGTGTATGGTTTAGTTGTGAAAGGGCTGATGCCAGTGGGCTTTACTAATTGCTTATGCGTCTTATAAGTTGGTGGGGTAAACAGCCACTACGAGGCTATGGTAATCACGATTTTCAGGGGAAAGCTACCAATACACTTGAGGCAGATGTTGGGTTCTGCACATTTAACTAGGTTTTCCTATTTGCCTAAGAAGGGTGTTTACATGTGACTGAAACATGGTCTTGTGCCAGTTTACATTTGCTGTATGGTTGGAGACCTTGTGAAGTGCCTGTTAAAAGTTTTGATTTATTGTGAGTAAGCCAAAATGGGTGATAATATTGAGGGGGTTAAGTTTCAGGTTCTTGAATCCGTCCAGATCCAAAAGATGGACGCTTGTATGGAGTGGTGTGTGTGCCAGAGAAGGCTGTGGTGGGACATGTTAAGAAGTTTTGAGAACTGATGTATGCGTAGAGAATCCTCACGAAGTCCAGGTCACACACCTCTAGGAGCTGGATTGGTATGAAGACTTGGAGAATCGGCATTCTGTACCGGAAAAACATATGTTCTGTGTTCCATTACTTTCTGGATGAGTGCTGCTATTCAAGTAGTGGAACACTAGAGTGTTTTTTATCCTCTGAGACCAGTCTGGCCCTTTGGTTTATGTCCTTTCCCTTCTATTGCAACCACTCAGAATCTGAGTTTCATCTTTGATGCCAGTGTCCCTCTCACCAACCGTGAGAGCAAAATGACTGCTGCATGCTTCATCATTTTGTTCTTCATTAGAAAAATTCTAAGTTTACTTACGATTTCCCACAGAATAAGGGCTTGGCTTTAGTCTCCTATTTGCCTAGACTATGGCAATATTCAATTACTAGATCTTCTGGTTTCAGTTTTCTCTAGACTTCAGATAGTGTAGGATGATGCTGCAAGGTTCTTGCCTGGTTTAAGGTGCTGCAACTCTGTGGCCAGTGCAGGAATCCATAATGACTTTCTCTCCAGAAACAATGCATTTAAAGTTATCCGTACCATCTAATAAACCTCCATGGGGCTAAAACCATATTGTCTCCAACCTAAGTAGAAACACTACAAGCCTTTGCTTAACTGGAGATCTTTTAGGCAAGGTCGCATACAGGTTCTTACAGAAGGTCATTACTTTTACAAGCTTAGGCGTTAACTCTGGAAAACCTTCTTTTTCACTATTTGTTTTTCGGCTCTATCTCAGATGTAAACAATCACCTTAAATCATGGTTTAGCGCCCTCCACTCGGCAGACCTCCATCTTGCCTCTACCATTAAAATCCGAAAGAGTCGAGCTGGCGGTCGCTCCTTCAGATACTTAGCCCCGAAACTGTGGAATTCGATCCCCTTTGAAGTGCGTGCCACCAAGAACTACCTGTCGTTTAGGAAACAAATTAAAACCTGGTTGTTCCCTGCCATCTAGGGTATCTACAAAGGCGCAACAAGTCACTTATATGGGCTAGGTTGCCTTGCACTCAGGCATGTCTGCAAGCGCTGGGATGCCCCGTTGCTGGGGTAGCCAAGCGCTATACAAGCCAACATAACATAACATGTCTCTCTTTGTATTTATCTTCATCAAAACCTGTGGGATATTAGTCTTGTTTCATAATTTTCCAAATCAAAAATGTAAATTGCTGTCATTAGGACGACATTAAGGTGTGATTCATACCAAAGACATGTTTCGAAACAAGAGGGGGGGGGATAGATCAACGGTCACAACACTGAACATGAATTAAGAATTGTGTGGATGTAAATTGAAGTACTAATATAGATGGAAGTTCTGTGAATGATGTTGAGGCCACTGGCTTTAAAGCACAACCTCTTAGCATGTTATGTAGTAGCACTTGGACACCAGCTGAAGCACATAGGGGTTCCTCCCCTGGGTAAGCCATTTTTTGTCCTAAATAAGTAGTCAGGATTGCAGTTGATATAGATGTCATATTTGAGTGGAATTTGACCGGTGAATTTTTTTCCATTTCAGCGACCACACTGCTGAATGATCAGCGGGCAAGGTGTTAGAGGTGGTGTGGGGGCAATACGTTGTAAAGTCGTTGTTTAATTGTCAACCTGAGGTTATGGTTAGATAGTGAAGGGGATCCTATTAGCAGTGAAGGATCCTCTGTTGTGGTGTAGCAGTTGTTGCTTTCAGTAGGATATACCTGGATGCGTTTTCTTGCACTTCAGGTTTCATTACATTGTAGCACAAAACTCTCACATTCACATACTTTCTCGTTTCTTTTGGTCTCTTTCTTGCACTCAAAGTTTCTTCTGTGTCTTTCTCAAACTCTTCCCTGCACACTCTCTTTTTCCTTGCACTTTCTTTCTCGATCTCTTCCTCTCTAGGTAGTCCATTATAGTTTTAATGGGATAGACTTCACAGCTCTTACCTTTGGTTCCCGAAAGTAGTAGGTAGTTTGGATGACTTTGAATTTTGTAGTGTTATACTCAGTGGGGTTGCTTGAAGAATAGGATGCCTTACAAATTCCAGGGCTTTAGCTGAAGGTAACGTGCAACACAAAACAGACCGACATGCACACAAACCTTTTTTCCTTTCTTTCACTCTTTCTCACGCCTGCTCTTTCTTTTTTTTCTCATGTCTATCTCTCTATTGACATTTTTTTTCTCGTGGTCTTTCTTTTCTCAGCGGCTTTCCTTCTGGCACTTCTTTCTCATGTCTATCTTTCTTTCACACTGTGGTTTTCACACCCTCTAGCACTCTCTCACACTCTTCACCTCAGCAGGCAGTCAATTGCAGGAGTATCAGAATAGGAAACAGCAGAGGTGTCGCAGAGGGTCACAACCCTCTCATGTATTTAAGTGATTGGCAATCAATCACAGTTACAATGGGATTGGGCAGCTGAGCACATACCAGCTGCTGCCATCAGGTAGTTGATAGTTTGAGAAGCTTTGAATCAACTGGGGCTATAAGCTGTCATTTGCTGGGCAGCTCTGGTGAACTTCTTGGCAGCAGTGATTGTGCACGGTGGTGGTGTAATGCTGGCTGTGCAAGGTGGTCAAGAAACCTGTTTGTTTAGTGCCGATTATCTCATTTGTACTTCTCCACTGTATCTCTTTTTCTGGTTTGTCATGATTTTAGCAATGTCATCAAGTGATGTATACCTCAACTTCTAAAAACAAAACAAGAAAAACTCGATTTATATGCACAGCACAGTTTGGTTCAGCAGATAAGATGTTATTGATAGACACCAAGATGAAGACATTTAGAGTATAAGGTATGAGCTGTTTCTGTCAGGTAGCTATACATGATATTTAGGAAACAGGGGAAACTGTTCCTGTTAAGATGTTCTCCCTTTACTTATCTGTATGTGTTTGGATGCTTCTAGAACTTGTTTTTCAGTGCTACACAAATGTTTTGGATTATGTTGATTGTGCAGTGGCAGTGCCTGCAATGATGTGCTTGTAGGGGGATGCGATTGCATAAGCTTTTTTGAGGTCTAATGTACTTACCAGAAAAAAGCCACCTTGTTGCTGTCAGTCGCTATGCTTGACTCAATATAGCTTGTCTAGTGGACTCGGATTTCTTGTATGTTGAGTTTAAATCCATGGGGTCTTATCTAGTATTGCTAATCAGAAATCCAAAACTCCATAAAAGTTTGAGATATCTTTTACACTTCACTAAGCTAGAGTCCTCCAAAGTTCTTGTAGATGCATTAACTCTGTAAGAGAGCTGAAGCACCTGGTCTGGTGATAAATGGTGGTTGGTTTGCGTCGTTATGTTCTGATTGGCATTTGTGATGCAATTCTGGAGCTTGGTCATACAGTGCTGAGGATTAATGTGGCACAGCTAGAGCAGTTGGTTCTGCACGCTTGCTTTTGCTCAGCTAGTGGATGGCGGTGCAGATCTGGAAGGTAGGTGTGTACTGTTTGGTGGTGTTATGTATGAGGTGCTAGGAATAATTTTATAGTGTGATGTTGGTATGACACTGGGTGTATTTGTGTTGCAGGAGATGGAAGTGGAGTGTATATGCATGTGAGGTAGTAGAAATCGTGTGGTATTGGTACTCTGCTGTGAGTGTGGTGGCACATTGCTGGCGGATGGTGGTACAGTGTTGTAGGTGCAATTTTGTTCAGTTTGTGTTGCATTTCTGGGGTGGAGGTGCATTGTTGGGGGGCTGTTGGAGTAGGCCGGGGATGGTGGTTAAGTACTTGGTGGTAATGAAAGGTGATATTATAGTGCTGGGTTCACAAATTGTGATCAGGTCTGTGGTGTTGTGGTATGGTGCTTTTCTTGTTCTATGAGATGATGAAGTTTGGGTAGTGGTGCATTTCAGGATATTGTTGTGGTGGCAATGTGCATGGGAATGGTAGTTCTGGACCGAGGGTTGTGGTGTTGCAATGCTACAGGTGGAACATGGGTGGTTAAGTGGAAGCATACCCTGATAGGTGGCGATTTAGTGCAGGAAGAAGGTGAGGTGGTGTCCATGAGTTATAGTATGGTCTTAGGTTGTATAGTGACATTTGGGAGCCTGTTGAGCAGGGGTGTTGGACAAAGGGCCAGTACTGAAGTGATGGCACAATACTTCATGGTGTGCATGTCGTCCTAGAAGTGTTATTTTGGAGTGATGGCAGTACGATATAGTGTACTTTGGTGTGGGAATGTGGGTGAGGTGGCAGTGTGGGGCACGTGTTGCTAGGGGTTGCAGTGATAGTGGAGAGCTGAATGATGCATTAGTTCTGGGGATTGGGATGTGGTGAGGAACTTTAGGTGGTCGTGTTGCAGTATTAAAATTTGGCACAGTGCTGGAGAGTGATTGTGGGGTCCTAGTGGGGCTGTGTTTGTAGTTGTGGTATGATTTGGGTGCTCGGGGATATTTTTTCATTTACTGAAAGCTTGAGGTATTGGCGTTGTAAATAATAAAGCAACGCCATTTGCTCAAACTTTCAGTAATGCGAGACCTATTGCATTGCAAATGCTTGTTTTATATGTGGCTTGGTCCCATCACTTCCAGGGCAGTATGGAGCCAAAACAGAGCCACACAACATCATCTGCAGGCGTGTTGGAACACTGCAGTTGAAGTTCGCAGCATCTAGTCTGGCACCTGAGTATATTCAATAGGTGAGAATTCTGCGGTTAAAAGTATTCACAAGAAAGGCATACATATTTTATATATAAAAAAATACATATAGCGGTTTGTTATGCTATCTAGCCCTGCATCATCCAGTGGTTCCATCTCTCACATCAGATTTCAGTTTCTGCACTTACATCTCTGCTGAATGAACCCCACTTGAAATGCCGTGCTGAGTACAGTACAGCGCCTTGCCTCGCAGATGCTGCAGGTGCAATAAATAAAAGCAGACTCAGTCAAGAGATGCGCAGCTCTACGGGACTAACCATGCGCTTTATTTCAAACACTAAAAATGAACAGAAGGCCGTGAAATATGCCCTTCCGTGTTATATATATTGTTAAATGGAAGACTAGTACTTAAAACGTTGGCGACCTTTCGTAACAGGCAATATGTTTTAAGACCCGATAGTGACCAAAAAGTGTTTTAAAACTTTCAGGGCACGTGGGTGTGCGCACTTTAAAAAGTTAGAACCGTCGCCTGTGAAACCACGGATTCAAACACAGACACAGCTCGCACGGTAAACCGCTGTGATTCTGTCGCGTGCGCAGCCCTAACAGCACTCGCACAGATTGCTCCTAACGGCTGCGGTCCAACAGGTGCGGCTTGTGACCTGGAGTCGGTGAAACGACTGCTCTCCCACACGTAGAATTATTAATCAGGCACCAAAAGGGATTGCAGGGGATTTTTCTATTAAGCAAATTATGGAATAATAAATAATTTATTTCAACAGTGTTTTCTAGTTTATTTTTTAGTTCAACTGCCTTAACTGCTTCAGGGCAAGTGCGAGTTCAGAACATGGTTTCTCCAATGCATGCTGAGAGCTCAGGTGACAGCTGCTGCTGGGGATTATACTGCCACAGCAGCGCTGTATGGTTCTCCTCGCCATTACTTTACGGCAACAGAGTCTAAACTAACAAAGATGGCCGTTTCATAGTGCATATTATGACCAATTTACACTCGGCTCCGTTGTGCTCAAATCAGGATCGTCACACTGCCTAGTAAACGCTGTGCTACAGAGCGGGATTATAATTCAAAGATTTGTCTTTCGTCGCCACTGATGCTGAAAGAATGAGGTTTTTCATAATAGCTCATCACTCATCAGCATGTCATAAAGTGTGAGTACCGTAAAAACGTATATATGACAAAGAAATCCCAGCATGTGATAACACTCAAGTGTTGCACATGTGCCAATAATGCTGCAACAAAATGGATTTCTTTTTACACAAATCGAATTATGTGGGTATACTAAGGAGTAGAACATACTAACTGCCAACGGTTCCAGTCATCCTTCAATTGCAAAGCCGTCGTTCCTGTTTCCAAGCTATTTTACAGACATGGATAATTTTTTTCATAAACCTTTTTATTTGTTTTCTTGCAAGGTGTATAACAATCATGTTGAAATATGTATTTTTCGTCTTTGCATGACTTTCATTATTTTCAGACATGGATCATAGTAGAAGTTCAGGAATGTTTTTCGTTCTCTCGTGCTGACTCTGGGGCACATCTGTTTCCAGTTCTTCGGCCGGGCTTGGCTCCGCCCCCATCCTCCGTGTACGACCGGCCGGGCTTGGCTCCGCCGGTCGGTTACGAACTGCATAACCCAGGATCCCTGGCTGACGCTGACGCCACCAACGAGCGCGCCAGGAGGCGCTTAAAGTTGCGCAAGGGGCTGAGTCCCCTGCTGTTTGTTTTTTTGTTCTCTCGTGCTGACTCTGGGGCTCATCTGTTTCCAGTTCTTCGGCCGGGCTTGGCTCCGCCCCCATCCTCCATGTACAACCGGCCGGGCTTTGCTCTGCCGGTCGGTTACGAACTGCATAACCCAGGATCCCTGGCTGACGCTGACGCCACCAACGAGCGCGCCAGGAGGCGCTTAAAGTTGCGCAAGAGCCCTCGTCCCGCAAGGACGCGCCGGACTAAGCCCGGACAAAGGGCGGGCCCTCTGTGGCCCTCAGTGGCTGAAGTAGGCTGGGCTGGGCCTACTTATTTACATTATTATTTATTTCTATTGAAAATATTTCTTGTTTAGTACTACATAGCATAATATGTCAGTATAATCATTATCCTTCTGTTCAGGAACTCATCGTGACTCACCTCCAATTATTTAAACTTTTATTGACTAATTGTTATTAATTATATTCATCGGGGCTACGTTCCCCCTCTTTTTACACATACATGGATGACGGCTAAAAAGTTACGATCAGGGAGATTATTGGGGGGAAGGTCCCGTATGAAGACAAGATCCAACCCCCTTAGAAATAAGGCTTCCAATAATTTGTTATTAAAGGGACAATGCCAGCTGTTGCAACTGTGGGAAAAACCCCAGGACAAGGATTTGTTAAACGCCGCAAACAAAGCTTCTGATATAGCTTCCCCTTCTGGCGCAGCCCCTGCGGTGGTTAAGAAGGTCCCTCTGCTGGTGAATGAAGAATATTTGGGCTCCTTGATTACTGAGGAGCCTTGTTCAGTGTCTTCTGAATTAACTGGTGGCATTAAGTCCTCTGTTCCCAGTTCTGAGGGCGGCCAACAAAATAATGTAGCTGCAAACCATAAAGTGTTGTTATCTAATGTTCTTATAGGAGATTCACCGCCAAAGGTGGAAGTTAAGGGGGACTCTCTTTTGTCGAGTATTGACCTGGAGCTTTGTGGTCGATACCTAGCTGATGTTACCTTGAAATCATCGGAAGCGATTAAGTCCCCTATTGGTGCTACTCCATCTGGTCTTTTGCTTTATAGTAGTACCCCCTCCATAAAATCGCAAGATATTTCCTCACAGTATAACATCTCGAAGAGTCCATTGCTTAATATCTCTGGCATTGGTCCCATTGGTCCCTCAGGCTCTGATAAATTGGAAAAAACGATTTCTGAATCTATGATTGCATTGGAACATTTGTTGGCATCCATTTTACTGTTATTGGGTAAATTAGTGGGAAGCTCCGATTGTATTTTGGAGTCGGTTACTCAGATATTAAATGTCTTACTGTTAAAGCTCCCGGAAAAGGGTCGTGATTTAGATCCTAAGGCTGGATTGCATGGGTCTGAGTTGAGCAGTGACCACTTAGCCGGAAATGTTAATCCAGTCCAAAATAAACAAGTAGTTAACTCTAAAAATGAGCCATCTCTAGTACCCACATATTCTGCATTTAACTGTGTAAGAAATTCTGTTCTCGAAATTGAAGAAGAAAATGTTGATGTTACCGCTCCTAAATCTGAAAAAGAGCTATTCCCAATTTTTGTGACTGAAAGTAAGGTGATAGGGGGTGAAGAAAAAGTAAAATCTGGAAATCCCAGAAAAAATAAAGTAAAAAAGAGAAAACCAATCCGCAGATATAGGAAAAAAAGCAGAGACAAATCATTTTTGAGGATTCTCATGTTCCTGATATCAATGAACCTATCACTCAAGAGCTTGTGAATGGGTCCTTGAGTCAGGAAGTTGCCATTTATTCTTTTGACAATTTGAATCCCTCTGCATCAGGCACTAAAACTTCTCCTAATTGCACTATCCTTCCTGTGGGAGACCCCTCTTTAGATGTAGGAGGATTGACGATCCCTCCCCCCACAGCAGAGATGATGGAGTTAGGTCCTATTGTATCTGCGGCTCTTAATCCGTTTGCCCCCGCTTTTCATGCTATAAGTGACGGCGCTGTACGGCCTCTCCATTTGCCCACAAAAGGATCAGAAGTTTTTGTTGATACATTGACTTTGGATTTTCTATCGTTATTTGATTTTGATCAGCCTCTAAATAGAGCATGGTTACTCAAATGTTTCAAAAGCATAGAGAGTTTAAGGTTAATCTAAACAAATGATATTGATCTAGTTTTCTTATCCGGAACAGCTGCCGCGCCTTATGCTAGGGTAAAGTTTTATTCCAAATTTATAGTAAATCTTATATTGCAACAGGCTGAGAATTTCCAGTGTAGGTGAATTGATGTATTACCTGTTTTTTCCTCTCGAAGAGATAGTTTCCCTTATAATAGACTCCCTCAGCAGGGCACTGGTAAAGATGGTCCCACTACCTCTTATGATGATTTAAAAATATAGGTATCGAAAAACACTCGTCTGGTGACACATGTAATGCCCGCCCCGTTAATTCAGAATAGCCTTCCAATAGAAGAAAACCAGCGGTGGAATTGGCTCCCCGGTGCTTTGTCTAGTAAAGCCACAGACAACCCTAAACTTTTTCAACATCTTTAGTAGTAATTTGAAAGTTATCTCTTGGAATGCCGCCGGGATAAATAGTAGTCCTGAGAAATTACAGTATTTGTTCTCTTTGAACGCTAGTGTGATTTGCATCCAATAGACCTGGTGCGCTAGTAGATTGTGTGTAGGGAGAGATTACTTTGTTCTTGAGGCTGTGGCTGCTTCTTCGAAGAAAGGGCATGCAAAAGGGGGAATTGCGTGCCTTTTGTCCAATAGATTAAAGTGGAACTTCACCCATTATGTTGATCCAAGCAACCTATTTCAGGCAGTGTCCCTCTGTAGCTTAACCAGTATGGGAAATTATAATTCCCTGGTAATAATAAATGCCTACATCCCCCCGATGAATGTTTTAATATTCTATTAAAGCAAATATTTTTATACATTAAACAGATTAAAGAGGTAGAATTTCCCCCATATGTTTTGTTAGTAGGTGATTTTAATTGCAAAGTTTCTAATTCTAGCTTAGAGCTATTTAGAAACAAATTTAAAGAAGAAGCCCATCTTATTCCCCAATCCCTCTTCCCTAATAAAATCAAAACTAATAAGAGAGGGAAGCTGTTACTAGAAGAACTTTCAGCGGCGGAGGGGTTAATAGTGAATGGTAGGCTTCCCTCAGATGTCCCTGCAAAATATACTCATAGATCCTCCCAAAGTGAGTCAATTTTGGACTATGTAATCACTGACTATTGTACTTTCTTCCTAGTGAAGGATCTGGTGGTCTTGTCGACACTATTTAGTGACCACAATGTGATTACTATAAGCCTCTCCTTTCAACCTCCTAAATCCGATTCATGGTCCTTTAACAGTGATATAGTTAACTTCCATAAGGATTCTGGAAGATGCTTCTGGAATTTTAAAGCCAAGAAGGGCCTGGAGGGTATACTTGGTAAAACAATACTAGAATTGAATGTTTGGCAGGGTTCCGAAATAACTCATTTTGAGAATCTTATGAAGGAGGTCATCTCCGTTGCCAAAAGGTCTAGCTCCCCTTTAAAAAAGATCTATGTTCCTATACCAATTACCCTCCTAAATAAGGAAATAAATAAATTAGTGCGGGAGCAATTTTTGTGTAGAACTATTGAAACAAATAAGAAAATATATTTGCTAAAAAGAAGGAGAAGCAGAATTAGGAAGAAACTTAGAAAAGAAAAAGAAGACTCACTTTGGATAAATCTTCGGGAGGCCGCTGTTCATGGCAAAGTTAGACAATTCTGGTCTCTCATTGGTGAGGGTTGTGGAGCAAGAGTTAGCTCCCTCCCCATTCCCATTGCTGAATCGTCATGGGTCACTTACATTTCCAACTTGTATGCTGAGAATATTGCAATGGTAGAAGGTAAGGTGACCACTAAAGAAGATGAGTTTCCTATTGACTCCCCTTCGGAGAAAACCATTGAATTGGCCATTAGGGATATGCGCTCCTCTGGAGCAATGGGACCTGATGAACTTCCCATCTCAGTATTGAAGCAGGATCCTATCTCGTGGAGTAAGATTCTTTTTCCTTTATTTAGATCTTGCTTCATTAGCAAAACTGTACCCTCTTCTTGGAAGGGGAGCATATTGGTCCCTTTATTCAAAAAGGGCGATAGGGATACGCCAATGAATTATCGCCAGATAGCCCTCCTTGATGCCATTGGAAAAGTCTTTGCCAAATGTCTCCTTTCCTTAATTACGGATTGGGTTGATGTGAATCAGATATTACCCCTTGAACAAACTGGCTTCCGTAAGGGGCATGGTACATTGGATAACCTCACAGCCCTTCAGGTTATTTCGGACAAATATATAAGAGTTCGGGGGGAGGAGTGTATGCGGCTTTTATTGATTTCTCCACAGCATTCGACAAAGTTGACCGTCCCCTGCTGTGGAGAAAGCTGTTCGACTTGGGCATGCCCCCTCTCCTATTAGATCTGGTGCGATCTCTACATACGGACACCTGGTGCCGAGTTTTACAGGGGGGAGAAAGGGGTTTATCGCGGGTTATCCCCTCCATTAATGGATTAAAACAAGGTTGTCTTCTTGCCCCTCTACTCTTCTCCCTGTACATTGCTGATCTTCCTGCTACCCTTTCATCTTGTGTTGGCATAGCCCCGGTAGTAGGGGGATCTTCTATTTCCTGCTTGCTATATGCAGACAACATTCTTATCCTAGATTTAACTCCCAAGGGATTGGCCAATCGTCTGCAGGCTTTACACCTTTTTGCAGAGTCCCACTACATGAGGATAAATGCCTCAAAAAGTAAAATCATGTGCATTACAGGGAAGAAAAAATCTAAATCTGAGAATTTTGGTTGGGCAGTAGGTGGTCAGAAACTGGAGGTGGTTAAGACATATACCTTTTTAGGAAAAATAATTTCCGCCAACTTGAGTGAGAAGCCTCATATTGATAATAATTCCCTTAAAGCCAGATCCCAAGGCAAAAGTCTGAGTGCCCTTTACTCCGCCACAGGGAGAAGACATTTTGCTTGTTTACTGGAGGTTTTTAGGGCAAACATTCCTCCAACTCTCCTGTACGGAATGGAACTGGTTGATATAAAGCATTGGGGCTTTTTACAGACGGTAGAAGGAAAATTAGTAAGGTCTATAACATCCCTTAATCCGGCTTGTACTGTGGCCGCCTGCAGACTGGAATTCGGTCTCCGTAGCAGTTGGGCGCAGGGCCTATCAGCTTTAGTTCGATGGGTTGTTAGCCTAGCTAGAGGAGAAACGGGGTCTTTGAGATTCCTTCTTAAGGGGGAATTGTTGGGTAATTTAAAAGAGTACTCCCAAATTGTTAAGAACTTTAGAAAGGCTGTGGCACTTCTTGAATTGGAAGAGAGTACTCTTTTTACCATCTCTCCTACCCAGTTAAAATCCCTTTTGAAACAGGCGTCATGGGATTTATGTTTCACGTTGGACAAGAAGTCTATGCAAGTAAAGAGGGGAGGTGATTTCCTTGCCAACTCATATTTTATGAAGCTTGCCCAACCCTATGTCGCCTGGAATTTACCTCATGGTATTCGGAGATTTTGGTTCCTTTTAAGGCAGGACTTGTTGCCCCTGAACATTCTTTTGGCAAAATGGTATGGGTCCTCTCCCACATGTAATTTTTGTAATATATCTGTTCAGGATCGTTCCCATATATTGTTTACATGTCATGCATTGCGTCCACTTCGGTTGAAGTGGTTAAAACCAATATGCCTGCAATTGGGTATCCTTAAAGTGAATTCTTTTTTACAGGCCTTATATACCCCTCCAAATGAAATGTTTTGCTTCAACATTTTTAACTTTTTAAAATGTTTTTTAGCTATTTATTGATGAAATATGGAGGTCTCTGACGCTGATTTTCTTGTTTAGTGGAAAATGTTGTAGTCGTCATTTTTATTTAGAGAAATGTGTATTTGTATTTGTTGTATTTTGTCTTATGTGGCCCTCTTTGGAGTGCCAAAACATAATAAATAAAATTGAATTGAATGCTCATCCACAGCTTCAGTGAGGCACATATGAAATCAAGCCGACTAGTCATGGAGTTTGAGTAACTCCTCCCCCCCCTTTCGCCCAAAACCCCATGATCTCAAGGTGTCTCAACTAGGACGAGTTATGTATCCTTTAGTTAGGCGTTAGCTATTTAGGAAAGTATTATGCCTCGATCTTCTGTCTAAGCTAGGCCCCTCACCCTCTTTGCCCTGCATGACTGTGCTAGTGCTGGACACCTCTGTTTGAGGTAGCTGTCGAGCTTTATAAATGTATGTGTATTGTATTGTATTTAGCACATAGCTTTTACAACGCAGGACGTTACCACGCAGCTCTTTTTTAAGTACTTGACCAAAGAGGTAAGTATATTATTTAAATGAAATACATATACACACAATGCACACACACACATATATATATATATATATATATATACACACACACACACATACAGACAAAAACACATATATACAAAGAAACAAGTCAAAAGCAGCCGCTCCAAAAGCTACCTGCCCCTAACGGCGGTGTTGCGTGCCCCATGGGAGCGGGGCCCAGTGAGAACAATACAAACAATTCCAAAAACAGTATTTTGGAAAAACATGCTCACTCTGGGTAAAATAGTGAGGAAGGTATTTTATTCTCCATGACGTGTTTCAGCTCGGGAGTTTTAAGATGGTGGCTGCAATGTTTTCCTCCAAGGGCGGCCTTAGGCATGTGCAAGCTGTGCACCTGCCGCCACGCCAATATATATCCTTAATATAATAATCCTCTGAGGATGGATACATATTTGCGTGGCGGCCCCTGGCAGGGATTTGGCGGCCTCCGGCTCTGTTCCACTTCCAAACATCCTGACCCACCCCCCTTTCACTGGCCTCCGCGCCTGCGTTTCTCCTGGTTCCTGACTGGCTTCTTTTTTTCCCTACCCACTGCTGGTCCGCTGGTACAGGCGTATATAAGCCACGGCCATCCTTTCATTCCCTGTTACTCTTGCGTGAAAGCAACTATAACCTCATCCTCTCCCGGCGGGCAAGTCGTCTTACAAGTTTATCTATAGATTTTATAAAGTACTGGTGTTAGCGCAATAGTCTTAGTTAATATCTGGTGGGATAGGGGGCACACGACATTCGCGTACCCATTGCAAGCAAAATGAAGAGAATTTGAGTACACGAGAAAGGCGCTCAGCAGGCTTTCGTAGCGTCACAGGAAGGAGCAATTCTGAACTTTATCACCGGCCAGGGCGACTGACGCTGGAATCTGGGGATCAGGGTTCGATCCCCGGCTCCGGCGGCAGGTTAGCCCAGCACCATGTGACTCTGGGCAATAGCTTGCTTAATCTTCCCGACGGCCCCCAGCGCCTAGAGACCCTTACGGGTGATTGTGCGCTTTACAAATGTGGATTATTATTATTATTATAAAGATGGAGAATCCTCGGGCCAGAGTACTGCTGATGCACTAGGTAAAACAGGCGCTGACGACCATAAACAAGAACAAAAAAATGATGATATCCATGAGCAGAATGATACTCACAAGCAGACCAATGAAAATGAACAAGGTGACTCTGAGACGAATTCGGAAGGGTAGGAGCAGCCACAGGTATTGGTCATCTAACGCCTTTTCTGGATGTTTTATTAAAACACCTTCCTGAGCTCCGGGGGGCTCCGCCCTGCCCGGACCCCCTCTTCCGGGGCCCCCTACCTACGCTCCCTGCCCAGGGCCGCCATGAGCCTAGAGCCGCCCCCTGTTTCCTCAGGTTGCAGCCAGCCAATAAAATTGCCATTTTGGCCTCGATCTTCTGGGCAAGTACGGCATCGCTACATATACATACATTTTGAACCTTAATTTCTCAAAAACTATGAATGGAGTTACACTAAACCATAAAAGCAAGTTTTCTGAACAAAGATCTAGCTTTCTGCTTAATTTGGTGTAATTCCCTGCAGAAGTTTTTGCAGTATCACTTTTCAATTTTCCACAGGAAAATTGCATTGTGAAAACTTGTTTTGATATCTCCCTTTTTCTTGGGCCCCCTTGACGGAGCACCCTGAAACTTTCCAGGAAGGAACTGAGTTGGCTTAACCTTTTTTGTGAAAAGTTTTGTGAACTCATTAAACTGCGTCAAAGTTATTAGCAAACCAAAATATTAGTTTCTTATGCAAACATGGTCCTACCCATTACAACCCAGTGGCTACTGCCATTTTTAAAATCATTACCACTAAAATGCTTGGTAAGGTCCCATAATGTCATACAACACATTGTAAAGGGCAACCTGTTGTATTATATGAGTGGTAAAGTCATGTGTGGTAACGTCATGCAGGGTAACGTCTGATATTCCTGAGACAAACATGCATAGCCCACTACAAGCAAACTGATCAAATTATTCACATTACTTGTGGAAATTTATATGATTGTCTCATGCCTGTTTAAGTAATCTTCAAGCAGCTGTTTTGAAAAGGCTTAAGACTCAATTTGTTGTTTCTGACTTTCCAATGTCCGCTTTAGTAGGCCTAAGGCTCAAAATGCTGTTTCTTGCCCTTTGCATGACTTCTTACATAGATATAAGGCCAATTTGTGGTTTCTTGGTCTTAACACACATTTACCAATAGGTAGAGGGCTCAATTAAAGGTCCCTGACCTTCAAATGTTGTCTTTAGAAGGCTTAGTGCTCAATTCATTGTTATTTGGTCTTTGATGACCAACTGCTATCCAGTGTAAATTCTGTGCTTCTTCCTACTTCCTTTGCACTTAAGCCATTTTTCTCTGTTTTATCCTCTTCATAGAGGGAGGCGTGTTTCTAGGCAACACTTCTCAGCTGTACTCTGTTTGATAATAGTCATGGTTCCTTGTTTATAATGAAGATGTGTGCTAGCGTGCAGGACTAAACAGACTGAGGATGTGGGACTACATCATCTTGTTAGTTAGGGGTTTTAGAGTATCAGACTTCGGATATTGTGTATTTTCAAATTATTACAAAAATTAAGAGATGGTAATGGTAGGCACTGGTAGGGTAGTGCACCTTCTGGCTGATGACCAGTTCACTAGGACTTCAAGTTGATCTACTATTGATCTACTATGAGGCAATCACTCTTCCATAACTTTTCCCAGAGTTCTTATTTACTGTGATCCAGACATGCTGTAAATTAGACGTAGGGCAGTGGTGTCAAATGTCTCATTTTAACAGGAAAAAGTCACATACCTTTTCGTTGCACTCAAAACAGGACAGTGATCAAACTACAATAAACAGTATAACCATACACTGTTATGAGCGCAACAGGAAACACACAGCAACATGTGGTGTATGGCTGCTTTGTCCTTACCATGTGAGGAATACTGCTTTAGAATAAAAAAACTCTACAGTGGTGATGAGGATGTTTGGGAGAAAATGTACTGTATCATATGAGCACATAGCAAAGGAAACGAATGCTGTCACATCAATGTTTTTAAAAATTAGGTTGTAAAGCATTCCTTATTTTAAGAGAACTGATAACATGGCTTAGAACAACAGATCAACCTTCTGAAGAAAGCCTCCGAATATTAAGCAATCCTTATCAATTACAGAAGTAGATTTGGAAAGATCAATCAAGGTTTAAGCCCAAGTTGAACGTTTAGATATTTCTGCTAGGAATAGAAGAAGGATCTCATAAGTGATTGCCCAGATACTTAAGGCTGACTGCTCCCTTGGTGGGGAGTGTTGTTGGGGGTCATCCTTAGCAACCACCCTACCATAAACACCTTGTATAGGCCCGTTTTTGGAAAGGTAGTATAGAACTATCACGGTCTAATACAACAGATCTGCCCCCCTCACCCCCCAGGATTCACTGTACTTCTTACAGTACAATATTCTGCCTCTTAACTGTAGAGCACTTGGAATCTCTAAAAATGGCTTCTAAAATATTTGCCCATTCATCTTCTCCTTCATCCAGCTACTTCTCTTCTAATGCCATTTGAAAGGAACTCTTTGGAAAAGTTGCCTTTTCGTACACTTAAGATCTTTGCCTATGTATTCATCACCATTGCAACTATATATAGAAAACATAATGAAATATGGTAATCAGTAGTTCAAACATGAGGTCTCATCAAAGATACGGTGAGAATACAGCCACTAAAAACCATATATATATGTAAATGTAAATAAATGTATGTATACTTGTAAAGCGCAAAGTTCAGTTCAGTTCATAAACTTTATTCGGGTACCTTAGTACCCATAAAAGCACAAATTCATGACAAATACAAGCAATAGTCTATGAGTTGAAAACATAACAATATAAAATTATACAACAAATATTGCATAATCATTAATATTATTAAAACTGCCCATTGAGAATAATTACACTGGGAGAAAAATGTGACTAAAACCATTAAAATATTTTTCAATTATTTCAAGAGGCTCAAGGATCCAACATAGACTTACGTGTTCTAATAGCTATTCTAAGGAAAGTGCATGTGCAAAAGATCAAATCTGCATCATCCAGGGTTACTATACACAGATAGGCCTCATCCAAACTAATAGGCTGTCTCTTTTTAAAATAGGGATTTAAAAGCCACTTGGAGTGTTTAATATAATACTTACAGAAAAATAAAAAATGCATAATTGATTGACCACTCCTCCCACCACAAGGGCATGGTGTTGGGTTGAGGTTGGGGTGGTAGCCAAGAGGAAAGCAAAGTGCAAATCTGACAGTTCCAGCTCTTAAGCGCCATAATAAGCTCCTCTCCCAACGACTCATTGGTAAAGTGAGATATATGTGCAGGGGGTAACAATGCTGTTCGACATACATATAATTGCGCACAGATGTTTTTCCAGATTCTAAATCAATGATCTCTTTATTGTAAAGGGAGTAGAGAGCGTCTCGTAGTTCCTTTTTGGACACTACTTCAGCTGTGCTAGGATCTTGGAAAATATGTTTTCTATTAATGCTGCACAAACTTTGTTGGACTCCTCTTAGCCATGGGATTTACATCCCTTTATCACACTTTAAGCAATCACTAATAATCTGTCGAGTAAGGGAAGTAGCCTTATTCTTCCATACTGAGAGCCAAAAAAGAGCTGGTCGGGCACGGATAAAATCAGATATAAAGTTGAGATTAAGTTCCTTGTGGCATATATATTGTGGAGTCGAGATTGGGATACCCAACAGTTTCCTACAAAACCTGTTTTCTTCCTGTTGGATACATAAACTATTTACTGTGCCCCAAATCTCAGCACCATATGTAGCCACAGGGATGCACTGTAGTTTATACATTTTCTGAATTGCTAAAATAACTCCAGTGGTCTTAGGACGTGGGAAGGCTCAGGATCAAATTGGTGGCCTTTGAGAACTTGCTCCTGGAGTGAGCTAGGTGCTCACTCCAGGAGCCGTTCGCAGCAAAGACCAGCCCCAAGTAAACAAATGAACGTGTACATGTCAATTTTTGGCTGTCTACTGTGATAGTGCCTATCTCTCGCTTCCCAGGTCCGCTACGCATTGAAAAATTGACATTGACATGCAAGTCTAAACCATTCATATACTTATTAAAATTTTGGACCATGATATGCAGAGAATTTGGAGTGCGGCCTATAAGGACCGCATCATCTGCGTATAAAAGCACAGGGATAGATTTCCCGTTAATTTTGGGGGCATCTTGGGTGGCTGTTTTCAGAGAGCTATTCAACCCATTAATATAAGTAATGAAGAGAATGGTGGCCAGAACACAACCCTGTCTAACTCCCCTTCCCACTTCAATTGCCCCCGAAACCTCCCCTCCCATGCCATGCCGATCCTCATCTGTGCCTGGAGATCTTTGTGGAGATACGCAAAAAAATGTACCAGCGGCTCGTCCAGCCCACCTGCCAGAACGATTGTCCACAGCTTTGTCCTATTAACAAGGTCAAAAGCAGTGTACAAATCCATAAATGCCATATAAATCGGTAACCTCCGTGCAATGGTGTATTTCCCAATAACCAAATTAAGGTTAAGGCATTGTTCGACTGTGCCCACCTTGCTCCGGAAGCCTAACTGGCATGGTTCTAAAATATCATTTCCCTCTGTCCAGGTTAAAAGTTTGTTATACAGAACTCTCCCCAATATTTTTAGAGTATTGTCTATTAGGGATATAGGTCTGTAATTACACGACTGGGACCTGCCTCCTTTCTTAAAGATCGGTACTATAATACTCTTGGCCCATGTAACAGGTAAGGTGGCAAGAGTCATACTGTTAAAAACATTCAGAAGCAATGGGGCCCAGAAATCAGGATTCCACTTGATTAGGTCAATTGGCAGCCCGTCTGGCCCCGGGGCTTTGTTCCCTAAACTCTGCTGGATGGCCTCTTCTACTTCTAAAATAGTTATCTCTATGGGGGCCAAAATGCCGGGGACATAGGTTTCTGACCCCGACAATGGGGTGGCATAAATGTCCGAGAAATGGTTTTCCCAGGCATCGCTGGAAATATTACAACTGATCGGGGTTGATAACTGGCCCATTCATCGAAGGTCCCTTACTGCTGACCAAAAGATGTTACCTTTTTTAGAGCTGGCCGCCTCAGAAAGATTTCCCAATGTTCGGCCAGGAGGGCCTTCTTTCTATTTACAATCACTACATTATATTCCTTTCTGGCCAGCTGAACGTCCGTGGCGCACTTCGGGTTGGCTGATAGGGCCCTACGTAGGTTCCTATTAGCCAATGTACATTCTCGGTCAAACCACCTTGGGCTACTTTCTGCTTGGGGTACGGGTTTCGATAGAAGTGTTTTTATAGCCTGGCATACATTGGTAAAATCCTGAATTATCTCAGTATGTGAGGGTTGCAGTGACAAGCAAGAATCAATAAGATGCATATTGCCCTTAATTAGTTCCATAAACACTTTATCACTATCAACCCCCTTCCAGTGTAGTCTTAAATTATCAGTCGATGGCGTCAGATTCAAAGCTCCACATTCAATCTGGAATGGGGGTCTGGGGGCGGAATTCAACAATATCTTGATGTGGTTATGATCCTCATGATCCAATGCAATGACTTCTGCTGCCTTTAGTTGGTCTTCGAGTAAAGGGGAGATAAAAACAAAATCTATCGTTGAGCAACAACCCCTGTCCCTAAATGTTGGTTGCATATGGTCAATTGCATTTGGCCCGCCCACCAGATCCATAACATTGACCAGATTGTATGATCTTAAGAGCAGAGCAGGTTCAGCACCCCTACGAGCAGATTGCCCAGAATAACCCGACCCTCCATCGAGCCCCTTACTAGTAATTTTGGCATTAAAATCACCCCCCAGCAGAACCCCTATTGGGTCCCCCATATTGGACTGTGTATCGAAGTTTGAGATAAAGTCAAAAGCCCAATGAAATTCTCATTTGGGACAGAGCGAAAATCATTATTATAAAAATTCACCAAATGGAAACAAACTCGCCTTTTAAAAAACACAGCTTGATAATTTTGGCTGCGGGTTGAAATGACCTTAAAACTGCCACATTAATCCCAATAAACAGACCTCCCGACGGTCTGCCCATTTTGGGTGTTAAGGCTGCCACACTAAAACAATGGAACCCTTCGATGTACAAATCTTCTGTGACCCAGGTCTCCTGGAACATGACAATGTCATGTTCCCTTATCATGCACAGCCAATCTTGGTTATCAAGCCTAGGTCGTAGTCCCGACATGTTCCAACTTAGAACACTCAAGTCAGCCCCACTACTGCCTTTGAGTATAACTGTCCTATCTGTAATTTTATTGGATATATGGGTTGTGGCTGACATTAGCCCTTCAGGGGCTTGTATGTTGAGTGCCAACGGTGGTGGTCAGTCCTGAGTGTCTAGGTTGGAGAGTGAATGGAACCTGTTGGCTATTGACACGCGAGCTTCAGAGCCCCTTATTGGTATTACTAGAGGTTTATAAAAGTAGCCCAGGGGAAGTGCACTAATGTCTGTTGTGGCGGCAAATGACTGTTCTCTGATAGTTAATAAACGGCGGACCATTTGTGGTCTGCGAAAATTGAGAACGATACAGTCACCGTCAATACTCTTGTTTGACTGGCCAACCCACCCAACTCTCCTGAACATGATTATTTCCTCCATTAGACCGGGGTCAAGGTTTTTGTGTTTACAAAGCCAGTCTAAAAGATTTGTTTCGAAGATCTGACCATAACTCTCTCTGGCCCTCAACAAGGTTTGGGATACCAGTTAAGACTAGCACATAAGGACTAGAAGCAAGAGGCAAATTCAAAACATCAGAATTAGGGTTTATATTTAAGTTTTGGGGGCACACTCTGATTTCTTTGTCAGGGTCAGCTATGGCAGTACCCGACTGGGGTTGATTATAATGAGCTCTTCCTACTGCCATATTCGGGTTGCCTGAAGTATCCAATCCTGATGTCACCTGGATGACTCTTTCAGTAAGATCAGTATTGGACGCAAAACCAACTCCTTGCTTCCCACAAGATGCACATAAGTTGGCTGATGGAATGACCATGGGGGCGGTGATACTCAATGGTTGCATTTCACTATTGCGACTATCCACTACAAATGGTATAGATTTAGATGCAATAGTGGCATCATTATTCGTCTTTCCCCCATTTGACTTGTCCAAAGATAAATTAAGGTGCAACAATTTCCCCCAAAGCAAATCACATTTTTTGACAATCTCCTCCTTTATGCGGTCCAGTCTTGATTTGAACCCTTCCATTATAATGTCCATGGTTACAGTACCCATGTCTGCCACGTACCAGCCGTTCTCTGGGCTATCATCTGTCTGTGTTGCAACAGAGTTTGTATTCACAGTCTCAATCACTTCTAAACTGCTACTAAGTGCCCCTTTGTTAGCATTTTGGGATTTCTGTTTGGGCTTGGTATGAGTTGTTTTAGCAGCGTTTTTCTTCCCTTTGGCTGATTGGGCAGCTAATTTATGGTCTCAGGCAGGTTTTCCAGCGTTCTCCCGGGTGTTGGTAGAGGGTGCACTTATGTTAAGAGAAGCCAGGGATGGTGAGGATGACAAAGGTGGGCTCAGAGTACTAGGGCCTGCTATCGCTGGAGATATTTTTAGAGTGTCCGGTATATTGGGATCAGCTTGACCCCCCATCGACAGGCGTGACTGTAATGCAGCAGGGTCCAGGGACAGTCTTCTTTCTGTCATCTGGATCTCGTGCGTGAGTAGTGACTCAGCCCTTACGATAAAATCATCCAGAGTTCCAGCTACCCCTCTCCGCTTACTCATTATGAAACAGGGAAGGCTAGTAAACCCTAATGTGGTAACTTAGTCCTCCAGGCAACACAATAACATCAATGGTGACAGGGTACTCACGTTACCTTGCTCCTCGGTGTTCCTTCCTTGCCCATAAAACCAAATGGGGTGGCCCAGTCCAGCCTCCTTCGGCCTCTGACGGCCTTAGACGGGCCCGCCCTTGCCTGGGCTTTGCCCGGCGCTGCCCGCGCGCGTCCCGCGACGCGGGAGCCCTATGACCCTTTTAAGCGCCTCCTGGCGCTTGCTGGACGCGGTGGTGGCGTGTGCGCCGCAGGTGTTGCCAGGTAATGTAGTCCCGGGAATGACGGCAATAGGGCAAGGTGCTGAGGGGCTCAGTGGCGGTAACAACAGTTTCGCTGAACGGCAAGTGTCCCCAAATTCTCGTCAGGGCTCCTGCTCCACCGGAGCCCTGTGACCCTTTTAAGCACCTCCTGGCGCTTGCTGGACGCGATGTGCGTGCCGCAGATGTTGCCGGGAAATGTAGTCCTGGGAATGGCAGCAATAGGGCAAGGTGCTGAGGGGCTCAGTGGCGGTAACAACAGTTTCGCTGAACGGCAAGTGTCCCAAAAATTCTCGTCAGGGCTCCCATATATAATAATCACCTCTTGTTACTAGCAAGGGGCACAGAATATCTTAATCATTGGACATTGCCCCAAAAAACACAATGCACCTTAGTTTGCTATAATAGATTGCGATCCAATCAACAAGTCCAACCTTTGACCCTCTGAAGGAGGTCTGTAAACAGCATCAACCACTATACAAAGTCTATACACTATACAAAGTCCGCCCACCCGAGGCTCTTAAGAGATGAGATGGTTATTTATTTTTTCTTATTGCAAGGTTATGTAACAAAAATAATAATAAAAAAAATTATGTCTGGATGTAGCACCGTATGTTTGCAATAACAATTTTAAATAATAAAAAAAATTGCTTGTATTTCCATAGAACAGTAAGTGTCTGTAGGAGAGTAGGATCTGTTTACTATGGTTACCCCCACATTTTGCTGGTGTTTCACTGTTTTTCGACTTTAGTCTGGCTGGGGCCCTGCTATCCAGAACCCCAGTCTAGCTGCTTCCTCTCTAAATTGATTCCATGTACAATATGTACACTCCAGTTTGGTAACTGAGGTACCCTTGTGAGTCCCTAGTATATGGTACACTAGGTACCAAGGGCATGGGTACCGCAGAGACCTACCAGGGGCTGAAGCATGTATTATGCCACCAAAATGGAACCACAGGACTGCTACTGGAGCCTGGGTAAGGTGGTGCATGCACCCCTTACTAAGATATAGGTTATGTATATCTACCTTTAATCACTGACACATATAAGCCTATCAGTAACTCCTATGGCAGGCCTTACCAACCCTGAAGGCAGAGTGCTTGGTTTTGTGTGAGAGGGTGCTCATGCATGAGCTGGGCCCCTCTGCAGCTTTCGGAGCCTATTCTCTGAGGCTGTTCTGTGATGCAGCCAGACCATATACTCTTAAATGCATTATAACCTCGCATTAAATGCTAACTTTGGAATGGCTGCATGGAAACACGTCGTGTTTGGTGTCAAACACTTTGGAATCCTACCCCCTTCGCCACCCTTCTAGAGGGAGAGACATGTACACACTGGTCTAACCGGTAATAGTTTAAAAGAGCCCTGGCATCACAAAATGGATGCTGCAGCCACAGACATGAGTCTGGCCTCCTGCTGCTGGACGAAACTCTGGCAGGGGAGGCCTGCACAATAGGTTTCATGTCACAGGGAGGTGGAACCACCTCCCAGACAGGCTTTAGTGTATTGGCGCTGGGTGGGTTCACTCAGAGTGCTTTGAAGTCAGCACTGAGGGCACATTTGGTGTACCTGTGCATAGCCCAGTTCAAACCGGTTGCAGGGGCTACCAGCCCCTGCTCTGGCGCAAAACTGGACAAAGGAAATGGGTGTAGCCACCCCTCTTTCCAGACCCTCCCATAGGTGGGTCCCCAGAGTATGTCCAACCCCTTTTCGTGGTATAAGTAAGGGGACCCTGCAACAGGACTTTAAATTACACCTGGACGAAACTCTGAAACTGAATCCTGGAACTTTGACGCTCTACTAAAGAATAGAGGATGGAAGAATCTTCCTTGCGGTCAAGGAGTGACTCCCATGCTCAAGCAGGCACCAATGAAGCATTTGCGGGTCTGCATCTCCCAAGCTCCCGCCAGACTTCGAAGTATTTGCTGCCCAGGAAGAGGATTTCCAGACTTCTCGAAGGCCGACCCGAGTCCCCAGCAAAGCTGAGACCCGCAGCCCTCACGAGTGACGTGGAACCGGAACCCCTGGACACCATGCACATTTGCTAGTGTATCAACTTACCAAGATTTTCTGAAGTTGTGCTTTGAGTTACTTGTAGCCCAAGCCCCAGGCATCATCTTCACCAAAGATTGTGGGCCTACACTCCTGGAGTGTTCTGTGAGCTGGCTTCTTGCATTTCCGCTCGAGGCTCCTTCGCGATCCCTGGTCCGTCGACTTGTGGGTCCCCTCGAAGGTAACTCTACTTTTCCTTGGGCTTCCCTGGTTGCTCCAGACATGCCCTGACTCCCACCAAGTGGTGAGTCCCTCAGACCATGCTGGCCTGCACCGAAGCCTATCTCTGCTTTCTGCATGGGTTACTGTTGCCAAGGCTTGTTGTGTCCAATCCGGAATCTGACACCGCAGCACTCGACATCCTTCATGGGACAGCTCGAATCCAGACCCTGGTCGTCGTTAACGCCTCTTGGTCCTCGTGGCTGAAGAGTCAAGCTTCACCTTCACCTGAAATCACCCGACATTGGTGGGCATTCGACTATCGTAGTGACCCAGACTCTGTCCCCTCTGCTTTCAGGTTCTTCTCATCTTTGATCCAGGCTTGGATCACACCGGACACTTTCCACTTGGACGCCAGCAGCACTTTGCAGCAGATCGCCATTGAACACAACAACGAAACCAGACACCAAAAGACACCTATGCACCCGGCTTCCCTGGGAGAGGTAACTCGAGTACTCCGGTGCTCCCGTGGGTGTTGACTCTAGAACCTCCTAGTTCTAAAGGGGTTTGCTCCAAGTAATCTTCTAAGTGTCCTTTATCTTTAAAATTCCAACCGCGACTTCGCCCATAGAAGTTAATGGTGATTAGCGGCTGTGTTTCCACACTGCACGCGTCTCCCATGGGTCCCCTGTGTCACTACCTTGGGTGGTTCCTGGTGGCCCCAGCGGTTCTAAAGGCTCTAGACCTTGTATATTTGCCAGTCGTGGTTCTTATACCACTTTCTTAATATATGGTTTGGTACGCCCCTAGGGCTCAACGTATATTGTGCTAATTTACTGTGTGCTATTGAGTTTACTGTATGTACTTTTGCCTCTAGCCTCAAAGGGACTAGAGGGATGTGGTTAGTATAAATACATATATTATACATATATACCTGGTGTGGTTCTCCTTTCATTAGATCATTCACGAGATTATACACTGGTAAAACAAGCTGCTTTATATTCCACCAAGACTTAGCCCGAAGGCTGCTCTCCACAGCTACCACTAGGATAGCTTTCTATTAAGGTTGTCTTTAACCTACCATCAATATGGGTTGTTTGGACTGGTGCAAGGTGCCCACTAGAATAGTGGAAAGCATATGCCAGGCCAACTTCTCACAGTGTCCTTCACTGAAAGCGAGTATACTTATAACATTTATATAAACCCTTTTTAGTTTTAATGTACTTCTCCAGGAAAATAGGATTGATATTGGTGTAACCAAAGGTATTATCAGCTCAGAGTTACTGTTACCTGAAGACCTAGTTTAAACACAAACATGACAACTGATGAAATTGGAATTAAAAAAAGCATTGTCCTACCATCCCAGACATTCAATGGCACTTCTTATGTGAATGTGCATTTGTAATCAGGAAAATTGCCACAACTCACAGCACATGGTAGACGATGGATGAAGTGGCTGACCCACTGCTCCATGTTGTATGTTGCAGTGAGTGGCAGCAAAATGTGAATGACTCTTGAATTGACCAATAGATCGGACAAAAAGCCCCTATGTGTATGTATGTGTATATATGTTTTTCTGTTTATGATTTTTCATTTATTACATGAAAGTAGCGAAACAGTGATAGCTGACACTAGGCGGCACTATACTTCACAAGCTCTCTACTTACAAGTGATCACAATCTGACACTTGTTAACAATGATAATAAGTAAGTGAAGTCAATAACATAGTATATTCAGTATATGGTCGATACTGATCAATATTGGTGGGCCTGACCACTGCTGTTTTTTCAAATCTATTATTTGTTAATCTCCATGTGATTTTTCTATACATTTTGTTTTTGAGTTACACGTTGTTGTAAGTGACCTAAATTATTCATATTTCATCAGGATTATGGTCATTGGGCATCACTTCTTTATGTTCCAAAAGACGAAATAGTATGAGTGTGGATATACAAGTACCTAATGTTTTATAGGACATACTGATATATCCTTGCTATTTACTGGTCAGTATGTAAATTGTTTTTCATATATCTTTAGTCCTATATGACTGTCTGTTGTGGGGTTTGAAAGGGCCCGTGCACAAAAGCTTCCATTTCACAGGTACACATTTAAACTTGACATCTTTTTTAAATTGTGACTTTTTACATGCTTTGCACATACATAACATACTCAGAAAGTGTTCTGCTTGCAAGCACATTTCTCCATAAGAATCCTGTCCAAGGCTATGAGAACACTGAGCATACTGCCCATGCATTTTGGTGTCCACTTGGAGACAGCTCTGAATTGGAAAGACAAACAATCAAATCAGCATTGCACCTCTGACACAGTGCGAATGGAACCAGGCTTTTATTATATAAATTGCCTCTTGACAAGTTCCCCAGAGGAGCACTTCGATAGATGATCCTGGAATGTTTGCCTGTGACTGAGATCAGCCCAACTGACTCCAGTCCCTATCCTGCAAAGGAGGCATTCTCACTGTGCTCTCTATAGCATAGGTAGTGTTAAGTAGGAGATTAGAATCTTTGCTTACTGGAAACTTTTTCTGCAGTACCAAAAAAACTTGAATGGAACATAATGAACAGAAGTCAATTGAACACAGTTACTCTTCAAAACAAAGATTTATAATGTATTCAATACCTCTCTACACATCTGTGGTGCATTAAACACATATATCGATTAGCTAGACACTCACTGTACATTAGACGGGACAACGTGATTCATCCGCTGTTACCCGTTCTTTTCGGACGTTTTTTGCAGACTTCTCAGCTGCGGGCGAGTGTTACTAGGCACTTCTGCCTTTTGAAATAAACCACCGAGTTAGGATCTTTCTGGGTCCTTCCAAAATACGAGATTTCATTTCATGATGTTACGGCCGGCTTGGTCCGGCGCTCAAAACGATGGCAGCCCCCAGTGATTCCACGGTGTGCGATGTGCCATCGCAGGATTACTTTTAGTACACAGTAATCGGCTTGTTGTACAAGGAAACCAGCCCAACTCTCCCTCCCTGTCCTGAAGAAGACCCGCCCTGTAAGGCAAAACACCCTACATATAACAGGGTCGAAACGTTGACTTTCTAACCCGCCGTGAGACCAGCTTCTACCCCCAAGCAAGAATGTTTCAGCTTTATTGAAGCTTGGTTATAGGAATCTTCTGACCCATGGTGGCAATTTTGTTTGGTTTCTCTTTGAAAGCCATTATAATAATGTATTTGTGAATAATGACATTTTCTGACCTCCACTTAAGTGGTAGAATCTTCTTCGTTATCCCACACAAACCCCCTCACCGCACTACCCCTCCTCTCTTCCCTTCTTTTTGGGCACAAGTATAATTGAAATTTGATGAATTTTGTATATAAATTTATAACTGATAGCATGGCCGAGTACTTTGTGAATTAAAACACTGTACTCTCAATTTGTCTCTTTGAATTCCTATGATTCTATTTTGATTTTTCTTTCTCTCCCTATCTGGGACCCCTCTTTTGTAATATAACTCTATACCCAGGTCCCAGTGACTGTTTTTGGGTTGACCCTGTTGATTATAACGTACAAAATTAGGCAGCAAAGTAAAATGATAGTTACCCGTCACTATGTAAACTATAAAACAAACTAACACATTCATTGGATGAGGTCATTAGTGACGTCATCAATTATGTCATTTGAGATGTCCTCAGTGATGTCACAGAAGAATGTATGATGATACCACGCATACCAACACAACACAGTATTTTACATCGTGGTTTTGACAATTCAAGTTGTTACATCGACTAGCGTTGGAGGACGAGGACTTAGGAATAGTGTGAATTACTATTCCAACTCCAGTCTATGTACAGGGAAGGTGTTGGAATAGTAATTCGCACTATTCCTTAGTCTAGAGCGCCCTCCAGTGCAAGTCGACGTAATGACTTGCGTTGTTTAAACCACGATGTAACCATTACGCGCTGTAATGGTTGCGTGGAAAAGGATGTTTCCCGTCACAGAACATGTCATAGGCGAGCTCATAAGCAGTGGATGGCGGAGGCGCAAGTTATAGTTGTATATATATATATATATATATATATATATATATACAAATAAGAAGGAGAGAACTCCGGGTAGTTCTCAAGTTTAGGTGGAAAGCAGCTCCTGTTAGAGCATTCTCAACACCAGCGACACTCTAGATCTGCTCACCTCTAATGTCTGTTTTTCTATCAAAGACTTTAAGCATAGGATTAGCACAGTGCTATCCACGAGATAGAAAAGGACAAAGTCTTTTGCCATTTCTACAGCAAAGTCTTTAAGCATAGGACTAGCACAGTGCTGTCCTTGCCGAGCTGTAAAATGACAAAAGCCATTTATCACTCCAGGCACAGTATTACAGCTTTGAGTTGGTAAAATACCAACTCAAGCCAACCTTAAATGAATAAAAGCAACCCCTGACACAGTGTTTCGCTCTAATTAGAGCTCTTCAGAGAGGTATAGCTTTGTCCAGACACAAGGGAGCACCCAGTATAAGTCAAACAAAACCCTTTCAGGCATAGAGTGACGTACAAATTATGCAAAAAAGGGTTTTGTTTTGACTTATACTGGGTGCTCCCTTGTGTCTGGACAAAGCTATACCTCTCTGAAGAGCTCTTATTAGAGCGAAACACTGTCAGGGGTTGCTTTTATTACTTTCAGGTTGGCTGGAGTTGGTATTTTACCAATTCAAAGCTGTAATACTGTGCCTGGAGTGATAAATGGCTTTTGTCATTTTACAGCTCGGCAAGGACAGCACTGTGCTAGTCCTATGCTTAAAGACTTTGCTGTGGAAATGGCAAAAGACTTTGTCCTTTTCTATCTCGGCGTGGATAGCACTGTGCTAATCCTATGCTTAAAGACTTTGATAGAAAAACAGACATTTGAGGTGAGCAGATCTAGAGTGTCGCTGGTGTTGAGAGTGCTCTAACAGGAGCTGCTTTCCACCTAAACTTGAGAAATAACCCAGAGTTGTCTCCTTTTTTGATATATATATATATATACACAAAACCCCTCCAGCATCCAGAAGGAAGAGGCCACTTTGCTTTATTTGGACAGCAGATCGGCATTATGCATTTCAGCCACAGGCCTTCCTCAGACGCCACTGCAAACTGGGAACATCGTCACAACCCTGCCTTAAAATGTTCCTGCCACCCTCCAATAGGTGAGAGCACACACCGTCCGTCATCACGTGATACCCCAGCAGAAGCAGCGCTGTGAGCACTACATCACCCAGGATGCATCATTACTGGGCAGGTAATACATGCGGAGTCACAAAACGGAGAGTCCATGTGGGCTGGTGTTAAAGCAGAGCCGGTTGCGGTGTGCCCAATTAAGTGCAAGTCCGCAAGTCTCCTTTGGTCCCCGCATATGTCCGAACCCCAAATTAGCAAGTCCGTTGGGCCGTGAGTTGGTAATAGTACACCAACACATCTCGTGCAGTCACGATCCACCATGGGTAGCGGCCTGACAGGAATCACATTTCAGGGTGGGCTGGTGCCAATCCAATCACTTGGAAAACGAAAAAAACTGCAGATGCAGGAGCCAGTGAAGCACCAGCCAGCTTTGCGGAACGGGGCCTCTTAAGGCGCCTCTGGCCGATGCGGAAACAATGACCAAAACCACTCCAGCATCCAGAAGGAAGAGGCCACACGATCGATCGATCGATCGATCAATCAATATCTCTCTCTCTCTCTCTCCATGCACTACGGAGCTACTACCTTTTGCGGAAGCCCTGGCAGAGGTCGCCCATCTTGACACGTGCAATAAGGTTGGGTGGATTAAAAATGTCAGAAATTTGGTGTCAGATGTCGGGCTCAAGGGTCTTTGGGGCACGCCAGATCCCTCCCTGCTACGCGAAGAGGTCCTGAAGCAATACTACTGGAAATAGGTGGAGCAACGTGAGCTTACCAAGCCTACTCTGGGGGAAGTTACTGAGGAATTTTTGCTCCATAAACCGGACAGATTGCTGAAACCCTATCTAGATATAATCCAGGTCCCTCACGACAGAACGCTATACATCCAGTTCAGGTTTGGTACCCTTTCTGTGGGAGAGGTTACAGCTAAGTGGCACTTCAACTCTTTAAGTTTAAGCAATTTCCCGGGTTGCAATGCCCTAGTTGAGTCCGTAGCTCACGTGCTGTTTGCATGTCCTGCTTACACGCAGCCCAGGGATAAGTGGCTTAAGCCGGTCTGTCGTCAACTGGGCACAAGGAACCACTAGGATGCACTTCGCATACTGAAGTCGAAAGCCAGGCCCCTTTTTGCCTGTGCTATTGCTAAGTTCCTAAGCCACATGTGGGCCATTAGAAGTAAGGCACTTATGAGATCCTCTTAGTAATGGCCAGGTTGACCCATAGTTTGAGTTGCCCTTTGGGTCCCAGTACCAAACATAGGTTACCCCCACTTGTTTTAGACGTTGCACAAGCACTTTATTGTAGATTGATTGCATAACCTGATTGCTAGGGGTCGACCTTAAGGTCAATCCCGTGACATCCTTTGCTAGATGCTTTCACCATCTTTCATTAATTTTTATATTCTATATTTGTTTTTAATTATTGAATCTTTTTTTAAATGTACAAAAGATTTTATGATGTCAAATATGTTCTAGCCATGCAGGTACTTTGCTGCAAAATTAAAATTTTGAAACATAAGCTCTTGCATGTCTAGTGTGGGTTGCCTTGTTTGAATTCTTCTTCTTTTATTTTGTAACTGTTTTCAACTGTGTAAGTTTTGTGCAGCTTTTATTACTTGAACAGTCAAAATAAAGCGTATTGATGATGATGATATATATATACACACATAAATACACATACACACACACACACATATATATATACATATAAACATCTATATACACACATATATAACACACACACCTCAATTTCTTAACCCCTTCCATGCTCATGCCGGAACGGTTCCGTCATGAGCGTCGGTTGAGCTGTGCTCATGACGGAACCGTTCCGTCATGGTTCCATAAGCCCAATGGAACGTTCAGCACAGCGCAGGAATCTGCGCCGCGCTGAAGCGGTTAATTGTGATCCTGCGAGAAGCGGTCTTGGAATGCAGATTTGACCTACATTTTCAAATGATTCATGGTTTTTATTACGACTTGCAGCTTTTACATGGTGGAAACAAATTCCTCAGGCACAGTGAGACAATATAGCTTGTGTCAGACCCCAGGGAAAAGGTGGTAAGGACCTAGAGGCATGGGCAACACAAGGCTGCTGGCAATAGGTTGAATGCAAGGCTGGGCACAAACCAGGCCCCATGCTGCGGTGCACAGCCGGAAGGGGTTGGCTTCTAACAGAGGGTTAAGCAAAGGCAGGCCCTGTACCTTTCCCTGCTGCACATGGCCATGTGCAGCAGGGGCTAGCTGTAGAAAGAGGGTAGGGCGCAGGGCATGAGCACAGGCCAAAGGCCATGCACAGTAGGAGTTGACTGACAACAGAGTGATGGGCGCAGTGCCTGGGTGCAGTCTGTGGGTGTTTACCAACTTAAGTAGCTATTTCTACCCCGGAATGCCCACAACTGGCTACCTGGAGCAAACTGACTCAGATCTAATGGAGGACTGTGGTGGTGTAATATCAATGGTTGAGAGGAATTTCACTTACACTTTGTGCATGTAAAACATGAATTTGGTAAATGGAGGTATTTGCACATCTTAGTTCAAATGAATGTTGGTTGGTTCCAGCGCACGTATACCCAATAGGTTTTTGAATGACGAAACAACACAACGGACCCCACTATATTAGTGCTTAAATGTCCTCAAGAATGTTTGCTTGCATGGCCTTAGAGGTAGATTATGGTTGTCACTATATTCTTTTTATATTTTGGTTTTGTACATCACAAACTATCCAATATATAACTGAATAAGTGGAACATACTCCTGTTATTTGTGGAGTACGTCACAGTTAAATCAGGAATCGGTTTTGAAATCAGGCCCATAAAAACCATCTAAATCACACTAGAGACTTAACATTCTTTTAATGCATAATAACTGTCTAAGCTAATAGAGATGTTTGCACACTGGTGCCAAGGCATATGGAAATTATGGATTTTCCTCTGAGTTTTATAAAATCTTTGCTAAAAAGCTTTTGTCTTTTTTTAACAGATCTTTTTAATTATATAAAAGAGGGTGGGGAGGTTTCTTCCTCTTTCAAGGAATCTATCTCAAGAAAGATAAAAATCAGAGAAATATGAATTCTTATCAACCTAATAGCCTCCTTACCACCAATTACAAACTTTTGATGATAATTTGGGCCACTCTGATTATACCTGCAGCCCAGCTTTTTATCCATAAGTATCCGAGTGGGGTTGTCGCTAATCGTTTTATGAAAGCAAATACCTCATTTTTAACAAGGGCAATACATTTTTTCTCAAACAACCAAACAAAAGCAGTGATAACGATGACTGACTCTGAAAAGGCCTTAGATCTCGGTAATTGGGAAACCTTGATTTTTAGCTTGATTAAATGTGGGTTTCCCACACAACTCACCTAGATGCAGGTGAACGTATACCACAGTGCACAGGCCAACATCATTGTAAATTCTAGGATGGCCAGCACTGTTTTAATTAACAGAGGCACACACCAGGAGTGCCCTCTTTCCTTTCCCCTATAGTATTTACATTTGTTATAGAGCCTCTGGCTGAAAAGATATGAATTGGGAACATCAGGGCGCCAGTTATGGAGATGGCCAAGGTCAGGCTATTTGCATATGTTGATATTCTGTATCAGCAACCAGATGAAGAAAATATAAAGGAGGCTTTACAGCTTATTGAGGAATTTACAGGTATTGGCGGCTATAGGATGAACCAAAGTAAAACTAAAGTTTTGCTTTTCAACGTATCAGCTGGAAATCTTAATGTTTCACAACAGCCACACAGGATCGCTAAATCCACTACGGAATCTAGGGATACATGTTCAGCAGTTTTTGCTGTAGCCATGCCTAAAGAAGTTTATGGGAAAAGTCTGGGGATTTTGCATTTTCTCCTTGTTAGCTATAGGCCTACCTTTTCTGATGACCCAACTGAGCCTTCGAGAAATATAGCTTCATGATAAGATCTATGTTCTTTGCAGGTTGTATATTTCTGTAGACTTGATATATGTTGCGTTCCTGTTACCATTCTGTGAGGTGAACTCTGACCTGACAAAGGCAACTGATCAGCAACACCAAGGTAATTATGCTTAGGTCACATCTGAGTCCAGGAGAAAGCCCAGGGTGCTTTATACTGTCACCAGACACTTCAGGCAAGGCTCTATACGGGTGCCTACTTTATTAAATATTGTTATTATTGATTTAATTTGCATTCTTAGGTTGATTCTGACTGAACCGCCTGTATTTCTTTTTTTTTTTTAATATTTTTATTTACATGATAACACTTTTCCAAATAGGCATATTATACCAATTACAGTGTTCTCAGGTTCATTCGATCAGGATATACGATCATTTAACAGAGGTTATTATCATTACTGACTGAACAGCCTGTATTGAATAATCATATATTATTAGTGTTTTCAAATGATCTGGTGTTTACTTGACTCGCAGCAACAACCTTTTATAAATTATTAACAACTTTTGGAGGGTATTGCACAGGGAAATGCCTAGTTGTTAATGGAATGAAATTGGCTCACAATCTTTGTCTTTCACAAGGATTGTGGTGAAAAAATGATGGACAATAAGTTTCCAACAATACTGACTTACAACATAATTATCTTTTTTTGTTTATCGGATGCTCCCTTTAGTCTTTCCTTTCTTGTTTTTTTTGTTTGAATATCTTTTATTTGTTTTCACTATATATTCACAGTACATGCCAGAATGTAAACAAGACATGGCTTGGCAGTTCGGGCTGCACTGTTCCCATGAAGCACAGGGTCAGACTGATTTGCATATAGCCATGTCTGAACTGGGGTGGCCGAGTGAGCTAAAGAATGGTGATGGATTAAACCCAGATCAGTTGACTGGGGGTGAGTGTTTGATTTGCTCGGGCGCTCCGTCCATCATCCCCTTTTGTATCGCTTTGTTCGCCCTAAGTGTGGCAGGGTATGCTCAGACGTGAGTCCCTTGCTCACTTGGCCACTGGATTCAAGATAGCCTGGCTGATGAGGATTATGAATCCAAAACCGGTCCCAGGATGCTTGTTTCCGGTCCAGGGAAGACATGGCTTGGCAGTTCGGGCTGCACTGTTCCCATGAGGCACAGGGTCAGACTGATTTGCATATAGCCATGTCTGAACTGGGGTGGCCGAGTGAGCTAAAGAATGGTGATGGATTAAACCCAGATCAGTTGACTGGGGGTGAGTGTTTGATTTGCTCGGGCGCTCCGTCCATCATCCCCTTTTGTATCGCTTTGTTCGCCCTAAGTGTGGCAGGGTATGCTCAGACGTGAGTCCCTTGCTCACTTGGCCACTGGATTCAAGAAAGCCTGGCTGATGAGGATTATGAATCCGAAACCGGTCCCAGGATGCTTGTTTCCGGTCCAGGGAAGACATGGCTTGGCAGTTCGGGCTGCACTGTTCCCATGAGGCACAGGGTCAGACTGATTTGCATATAGCCATGTCTGAACTGGGGTGGCCGGGTGAGCTAAAGAATGGTGATGGATTAAACCCAGATCAGTTGACTGGGGGTGAGTGTTTGATTTGCTCGGGCGCTCAGTCCATCATCCCCTTTTGTATCAGAATGTAAAAAAGGACATTCAACATGTTATCTCTTAATCACACAATGGCATTCAGAAGAAATAACAATTCACCATAGGGCTTTGGTTGCACACTGTCTCATTTAAGGTAAAACATTTTCTCAAAGGTACAGTATTTGCAAAAATAAATCAATTACATGCCTAAGAAGCAATGGCCTCGCATTGGAAGAGTATAATGTATTATGCAACAGGAAATCATAATAAGCCCCTATATGCGACCTGAGCAAATACGAGCAGTGCATGTGGCATAAGTGACTTTTAGAGAGTGCACAGCTGCGCGGTCCGGATAGCAGCGTGTCTTGCGATGTATGGATGTGATGCGACGTGGCATAACTATCCGGTTGTGTGACTTATTGCAGCCCTTATCCAATATTAGTTATGGGGCATAACGCCTAAAATGTTCCCGTTAACGAATGCTTCGGAATAGGGGGCAACTGGTATAGAATACAATATTCAAAACATCTTAACAAGTGCGTCAAATAGGAAAAGTGTTTATGATACTCAAATGTAACTTACTAAACTGAAAAAAAGGAAAGGGAGAAAAGAAAAAGGCTAGAAGTACTTCTGTGTGTAGTCGTGAATGTTTGTCTTCGATTCCGGGGAATGGCCAGTGTGGGTGCTCGGGAAGCAAGGTTCCACCGTGGCGTGGGTCTCTCCGGGGGGGGGGGGGGTGGGGGGGGGGGGGGAGAGTCAACTCATTGTTGCAGACAGGCATCAGGCCCACAGTGTTGGGGGAGGGTGGGATCATTGTCATATGAGTTAGGAGCGCTACCGCGCGGTGCAACTGCGGTGCAGAACATACGGGTACGAGGCATTAAGAAAAGGATTTTCTCAATCCCACCGTCTCCTCCCTATGAAGGGTGGTGCTCTCTGCCCTCGCCCAATTGTCAAGAGAGGCACACCAGTGTTCTGCATGTGGGGGTTCACCACTCTTCCAGTGCTTAGTGAGCAATCTCTTAGCTGTAATGAGCCCAAGATCCCAGAATCTAGAAGGGACTCTATTCTGTTTCGTTCTTTTGTACAGCCCCAGTAAGCATGTATCCCATGTATGCTGCAGGTCCTCGCCAATAGTCTTTCCTTTCTTGTTGGCACCCAAATTAAGGGAGCAATTTAATTCTCTATAATCGGGTGATGGTGATCGGAAGGTTTGCATGAATGCGTGCAGGGAGAGAAGAATCTTCCTGTGGGTAACAAGACATATAACCAAGGTGATTGTGACAGCTCTATATGATGATAAATTCTGGGTCTACTGTCACTTTTAAACTAATTCCAGTTTCTTAACTCACTCTTTCTTCTACCACATACATCGACTAGTGACACTGAAGTTTGAACCGTACATTCAAGTTATAGAACCTGTCTTGAAGCCTATTATGGTTGTGTTGAGCTAATGGTGAAATGCCACTGCAGAAATGCATTAAGATAGATGGATAAGTAATAAAAAGCTAAATAAATGCTTCCGTTCTCCTTCCCTCAATAGATCACAAAGCCTGAAAAACCAATGGCTTGTGAGTTGTGTTCACGGTAGGACAATCCAAATAGAAAAAACTTGTCTCAAATGAACTATGTTTAAATAGGTTTAGAATAGCTGTGATTGGGCGTGTCCTCTCCGAAGACCTATACTATAGCCCTAGTATTAATGGATATTCTATTTGTGCTCTGCTTGCTCAAGAACAAAAGATAGCCAAGAATTGTCCCTCTTGATGTGGTGTTCATCAACGGGTCAATCAAACTTGGATATTCTGAGTCTCGTATTAAAAAATGAATGAGTGGCTCAGTGTAAGCCGAACTGTGTGCTCACTATGTAAAATGGTATTAATTCCGATGGCTGAATCTTTAGTGATTAATGACAAACAATGAGAACGATCATTTGACACAAACATTTCCCGAATCCAGTGTCAAAAGTGGTCATACAGCCTCGCATTTTGTCACTCACGATAAGAATCATGAGTGACTCCATAGCTACATTATTGTAACTGGGAAGGCGAATGTGCTCTCATTCAAAAGAACCACCCGATCTGTGACTGGGGCAGAATGGCCATGCTGTGGCTTTCTTGATCCCTGTGATCCCTGGTGTTTAGAATAGCAATGAAAGGAGCAAATGAGTTCAATGATTCATGTAAACCCTACCCGAGCATTAAGGGCATACCCTTTTGGTGCTCTTTAATGGCTGAAGTAAAGAAATGATGCCCACCTCAGAAAGGTGAAAATGAAAACACAGGCACAGCAGAATACATAGAAGTTGTTGGAATAGAGCAGATTATTCCATCACTTATGTTTTCATGAAGATTCATGATTTTTGACTGAAAGATTACTGCTGTTGAAGCAAAGCAATCTTGGGTGGGTGGGGGAACAACATAAAAACTTAGGGGTTGAAGAGAACTCAGGCAGCTGCAAATAGTTTTTTAGCTGTATTGTAGGCTGAGGAGATTTTATCAAGCCAGAGGAGGCACTTGTGGCTTTTAACTGTCTGCCGAAAAGCTTTAAACTGAGGTTCACATTGATGAAGATCTTTAAAACATATTTCTTCTTCCACCTTCTCTCTAGAAAACAATAATTGTGCTTTATAACTTTCAATTCTGCTGAAAATTTCTCTGTATATAGGAGCCTTATTGTTTTTGGTGTCAGGGTCTGGGAGAAGAATGATGGATTTAACCCAGATCTTAGTGACTATGGGTGAATGGTTGCATTGTTCAGCATTCCGCCCATCATTTGTTCCTTTTGCTTTTGTCGTCCTAAGTTGGAAGAGTATGCCCAGACATGGGTCCCGCGCTCACTGCGCCACTGGATTCAAGCTAGGCTTGCTGATGAGGGGTGATGCCCCGAAACCGGTCCCAGGATGCTTGTTTCCAGTCCAGGGATGACCTGACATGGCAGTTTGGGATGAACTGTTCCCATGAGGAGCAGGGTCAAAACTGATTTGCATATGGCCCGGTATAAACTGGGGTGGTGTGGTGAGCAAAAGAACGATGGATTAAACCTAGATCTTTGCATTGTTCGGCATTCCATCCATCATTTGTTCATTTTTCTAGGGTCTGGGGATGGGAGTAAATGCAGGAGCAATGATGATGGCCATGTGCACATATGGAATCTATATACTATATTATGTTCCGTCTCACAAATGAACAAAATAAATATATAAAAATAATGCACCCTGCGTCTTGTTAGCTTGAGTGAGTTAATCAATAAATGATCAGCGTGCTTGACTCTGCACTACCTTCAGACATTTCACGGGAAAAACAAAACACTTCAGTAAGCTTTTAAACCAGTATCTGAGGTAAATGCATTTACTGGTGAATTAATATGAGATTTTCTATGTCAAGACCACACCTCACGGGGAACCGAAGTGCAGTGCAACATGAAAAATCAAGACGCTATGACTGCATCCGCAATGTAACAAAAACCTAAACATAAAAGTATGATTGATTTATTGCAGACACACACAGGTCCAGAGCCAGAATATACTCAAAGGGAAGCAAAGAGTGAAAATATGGGCTTTCAGGTGTTTTACTGCATTCTATTATTTTTCATTTAAATAACATGGCACAGTTTTCCAGTTACAGTGCTAGGTAAGAACATGCATGCACTAACAAATGTATATTTCACAAAGACCATAGACGTGACTGTGTAGTTATGGTTCAGCCTCACTTTCTAGTGAAAATGTGGCTTATTTATAATTATGGTGACGTTTGATGATGAATATGTGGTGAATTTGTCTCATTCCTTGCATAACTAACTACTTTTGGCATGCCTAATTTTGTGTTATCCGTGTAGGGAGAAAAATGTTAAAAAGAGGGGAGCTATAAAAATGTACTTCCTTGTTTAGGTCCCAAAGGAAATTTTGCTCAAGCAAAAACCACTGAATAGATTTACACCAACCTTCAGCGGTGGCCCCTCCATTAGGCCGGAGGAGCACTGCCCTTCCCGCAAATAAAACGGGGTTCTAACCTGTTTTATTATCGTTTTATTTTAATTACTCTGGACCCGTCCCAGGACTCTGATGAGTCTTAGGGGTGGGTCCAGGGGGGTGACACTGTGGTGGGGGAGTTCTAGTGCATTCCCTTGTCCCTTCACTGCGCATGAGGTGTTTGGCCGGCCGTTTCAAGCTGGCCAAACCCCTCATGCGCAGTGAAGCTCCCTCCAACCTCAGCTGCGTTGCTAGGGCTGGAGAAAGCAGGTGCAGGCTCCCAGTCAGAGTATGTGAGCGCAAAGTTGTAGCATTCAGGCCAATCCTGACGTTGCTTTTCTGCAGCATCATGATTGGCTGGAGTGCAGTCTAGGAGCCTGCCCCAGAAGAAGCCTGTAGGAGCATGATGCAGCAGACTGTGGAGGCGGCGGTGATCAAGATGTTTATTTATTTATTTTGTCCCCCTCCTCTACCCACCCCGCCACTTTGGCAGGGGACAGGTTGTGACTGCCAACCTTGGCATGAAAGTACAATTTCACTCAGATAAAAAAAAAATCAATTTAGTGGAAATCTGTTTTGTAGTTTTATGCTTAACTTTGTTTTATTGAAATTTTGCAAGAGAGAAACCACACACACAATGGGTACTTCCGCACCCAAATCACAGTGTGTCCCCCCTCCCACCAGACCGTGCAATCAAAGTCATCTATGTGGAGGCACCCAAGTGTCCATAGAGTGCAGATTAGATGCTGGTCTTTGTCGTAGCAGAGTACGAGGTTTACCCCCCTCAAACATGTCCCAAAAAATTAAACAAACCAAGAATGTTTTGTAGTTTTAAAGATACAAACATTTTCTAAAAAGGTGTTGGAGGCCTTAAAAAGGTTAAATATATTATGAATCTTGGCTTGAGCTTGAAATCAAGAATTTCAAGAAATTCATGAATTTGTGAAAGAAGAAAAATAAAGGATGACGTAACCAAGCCTATGGCTGGTAGGGGTTCTTGGTATATTCGAGTGGCTGGACCCAGAGCGATGTAACAGGTCTGGCCCTGTGCCCAACTCAATTTGTGCAGGACCAGAGTCTGTGAGCAGTGGGGATCTTGTGGCCAACCCTTACTGTTAATTTTTTTCTAAATTCATACATTTACTGACAAAAACATTTAAAATAAGGCTATGGTTCAGGTAGTGCAAAACACTTAAAAGATCACCTGCGAAAAAAATCAGAACGCCAATGAAAAACCACAGTGAAGTAACATTATGCTCCACACAAAACCCTAAAGAACAATGAAATTCGCCATCATGGCCTACTACACAAATAAAAAGTTTCACGTTGGACACAATAACCTTGCCCTTCGTTTTATCCAACGCCTTGATACATTGCTTGCGTCGGTTGCCGTCTAAACTTTGATAATATTTTTCAAGAATATAATTTTGATGGAACTTTTGGGGATCTTAGTTGAACTTCATCTGTATTTTTGTAGAAGCACGTCACCGCAGTCCCCAGCTGTTAGCAAAGCAGCAATGTTCTTCCAGGAGTAGGTGTGACGTAGAAATAAGCAGAGCCCGGCTGCCAGTCTGGGAAGGCAGCGTCTGCACGCGGGACGTTGTGTGAACCCCTCTCCAGGGCTTCTGTGCGCGTGGCGCGGTTACCGAAAGTGCTGGAAGACACCGAAGGACGGCTTTTGTTCAGCGGCATTGGTCATTCTGGGCATGTTTAAATAATGTGTCCCAAAGCACGGGCTCTATTCCCCGGACAGCCGCCCGCGCGCTCAGGCTATTAGAGGTAAATACTCGTGAACTGGCGTTGCTGTTGATACTGGGCACAGTTGACTGGAAGCAGCTCTTTGATAAGTAGGATGAGACCAGGAGTATTTCCAAGAGAATATCCTGAAAGCTTTCCATTAGACCGCACCAGGGGCAAATAACTAAAAACAGCCGGTGTGCGAGGTGGAGAAGATTGGGCCGGTTGTTTTTTTGCCAAACACGGTGCATGTACGCATTTAACAGCTTTGCCTTCTGTGGCGGGAAGGATCACCTGAGGTGACGCACTGCGGGTCTTGAGATTTCAGTGCGCACTATGGCGTCTTTAATTTCTTCACAGGTGCATCCCATTTAATAAAACAGAACATACAGCTGGTTCAGTCCTGACAGAACAAACGATTATTTTCACTCGTTTTACCCCAATAAAACATGTTTGGAAACAGGATGCTAATTAATGTACCTTCACACGGCTCTTATTACAGGACAAAGGTCAAGATGAATATCATTCCATAGCACAGCCTACATCTTTGAGCGGAATGGATTACATGCTACATTCCAGATAAAAATAACAAGGCCTAGAAATTTACTGCACAATTAGCGGCATCAAAAGATGCCAAGGGCCCTGAAGCATTTATATTATCGTATGGAAGTCTAACACCACCTGAAGAATTAAGGAAACTGAATGCACATGTACTCCGTTCTGCTATTTACCGAATGGAATATATTCACCATTACGAAAACTGAGATGGGAGATCGTTACCAAAAATAATAAACTAGAGCATTTGAACTAATGGGTCTACACAATTCCCCGTTGCAGTATATACTAAACTAAAGATACAGCAAGCTACTGAGGAGTTCTGTGACCATATAAAAGGCAGAGCTCATTCATAAGAACATGGAACTTGAGGAGACTTGCAATAAAGATGGTATTTTCTTCTTTATCATATATGGTCACACTATCACCTTCCCATCGAACCATTTACATCGGTAGTGTTTTGTTCTTTCATATGAAAGAGAACGTTTGGTTCTAGACATGAAGAACACAAGCAACTTTGAACACACCGAAAAGCACTTAGTAATTTGTTTCCAAGCACTTAGTAATTTGTTTCCAAAATTCCTTAGAAACAGTTTAATGTAAATCAGATTAAAAAAATGACGAGGTATGCAATGTGTAGATAAATACAGATATACTCTAACTTAGTATAAAAAAAATGAACGTTCCCATAAATATCTCCTTTCCGCTTATCACTGTTCATTTGATTAACAATATTAGAAGAATGAAAAGCTAGTTTTAATTTTTGCTGCTTTGCTTAAAGTACAGTTGTAATGATGCTCTGTCACCCTGGCTGCTTGCTCTGGCAGTAGGCATTATAAGGTCACACCTCAATTGTAATAACTCATTACAGTTGGGCATCTATGCCATTTCATTATAACAGGAGGCTATAGACGTTAGAAGTTGTCAGTAATAAGGTAATCAGAGATGGGCTTTTATACAGATATAGCAGGCGTTACAAAATAACAACAATAGGTATTTTTACTGGTATCATTCATATTAAACTTACAAATTAGTTGGTATGTGGGCATACAGTGGGTATAACCACTGTTAACTGTAAGAGGAGGACGGATGTACACTGCGTAGTTTTAATCTCTGAGAGAAATGACCAGACACAATCCTTTTTTTACGTTTGGTGAAGGCAAGGTCTTTCGATTTTACTAAAATTATATGTACCGAGGAGGTTTATAGCCAGTCCTCTTTTTTTTTGCAGAGTTTTATATAGCGCGAACTTGACCCGAACCGAATCAGGTATCAGAGCGCTTTACATAGCACCATGAGGACGGACACGCATTCATTTTAGGCACGGGGAGATTAAGTGATTTGCCCAGAATCACAGGAGGTTTTGGCGTCGTTACCGAGACTCGAACCCAGATCCCCAAGTCCTGTTATTATGGCATTCACATTTTTCTTCCCACTATAGCATTTAATATGGTGTAAAGAGTCGCCTCACTTCAGTCCTTGGCCAACATCACTGTGAGTGATGGCATGCTGTCCTCTCACATGGAGCATACACATACACAAGGAGCATAGACAAAGTAGTTCCCTTGTTTGCAGGTTTATTTTAGATTTATGAGGGCTTGCCAGCTTACCCAATACTAAAGCTTCATAAAAAAAACGAAGAAAACCCAAGCATTGACAAAGTCACCCGGTTTTCAGACATGCCAGACCTACTGACTTTGATGATGCTTTTTATATGTCTTCTCTTATGGCATGCTGAGAATGAGGAGGCAGTATGATGCTTTATTCTAGAAGATGAGTAAGGATTACACCATCTTTGGCAAGAAAAACTGATCTTGGTAGCAAAAACAGGGCCTTATTCTACATGTACATTCATGCTTTTCGAGACTTTATCAGAAATTGTCAGGAATTAACAAAATCATGACAATTGGGGCAACGTTAAAAGATACATAAAGGAAAATAGAGACTTAACATAATTGTTAAATACACTAAACAGATCACTACAGAACCAAATGGTTAGTTAAGGTTAAACAATGGTTTTCATGGCATGTTTATTATGTGGAGATTATGTGATTTTCAATATAACGTAAATATATAATTTTAATGTTGTGGATACTCATGTATCAGTAATGAGGAGGCCCATGTAAGTAATTTTAGAGGCTGAAATGCGTCGACATAAACAAAAGTTTCCACCACAAGTAAAATGATATGCAAAATACGTAGCTGATCGAGATTAAGGAGCAGTAAAATAAAGTGTGACAGTGGGATTTAATATCCTCTATAATGCTAAATGCACACTAAAAAGAATGCACATTTTTGGAATGAACTTTCCATTTTGATATATATAGTACAAGTGTTCTCGGTGTACTTCAAAATGTGATTATATAGAGGAAGCAAAATAAAAAAATTCTTCAGGATATAGTATTCTAAGCATGAAGCTTATTGTTAAATACTGTAATAAGAGACTAAAGAGGAGCAGTGTGAAGAGAGACAAGTAAAGTGAGGTCATTTAAACGGTATATTAGACCTCAATTAAAAGACACTTGGTGAGAAAAAAGTGCTTTGCTAACTAGATGTCTGCTGTTCTGGTGCTTCTACGTTTTCGGTTGGTGCTTTGACGTTAGCGCTGGGGCACTCTTATAGGAGTAGAAAAGCGCTTTATAAGCTCCTTTATTTTTATTAGTGTAATCAGGGGCAAGTAAAGTGAGGCCATTTAAACGGTATATTAGACCTCAATTAATAGACACGGTAAGAAAAAAAGTGCTGCACTAATTGATCCCTGTGGCAGAACTGTCTATATACCGGGCAATGCACGTATGGAAAAAAACACACCCAGTCCCATAAGTGGAAGTAAAAACATTCATATTAGGAGTGCTGACGGCTCTTAATACCCGTGGGCTCAGGTGTTCCTGCACCTACTGCATCACTGAGGGTTAAGGCCAATATCAACATCGGAATATGGAATACTCTATGTCCAAAAGACACAGGGGGAATAAGGGGAGGCAGCGTGGAGAGGAAAGAAGAAAGAAATAAGAAATAAGAGCATCCTTCCTTTCTTCTGGTCCATTCAGTGAGGGCCATATCACACAGCTTCACGAATGCAAGCAAAAGCCGTATCAGACGGGACATAATTGTCTATCCTGCTCCAATTTTCAGGCCTTCAAAGAGCAGACTGAGCTTGCGTAAATAGAATGCACTGCTTTCAAGGCTAAATCTATGCCTGGTTGGGAACCATATTTACACCTCAATAGCAACTGCCTAGATTTCCTTCATGGTGATATGTAGTTACTCCCTCATTTGCTGCATTGCTCAACTAAAATCAGGAAACCCAAGAGTACGGCATCCCCTAAATTTCAATCATTCACATTCCAGGGCCTTACTCCAGACAGTAGCCTCTGCCACATTCTCTCTGTGAGAGAGAGGGCTCACCCAGTTTAACAAGGACAGTTCCAGCTCCAGGCTTTCTTACATCAATCCTCTAGTCAGTTCTCTTACCGCTCTGCACACTTTCAGACAACCTTTGGATCTTGTACTAATAATTGTTCACCATCAAACAGAGGTGCCCCCCAGAACTATACATTTAGCATCCCGCTCTCACTCCAAACATAGCATAGGGATAACAGCACAGCCATGAAAGTTCTTGCACGACACAATAGCTTCCCCTCTGCTACCCAGTCTTCACTCTTAACATTATTATCGGTTTTAGAACATACTTCTCATGCAGAGCACCTTCATTCTCACCACCTCCAGCGTTATGTCCATTGAAGAAAGTATCGCATTGATGACCGGATGCAGTGGCTGTTATCTCTCGCATCAGGTAATAAAATAGGGATTTCCCCTGAGATATGGTTGGCAAGTTCAGTTGAGGGGGACATCTTTCTCCACATTCTTAGACAAACTCTCAAAAAGGGAGGGCTAGGTGCGAAAATCCTTGTTTTCTGTATGGTATATAACTTTTATAGTTCTTCAGAGGCAGGGTGCAGAGGTTTCAGTGCCAAAGAGAGAGACAAACGGATTTTTCAGTCCCTCTGGAAAATTTAGGACAACTTAAAAAATACAACAAACGCACATAGACAAATAAACATACGGTAAGTGCATTTTTATGGACGTTCTCAAAACTTATATGGTTCCAAAGCAATTAAAGAATCTGAGGGCCCTCTAAATTCTGGATTGTCATTGTTCTGTAGTCAATCTGGTTATGTTTTGAGTTATCTTTGCCTTGGTCGGAGACAGCTTATACCATGAAATTGGTCATCTTTATTTCTCGCAGTGATGATTAGTTTGTTTGAGATGGTCAAATTACTACCAGCTGTAAGCTATTCCAGTGTACGGTCACTGTGACAAATATACATTTTGACTAAGAAAACAGAAAAGTGTGTCTGTTTGTTTTTAAACCCACATTAATCTCAACCATACAGTGCTTCCAACTGGTGTTTAGGTACAGCAAAGTCAGCAATCACCCTAGCAGGAAGGACAGACACACTCCTTTAGAGGGTAGTTTAGGGATATGAGTGAGCAGTTAGCACTATCATATTGGGCGTACATGTTTTGTGGGGAAAGCCTTCTAAGGCCAGAAGGACCAAGAACGGAGTCCGCAACATATTCTAGTTTGCATCAGAACTCCATGAAGTCTATGTGCTCAGTTGCACATGCAGGGTACAATTGATAATGTGCATAGTTGGAGATCATGGGCACGTGGAAAGAGATGGTCTGTCACAGTGGAAACAAGGATATTAAAGTAGTGTTGCATGTACAACACTATAAGGGCCACCCAACGTGCAGCTAAATGAACCTGGTGTACATTGGTGAAAACAAAAAAGTCAATAGCTGCGAGTATGAATATGTATTTGCGTGGAAACTGTCTTTCAGGTGGACAGATGTACAAAATTGAAACATGTGATTTTTGTGCACAATCTGAAAAGGAGAAATGTTTAGGCTTACACAAACAGTCATATGACAGTAGGCCAAATGTACCAAAATCTTGGTTGCAGAAAATGGACGCATATTGGGCACTTGCTTTTTTGTGACCAGGCTTTAATTTTGCAAAGAGGCCTATGCACCAATAGAAATCCTTGCAACATTTCGAGTCATTGAGGGGGTCACAGAATGACCAGTCCAATGAATATTAATTAGTACCAATATCTGCTCAGCCTGAGGCTGCTGATATGATTCATAAAGGGGAAGGTGTCCCTGGGACTCCTTCCGCTTGAGAATCAGTTACCACCCCAACTCATGGCACAGTTGCACATCAATGGTTGCATTCTAGTTCTATTTGGAAATGGGAGGACGACGTCCCTTTCACTTCCTCTCCTACTGGTGATACGGAAAAAATCGCAAAACCATTAAGAAAAGGCCTTCTGTGGATGCACACCTTGTGATTTTGCGAATCGCAGTGTTTGCAACTGCACAATGGCTTTGAACGTCTTTCCTAGAGGCCTTTGTGAAAACCACATATTTCAGTTTGCATTTTCAGCATTGCATTTGTTAGTTATTCAGGCATATATACTATACACAAGGCAATGCATGTGAAATAGCTGAAAGACATACCATACTCAAATGCCCGACTTAGGCATTGTGTTAATTATGATCTTTGTGAATCATCTCCAACGTGGTGCCAAGAAATCAAGAGACTCCGATAGGGATTGGCTTCAGGGTTCATGCACTGAGTTAGGTCTTTTCACTATACCTTCAATATCATGCTAATCATACATTTCAACACATTTTAAAGATTTTTAAGGGTGTCATGATGTAAACCTATATAATCTTAACTATATCATGAAAAGCAAGCAGCTGAAATAGGTCTTCAACGCCTCTGCATTATGCTGGGTGCTTTGCTTCGCTAATCATGCAGATCTGCAAATATGCATGGTTCACAATCACGCAGAGCGACTCAAGACAACCAAAGCCTACACCTTTTTTGCTTGTAAACAAAACATTCAACTACACTCTCAAATGTACAGATACTGAAAAATTCATAAGATCCGTTTCAGGAATCACCAATTCAACCATAATAATGTAAAGTAAAAATGACAAAAGATTTGTTCTTACAGTTAATAAAAAATTCATGCCAAGGCATTCAAGTAAAGTTGCTTTCTGTGTTCTGATTTCCTGACTCATTTGAGCAGGATCTGGCAGGGCGACACAGATGTAGAGCTCACTGAAGCCTGTGCTAATGCCTACCGCTAGACTCTTCCTTGGGACAGCGAAGTCGGAATAACGTGTCAGTCTGCGGTAATATCAAAGAAAGAGAGTGCAGTACGAGGAAGGATTGGAGGATGGCCCGCAACATTTCATGACCTGGAAATATCGGTGAGTACATCCCTGCCCTAGGGCTTACTGTAACACGCGCGGCCAAGATAAAAAAGTAACGTGTTCCTACACTGTCCACGATGAAGGGATCTTTTGAAATCCACTCAATCTACATGTAATCCTATGAAAGTAAAGATAGGAAGTCACGAATGAGGTCTTCAACGGAAAGCTAATGAAAAATACTATTGAAGACTGCTTTTTGAGGCAGCAACAGCCTTTTGTCGAGTTCGGGTGTTAACATAATTCTTGTCCTCAACTCAGAACTTAAATTAGGTGAGCAGAAATAAACCTAAATGAACACCATTTCACTGTATATCTGTGATTTGTTTTCAAAATTAGTGGGAAATGTCAGGCGAGTAACACCTTTCCCATAATAATAAAAGATGTGACAGTTTATCAGGGTACTGTCAATTTATAAAGCTAAAAAAATACAAATAAAAAGGTCTTTAAGTTAAAAAACACACAATTGTCCACAAAGCGTAGGCATACAGAGCTGCTATGAAAAAGACTGCACCCATTTACCCATTCCACCAGAGCAGATGACACAACAAGCTACTGTGCAGTTTTTATTATCAGTAGTGTTCTTATGTTTTAGTCCATGCAACACAGTCCAGCGGTGGTAATACAACTAAGAATCAAATTTTAATCTTCTGTACCCCCCGGGACCTCTTCAGCAGACGCCTTGCCATTACTTTGCAAATGGAGTCGGGGCAAGGACAAACTTTATCTACCCCTCTAGGAAAAGGTAACTTAAAGCATACCTCTAAATTTTACTCTTGACAATGCCAAAGTTGCTGCATGTGGTTCCAGACAAAAATATCCTTTCCTGGCAATAATTCGAACCTAATCACCAAGGGAACTTAGAGACAGGTTTGCATTTTTGCTGTAAGGAAGTGACATTAAGCAATGAACTATTCTGTTTGACGGGCTCTAATCCTTGGCCTTTGCCATTTTACGGGTCAAACAGCTAAAACAAGGGAGACCTTGTTGATTTCTTTCACAGCCAATGTAGAGGTGCACACCAACTTTAAATTACTAGCCATAAGTGAAGATTGAAGGTAAAGGTGATGGTCTTGGATAAAGATGGAGTCTTCCTTCAAGTCAGTTCTTGTGGTTCCAAATGGTCAGAGCACTGGTGGGTGCAGCAGATGGAGTCGCAATGCAATGTTAACAGAAGATGCAACAAGCAAGAATGTGCCTGGGTTGAAGGTTTGAACAACATAAGGAAGATGCACCAAAATATCTAACTAGATAAAGTTGGGTCCTGAAGGTTGATGCCTAACGTGCGTGATATAAATTGTCCTCCAGTGTCATATTCTCAGAATGTAAATTGTTATAGGTTGTTTAACTAAGACCCATTTCTTGTCAGAACTTCAGTGCTGGTTCTCATAAACCCATTTCTCATGGGATAGTTCATGTCTTATAATGTAAATCAAAAGGAGACTAGCTCACGATTTAATGAAAAGTTTTAATAAAAAAGACTCAAGTATGTTTTGTCACGGGATGGGAACACCTGGTGAGTGTGTTCAGAAAGCCCTCACCCACCAACCTAGTTGGTGGCATGCTTCATCATCGGGCCCACCCAGTGACACCTAGCGTGTCCCGGGTGTGCTTCGACGCCTGATTACAGCGGAGCAGGTATGTTGCTGAGTGTGCAGTGAAGGGTGTTATGGTAGTGAAATTTAAAACGGCTAGGCGGGGGTCCCAGTACCCGAGGGTAAATTAGACTTTAATACCTGGGCCACCGTCAGCGGTTAAAAATAAGGCTGTTGGACGTTAGAGGCGAGTTACGACCTCCATCATCCGGTGGGTCAACATGTTTCAGCCAGTGCCTTATGTATATGCTGGCTTTCTTCAGGACCTAAGTTAAAAAGTGAGTGCAGTTAAACTAGTGGAGTGTAGTTCAGACTATGTGTCTACACGCCCTAAGGTGTTTATCTATGTGTGAGAGGGGGATTCCCATCTCAAGAACACCTGTACACGTAACATATATGGACAAAGACAAAACATACAATGAAAAAAGAGTCAATCGGTCGTATGGTATTAGACATAACCGTTTGCCGTCACTACAGCGGTTGGGGTGTAGGCTATAGGAGGCTAGGGTGTAATGGTATTGGTGGTACCATTAGGTGAAAATCGCACATATAATACGGGAGTGAAGTGGCTAAAACACGAGTATCACACATGCAGTGCATATGTGTATAGCGGCGCAAGAGAGCATTCTTACATTAGTTTTAGCTAATTTGGACCTCAAGGTTGAGAGGTGGCAGGGGCTTGGCCCTATGAAAAATAAGAAGTTTGGACCACAGTGATTAGGAAGACCTGTAGGGAGGAAAAAGCGCTTACCTATGGTGATGGTGATAGTTACTCATACTCACAGAACTGCTGGGCAGAGCCTGCTCTGGACCTGTAGTGCCTCCTTCGCATACCGGTAAGTAATGGCCATCTGAGCTTGGCCTTAAATACTGTGCTTGATTGAATAACCGGATGCACCTGTAGGCTGGAGGTAATGGTAGAAAGACTCAGAGAGCCGAGTCATGGTGCCAGAGAGAGCTCTCGCGCGCTATCTGCGCAAGCGCACTGCTAGCGTATGTCAGCGCGTGTAGTGTCTCTCTCGCGCATGCGCGATGGTGCCTTCACTGCTGTGCAGCGTGGTGGCATGCGCGGTTGAGTAGTGTTTCAACAAACCGGGCTTGTTGTTGGATCCCGAATTAACCAATACACTGTATGCGCGTTCCATCAATTCAGATATGAATGAACTGAGGGCGCGACTTGCTCAATATATGCCATTAATGGTTCATGTCTTGTCAGCATAATCCTGCAGGCCTAAGGAGCCATTCAGCTATCAGGCTTTAAGGAGGAAGACATCCTCCAGAGCAAACTCAAAGGTTCCCTGTGGACCAGTACTTGAAATGAACTGGTTTTTAGTCTTGAGAGCAAGTGCTAGGAAACCGTGATTAAAGTAGAAGTATGCGCAGATCTTTCAGTGCTTCTCAGGCAGGTAGCAAATGTCTTTAGTTCGTCATCTTGATCTCAGTCATTCTGAAGTTCTTGTAATCCTCAATCTCATGTTTTATAAAAATGTTTTTTTTTCTTGCTCCTGAAGAATTGCTTATTGCATTTAAGGTTTCACAGGGCACTCTGCAGCAAAAATCAAAAGTGTAATTTTTTCTCCATCATCACCACCACAGTCTTTTGCTAAGGTATTGTAACATCTTCTGACATCATTCCAGGGGGATGTCCCACATAGTAGGAAAGTAAATCTAGGTTGGCCCTAAGTTTAAAAGTGGTAGGTGATATTAAACCCATTTGATGGAAAATGGCAAGGCCTCACCTCCTATCCACTGTGCACAAACCAATAAAAGCCATGAGCACTGGTTGACGGTCAATCCACGTCTACTTGCAGGTGTGAATGCATGACTTTCCAAGTCCAGGGAAGGCAAAGTCTAGATTAGCTTTAACTGAATGTATGTTTTTTCTAGGTTGCATGTTTTTATAAAAATCTGATGCAAGTCAAAATATGTGTGCCCCCCTCTGTTAACCCTGGCTCAATGAACAAAGTAGCTAGCCTACTGATCTGCAGAGCTGGTAAACAAATGTGGATTTCATGACATGGACCAGGGGCGTTTTAAGGATTTTGGAGGTTCCAGGCCAAACGTATTTTGGGGAGTCGTGTCATGAACATCTTTGACTTTGATCTAATTCCAGCTTTTTCATTCCCTCTGAGGCCAGTTCACTGACAGTGCAAGTTCAAGTTTGGCATTTATATAGCGCACTACTCACCCATGGGGTCTCAAGGCGCTTGGGAAGGTGAGAAATTACTTTTAAAAAATCCAGGTTTTGAGTTGTTTTCTGAAGGAGAGGTGGTTTTAAGTGAGGCGGAGGTGGGTGGGGAGGGAGTTCCAGGTTTTGGCCGCTAGGTATGAGAAGGATCTTCCCCCCATGGTGGACCTGTGGATGCGTGGTATTGCGGCGAGGGCTTGATTGGACGATCAAAGCTTGCGGGTGGGGGTGTAAAAGGAAAGACGCGTGTTGAGGCATTCGGGTCCTAGATCGTATAGGGCTTTGTGTGCGTGGGTGAGGAGACGGAACGTTATCCTCTTGTTGACGGGAAGCCAGTGGAGGTCTTTCAGGTGATTAGAAATGTGAGCTCTGCGGGGGACATCTAGAATGAGTCTGGCTGAGGCGTTTTGGATACGTTGGAGTTTTTTCTGTAGTTTGGCTGTAGTTCCAGCATACAGGGTATTTCCGTAGTCTAGACGGCTTGTGACCAGTGCGTGGGTAACCGTCTTTCTAGTTTCGGTGGGGATCCAACGGAAGATTTTTTTGAGCATACGTAGGATGTTGAAGCATGAGGAAGAGACGGCGTTGACTTGTTTGGTCATTGATAGGGAGGAGTCTAGGATGAAGCCCAGATTACGTGCGTGGTCCGTAGATGTGGGGGCGTTTCCTAGGTCCGGAGGCCACCATGAGTTATCCCAAGCGGAGGGGGAAGATCCTAATATGAGGACTTCCGTTTTGTCCGAGTTGAGTTTTAGGCGGCTGTTCCTCATCCATTCGGCCACTTCTTTCATCCCATCGTGTAGGTTTGTCTTGGCGGTGTTTGGGTCTTTGGTGAGGGAGAGGATCAGCTGGGTGTCGTCTGCGTAGGAGATGATGTTGAGGTTGTGTTGTCGAGCAATGGATGCGAGGGGACTCATATAGACGTTGAAGAGGGTGGGACTGAGTGAAGAACCTTGTGGTACGCCGCAGATGACTTCGGTGGCCTCTGATCTGAAAGGGGGGAGGCGGACTCTTTGGGTTCTTCCGGCGAGGAACGAGATGATCCAGTCCAGTGCTTTTCCTTGTATTCCAATGTTGCTGAGACGGTGTATAAGGGTGTTATGACAGACTGTGTCGAAAGCTGCGGAGAGGTCGAGAAGGATGAGGGCAACTGTTTCTCCATTGTCCAGTAGTTTTCGGATGTTGTCTGTAGCTGCGATGAGGGCGGTCTCGGTGCTGTATTTGGCTCTGAATCCGGATTGAGATGGGTCGAGTGATTTGTTGGATTCGAGGAAGGCGGATAGTTGACTGTTGACAGATTTCTCAATGACTTTGGCAGAGAAAGGGAGGAGCGAGATAGGGCGGTAATTTTTAAGTTCTGTGGGGTCTGCTGTGGGTTTCTTCAAGAGGGCGCTGAGTTCGGCGTGTTTCCAGCTTTCCGGGAATGTTGCGGAGTCGAAGGAGCAATTGATGACGTCTCGGAGGTGGGGAGCGATGATGGAGTCTGCTTTGTTGAAAATGTGGTGAGGACAAGGGTCGGTTGGCGATCCTGAGTGTATGGAGTTCATCAGGCGGGTGGTGTCCTCCGTAGTGACTGGGTTCCAGTTGCAGAGGGTGTTAGGGGGGTATTTAGTTCGGAGGTGAGTGGGGTGGGCTGGTCACCGGACTGGTTTTTGAAGCTGTTGTGTATGTCGGCGATTTTATTGTGGAAGAATGCGGCTAGGGAGTCGCAGAGGTCTTGGGAAGGAGTGATGTCGTTGGTGCCGGCTGAGGGGTTGGTGAATTCTTTAACGATGTTGAACAGTTCCTTGCTGCTGTGGGTGTTGTTGTCGAGTCGGTCCTTGATTGCTGATTTTTTAGTGGAACGGATTAGTTGATGGTGTTTGCGGGTGGTGTTTTTGAACGTGGCTAGATTTTCGGTTGTTGGGTTTCTTTTCCAGGCTTTCTCGAGGGATCGGCATGTCTTCTTGGATTTCTTAAGTTCATCGTTGAACCAGGGGGCTTTTTTGTGATCTTTCTTGGTAGGGTTGTTTTTCAGGGGTGCTAATTCGTCAGCGCTGCGGGTGATCCATTGTGCAAGGTTGGTGGCTGCTTGGTTTGGGTCTGATGAATGGGCAGGGGGGTGTTGGTGGAGCGATGTGAAGAGTTGGTCGGTGGTGATTTTGTTCCAGTTTCTACGGGGAATGTGTTGTTGGTGTTTGTGGGTCGTAGTCTTTTTGTAGTTGAAGTGAACACAGCTGTGGTCTGTCCAATGGAGAGCTGTGGTGTGATTGAAGGAGATGTGTTTGCTGGATGTGAAGATTGGGTCGAGTGTGTGTCCGGCACAATGTGTGGGGGTGTCCACAAGTTGTTTGAGTCCGAGATAGGCACACTGGTCCAAAATCTCAACAGGTTTACATCTAATATTCAGGGATAGTGTTGTGCGTGCTCCATAACACAGCGGCAGCTCACTAATATTATTGCATATAATCTCTGTGACCCCTCCCATTTCTTATATGTTAAATCCTAATTTGATCTAAAAGAAACTTTTCCATGGATGTTGCATGGAACATAAAGCACATCATTTCTCTGCAAAATATCCGCAAGAAGTTTACAAATATAACCCACATTCAAAATAAATTAAAGGGAAACGGTAAGAATTATTCAAGGTCACCATAGCAAGAGTCTTTGCAGAACATAACTGGCTCTACCAAAGGGCCCCTTAAAGTCTGGGGCCCTGGGCCAGCGCCCACTTAGCCCACGGATTAAAATGTCTTTGTGATTGACCAGTATTAGGCTGCCCGAGAACAATCAGAGACTCTGCAGTGTAAATATATACCAACCGAGATGCCCTGCTTGGTTCTGAAAAATCTAGGACAACCAGAATTTTATATTTTGGGCATGGTGCTCAAGAGACTGTCATTGTATTTCCTGGAATCATAAAAGTCCACAAGTAACTAAATCCCAGACCTTTTATACACCGTTTCCCTCAAGGAATGTGAGAATTATATCTGTTACTCCCTCTCCAGATATCAGGCCACAAAGAAAACATCCTTTCATGAGGTACAGAGAAAAATGGTACTTGGAATGTACACACGACAAAGCATTTTTAGGCTTTCGTATACAACTGCTAAATACGCAATTACAGATTTGTCAGTTAGAGACCAAAACTTATAAACTTTCCATTAAACCTTTGCAATTACTGGACATTAAATTCAGAGTTAGGGTTATATGCAAGTGAAAACGTCATAGCTGCTTTTCAGGGCACAGATGTTGTATAAGACATTACGATTGATGGGGATAAATGAAACCCTCCCTTGACACAATCATAGCAGGGCCACTCATTGCAACTATAGTGGACTTTATATTACTACTTCACACATCCTGGGTCAGCCCAGTGACCTGCCAGCATTAACAATGGCTGCCATGGAAGTAAGGAAAATGCAATTTTAGAGAGCATTTAGGGAATGAGTGGTTCATTAGCACTCAGCGGTAAAAAAACATACAGAAAAATCATTTAGTTTTCCTGCAAGCTGACAACTACGTTGATATTTCACAATATTGTGTACTGTAAACAATTTTGTTTTGCAAATAATGCCCCCTGGAGGTTTTGGTGCAAAATATTTACAAAACAGCTAATATGAGGAACTTCCTGAATTCAGGGCAACATATGCTCCAATAATAAACTCAAGAGTTAAGCTGATCTATCCACAGTATGGAACAAAGACGGTTCCTCTTACACTGTGAGGCCAGTGGTGCTTCTGAGAGAGCCTGAGACCAATGGAAAGTACAGCTGTTCTTAGGTATATTTTGTTGCTGTAGTGTTCAAAGAATTCCAATGGAAGGACAATGGTTAGAGGAAAAAAACAAAAAACGATATATGAAAACACATTTCCAAAGGTCTTCTTGGTAAGAGCCCTCTTTCTAAAATAAGCAGTTCTTAATCGGTGATGTGGAGATTTGCCAACCAACCCTATGTAGGAAAAGAGGTGATGGATCCGGAGACGACATGCACCAACCCGTGTGGCTCTTTCTGTGATCGTTTGAAGTTGATTTAGCTGCTACAGTGTAAATGGTGCACAACACCTACATGCCAGATAATGCTCTTTGGATTTTTTGTTATCTGTGATCGAATCCAGTCTAGTTTTAAACAGGGAAACTTAGCAAACCAAAACGATGTTAAGCGGGCAGTTGAAATAGAGAAATACAATTACAATTGAAAGTTTTTCTAGCAAACATAACATTCATGTTGTATTGTACACCTCACAATATACTTACGATTAGGAAGAACTGACCGAGTGACCACAAATTAAATCCTAAATGCAGAGAACTCTGTGTCCCAAAAATGGGATGCTCCTAAAATTTCCCATCCTAAATTCAACTTAAAAGGCAAACATTTTGAAATGCATTTCCTTAATCAAACAAGCCAAACATGTGTTTGGGTTTCTCACAGAAGATAGCATTTCATCAAGCAAAATTCTACAGCATACCTAACAAACATTTTTAATAAGGACATCTCCCTGCTTATATACGTATTTAACACCTACCTGCAACACAACCGCACTTGACAATGTTTGCAAGATCACACATTAGAATCAAAACACAATCAAATCAAAGGGGCCAGTGAGGAGAACCAATAAAAAAGAGAGAATGCAAAAGTTCTTCCATTTCCTTTGATCATTTAACTTCATTGTGGTTTCCCTTTTGCACTAAAATTGAAAATCAGAAGTTAGGGTCTGGTATAATTCAAGATCTTGTGAGCCCTCCGGTTACCATTTAACTCAGAATTCCTAAAGTCTCTGCCCTGCATGTGTAGGTTCTTGAACGTTTACCTCCAGTAGAACAGGTTTAAATCATAAACAGTACTTACAATGATAACAGTACTACAGCAATAAGTGACCATTCAGGTGTTCTGTGGATTATGTTCTTATTTGTTAATCTGAAAACAAAACAAAAAACAAACATTTAAAAAAAAAACTTTCAAAACAAACTATGTACTACTCAAGCAAAAACCTAAGTTGTGATAATAAGATACGACTTACTGATGTGTATGACACAGCCTATACAAAGTACATTTGGTCAGGTTCTAGGAGTAGTCTAATTTGCTTTACTTGGATAGAATACCAAGCCATCAGCCTTAGACATTCTTGAGAAACCCTATGCAGAGTGAATGAGTACCATGACATGGGTAATAGTAGCACCTATTATTTAGACTGTTTAGTAACAGCAGAATTAAAGCATGAACCTCTATATAAAAATGAATTATTTTATGAAGTGTAGAAATTCATTAAAGTACTTGATATATAGGTGTTAGAAAGTACCCTCTTTTTGCACGGTTGCCCCCACTTTTTGCCAAACTGTTGATGTACTTTGACTGAGTGTGCCCTGGGTTCTGCCAACCAGATACCCTGGGCCCATTTTTTCCCCCTAAACTATATTGAGACAAAACCCAATTGGCACTCTTTGGCCACATGTAAGTCTCTTGTAAATAGTACCATTATTGGCCACCCTTAGATGCCCTGTACCTTTACACACACACTGCCATTGCAGGCTGCATGTATTAGTGCAAAACAAAGTGAAGGGTGTACAAGGTACACATGCCTGTGTGCCATGCCTACAAACCACTGCCCTGGCATAGGTAAGCCACCCCTCTAGATGAGTGCACTATACCAGTGGTGATGGTACTGGTGCATGAGCTCTGTACCCCTACAGTGTCTAAACCAATTCTTAGACATTGTAAGTGCAGTAATGCCATTAAGTGTATATGGTGCTGGGCATTTGTCATTACGAACTCCACAGCACCATAATGGCTTGACTGAAAACCCGGGAAGTTTGGTATCTAACTTCTCAGCACATTAAACCCACACTGATGCCAGTGTGGGATTTAATGAAAAATGCACTCGGAGGGCATCTTCAAGATGTCCCCTGAAAAACAACCTAACTCTAGTGCCCTAGCTGAGTGCCTGCTCGCCTGCTACCACCACCAGACATTCTTCTAGACCCCTGGACCGGACCAAGAGCCTGCTGCTCTCGGGGGTCTGAAACAGTGCACATCCTAGGACGAGGTGCCTCCATGAGGTTTCGATCCACAAATGTATATAAAATATGTTTCTTTGTATTCTTTGCAGATATGCCCCTGACGAAGGGACGTGTGTCCTGACATGCATTGGGCCTAAGTGGACCACAACTAGAGGCACGAAAAATCTCATTGCTTTGATTTCTTTATGCAATTATGTATTGAACATATAGCATGTACCTGGTGATAAGTGTATAATTTATAAACAATTGAAAAAATTATACATTACATATTGATTTGAAAAATAATAATGAATTAAAAAAAAGAGACACCAAAGAATCATTGTATATATGTTTAAAAAAATGCTTGTATATCACTTATATGTTGTGCACACCTTTGTCCAAGAAGCCAGTTGGCTTTTGACCCCACATATATTACTCACTGTGTTAGGCAAACACAAGGAAAGGTGTAGCACACTGATCAAAATCTTCGGTTGAAAGCAGATTCCGTATTAAAAAATTCAGGAGTGCACAATCTATCCATGTGGTAGTGCTCCAAAACCCACATCTTTTGCCCTGGTTGGAATTCCACCAGTGCAGCTTTTTGGTCATACCAGTGCTTCTGGAGCTCTTGGCGTTCCTCAAGGTTTTTGGAAGCTATTTCCATGTACTTTGCCATTCTTGACCTTAGGCCTAGTACATGGTCCACAATATCTTGTTTGGGTTCTTGGAGAGGCTTCTCCCAAACCTCTTTTGCAAGACCGAGTGGTCCCCTAACAGGATGTCCAAACAGACGTTCAAAGGGGGAAAACTCTACTCACTTCTGAGGAACCTCTATGTAGGGGAAAAGCAAGCATGGTAAGAGGACACCCCATCTCATTTTTGAGCTTTTCAGGGAGCCCCATAATCATGCCTTTCAATGTCTTGCTTAACATCTCAACAAGACCATTGGTTTGTGGGTGATAAGGTGTAGTAAACTTGTACTGCACTCCATACTCTTTCCACATATGTTTTAGGTATGCAGACATGAAGTTTGACCCTCTGTCTGAAACCACCTCCTTGGGAAACCTAGCCTGGTGAAGACACCAATAAGGGTTTGGCTACTGCAGGAGCTGTAGTAGTCCTAAGGAGAACTGCCTCAGGATACTGAAAAAAGACTGACCGGAACAACGCCCTGGCCTACCAGAGTTCCCACCCTTGGTCACTTAAACGTCACCTACCCTACAGCCAATTTCTACGCATCAAGCGGATACATTCAGATGAGCAAACTGGCATGCAGACAATTGAGAAATTCAAAGGAAAATATCTGTCAAGAGGGTATCCACCCTCAGTGATACAACAAGCAGCCGACAGAGCTTTGATCCTAAAAAGAGAACAACTACTCACCAAGTCAATCAAAGCCATTTCCTCTAGAAGAGAGGTTTTTGTTTCTACTTACTCCACTCAATCCAAAATGTTAAAAGCCATCATCCAAGAGAGATGGTCCTTTCTAAAATCAGAACCAGACTTTAAAGGTATGTTTTGCGAATCCCCCATGTTTGCATACAAACGTTTAAGTAACCTTAAAGAAATCTTGAACAAACCACCGAGCCTTAAAGTGGCATACAAAGGGATGCTGACCTGTATGAACTGCTTGAATTGCGGCAACATCATCAAGGGGAACGTAATCCACCACCCAAGATCAGGGAAACCCATTCACCTTAAATTTAATGCGACCTGCAACAGTCATCATTTACTTTACTTCATCAAGTGTCCATGCGATTTATTTTATGTAGGCAAAACAGAGAGAGCCCTACGAACCCGCATCACCGAGCATAAAAGTCGCATAAGGACAAATACCACAAGCTCGCCCATAGCACAACACTGGCGTAGCATGAGACAAAACATTGCGCAACTCAAATGTGGGGCGCTTGAGATTGAGGAACAATGCCCAGATCGTCACACCAGTAAATTTTTGTCTCAGCGTGAAACATATTGATTTGGTTTATGCAATCACTCACCCCGTTAGGATTGAATGACAAATTTGATTTAGCATGTTTTTTCTTACTGTTGTATTTCAACTGTTTTCATGAAAACCGTTTTGTATAGCATATTATTCCCTTGTATGCATATTGTTGACAGATGTATTTCTCTTTGCTTCCCCAATTGTCACATATGTTAGTATTACTTGATCTGAAGCTTGCTGGACTTTCATTTCTATCTACTTTCTTTAATTCATCCTCTCATATTTCTTTTTGAAGTTGCCTTTCGACCTTTTAGCTTTGACACTACAAGATGGCCGACACCGTTTTTGGTTCAGTGTCCACTTTTTGTTTCTTCTTTTTCACTTTTTCTACGCCGCCTTCATTCACGGATTGTAGCAGAGATAGCTTTCGCAATTCTGACCACGCTACTATCTGGTCCCCGGTACATTTTTTTCCAACACAGGCACTGGTGAGCTGCTTTATTTTCCTTTTAATTCCACACAGTACGTTTAGTTGTTCCTCTTTATACTTATGCATTGCACATTTTTTGCAGCGTGTTCCTCCCGAGTTCAACTCATTTTGTGTTTCTACGTAGAGCGTTTGGTAAGCCCTTGCTCTATTATGCACTTATTTCACTTTTGTTTATTTGCCGATATGCGCTCATTAATATTTGACGCTTTCCCTCGGTAGACTCCGTATTTCACGTGCTTTGTTTGATTGACCCATTTGGCATTGAGACTAGGAGCGTCCCGCTCTGTTAAGTAAGTTTACCTATATGTCAATTTTCTAAAAGCCTCCACCATTTAACACAAGCATTACATTTAATTTACCGGCCTTAACTCACTCTGACATACCGGTTTTCACTTACTTCTGCGTGTATTAATCACTGAGCACCATCACGTTGGGTTAGCTACCACAAGAGATTGATAAAGCTTTTCACTGCTCGGTTACACGTATTTTCTCTGCATCTCCACTTGTTTCTGTACTGCCTGGCGTTCTACTCATCTTACTTTATCTCATTCCTCACTTTAACCTCATGTTTTCTCCCTCAAATCTTTTTTGAGCTGATTAAATGTCTGTAATCCATGTACATCCACTGATATATAGTATTGTTTCTCTAGATTCCCCTGATGAAGGGCTGTCCCTTTAGCCCGAAATGCATTGGGATTTTTAAACTGATTTGTTGATGAAGATTTGTTTCAACACTTCACGTCTGGATTATGTGAAATTCGAACATTTTCCTTCGATAACTTTTGATTCCCTATAAAGAATCTCAACTGAAAAAAGCAAGAACTTCATGTTATTTACACATTGTATTTACTCATCGAATGACTGGTTTAACTTCATTGTTAATTACCAAAGATTCATTGTTTTACACTCTTTTGAGTGACTCGAGCAGTGCATTATGCTGTCCAGATCTGTGTCTGGGGAATCCTCTCATTGTATGAATACAGGCTTGCAAGGCCTTTTCCTTTTGCACGCAATTGAATATATTGTTCAAAGTTTGGATTTATTGTACTAATTTCCTCTTTTATTTTGATTAATTGAGTGCATCTAGGTTGCTTTTGATCTCGATTTCAATTCATTTCTGTACTGCAACCACCTTGCACCACCCCAGTTTCACACTGTAGATTTGCAACTATGGCATCTTTTGATGATATAGCTCACTTAACAGAGAATAAAGCACACATTAAAGCCTACTCAGCCGCAGAAGCTGCAGACATTTATGGACTCATTAAAGAAGTGAGGAAATTCGACGTTTCCTCAGGCCCAGTCCAGCAACAGATAAAACAAACTAGAATACCTTATGCGACGTGAAATAAATCAACGTCTGCATGCCACAACGCTCATCCAGTACCATAGAGTGAGCAAAACTCCACGTGGATTACGTTTAGCAATCAAACCCATGCTATTTAAAATGAATAAAAAAATGTATGGAAAGATGGCACGCCATCCTTAATAAATGCTCCCTCGACCTTATTTTATTGATTGTTGAGGAATTGTCACAAGTTCTTGTAGGCCTTGAGACTGAAATTAAAGACTTGCAAGCCTTTTTGACTCAACGTATGGAAACAGAATCATTGTCTTCTACCTTAGAAGATATTAACACAAGGTTAGACTCTTATGCGAAAGACCTTCATGAGCGTAAAATTAGGAAATTCCGTCAAGACACCATCGATTATAAACTTGACGAAGTATACTCCTGGGCAGAGGTTTATGCGCAAAAAAGAACATGGCAGAAAAAATCTGATACAGCGTCATCTGATGAAAGTGTAGTTTCCATCACTGACACTCAAATGTCTCGACCACCTGTTTCCACAATATCGACTAATGACCCAGCCAAAGGCGGACCCTCAACATCGTAGACTTTTTTTATCCACAAGCCCGGCCACCAATGCACCACCAATAGAAACCGCATCTCAAAAACCCGCAGAGGTCACAGATTCAGGAAAACAGAGCAGAAAGAAGAAACATTAGTTATAAACATTTCTCCACGGAATCGGCTCTGCTTGTGGCTGTTGAGACCATCAGACAGGGAGTGGATGAGGGCCAAACCATGGCCCTGATCCTCCTGGATCTGAGCGCAGCATTCGACACTGTAGCACACTACACCTTGTTGCAGTGTCTGAATGAGGGTGGGATCTCGGGTGCTGTGCTGAAATGGATCCAATCCTTCCTGTCTGATCGGGGTTTCCAGGTTAGGCAGGGGGACTGTTACTCCAGAGTGATTAGTTTGGGTCAGGGCGTACCGCAGGGTTCGTCCCTGAGCCCAACTCTATTCAATGTGTACGCCTCTCCGGTAGCAACTATAGTTGAGCACTCTGGGCTGCATATTGTGTCCTAGGCAGATGACACGCAGCTGGTCATCTCCCTATCGCGTGCGCCTGATCTTGCTGCAGACAGCTTCAGAGCATGTATGCAGGAGCTTGCCTCCTGGATGTCGACCAACTGCCTGAGGCTGAATGGCAGCAAAACGGAGGTGCTCGTGGTGGGGGAGGCCCGACTGTGTGGTCATCGGCGTGGTGGCCTTCATGTCTGGGTCCGGTTCCCACGCCATGTTAGCATGCAAAAAATGTGGGCGTATGGCTCGATGCTGAATTAACTTTTGTGCCCCAAATCAGCCGAGTGGTGGGGGTGTGCTTTGGTGTCCTGAAAAGCCTTTGGAAGAGCATGAAACGCCTTCCTACGGAGGCTAGACGAACACTGGTGCATGCCCTTGTCACCGCTCGACTGGATTATGGTAATCTCCTTTATTTGGGCACTTCGGTGAGGAGCCTTGATCGCCTACAGGTGATACAAAATGCTGCGCCCGTTTGGTCCTGAGGTTGCCTAGAAGAACGGCCTCTAAGGCCGCACTGCAGGCACTTCACTGGCTTCCGGTGAGGAGCAGAATTGAGTTCAAGGCCCTGTGTACATGCCACCGGATTATTGCTGGCAAAGCACCGGAGCCGCTACAGAGCCTTGTTACTCTGTATAAGTCCACTCGGGCTCTAAAATCTTCTGGCGCCGGTCTTCTGGTAGTTCCCAAAGTAAAAAGGGGCGCATTGGGGGGCAGGTCTTTCCGATTTCTGGCAGCCAGAAGCTGGAACAAGCTCCCGATGGAACTGCGCCTTGAACCGCTAGAGACGAAGTTTAGGGGTAAACTTAAAACCCATGTAAATGTAAATGTATGTGTCTTGTAAAGCGCACTGCTGCCCTGAGGCGTCCTGGCGCTGTAGACCTCTGGGGAACCCGTCCTGGCTATCCCTGTGAGATGGTCCCTACTGGGTATCTCCAAGGTGAAACCAGGCATCCCCGGCGAATGTGGGGAGCCGTTGTAGAGATGAGGCAAGCTAATGCCCAGAGTTGCCAAGTGTAATCCCTGTTTAGAGTAGGCACCGAGGCGAGAATTATCGAGTCCGCTGACCCTGGTCCACGACCCTGCCGCGTCGGGAATTGAACCATGGTCCCGGGCCGTTCTCTGCTTCCGGGTCTGCCGCCTCTAACCAGTGAGCCACACCACTCCCCATCTATTCGTGCAGTAGGCTGGCGTTTGTAGACTGCTGCGGCAATGCTGTTTCCATTCACTAAAGTGCGGGGACACGCCGATGTGCGTAACCAGGCGCTCTACAAGCTTCCCTATTATTATTTATTATTATTCTAAACAGCTTACTCAGACTCAAATGACCGTATTAAGCAAAGGTTGCTCCTTTGTTCCAACCAACCAAGCAAGAAACCTAGACGCTCAAATTGAATTGTTTAGATTCACTAGAAAACTGAGGTTACGATACTTTTTTTCCACCATTGATTCGTCTGAGTCTACTCCTGAGCCTATTGAGATTCAAGAATGTAAGCCCAAAAGTACTTTTATTTCACCTATCTCACATAAGGCCATTGATCGTTTTGAGACCCTTGTCAAGCAAGACATTGCCAAACTACCTCCTACTACTCACTCTGATCAAAATCTATCTAAAAGTGAAAAAGACGCATTGCTATCATTGCAGAACAACACTGAATTATACTTCACTCGAGCAGACAAAGGTGGCGCTCTAGTGGTCATGGACCAAATTAAATACGATTACAAAATAGAGGATATGCTTAAAGATACTTCCACATACCTTCTTTTGTCAAATGACCCCACTAATGAATTTCTGAGAGTTCTGGATACCATTTTGACTAGAGCTTTAGAAATGAAATGGATAACGAATAAAACCAAAGAATACTTATTCACAAGATTCCCACGCAGACCCCGTCTGTACATGCTGCCCAAGATTCACAAATCCCTTGTGGATCCCCCCCCCTGAGACCGATTGTTTCAGGTTGCGGTTCCATACATGACACTCCAGGACGATATCTAGACACTTTCCTACAACCGATTGTTAAAGCTTGTCAAACCTATGTTCAAGACACCACACATTTATTGAATATCCTTGACCGAATCAACATCCCGCTGAATGATGACATCTGGTTATGTACAGTAGATGTTGTTTCACTTTATACTTCTATCCCTCACCTGGAAGGCATTGAAGCCATCGAGTGGGCATTACTCAGAACTGATGAATTGAGAGCCAATCGTGTATTCCTACTTGAAATATTACATTTTTGTTTGTTTCATAGCTATTTCCAATGGAAAGACCGTTTCTTTTTACAATCCAACGGTACTTCAATGGGATTTTCAGGAGCCCCCAGCTATGCAAATATCTTTATGATGAAATTCGAAGCGGAGTACATTTTGTCACAAGCTGGTTGGTCTGAACATCTATTACTGTTTAAACGGTATAAAGATGATATCCATATCATATGGCGAGGCCCCCGAACCACACTTGAGAACAACATTCTCGCATTGAATAACATTCATCCTCGCATCCAGTTTACTTTTCAAATTGAAGCTGAGAGCATTCCTTTTCTTGATGTGCTTATTACTATTCATGACCATCAAATTAAGACTACTCTGTTCACAAAAAAGACTGACCGGAACAACGCCCTGGCCTACCAGAGTTCCCACCCTTGGTCACTTAAACGTCACCTACCCTACAGCCAATTTCTACGCATCAAGCGGATACATTCAGATGAGCAAACTGGCATGCAGACAATTGAGAAATTCAAAGGAAAATATCTGTCAAGAGGGTATCCACCCTCAGTGATACAACAAGCAGCCGACAGAGCTTTGATCCTAAAAAGAGAACAACTACTCACCAAGTCAATCAAAGCCATTTCCTCTAGAAGAGAGGTTTTTGTTTCTACTTACTCCACTCAATCCAAAATGTTAAAAGCCATCATCCAAGAGAGATGGTCCTTGCTAAAATCAGAACCAGACTTTAAAGGTATGTTTTGCGAATCCCCCATGTTTGCATACAAACGTTCAAGTAACCTTAAAGAAATCTTGAACAAACCACCAAGCCTTAAAGTGGTATACAAAGGGATGCTGACCTGTATGAACTGTTCGAATTGCGGCAACATCATCAAGGGGAACGTAATCCACCACCCAAGATCAGGGAAACCCATTCACCTTAAATTTAATGCGACCTGCAACAGTCATCATTTAGTTTACTTCATCAAGTGTCCATGCGATTTATTTTATGTAGGCAAAACAGAGAGAGCACTACGAACCCGCATCACCGAGCATAAAAGTCGCATCAGGACAAATACCACAAGCTCGCCCATAGCACAACACTGGCGTAGCATGAGACACAACATTACGCAACTAAAATGTGGGGCGCTTGAGATTGTAGAACACCGCCCAGATCGTGACACCTGTAAATTTTTGTCGCAGCGTGAAACATATTGGATATGGTTCATGCAATCACTCACCCCGTTAGGATTGAATGACAAATTTGAATTAGCATGTTTTTTCTTACTGTTGTATTTCAACAGCATATTGTTGACAGATGTATTTCTCTTTTGGTTCCCCATCTTGATCTGAAGCTTGCTGGACTTTCATTTCTATCTACTTCCTTTAATTCATCCTCTCATATTTCTTTTTGAAGTTGCCTTTCGACCTTTTAGCTTTGACACTACAAGATGGCCGACGCCGTTTTTGGTAGTGTCCACTTTTTGTTTCTTCTTTTTCTACGCCGCCTTCATTCACGGATTGTAGCAGAGATAGCTTTCGCAATTCTGACCACGCTACTATCGGGTCCCCGGTACGTTTTTTTCCAACACAGGCACTGGTGAGCTGCTTTATTTTCCTTTTAATTCCACACAGTACGTTTAGTTGTTCCTCTTTATACTTATGCATTGCACGTTTTTTGCAGCGTGTTCCTCTAGAGTTCAACTCATTTTGTGTTTCTACGTAGAGCGTTTGGTAAGCCCTTGCTCTATTATGCACTTATTTCACTTTTGTTTATTTGCTGATATGCGCTCATTAATATTTGATGCTTTCCCTCGGTAGACTCCGTATTTCACGTGCTTTGTTTGATTGACCCATTTGGCATTGAGACTATGAGCGTCCCGCTCTGTTAAGTAAGTTTACCTATATGCCAATTTTCTAAAAGCCTCCACCATTTAACACGCGCATGACATTTCATTTACCGGCCTTAACTCACTCTGACTTACCGGTTTTCACTTACTTCTGCGTGTATTAATCACTGAGCACCATCACGTTGGGTTAGCTACCACAAGAGATTGATAAAGCTTTTCACTGCTCGGTTACACTTATTTTCTCTGCATCTCCACTTGTTTCTGTACTGCCTGGCGTTCTACTCATCTTACTTTATCTCATTCCTCACTTTAACCTCATGTTTTCTCCCTCAAATCTTTTTTGAGCTGATTAAATGTCTGTAATCCATGTACATCCACTGATATATAGTATTGTTTCTCTAGATTCCCCTGATGAAGGGCTGTCCCTTTAGCCAGAAATGCATTGGGATTTTTAAACTGATTTGTTGATGAAGATTTGTTTCAACACTTCACGTCTGGATTATGTGAAATTCGAACATTTTCCTTGGATAACTTTTGATTCCCTATAAAGAATCTCTACTGAAAAAAGCGAGAACTTCATGTTATTTACACATTGTATTTACTCATCGAATGACTGGTTTAACTTCATTGTTAATTACCAAAGATTCATTGTTTTACACTCTTTTGAGTGACTCGAGCAGTGCATTAGGCTGTCCAGATCTGTTTCGGGTGAATCCTCTCAGGATACATGGTGGCATGATGCACTACCACCAGTATGACTGTTTCCTGATGCTGTGGGAGATTTAAGTGGACCCACTATGCCCACACCTACCCTTTCAAAGGGAACCCAACCACTGGAAGTGAAATTAAGGGGGCCTTCGGGTGTCCATCTGTTTTGCCACTGGCTTGACAAATGACACAGGAGCGGACAAACTCCTTTACCTTCTGAGACATCTGGGAGCAATAAGAGTGGGTAACTAGTCTTTCACAAGCTTTGGTTTGGCCCAGATACCCAGCTAGGGAGATGTCATGAGCCAAAGTGAGTACGAACTCCCTGTACTTCTGAGGCACTACCACTCTCCTAGTGGCTTCAAGGTTGGGGTCTCTGGTCTCAGCGTACAGTAGTACCTCCTCCCAATAGGCTCTGTGAGTACCACTGACATCTCCCTTTTCCTGTGCAGCAGCGTGCCTCCTCAGGCTTTCAAGAGTTGGACAGCTCTTACCTAATGGGTCCCCTGGGCCTAAGAACTCAACCTGGTAAGTCAAGTTCGATGGGCCCAGTTCCCTCTGGGGCTTCTAAGTCCTCTCCCTGAGGAGAGGAGTCCTGAGTTTTTAGCTATTCAGAAGCTGGTTTTCCAGTCTTCTTACCTTTCCTCTTGGAAGGCTGGGCCATTATTCAGGCTCCAACACTTCTTTTTCACCCTGTTTTCGGGTGTGTGATCTAGTCTTGACACACACAATTTCAGGGATGGCCAGCATTGCTGCAAGGGTTTTCAATTCAACCTCAGCCCTTGCTGAGGTCTCCAGGTCATTTCAAGCAGACAGGCAGCTGGAAGCTTTGGAGAGACCCCTATCTATTTCGGGCCGGAACCTCCCCCTCCCCCGCCCCCCTCAGTCTAATGTTACCATAGCCATGGCATGGTTAGTGGTAACACTATCAGCGTTGGTGACTGGGTAAGATTTCCCATCAGATATTGCTCTAGGGAAACCAGTGTATCTCTCACCATTGTGACACTGGCATCTGTATACCTCAGTGCTTCTATTCTAGTCCCATTGATCAAGGGGTATTGCAAATACTTTTTTAAGTTGGGTGGCCACACAGCTAAAGTGGCAAACTCAACTTCACCCTCAGTGACTAGAACTGCTTCAGTGTGAACCCTGATTTGCTCTGGGCATACTGTTGATCCCATCTGGAGACTGACTACAATAGAATTAGCTGGAGGTAGACTAGGTGTCTTCTTGCTAGGACAAGTAGCATCTCCAGTTAAGTGTCCCAACTTCTTACCATTGAAACACTAGGCCTTTAGGGGATCAAAGTTCTTCCCTTTATATCTACAAGTGGTCTGGGAAGAATTTTGGGACCCACCTCCCAGAGCAGGTTTTTGGGGCCTTTAGAAGACTCTGGCTTTTTGTCTTTGGGGTTCTCACCCTCTTACCCTTGGGGAGGTTGTGTAAGCCCTTTCTTTTGGTCACACCCAGCGGCTGTGTTTGTTACCCTAGTCCTGACCCAGTGGTCTGCCTTCTTTTCCAATTTGTGGGGAGAAGTTTGACCTAGTTCTACCAAATGTTGATGTAACTTTTTATTAGTGCAATTACTCAAAATATGTTCTTTCATTAATAGATTGTAAATTCAATTGAAATCATGCACATTATTTCCAGTTAACCTTTCATCTAGTGCCTTAACTGAGTAGTCAACAAAGTTAATCCAGGACTGATTTGGGGTTTTGTGAGCCTGCCTGAATCTAATTCCATATTCTTCAGTCGTGAGTCCAAAGCCCTCAATCAGAATATTCTTCATGAGGTCATAAAACCCAGCATCTGCCCCTGTAAGGGTCAGGAGTCTGCCCCTGCAGTTACCAGTGAACAGGTCTCAGAGGATTGTCCCCTCAGTGTGACGTCTTCACTTTTCTCATTTCACAAGCTCTCTCAAGCTGTGAACCATTTGGGTATGCCATCACCTTTCCCATATTTGGGGACAATCCCTTTGGGGATTTTGTGATCATAAGATTTGTCTCTGTCCCTATTTGATATATTGGTGCCACCATTGATGGGAGCTAACCCCCTCTCTGCTCTCCCTTTTTCTAGAGCCAGGAGTCTGGTCTCTAGATCTAATCTTTTTGTCAACCTTACTAAAAGGTTGATCTCCTCATTGAGGCTGCCCTCAATGGACTCAGAAACTCCTGACCCACCTGCATGGGATCGAGGTACTGTGAGTTGTATCCTTGGGTTAAGGGGCATATCAGAGGGATAGTTCCTAGCATACCCTGCCAACAGCCCCTGGAGCTTTTCTTTGGAGGGATGAGATATTTCTTTTTATTTATTTTTTTATTTTTAATTTTTTTATTGTGAAAAATCTTAATGACAAACACAGCGGATCGCCTACAACCCTGAGGCCGGGCGCATGTTATATATAAAGCTGTACTCACAGCAGCGCCACCCACATCCCGGAGGCCGAGCAGCGCTGTCAACAAGGGTAGATATTCCAGTCAATGTATAAAGCTTTTCCGCTGCATTCCCATAATGTTGAGTGGATCTCAAAAATACTTTTTTTTCTAACAAACAAACAAACTGAAAGGTGTCAGCTCAGCCAGTCTCCATCAGAACTTTAACATCTGCGCGCAAACTGTACAATTAGGCTTGGATGGCCTCGCCAATTTGCCCCAACTCCCCCCGTCTTTATCGTGACCTTCCGCTAATTCCACCCTTCTGCTCTCGCCCAACCTATTAGTCCAAACTCAGCTGTGTCCCCTGTCTTCGGAACGCATCCTACTCCACAAATTAGCGATACCCTCTATGGACCTGGATCATTGTTTCTCTCCTCCGCCTCCGCCGTTGACTCTGTAGTTGCACGCCCACCCTTCAAGTATGCAGTATAAAGTCCCCAAAAGTTCTTTGGTCTGCTCCACGGGGGGTGGGTAGCTTGCTGAAGTTTTCAGATTGGGTGCAACAATAAAGAACGTCATGTGACCATGGCGACACTGTAGGTAGGGGGCCCCTTAGCCAGCACATTGCCACTCTGAGCTTTGCCATCAGCAAGCCCAGATCTACCAACCTGCGTGCCGCTTTCGGCAATTTTTGGGAGTAGCCCAGTAAAGCCACCGCCGGGTCCGGGGGAATCTCCAACTCGGCAATTGTGCTTATTTCTTGAAATATGTTTCCCCAGTATCATAGAACCCCTGGGCAATCCCACGCTAAGTGTAAAAAGTCCGCCATCAGGGAGCGGCATCTGTCACAGGTTGTGTCCTCTCTCAGTCCGTACCTGTGCATTCTCTCTGGTGTATAGTACACCCTATTAATGAATTTAAAATGGATCAATCTATGCTTGCCATGCGCTTGCTATGCGCTTGCTATGCGCTTCGTGTTAGTACAACAGTACAGCCACATATCATCATCAATTGTTATGTCCAAGTCGCGTTGCCAGGCCATTCTGGCTTTGGTGTAGTAATTGATCCTCTGGGACATTACCGATTTGTATATATTGGTGACTAGTTTGTGGGGGGATTTAGTTTTAATGAGATACGTTAGTTGTTGCACCTCCGGGGGCTGGGCCATATCCCCCCCCCAAGTTGTTGGTGCCCCATGCACTCTATGAAACTGGAAACGCTGCAGAGGGGAGGGTGCATCTATAGTGGTCATGACTTTGTCCATGTTTTAACGACGCCCTTCCGCAAACATGTCCCCCACTTTGTAAATGCCTAGCGCTCGGAGCGCAAGTATGACTCCCTTATCACTGCAGGGGGTCAGCCAGACCGCCCAATCCACTGGCATTTCCGAGGAGTACAGCAGCGCCCCCGCCTGCTGTTGTAGTAAGCAGTGCCATGCATGCCACGTCGAATTCAGGAAATCTAGAATCCCTGTTCTACGGTCCGCCATCTCAAAGATGACGGCGGGGAGAGGGTCAGCAAACAGCCTCTCAAGCCTGAGATATGGAACGTTATCTGCACCGTGAATTCAACTGTGTTGCCTGCCCACTCTGCGCCGCCCTGTAATAGAGTTCAAGATCCGGGGCGCCTAAAGCCACTAGGCGGTATGGCAATGTGAGGACCCGCCACTGGACGCGTGCCTGCTTGCCCGCTCAAGCCAGCCTAACCAATGATTTGTTAAGTCTGGCGAAGAAGGAGTGCGGTAGCACTATCGGAATATTTGCAAACAAGAAGAGAAATCATTGGAGAAGAACTGTGTGCTATTACGAAGGAGCAACCGGGTGAAGGCGGGGAAAGAGCCTCACAGACCCCTCCAGAGCAGCAGCTTACTTCTCCCGTGTCGCCGCAGGGGTTACTGCGAGGAGCAGCAGAGAGGAGCACCACAAGGCCCAGGAGGCATCGGGGCAAGGCAGACCCGCCCACAACGTCCAGCCCAGGTGCTTTAAATCAGCACCAATACCGCAGATCGCGGGACGAGCCGGGCGAAGCCCGGGCCAAGGGCGGGCCCGTTCTAGCCCGTTACAGACCGGGAGAGACCGGACCGGGCCACCCCTCTAACGCCCAGCATAACCGTGAGTACTGAGCTTGATATACTTACACGACGGGCAATGGCGGCACGCAGAGGAATGAAACCAACACCTGTCGGGCATATTGCGGGGACATTGGACCAATTTATAATGAGGGCATCATCTGTGCTTGAAAAAGAGATCGCTATGACTGAACGGCGCTTGTGCCAGGACCCGGCCTTCACGAAGAGATCGTCCTTGGGTCCCCTAGCGCTGGCAAAATCCCCAGCCTTGTCATTTCAAGCCACAGTTTTAGAAGGCCCACTAGGGAGCCAATTTCCTCCTCCTTCTGATACACCCAGCATGGGGCCTACATTAATTCAACTCCAAGCGAAGCAGACAGCCCACAAGGCAATTGTCCACTCAGACCCATTACCCAATAGTCCAACAAAAGATAGCAGAAACGAGGGGGCAGTCCCTAGGAGGAAAAGAGGGGGAACAGCAAACCGGGGAAGAAAAGCAAAGCAACCTAAACTTACTGACTAGATGGACTCAGCTACCGACTCCCCATCCATTCAGGAGTGAGCCGAGGCTGAGGCTACGACGTCTGATTTGCGCCCCCCAGAGATATGCATCGACCTTATATCGGAACCCCCAAGTGCCAATAACGAAGAGTCGCTCATAAGGAACTTGAGTATGGTCCTCTCTAATTTTATACAGCCTCTGGAACAAAGACTGAACAGTATAGAGAGAAGACTGAGCAAAATGGAGGACTCTATCTTGAATAAAGTAGACTCTGTCAATGTCCAACTGTGCAAGAATAGGCAGTCCCTCCCCGCTAACCTCCAAGTAGCGGCACCAGCCCTACCCTCTAATTTATCTTCCACCAATTTACTAATCGCTAGCTCTCCTAAAAATCCGCCTATGTTAGCTTCAATGCAGCAGGGTGTCTCTAACAAAACGACCACATTCAATAGCAACACTGTACCAGCAATAGTGGCAACCAAATCAAAATCCCCGAGCGGTCCCACTACTTCTATAACCAACACCAACTGCAATAGGAAAGATCTCCCACGAGTCAACCTACCCCCAGAGAGTGTCCACTACGTGGTTGTTCTTACTGGGGTACCCAGAATGGTTTCTAATAGAATAGAAACATTCATGGAACTCAAAAACAAAACAATGCACTGGATGAATATGCATAAACCCCTGCCAAGCCATGTACACAGTAAGATTTTGTTTGTTAGAAGAGTAGGGTGGGTAGGCCATAGTAGGAAAGACATTGTGGGGGATTGTGTGGTCATCAATTTTCAAGATAGTAATGTGATAGAGTATTTGTGCAGCAATAACTATGCTGGCCCTCCAACTCCTATTAAGGCAGTAAATTTGAGTTATTTCTATTCTCCATCTAATCCACGCCATGTATATAACAATGGGAACTGTGGGAAGTGGTACCAGCAGGGAGATGAGTTTCGAAATCAGGAAGAGGGTAGGTGGGGTTGGCAGGTAAGAAACGAGGTGATGGGGTTCCCGTCACACAATAGGTTTAGCATGTTAGATCAGGTAGACTGACTTCAAATGTCTTTCATTACCCCCTCCCCCGGTCTACCAAGCCCAGGGAGGGGTACAGGGCAGTTAGATCCTGAGGCTTCCTTGATTAAGGCCAAACAAGAGTCTATAACCAACCAATCGACCCCCGCTCTTTCTACACTTCCAATGGCTCCTTCCCCCTTACCTAGTTTCGCCTCACATCAGGGACAGGCTATTTCAGTGACAGGAAATTCAGCCGAAAGAAGAGATACTTTTATAAACGACATGGCTGATTTACCAACCCCCCAAAGTAGAAATCTGCAAGCCTTATCTTGGAATATAGCGGGATTAGCAGCAAAACCAGAAATACCTGATTGGTGTGAATTTGTAGACCTCCACGAGATCTGTCTATTTCAGGAGACATGGTCTGTGACAGCCTTACATAGATTGGGATATATTTCATATACGGAACCAGCTGTAAAGGGTCCAAGAGGCAGACCGTCTGGTGGCTTGAGCATTTGGGTGGGTGTCCATCTTGGGTTTTCCGTCAAAAGGATTAATACTAATAGTCCAGATCTGTTATGCATCCTTTTGACCCGTCCTAAAACACCAAAACTGGTCATTATTAACATTTATTCACGACCAGTACGTGCGGGAGGTATCTCCCATACTCTGGTCTCACTGAGTAAATTGCTGTATAACCTCCCTGGTGATGCTAAGGTGCTGATCGGCGGAGACTTTAACTGCCACTACGAACCCTTTATGGGGGTCTCCCAGCTTACCTCAGATGAGGATGATACCTGGCATGTTCCAATCCCGAATATTTATCCTGCTAAAAGCTGGACAGCTCTGGTTCTGCAGCTCACCACTATAACTTACTCATTCTCCATTAGAGCATGTAATGGGCGTTTCACGGGGGATAGCCCAGGCCAGTATACCTACAATGGAATGGGTCACTTTTCCACAATCGACTATTTCATGGCCAGCTTGGCTCTATGGCCAATAATCCGTAACTTTCGAGTGTATAGTCGTATGGAAAGTGACCATAATCCTATAGTTGTAGAAATGGATTTGCCTCTGCCCAATGAGGTGCAAGAGGGGGCCGATGCTCCATCGAGCGATATCAGAATAATACAAGGTGGGAGGAGAATTCGCTGGGCTACCATAAAGATGTCCTCTGAAAACATGGCCACTATGTATGCAAGTGTCATCCCCCTGCTAGAAAGGGTATCTATAATGAGTGATAATGCCTCTGATAAGGGGGTGGGTAAAGAGCTCTCAGAGATTCACAAGGAGCTAATGACAGCTCTGGCAGATTGGTTTTATAAATCCTCTACCCAGAAACCACGGCAGCCAGGGAACAGTAATCCTTGGTATAATAAGTCCTGCAGGATAGCTAAGAGTATTTTAGTAACTGCACTCAAACTAGGTAATAAAATCCCTATAATAAATGCCCGGAAGGCATATAAGGAACTTTTGTCCCACGCTAAATCTGAGTGGGAAACTGAGAGATGGCACGCCATTAGACAGGCGTTGGTTGCTAAAGACTCAAGAACCTTCTGGAATCTTGTCCACACAGGGAAAGCAGAGGGCAAGACAAGGATTGATCCAAATATTTCAGAAGAAGTATAGTGCACATATTTTAAAGATCTTTATTCTATTCTCCCTTCGTCTAGACATGAGGCCCCGGGTATTCTTACGGCCCTAGATCAAAGCTGGTGTCCACTGCCCTGCTCCCTAACTGAAGTGAAACTAGCTGTGTCGTCTCTGAAAGCCAACAAAGCTCCAGGGCTAGATAGGATTCCGGGTGACCTCTATAGAGATGAATTGAAGGTATGGGTCCCCTATCTTACTATTTTATTTAATTCAATCCTGGAGGGACAACCACTTCCTAGTACTTGGTTGGGGTGGAAATTATTCCTGTATATAAAAAGGGCTCCCCGCTCGAACCATCAAACTACAGGCCCATCAGTTTAATCAATGTGACCCACAAAATCTATGCCAGGCTCCTATTGCAACGTTTGCTGGACTGGATCACAGAGAACAATATTCTTTCGTCCCTACAGGCAGGGTTTAGAGCCAAAACATCGACTATTGATCAGTTATTTCGGCTCCAGGTTCTCCACTGGAAGCATGTGGTGCTGGAAGGGGATAGTCTATATTTAACATTTGTGGATCTTAAGTCTGCATTTGATATGGTGGACAGGAATCAACTATGGAGTATATTACTTAATATGGGGATTCCACCATATCTTTGCTATCAAATCAGATTACTCCACGAAGGAACCTTTGCGAAGGTTCGATTTGGAAAGTCCGGCCAGCTGACCAGGCCCTTCCCGTTTGAGAAGGGGGTTAGGCAGGGGTGTGTATTAGTCCCGACACTGTTTTCCCTCTTTCTCAACGGTCTTATAGAAGACCTCCTCACAGCAAAAAATATTGACTCGCCTAAATTAAGCTGTGGAAAATTCCCTGCATTAATGTTTGCGGACGACACCCTGCTGCTCTCTAAAACACCAATGGGAATGCAGGTGGGTGCTGGACCAGTTCACTAATTTTTGTAAGAAAAGGAACCTGGTGGTCAATATAGACAAAACCAAGTATATGGTTTTCAATGCTAGTACAAGCAACTGTCCTCACCCAAAATTTGAAGGCCGACCCCTGGAGAGGGTCAAAAATTTTGTTTATCTAGGCCTGTCCCTGAATGACAAAATGGGGTGGGACACACAAATAGCTAAGGCCAACTTAGGGTTGTCTCAGGCTGTCGGGGGAATTTTAAAAGTGCAAAAAAATTGTGTCCATAAGGTAGTGAGTGCACCGTTAGAAATTTACAAAGTTCAAGCCAGATCTTCATCCCTGTATGGGGCGGAGCTCGGGGGGCATCGACCTGTGCACGAGCTGAGTATCACAGAGAATAACTATATTAGGCAGCTATTTACCTTGCCAAAAAGCACACCACTAGTTCCACTTAGGCTGGATTTGAATCTTAGGCCAATATCAGACGCTATTGCCTCTCGCCATCTCCTCTATTGGAGGAGATTGTGGAGCGTCACGGAGCTGGAGAGTTATAGGGAAGAACTAAAGGTGGTGATGGCCGGCCTGGGTGCAGGGAGGATCCCCTGGCTATCCTTCATAAGGGTGTCAGCGAGCAAGATCGGGCTGGAGAATCTCTGGTCTAATCCGGAGGTCTCTTGCCAAACTATCTCTAAGCATACTTTGGCCGAGACTATAAAACACTATAATCTACAGGAATTACTCCACTCAGTCAGGCCCTCAAGCTTGACCGATGGTTTTTTAGACCATAAAATGGATTACAGGTTTGAGCCGGAACTGGACGTTATACAACCAGTTCTAGCAAAGAAGCTGTATCTACAGGTTAGATATGGTACTTTGCCCTTATACACATACACTGATGGGTGGAAGGGGGGACCTGCTCGCCCCTGTCCGGGATGAGACCCCGTTGCACGTCATTCTCTTTTGTCCCACCTATTGCAACAGTAGAAGAAAGTGGATTACAGAGCTGTGCAAAAATCTAGGAATCAGAAACTATCTGGCGTTTTTCAGAATTTTAAAAACAGATACAAACGCACTGATAGTCACTGCTGTAACTACGTTTTTATTCTCTATGTGGCTAATGAGAAGGAATCTGCTTAGTCAATGATGGACTTTTTATTCTGTGTGTTAAGTATGAGCCCCACTGAGTAAATGGGTCCATATTGTTATTTTATATTTTAACGTAGTACTGTATAACTTATTGTTTTAAGCTTTTAAAATGCTTTCCCTTATCAGATGAAATTATGTGAAAGACAGTATACTAATTGCCTATGTATCTAGGGTGAATGACAAATGTATAAATATGTTTGACTATACTTTTATGGTTTATAAACAAACCGAAATAAAGTTTTGAATGAATGAAATGAAATCTAGGCTGTACCACCATCTTCATGATGGAGACCCTCCTGAGTAGCGATAGCGGCAGCCCAAAACAAGTTTCCACGTCGTCTTCTAGTTTTGCTACTGCCGTCCCATAATTTTCCTGAAAAACAATGTCAGGATCTGTGTGCAATTTAATGCCCAGGTACCGGACCGACTCGTCTGACCACAGTAGTGGGTACTCCATCTCAAAAGGCGACATGGGGGGTGTAAGCGGGAAGGCAATGGATTTGGACCAGTTCACCGTTAACCCAGAGAGCGCCCCAAAGCGTACTACCTCTCGGAGGATCGGAGAAAGATTGTTCTCAGGGTCCCTCACATATAGCAGGGTGTCATCCGTGTACGTGGATACCACGATCTCATAAGAGGGGAAGCAGACGCCCCTGTGGCTGTGGTATTCCCTAAGCGCGCTCGCCAAGGGCTCCTCGATCAATGCATATAACGTCGGTGACCAAGGGCAGCCCTGGCGAGTACCCCTGGCAATGGAAATGGCATCTGTGACTAGGTCCCCCAGAGGAATGAGCGCGGCAGGGTCATTATATAACACCCAATCATTTGTAAAAAAAAATGGGCCAAGTCCCATTCTTGTCAACACCTGTCTCTTAAAGGGCCATTCTACCGAATCAAAAGCCTTCTCCATATCCAGAAAGACAGCAATGGCCTTCGTGTCCTGTCGGACATGCCGTATAGTGCCGAAGACCGTACGGAGGTAAACAACGTTTACCCCGAAACTTTCTCCCCGCAGGGAATCACAACCGCGTTGTGATTCTGCATACCATTACTCGGAACAATGACTTGCGGAGGTTGGATTTAAAATCCATCACCTTCCGTAGTGTCTGCACAGACTGGAGTTGGAATAGTAAATTGTACTATTCCAACATCCAGCGCCCCCCTCGCAAGTCGTTGTTCCGACTTGTGGAGTAATGGTATGCGGAATCACAACACGGTCGTTGTAACAACCCCGTTGTGATTCCCTGCGGGGAGAAAGACTGCGGGGTAAACATACATATTCCCGTACGGATATTATAAGTGATGTTCCTGTCGGGAACAAACCCTGCTTGTTCCGTGGCTACTAGTTCCGGGGTCAAAAGGGCCAGGCGGTTAGCAAAGATTTTCGCAAACAACTTAGTGTCCACGTTTAGCAGGGAAAGCGGCCGGTAGGACCCACATTCCTCTGGGGGTTTACCTGGCTTTGGGATAGCTACTAGAATGGCTTCCCTCATTGATTGTGGCATCTGACCCGATATGCACATGTCATCAAATAACTCTGCTAAGTGCGGGAGCAGCAGGTCTATAAAGGTCTTGTAAAAATTCACAGTGAGTCCATCCGTTCCTGGGGCACTGTTCGCCCTCATTCCAGTCAGTGCCTCCAGGATATCGTCCTTTTCTATAGGTAGGGATAAGAACTCTCTGTGCGTGTCGGATAGGAAGGGTAACTGGATGTGCTCCAATTCATCGAATATCTCCTGGTTCACATCGGAGTAAAATTGCTTAAATCTGATAGCGATATCTGCTTATTCCGTTAACAGGACCCCCCTCTGACCGGATCTCAGTGATTGCAGTCCCGCCCCATCTAGCCTTCAGCATATTTGCTAACACGGATCCAGGCCTATCCCACTCCCCATACGTGCGTGCCGTAGCATATTTCCCCAAATGTGCACTTCGCTATCCGCTGCTTCGTGGTACTCCTCTAGTAGAGCCTTCATCGTGTCTGTGGCGTCCTTGTCCATCCTGGACTGGGGGCTGGCCTCCAACTCGCCCAGTGCGCGCTCCAGAGTCGACAGTTTCTGTCGGATATCTCGGAACACCCCTGCGTGTTTAGACATAGCCACCCCTTTGGTATATACTTTAAAAGCCTCCCATACCGTTTGGAAACTGTCCACCGACCCAATATTCGTAGCAAAGAATGTTTCAAAAGCCTCTGCTATTGTTTCTTTGAAGAGGGGATCTAGTAGTGAGTATGGGGGGAAATGCCATGTGAATGGCGGGAGCGTTTTTTTAGGGGTGGGTAAGACCAGCAAAACAGGGGAATGATCCGACAGAGTGCGCTGTAAGACCTGGCAGAAACTTATACATGACATAAGAGGCGACGATACAAGCCAATAATCAATACGCGTATGAAGGTTGTAGTAAGCTGAGTAATGTGTGTAACCGCCGTCTAGCGGGTGAAGTGCCCTCCATACGTCAATGAGATCCATGCTAATCATAGCCCTTTCTAAAGCTCTTGCTGCCGAAGCCGGCCTCCTTAATGGACCTCCTGACCTGTCCAAGCTCGGGTTCCTGACTAGGTTAAAGTCTCTCCCCCCCAAAGTATTCGTGTCGCCCCGTACCCACTCACTGCGTTCGCTAATGTGGCAAAGAACTCATAGCAGTCATAATTAGGGCCGTAGACGTTGACAAGCAACAGGTCCAGCCCCCTACCCTGACACCTGGAGATCACAAACCTGCCGCCAGAATCCGCCGTCAGCAAACACAACTTGTATTCAGATCTGGGGTTAACCCATGTCATTACTCCCCGTGTGTGTGTTGTGAAGCCCGCAGCATTAACATTCCCCGTTAGCCCCCTGCAGGGCATCACAGGGCTCTGCGGTTGGAGGTGTGTCTCTTGAAGGAGGGCTACATCTATATTGTGTCTAGTGAGGTAGTTCAGCACCTTGCGGAGTTTGCGGTGGTCGTTTAGTCCCCTCACATTCCAAGACAGTGCCCTGAGGGAGTCTGCAGACTTCTGGCCAATTGCCTCACCCATCGTATCTGTCCTGTCTATCGGGCAAAGCGCAGTGTCCTGAGTCCCATGACTTAGATATGTACAGAGGGACACACATCAAGATGGCTGATCTGTCTGACTTCCGTAACCATAACAAACCCCTCCCTTCCCTCCCCACCCCCCTCCAACGGCTGACCACCCCCAACTTGGTCGCGCAGCATCCCTAACAGGAGCCTCCCACACTTCCCCTCTCCCTACCTTAACTTGGTTAACATGGGTGGTGTTTGTCACTTGCAGGAGGAGGTCGCTCTATACTCAATTACAAGCTAAATACCAGCGTTCTCCTGTCCCACCCCTCACACACCGATTTCTAGTGTTGACCCTGACACTGATCTGCAGGTCCTAGTAATACTTGTCCACAGGCCCCCACGCCATCTAGTGTAGCGAACCAGCTGCTATCTCATTTCTCCCTAGTTATCTCCTAATACAGATGCCAGGGCAATGTTGAAGTCCCCAGTTTACCTTCCACCCCCGCATACCTCAAGTCAAGTCCATCAGCTTTATTTCGATAGTAAAAGTATCATAAAAGCATTACATAAATAACATTACAATAAAACCATGTAGCTTAAAATCCAATAACTATCAGATAAAAATACAACACTTTCCAATAAATTAAATAAGAAGGTCCGATACATGACCACAATTAAACAATACAGTTTATCCTTTTACATCTGATTGACCAGGCCCAGCCTAGATATTTGGCCATTCCACAAACATACAGAGGCCTGGTGTCCGACCTCAGGATTCGCAATGCGACAACGTGGTATCTGGTACCCAGCTCCCTGCATACGGGTTTGAGCCACAAGGACCTAGGGGAGTCATGGGCCGGGCATTCAAATAAAAAGTGGGCCACAGACTCCACTCTAAGGGAACAAAATATACAAAAGGAGAGGTTTGTGCAGGACTGTTCCAACAGGCAGTCAATTCTCTCAGAGGAAGAAGGCCCAACCTGAATTTAAAATACAGTGCACGATCAAAGGATTTGGAAAACAGATCCATAAAGGGTTCACATAGGGGGACATCCTTAATCCTAAGGAACTCAATGGATGTTCTACTGAGCTTGGGGTTCGAATCTAGTTTGCTAGCTACCCACTGCCGATACATGGATTTAAGAACTTGTTTGGGGGGAGCGCTCCTAGATACCCAAGCATCTCCGAGACCCGAGTTGTCAAGCAGTGATTTAACATTGGTAAGCCACCCAATCTTAGACCACCCGGGCATTGACAATATTTCCATTAGCCCCTCTGCGTAGCTAGCGAGTTCAGGAACTCTCCATAGTCGAGCCCACAATAAAAGCGGTAGCAACTTGGCCTGATCACCTATTGAACGACAACCCATATCCAACAACAATGGGAGCGCAGGGATGCTCTGGGGAAGGGACATTAGGTCCTTTAAGAATTTGTTTTCAGATTTTAGAAGGTGGTCAATATTACCTAGTCCCCAAAGTTCGGCCCCATAGAGCGCTGCACTAACTCCCCTTGCTTTGTAAATGTGTAGGACTGGGGCAATAGGCCTAGAAGAGGTTGAACGTTGCTCTTTGATCAGTGTCCCTGCAACCCTTTTATGTGTCAACAACATTTTTTGGAGGTGGGGGCCCCACTGCATTGAGTCAGATAGGCGGATGCCCAAATAGCCTTTCCGGCTACCTTCTATGTGGAGTCTATAAGACTAATAGGGTGATAATTCGCTGGGTCGTCCCTACAGCCCTTTTTAAAGATCGGGACGACCTCTGCCCCCTTCCATGAGACTGGGATCGCCGCACCGTGCATAATGGCATTGAGTAAAGTTGCTATGAACTTACCCCAATCTTTTAGGGGCCGGCGAAGTAGGTCCCCCGGTAACCCGTCAGGCCCAGCTGCTTTATTTGGCACTAGGGAATTAATGAGTTTTAATGAGATACGTTAGTTGTCGCACCTCCGGGGGCTGGGCCATATCCCCTCCCCAAGTTGTTGGCGCAGTGCCCCATGCACTCTGTGTACAGGAATTTATATAGCGCAAAATCACCAAGCGGTTTCTAAGCGCTTGCTTAGCGAACCCGTCCTGGTATTCCCCTGTGAGATAACCCCGGCAGGGTATCTGCAAGGTGAAAGCCAGGCATCCCGCCGCGAGGGGCCGTTGTGGAGATTAAGCAAGCTATTGCCCAGAGTCGCAGAGTGTGAACCCGTGAATCGAGTACGCACCGGAGCGAGAATTGTCGAGTCCATGAACATTTTAGGACTCAAGACCCCGCCGAGCCGGGAATTGAACCCTGGTCCCGGGCTGACCTCTGCTTCCAGGTCTGCCTCCTCTAACCAGTGAGCCACACTTCTCCACTCTATGAAACTGGAAACGCTGCAGAGGGGAGGGTGCATCTATAGTGGTCATGACTTCGTCCATGTTTTAACGACGCCCTTCCGCAAACATGTCCCCCACTTTGTAAATGCCTAGCGCTCGGAGCACAAGTATGACTCCCTTATCACTGCAGGGGGTCAGCCAGACCGCCCAATCCACTGGCATTTCCGGGTACAGCAGCGCCCCCGCCTGCTGTTGTAGTAAGCAGTGCCATGCATGCCACGTCAAATTCAGGAAATCTAGAATCCCTGTTCTGCGGTCCGCCATCTCAAAGATGACGGCGGGGAGAGGGTCAGCAAACAGCCTCTCAAGCCTGAGATATGGAACGTTATCTGCACCATGAATCCAACTGTGTGCCTGCGCACTCTGCGCCGCCCTGTAATAGAGTTCAAGATCCGGGGCGCCTAAAGCCACTAGGCGGTATGGCAATGTGAGGACCCGCCACTGGACGCGTGCCTGCTTGCCCGCTCAAGCCAGCCTAACCAATGATTTGTTAAGTCTGGCGAAGAAGGAGTGCGGTAGCACTATCGGAATATTTGCAAACAAGAAGAGAAATCTAGGCAGTACCACCATCTTCATGATGGAGACCCTCCTGAGTAGCGATAGCGGCAGCCCAAAACAAGTTTCCACGTTGTCTTCTAGTTTTGCTACTGCCGTCCCATAATTTTCCTGAAAAACTATGTCAGGATCTGTGTGCAATTTAATGCCCAAGTACCGGACAGACTCGTCGGACCACAGTAGTGGGTACTCCATCTCAAAAGGCGACATGGGGGGTGTAAGCGGGAAGGCAATGGATTTGGACCAGTTCACCGTTAACCCAGAGAGCGCCCCAAAGCGTACTATCTCTCGGAGGATCGGAGAGAGATTGTTCTTAGGGTCCCTCACATATAGCAGGGTGTCATCCGTGTACGTGGATACCACGATCTCATAAGAGGGGAAGCAGACGCCCCTGTGGCTGTGGTATTCCCTAAGCGCGCACGCCAAGGGCTCCGCGATCAATGCATATAACGTCGGTGACCGAGGGCAGCCCTAGCGAGTACCCCTGGCAATGGAAATGGCATCTGTGACTAGGTCCCCCAGAGGAATGAGCGCGGCAGGGTCATTATATAACACCCAATCATTTGTAAAAAAAAATGGGCCAAGTCCCATTCTTGTCAACACCTGTCTTTTAAAGGGCCATTCTACTGAATCAAAAGCCTTCTCCATATCCAGAAAGACAGCAATGGCCTTCGTGTCCTGTCTGACATGCCGTATAATGTCGATGACCATACGGAGGTAAACAACGTTTACCCCGAAACTTTCTCCCCGCAGGGAATCACAAACGCGTTGTGATTCTGCACACCATTACTCCGCAAGTCGCAACAATGACTTGCGGATGGGGGGGGGGGGGGGGTGTTGGATTTAAAATCCAACACCTTCCCTAGTGTCTGCACAGACTGGAGTTGGAATAGTAAATTATACTATTCCAACATCCAGCGCCCCCCTCCGCAAGTCGTTGTTCTGACTTGTGGAGTAATGGTATGCGGAATCACAACACGGTCGTTGTAACAACCCCGCTGTGATTCCCTGCGGGGAGAAAGACTGCGGGGTAAACATACATATTCCCGTACGGATATTATAAGTGATGTTCCTGTCAGGAACAAACCCTGCTTGTTCCGGGGCTACTAGTTCCGGGGTCAAAAGGGCCAGGCGGTTAGCTAAGATTTTCGCAAACAACTTAGTGTCCACGTTTAGCAGGGAAAGCGGCCGGTAGGACCCACATTCCTCTGTGGGTTTACCTGGCTTTGGGATAGCTACTAGAATGGCTTCCTTCATTGATTGTGGCATCTGACCCGATATGCACATGTCATCAAATAACTCTGCTATGTGCGGGAGCAGCAGGTCTATAAAGGTCTTGTAAAAATTCACAGTGAGTCCATCCGTCCCTGGGGCACTGTTCGCCCTCATTCCAGTCAGTGCCTCCAGGATCTCGTCCTTTTCTATAGGTAGGGATAAGAACTCTCTGTGCGTGTCTGATAGGAAGGGTAACTGGATGTGCTCCAATTCATCGAATATCTCCTGGTCCACATCGGAGTAGAATTGTTTAAATCTGATAGCGATATCTGCTTATTCCGTTAACAGGACCCCCTCTGACCGGATCTCAGTGATTGCAGTCCCGCCCCATCTAGCCTTCAGCATATTTGCTAACACGACTCCCCATACGTGCGTGCCGTAGCATATTTCCCCAAATGTTGCACTTCGCTATCCGCTGCCTCGTGGTACTCCTCTAGTAGAGCCTTCATCGTGTCTGTGGCGTCCTTGTCCATCCTGGACTGGTGGCTGGCCTCCAACTCGCCCAGTGCGCGCTCCAGGGTCGACAGTCTCTGTCGGATATCACGGAGCACCCCTGCGTATTTAGACATAGCCACCCCTTTGATATATACTTTAAAAGCCTCCCATACCGTTTGGAAACTGTCCACCGACCCAATATTCGTAGCAAATAATGTTTCAATAGCCTCTGCTATTGTTTCTTTGAAGAGGGGATCTAGTAGTGAGTATGGGGGGAAATGCCATGTGAATGGCGGGAGTGTTTTTTTAGGGGTGGGTAAGACCAGCAAAACAGGGGAATGATCAGACAGAGTGCGCTGTAAGACCGGGCAGAAACTTATACATGACATAAGAGGCGACGATACAAGCCAATAATCAATACGCGTATGAAGGTTGTAGTAAGCTGAGTAATGTGTGTAACCGCCGTCTAGCGGGTGAAGTGCCCTCCATACGTCAATGAGATCCGCGCTAATCATAGCCCTTTCTAAAGCTCTGGCTGCCGAAGCCGGCCTCCTTAATGGACCTCCTGACCTGTCCAAGCTCGGGTTCCTGACTAGGTTAAAGTCTCCCCCCCCAAAGTATTCGTGTCGCCCCGTACCCACTCACTGTGTTCGCTAATGTGGCAAAGAACTCAGAGCAGTCATAATTAGGGCGGTAGACGTTGACAAGCAACAGGTCCAGCCCCCTACCCTGACACCTGGAGATCACAAACCTGCCGCCAGAATCCGCCGTCAGCAAACACAACTTGTATTCACATCTGGGGTTTACCCATGTCATTACTCCCGACGTGTGTGTTGTGAAGCCCGCAGCATTAACATTTCCCGTTATCCCCCTGCAGGGCATCACAGGGCTCTGCGGTTGGAGGTGTGTCTCTTGAAGGAGGGCTACAACTATATTGTGTCTAGTGAGGTAGTTCAGCACCTTGCGGAGTTTGCGGTGGTCGTTTAGTCCCCTCACATTCCAAGACAGTGCCCTGAGGGAGTCTGCAGACTTCTGGCCAATTGCCTCACCCATCGTATCTGTCCTGTCTATCGGGCAAAGCGCAGTGTCCCGAGTCCCATGACTTAGATATGTACAGAGGGAAACACATCAAGATGGCTGATCTGTCTGACTTCCTTAACCATAACCCCTCCCTTCCCTCCCCACCCCCAACTTGGTCGCGCAGCAACCCTAACAGGAGCCTCCCACACTTCCCCTCTCCCTACCTCAACTTGGTTAACAGTAGTGGTGTTTGTCACTTGCAGGAGGAGGTCGCTCTATGCTCAATTACAAGCTAAATGCCAGCGTTCTCCTGTCCCGCCCCTCACACACCGATTTCTAGTGTTGTCCCTGACACTGATCTGCAGGTCCTAGTAATACTCGTCCACAGGCCCCCACGCCATCTAGTGTAGCGAACCAGCTGCTATCTCATTTCTCCCTAGTTATCTCCTAATACAGATGCCAGGGCAATGTTGAAGTCCCCAGTTTACCTTCCACCCCCGCATACCTCAAGTCAAGTCAATCAGCTTTATTTCGATAGTAAAAGTATCATAAAAGCATTACATAAAAAAACATTACAATAAAACCATGTAGCTTAAAATCCAATAACTATCAGATAAAAATACAACACTTTCCAACAAATTAAATAAGAAGGTCCGATACATGACCACAATTAAACAATACAGTTTATCCTTTTACATCTGACTGACCAGGCCCAGCCTAGATATTTGGCCATTCCACAAACATACAGTGGCCGGGTGTCCGACCTCAGGATTCGCAATGCGACAACGTGGTATCTGGTACCCAGCTCCCTGCATACGGGTTTGAGCCACAAGGACCTAGGGGAGTCATAGGCCGGGCATTCAAATAAAAAGTGGGCCACAGACTCCACTCTAAGGGAACAAAATATACAAAAAGGAGAGGTTTGTGCAGGACTGTTCCAACGGGCAGTCAATTCTCTCAGAGGAAGTAGGCCCAACCTGAATTTAAAATACAGTGCACGATCAAAGGATTTGGAAATCAGATCCATAAAGGGTTCACATAGGGGGACATCCTTAATCCTAAGGAACTCAATGGATGTTCTACTGAGCTTGGGATTTGAATCTAGTTTGCTAGCTACCCACTGCCGATACATGGATTTAAGAACTTGTTTGGGGGGAGCGCTCCTAGATACCCAAGCATCTCCGAGACCCAAGTTGTCAAGCAGTGATTTAACATTGGTAAGCCACCCAATCTTAGACCACCCGGGCATTGACAATATTTCCATTAGCCCCTCTGTGTAGCTAGCGAGTTCAGGAACTCTCCATAGTCGAGCCCACAATAAAAGTGGGAGCAACTTGTCCTGATCACCTATTGAACGACAACCATATCCAACAACAATGGGAGCGTAGGGATGCTCTGGGGAAGGGACATTAGGTCCTTTAAGAATTTGTTTTCAGATTTTAGAAGGTGGTCAATATTACCTAGTCCCCAAAGTTCGGCCCCATAGAGCGCTACACTAACACCCCTTGCTTTGTAAATGTCTAGGACTGGGGCAATAGGCCTAGAAGAGGTTGAACGTTGCTCTTTGATCAGTGTCCCTGCAACCCTTTTATGTGTCAACAAAATTTTTTGGAGGTGGGGGCCCCACTGCATTGAGTCAGATAGGCGGATGCCCAAATAACCTTTCCGGCTACCTTCTGTGTGGAGTCTATAAGACTAATAGGGTGATAATTCGCGGGGTCGTCCCTACAGCCCTTTTTAAAGATCGGGACGACCTCTGCCCCCTTCCACGAGACTGGGATCGTCGCACCGTGCATAATGGCATTGAGTAAAGTTGCTATGAACTTACCCCAATCTTTTGGGTGCCGGCGAAGTAGGTCCCCCGGTAACCCGTCAGGCCCAGTTGCTTTATCTGGCACTAGGGAATTAATGACAGCTTCCACCTCTTTCGGTGAGAAGGATACCAGGTCACTTATCTCAGAGAGACCCAAAACAGGGGAAGGTGGCGGTCCCAACCTCTCCGCAGGTTTGGTAGAGTAAAGAGATGAAAAGTGATCATACCAAGCTTGCTCCGTGATGTTACATGTGATAAGAGTACAATCTGGCCTATTCCTGGTCCTTACCAGGTTCCAGAAACCTCCAGCATCCCTCCTTGCACTAGCAGCCTTTAGGTCGCACCAGAACTGATCGTCCCAATCCCTCCTAGCTTCCCTGATAGCAAGTCTGTAGTTCTTTCTAGTAGATCGAATCAACACGAGATCTTTTATCTTAACAGCCCTCACCAGGGCAGTTTTTAGCATCCGACACCTTTTAGTAAACCACCCCGGATTGTGTTTCGGTTTCTGGGCCGCCCTGTCATAAGAATCCCTACATGGTTTAGTGAGTAGGCTTCCCAGGGCATCGATGGTATTACAAAAGAGGCCAAGGACCTAGACGGGGCCAAGGTAGAGGAGTCCATCCTGGATACTGCCTCCTCAATCACGGCTCCTAGATTTTGTACCAGTCCATCATCAAGGACCGCCGCGCGCCATTTAAGGCGCCTTCCTCCGTTCGATGGACAAACATCTGACGTTATTTTTGCTTGTGGTTGGCGAGCAACATGTGGGGATGACCACAAAGATTTTAGGCTCAAAGATAGGGGATTATGGTCACTGTCCACAGTTGGCAGGACCTCCATATCTCTCAGATAGCTCCAAAGCTTTAGATCAAGTAAAATGTAGTCTATCCGAGAGGAATGGTCTACCCTGTTGTATGTGTGGGCACCTGAAGGGTCTAAAGATGTTCTCCCATTCACTGCCCTCAAGCCAAATTCTAGAGTCAAGATGTTGAGCTGGATGGACCGTTGGGACCATCTCTTAATTGGCGGAATAGTAAGGGCTGGGATGCCCCTTCTACCATCCTCATCGCTAATGCCCAAAATGTCATCGTCCGCCAGGTGTTCGAAAGTACAGTTCAAGTCCCCTGCGATGAAGACGTTGCGTGCTTGCTACATTTACTGAGCTCTTCTCCCAGAATGGTAATAATTGGAGATTCAGAGCCGCCCTTTGCGCCTCTGGCATAGATATTAAATATCTCAATAGTGAGCCCTCTGTCCGGACCCCTCACTGACACTTTTAAAATGTCTGGAGATTTGGAAGCAAGCTGTCTGGTTTGACAGCCCAAGGAGACGTCAATCCAAATTAATAGACCCCCTGAAGGGCGACCTCTCCTAGTTTGGGGGGAAATAGCTGGTACAAAGAACGTGGAGTAGCCGACCTTATGACAGGGTTCCGTACTCCAAGTCTCCTGAAACACACAAATTCCATAGGACTCAATCAATAAATTCCAATCAGGAACATCTAGTTTTCTGGCGATGCCCGCTATATTCCAGCTCAGGATCTTAATGTCACTCTTCAAGTTAGCCACCACTGGAATATGCAGGGAACCCTCCATACTACTCCCAGCATCAATCTCCACTAAGGGGATCACCTGCTCCCCCAACCCGCTGATGATCTCACGAGCTAGGGAGACAGCACAAAGTTCGTTGTGAGAACTACCATCAGGGTCCGCGGTAATCGCCCTGCACCCAGACAAACCACCATCCTTTGCAGGGGACTCAGCAGGCTTAACAAAGGAATAAGGATTGTGTCACCAGCCATAATCCGGCCTAGCAGCAGCTCTGCCGGCCGGGGGCATACAGTGCTGGCAAGGATCAGAGTCCAGATCGGAGTAAAGCCAATTATCCCTCCAACCCCTGGAATGCAGGCTGGCAATGGATTTGGGCGCCAAAACAGTTTGAAAATGGCTAAGTTCAAATGTGCCAATCCCTGTGTTCCCCTTGGTAGGCAAAAGGTTACAGATATATCTGGCCACCCTGGGGTCCCTAAAGTTAACCAGAATGCAGTCCCCTGACAGATCTTTGGGCCTATTACCAACCGAACCAACTCTTCTGACATGAAGGACCTTGCCATCAAATGAATTGGGCAAAGGTCTATTTTCAGATAGCCAAAACATCGTTTTATTCATGAGTTCTCTATACGATTCCTGAGTGCCTGGTTTACGAAGAGGTATCCCTGTAAGGACAGCTACGTATGGCTGGCATTCAGGGGGAAGGTTAATGGTGGGAAGGACAGTATCAAAATTGGCTACAATGACTTTTTTGTTTGGGTCCAGAACATTACCCTTCTGTCCCTCACTACGATCCACGGTGGTTTTGGTGGGCTTGCTCTGAACAGTCGAACTTGCAGGACGTCCCCTGGATCCCTTGTCCACACCGGGCCTCTTACCAGCTTGGACATTGGACTCAGTGGATCCCTCCTCAATAGTTGGGTTTTTGCCCACAGTGGGTCTCAATACTTCCTCAATTGTTAATGACCCCTTTGGAACCGGAGATGTTGAGTCCATCTGAATTGCTTCTGACGTTTCAGGTGTCCCTCCCCTCATTTTAGTGTGTAATTTAATTAGGGATTTGAGAGAAAAAAAAGTTATCGAGAGTGGTCTGCTCTAATCGATCGAGCCTCTCGGTCAGAACCTTCATCCTCTCAAGGACTGGGAGAATTAATGACTTCAGCAGTTTTTCAATTTGGGCCAAGGAGAGGGGGTTATCAGGGTGAGTTGGTGTACTAGGGGGCGCCGGCGCCCCATTCTTCGACTTATTCATGGTACTTGGCGCCTGTATTCTGGGCGGGGAGACCCCCTGGGGAGGGGAGCTGGGAACAATGATTTGAGAATTCCCTCCCACCCTTCCTCCTGTGAATTTATTACATGCCTTTGAGTACTTACTCATAAACTTCTTAGAAGGATTTAGGTAGGGTGGCCTGGAGCGGAATATGGCTCTTTTCCGCTTAAGGGACACAGATCTGGGTCTACTAGGGGGCGCAACCTCTGGCTGTACTGGGGTATGGTCTGGAGAAATAGGAGTGCTCTCTAAGGCTTGATCCCTAGTTGGCATACACAAGTCAACCCCTGAAGAGGGCTGAATGGTCGGATATATGCTAGAGTTCAGGGCATTGAGCCTATCAAGGCTAGCTCTAATGGCCTCTATTCTTGCTAGATCTGGAACAGGGAAGCTTTCAGCCAGCGGAGCAGCAGCTGGCTGTACGGGAGACACTACCAAACCAGTGGGACCTAGAGATGAGCGCTTCTGGTTGCACAATTCTTTGGAAAAACGGCGTTCAGTATTAGCAATCTCCTTATCAATTGCCGAGAATGCTCTAGTAATAAACTGATCCATCGTACCAATAACAGAGCCTCCCCCGGCCCCCTTTCCCTTGCCAGATCGTGTTGACATTGGCATCCGTGCTCAAGTAAGACGTAGTGCAGGCACAGCCAATAACTATAATGCAAGAATTGACGTGCAAACAATACTCTACCTATGCACACAACGGAAAGGTTAGGGGGGTGGCCCAGCCCAGCCCCCTTTGGCCCCGGACGGCCTAAGACGGTCCCGCCCTTGTCCCGGCTTCTCCCGGGACGCTCCCACGCAGCGGTAACTAATGTCCAATATGCAGTGCTTGCAGAGGCCGGTGGGCGGGGCTCGCCGGGATCGCTGGACCAGGTGTCAATGATCAGACAGGGACTCTTGGGAGATTGAGTCCCTGCCGCCTTGCGTTGCTCCTCGCCCCTCCAGCAGCCCACAATCCTCCTAACACAGCTGGCCCTGATGGAACGCCGAGGATGTCGATGGAAACGGTGCAGCGGCAGCCGCGAAGCGGGTGCGGCAAGTTGTAGCGCTGAGGCGCTAGTCCAGTTCTCACTACCAAGAGTTCCTCCTCACAGGTCAGTTCGGTTGTGCAAGGTTTCCCACTGGCAGGAAGGAAGCAAGGGGTTTAAGGCCGTGCAGGGGCTGGTGGGTGGGGCTCGCCGGGATCGCTGGACCAGGTTACAATGATCAGGCAGGGACTCTTGGGAGATTGAGTCCCTGCCGCGTTGCGTTGCTCCTCGCCCCTCCAGCAGCCCACAATCCTCCTAACACAGCTGGCCCTGATGGAACGCCGAGGATGTCGATGGAAACGGCGCAGGCAAGTTATGGCGCTAGTCCAGTTCTCACTACCAAGAGTTCCTCCTCACAGGTCAGTTTGGTTGTGCAAGGTTTCCCCCGCATACCTATTAGTCTCGGGTGGCCCGGAGGGGAATATACAAATCAGAGTGCCCACAAATGTCCGCCCCAGCATCACTACGTGTACATCACTACCTTACACTCTTCCATCCCCCAACCCCCCCAAACCACTAAATACTTATCAAGGGCCAGCCGCCAGTCGGATCTCAGTCCTGTTCTTGAGCAACCCCCCGCAGCCTCGTCCAATAGTTGTCGCTCCGGGCTCTTTCGATGTTCAGCATAGTCCAGACCTAGCTCCCATAGCTGTCTCTTCATGGGGACAAACTGCTGTCGTGCCTCGCTGACCCCGGCGGTGAAATCCGGAAACAGTGATATGTTTGATCCTTCGTATGTCAGTGTCTGTTTGTCCCTTGCCTTATGCAGAGCCGCATCTCTGTCCCAATAGTTTAGAAGTTTTGCTATGATTGGGCGCGGCGGTGCTCCCGGCTGAGGTCGAGGTCCCAGGGAGTGGTGCGCCCTCTCCACCACAAACATACTCGAGAACACCTCTGCCCCTGGTAAGTCAATCAGAAGCTTCTCTATAAAACATTCCATATTGCCGGTATGTGTCGTCTCTGGTAGGCCCATGATCCGTAGATTGCATCGTCTCGAACGGGCTTCTGAGTCCTCCGCTTTATCCTGCAGCACCTGCATGAGTCTCCCAAGCTGTTTATGGTCCGTATCCAATGTGGTCTGCGCTTCTTCAACTTCCGTGAGACGCCACTCTGACATATCAAGTCTCTCCGCGTGTTTGTCCAGCCGCTCCCCCATTCGGTCCATCCAGTATGAGAGGGCATCGAATTTCGTGCCCAAGGAGGTGATCCTGCTCTGTAATCCCTTTTCCATGGATAACAGTGGACCGCGGATGTCCGGTTCTTCTTCAGTAGGGGGTGCAGGTCTGTTCGCCTCCTCCGTTGTGGAGTCATGTGACTTAGAGCGTTTTTGTTCAAAGGACAGCTTGGGTTGGGACCTGTCCGTTCTGCCCACTGCCGCCGCGAATGCAGGGAAATTGTGTGCTAACCGTCCAGTAAAGCCTCACTAGAATGTAGCAGGCAGAGGGCAGACCACGAGACCCCACACCTACTCCAATGCTCATAGTTGCAATCCGGGATCAGTTGATCGACGTTCCCGGGCTGCGCAATAAGGTTAATTAGCTGTGTGGACTTTGTGTTCCCATTGCCCCCACAGCCCCTTAAGCTGTCCAGCAATGTCTCTCCGTCCTCAGCAACTCCTTAGTGCATCGGGGTTTTGGGTTGCTTCTGCGTCCCCGGGGCTTCATCTAATGATAGTGCGCCTTCTAAGCTTGTCGCTAGAGAGGGATGGTTGTTGCCCCAGCCGAAAGCTCCTTCCGCGACCTCACTTCGTGGCCCTGCTCGCACTGTCGGGCTTCTTCTTCACAGACCTGGAATCCCCTGGATTGCGCTTCCACCCATAGCTGCATTCAGGCCTTCACTTACTTTATCGACGAGGTTGCTTTCTCCCTGCCCCCCACTTTCTTCCGCCTCAGCTAGCGTACTGAGGCTGACCAGGCAAGCACAGGATCGGAGTCGTGTCTGCCCCCAGATATCTGCCTTCACTGGAGTTAATCAGGAGTTGCTCTGGGTACCCTCAACACCTCCGCTGGCCCGCTGTCACCAGGCGCATGCCTCCACCAAGCTGTGTCCTTCCAGGCACACCTGCCCGTGCCCATCTTCACAATGTCCTGTTGGGCTGCTGAGTTCAAACACTACAGGCTGCTCTCCAGGTCCTTTCCTCTGCCCACAAAATGGCGGCCCTGCTCAGGCTGCAATCCAACCGATCGCTCTGTGCACAGCAGTATGCCCTCCTCCACAGCGCGCTCTCAAAGGCTTCCTCAGCCTCTGTTACAACTGTAGTTGGCCACACTGTCCTCCCGCCACGGCAATAGCCGCGCCACTCGAGGTGGGGGGGGGGTCTACCCTCCGCACTGGCGACGTTCACAGTCTCGCCGCAGTATTGAGCTTGGGCGCCGTCCCTCTGCTCACGGCAGCTCCGCCCGCGTTCCCGTCAATCCACGCCAGCAGCCGCCTGATCACAAATCAGTGCTAAGGGGGGCCGGCCCAACCGCGATGTTCTGCACCGAGTTCCCGAGGATGTGGCTCAGTCTTGCTCCCCACTCGAGCCCGGGGATCTGCGGCCTCCCACAGCACCCTCCAATCTACACCGCAACTTCAATCAGGTAGGGTCTAGGGGGTTCGGGACCCGGGCTGTGGGCAGCGCTTTCCTTCCGATGGCTAGGCGGCGGCCCTTCAGCGATTTTACAGTGGCAGGGATGCCGGATTACTGCAGGATCTGTGCTCGGTGTGGCGGAGCTAGAGGCTCAGGTGGCCATCTTCGTTGCGAGCCAAGCTCCGCCCGCCCCATGTTACTATTCTTAAGTTTACGTAGAAACCACAACTCCCTGAATTCAAAATGGAGATAAGGGGTGGGTCGAGCTCCCCAACCATATTCTCCAGGTCATTGTTATCACTAATAGCTGGGTTCTTGGTAAGAGACATTTTACCCAAAAAATTGGAACCCCTCTTACCCCTAACTAAAGTGAGCTTTTATTTTTCTAAAATTCTAAAGGGACTTAACTTAGGCCCTAGCAAGACGTTTAGTACTTTGGAAAAAACTGTCAATTCAAAAATCAGAATTCTAAAGACAATTTAGGAGTTCTGTCGTGTGATCAGCTGTTGACCAAGTCGTTCCCAAAAATGCAAAGTTGTATACCCCAACGCTGATCCACCAATGTAGGAAGCTGGCTCTATAAATATTATACCAAAGTAAGGTATATTATGCACAGAGTCCAGTAGAACCCCAAAGGTAGGTAGAGGTAAAAGTAGATAGCACCTTACTCTCTATTTGTGGTAGTGTGAGTGAGCAGTAAGGCTTTATCAGAGGGTAGTGTTAAGCATTTGTTGTACACACTCAGGCAAGAAATTATGTCACACAGTAAAAAAAAGAACTCAGATCACTTTGTTTGCATTAAGAATATTATTTAGTTATTTTATTTCTAGAACCAAGCCAAGCCTGGTTCAGGTAAGTAAAATAATAGTTTGCAAAATCTTATGCAGTGATTTACAGTTGAATGCAGGTTCAAATGCAGTTAGTTGATTTACAGGTAAGATAACAGTTCAAAATGACTTTTTAGTTACTTTACAGGTCACTGTGCACGTTACTTAATGTATTACTTTTAAAGTTACTTTTGCTAATCAGTGTGATATGCCTAGATATCACACTGAAACATTTCCAAGACAAAAAGTAAGTAATTCAGGTTTCATAATTATGCAATTTTTCAATGTTTCATACAAACCAACTTCACACTTAGAAAATTTTTCAAGGAAAAGCAGTCAATGTAATCCTATGGGAGGAAATTAAGTTAAGGGTTTTCAGTAAGTACTTATTTATGGGAGTTCATATTCTGGGATTAGAACCAGGGTTCCCTCATTTGAGCTGTTCCTCTAAACAGCTCAAATTGGGACTTTAGAGTTGTCATAGGGGAAAGACGATACAAGACCAGCAGGGTTCTGCAATTCTTTCTTCCTGTCCCAGTCCAACCCACTGCTCTTTGCCAATTGATAACCCTCCATCAGTGCTCTATTGAATCTTTCTACCATACCATTGGATTTGGGATGGTATAAAGCAGGCTTCTTGTGCACCACCCCATACAATGCCAAAAAATCCTTTACATCCCTGGAGCAAATCTGCACTCCATTGTCTGTGAAAACCCCCTCTCCTGAAAAGATCTTTCAGAAAATGAATAACAGCTCATGAGGTGATATCCGACATGCATACTACTTTGGGCCACCTCAAGAACAGATCCACTACAACAAACAAGTACGGTATAGCTCTCTCCTCTCTCAACGGATCTACCAGGTCAAGAGCTATATTTGCTGCAGGCCCCTCGGCAACTCTCTATAAGCCATGAGCACACACCAAGTTTTATGTATCTTGTCACTTTCTCTACACTCTGTACACTCACAAATTTTCCTCTCAGTTTCAATGTCTAAACCCAGCCACCAAAAGTCTGATCTAATTCTCTCTTTGGTTTTGCCCACTCCTAGTTGTCCTTCATGAGCCGTATTCACGATTCGACTCCACATGCTCACAGGAACAACCAGGCGATCGTCCCTGAACACCAACCCCTTATGAACAGAAAGCTCATTCCCGACCATCCAAAATGAGCTAACTACTTATTGCTTCAAACAGGCCACCCATTCACAATATATGAGATGATGGATATCAAAATTCCATCTTTCTTTAATTCAGATTTCCACTCTTACTCACTGATGACCCCATCCATCAATCACAACACAAACACTTTCATAAGCCTACATTGTGTCATCTAAATTGTTACACCCACCATTAGGACCTTCTGTGACTAATCGGGACAAACAATCTGCAGTACAATTTTGCACACCAGAAACATACTCCACGTTGAATGTGTATTCTTGCAGCAAAACCACACATTTACGAATTCTGGCCGACACACTATCTAGCCCCTTTTTCAAGAATATCTCCCTTAGAAGTTTATGGTCTGTCACTACTGTGAGAAGCCTGTCCGTAAGAAATATTTGAATTTCTTAACTGTTCAACTCATGGCCAGTGTCCCTATGTCAATTACAGATAAATTGTGCTTAGCCCCTTCTCAGCGCCGCGATGCACACACAAGTGTGTGCTCCTTGCCATCAGCAAACTGGAGCAGAACAGCCACCAGGCATTTGTTACTAGCATCAGTTACAACCTTGGTAAGTCTGTGTGCATTGAAAGGTTTAAGATTTGAAGCATTCTGTAACTCACTTTTTATGGCCTTGAACTCCTTTTGACACTCATCACTTCAATCTCCAATTGAATTATATCCTCTTCCTCCACAGACTCTTCATCTATACAGTTTTACGAGACATGTTGCTTATAAACTTACTTTAGAAATCCCCAATGCCCACAAAAGACACCACTTCATCTTTGTTCTTGGGAAGACACAGTTTGCATATAGTTGCCACCAGTTTGTATTTAGGTTTAACCCCTTCAGGTGTGATAGTCTGGCCCAAATATGATATTTCAGATGTGCCAAACGAACACTATTCCACATTCAACATCAAGACAACATCCCTTAATTTGTGCAGTACAGTAAAAACTCTTTTATAATGCTCCTCCCAGTTGTTAAATGAGCACATCATCTTGGAAACATTGTACCCCTTCCAATTTCCCAAACACCGAAACCATTAACCTCTGGTACACGGAAAACGCTGACACAAGGCCGAACAGCATTCTCAAGAATTTAAATGCCCCCATGGGTAAAAGGCAGTCAGATCTTGTGAATCTGGATATAGTTTGATCTGGTATGCAGATGCAAGATAACGTGCAGAGAAGAATCTCAAATCATAGATTGTGGACATAATTTTGAAAATGTTAGATAATGGGAACTTATCCACCACTGCCTTTTTATTCAATCCCCTTAAGTCCACACATAAACAAGTAGCACCTTTCGTTTTTTTAGCCACTACTATAGGAACTAGCCATTCTGTGTCTCCACTGGGGTTATAATGCCTTCATCCTCTAATCACTCCAACTCCTTGAGTACACCCTCTTGTATACTTAGATACATTTCCTTGATGTTAGCCGAGACAAGCACTGCACCTGGCCTGTGTTTGATATAATAGTGATATTTTCTGACACATCACACTTTTTTTTTAAAGAGAAAACCTCTGGGAACTCACTTGCAATTTCCGCATAACCCTTTGTTATTTGCCTGACTCCTACTTGAGGCTGTGATTTGGGCTCTACAAAACTGCCCAACTCTTTCTAGGGAGGCCATACCAGGATGTTATCTCCCTTGTATGCCACATATAAGTTTGCAGGAATAATACTCCCTTTATATTCCACAGTGCTTACAAAATAGCCCTGTATCTTTATTTTTTGTCCTCCATAGTCTTACAGCCTTACATCCATATGGCACAGACTGATGCCAGGAAACCTTTCTTAAAAACTCTAACATCTACCACGGTCAACCTCAAACAGGAATCAATCAACATTTTTACTTCTACATTGCCCACTGCTACATTATCTGATGGGCTACTGAGTAAGAATGATGGTGGTGTAACATTCTGCATGGTTCACAAAGCTATAATTTTTTTTTTCTGTGAGAACAAAACGTGTAAAGTTCTTCACCCATAAATGCAAACACACTTTTATCTGCACGAAACGCTTGGCAATAGTTCTATTTCACAACACCTTTTAGGTCAACACAGTTAACATAGGAATCAAAATGAAGTTTATTGCCTTAAAGGGTTAGTTGCCTTTATATTAATACTAGTCTGTAATGATGAGCCATACTTGCTGTACAAGAAACAGTGTTGTGCCACTTTGTTCTTCACCTTGACATTACGTTGCTCCCAAATTAAAATGGCTGGAACCTTGCAATATATCTCAGTTTAAAAACTGCATGTCGAAAATGAGTTTCAAAATTCAAAATTGCAGCCGGGCAGCCGAGTTCTAGAGTACTTGTTCCAAATTGTGCCGGTATACTATTAATGTGCTGTTTAAAGTAAATGTATGCTTCCCAACTTAATAGGGCAGCGGAAGCTTAACTTAATATTCACCCTTTAGTCTGACACGCAAATAAGATGGCAGGTGTGCCTGCACTTTACCTTGGGACTCCGCCGCACTTGTTATAATTGGAGCGCCTGACCTATTAATATGCTCGCCGCACCTGCATATCTGATGCGTCTGCCACTCCTAGTGCCTGATCATGTAAAATGGCAGCCGCACTTGCGCAATGCACTCCTCTCTACTTTGTCATCTGGGTGCTGCATCTGCACACTGCACCCACACAACAAAGGTGTTCTGTAAAAATCAGCATTGTTCCTTTGCCAAAACAGCACCTCACGAGCGACTATCTTAAGCCCCTCATTTGTCGTTCGATGCCGCAATATAACCGCAGAGAAGAAAACACACAGCGCGATGAACTGCAACTGTAGAAGAACCTCCTCTTGTGATGGGGAAGAGCCCGCTTGCCGCCAGTGAAATAATGTAAGAAACACACAAATTCAGTTGTTGTAAACAGGTTCAAATAGGGTTTACTACTGCCCCATCCACAGCCAAGAACCAACTGCCCTTGACACTAAAATTCCCTGCAGTGTCCCAACAGATGGAACTTAGAATCCATTTATGATTCACTATGGGTACCAATCTCAGCCATATCCAATATCGGAGGTGTCTGAAGATATCTTTTTAGCAGACTGAGGTTGATTTGTCATCTAGTGTACCCCAAGTCTTTAGAGATCGGTGACATTCTGATGATTGACACAGGGTCCGCACATTTGCCACACTTGATCTTTTAGTACAAAGAGCTTAATAGACCGAGGGGTGGGAGGGTCAGTACTATGGAAATGCCCTCTGAATTTTCTTAATTATCTGTAAAAGGATCATTAGAGATAGAACATTTTTATACAGCTTCTGTTAACCCCTTGGTCCTCCCAGAGATAATAAGCGCCATGGGGCATGGCGTATGTTCCTATTACACAGAATAAATCAGGGGTCATTTAATATTCCTGATGAGTGGGAGTGACATGATCAGGCCTAGTTACTGAAGTGTGTGGTGCAGAGTGCCCTATTTTAATATTCTGCTAACTACAAGTAAATATGTTGCTTGAAACTGTTCATTAAACAGTTCAGAAAATTCATGAATTATTAATCTTTTGAAGAAAAAGGAGGTGCACTCAATAATTGTTTAGCAGAGCCAGTTAAGTCCATAAATTCTTCTTTATTCAAAATTAGTATGAATCACTTGAAGCACGCCCTCTTCCCAAGACCCAAAGCCCGTAAGTTGGGGCACAGATTTGTAGATCGCGCCTTCCTCCTGGCCATGAGGGGAAACGCTCTTCATTGGAAAGCAGGGAATCCGCCACTAGTTACCATGTGGGAGGGGGACGTGAACTGTTGGATAAGGGCTGAGGAACGAGTGCTAATCTCTGAAGATGAGATCACTAAGCGGAGTAAACCATACGCGGAGTCCTGGGGTGACATAGCCAAATGTTGGGACACTCGTCATGGAGTGGAGCAGGACACACAGGAGAGTGAGACTGAAGCTTCAAAGTAGTTGTGTGAGGGGAAGCTGCCATATGCGTTTGCCCTGCTCGCTCTGGGCTGTGGTGTGGATTGGCCCCCTTCCTGAGGCCCCCTTCCCGGGACCCCAGCCCCTTCCCCCCCCCATCCGCCTATATTGTTGACAGTTGGCTCCTTCCTTGCGGTAGAACCACACTGACTCCTGCCAGTTAGTTATTAGTTATTGATTTTTAGGTATTTTGGTTAGGTTTCCTTTTTTGTTGATGTGCGAAAGGAATCTTTGTGTTTGAAGACTGACGGCTGCGGCTTGAAGTCGTTTCTTTAATAATCAAATTATATGGCTTCTTTTATTTGGGAGTACCAGTGAAGTCGCTTATAGCCTGTCATTTGGTTGGGCAATTAATAGTATCATGAAGCTGGTAATTGCTTATTTGTGCATGGATCTGGGCTCGCACCTCACATATGGTATCAGACCCGAGCGCGCAGCTTCGAAACGCGGAGTAGGAGAGATGTAAGAATCGATTATGTATAAGATAGATAAAGATTGCACAAACATTGAAGGGTGGATACTGTGCTAACTGACAGGGCGACACCCTGTCACTTGATAGGCGATAATGTCTTTGCATTGTATTTTGCTATTATATTTATGCGTATGGTGGCGACTCTGTTATGATGGTAATACATTTCTGTAACTGAAGTACGTTAACATGTCTTTTCAAAATTCAATAAAAAGATTCCCCCCCCAAAAATCTTTTAAAAATCACTTGAAGCACAGCTAACGCGTTTCGTTCCTGTGTGCCAAGGAACTTCGTCAGGGATGAAACAATCACACAAGGACATAATATAAATATAAATATAAATGTACAAATAACATATATACAAACATAGTATTGACATATAAAACACATACTCAAGTCGATAGACAGCCCACATACAATTTTAAAATTACTACAGTAACATATTACAATCAATTTTCAAAGATTTCCAAAAATGAACGCATATCTCATACAAATTTTTCAGAAAAAACTTTGAAAATTGATTGTAATACGTTATTGTAGTAATTTTAAAATTGTATGTGGGCTGTCTATCGACTTGAGGATGTGCTAAAAGCGGAAACCTTTTTGATACAAAGAAACACTAAAGGCAGTGACAACCAGGTATGGAAAGTGCAACGAGTGGCGACAGCCAGGGGCAAGAGAATGCGGTCAGTAGAAGCAGACAAATGCATAGAAACATCAGAGACATCGCTAACCTGAGGCACTGATAATACGATTACGTTTACCAGACCATAGTAAGAGAGCCATCTGACCTCAGCACCAGGCACCACAACCCAAGCAGAAGCACAGGGTTGTGCTTACGAAGCTGGTGAATTATGTCAGGGCAACTGAAAGGCCATGAGCAGAGGTCGGCATAGTGAAGATTTTCAACAGCGGCTGAAAAGACAGTCAAATACGGCACTGCCGTCTTCTCAAAGCCACCTCCTCCCTTTGATGCCACCAAAAAGCTCAATATTAGTGACCGACTGCCTGGATCGAAACCTTTGATGATTTTATTGATGCGCTGGAAGAAGCAAATGACAAAAAGATCAATAAATATCTAAAGAATATGGCGGGTGAAGGAGTGAAAGAAGTGATAAAGAAAACACCACACAGTGATGAAATGATGTACCGTAAAATTAAAGAGGCGTAAAACACCAAGTTCAATCCAATGTCAAATGTCGAAAAAAAGGGTACATTTTCAGTCAAGAAAGGCAGAAAGCTGGTGAAACAATGGATGGGTTTGTAGAAAGACTTGATTCGCTCATCAAGCACTGCAAGTTCAAATAGTTCAATGCAGAAGAGGCCTCAGAGTAATGGATGGTTGTCTCTCCAATTCCTTTAGACGATGAATGCTGAAAGAGAGACTTAGGGGTCCATTACAATCTTGGGCGGATCACCACCGGCATGGTGGCGGTGGCGATCCGTCCGACATTAATGCCCGCCTGCCACCCATTTCCCCCTGCCATATTACTATGGCGGGGGAGACCGCGTCGGACGTAAACTCCGTCCGCCGCTTTTTTCGCCCGGCCGCAAAAATGTTTAATATGGTGGCGGTGTCTCATAGACACCGCCAGCCATATTAGTATGGGCCTGCAGACATGCCTTTCCGTGGCGCCACGGAAAGGCATGCTGAGACTCCCTGCGGGGGCCCGTTGCGTGCCCCCTGGGACTCTGGGGGGTGAGGGGTGCACATGGGTGCACCGCATTTCAAAGTGCAACATGGCAGGCACCGCGTGGTGCCTGTCATGTTGTACTTTGAAATGCACAACGTGCATTTTTACCATTGCGGCTGGTGGCGCTTTCTGCACCACCCGCCGCAATGGTAAAAATACAGGATGCGCCCGCCAGTGTGGCAGGCGCTTCCTAATTGTCAAGTCAGGACCGCCGCTCCTATGGTGGGCGGTCCCGTTTTGCACTGGGATGGCGGGTGATCCTAATGGACCCCTTAGCTTGAAATGAATACTCATGGCTGCAAGAGCGGAAGAAAGAGCTAACAGACAACCCGCTAACTTAGAGACCGGAACGGCTCAAAATGAATCAGTGCAGTGTGTGAAAAGCCGAAACAAAAGGTAGAAGGCCACAAAGTAATGTCTCCTAAGGAAAAGAAGTTTTGTTTTTGATGTGGATTTCCCTTTCCACATGAAGGTAAATGTCCTGCCATTGAACAGATATGCAAAAGTTGCGCAAAAGAGAATAGTTTTGTACTGGTTTGCAAAGCGTAGGAAAGATCAAGTGCATCACATTGAAAAAACAAAATGGATACTAGACATTTCTAGAGATGGTTCAATCACACACACAAGGTCAAGAGGCAACATCAGTTGAGGCAAGTAGAAACTGAACAACGTCAACTGTCGTCAAATTATTAGTGTAAAAGTTTTTCACCATCATTGTCAAGCGACAGTGAGGAAGATGGGTATGTGATGTCAATGTCGACCATTGGCCAACATGCCCATGTAGGATTAGCTTCTTGCAAGGAAGAATGCTGATCAAAGCAAGATTGACAAGTGAAAGTGCGAAATTCATTTGGACACTGTCCCACATTCAAACAAGTAAGCAAAGGCCGGCGACAGACTATCTAGGCTGCACCTCAAGTGTTGACCAGTGACAGTAAATATATCGTGTGCACAAATCCTCCGGCACTTGCCGCCGTTTAGTGCCACTGTGAAACAGATTACAAGTTTGTTGTATATGTGGAGGTGCACTTGGAGGAGAAGTCCAATCTCATGAATTTTTGCAAAGAAATCCTTTATTTATAACTCTTCAAATCATATAATCCAGCAAACGCGTTTCATTCCAAAACATTCCTGGAACTTCGTCAGGGCTGACACCAATCACATAGAACACATAAACCTCAACAAACACTACCACACTACATATATGACATTGTGGACAAAACCAAATTTATAACCAAAATACAAACATTGATATATACATCGACAAATTAATCAAAGAGAACAGACACATTAAAACAAAAGCTTTACATAGGAAGGCACAAAGGACAAAACATACAATGTAAATAAAGTTATACATTCAATAACTCAGACAAAAAACCTACACAAAAGTGTATCAATTTGTTGTGCTCATAAGAGAAATGGGGAGGAAGACCTACCCATAACAAATAACTCCTAAAATAAGGGTATATAACCCATTATACCCCCTATTTACAAAATTACTCTCATATTGGATTTTCAAAAGAAAGAGAGAGATTAGAATGAAAAAGAAAAGACACTTTATGATGCCCATATCTTATTAAAACCAAAAGTGCTATCAAAGAATTAATCGTAAAAATGGACATAAATATATAAAGTCTCACCTTTGAATTTCACCAAAGTCAATACTCAATAATTGCATCAGAATTCCAGCATCATATGCCAGCTGTAAACAAATTCCCAGGGCCTCATCCAACCCACTATGTTCATCACCTAGTGCAAAAGATACAAAATTACGGGAAAACTGGAGAACCTGATTATCACGAACATCCTTATCCCCATAGGCATTGCAAACCGTATGTTAAAACCTGCCAAATTTTTACAGCAAATAATATATCTTAGACGATCACAACTGTAGCTAAGGCGAATACTTAGCAGAACTGACAAACTCCTTCTATCCCCTCTTTTATTCGCCTCAGTAATTGATTTGGTACATTTTGCTATAAGGTCCATAGGACTCTCTGTTGAATATTATATTGGGTATTTGATGTCTGGGTTTTTGGTTAGGGTTGTTCTCATTATGGTTATTGTATATGGTGCTGTTCTATATTTTCAATGTTGCTTGACATACTGCTCTACCACATGGTAGTTTTTTTTGTCTGGGTTATTTAATGTATAACTTCATTTACATTGTATATTTTGTCCATTGTGCCTTATTATGGAATTGCTCGTGTTTTAATGTATCTTTTCTCTTTGATTAATTTGTCAATGTATATGTCAATGTTTGTATTATGGTTATAAATGTGGTTTTGTCCACAATGTCATATATGTAGATTGGTACTGGTTGTTGATGTTTATGTGTTCTATGTGATTGGTTTCAGCCCCGACGAAGTTTCAGGAGTGTTTTGGAACGAAACTCTTTGGCTGGATTATATGTTTTGACACTTGAAGAAATATAAATAAAGGATTTCTTTGCCAAAAATTCATGAGATTAGACTTCTCTTCCTGGTGCACCTCCACATATACAACTGTCCCACAATCACACTGAAGGCGAATGAGAGCTCCATACCTTTTATCATAGACAGTGGAGCGTCGATAAACATTATACCAGTAGAAAAGTACAATGAACGATCTCCAGTGCCCCGTGTAATCCTGTTGAAAACCAAAGTGTATACGTGGGCTGCTTCGGCACCACTAAAAAGTCATGGTTCATTTATAGCATCTGTGAAGCATTAAAGATGGAAATCCAAGCACCAATTCATGTCCTGTCAGGCAGAAAATTGTAGGTAATTACTACCTGTTTGACTCATGCTGGTTAATTTAGATATAAAAGACTATGTTTCGGAGTGTCATCAGCTGCAGAACTCTTTCAGGATGTTATTCATCGCATAATACAGCCAGTCACAAATGCTTTCAATTACAGTGATGACATACTAGTTTTTGGGGCCAACCAAAAGGAACATGATAAAGTTGTTACACAAGTGTGTTGTATACTTGCTGATGCAGGTCTCACTTTCAGTGCAGCAAAGGTTGAGTTTCATAAAACAAAGCTCAAGTTCTTTGGTCATGCCTTTTCTGATGGGGGAATGACTCCAGATCCAAATAAAGTTCAGGCTTTGTCATCCACTTCTCCCCTACAAGATGTAACTGTGCTGCAATCCTTCCTTGGTATGGCCAGTTACTGTTCAAGGTACATACGTGACTTTGCCACTGCAAGTGCCACATTGAGAGACTTAACGAATGAAATGTTCCATTTCGATGCTCATGCAAATGTGATCAATTCTTCAAGAAAATCAAAATGAAGATTTAAAATGCCACTGAAAAGGCATACTCTGATCCAAAACTACAAACAGATTGTTACTGATGCCAGCCCAGTGAAGTTGGCTGCCATACTTGCCCAGCACAATGGACAGCCTAATGCACCAAGACACATTGTGCTTTGGCTTATGCTAGCAGGAGTGGTGCAAAGATATCGAGTTTTAAATATCGACCTACAGTAATATCGAGTTGTAAATAGCATAGGGACAGAATATTGAAATCAAGAATATCGACAGCCAGAATATCGACCTGAAGGTAAGAAATAACGTTTTTGTTAATATCGAAGTTAGTAATATCGATAGCAAATATATCGCTATTTATATTAGTGTTATGTATTTTATTATGTATTTTATATGTTTGTGTTTATATTTTATGTTAAGTATTGAACTGGTTTTTGAATATATGTATAACATTTTTAGAAGTTATTTTAGAACGGTAGCGGGTTGTGGGTTTATAGGGGAATAGGGTGGGGAGTAATTTAATTATAGTACATTCATTAATTTTTTTAGGAATTACTAATTATTTGTAAGTAAATCTGTTGTAGTTCTGTAGCGGGTTGTGAGTTTATAGGAGAATAGAGTGGGAAGTAATTTAATTGTAATTATTTAGTTTTATTTAGTGGTATTGATAATTTATTGTTAAATAATTATTAATGGGTAATTAATTTTTATGAATTGGTAATTAATTTTTATGAATTGGTAATTATATTAAGTGTATTAATTTATTATTGGAGTGTGTTGTGAGTTTACAGGGGAACAGGGTGGGAAGTAATTTAATTCTAAGTAATTATTAATTTTGTTGGGTATTTGTAATTAATTGTTAATTATTAATTGGTAATACATTTTTTGTAAAATGTTAATTATTAATTGGTAATACATTTTTAATAGTTAACATTTTATAGTTTTGAAAATTAATTGATTGTTCATTATTAATTGGTTATTAATTTGTATTCATTATCATTTATTGGTATTTATCAATATTGTATTGTTAATTATTAATTGCCAAATACTTAATTATTTTATTTTAATATTGAAAATTAATGTATTGTTAATTTTAATTTGGTAATTAATTTTTAATAATTATTATTTATTGGTATTTATCATTAATGTAATTGTTAATTAATTATTAATTTGTAATTCATTAAATTTATTATTTATTGGTATCGGTAATTAATTTATTGTTATTTAATAATTCAATCATTTATTTAAAAAAATAATTTTAATTATTTGTATGTTATTTTTACCTCTACGCTATCCAACACTTTCCCTACTGTAGCACTCACTGGAGTGGGAATAGTAATATTTACTTCTACGCTATCCAACACTTTCCCTACTGTTGCACTCATTGGAGTGGGAATAGTAATTTGAACCCCTACGCTATCCAACACTTTTCCTATTGTTGCACTCTCTGGAGTTCGAATAGTAATTTTTACCCCGACACTTTCCCTACTGTTGCACTCTCTGGAGTGGGAATAGTAATTTTTACCCCTGCGCTAACCAACACTTTCCCTACTGTTGCACTCTCTGGAGTACGAATAGTCATTTTTACCCCTACGCTATCCAACACTTACCTACTTTTGCACTCTGTGACATGGCAATAGTAATTTTACCCCTACGCTATCCAACACTTTCCCTACTTTTGCACTCTATGGAGTGGGAATAGTAATTTTTAGCCCTGCCCTAACCAACACTTTCCCTACTGTTGCACTCTCTGGAGTACGCATAGTCGTTTTTACCCCTAGGCTATCCAACACTTCCCTACTTTTGCACTATGTGACGTGGCAATAGTAATTTTTACCCCTACGCTATCCAACACTTTCCCTACTTTTGCACTCTATGGAGTTGGAATAGTAATTCTTACCCCTACGTTATCCAACACTTTCCCTACTGTTGCACTCTCTGAAGTGGGAATATTCATTTTTACCCCTACGCTATCCAACATTTTCCCTAATTTTGCACTCTGTGGCGTGGCAATAGTAATTTTTACCCCCACGCTATCCAACACTTTCCCTACTTTTGCAATCTCTGGAGTTAGAATATTAATTTTTACCCGTACGCTATCCAACACTTGCCCTACTGTTGCACTCTACGGAGTTGGAATAGTAATTTTTATCCCTACGCTATCCAATATTTTCCCTACAGTTGCACTCTCTGGAGTTGGAATAGTAATTTTTACCCCTACGCTATCCAACACTTTCTCTACTTTTGCACTCTCTGAAGTGGGAATAGTACTTTTTCCCCCATGCTATCCAATATTTACTGTTTTAGTTAATGTAGTGTATAACTTATTTCATTGTTTTTGTTGTTATATATATTTTTTATATTTCTATTTATATTATTGTTGTATGGGTATGTATGTATTAATAATTAATAACATGTTTTAACAATTTACAAGTTATTACAATAATTATTTATAAATATTATTAAGTATATATATTATATTTTCTATGAATATGTTTAATTTATTTTTACATTATGGGGTCGATTCCGATTCGGGAAAAACCGTTCCGAATAGCCGTTCGGAGGGTTTTTCCCGTACGAATCGTACCCTGCAACGTCCTGCGTACGTACGTCGAAGTATGATTCGTACCAGGAGCCGGACTCCGTACGAATCGCACAGAGACCGTACGACTCGAATCCCCGTACGAGTCTCCGTCGGAACGCGCTGTACGCGACATCTGTACGGCTCGTGGCTGGTTTATACGACCCAGCAAGTACGATACGTGTCGGGTACGCACAGTACGACCCTTTCTTTACGGGAGCTGAAAACAGCCGTAAAAGCAGAGTTCACGCCGAAACAGGTACGGAACGGCCCCCCCACCGGGTACGGTGCGTACCCCCCATGATCGCAGGGGTACGCCCCGTACACCCAGCGTACATGGGGTACGGTGCGTATCCCCCATGATCGCAGGGGTACGCACCGTACCCCATGTACGCTGGGTGTACGGTGTGTACCCCTGCGATCATGGGGGGTACGCACCGTACGGTGTGTATGTGATTGTGCGCTTTTCCATACGAATCGCCCTTACCTGACGTGGACCGTACAGATCGCGTCCTGATGCCCCGATCCGGATCGTACTCGCCGGGTCGTACGGCGTGTGTACGAGTCGTACGGAGAGGGCTCCGGATACGATTCGTACGGACGTTTTTTTTACCGGATCGGAATCGACCCCTATGTGTATTCGTTATCATTTTTAAATATTTTCAACTATGTTTCTTTTAATTATATGTATTATTTCAATATTTTTTACGATATTTTCTTCTCGATATTTTTGTACTTACCATAATGTAGATAGGACTTTGATATTGTTGGCATCGATATTTCGCCTCCAATATTTTTGACGTCGATATTTCTGTAGTCGATATTCTGTCAGTGATTCAGCAGGAGTATGTCACAACGGAAACAGAGTTTATAGGGGAATAGGGTGGGAAGTAATTTAATTCTAATTAATTATTAATTTTATTGTTGGGCATTTGTAATTAATTAATTGTTAATAATCCGTAATTTATTTTTGATAGTTAATATTTTTTGGTTTTGAAAATTAACTGATTGTTCATTATTAATTGGTAATTCATTTGTATTAATTAATATTTCTTGGTATTTATCAATAATGTATTGTTAATTATTAATTGGCAAATACTTAATATTGTTTTTTGGTATTGAAAATTAATTAATTTTGAATTCATTTTATTTTGGTAATTAATTCTTAATTATTATTTATTGGTATTTATCATTAATTTAAATGGTAATTAATTATTAATTGGTAATTATTTTTATTTATTATTTATTGTTATCGATAATTAATGTATTGTTATTTAATAATTTTTTTTTTTTTTTTTTTTTTTTTTTTTTACCACTACACTATCCAAAACTTTCCCTACTGTAGCACTCACTGGAGTGTGAATAGTCATTTTTACTTCTACGCTATCCAACACTTTCCCTACTGTTGCACTCATTGGAGTGGGAATAGGAATTTTTTACCTCTACGCTTTCCAAACCTTTCCCTACTCTAGCACTCTCTGGAGTGGGAACAGTCACTTTTACCCCTACGCTATCCAACACTTTCCCTACTGTTGCACTCTCTGAAGTGGGAATAGTGATTTTTACTTCCATGCTATCCAACACTTTCCCTACTTTTATACTAATTGGAGTGGGAATAGTAATTTGAACCCATATGCTATCCAACACTTTCCCTACTGTTGCACTCTCTGGAGTTGTAATAGTAATTTTTACCCCTACGCTTTCCAACATTTTCCCTACTGTTGCACTCTCTAGAGTGGGAATAGTAATTTTTACCCCTACGCTATCCAACACTTTCTCTGCTGTTGCACTCTCTGGAGTTGGAATAGTATTTTTTACTTCTAAGCTATCCAACACATTTCCCTACTGTTGCACTCTCTGGAATGGGAATAGTAATTTGTACCCCTATGCTATCCAACACTTTCCCTACTTTTGCACTCTCTGGAGTGGGAATAGTAAATTTTCCCCTACGCTATCCAATATTTACTGTTTCAGTTAATGTAGTGTATAAGTTATTTAAAGAAAAAAATGTATTTGTCATATATATTGGTTATATTTTTATTTATATTATTTATAAAATGTTGTTTTAACAATTTACAAGTTATTACAATAATTATTTATAAATATTTTAAGTATATATATATATTATATTTTATATGTATATGATGTATACGTTTAATTTATTTTGACATTATATGTATTAGTTATAATTTTAAACATTTTAAAATATTTTCAACTATGTTTCTTTTAATTATATATATTATTTCAATATGTTTTCCCATATTTTTTCCCCGATATTTTTGTACTTACCATAATGTAGATAGGACTTCAATATTGTTGACATCGATATTTCGCCTCCGATATTTTTGACACCGATATTTCTGTAGTCGATATTCTGTCAGTGATTCAGCAAGAGTATGTCACAACGGAACATGCTTATTCACAACTTGAAAAAAAGCCTCGCTGTGGCATGGGCTTGTGAGCATTTTCACGTATTTCTATATAGAAAGCACTTTACAGTTGTCACCGACCACCAAGCATTACTCACTATTTTAGCCAATCCTAAAGCCAAGATGCCTCCTTGCATTGAGAGGTGGGGAGTATGATTATAAGATTGTGCATTATCCAAGAAAAGATCAAAGCCATGCTCACTACTTCTCACGTGTGCCAATACTGTGTCATGGCACCACTTTTAAAGCGGCTGATGTTAACATCATCGTACAATCCACCACTCCTGCTGCCATATCCGTAGAACAAATCATTCCACCACAAGCATTGACAGAGATTTGCAAATACTCAGACAATCTTACACATCATTCTTGGAGAAAACATGGGGGCGTGGCTATGCACGCAACGGGAATGGACGTCTTCGGGTAGAGCTCCATCTTGAGCTCCCCTTCCCGGTGCATTTTCCCGCAAGTTATCCGGCAAAACTAGCTGGAAATTCGTGAGCAAAGCCCAGAAGCCACGAACACCTGCTTCACCGAATTTGGAGATCGGAGACTTCCGACCGCACCGATGGTCCCCGCGGTGGAGTGGCCGAGTACCTTGAGACCTGGACGGACGCCGCTGCTGGGGAAGCTCGGGGCTTCGGCCCATGCATTGGGCCCCGTGGTGAGGCCCGAGGAGACCTGGGACGCGAGACGGCTGTGACGGTCGAGGACAGACGAGACCTCCGGAGAGGCCCAAGGCTGGGAATTGCGGGAGAGGCTGAACTGCGACCCTTGCCACAACATCGCCCGCTGACCACTGGTGTGAGACGGAGCGCGAAAGAGGAGGTGAGAGAGACGCGCCCATCATGGTGAGAGGCACTGGTGCCCCGATCTGTGAGGCAACCGGGCAGAGAGATCAAGCACCTGAGACCCGGGCTAACTGCCGCCGCTGGGAGAGGTCGAGATAGGGACCCATACATTGAGCTCTGGGACACGGCAGGAGAAGTAGGAGGGCCGCGACCCCAGCGAGATGCGGACATTGCTTGGGACGCATGCGGCAGTGACCAGTGGGGGCACAGGAAGAGAGGGACACCTGCCTTGGCGATGCTGGCCTGACGCGTGCAGGAGAGGGGGTGCTGGAAAGAGGGCAGCAGTGACGCACCCGCCGATGCGAGCCGAGCAGGTGTTGCAGCCCCGCGGATCGGGGTAGGCCCGCCAGGAAGACGTGGCGGCTGAGCTCAGTGAGGAGAACAGGCGGACAGGAAAAGAGGCGCCAACATTGGCCTGTGTTGCGCAGTGGAGAGATGACCACAGCCGGAGGATAGGGGGCATGACAATTACGCTGGCCTGGCTCCATCCCCCTGAATACTCTGATGCGCTGCTCGGTGTTGGCCAGAGGACACCACTAGCTGCATTGAGCGAGAGGCGTCACGGACACAAATGAACCGCAACGAGCGTCTTGGACCCTTTGGGGAACACCACTGTGGCGAATCCGAATCACGCCCAGAGGGAAGAGAACTGAGCACGGCTCCCACCCGCTGCTGGGACAGAGCCGTGAGGCAGCGCAGGCGGGTGCCACAGACCTGGGCGCGGCAGTCCTCCCTGCGCCATACCTAAACTCGCACGCCATCATCCCTGCGCTGCCCTTGACCCTCGTCAGCACTCCAAGGACGAGTGTTCACCACGGCTGTAGTTGTGGGCCCCACATTCACCGAATAGCTCATGTCTGGGGGCACCAGAGCACGTACTGGCACTGGAGGAACACAGCTGCGGGGCAAAATGGAAAAGTCCTCTAAAAACACGGATGCTGACCACATGGCGGCCAAGCTCGACACCATGCTGGCTGCAATGGAGAGACTGGAAGAATCGATCCAGCTCACCCGCACCTCGCTGGCAACCAAAATTGACAGTGTTGCGATTGACCTCACCCACTTAAGAGCTGACCATAAGAAACTGGCGGACCGCACTGCGACCCTGGAAAGCGGTATGTCGGAGCTTGAACCCCAAGTCGCCCAAGCTGACAAACATGTGCAAAACCTACTGAACAGGGTTGAATTTTTAGAAGACCGCAAGGAGGATGCGGAAGGAATGGCGCGAAGAAACAACGTAAGAATCGTGAGAGTGCCAGAGCGATGGGAAGGGAGAGACCCTGCGGTACATATGGAAGACTGGCTAAAGAACCTACTCCATGAAGGCACACTATCGCCTCATTTCGTGGTGGAACGAGCACATCGCGTACCAACACGGCCACTCCCGACGGGGTCAAACCCCAGGCCAATGCTGCTCCGCATACTGAATTATGGCGACCGGGACACTATCCTGAGAGAAGCAAGGCAGCTCCATGACATCAGAATAGACAACACCAAAATAATGTTTTTCCCGGATTATACGATACAAGTCCAGCTAAACAACGCCTACGTCAATTTGGATTGAAATACTCCCTCTTATTCCCCGCAAAACTGAGGGTGGTAGTGCAAGACAAGACGCACTTCTTCACTGACTCAGAGGAGGTCGAGACTTGGCTGGACAATGGTACGGACACGGCTCCTCGGAGAGCGGCTGGAGCTTCTGCATCGCAGCGAGCCAGGGGCCCTAGGCAGAGACGCAGGAACAGGCCGGTGCCGACCGGTGGGACACGAACGCCGACGGGAGCTGGCCCGCCAGAGGAGACCACGCAACGCGAAAAGCAAGCTGCCCTACGCATGGTGATGGAACTCAGCCGCTCCCCAACCATGGATACAGCGCCGAATGCCAGCCCTCGGGACCTCCGTAGTGATGATGAGGCCATCTATGGACTGCCGGATTCCCAGGTTTCTATGGAGCAACCGGATGTCACACCACAAACTGCGGACCTGATCCATTAACTACGACCCGATGTATGGATTGGACTGGGCGCCGGATCTGGAACACTGAGGGACCTTGGTGCTTCTGGATGACCCTTGCACATGCCGACAAAATCCGCCTGAGACATGATCCCCCTGCGGGCGCTTACTTGCACGTAGAGCGGAGTGGTGAGTTTGGCCCCCCTGGCGCCTGGTTTCCTTTGGGCGGCTGAGCTGCAGAGGGGCTGCGGATGCCCCGGCCGTGGTGTCCGGATGGCCGGCGCCCTGACTTGCCTGGGACAGTAGGTATCGACTGGCCCGGCCGATGGTGACTTCTCTGGGACACACTAAGTAAGGCATATAGGACCTAGCTTAACACTAGCCCGACCAAATGTGAGTAAACCGGGAGGGGTAGAGGCCCCCTACATATGTCCAGTAATTATGTCACGGTAACGGTGCATAACGCACAGCGACCCCCCTAGACTTTAGATTTAGACTATCTTCTTGAGAGTTTGGACGGAGGCATGTTTAGCAACCGCCCTTTTGGTATTATGACCTTGAATCGTTGTTTTTTATGGCTTTTTACATTAGTTGAATTGCTCTCCCTACCCCCCCCCCCCCCTTTTTTTTGCATTGATGCTGTGGGCAATAATGGCAGTGTCCTTGGGGGTGTGTGCGTGGGTACATTGGTGATGCAACTCGCGTGGGCAATTGGGTGGCGATGGGGTGGAGAGGGTGGAGTGCTCCCTGAAAAACTAAAATGCCGGAAATGAAGCTCTGCACGTGGAATGTACGAGGTATGCACACACCATCCCGCAGATACCAAATCTACTCATACCTCAAACGTCACCGTGTCCAAATCGCACTCCTGCAGGAGACATACCTAACCGAGACAGAATCCTGAGCCCTACACCGCAGGTGGCACGGACAACTCTACGCCACGAGCTACTCATCCTTTGCCGGGGGGGTGCTAGTGTGGGCAAGACTGGGAAATCCCCTGACAGTCACACATTCTAACATAGACCCGGAGGGCAGATTTGTAATAGTGAACGGTAGATTGGATGGGCGCCCGGTAGTTCTGGTTTCACTGTATGCCCCTAACGTGGACCAAGCTGGTTTCCTGGCGCAACTGTCGGCTAGTCTTTCGCCTTGGCATGGGATTCCCTGGGTACTGGGTGGTGACTATAATTGTATACTGAACGTAACGTTAGACCGTTTGTTCCCACCACTGCCCAATGCACTAACACTCACTGCTATGAGAGCCTTCCTAGACTGGGCCACACAATGGGACCTGCACGATGCCTGGCGCACTCGTAATCCGCTTGCTAAGGTGTACTCCTACTACTCTGGAGCGCACTCCCTACATGTGCGGTTGGACAGGAACTTGGTGTCTAGCGAACTGCTTCCCCACATCACGGACACATACTACATGGGCCGAGCACACTCGGACCACAACCCACACGTGTTGGACCTGACATGGGCACAGCCGCGCCCACCGGTACATACCTGGAGATTGCAGCCAGATTTGCTCCTAGACGCCCCATTCCGGAACTCTATACATGCACAGGCAGCGCTCTATTTTGAGGAAAACACTGGTACTGCATCCACCCCACAGGTAGAATTGGATGAGTTTAAGGTAGTGATTAGGGGGCACTGCCTAGGAACCCAAGCTAATGCTAGGAAGCAGCTGGAAAGGGATTTGATGAGGGTTGAGGCAAGCCTACTACAGGGAGAGCAAGAAGAGAGGGAGGGAGACGAGTGGAAAATATCGGAGGGAGACGAGTGGAGAATATCAGAGGCCCGAGCGGAGCATGAGAAACTGCTAGATAGATTGCGCCACCTCAATTATGCGTCCCACTCAGCGCGCACACATCATATGGGTGACAAGTCAGGTAAACTGCTAGCCTGGCTGATCAGGCAAGAGGACCGCATGACACCAGTGATGGCAATTAAAACCGACGATGGCGGGATGGCATACACACAAGACAAGATACATGAGGCCTTCACTGCACACTACCGCACACTCTACGGCTCTCGGCTGCGAGTCACCACTGCTGATATCGCCGACTATCTCAGCAACATCACCCTGGGGGAACTAGATGATAACCAGCGTACCGACATGGAGGCCCCGCTCGTGCCAGATGAGCTGCGTACAGCCATCTTCGCCCTCTCCAATGGCAAATCACCGAGTCCGGATGGGCTACCTGCAGAGTTTTACAAGGCCTACGCTGACATACTGGTTCCCGAACTGCTTCGAGTGTACGCGGCGGCTCTCGAAGATTCCGCCCTACCCCCCACGCTAAATGAAGCTAAACTCATCTCCCTCCCGAAACCAGACAAGGATAGCACACACCTAGGCTCGTACCGACCATTAGCCTTATTAAACACAGACTATAAAATACTGGCCTCAACACTAGCCCAACGACTGGCCCCATTTGTTACCACCCTAGTGCACGGGGATCAAAATGGTTTCGTGCCTACTAGGAGTACCTCACAAAATATAAAAAGGCTGTTCAGGGTACAAGAGTATGCCAGGCGACAATGACCGCAGTCTGGGTGCATGGTGCTAGATTTCGAGAAGGCCTTTGACTCTGTGGAGTGGCCTTATTTGATAGCGGTACTGGGAAAATTTAACCTTGGAGATGACTATATAGACATGGTGAGCCTGCTATACCGGAGGCCTGAGGTGCAGGTCCGCACGGGCAGTCTGCTGTCAGAATCCATCAGAATCAAACGTGGCACCAGACAAGGGTGCCCGCTGTCCCCATTGCTCTTCTCGCTTGCAATGGAACCTCAAGCAGAAATATTGAGATCTAAGGGAGCGGAATGGGGAATCCCGCTGGTGGATGGCGTGCACACGGTCTCGCTATATGCGGATGACCTGCTCTTGTATGTTAAAGACTTGGCGCATATGCCCCCAGTGCTGTCTGACATCTTCCGCACTTTCGAGGCAATGTCGGGACTCAGGGTCAACTGGACCATATCTGGGGTATACTCGTTTAGCTCGGACACACAGGAAAGCGAGATCAACATAAGTGGCACGAGACTCGCCTGGTACCCGACCACATTCAGATATCTGGGTATTTATATTTATAGGTCCCCGACTGAAGTACTAGAGGGAAACCTGGTGAGGGCAATCTCCTCTGTACAGGCACAAATAGCCTTTTGGAAGACCCTCCCGCTTAATGTGCCCGGCCGAGTGACACTAACTAAAATGATAATACTGCTGAGGTTATTGTATTATTATTCCAACATCCCAGTGTACGTCCCGACCCGCGTCTTCCGAGAGCTGGAAACTCTGATTAGGAGCCTTATTTGGCATGCGGGGCGACCTCGTGTGGCGTTGACAAAACTTTATGCGCCCATAGACGCAGGAGGCCTCGCAGTCCCCAACCATGAACTCTACTATCTTGCGGTGCAGCTGCAATGGGTGGCCGGTTTGCTGAGTGGCAAGAACCTAGGTGACACAGCCACGGACACCACAAAGCTAACCCTGGTGCAGACCCACGCTTTATTTCACTCTTTTACCAAAATTGCCTGCCCGAAGCAGTTACACCTGGTGGTGGCCCGCAATTGCTATACACGCAGCCTACGGTTAACATGCGCAACGAAGCCCTATGCCCCGGTCCTACCTTTCTTGGGTACTCCCCGAACCGGAGGAGTGGTGACGGAAGCTGCATTGGACCAATGGACGAGGGCTGGAGTGGACACCATGGCGGATCTGTATGCGGATGGTACCCTGATACCCTTTGAGGCACTAGCAGAAGACACGGGCCTTCCGGCCGGACAATTTCTGCAGCACGCATCCATAATACGCACATACACGCAGGCATGGGGTGACATCACGGAAGAACTGCCAACACAACAATTGGTACAATATCTCCATGTCATGGGGAACGGGTCACACGTGATTCACTGGTTAGTGCAGGCACTATTGTCGCATACATAGGTCACTCTTCAGCCACTGCGAGACAAATGGGCGGCGGATAGGGGGAAGGAATGGACGGACACGGAGTGGGAAATGATACTGAAAAGTCCCACCCACATACCACGTAACTCCCGATTTAAACTCATACAGTTTTATATATTACATAGGGCATACTTATTGCCGAATAAAATTAACCAATACTTTGCAACGACCACTGCCGAGTGCCCCAGATGCTCGCTAACTGATGCAGATCTTCTCCATATGCTGTGGAGCTGCCAGAGAATATATTCATACTGGCACACAGTGACGACACTATTGGCAAAAGGGACTGACATGCAATTACAGCACACATGGGAGACTTGTTTGCTAGGCCTCTATAAAAGGACTAAAACCAATAACGTTCTCTCCAGATTCTGGGACCTCGGCCTTGTCACGGCCAAAAGACTTCTCACTAAACGCTGGAAGCACAGTGAACAAGTCAAGCACTGTCATACCTCGTTTGACAACTGGGCGAGGGCAGAAAGCATTGTCCTACATAGGGAAGAGACAGTAGGGCACAGGAAATTCCCCATAGCGCAACTCTGGGATGAAGCATTGAGAACATTCCACCAGGCATGCATAGACCAGGGAGTCATTTGAACCCCCCCCTTCTTTTGGGGTGGGAGCAGCATAGCAGCATGTCCTAAGTAACAGAGACTCTTAACACCGACATGCGACATAACACGCTCACGGCGAACAATGATGCCCTCGACCTGAGACAAGACTGCTGCTTATCTCCCCTTTTTCCCTGACGACGTACGAGACCTATCACATCGAGGTCGTGATCGTGACTGACCCCCGCACGCACCCCACATTCCAGAAACATTACGCCTGCCGCGCCAGAGACACGCGCCACGAGAGAGACACACCCACACTGCCTGCACTCACCACCCTTTTGTTTTTCATTTTTTTTTTCTTTTTCCCCCTTTTTCTTTCTTTTTTAAACTACATTTGCCAGTCTTTATTTCGACCATATTGTTGGTGGGTTGTTTGTTCCTCACATATAATCGATCTTTAGATGTTGGTGTCGAAAAGGCTTAACCGCAAGACACGTTTTTTGATTGTTTGCATTATAAGCTTTTGAATATCTCATTCTTAACCTGGAATGTGTCCGGAACATAACGCATACATGCGGAGACATTCAGAATATAGTGACATTTGATTAAGGTCTAATAGCAACAGTGGGACTGAAAAGTCCGTAAGGCATAACCATACCGCAAATCACAAGCCAGGGGCCCCATGCAGTCCTCGCTACTCATAGACATAGCAAGATGCTCGCAGCTGACTATCTCAGCAGCAACTGTTTCTACAAACACGAACCATAATGCAAAGAACTTGACACTACCATCATGCAGCTCCCCCCAACATCGTATCCAGTGAAAAGTGCAGTGGGAATACACTCTTTGCAAGCACAGCAACGCTCGAGTAGGTCGAGCTTGATAAAGTTTGTTTTATGCTTTTCATATTACCACATTATCGGCCCTGTGCAATGTACTATGTGACTACTGTTTCTAAATGTTTCACTATACTACGTGACTGTAATGAAAGATTGGGGGGTGGCCTGTGTATGTTTATTATTGGGAGCACTGAACTGTGTAAGTGATGATATGTTGTAAGACATAAAACCAATAAAATATATATATTTTTTAAAAATCTTGGAGAAAACATACTCTATCTCTTAATGATGACCTTGAATACCTGAAATTCTAAAATATGTCTGAAGAACTTTGAGTTAACCCAGAAGGCATATTTAGATGGTTAAGAATTTTTATACTTGATGTGCCCGAGACAACAAGTCATGGAACTGGCATATGAGGGATATTGTGGAGTTGTTGCTACTAAACGAGCTCAACGGGCCTAAGTGTGGTTCCCTCGTCTTGATGAAAGAGTTAAAAAGGAATTAAGGGCATGTCATTTGCGCAAATGCTTGTCATCCAAAACAACCCTGCATCCGTTAAACAGGTCTGATCTTCCAAACAATGTATGGGAGTAGATTGCAATTTATTTCTTTGGCCCTCTTGACAACGGTCAACATCTACTAATAATGGTTAATGAATATTCCAGTTTTCCGCTTGTGGACGTTCTGCCGTCAACCACTCACGACAGAGTCATTAACCGATTAGAAAGTATTTTTGCAACTTGGGATGTTCCTTCGTTTTTGATATCTGAGAATGGCCCACCTTTCAATAGTCAAGAATTTAAAGATTTTCTCACTCAACAAAATGTTAAGCATCAGAAAAGCACACCTCTCTGTCCCTAGGTGAATATTGTTGCAGAGTGATTTACAAGCACCCTCGAAAAGACCGTTCAGCGGGCTGCACTGGAAAGACTTGAACTCAAATCAGTTCTTCAATCTACTCTTCGTGCATATAGGTCAACTCCCATTCTACCACAGGTGACAGCTCTGTCACCTTAATGTTTGGCTTATCCATGGGAACCAAATTGCCACAATGGACCACTGAAAGATCTATTGACATTGATAAACTTCACATTAATGATTCGTCTCACAAACGCAAAATGAAGACCTACGAGGATAGACGCCGTTGTGCTCAGAGTATTGTGTTCAGAAGAGGAGACCAAGTCATTGTCAGGCAAAAATTGGAAGTGTAAGTCTGATGCTGACCCAATGAGGATTGTGACTTGCAAAGGACATATGATGACTTGCTCCTTTACAAGAGATTCTTCTCATTTCAAATGCCTGCCTCAAGGTTCGTTGACTTCAGACGTTTAGAGTGAGACCCTCCATCTGGGAGTCAGGAGAGTCCAAAGACTGCACCTGTGTCTCTGTCACCTGTGCCTGCCGCAAATTCCTCTCATATGTCTCCTCAACCTCACGCAATGAGATCTGCAAGATTTATTTGAGCACCTCAAGACTCATTGAGGAGTTATCATGTATATATGTATTTTTTGTGTGTACATGTTATTTAACAAGGGGGAAGATGTAATGTTGTGTATGTTAGAGATAACGGGACCACTCTGGTCCGAGACAGACTCATAAGAATAGTGACAAAAGTGATTGGGTGTGGTTAAGGAAATTAATGGCGTAGTACGGGTAGTTAATGGTTACACTGAAAAATAAAGATATGTAATACCGAGCTCCATGTGTGGCCTGATAATTTACATGTACCCAGGCTTGGAGGACACTACAGGATCCGGCTTTCAACTTCCCTCTTCCGTCTGCAATGAGGGGGACCCAAAGTGACATTCAGTGCTTTGCAACTGCCCTTTTAGCAAGGACTTAGACTAGATTCAGAAACGTTGTTACTTTTGCTGTACGGGGACAGGATATAAACCTAATTAACGCATTTCCATCTTCAGGAGATCAATGAGGTAAAAGGTTTACTCCAGTGAGGCCTATCATCGCTTGCCAAAATTGGGCTAATTAGGGGTAAACTCCGGTCATATGCAAGAAATCAACATCGGGTACCTTGCATCTAGGGCACATCTTATCATCCGTCCCACGGATCCTCTTAAGTTTGTGTGCTGTGAGGTAGGACATTTGTAGGTTGTTGAACTGAGTGTAGCAGACTCTGGATTTTCGGAAGACTTTGTGTGTGTTACAGAATGCTATCCCACTCCTTGTCTCAAACTTCATGCCTATTCCATCCCCCCACCTTTGCCCATAGGTAAAGCGATTTGTAAAGCCAGGAGACTAATTTGCAACTATGCCCGAAGGTAATGTGTATTGGTTCTTCCTTGCAGCCTGAGTTCACAGTGTCTGCAGAGCACACACCACTGCTGCATATACCTATGATTTTGGGAGGAGCCCCTCTGTGGTGACTGTTTCAAGTTGCTCCAGCTTCCCTTCATCATAGCACTCTCCTACTGTAAGCACATATGCCTCCATCCGCTCTGACATCCTACGTGCCATGAAAAAAACTCACCTTGGGCAAGGATATCACTGGGCCTTGTATTGGGAAACAGAGAGTTCATTTAAGGAGTTTCTGCCAGTAGTGCAACACAATGTCTAGCAGTTAAAGGGGGATCTAGGGAGGGGCGGGCCACCAGCAGTAGTGCCATAAGAGACCCTCGCCCTGCTGTACACCATAACTTTCCAGCTCCACCGTTTGCCGACCGACCATCCAGCAGGCGAACCACTGAAGCTGGGCTGCAATGTGGTATCACTCAATGTCAGGGGCTCTCAGACTGCCCTCAGACGCCCAGCATAATCTGCAAGGAAACTCTACTTCTACCTCCATCTTATATTAGGTTTCTCACTAGTTTGTCCAAAGACCATAACCAAACCTGGGGGATCCAGATGGGAACATCTGCAAATATCTTTGTGAGATACATACGTGCCATAATAGGAAGATGCAGTGTACGCCAAAAAGCAACATTGCTCTTTGGTGTAGCGTCCCACCAAAATTACCCTCCCAGATATCTTTGTCCTGGTGATAGACTTTGACTCCCAAGTACTGAGGCACATGTGGTTCCCATTGAATGCCCTGTATATTGGGGGGGTTGTTTGCATTTAAATAATTCTCTGGCAAATCGCTTATGTAAAGGGAAAACAGGAGCGGAGCGAATAGGCAGCCCCTTTTAGGCCGCTCCGAGTGGGGATCTTGTGAGACATGCCTTTGTCACCTCCCATAAGAAATTTACACCATGTTGAAGTGTGGAGGGCTACTCGGCCTCAAAAGTGAATCTGGCATCCCCATTTTCTTTAGTTTCTTCCAGAGAGTTGGTCTGTCTACCCTATCAAAAACTGTTAAAAAAATCGACAAAAAGACTATATACTACTTGTAATTTAGATAATACATACTTATCAGTGATTGACTATAGAATGCCTATATTATCGATCACAGAATGAATGGGCGGAAAGCCAGCTTGGACCATCGGGATTATGCCCCTGGTGGAAGCCCAGTCCCTTAGATGATCAAGAATACTTGCTGCGGATATCAGTCAAAGCTTTTATTTTCGGTTAAAAACCATAAAAAGACAAATTACAATTCCATGATCTCATTAAAAAAACATACAAGTTAAAAACGAGTTAAAAACTGTTTAAAAAACTTCACAATAAAAAAAACTATCATAAAATATACAGAAGGACAATGGAGGTAATAGGGGGCCATACGCCCATCTCATATTAACAGACATAAAATAATAGCTAGGGCCCCACACAATTTTCCAAAAGAGGAATGCCTCTGCCATGATCAGGATAAGAACCCTTAGCAATTTGGGAGTGTTTTTGGGCTTCCTTTTAAAATTGCACTTCTGGTATACCACATAGATAAAAAGGAACCTTGATGTTGCGAACACAGCCAGAGCCGTGGTATCCATTCTTAAAATTCTCAACACTACCCTAAAGTCTCTGAGGCCCCTGGACTTGCAATACTGGACTATCCATTTGGCCCTTGCACCGTGGTTCGAGGGGCAGAAGAGCAGAAAGTGCTGATCTGTCTCCTCTGCAGCCCCGCACCCGGGGCAAGTGCTCATTGATTGTAGGCGCCCAGTCCACTTATGAGAGAAGCCCCTAAGCGGCAGTGAGCCATGCCTAAATTGGATGTATAATTTCTTGGCCAGTGGAGGCTGAATATCGTCCAAGAATTTCTCAAATCCTGGGAGTGCCTTGAAATCAAGGAAGTGCTCTGTCAACCTACCCATGGAAGGATCAGTGAGTACGCTAGCGAGGCGATGTTGGTTTAAGGCCAGACTCAAGGATTTTTTAGAGATCTGGGGGCAGGCCGCTTCAGGGGACGTCCACAAATCCCCCAAGTGCTAGAGTAAGATGTTTAATATAACTCAGTCATGGGATCTTTCCGGCACCACTTGCAGACAGGAGATCGTGCAGGTCCTCTCTGAAGCTCTCTAGTTCCGGGGTGGACCAAAGCCGTCTCCAGTATAGCAGTGGACGATTTGAAATATTATCCTGTATAGGGACTAGTCCAAGATCGAACCTTAGAGGAGTTAAGGGGGTACTCCTGGGGAGAGGCAAGATCCGTCTGATGAAGCTGTTCTCCGTGAGGGAGAGTGAGGGAGTACTAGCATGCCCCCAGAGGTCCGCCCCATAGATCGCACCCCCTCGCGCCTGCACTTTGTAAATTTCAACCAGCGGACCCACTAGTTTCTGCGGTGTTTTGTTGAAGACTTTTAGGATACCACCCGAGGATTGTGATAGTTTCAAGTTCGCCCTGGCTATGTGTGAGGACCAGTCCATTTTATCATTAAGGGTGACCCACAAATAATCAAATGTGGACACTCGGTCCAAGGGGAGTCCATCCATGTGGGGATGGGGACATTTTTTTTTTTTTTATGATTGTACACCATATACTTGGTTTTGGAGACATTGATCTCCAAGTCCCTCATCCTACAGAAGTCACAAAAAGCCTCCAATGTTCGCTGGATACCCCTGAAAGATTTTCATAGTGGGAGGGTATCAAAAGCGAACATTAGTGCCGGTATTTTCCGCCCTGCCAGGCTGAGGGAGTCCGAATTCCTAGCCCCCGCTAGATGTGCGATCAACCCGTTGAGATGTAGGGAAAAAAGCGTAGGGGCTAGAACACACCCCTGTCTCACGCCTTTATCAACGGGGCCGACAGCTCCCCACTTTTCCCAAACCTGACCCTGGCATAATTGCCCTCATGCATTCGTCTTAGAAGATCACACAAATAGGTCGGAGCACCCAACTCCAGAAGCAGGGCCCAAAGTTTGTCCCTATTAACTAAGTCGAATGCGGACATAAGGTCCACAAAGATCAGGAACAAACTACCTGCCCCTAGGACTACAGTCCTCCAGTAAATAAGCTGGAGCCTGAACAGTTGGTCGATCGTAGATACTCCCGCCCGAAATCCTGCCTGCAGGGAGGTTAGGATGTGGTGGTCGTCCATCCAGTTCTGCAACCTGGAGAGTAGGACTCGAGCGAAGAGCTTCTGTAATACGTCGTTCAAACTGATGGGCTGGTAGTTTGCTGGATCAAGTGAGGAAGCCTTCTTATAAATGGGGATAATTTCCGCACCCAAACATGTACTGGGGATATCCAGGCCCTGCATGATGGCATTAAACAAGGCACACATGTAGGGCGCCCAGACCCTTTGTTCAGACCGGTACAGGTCGCCTGGGATTCTATCCAGGCCTGGAGCTTTTCCAACAGCCAGGTTTTTAAGTGCTGCGTTAACTTCCAGCAATGTGCAAGGATGGTTGACTTGAGTTGTGCCCCTCAAGGGAACAGTAGCCAATGATCTTATTATTTCCTTTGCAGCAGCTGGATCGTCTGGGGAACCAAGCGAGTATAGGGGTTTGAAGTGGGCAAGCCACATATCCTCGCTGAGGTTGGGCAATATGGCTGGCGTTTCTGCCACGATCCCCCCCGGACCAAGTTTCAAAAGGATCTATAGTCCCGGGCGGCGAGAGCCCTATTCACATTATCCCATCTATCCGCCTCCCATTCAGATTTGGCCTCTGTAATTAAGGTTTTATAATTTTGTCTAGCCTTCCTGATCCGTCTGGGTGACCCCATTTTTACCTCTTTTACCAGGATTGTTTTCGCCGCCCTACAGTTTTTGTTAAACCAGTGGTGCTCATTCTTCCGGACCCCCGACCTACCAGGCTTGGAGGTATAGAAGTAATCTGCCAATGCAGAAAGAAGCTCATTATGGGTGTGCTGGAGGGCCAAGAGACTTGATGGGTCTAAGTTAGACCCAGTCATGTTACTGGCCACTAGTAGGGCCCCAGCTACATGTTTATAGATTTCCGCTAGCTTATCAGGGGCTAATGCCACCTTCGCCCAGCGAATTAGTCTACCTCCCGCCATTTGCAGGTAGTTTTCATTGTGTGCGGGTTCCACTGTAGACTGTGTATTGTGAGCCCCTAGATGGATGGCTAATTCCAGGGTAAATAGGTTGTGATCACTCTCGGCCCTGGGGATTACCCTAAACATTTTTACTTTTGCCCAGTATTCAACGTTGACCAAGATGTAATCTATTGTGGTGCTTCTGTCTGGTCTGTTAAAAGTGTGAGCACCCGGAATGTCTGGTAACAATCCACCATTGCATGCCCTAAGGGAGTTAGATACAACCAAATTATTGATTGCAAGGACCAATGGCGATAGTCGCTTTACTGGATACATTTGGCATTCAGAGATTGACCAGGTCTCGTCCTCCTCGGTCGTGACCGGGGGGATCCCCCAGAGTGGCTCAAAGTGGCAGTTAAGGTCTGCACCTATCACCTTGTTATAGGAGGGAGGAAATGATAGGAGTAATGCCTCCAGGCCCTCTAAGGTTGATAAACCTAGCTTGAGTGGAGTCGGGCGTAAATAAATATCAATCACGGCCACCACCGAGGCATCCTTAAATGTAAGAAGAATGCAAAGGATGTCTGGACTATGCGTATCAACCATCTTGACTGTACACCCCAGGTGCACTGCTACCCAAATACATAATCCTCCTGATGGTCTTCTCCTAAGACCCTGCACTGGAGGTATATGGTAGGACGCGAATCCTACCCTGTGTGGGACGGACAGGAGCCAGGTTTCCTGGAATAGGCATACGTCGTAGCCGTCCATCAGGTTTCCCCACTCCGGGATTGGCAGTTTTGCACCCAGCCCTACGACGTTCCAGGACCCAATCAAAGAATGACTGAGAGATCCCTGGCCAACGGGAGATTCCGGGAGAGAGTCAAGGGGTGGAAAAAAAACGCCCTGACAAACACCAGACTCCCGGCCCCCCTGGGAGCATTCGAGATCGTTGGTGACCATGGGGGTAAAGTACCAACCTCTATGGGACGCTGGTTTAGGTCCTCAGACCCTATTTTGCTACTAGAGCCTCCCTCAGTCAGCCTCTCCAAAGAATGACTGGCCGTAGTATTATCATCCCCTGGTGATGTTAGTCAGTCAACATAGCTCAAGGCCCTGTATCTATTGGCCATTGGCACATTATACTCCAAACCATACCCACCTAGATGAGGAGGGAGCTGCGCCATGGACTGTGGATAAAAATACCCGAGGTGATGTGGGCAGATTTTACTCGTGTTTTCCCACCCACCTTTGCCTAAGATATATTTAACCGCCTCTGTGTCCCTAAAATTGATGATCACACAATCGCCTCCTATATCCTTGTGTCTAGTGCCCAGCCAGCTGACTCTGCGTGGAAATAGAATCTCCCCCAGCCCTGGTCCTACTATAGGTCTATGTCGATTTAGCCAAAATATGATTTTGTTTTTTTGCTCTGGATAGGATTCGGTGGAGCTTGTTCCCAGGTGTGGAACTCCCGTAAGCACCACCACATAGGGCATGGCCTCAGGCGGTAGCTGAGGGCGGGGAGCAGGTTTTGTTAGACTCTCTACCTGCCGTTTCTGGGAGACAGGGGGCATGGGTTTGCCATCGGCCTGTGACCGAGTCACAGGAGCTACCAAAGGAGCAGATGGGATACAGGTTGATGGAACTATGGCTTTTGGTGCCTTGGGGGGACATGGGGTACCCGCAGATCTGTTTGATACACTAATGGGTTTCTGCACAACTTCATGGGCCATGACATGTGGTGGTTTGGTTGTTTGTGTGTGTGTGTGTGCTACCTTCCAAACTTGTGGCTGCTGAACTACCCAGAATAGGAGCTGGACCCTCTCCCGAGCCATGGTTCCCATGAGATCTAGCTAGCTGGGGCTTCCCTGGGCATTTATTGGTGACAAGAGAGAGGATTCTATCTAGTCTTGATGATAGGGGCTTTACGTAGGAACTAATTACTTGTTCTATGTAAGCCTGCAGTCAGTCATCAAATGTGTGACCCAAAGAGGTGGTGCAGAGACGGGGCGGGGGGGAACTGACTTAGACTGAGCTCTTATGGGAGAATGTGTTTTCTTCTTCTTCGTGTATTTTCTCGTGGGTTTCGGGTTTTTCCTTTTAGGGCGAGGTTCGGGATCGTTAGATACTGTTGAGTGGGGAGCCAGTGGAGAGGGTGGATCAGAGACAATCACCTCAGGTATGATCTGGGCACACGGTAACTCAAAGAAGGAGGGCATTTGATAGGCGGTCGACTCAAACGGATTTGGAATGGTCATAGAGGCGTCACCTTCTAACCGTGGGGGGACTAGTGCGGGGGTTGAGGATAAACGCCTTTCCCTATCTTTGATAGCCGTTGCTACTGCTCCTATGGTTTTCTGGAGCATTAGATCAATTGCTGTAAGGGTCGGAAGTGGATGGGTCGTGGCGACTTGTTGCCTAGTACTGGGGCGTGAGAGGGAAGGGTTGGTGAGTTTCCCCATACTGGACATACACAAGGGAGAAAAAGCCTCAAACGCCTATATACACCAAGAAGGATACGAAGTAGGAGGGGCTATAGCCTGTGTGAAACCCTGTTTCAAAAATAAACTAAAGCTTGACTGTTTGGGATAATTTAACTAACAACAGATAAAATATCACGAGTAAAAGACCAAATGGTCAATGTCTAATGTGTTACAGTTTTCAGATGAAATGTCAGGGGGGTGGCCCAGCCCAGCCTCGTCCTGCCCCGGACGGCCACAGACGGCCCGCCCTTTGCCCGGGCTTCGCCCAGCGCCGCCCGCGTGTCCCGCGGGGCGGGAGGCACTCCTTGCACTTGTAGCGCCTCCGGGCGCAGGGATGAGGTCACAGGTGCAGCGCCGGAGCCCGGGGCCGCTGGGGGATGTAGTTTCCCGCTGCAAACCGGACCGGCAAGAAGGAAACGGCAGCCGTTGCCCTCACGGCGCAGGAGATGGAAGAGAAGTGTCGTTTGCCCAGGGACAGGTACGAGCCAGCCGTTGCCCTCACGGCGCATGTCCCAAGCTCTGCGTCCCCCTAGAGCACTCGGTGCTCCTTGCACTTGCAGCGCCTCCGGGCGCAGGGATGAGGTCACAGGTGCAGCGCCGGAGCCCGGGGCAGCTGGGGGATGTAGTTTCCCGCTGCAAACCGGACCGGCAAGAAGGAAACGGCAGCCGTTTCCCTCAATGCGCAGGAGATGGAAGAGAAGGTGTCGTTTGCCCAGTGACAGGTACGAGCCAATCGTTGACCTCAAGGCGCGTGTCCCAAGCTCTGAGTCCCCCTAGAGCACTCGGCGCTCCTTGCACTTGTAGCGCCTCCGGGCGCAGGGATGAGGTCACAGGTGCAGCGCCGGAGCCCGGGTTAGCTGGGGGATGTAGTTTCCCGCTGCAAACCGGACCGGCAAGAAGGAAACGGCAGCCGTTGCCCTCACGGCGCAGGAGATGGAAGAGAAGGTGTCATTTGCCCAGGGACAGGTACGAGCCAGCCGTTGCCCTCACGGCGCGTGTCCCAAGCTCTGCTGCGAATATTTTCCCTGTAGTATCCAGGAGTGCAATTTGCCGATAATTGTCCGGATTAAGACAAGTGTCCTTTTTTAGCACTGGAATGATAATACTACCAGTCCCTGAATAAGAAATTTGGGCAGTGACATAACAAAGAAAAAAGGGCGTCAAAAACGTGCTCCACTACACTGGGTTGCTCTGCAGTACATTTATTAGTATCATGTCGGGGCCCATGGCTGCCGAGGTTCTTGCCTTCTTGATGTAAAGCTCGATTTGTTTTCCTGTAGGAGAGGATATTGATTGTACAGTCTTGTCAAAAGATCTCAAGTTGAATATTTTCCTGCTATCGGGATACTCTGTTTGGTTTATAAAGACCAAGAAGGTAGTTTTCCCATTCGATCTCTGATACAGGAGTGGCTTTTAAGGATTTGAGGCTACCCGTTTCTTTGGCAATCAAGTGCCAGAATTGCTTGGTGTTTCTTTGAGTGGCTGCCATATGTAGTTCTATCCAATTGAGATTTACTGAACTGCTATTTTCCTGGTTGCTTGCATACCTACACTCCAGACTAGTTCATGCCTTCCAATCCAAAGGAGTTCTCCAAAATGCACCCTTTTCTGCCTGGTTTAAAACAAACGCATTCAATGGGCCCTGAACTGACATTAAAAGGTCTATATCACTCCATCCACTTAGTGGGTAGTTCACTTGTTAATTGCGGGAAGGGAGGAAGAGGATTCGAAAAATGCTGTTTGGACCATGAATGTAAAAACTGCTGATGCTTTCTATGATGTGTGCAAACATCACTGTGCTTGACCTTGCCAGGACTAGGTACCGCCTCAGATTGTTGGGCCCGCAGTCTTGCATTAGAAGCTTCATAAAATGATCAACTCATGCATGATACAGTGGTGGTGCTACTTCTGACAGCCTGGAGTGTGCAACTGCTTGCTTATTTGTTGGAACACAGATATCAGAAAGGGATGAAGAGGGATTTTGCCTATCACAAGTGGAACCAGAAATTTTGGTAATACAGTTACAAGTAATGATTATAAGGGGTGTCAATTAACAGATGAAGAATTTACAACCCAGGGAAGTTTACTTGGTGATATGGATGGCAACAGTGGTTGCACATTAGTTGACAACATTAACGAGGAATGTTTGTTAGTAATACCAGGTAATGTTGCCCCGGGAACACCAAAGCATATCGCCATATCCACAGTCACGCATGATTATAAAATCCCCACACTGCCTGATCTGGATGTGAACACAACGAGGAATCTTGGGATTAAGCCCACTAGACATCCCGGCTATTGTGGTCTGGAAATCCTTAGCTGGAATGTAGCTGGGTAGGAAGCAAGGCTTTCAGACCCTCAATGGGTTAAGACAATTAATGGCATGGACATTGTTATGTTCCAGGAGACTTGGGCTGTTGGAAACCTTTACATTGAGGGCTACCAATGGTTTAGTGTAACAGCGCCCAAACCTAGTCTTGGCCGAGCAGTGGGCGGTTTGTTTATAGGGATCAAGATATTGGCTGGCAGCACAATTAGAGATCTGTCAAGAGGGAATCCGAACATTCAAATTTTGGAATACAAGTTAAAGACCAGGATTTATTTAATTAACTTTTATAATAATGATTTTAATTGTGTACCAAATAAAAACTTTGAGGCTCTTTCAAAGACCTTGCACAATTTGGAATTTAGCCTACAAGCAGATGTTGGGTCAGGGATCTTGATTGGGGGTGACTTCAATGCAAAGATACCAAAAGATTCTGGGACTAAGGATAGGACCTACTCAGACCAAGCTGAACGAAGGGTCACTGAATTAGCGAATATATTATCCGAGTTCAATCTTGGTGATGCCATGGAATCAGGTCACAATCCTAGTGCTCCCTATGCTCCCACGTTTAGAGGCAGGGACAGTAGTTCCACTATTGATTATATCTTTATGACGCCCCATTTAATAGATAGTGTAGTCAAATCTAGAGTGATGGAGACATCGTTTGAGGATCACAACCCATTAATAGTAACTCTAGACTTAGCCCCTAGTTCTGTTTACTCAAACCTAAATGGCGCAAGAGATATCACACCCTCGGCTGATGGTTTGAGATTAAAATGGAGGGGGGTTGATAGTGGGGCAATCTTGAATACTGTACAAACCAAACACTCCCATCTGATTAATTCCTGCTTATCCATGGACGGTAATTACCATAGGATAATTGCCGACTTTGGCAAATTGTGTTCATCCATAAAAACTCTCCTGTCGGTTCCTTTACCAAGGGTAGAGAAAGAACCTAGATGGTTCGACTCGGCCTGCTCACTGGCAAACAGGGACTTACGAAGGGTACTCTCCACTAACCCTAGGTGCACAACGGCCGTCCAAACAGCCAGGAAACAGTATAAACTTATAATAACTGGCAGAAAGGCCGCACTACTCTCAGAACAGTGGGACTCGCTGGTCGCCAGCGCTAATCTAGGGGGCAGTGGGCCCTTCTGGTCTGCAGTTAGGAAAACAAGAGAAATGGGTAAAAAGCTAACACCAATTAGCTGTAACATAACTAGTAGTGTTTGGGAGGCCCACTTTTTAAAAATCTATGCTGCCCCACCTGAGGAGTCCATGACTTACAGTCCAGGACAGCTGTGTGGCCTACAGATTGATGCCCATGAAGTAGTAACAGCTATAGGGGGGCGTGGCTAAGCACGCAACGGGAATGGCCGCCTTCGGGTAGAGCTCCGCACTGAGCTCCCCTTCCCGGCGCATTTATCCGACAAAACACAGCCTGCAGACGGCGGAGAACCACTGGACACCATTGCCTATCACCCGGCCGACTTTGGGAGCAATCGGCACACCCGAACTGCACCGGCGATCCCGCGAGGCGGTGGCCGCGATCATCGCTCCCAATCTCGGGAGACATCCAGGAAAGGCCGCGGCTTTGGCGAGTGGCGCAGGCCCGGAGTCGAGGCCTACTTGTACAGAAACCACACGGCGCGGAGGTGAGGGACGGAGACGGACATCGGCGCCTGGCCTGCCTTGATAGGAGGACCCACCAGCTGAGTGCTACCTGCCCTGACGCTGAACTAACGGTGCAGCAGTAAGTGGCCGGGTGGAGCCGATCTCACGGACACATCTGGGAAGCGGGGGGAGCGCAGATGACCCACCGGCTCCGAGGGCCTACCCCCGTTCAGGCATCCTACCCCTCGCTAGGAAGTTGACAACGGCGGGGCTAAACAACCACGAGCGACCCATGACACACAGCAGGGCGGCGACACCGGCCTAGTCGACTGCGCATCTACCACACCGCGCCACCGTGCTGGCCGGAGACGGCGAGACCGCACCGTCGCCATTAGCCCAGAGCGCGACGGCGCCCGCGGCACCTCCTGCGCCACGTGAGTGCCGGTGCGGCTCGTGGGAACCGCCACCGAGCCTGGCCCACCGCAGTGAAGCACGCGCTGACCCTACGCCAAACACCGGCCGAAGCACACCATCCTATTAGACGCCGGACGCCGACGGCCACAGACACGTGGACGAAGGCACGGGCACACACCCACCTGGGAACCACAAGCGTGCTGAAGTAGACACCTGCCACACAGCCGGACAACCACACACCCATATTGGTCGTCTGAGGGTGAAACACGCAGCTAGACCGGGAACAGCGAGGCGGTGCAGATGTCGAACGGGACCAGGACACGGACCGGCACAGGCAACGCAAACCCGAAGGGCAAGATGGACAAGACGGGGAAGAACGCTGACCCAGACCAAACAGCGGCAAAACTGGACACCATGCTTGCGGCAATGGAGAGGCTCGAGGAATCAATACACCTAACCCGCACCTCCTTGGCCACTAAAATTGACAGTGTGGTCATTGACCTCACGCATCTGAGGGCAGATCACAAAAAACTAGCGGAACGCACCACGGCCCTGGAAGGTACACTGCAGACGCTCCAGCCTCAATCCGACCAGTCGCATAAGCACATACAGGATTTAATGAACAGGGTGGAATTCTTGGAGGACAGAGCTGAGGACGCGGAAGGTAGGACCCGCAGGAACAACGTACGCTTGGTCAGGGTTCCGGAGAAATGGGAGGGGAGATCCCCAGAAGAGCACATGGAACAGTGGCTGAAGGGCATTCTACCGGATGGGACGCTCTCCCCACACTTTGTAATAGAGCGAGCCCACAGGGTCCCCACTAAACCTCTGGCGACAGGCTCCAACCCAAGACCCATGCTACTCCGCATAATGAACTACCGCGACAGACTCCATACTGCGAGAAACACGCAAGCTCCCAGAAGTCCGGATCGAGAACACGTCGGTAATGTTCTTTCCGGACTACACTATACAAGTCCAGAGGCAAAGACATGACTTTCTGGCAGTGAAAAAACGACTGAGGCAGATGGGCCTCCAATATTCACTGCTGTTCCCCGCGAAGTTGAGGGTTGTAGCTGGAGAACGGACTCATTTCTTCACAGACCCCACGGAAGTGGAAGCCTGGCTGGACAGCGGAGTGGATACGGAACCCAACACAACTGCGGGTCCTGCACCCCGGCGACAATTCGGAGGTAACAGAAGAAGGCGTCGGCCCCGCCAGAGATCCCAGGTGGGAGCACGATCAACAACAAGAACTCCACCCCCAGCGGATGCCACGCGACAGGAGAAGCAGGACGCCCTACGACTGGTGATGGAACTGAGTGGATCCCCTGCGCGGAGCGAGACGGCGGGCGGAAGTGCGCAGGAACTCCAGAGCGACGATGAAGCCACCTACGGTGTGCCGGACTCCCCAACCTCGGAGGAACAGCCGGATGTCACTCCCCAAACGGCGGACTACATCAGTTGACCGCACGACAAATACAACAATTTGCAGGTACATTCATAACTGACCACCACAACGGTCCAGGATCGACGCAGCAGTAACGAGGACTGGCCGAGGCAGCGGACTACACCCCCAATCCTGCATGCTGCACACGAGGCTCACACAAGCCGAGCAGCTCCTCCTTGTACACGAGTCCAAGAATCAGCGTTGGTGTCCCACACTCGATCGGAGAGTTGCTACGGGACCGCTCTGCTTCACCTGGTGGCAGTTCGAATGGGACACGTAAAGTATAGAGTTTTGCTAATGTGCTTAATGGGTTTACTGTCTGCAAAGCGGCTCAGACAGCCACATTCCTCCCGGGAAGGCAATAGCCCTTCTCCGATCCCTATATTGATACAGAGCCAAGACTCAAGTGTATATAGTACAAACACCCCCTTAGATTTGGATTTTGTTGCTCTCCTAGAGAGTATGGACGGGAGCACGTTTCGCATCCGACCTTCTGGTATTTTGAAAGTTCATAATGTTCATTGGCTCACTGTTCCGTTAGCCATGTTTCCTTCCCCCCCTATGGTCACAGTGAACTGGTGTGCCACCTTAGACGCCTACTTTATTGCGGGAACTGTTTGCATGACGATGGACATGGGGTGTATGGGATGGTGGGGCGGGGGGGAGATGGGTGGGGGATTTGCTGAAATGTTGTAATGTCGGCCATTAAGATATGCACATGGAATGTGAGGGGTATACATACACCATCCCGACGCTACCAAATCTACTCGTACCTCAAACGACATCACATACAAATTGCCCTCCTACAAGAAACACACCTCGGCGCCACGGAACTTCCCACACTATGGCGCAGGTGGCGTGGACAGTTGTATGCTACAGGGTTCTCGTCGTATGCTCGGGGGACGCTTGTATGGGTCAGACCGGGCACTCCATGGACCACACAAGATGTACACATAGACCCCGAGGGCAGGCACGTGGCAGTTAACGGTCGGTTAGATGGCAACCCACTAGTACTGGCCTCAGTATATGCGCCCAATGCGGGGTTGACAGATTTCCTTAACCAATTATCACACACGTTGGCCCCTTGGCACGGAATCCCCTGGGTACTAGGCGGGGACTACAATAGCTCCCTGGATCTGGCGCTAGACCGCTCTCACCCTCCACAGCCCAACTCACAGGCACAGACTACTACGAAAGCATTGCAGGCATGGTCCACACAATGGGATCTACATGATGCGTGGCGCACTCGCAATCCAGACACCAGTGTATACTCGTATTACTCGGGAGCGCACGCCCTTCACGTACGCCTTGATCGATACATGGTGACCAGTGAGATGCTACCTAATGTCACGAATACCTGTTACATGGTCCGCACGCACTCAGACCACAACCCACACCTACTGGATCTGACATGGGAACAACCTCGGCCACCTATACCCACATGGCGGCTGCAACCTGACTTATTACTGGACGGTACATTTAGAAGTTCCATATGCACGCAGACAGCGCAATATTTCGAAGACAACTCGGGCTCAGCGTCGACGCCGCAGATTGAGTGGGACGCCTTTAAAGTGGTACTCAGGGGGAAATGCCTGGGCACCCAGGCCCACTCCCGGCGGCGATTAGAGGCAGATCTCCGATGTCTAGAATCAGACTTGCTGCGAATGGAACAGGCAGCAACCACAGGCACAAACACGGACTTACAACAGGCACGAGCAGAACATGACAAACTGATTGACAGGTTGAAAAACATCAATTACAAAGCCCACTCGGCCCGCACACATCACATGGGGGACAAACCTGGCAAGCTGCTGATATGGCTGATACAACGCGAAAACCGCGAAGCGCCGGTGACAGCGGTTCAAACAACGGCTGGCCAGACGGTGTACACGCAAGTACAAATACACAAGGCCTTTGTGACACACTACGCTGCGCTATATAAGTCCCGACTTCAGACCACACGACTCACCATAACTGCGTATCTGGAAGATGTCACACTGCCCGCCCTGACAGGTGACCAATAAGACGACCTAGGGTCGCCGTTGATAGCGGAGGAGCTCCGTGAGGCCATCTTTGCCCTCTCGAATGGCAAGGCCCCGGGCCCTGATGGGTTACCAGCGGAATATTACAAGGCATGCTCCGACATCCTGATCCCAGAGCTCCTCAGGATGTATGCGGCGGCACTAGAGGACATGACCTTACCCCAGTCTATGAATGAAGCAACTCTGGTGTCCCTTCTCAAGCCCGGTAGAGATGGCGCGCTCCTCGGCTCGTATAGACCCCTAGCGCTGCTAAACACAGATTATAAAATACTGGCTTCCACACTCGCCCGGCGACTGGCGGGACTGGTGCCGGACTTGGTACACAGGGACCAGAACGGCTTTGTGCCAACCAGATGCACCTCTCACAACATACGGAGGCTGTTCCGAGTGCAGACGTACGCAGTACAGAATTGGCCCAGGTCGGGCTGCCTAGTCCTTGACCTAGAGAAAGCATTCGATTCGGTCGAATGGCCCTACCTGCTGGCCGTGTTGCGTAAATTTGAGCTTGGGGACGACTATATTGAACTAGTGGGATTGCTATACAGACACCCTGTAGTACGAGTCCGCACAGGCAAGCTGCTATCTGACGCCATTAGGGTACAACGCGGCACCAGACAAGGCTGCCCACTATCCCCACTACTCTTTTCACTGGCGATTGAACCCCTTGCTGGAATATTGCGCAATAAGGGCGCGCACTGGGGCATCCCGCTAGCGGATGGCCTACACACGGTCTCGCTATATGCGGATGACCTCCTTTTGTATGTCAGGGACCTCACTCAAATACCACCGGACCTCTCGGAGATCTTCAAAACCTTCGAGACAGTGTCGGGCCTTAGGGTAAACTGGGCCAAGTCAGGGGCGTACTCGTTCAACCCAGACATCCCAGACCCTGCAATTATGATTAATGGCGAGCGTCTGCCGTGGCACCACACCACGCTCAAGTACCTAGGAGTGTACATCTACAGGGCACCACAGGACATACTGGACGGCAACCTGACACGTGCCATAACGTCCTTGAGGTCCCAAATTGCCTTCTGGAAATCCCTACCACTCAATGTCCCGAGCAGGGTGACATTGACGAAAATGATCGTTCTCCCCAGACTCCTATATTACTTCGCCAACATACCGGTATATGTACGGGCACACACCTTCAAGGAACTCGCATCCATGACTAGAGACTTGATATGGAACACTGGACGACCCAGAGTGGCCCTGCAAAAACTACATGCGCCAATTGATGAGGGTGGCCTTGCAGTGCCGAACATTGAACTTTACTATCTGGCAGCCCAGCTACAGTGGGTTACTGCCTGTCTCGCGGGAAACCGCCTGGAGGACACTGCCACGAGTACAGATGTGCTGACCATCACACAGGTACATACCCTATTCCACTCCCTGACACACCCGAGGAGAACAGCTCAACTGCACGTAGGTGTGGCGGTGAGGTGCTATAACAGAAGCCTGCGACTCACGAGACTGACCAAACCGTACGCCCCAGCACTCCCACTCCTAGGCACACCCAAGTCCACCTCTATAGTCACTGAAACAACATTGGAACACTGGACACGCACTGGAGTGGACACCATGGCAGACTTATACGCCGATGGTACCCTGATACCTTTTGCGACGCTGGCCACTGACACGGGTCTCCCACCGGGGCAGTTTCTGCAACACGCCTCCCTGCTTTCAACATTCACACAGCGGTGGGGTAACATCACTGAGGAACTACCAACGCATCAATTGATACAGAGCCTACATGTCATGGGAAACGGTACACATGTAGTGCACTGGCTACATCAAGCACTGCTGTCACACACGCAACACACGTTACAACCACTACGTGACAAATGGGCGGCAGACAAGGGGAGGGACTGGACAGATAAGGAGTGGAAAATGATACTGTTGGGCCCCAGACACGTACCACGTAACGCACGCTTCAAACTAATCCAGTTCTATATATTGCATAGAGCGTACCTCACACCCAGTAAAATTAACCAATACTTCCCGGGTGCCGCGGCTAACTGCCCAAGATGTACGTTGGAGGGAGCGGATTTGCTACACATGCTGTGGCAGTGCCCACAGCTTCGGGCGTACTGGAGGACAGTGCTGGAGATACTGGACAAATGCACAGACATGGTGATACCGCACACATGGGAAGCATGCATACTGGGCCTATATAAAAGAACCAAATTAAATAAAGTTCCCTCTCGTTTCTGGGACCTTGGCCTCCTCACGGCAAAACGATTGATCACGAAGCACTGGAAGCGAGCTACCCCGCCCCTAACGGACCACTGGCATACATCCCTAGATAACTGGGCGAGAGCGGAAAGCACCACCCTCCATAATGAGGAAACAGCAGGTCTAAGGCAGTTCCCGATTGCGGCACTATGGGATGTAATGCTCAGCTCCTTCCACAGGGAATACCACCTAGCACAGAACCCAGCAGTAGTTACCCAGCCAGTCGGTGCCAACGACTCACCCCCCACCCCTCGCTAATACTCCATGCAGACAGACATGATGATACTCCACACAGCAACCCCCTCATGCCGAATACGTACCACACCTAACCCATTGTCCTCCCCAAAGATATACTCACTCCGATGATTTACATTCAACGACATGCACACCCCCCCGCATCGATACGTCCTAGACTCGACGAACACGTCACACTATTGACTTAGATGACCATACTCCCCCTTCCCCCTCCCCCCTACATACCCTTTGTCCTTTTCTCTTTCCCTCTCTTCCTCATTGTTTTGTTTGAACAGTTACATCCTCTGTTGCGCTAACACGGTTGGAACATTTGTGATGAAACGTTGCCATGATGTATGAAGCGAAGAACTAATGCATTATGTGAAATGCCCCGAGAACATGACAGACATCTCTGAGATGTAGTACCATACATGTTGTAATATTCATGTTTTTACTCCTCCTGTGCCTCAATAAAGGATATTTAAACATAAAAAAAAAATGAAGTAGTAACAGCTATAAAAGAGAGCCTTGGAAACAAGGCTCCCGACCCAGACGGCTTGCCCATTGATATTATTAAGCATAGTCCAGATTTATGGGCACCAATTCTTGTCAATGTTTTTAACAGTCTGCCAACAGTGCCCATGCCTACCACCTGGGCAACTAGCACCATCGTCCCAATTTTCAAAAAGGGAGATAGGTCGGACCCAGTTAATTACCGTCCAATCTCCCTTTTGGATAACACCTTAAAACTTTTGGGACGAGTAATCTATAACAGGGTGCTTGAATGGACTGAAAACACAGAATTATTAGATCTGTGTCAGATGGGATTCAGGAGCGGGGTGGGGACAGTAGAGCAATGCTTGAATTTAAAATTTAAAATTGATAAGTATAACATTGCTCGATCATCTCCTATTTACCTCGCTTTTATGGATCTCTCTTCCGCTTTCGATCTAGTGAATAGATCCAAACTCTGGACCATCTTATTGAATTATGGGCTAGATGAGACCCTTGTTAATTTCCTGGCTTACCTACACACTGATCTAAAAGTACAGGTCCGGATTGGGATGGGTGGAGAGGTCTCTGGAGCCATTGATATCGGTAGGGGGGTGAGACAGGGGTGCGTTTTAGCACCCCTGTTGTTCATCATCTACATTAATGGCCTATCTGGAACTCTCAAACAAGTCACCAGCGATGTACCGACAATTTTGGGGAAACCCCTTTCAGTTTTATTATACGCGGATGATGTGGTGCTTATGGCCCGCACACCGAATGCCCTCCGCTTACTTGTTCAAAGTTTTGTCCAACATATGGAGGGACTGGACCTGCGTGTACATTTTTAAAAATCTTTTATCATGTCGTGTGGCCCTGGGAAACGGAAGCTCAACACTATCCACATAGGGACAGGTAAACTCGAATCTGTACCTGTGTTCCCTTATTTAGGGTTGGTTTTCGCTGTAAATGGCTCGTGGAGTGGGCATTTGGCCCACGCCACGAGCAAGTTCTCGAAAGCCACCAATTCTATTTTGAGCTTGCCGCGCCCGAAGAAAATAGGTGCCACAAGAGCCATTGTAAAAATATTTAGACTACAGTGCTCACCAGTAGCTTCATATGGAGCAGAGGTTTGGGGGTTGGGAGATAGCGCTTGCATTCAGCGGGAAGAAAGCCGTTTTTGCAGAAAAATACTGGGCGCCCCAATCTCATCTTCTGATTTTATCTGTCATAATGAACTAAACCTCCCCTATGTATGTGATTTTATCAGAGCCAGACCAGCATTATTTTGGGTTAAGGTCTGGAGGAACAATTCAGCCACTCTCACACAAAATATTATAAAAGACTGCCTGAATTGTGACCGTGGCATGGAGATCCCATGGCTCTCAGGAGTATGCAAAACACTAAGCGCCGTGGACAAAGGTGATCTTTTCTCCGACCCCACCAAGATTGAGCCCAAGGACAAAATCGAGGTTAAACATTCACTGTACGCACTTTTTGAATCTGAAAGGATGGGAAGAGAATCAACAAAATCAACTGTTGCAAAATATATGGGAAATGAACTGCGTAGGTATCCACTCCCACCCTACCTTACTCTACCCATGACCAACTGGGAGAGATCACTCTTGTTTCGTTTAAGAGCGGGCTCAGTGAAATTTCTGTTGTCTTTCCCTTTGGGCCATCGACATAGCACTGACTTCAACCCTTGCCCGTGTGATGGTGTCAGTACACAGAATGATTTGCACTTCCTATTCTTCTGTACATTTTATTTAAGATATATCAAATGGCTTTTAACTCCGTATTTTAGGAAACACAGACCCCCTTTCGCTGGAGAAGTCTTATTTGATGTTGGTTTCCCTGGACTCAGATGAACTAATCTTTTGCACTAGCACTTTACTGAGACTGATAACGCGAGTGCGCAAAATGATGGAAAATCCTTGAAATTAGCCTCACTAGAACTGTATTGTACTGTATTATATTTTTAATCTTGACATCTTCGTAATGATGTGTTATGCAAATTAATTGTTTTTTATGTGGTACTTTTATGAATTTTATGAAATTCGAATAAAGGTCTTTTGAACTTGAACTTGAACTTGAGTGGCTGCCATATGTCGTTCTATCCAATTGAGATTTACTGAACTGCTATTTTCCTGGTTGCTTGCATACCTACACTCCAGACTAGTTCATGCCTTCCAATCCAAAGGAGTTCTCCAAAATGCACCCTTTTCTGCCTGGTTTAAAACAAACGCATTCAATGGGCCCTGAACTGACATTAAAAGGTCTATATCACTCCATCCACTTAGTGGGTAGTTCACTTGTTAATTGCGGGAAGGGAGGAAGAGGATTCGAAAAATGCTGTTTGGACCATGAATGTAAAAACTGCTGATGCTTTCTATGATGTGTGCAAACATCAGTGTGCTTGACCTTGCCAGGACTAGGTACCGCCTCAGATTGTTGGGCCCGCAGTCTTGCATAAGAAGCTTCATAAAATGATCAACTCATGCATGATACAGTGGTGGTGCTACTTCTGACAGCCTGGAGTGTGCAACTGCTTGCTTATGTGTTGGAACACAGATATCAGAAAGGGATGAAGAGGGATTTTGCCTATCACAAGTTGAACCAGAAATTAGAGTTCTTTGTATGTGGGCTCTCATCACCAATAACAATTACACAGAAGCTAAACCACAGAAGAAAGTACTTTATTTAGCCTGTGCTCTTTTTGCTTTGTGACATTAAAGAGGAAACACTACTTCTATGTATGGAACACAACACTCTTAATTTTCAAGTATCATGATGATTTGAGGCATTTTTTGTGATGCTCCTAAGTAGTTTTTTTATACTAGAATTTAGCAGTGACAAGTTTTTTTAATGTCTGAGAGAAGCTTGTCTGATGACTTGTGGTTGCCACTTTTCCTTTTAATAAGCTATATTCCTTGCTTTGTACTTTTGTTATGGGGATACCTAGAATGTTAGTTGGCTCCTCTTTTAATGCTGCGTATCATAAGTTACTGAAGGTTACAGTGATTCTCAAGGGGAAGGGCAATTGAATTGATGTTAATTTTTCGTCAATAGATTTCATGACCTGTCTGTAAGGAAATGCACCTATTTTTGCATGTTCTTCCCCCAAAGTTTTGGACTGATGGTACTGGTTTTTCGACACAGCGAGTACATTGAGTGCCTGCTAACACCAATGTATGTTGAATTGGCTACTCCCAATCGGAATAAGCTGACTTATAAGTAAGTCCCTTATATCTGGAACCAAGGGTTCCCAGCACATGCAAGCACAGAGTATCCACCCAGGGCTGCAGCACTGGTTGTGCCACCCTCTGTGTGACAAAGTACAAAATGGACCCCATTTTGTAAATAAAATATGTAAGTCTCCCCTAAGGAAGGCCTATGGGGCCCAAAGGAGGGTACTGTATGATTTTTAAGTAGGACATATAGTTTTAATATGTTGCAGTAAAACGTCCAAATTGTCGTTTTTGCTGTGGAAAAGTTAAAAGCCCCATTGGCTAACACAAAGTTACCGGCTGAACTCTTCTCCCAGCTAACTTCTGAATGGGGCTACTAAAATGGGTACTTCAAGGCATTAAATTCTAGCATTAAACCCGATTGATGCCCAAGTCAAAATTTATGTCAACTTTTATAACGCTGCCACTCTTATGCCCAGTTTGTTCAGTGGTCTTGCACAGTTGCTGGCCACCAGACAGCTACTTCTGCCTTCCTGAGGAGTTGTGTGATTGACTCACAGGCTTAGGAACAATAGAGGTGTTATCGCCCCTGTTAGACCTGTCAGCCCTAGGGTGGTCTTTCCCTATTTATTTCGCCCTTGCCTCATTTTTCCCACCTTTTTTTTTGTTGGTCTTAGGTCTCCGGGCACCTTTCCATTGCTAACCAATGCTAAGGTGCAGGTGCTCTCTTCCCCCAACATGGCTGCCACTGACCCCTGCTACTGCAGCGTGATCTTTTTAGGCGCACTCTAGTTGCCAGGAGCTGGCTGGAACCCCTAAACATTGTAGCCATTCCAGCCTGCCTTGCCTGCCCATAGTTAGAGTAGGGAAGCTCCTGGAAACTTCTAGAATAGGGGAGGAGCCTGTTTTTCCCGCCTTAGAGGGTGGTCACCTGACCTGGGCATATATAAAGAAAGGAGGGAAAGTTTTTAGTCAGTTGGGGCATCACTGACCTGGGGGACCCTACGCAGGAGACTTAGGCGGTAGGGCCTAGTCAGAAACCTATACCACTGGGGGTGACAGGGTTTAGGCGCTGCCCACAAAGCTGTGTGAGGAACACTGAACTAGCCCACTGATCTGGCCCGGCGGGATGGGAACCCAGGGACCACCTGCAGTGACCTGCTTAGGAATCCTGTCAGCAACCTGCAACTCAACCCCCCCTTCTTCAAGCAACCAAGAACCTGCTTCCACAGAAGGGTGCCAGAACCACCAGGCGCCAAGAAAGAAACCTTACTACCCACAGGACTACTGGGGATCAACCAGGTACCGGCGCTGTGTTACCCCCCTGCGCCCCTTGGCTCTGCCTGGATCCCCTTTGTTGGCCTGCCACTGTTGTGTGGTCCTGGACTGCCTGCTAAGCGCTCTCATTTACTAGCGCTAGCCCCTGAACTGCCTAACCGAGATGTGTTGCCACGTCAGCGCTCTCATTTACTAGCGCTAGCCCCTGAACTGCCTAACCGAGATGTGTTGCCACGTCAGCGCTCCCCTCTGTGCCCCTGGGGAAGCCCTGCATCCTGTTGCCTGCGGAAGCGCTACTGTCATTCGAGCGCTGTGCCCCTCCACTCACCGCTGCAGCCCGGGTCCTCTGAGGGCCCTGATAGCGTGGCCGATCCACTCCCTGGCCGGGGAGACGACTGGCGCTGCCTTGCTCCGCCGCGAAGCCCCTCTGAGGCCGTCATCACCGCCGCGGCCCGCGCTGGTCTGTGCCAACTTCTGCTGCCTCTGGTGCCGTCCCGGCGGCCCTCGGAGCCAGTAGAGGGCGCCGCATCGCAGAGGTAGGCCTCACTAGGCCCAGTGAGGCGCCCGCACTCGCACCACGTGGCGGGGCGCCCGGCCACGTCACAGGCCGCGCCCCTGCACTTGCTATGTCGTGATTGACCGGCCGGGCCGCACCCCTGCAAGTGAGGCCTCCGATTGGCCAAAGTCGGCAGAAGCCCCGGACCGGCCCGAGATTCGACACTGAGGGGGCCGGGAGCAACGAAAGCCCCCTCCGACCTGCTACACCCCTGCCATCGGCGCGGGAGTCCTCTGAGCCTTCCTGCCCTGTGTAGCGCTGCGGTGCCCCGTAGCCGGCCTGCCACAGTGTGATACCCCGGGGGGCTCCAGGGGAGCAGGAGCCTCCCCTCCCCAGCAACCGAACCTCCGCAAGGGCCCCGAGGGGGCCGGAGAGTCAGGTAAACCCTGGGGAGGAGGGCAGAAGGACAAAGGAGGCCCGAGTTCGCCCCTCCCCCGGGACACATTGTTGTTGGGTCCTGTTGACTCTGAGAGCCCAAAGAAGGTCCCCCCTGAACTGGGCAAGAGCCCTACCAGCCACATCTGGGGCCTGAGAGTGATAGAGTTAACCCCTGGCTAGGGGTCGGTTACTGGTTTCGTTCCCATGTTGCTTAAACCGGCTTTAGTGCAGTAGTTGCCCTTGAGATCTGGCGAAAGAACTGTGCCCTCTACTAACTACTGTATTCAGGCCTAAAGAAATGTTGGTTTACCTAATGTGATGTTGCCTGAGCTTTAGTGACCTGGGTAATCCTGAGAGTTGAAATGTTTATCCCCACCTGATGCGATATATCTTCTTGCTAGATGAAAGGTTTTGTTCCTGCCTCAGGAAATGATTAATTTTACCTGCTGAAATGATTCTTTTTGCCTAACGAATGGTCATCAAAAAACAACACGATAGGTAAAGGGTCTGAGGGATATTTTTAAGACCTGCCTAGGTTCTACTCCCGAACAATACATTTATAACAACAAAACCTAGGGGTCTAAAAAGAGAAAGACTCTAGCTGCAACCTTGAAGCCACATACAATGGCTTACCTGGTTAGGAGAAAACCTTCCGGGTAATTAAACAATGAGAAAGCTAAAAACACAGGACCAACAGTGATTGTGAGTGAGAACATACACTGGTATGTAGGATTCCCATCAACATCTTGCAATGATCAATATTATCACTTAGTCTTCCTCCAGGGGTAGTGTGTCTCTAGATCATTGAGACAGTATAACGTACCCTATGCCAGAATCAGGTTCCGACCCGCAATCACCGATAGACCCTTTGAACATTCTGTGATGGAATCATGTGCAGTGCAAAAACAGAGAAAGTGGTGAATTTAAAAAGGATAGGGGAATCAGGAAAGAAACTTTATTAAGCCCAATCCACTTCCTATTAAAAACCAAGAACAGTGCAAAAAAACTAGCAGTTTAAACAAATAACTGCATGGGGGGCCAACATGTTTCAGCCTCACGGGAAAAGTACCCTAGGCTTTTGTGGAAAAGTAAATTTTGCCATGTTCTGTGTCCCTACGTGTCCTCCATCTTATGTTATGTGTGCATGATTAATATGCATATGTATTCCCCATGTTCGATTAAAGACGCAATTACAGTTGCGTCCATCTCTAGTATGCCAGTTTCCAGTTCTCGTGTAAAGTTACGTTGCCACGTTTCTCAGTGTGCACGTTATTTCATTGAAAAGTCCCCGTTTCTAGGCCTCAAAAGGGCCCGGACACCAGCAGCTCCTGTCTCCTGTACCCTCGCTGAGGAGCGATACAGCCCCCACCTGTATCCTCGACCCTTCACTTACTTCCTGCCTCACAGTGCCCGGCTCAGCCTGGCTCTGCCTCTGAGTCTGCCAAGAGTATGTTATGATTCTAGTTATCAGTCCAGCCCTCCTTCTCTGCATTCCTAAGCTACTGAATCGCATCAATAGTTTCCGTCACAGTCTAGCCTTTACGTCTCCATGTAAGAGAAATACTGTATTAATGGTCATTTAATATTCCTCAGCACGTACTACATGTAGAATAATGCATGCTCCAGTCTTAGAGTCCGTTAGCCTCTCCCCTCCTGACTCTTAGTTTATATCAACATGTCCTCTAAACATCAGATACTAGATAGGGTTTAGGTACATGTCGCCCTGACTCTCCAGACTTCAGTCTCTACTCCTAGCACAGAGTTCATAGCCCCCAGCTTCTCCTAGTAACACGTCATTGTCAGTTTGCGCGCACCATTAGGTTAGAGGTCCCGGCTCCTTAGGTAGCCCCTCCATGTTTCCGCCCCATTTATGACATATTCTGTTACGTTTACATCACATGTCTATGTACACGCCTCTTGTTACACCTACTTTCACCCTTATCTTTCGCGACTGCTATTGACCACACCCACTGCCCCGCCTACTGTATTCATTGTAATGCAACTGTTTTAATATATATATACTTGTGTACTGTTATTAAATGTTACGCCGATCCTGATCCAGCCCCCGGCAGCGCTGCCATCCCATTCCTGTGCAGGTTGTCCTGTTCCTGTCCTTTATGCTGTATTAAACCTGCAAACTCCTACTACCTCGAATCTTGACTCTTATTTATTGAGCTATCTGTTATTACTATGTCCAGTAAAACCTAGATCCGGTATTATTTATTTATATACCACATAATGGCGCCCGAATAGGGACTTGCCCTTTCCCCACGCGCCGGTGAAGCCACGCCGGCCCCCTGACCCTCTGCAGCCGTGACGGAACCATACCGTGCACGTGCAGATATTTCTGCTTCAAGTATCCCTCAGGCCCACGGAGGAGACGGAGGTGGCGGTCCAGCATCCAGACGAGGCGGTGGAGGAACGCGGCGAGTCCCGACCAGAGCCCAAGCCGAGAGTCCAAGGTCCGAGGTATCCGGAGGCCCACCCGTAACAGAAGTCCGAAGTTCGTCCGTCCGGCGTCGAAGCAGTCCAGTCCAGTCCGAGGCCTTCCGTTCTTGCTGCCCGGTGAGTACCATTGCTGGGGTAGTATCTAGACAGGGTCAATCTAAATTGACTCTGGTCCGTGGGTTGGTGGTACACAGACCCAAAAAAACGAAGTGTCCACTTCGGTGGATGCGGGTCCTGACGTGTCTCTTTATGAGACCGGTAAGTTTCGTACTGTTTTAGCAGTACATCTAGTTTCTGTTCTAGTCAGTTCTGTTCTCGAGAAAATTCATGTATTCTGTTTTCCGTATTTCCAGGTAATATTCTGTTCGAACTGTTATTTTAAATGTTCTTCATGTATTTTAATGTCGTGGTATGAATGTGGAGTAATTATCGTGTTCATTGTGTATTGTATTGTGTCTAGATCAACAGTTCAGTCATGCCGTTATTTTCCAGACTACGTCAGTTAAGAACTAGAAAAGGTCTGTTAGAAGAAGCAGTTCCTGTCCCGCCTAGGGACAGTCCAGGTCATTTTATGTATCAGAAGCATGGCATAAGTGCCATATTATATCTAGATTCATGGGTAGAGTATACCAAACAGTTAGAAGAAAAGTATAGATGGCCCGTATCGGGTACATGGGATGCCGAGTGCATCATGCGAGTAGAAGAAGCATTATGGAAAAAGAAAGCCAGACAGTCACAGAAAGATGCCATCGAGTTATGGCGCAAAGAATCTCATAAAAGAACCGAAAAAGAAATCAGAAAGTCAGAATTAAGTAGAGAATCTTTAGAACGAGCCCAAGAAAGGGAACTAATCGAGATAGGTGAACGAGTCAAAACTGAACAGTCAGATAGACAGAGACATGCCCTCATTAAGGGTATGTATCCTCTTCTTGCCGAGGGCTTGCCAAAAGCGACCCCGGAGGCATCCAGTAATTTTCCGCCACCATTAGTTCCGACTAAGCTACGTCACAAACCGACCGCAGCTGATATTTTCATCTCGTCCTACTTGGACGACACAGTTCCAGAATATGCAAATCCTGTTCCGCCAGTTCCTGTAAATAATGTAAATCCTGCTCCTCCAGACACCGGAGTACCTGCCACGGTACCCCCGGTTCAGCCCACATTACAATTTCCCACTCTGCCAGCACGAAGAGTATCAGTCGACGATTCCAGCATAGGGGCCGCAGGAGGAGGTCCTCCTGGTACCCCGCCACCACACCAACGTAGAACGTTGGCCGAGTTACATGAATGTGCGTTACAACGTACGCCCAAATTTAAGTCCGTTGCAGATATCCGACGAGCTCTTACTGAATGCCGCTATGATCCGGTTGCAGGTGATGATAGTACAGTAATATATTCCATCCGTGTAAGACGGGTGACCGGGTATTTAGACACCCTACCAGATATGAAAGGAGATCTAGACAGAATATATCGTTTCATCCGTACAGGGGATGATCCAGAAAGTATTGGTGAAGCCATGTCCCAAAGGAAAGCTGAGATCCAGCTCATGATATTAAAGTTTCTGATTAATTGTCTAATAAGAGAACAAGACTTCCCGACTAAAGATCCGGCCGAAATGAGAATCCTGACAAGGTGGAGTGATAATATAGCCGAGGGTAAGCACAAGACTATCAGTAGTATAGAGAGTATGTACAAGAGAATTCGTAAAGAAATAATAAAGTTACATGAACAACGTAAAGCAGCACAAGTAAGCGAGAAAGAGAATGACTCTTCTACTGAAGAGGTAGATGACGAGAATCCCACTAGAATAGCGTATGTAGGAAAATCTAGATTTCCAGACCGACATTCACGTCTAGACTACAAGAAAACTGTTCATCATCCGGCGCCAGAACAAGGTTCTCTAGAACAAGTATTTCAAGCTACCGATCACATTCTGAAGTCACGAATCGGTTACAGTGAGTTAAGTACTATGCATGAACAAGAACTAGTCCGATCAGCAGTCCGATGGATTACTGATTCTACCACTTTTCCAGACGAAATAGTGGCACAAATGTTTCTGAAACTGCCCCCAGCCGAGCAACGACTGGTGGGTATGTATATGATCCAATACCTCATTACTCTGTATGAGGGTCAACATTCTGATCCAGGTCCGTTACATGATGTCCTGAACGAGTTACTCCAGTATAGATGGAAAGGTTTAGGTACCGATTTAATTAGGGTCATTCTAGAACAGCGCCACAAATATAGAACGTTTCTGAACCCGCATTTTGTTCATGTCTCACCCCCAGAAAGTAAACCCTTTTACATAGATAGACAGAATCCGTTACGAGAAGTACACCCAGTCAGGACAACAGATGGTGAAATGCAACGAGTGTTTGTTTACACTCCGATTACCAAGATGGAACTCTTAGAGATGAAGAAATTAATTCCTTGTCACGACAAGGATCCAGCAGGGTTCCACCGAGAATTAAAAGACATGCTCCGTATGGGAGAATACACGTATCCAGATATAATTAAAATGTTAAAAGTCCTGTTGCCCGCAGGGGTATATGAAAAACTCAAGGAAAAAGAATGGGAGGTGGGAGAGAAAAAGATCGATTGGGCAGTTCTAGAAGCTGAAGATAAGATACGAGTACCAGGTACCGGTCTTGGAGAAAAATGTAAAGAATTACCAGAGCTGTTAATTCAAGTTTTGCCAAGATTATTAGCCACTAAAAAGGAAGACTGGGATGCAATCTCAGCCTGTAAACAGAAACAAGATGAAGACACTAGTGATTTTTATTCTAGATTTGAAAAATGTTTTATCATAAACAGTGGCCTCAAGACGAGTAGCGAGTCATACCCTCATCTTTTTGTTACTAAATTAGTCGAGAATTCAAGTCCACAAGTTAAGAATCGAGTTTTGAAAGTCGAAAGTACATGGCAAGCTAATACCCCGTCCCAGATGTTACAGATGCTTCAGTATCACCAGAATAGAATCAGAGAAGAGCAAGATCATGAAAGAAAACGTATGAAAGACACGAAAATGAAAGTACTAGTTGCACAATCTGTTCCTCAAGACAGTCAGAAGAGGGGTACGAATCAAGCCAGTCATCCTGCAGTTCCCGTCAAAGGGACCTGCAATTATTGTAAACAGCCAGGTCATTTTATAAACGAGTGTGCAGTTCTAAAACACAATATAGCTACTGGTAAGACTAAAGAAAGACCACGTCCGCCTAGACAAGAACAAGTTTCACAGACTTCTCAGCCACAGAATGCACAACAGACGGTTCCAGCACCGCAGCCTATTGCTGCAACACAGCATGTTACACAGCAGATGTACCAGTATGCACAATCCGAGTATCCAGAGTATCAGCCATATTCATGAAACAGCCTAGAGAGGGAGGTAGGCTTGCCTCTCATCGAGATACCTGTAGATCAAGAGGGTCCCTATGTTCATAGTCAAGTACTAGGGAAAGACAGAAAGTTTCTGATTGATACAGGGGCAAGTAGGACCACCATTAGTCACGCCGAAGTTCCAGGGGCTCCGCTCTCAGGCTCTAGAAATGTTTCCCTTGGATTTTCAGGAAAGCCTATTGTAAACGAGATATCTAAGCCAGTTACTCTAGAAGTAGGTCCATTGTCCCGCACTACTGATCTGTTACTTACTAAGTCGTGTCCAGAAAATCTGTTAGGCATTAAAACACTGAAAGAATTAGGTGCAGTTATTTGCTGCTCCCCAGAGGGAATACGCCTGTTTTTACGTGACTTCAAGGGTCACTATGTATTACGAGATTTTGATCCGAGATTGTCCAATGTTCCGCAGCATCTATGGGCGCAAGGTCCAACTGATGTAGGTTATATGCAAATCACACCCCATCGTGTGACTCTCAAGCCAGGTGTAGTGTTACCACGAATCAGACAGTACAGATTGCCACCTGAGGCTGTAGCAGCCTTATCCAAAATTATTGACGAGCTCATGGCTCAAGGAGTAGTTGTAGAAACTGACTCCAATGTATGTAATTCTCCGATCATTCCAGTCATGAAACGTACTGATCCAAATGCACCCCCAGTATATCGATTAGTGATTGACCTACGAGAACTTAATAAATGTATTATTCCCCAGTATCCAGTTGTCCCAGATATCTCTTCCCTATTGACAGCCATTGATTCCGAAGCCTCATTTTTTACAGTCATAGACCTCAAGAACGCGTTTTTCAGTGTCCCCATTCATCCAGACAGCCAGTTTCTTTTCGGATTTTGTTTAAATGGAAGGAGCTATATGTTCACACGAGCTCCTCAAGGTTTCACAGAAAGTCCTAGTATTTACAGTCAAGCACTTAAGAGACAACTAGACAACATTCACATGCCAACAGACACTGCCCTGCTCCAGTACGTCGATGATCTACTGATCACAGCCCGTTCTGAACGTGCTTGCGAGCGAGCATCACTTACAGTCTTGTATTTCCTTGCCGAGATGGGGCACAAGGTGTCCCCTTCGAAGCTTCAATTCTGTGTACAGCAAGTGATCTACTTAGGCCACTTACTGTCCAAGTGGGGTAGGCAGTTGACACCAGACCGTATCCAGTTAATAGCGAGTCTTCCTCAGCCCAAGACACAGAAGGAGGTACGTGCTTTTATCGGCCTTACTTCTTATTGCAGACAATGGATTCCTCAGTATGCATTTCTAGCTAAACCACTGATACAGTTAACAACGCAGGAGGCAGCCGTATCGACTGTCCTCCCTTGGACATCTGAACATACACTTAGTTTCAATGAGTTAAAGAAAGCTTTATGCCAAGCTCCTGTTCTAGCTACACCGAACTACAGTAAGCCTTTTACACTTTTCGTCACAGAACGCGAAGGTACAGCATTATCTGTTCTCACACAAGATCAAGCAGGACAATACAAGCCCTGTGCTTATTTTTCGAGCACACTAGATCCTGTAGCCCAGGCTCTGCCTGCGTGCCTCAAGTCAGTTGCAGCCACAGCTCTAGCTATCAGACAAAGTGATTCCATAGTATTAGGACATTCCTTGACAGTACAAGTTCCACACTCCGTGGAAGTTCTTTTAAACCGAACACAGACTCAGCACTTGACAATTGCACGTTTAACAGGTTATGAATTGACACTGTTCCAGCCACACATAGAAATCAGACGCTGCAACGTTCTAAATCCTGCTACACTGTTACCATCAGTTAAATCGAATCCTGCCACACACGACTGTGTGGAGGTAGTTAACATTATGACTAAGCCAAGACAAGATCTGACAGATATTCCATTACCAGATCCAGACCTGACACTTTATGTGGATGGTTCATGTATGAGAACAAGTACAGGAGAACTAGTAGCCGCGTATGCAGTGACTACTGACACTGAAGTTATAGAAACACACCGTATTGACACCCTGTCTGCTCAAGCAGCAGAGCTAGTTGCTCTGACACAAGCCTGCATACACGCTAAGAACCTGAAAGTTAATGTTTACACAGATTCACGCTACGCATTCGGAGTTGTACACGACTTCGGAGTGCTCTGGCAGGAGAGAGGTTTCATGACTTCTCATGGAACCAAGATTCAGCATGGTCTCCTTATTCAGGCTCTGTTAGATGCCATACACTTACCGACATCTATTGCTATCATGAAATGCAAAGCACATACGAAAGTTACTGACATTATTTCCCAAGGTAATGATCTAGCAGATCGCACAGCCAAGCTTACAGCTCAGATTCCAGACATTCCAGTTAACAAGACACAGACACATACTCCAGATCCGACTACTTGTATGACAGTTAAGGACCCTACTCAAGATGTCATAGATATCCAGTTACATGCTACTCCCGATGAAATCAAGAAATGGTCCGAACAAGGAGGGGTCCAGACAGATCAGGGATGGGTAACGAAGGGTAAAGCCACATGGTTTCTCCCCGACTCCATGGTTCAAGTCATTATCAATACCGCACATAGTCCAGCACATTTAGGAGAAAAAGCTATGTTAGACAGTATCCAGAACATTTGGTTCAACAAGCATTTACGAGCTGCAGCCAAGCAGAAAGTCCGTACCTGTATGATATGTTGCCAGTTTAATCCAGGTAAAAGTGTCCCGGTGGAACAAGGTGGATTCCAGCCCCCTGACCACCCTTTTGAAGTCCTCCAAATGGATTATATTCAGATGGAGCGATGTCGAGGTTTCAAGTATGTCCTTGTAGTTGTATGCGCTTTGTCCAGGTGGACAGAAGCATATCCAGTCCCAGATTACACAGCCGCGACCACTGCCAAGCAGTTGGTTCGTGAGTTCTTCCCCCGTTATGGACTCCCTAGAGTCGTATATTCTGATAACGGCCAGCCATTCTCATCCGAGTTGATGAAACATGTTTCCCTTTTGTTAGGGTACCAGTGGAAGTTCCATTGTGTACGCCATCCAGAAGCAGCCGGTCTCGTAGAGAGACATAATCAAACCTTGAAAATCCGTATTGCCAAGATTTGTAAAGAGAAAGGTGTGGACTGGCTAGTAGCTCTGCCAGTCGCTTTATTTTATATGCGCATGGTCGCACACTCCAGATCAGGTCTGTCCCCGTATGAAGTCGTATTCGGCCGCCCCCCTAACATGTGGGGTACACCTAGACCTCGAAGTATTACCGATGTTTCAAGTAATATGCTGACAGATTACCTAGCTTCCTTGATGTCTGCCCTCAACTCTTGTCGTTCACAGGTTGCTGCCGCATTTCCAGACAATACCGAGGTGGCACCGCATGACATCGTTCCCGGATGCATGGTTCTTGTCCGGAATTTTGATCGTTCAAGTCCGCTGGAGCCTCGCTGGAAGGAACCCCGACAGGTCCTCCTGGCCACCCGTACTGCCGTCAAGCTGGAAGGCAGGAAGGGCTGGGTCCACCTGTCACATGTGAAAAGATTTTTTGGATTGAAGCCTGTTTCAAAGAACATTTCCGAGGATCTTAAGGACTGCCAAAGTACTATTCTTAAGGACTGTCCCGCAAAAGACAATGATATTGAACCCTCCCCGTTAGAGAAAACTCCGCAACAGGAGTATAAGCTCAAATTAAGGTCTAGTAAAATAAGTCAGCCAGTTTGATTGTCTAAGTCCTCCCCTAGGTGAAACGGTTAGACCGGTTTCTGACATGTATAAAATAGACCCCCATAGTGAGAGAGTTAGTCAAAACTCAATCCGATGTATCGTTTTTCTAAGTTTCATATTGTTTTTCAGCCTCATGACTACCTGCACAGGTTATGCATTTTATTTGTATTTTCCAGTTTCTCATGTAAATAAGTCTGCTAGTTTAGTGATCTGCCTCCTCATGAACTCTCTTATCGTCTCGCTATGCAAAATAATTCTTTTATCCGCATGTTACATTATTCACACCAGACCAACAATGCCACTAATTGTTGGGTGTGTGGTCGACTCCCCCCTTTCCAGACACCGAAGGGAGTTCTGCCACTCTTTCCTTATCCATTTTCACATAATGGTTCGTGTGGAGCATGGTCCACGTTAACGTCGTCCTCAACAGATATGTCTTTTCTTAACAGTACATGTTTTCCAGACAAGCAAGGTCTTCCCCACAGAACAGGGTTAGATCTAGAAAATGAAGTTTATAATTTAGGTAATTATTCTTCGAATTTCATGGTCCTGAATGTTCAGTCTGATACTACTCCAGACTTACCTGCTATGTCAGTACTACCAGTTAAAGGCGAATTATGTGTCCGAAAGAATGGTTCCGTACATGTAGGCCATAGTGATTGTACTACTATTGTCAAGTATAGTGACAGTGGGAAATCTATTTTCAAAGCTTCACGTCATTCTTATTTTGTATGTGGTCAGACCGCATATGTTCGTCTGCCCCTCGATTGGGAGGGAACCTGTTACATTGCCTTCCTACTGCCACCAGTTTTTCTAGCCCCACCTGACTACCATAGGAATTCCCACCTAGTACATACTAGACACAAAAGAGACCTCCCGATTGTCGATTATACTGAAACTGCTCTAGAACAATACATAGATATCAATAAAGGTGTCTTCCCTTATTTAGGTACTGTCGTGAATAGTAAACTGATACGTAGATTAACGAGAACCCTTGAAGCAGTAGTGATTGAGACTACTTCTGCTCTAAGTAACTTAACCGAAGAGCAATCCTTTATGAGAATTGTCGTGCTCCAGAATCGTCTCGTCCTTGACGTCATACTGGCCGATAGGGGCGGGGCCTGTAGAGTCATCGGATCTAGTTGCTGCATTTTCATTCCTAATAACGCGCCGTCTGTTTATTCAGCTATAACCAGACTCCATAAAATTGCCCATATGTTACACCAAGATCCAGGCACCTGGACATGGTCCGGTTGGTTCTGGAATATGATTTCCACCTGGGGATGGAAAGTATTGTCATTTCTGGGTATTGCAGTAGCGATCATATTCAGTTGCTGCCTCTGTTTACAATGTGGCCCTGCGATTTGTGGCATTTGTGCTACCTCTTGTATTCCTAGTCCTAAGTCCCGTTCTAAATCCCGTTCCAAGAAAATTCGAGACGAGCAAATGATACTGTATGAAATGATAGATGGTATCATGAATATTGATGTTTCCTGATGGAAACGTAGTGACAAGGAGGGAATGTGGAAAAGTAAATTTTGCCATGTTCTGTGTCCCTACGTGTCCTCCATCTTATGTTATGTGTGCATGATTAATATGCATATGTATTCCCCATGTTCGATTAAAGACGCAATTACAGTTGCGTCCATCTCTAGTATGCCAGTTTCCAGTTCTCGTGTAAAGTTACGTTGCCACGTTTCTCAGTGTGCACGTTATTTCATTGAAAAGTCCCCGTTTCTAGGCCTCAAAAGGGCCCGGACACCAGCAGCTCCTGTCTCCTGTACCCTCGCTGAGGAGCGATACAGCCCCCACCTGTATCCTCGACCCTTCACTTACTTCCTGCCTCACAGTGCCCGGCTCAGCCTGGCTCTGCCTCTGAGTCTGCCAAGAGTATGTTATGATTCTAGTTATCAGTCCAGCCCTCCTTCTCTGCATTCCTAAGCTACTGAATCGCATCAATAGTTTCCGTCACAGTCTAGCCTTTACGTCTCCATGTAAGAGAAATACTGTATTAATGGTCATTTAATATTCCTCAGCACGTACTACATGTAGAATAATGCATGCTCCAGTCTTAGAGTCCGTTAGCCTCTCCCCTCCTGACTCTTAGTTTATATCAACATGTCCTCTAAACATCAGATACTAGATAGGGTTTAGGTACATGTCGCCCTGACTCTCCAGACTTCAGTCTCTACTCCTAGCACAGAGTTCATAGCCCCCAGCTTCTCCTAGTAACACGTCATTGTCAGTTTGCGCGCACCATTAGGTTAGAGGTCCCGGCTCCTTAGGTAGCCCCTCCATGTTTCCGCCCCATTTATGACATATTCTGTTACGTTTACATCACATGTCTATGTACACGCCTCTTGTTACACCTACTTTCACCCTTATCTTTCGCGACTGCTATTGACCACACCCACTGCCCCGCCTACTGTATTCATTGTAATGCAACTGTTTTAATATATATACTTGTGTACTGTTATTAAATGTTACGCCGATCCTGATCCAGCCCCCGGCAGCGCTGCCATCCCATTCCTGTGCAGGTTGTCCTGTTCCTGTCCTTTATGCTGTATTAAACCTGCAAACTCCTACTACCTCGAATCTTGACTCTTATTTATTGAGCTATCTGTTATTACTATGTCCAGTAAAACCTAGATCCGGTATTATTTATTTATATACCACACTTTCTCCAGGGCCTCTGTTCTAAATCTTAATGCTACTGAAAATTATAACTCAAATATATAGAAGTTTGTAACTCAAATGTCTAAAAAGGATATAATTGAACGGAAAAAGATTTATTTTCCTCCGTGTCAGATGGTAAAACTTTGCATCTGTAATAACAAGAACACCAAAACCAATTGACACACTGTGTTAGAAACTGACTCACTCTCAATAAAATATAAGAAAATATTGAAAAACTTTATTGCTCACCCAGACTGACCGGGGACCAGACCTCACCTCTCCTGGACCTTGCTCAGGAATTTTTGAGGCCACGCACTGTAGAGGTAAAGAATAAAGAGCTTGATATAGTGGAGAAACCTATTTAGTTCTGGCTCTTAGCTTTTACCTGGAGTCCACCCTGGTGGGGAGATCACTTGCTGAGCGGCACTTTAAGGGCAAGAGAAGTGGTAGAGGATATATAACAGATATAATTAAAATAGCGCCCTATCCTGCAGTGGATTAAAATCTGGTTGAATTCGAACCTTTCCATAAATCATAAGATTCTAAAGTACTGTATTAATTTAGATAACATGAAGGAAATCCAGTGGTTGTCCTATATAAAAACGCTAGCTGTGTATATGGGGCGCCCTGAGATTTTTTTCGATCCAGAATCTTTATGTAAGGCTGACTTTGCATGGGTAAAAACGAATTTTGCCAAACTAAGTGAGGCAGAGCGGGAAGCAGTAGAATTATGTAAACCATCGGTCAGGGGCCATGTTCTGGTTACCTTGTCACCAGCGAGGTCTCCTTATTTGTCCATTGTGACCAACTCTTTTCATAGATGGCTATTGACAAAATTCCGGTTCAACCAAATACATATGGTATTATGGGATTTGCAGGGCTGGAGTAGGCTTGAGGATGCTGCTCCGTGCAAATGTGATGATTTTTCTCCCCAAGACACTTTGCATTTTATGATTTTTTTGTCCTCTGTACCTTGAGGCTAGGAAAAGGTTTATTCTTCCATTACTGAAAAAGATGAATTTTATTCAGTGTAAACCTGCTCTACTGTTTTTACAACTGTTGGAATCCCCTGAAATCATGTTTTGTGTTGCCAGTTTCCTTGCTGCATCTGTTAGAAGTAGGAGGGTTAGACAGGAAGCTGCACAAGAAATTTAATCCTCTTAATATAATGTCTATGTATACTGATCACTGGCTTTAATCATGGAATTGATTATCGATTTTTAAATGCTTTTTTGTACTGTGTTTTTACTTTGTATAACAGATTAAAAAAAAATATATATATATATATTTTTTTTAACGTTTTGTATATGTATAGCATACTTTTATGAATTTAATTAATCGAATAAAGTGGTTTGACTTGACTTGGTAGAGGTGTAGAAATGCGAGTTTGACTTTTTAAGATATAGTTAGGCGCAGAACTAAATAGGTTTCTCCACTATATCAAGCTCTTTATTCTTTACCTCTACAGTGCGTGGCCTCAAAAATTCCTGAGCAAGGTCCAGGAGAGGTGAGGTCTGGTCCCCGGTCAGTCTGGGTGAGCAATAACGTTTTTCAATATTTTCTTATATTTTATTGAGAGTGAGTCAGTTTCTAACACAGTGTGTCAATTGGTTTTGGTGTTCTTGTTATTACAGATGCAAAGTTTTACCATCTGACACAGAGGAAAAGAAATCTTTTTCCTTCAATTATATCCTTTTTACACATTTGAGTTATTAACTTCTATATATTTGAGTTATAATTTTCACTAGCAGTAGCATTAAGATTTAGAACAGAGGCCCTGAAGAAAGCCTAGGGTACTTTTCCCGTGAGGCTGAAACATGTTGGCCCCCATGCAGTTATTTGTTTAAACTGCTAGTTTTTTTGCACTGTTCTTGGTTTTTAATAGGAAGTGGACCGGGCATAGTAAAGTTTCTTTCCTGATTCCCCTATCCTTTTTAAATTCACCACTTTCTCTGTTTTTGCACTGCACATGATTCCATCACAGAATGTTCAAATGGTCTATAAGTGATTGCGGGTCGGAACCTGATTCTGGCATAGGGTACGTTATACTGTCTCAATGATCTAGAGAGACACTACCCCTGGAGGAAGACCAAGTGATAATATTGATAATTGCAAGATGTTGATGGGAATCCTACATACCAGTGTATGTTTTCACTCACAATCACTGTTGGTCCTGTGTTTTTAGCTGTCTCATTGTTTAATTACCCGGAAGGTTTTCTCCTACCCAGGTAAGCCATTGTATGTGGCTTCAAGGTTGCAGCTAGAGTCTTTCTCTTTTTAGACCTCCTAGGTTTTGTTGTTATTAATGAATGGTCATGCCAGGTGTCTAAAGAAATGTTGAATCCTGCTTAGTGACCTGTTTATTCTTGAGTCATGAAATGTTTGTTCCTGATTAAGGGAATGGTTACTCTTGCGTACGGAAATGTATATTTCTGCTCAAAGTGGTCTCTGAAAGGTTTACTTCTGATAAGGAAATGTGGGTTCATGCTTATTGAAATGTTTTACCTATGCCTAAAGAAGTGTGTTGCTCTTACCTAATGAGATGTGCAAGTGAAAGGAACCTGAATTGATCAATGATTACCCCCTCCCGAACCTGACTTTAGATAAAAGCTTATTGATTTCCATCAACCTCACAGGTGTGGTCTCAGTCTTTGCGTGCATTTATTGTCTCAGTGGATGTGTGTGCTGTGTAGTCACTTAACACCTGAGCTTTTGGGTGCCTACCTGCTCGTGCCTGGCTACCCCCGGGGAACTGGTGACCCCCCGTTTCTACATCCCCCTTGCAGGAAGCCACTCAGCGTGTTGACCCAAAAAGAAAAGCCGGCTTTGGTGGGCAATGGTGATCACACTTCTGAAGGATTGCCCCTTTGTTCAGGTAGACAAGATGGCGGTGGTAACGGAAGGGAAGACCAGTGCCCATACCGATTTTCCTGTGGGTGTGTATCCCACAAGTAGCCACCTTATAGGGTGGGCTACCAAGCTCTTAACATCCAAGCAAGGGTTTATACATCATGGGAGTAGGCAGAATAGTGCAGTCTGAGATTGGAAGATGCCACACACACTCCGAAGCCGTCACAGGGCGGGAGGGATCCTGGTAGCCCATTGGCTAGTGATCACATCATGTCCCAGGACACTTTCTGGGCATAAATATGGCACTCCTGGCACCCTGAACCCAGATCACAACAGATATGGAGAAAGGCCTAAGAAGGACTTCCATGCTGACCCCTGGACCTAGTTAGCAGCCACTTTCTGCAACTTGCCGCTAACCACCCCAAAAGATCGATCCGCAACAGCTAAAAGTTGCACCTGAGCCAGCTCGACCCCGGAGTGTCATTGGAATCCAGATTGGTCACCAAAGAGGCACATCAGGCTTCACCAAAGGGTACCACTAGACCCTCAGTGTACGGAGATCAGTAGCCCAGCCGCAGCTGGCCTTCTACTGACTTAAAGAGGACTTCAATGGACACTGTCCCCTATGGCCAAAATCACCCCACCTTACCCGTGAACCGAAGGAATAACCGCAAGGACACCCCCGCCGACCACACAGCACCCAGAGCATCTTTCAGCATCCTCAGCATCCTGCATCCCCAGCATCAGGACAACTCTATTGAAGTCTATGGCGGTCTTTAAAGTTTGAAACTGCTTTGGTGATTGGGTAACTGTCCAAATACTCATAAGTGGCCTATATCACCTTCTCCCTGTCAGATTAGTACGAAGGAGACCAATCTGCAAATACCACCTTTTCAATGTTCTTTTTATTTTTTTTTTTTTTTTATTGAAAAATATATAAACAGCAAGGCAAAGAATACATTATACAGAGTACCAATTCCAGACGGGGAAGGAAAAAACAATACAACGAAATCAGCAATCAATGTAAGGAAGGGGAGGGGGGGGAGGACAGGGGTAAAATCAATGCACATACAATAAAATAGTCAGAATGCGGGGTCAGGGGGAAAGTGGGACATCCATGTTATCAACTATAGGCGGTGTACATATATCTCCACGGTAGCCATTCCAAGGTCCCCACACTCTACAACACTTCCGGGGCCGAGCCCGGGCCAAATACACTGTTTTTTCCCTAAACATGCACCAGTCCAAGTTTTCCTTCCATACTTCAACTGTAGGTGGCCTTTGGGATCCCCACAATTGAGCAATGTCTCGCTTGGCAATCATGGCCCCCAGGGTCGACCACTGTGTCTGAGCTGCATTATAATCTGTGGGTTCCCAAACATTCAGCAAACATCGTCTAGCTTCCGGCAAGAGGGCAATTCCCGTCACTTCCTTCATTACATCATGTACCCCGCTCCAGAAGGCAGCAACCTCACGACATTCCCAAATAATATGGAGAAATGTCCCTATCTGCCCACATCCTCGCTTACACCAACCCTCCTCAGAAAAACCATGCGAACCAAACGGGGGCCCGTGACGTATATATCCTATGAAGAATCTTAAGTTGAACCAGTCGGAGTCGAGCTGGAATTGCGACCTCCTTGGGAGAGGAGATCGCAGATTGCCAGTCCTCGTCATCCAGCTCAAGGCCGTCACGGGTCCACAAGTCCCGAAGATGCAATAGGAGGTCCGACCTATCATTTATTAATTTTTTGTAGACTAGGGAGATAGTACTATCAGGCACATGACCGTCCAACAATCTATCTTCGAGCGGGGACGATTCCAGAATTACCTCCCCCACTGGGAAAACCGACCTCAAAGCATGGTGAACTTGGACATAACGGAAGTACTCAGAATCACCTAATTCAAACTCCTTCTTTAACAACTCAAACGATTTAACCTGACCCTTAACCCAGAGGTCTCCCACCTTACTAATACCAATGAGGTCCCATTTATCGACTCCCTTGGTCTTCCACAGTTTACCAAGTTTATCAGAACCAAAAAGCGGGGTCGCTCGAGTCAAGCGGTCTTTCCATCCCATTGAACTAGTTGCGTCCTGCCACAGACGTACTGCTGTCTTGGTAGGTCCCGACAGATCCTTAACCACCGATTTAGAGTACAGCGCCCTATAGTAAATGTAAATAAATGTAAATTGATACTTGTATAGCGCACTACTCACCCGCAAGGGTCTCAAGGCGCTTGTACGAATACCGCTGTGGAACCCATCCTGGCTTTCCCTGTGAGGTGTCCACTCCTGGGCACCGCCAAGGTGGAGGCCAGGCATCCTTAGCGTTGTGGGGACCGTTGTGGAGATTAAGCAAGCTATTGCCCATGAGTTGCAGAGTGGGACTCCATGATTGGAATAGGCACAGAGGCGAGAATTATCAGGTCTGTGGAATTTTTGAGCCCAAGACCCGCCGAGGCGGGGAATTGAACCCTGGTCCCGGGCTAGACCTCTGCATCAGGGTCTGCCACTCTAACCATTGAGCCACACTTCTCCACATGGTAACAGCCATCTATCCATGGCAAAGGCGGGGTTCAATTCGGGACCATACATACCATCATTAATGGCTCCCAATTGAGACGCCCAATAGTAACGTTTTATATCGGGGAGAGCGATACCCCCGTTGTACCACGGGAGCGGAAGTTTAGCCAGCGCAATACGAGGTCTATCGTCCCATACCAACTTCCTTTGAAGACCCTCTACTGCACGGAAATAGCTAGCCGGAACTATATCATGAGTGTTTTGGAGAGCATAAAGAAAACGAGGCAGCGACATCATTTTGAAGAGGGCCGCACGACCAAGCGGCGACAGCGGAAGCTTACGCCAACCCTCGACATCTTGCTTCAATCTACACAGGGGTGGGAGGAGATTCTGTTCATACCGAATTGCGGGGTCCAATGAAATATAGATACCGAGGTATTTAAACCCTGTTTGTGCAATCTGGATGGGACAGTTATTTGGAAGAAGAGGGACGTCACCCGAAAGGACATATAGATAGGATTTTGTCCAGTTAATGATTAGACCTGAGTTCCTACCAAATGAGTTCAAAACATCGCACAAAACTATCAGTGATTTCCGGGGCGACGTTAAGTACAGTAAGATATCATCTGCATAAAGCGAGATGCGATCTTCAAACTCAGAGGACCACCGAATACCCTTCATCGAGGGCTCCCACCGGATCCACACGGCGAGGGGCTCGAGAGCTAGGGCGAACAGGAGCGGCGACAAAGGACAACCCTGACGAGTTCCCCTCCCAAGACCAAACGGAGCAGAAACTCGGCCATTCACAACAATTTGCACGAGGGGGTCCTCATAGAGTAGCCTCACCCAGCCAATAAAACCGGGTTCAAACCCAAACTTAGCCAATGCGGCCCATAAATATGGCCATTCCACGGTATCGAAAGCCATCGTGGCATCCAACGACGCCAAGATGGCCGGCTGACGCAACGTCGCGGCTCTCGCGAGAACACCATGCAGACACCTAAGATTCAGGGTGGTGTTTCTATGCGGGATAAAACCGGATTCATCCGGATGTATCAACTCGCTAATAACAGTGATCAATCGGTTAGCCAGTACTTTCGCGAGGTTCATAGGCTCGGCATTTAAAAGAGATATGAGTCGGTATGACGCACACCTATCTCTCGGCTTCCCCTCCTTGTGAATGACCACAATGGTCGCTAAACGCTAATCACGGGGGAGAGAGCCACATTCCCGAGATTCCAAAAACATGTCCCGTAGATAGGGAGCCATCTTGTCAGGCCGCAACTTGTAAAGTTCAATCGACAGGCCGTTGGGACCCATTGCTTTCCCCGAACGCAGAGAACGAATCGCAAGAGCCACCTCATCAGCTGTTATTGCAGCGTCCATCTGTTCCTTATCGACATCAGAGAGACGTGGTAAAGCGATATCACGCAACAGTAGATGCGAGTCCTCCTCCGGCCTGTCCGACACAGAGGAGTACACTGTTTGGAAGTGTTCCGCGAAACACTGAGCGATTTCTTTAGGGTCTGAGACCCGAGCACCAATAGCCGTCTCGATCACAGGCCCCACCTAGCCCTATCTTTCTTATCCAGCCACGCAATCAATTTACCAGCTTTATCACCCACATCAGACAGACGTCCCTGCTGCTCCCTACTCATGGCCTTAGCCGCGTCAGTAACCAATGCCCTGTACTCAAGTTGTTTTAGTCATAGAACATGTGTCGTAGCACGGGTGACCCCCCCTCTCCGGGTCAAGCTTTAAGTCCGCTATCTCTGTCTCAATCTTAACCACCTCCTCATCCCTACGTTTCTTAACACCCGCTATTAACGACAGGGCCTGACCCCTGAGGACGGTCTTGAAAGCCTCCCAAAGCGATACCGCTGACGAAACAGAACCCTAATTTTCCAAAAAAACAGGTCGAGAGATTTTACCAGGGCAGCACGAGTTTTAGGGTTTCGGAGATACCAAGGGTTAATCGGGGCAACCCGTCCCTCGGTCCCAGAATCCAACTCCATCCGAAGCCATAACGGAGAGTGATCCGAAATTCCCCGAGCCAAATGCTTAACCTCAGTGATAGTAAGAGCCTGTGCAGCCGGCACCAAAACATGCTACCGTGAGCGCCCGAATGGAACGTATACTGCCGTTGAGCAGGATGTAACAATCTCCAGCAATCTACCAGACCCAAAGTGTCGAGGAAATCGTGAAGCCAGTTCTGTGCTCCCCTTAGATCTCTGGGTGGGTGTCGATCAACCATACCGGAAACCAACGCGTTAAAATCACCACCTAAAAGCAGTGACCCCTCAGGGAGAGCGAGAATAACCCGCCCCAAGTCCGCGAAAGTAGTCGACTGCAGGCCAGGGGGCACATATACAGAGACCAGGGAAAGGGTCTGGCCCTCCCACCTACCCGTAAAAGCGACGTAGCGCCCTCTATCTTCGAGGACCGTGGAGTCAATCTCCAGTGGGAGAGAATTCTTAATGAGGATACCAACCCCTCTGGAGCCGGAGGAAAACCCAGCATGTGCGACCAAACGATACCCCTTCCTATTCAGAGCATAACAAGTATTGCCAATCAAGTGCGTCTCCTGAAGAAGGACAACATCGGGGGGAAAACGCTTCAACAGCTGCAGCACCACCCCACGTTTTATCCTATCCCCCAGCCCATTCACATTCCAACTCACCAGTTTCAGCCCTCTACCCCCATCCCGAAACATAAAGAGGATCCAGCCCCTAATAGAACTCAGCACTTCAATTAAACGATCTAAGGACACGTTGCCTTACAAAGAAACAGACACACACCCCAACAGAACCCCCATCCCCCCACCAACATCCCGTTACAAAACCCCCCACCCTGCACCCCTGCGTAAGACTAAAAAGCCACCCAAACTTGCAGTGTGCCTGTCACCCCCACATCTAACTAAGCTACAAAAAGACACTCAGAGGAGGAAAAAGACCCACCAATAGCCCCGCAACCCCCCAAATGTACATCAAATCGCTTGTCAGGATTATCGAACCACAGTTCGAGGCCTACAGGAGACCCCAGAATACCAAGTAACCGGTGTCTATTCCTGTTCCGTCGGTCCGCCTTCCGCCCCGCCAGACTGCTCCTCCGATGGATGCTGTTTCGGCAGAGCGTCCAGCCAGTCGGCCACCACATCCGGTCGATCTAAAAAATAAGTCCGCTCCGCATGTTCAATCCTCAACTTGGCCGGGAAAAGCATGGCGTATTTAAGGCCCATGTCACGCAGTCGTCTCTTCACCCCCAGGAAACCAAGTCTTTGCTTCTGGACCGTTTGGGTGAAGTCTGGGTAGAAGCTGATAGTAGTGTTCTCAAACTTTGTAGGTCCACCCATCCGTGAGGCCTGCAGGATAGCGTCTCTATCACGAAAATTGAAGATTCTCGCAATTATAGGCCGCGGTGGGCACCCAACTTCGGTTTACCGCCCGGAACTCTGTGAGCCCGTTCGACCGTAAAGAACTTACTCAGTCCCTTAGGTGCAAGGTGGCTAACAATAAGATCCTCAACAAAGAGGTCAGCTGCTGGATCTTCCGCCTTCTCCGGGACCCCTATGATATGAACATTGTTCCACCTGGCCCTTCCTTCATAATCCTCCAGACGACGTGTAAGGAGATCACTGGTAGTCCTCAAGGGACTGACCTCCGTCTGCAGGCCAGCGACATCACCCGTCAGACTGGAAGTCTTAATGTCCAAAGACTTTACTTTCTCATTAGTTTTCGCCAGGTCCGTACGGATCAAGTTGACATTAATCGCCACAGTATCAAGCTTATGGGCGAGAGTCGCCATTTGTTGCCCCAATGAGGATTTAATCCCTTCAATTGTGGCCATAACGTCTTGCAAGGTCAGCTCAATCACCGAAGTCGGTGGACCTTTCATGTCCTCCTGCAACCTACCCGATCCACCGGGAGATCCCTTAGCTTGGGCATATCGATCCATAATGTTAGTCTGTGTATAGCTACCCCGCCGAGTGTTCTTAAGTTTCTGCGATGCACCCTCCGATTTCCCCGCCATTGCGGGAGATAGATCGACTTGGATCGATGAGACGAAGCAGGAAATGGCGGCCCTTGGCCCACCTCGGGCGGAGGCAGCCTCAGCTAGAGGGCACAGGCCGAATGTCTCCCAGAACTGGCAAGGCAATGAAAAGTAACACTCGTGGGTGACACAGGGCAGCAGTCCTCAGGCACGGGGGTGGGCTCGTTCCCAGTCACAGGTCTTCTCTGAAAGCAAAAACCGAAAGTGAAAGCAACCGGACCGGTCGTCCCAGCCCCCGCAGGCCGATGTTGTTCAACTACAGCTCAGGCACCATGCCAACTCCACAGCCGTTCTTCACGGAGATGTAGGCCGCAATCTTCAAAGCACTGTAACACCGGTTCCCTGGGTCCGATTCAAAATCTAAATGCAGGTTTCGCCTCACTCGTGGTTCGCCTTCACGAAGACATCAATGAGGGACAGGATGGACGACAGGATAGATGCGGGAGGTTACGCGGGTCTCGGGAGCCTTAAGCTCACGCGGCCATATTGGTTGCGCGCGAAGCTCCTCCTTCCTTTTCAATGTTCTTAAGGCAGATAATGTGTTCAGAGCATCAGTATCAAAAGAATCCTTAATCTTTTTGGCTAGGTTGTTCAGATACATGAAACAACCAACAGCCATCAGGAAATATAACTCCAGAGACCTTGACTCTCAATTAAAAAATGTTGAAAAGCTAGTTAAACATGTTCCTAATAAAGAGCCTAGAGCAGGCAAGGATGGTATCCGTATCTGCTTGTTCCAGGAAGAGACCAGTACATTTTGTTACTTTTATGTCACAGTTTAAGCGGTTTAAAAAAGGATCTATGTAAAAGGCAAAAAGTAAAGGTGAGCACGGGCACCCTTGCCGCGTGCCACGAGTAATTGGAAAAGGGGAAGATGTTTGGCCACCCAAACTTATTGAAGCACTTGAAGAATGATACATAGCTTTTAAGGCTGTTAAGATACCTGGACCAAGTCCCTTTCTAGTTAGGAAGTCCCACATATATGCCCAAGCAACCCTGTTGAATGCTTTCTCAGCATCCAACAGGGTTACTCCAATAGTAGTGCTAGTTGCTTGCGCCCAATCCACAATTGTGATTAGGCGACGTATATGGTCAGCTGTGTCACGTGAGGGAATAAACCCATGCTGGAATTTCAAAACAAGCGGTGAAATAATACTAGAAAGACGTGACGCTAGAATTTTAGAATATACCTTGCTGTCCTCGTTGATCAGCGAGATGGGCCTAAATGAAGAGGGTAACAAAGGAGGTTTTGTCTTTTTTAAGAAAAACAGTGCTTACTGATTCCTGCCAAGAAGGTGATATCTTCCCTTTTTGAGCCTCCAAAAAAAGTACAATCAGTTATTTTTTGAGAACATTTCGGAAGGCCCTATAAAATTCCAAAGGAATGGCATCAGGTCCCACAGCTTTACCTGAAGCCAATGATGATATAGACGATTCAATTTCTTCCCAAGTGATTGGGGCATCCAGCTGCTCAGATTCCTCTAGTGATAGACTAGTATTGGGTAAGGGATGACTAAAGTCTGTTACACTTCTTTCAATATCACCAGTGATATCCTCTGTATACAATTTATGATAAAATGTGTGAAAGACCCCCAATATCTCTGATGGACTGTCATGAAGCTGCCCTGAATCATCAATAATCTTATCTATTCTTGCAGAGACCTCGTTCTGTCAAAGTCTTTTCGCTAAAAGTCTCCCTGAATTTCTCCCACCTCATACATTTCAGATCTAAAAGCTGCAATTTGTTGAGCTGCTTTTTTTGTGACAAAACTTTGATGTATTCTTGCTTTCTGTGTGGCAATTTTTAAAAAAATTTGATCTATATTGATGGTGTGTAACCACCCTGTTGTGGGTGCCTGTGCCTCCAAACGTCGCAGAGATCAAGCCTCAGCATCGACGTTTCTAGTACCCTGGCAGCAGCTGAGGGGCGTCTGTCTGGACCATCCGATCTATCTTTATCAGGGTGTCTGACTACATTGAAGTCTCCCCCCCAGAAAACGGAACCCTGCCAGTGTAACTGAGCTTTCGACGTCAGATGGGCGTAGAAACCCGGGTGATCGTAGTTAAGGCCATATATATTCATTAGCAAAATCTCCAGCCCTTTCCCGCAGCATCTGGAAATAGCAAAGCGTCCCTCCCCATCCGTCTCTAGTGGTGTCAGTGTTATCGGGGACTTCGGGTTCACCCATGTCAGTACCCCACTAGCATGCGAGGTAAATTCTGCTGCATGTACATTGCCCTGGAGGCCTTTAGTGCGGAGGACTGGGCTGTCCGGGTGGAGATGAGTCTCCTGAAGGAGTGCAATATCGACATGATGTCTAGTAAGGTAGTGCAGTACTTTCCGGAATTTGCGGTGGTCATTAAGACCATGTACATTTCAAGTCAATAGGACCAGTGAGTCTAGGGGACCTTCAGGTGGGCCCACCGAGGAGTCAGTCATAGGGAAGGGAGTCGCAGTGTAGTGTCGAGAGTTTGTACATCCGTACCGTGCCATGCCTCAATCGTGTCATATAGCCAACCAGAACCCAAGGAACAACATTAAACGTCTCCATCAGATGTGTCCCTCCTGCTTGCTTCATAGAAACCCAAGGATAAGTTCGCTAAAGGACCGGAGTCCTGGCGATCCAGTACTCAGAGACAGCATTGGAAACCACCAGAGGAGCATAAATTAGTGATCCAAACCCCCCCATCCCCCTCCCACGCCTGCCCAACCCCAACTTGGTTGCGATATTCCTCCCTCCCATCCATCCAAACAGAGAACACCCACTCCCCCCCCCACATCCCTCAACAACAAAAAACATTCCGCATGTGTTATTCATGCTGGGGTGGATGTAGCTCGCTAAAAACAAAAAGAAATACACTTTTGTGGTCCACAACGACCGTTTCCCCTGCTTCACTAGGGCTGGGTATTGCAGGGCGCACAATGGTGCAGGAGCAGTCTTCAATCAGCACCCAACTCTCAACCTACCAGTAGAGTATCATAATGTGACGGCCCCCCTCTCCCCACCCAGGACCACCCCGCAGCTTTAAAGGACAAATGATAACAACCGGGATCCCCCGCCCCCCCTCCTAGAGGACACAAATCAGCAAGGTATCTAACACACCTGATATATGCTTCACAACCCTCTCTCCCTACCCCTGCTCCCCGACCACACATCCACCAGGTAGATCTAAACATAGCAAGGCAACAAAGGGGGATCAGCCAAACCATGGCAGTAGGGACCCTCTCACAAACCAGTGTCCGTAACGTCCCTCCTGATAACCCAGCACACACAAAAAGTACCATCAGTGTTCGTATTTCGTGGTTAGTCCTGTTCTTCCAGTGATCCTCCAGCCGCCTCATCCAGGAGTGCCCTCTCGGGAGAGGGCCACCGTTCCTTCCTCCATTCTTTGAGGGCTTTCTGTAAAGCTTTAGGGTCAGTGAAAATCAAGGATCACCCCTGTCGATTGACCCGCAGCTTTGCCGGGTACAGCATCGCGTAGTCAGCCCCAATGTCTCGAAGTTGCCTTTTCATTGGCACAAACTGTCGCCTCGCCTCCTGTACTTTGGCCGTGAAATCAGGGAATAGGGAAAGCTTCGATCCCTCGAATTGTAATGGCTATTTCTCTCTGGCAAGTCTGGGGGCCCTGTAGTTTAACAATTTTGCAATTATAGGTCGGGGAGGCGCTCCCGGCTTCGGTCTTGGACCCAAAGATCTATGGGCCCTCTCCACTACAAACATTGCAGAGAAGGCAGTGTCCCCCAACAACGTCTTCAGCAACTATTCAATGAAGAGCTCCATATTCCCCGTAGGGGTAGTTTCCGGCAGGCCAGTAATGCGGAGATTACAGCGCCGAGAACGAGCCTCCAAATCCTCCGTCTTATCCTGAATGGCCTGGAGGACCCTCCCCAACTGTCTGTGCTCCACGTCAAAGGATATGTGAGCCTCCTCCACCTCTGTCAGCCTTCGCTCCGACATAGCAAGGCGCTCGCCGTGTTTATCCAGCCTCTCAGCCATGCGGTCCATTCGATAAGTGAGCGCATCCATCTTGGTCCCCAAGGAGGCAAACCCGCCCTGAAGGTTTTTCTCCATAGCTATCAGCAGGCCACAAATGTCTTGCTGTTGGTCCCCTCCGACCGGATCCTGGTCACCGACCCCCTCCTCCAGGGCCGTCTCGCTCGTCTTAGACCTCTGGGGTCAAATGATAATTTAGTTTGAGTTCTGTCCACCCGCCCCATTGCTGTACCACAGGTCGACTCCCTCCTAGCAGTAATCCGCACAAGCCGGTAGACGTCAGGCCGGGCAAGCTCCTTATAACCGGATTATCGGGGACAGGGTGGTGAGGTGCTAGGGATCTTATCTATCAGGGTTGCATTGCACCCCCACAACGGGATGTCCCTCTCGCCTCAAATCTCCTTCACCGGTCCTCCAGGTGGCCACTCCCCAGACGAGATGACCTCCGCCGCCAGAAACTAGTCAAGTGTCGCCCTTAGGTCTCTCAGCACAGTACTTCAAGTCCCGGAGGGTCTCTCGGTCCTAGGCACCACCATGGCCGTGTGTATAGCGCCATCCAAAGGACTGTATGGAGCGTCTGCCGTCTCACTCCTCCCTCCACAGGCTTACCCAGAAGCAGATGTCACAGGAGAGGGCATGTACTCCTCCCGGGAAGGGGGCGCGTATCTTCAGTACCCACCAGTGCAACAGAGGCAGGACCCGGCAGGCACACCTGTAAGGCTGCAATGTCCTGATTCTCCAAAATGGTGTTCAAACACGAAAGAGGGGCGAGGGTCAGATCAGTTTAAACTCTACCACCCAAGGCCCACAAGAACCTCAAATATACGCATATGAGGGGTGTATAGAGTAAAATAAATTAAATATACAAACGGAGAGGGCCCCAATAGGGCAAATCACTCTATTTGAGAAAACTGCCCTCACTCACATACCAAGGTATGTGACATGCTTCATCATCGGGCCTGCTTACAATACGCCCTGGTGTATCCCCACACAGGGCGGAGCATGAAGGAGGGGGAAAAAATAATAAATTTCTCTTAACACGACATATAGTCAGGACAAGTAGACATAGACAACACGTAACACATAAGTTGGTGAAAATTATGCAAGCACCAAGTGATCACAACCAAAAAGTGCGACGAAAAGTGCAGTATGAGGAGTGATTAAAACTGATTAAAGGTGTCAACCAGAACGCAACCTTTATTAAACTTTTCTTGACACCCCTACCAGGATTAAAAAATAAAAGAGGATGGGAAAAAGCCTCAAAGAGATAATTAGGAACCTCAAGGCTTCCCTCCTACCACTGCCAGAGTCAACATGTTTCGACCGCTCTGTATGCGCCTATAAGGTCACTCCGGTCTTCTTCAGGACCGTCGCATTCAGTGTCACTCTGGGTTCCTCCGTACTTCGGATAATAGTACCCCAAGAGGGGGGTAGGTCTAATCCATCCGTACCTCTCCTGTATTATGTGTGAAGAGTGTCCCCTCAAATGCGGGAGAACATTCACGAGTTTATATATATTACAAACTCGAACTGGTGTCCGGTGAGAAGGACGCCAAAGAACACAATCGTTCCGTAGGCCCGTCCTGGCTTAATCGCCCACAAACCGTGACACCGCGCAAAATGGTGGCCAGTCCTCCACTCGGACCTCCTCTAGGCCCCAGAGCTCACCGCAGCCCCAGGGGCCGAGTAAAACAAAGGGCTCACCTCCAAGTAAATCACCCTCAGGTCAGCTCACCATGCTGAAGGTCATCTCCACGATGCGGCGCCCCCTGGAACCGCCGCTGGCCGCCGCCGGGAGAGGGAAATGCGCCGCCTCGCGCAGGTCGAGCGCGGAATGGCTTGTCGCGGAGGCTCTTTCATCGTGCAGCCGCTAATTTTCGCCGTTGGGGGTGCCGGGGGGCCGCACCAGCAGCAGTCGGTCCGGCGTCCTCCCCACAGAACACTTCAAGGGCTATTAGGCCCCTCCAGGCCGCGTCGCAGGGGTATGCCGCACTACTCCCCCGGGCGGGGGCAGTCCTCCAAGCTGCCGCCATTTTCCGTCCCCCGCCTACCTTCGCCGCACCAGGCCAGGCGAGACACTTCGCGGCCTCTGAAGCGGGGAGGGGGGATCCGCCACACCGCTCAGCTCCGTGATCGCGCCTGCCTCCGCAGACCAGTCGCGCCACCGTCCTGCAGCCAGGACCTAGTCAGGGGGCTCCCCGAGCCAGAGCAGGCTGCACTTCTCTACCGACTCCAGAGCCCGCAGGCGCCCCAGCCCAGAAAACGGGCAGGGAGCAAGCTAGAGACTCGCTCCTTCAGCAATGCACTCCCCAGCATCACCGTGGTCCTACGGTGGGCACAGGGCCGGATTTGGACACAGCCCACAGGATAATTTAAAGGATTGTGGCATGAAGCGGGGGAACTCACAGCTCAAGCGGCCATTTTGGTTGCGAGCTAGCTCCACCCCCTACACCCCTTTGTTTTTTGCAGTTGTTTCTTTTTTGTGAGGCGCTTCTTCTTCAGTGGGTCAGTATTTGAACTACTATACCGCTTGGCACCTTCCTTCCCACTAGAAATGGAGATACTTATGTTGGATAGTTCGGAATGCTCAGTGAAGGAGTAAAATTGGTCCTGACAATCCGGTGTTTTAAAGTATACTCCTGATGGAAGAGGTTACTAGCATGTACAATGGGGCGGGGAATATTCTCACAGGCTCCGCCAGGGTGGACTCACGGTGGCTCGCTTTGATAGAGCCAGTGCTGGGGCTGCCAGCTTGCTGAGTCATGCTACCCTCAGGGAGAGAAGAAAGTACAGCAGCAACTGTTGGTGTAGCACTGTCTGAAAGCTGCGAGTCACTTATTGTCACTTCCAGCAAGGGAGGACTGGTCCCCCCTTGTTCATGCTCACCTGCTCGGGCCTCGCTATCTATAGCAGCAGCAGCAGCAGAGTGAATAGATGTGGAATAATTTTCGCCCCTTGAAATTGCCCCAAAGCTTGTTGTTATAAGTGGCTGCTGTTTCCCAGTTTCTTTTGTCAATCGTGAGGGGCCTTTTTTTATAGTAGCAGAATTAAAAGGCATCCAGTTCACTCTGCTTTCTCCCTGGGCATCCCACTTTTTTCCCCTTCTCCTCCCCACTTTAGCTTTGCAACCTGAGGTCTCAGGTTTCTTCTGCCGGGTGCTGGCTGATGCAGTGTTCCCTAACACGGGTGTATTCTTTGGTTTGCCCCCACGCGCCCCCTTCCCTGTCATTCTTACTTGAAAGTCACAGCCGGCGTGAAGATGACACAGGGAAGGGCTGCACCGCGAGGGTTTTTTCCTGCCGAAGATACCGGGCAGGATCCGTTGAGTTGTATGGAGACAGCAGCGCGAGCTGCCTGCAGCGACGTTGTGGGCTCGATGATGTGGAGAAACGACACAAGCCGCATGCAGCCAACGCAGATCCAGGGTGCCTGATTCACATCCTCGCGGCAGGGGCGATGTGGCTGCTCGATCCGGATAATGCAGGTAAGGACAGCATGTACAGCCCTAGGGAGGTGTCTCAGGACCATTCCTTACGGGCACCTTTCTCGGAGCTTTGTTTAATGATAGCGCGATTACGCCTGTCGGGTTTCCATGTGCCGCTCTACCGCTTCTGCATCGGTGAACTCAGTACACGGGGAGATGCTCAGCAGAGCGTTTCATCGGCGGTGTCAGTCCGCCGCCATCTTCCTACGACCTACACTAACAGGCCCGACAACGCATACGATAAAAATCTGGTTTGAGGCACAGCGAGCGCTGGGATGGGAGGGTGTAATTACACAGGCCACACCTATATGGGACACCCGACGGCTGGGCAAATTGAGTAACTCGAAGAGATTCCGGCAATTTGACCTGATAGGCATTACGACAGTTGGGGATATCTGGAAAAGGGGAGAAGTCATCCCATTTGAAAAGCTGCAGGACACCTACGGATTAGTAGACAGAGTTTTTTTTAGATACCTGCAGGTTAAACATGCACTCCAGAAAGCCCTGCAACAGGGCACACAACTGCCAGAAGCCTCACCTCTGGAAGACAGACTCCTCACAGACCATCTGCACAAGAAATCCATTTCCCTAATATACCGAAAAATAGTAAACAATCAGCCAGACCCCATGATGATACTTAAGGAACAGTGGAAAACAGAGCTAGGGCCACTAGAAGAGGCAGATTGGCAGGAAGCATTGGTATTTCCCAGGGAGGTAGGAATTCCCTCACGGCCAAGACTGCTACAATTAAAAGTCTTGCACAGAGCATACTACACACGTACACTTCTTCCTAAACTGGGGACCACTGACACACCGCTTTGCCTGAGACAGTGCTGCTTCCCTGGTACATTCCTACATACCATCTTGGAATGCACCAAAATCATGTCATATTGGGAAGCAGTCATGACCACAATGTCACAAGTCACAGGATGAAAATGCTCCCGGAACCAAAACGCTGTCTTATTAACACATGGGAGCCAACAGACCTTAATCACTCGGACCAGGACTGGGTAACACTTGGCATGACACTGGCAAAGCGAAATATAGCTCGTAATTGGGGATCAGGACAGACTCCTAACCAGCGAAATTGGTGCCAAGACATGGACAATGCAATGGTAACTGAAAAAGCAGTATATGTCTATTGAGGATGCCCCAAAAAATGGGCCCGAATATGGGGAAAATGGAACACCTTCCGTGGAAATGTATGTGAACCACCCCAAGAGGACACACTATCTGATGTTAGTGACTAACGGAGATTATAATGGAAAGAGTATGTATTGTGAGGCAACCCCACCTAACTGTATATCTTATATATGACTTAACAAGTAGCACAAGAATGTATAAGAAGAATTTAAAATGTATACCTATGTGGAATGACTATAAATACCATGAATACTATCAATTACTATACAATAATGTACCGATTATAATATGTTGTAAAATAAATAAAATTAAAAAAAATAAAATGCAGTAACACTCTAAATCTAATCATTTTCTGAAGCTTGCAACACCTCCATCATTTTGTGAAGAAACAATATTTATTTGTCCTTCTGTTAAAATTAATTGTATTGGGGTTTTTCTTTTAGACACATATTCTAGATTGGTATGGCGAAATAAGAAACACACATTCAAAGTATTTATCACTAAAGAAAGTGAAAGTTAAGGTGCATCGGGGCTTTGGTGACAGCCTCAATATTACAGTGAAACAGATGACGGATTCATTTTGACAGGCAGTTCATTTGTAACATTCCAGTTAATCCGCTAGGATGAGACACAATAAGACAGCTCAAATTCATCTGGGAAAACTCTGACAAAAAGCAGGAAAGGCAGCTTTATTTCTATGCTCTACAAGCAGCTAGTATTGATTAGTGCACAAGATGGCATCATTCTTGAACACGAACTGAGAGATGGAGGTATTTGAGTCAATTAACTCTTATTCAATGTAAGTATTGATTGGCAAGGTCTCAACACAAGTCACTGCCATTAATATGCTATTTACAAAGGAGTTGACAAAGGACATCGACACCCCAACAAGACACAGTACGGTGGATCCGTTGATGCACTTACCAAACTGGGCTGAGTCAGGATCCCACAATCAATTTGATACATATCATGACTTTGTTCAGCCTCATCCCTTTTACAACTATAAAAAAAACTGTTTCAGCCAGCTGGGGCTGAAACAACCGGGAGGTGTGATTTTTCCAGTGATGAAGCGCTGTGAAAGGTCAGTTGCTTTATATATATAAAAAATATTCGGATGTTAACACCAAGGTCTCTGAAGAGAAAAGCTTTCAAAGACAGCGATGTGCAAGTCCCACAGATCCGCGAGTAATTAATTCTGTGTCTTGCCTCCTGTGAACACAGCACTGACAGACCATGTCAGAAATGGAAGAGAAGTTGGGGAGCGGTCTGGTATGAAGTAAATAATTGAAGCACACAACACTGTCAATACTTATTTCAAGAAAGGTGAGCAGCATAACATATAACCCTGGACAACTCAATCTCAGAATGTAGTTGCTTCTTCAGTGCATTTCAAATATGCAACCACAGAACAAAGAATTAATCACCAATCCTACGAATTATATCAGTTCTAATTTAAGTGAGTGAGCCTGTGGTAACTGAACGCAATTAGCAAATGATTATCTGGCATTGATTTTTACACAGTTGCCTTGCTAATGGTCTTTCATAGGGTTACAGGATTGTGTAATTTCTAGTCATTACTCTCCTTGCACTCTCCCAGTATACGCATGTAGAAGGATCACGGCAGAGGTCTATTCGGTTCTCCAGTCACAGACTCCAAGCCTAGATGTATCCGGAAGGGCAAGAATCAACCATTAGGAGAAGACATAAGTCGATGTAGAAGAGTCTGGTAGTAAAGGAGTTAAAATCTGTCATAAAGAGCAGGGTTTGGAAGGTCAAAGTAAAGTAAATTTCCAGCTGCATAAAAATAGTCAAAGAAAGAAATGAGACTTTGAAAGACAACCTTGCTCAGTATGTCAGTGGCAATTAAAGGCTGGAGAATAAGATTGACAAGATATCAAGATTATGAGGGACAAATGAGAAGCTGAGGATCACAAGCTGCAGAGGAACAGTCAATGGATTCTCTTTTTAAATTATCTCTCATATGATGAATGGATGCCTTTAACACAGGTCCTAGAATTCTAGTCTTTCTCCATCACAGGAATGACGCATAGGCTGCAGTCTCCCTGCCCATTCACCTCCTAACCCCCAAGGCTAAAACGTAAAGCATTTAATATTTGACTAAAGAGTATTTCTACTAAAAAGCCACACATATGTAAACAAGCATTTACAATGCAACAGTTTCGCCTTTGGAGAAGTTAGAGCTATTGGCATTGTAAATGACAAAATTTGTATTTATGTGTTGGTTTTGAAAACAGATAAATAAATGGCATTGTAATTTACATTGCCAATAGCGTAATCTCTCGCAAATGTGAGACGACGACGAGCTCAGCAGACAGCAAAAAAAAAACCACACACACACACTCTGGAGCAGTCACATACACACACACACACACTCTGGAGCAGTCACATACACACACACACACTCTGGAGCAGTCACATACACACACACACACTCTGGAGCAGTCACATACACACACACACACTCTGGAGCAGTCACATACACACACACACTCTGGAGCTGTCACATACACACACACAATCTGGAGCAGTCACATACACACACACCCTGGAGCAGTCACATACACACACACCCAGAAGCAGTCACACACACACACTCTGGAGCAGTCACACACACACCCACACTGGAGCAGTCACATACACACACACCCTGGAGCAGTCACATACACACACACCCAGAAGCAGTCACACACACACACTCTGGAGCAGTCACACACACACACTGGAGCAGTCACATACACACACACACTGGAGCAGTCACATACACACACACACTGGAGCAGTCACATACACACACACACACTCTGGAGCAGTCACATACACACACACACACTCTGGAGCAGTCACATACACACACACACACTCTGGAGCTGTCACATACACACACACACACAATCTGGAGCAGTCACATACACACACACCCTGGAGCAGTCACATACACACACACCCAGAAGCAGTCACACACACACACTCTGGAGCAGTCACACACACACACACACTGGAGCAGTCACATACACACACACCCTGGAGCAGTCACATACACACACACCCTGGAGCAGTCACATACACACACACCCAGATGCAGTCACATACACACACACCCAGATGCAGTCACACACACACACACTGGAGCAGTCACATACACACACACACTGGAGCAGTCACATACACACACACACTGGAGCAGTCACATACACACACACACACACACACTCTGGAGCAGTCACATACACACACACTGGAGCTGTCACATACACACACACACACACACACACACACACACACACACACTCTGGAGCAGTCACATACACACACACACACTCTGGAGCAGTCACATACACACACACCCTGGAACAGTCACACACACACACCCAGGAGCAGTCACACACACACACTCTGGAGCAGTCACATGCACGCACACACTGGAGCAGTCACACACGCACACACACACTCTGGAGCAGTGCGCACATGCGCGGCTCTAAACCATATGTCAGACAGCAGGCGGCAGCTTGTCATGCAGCCCCCTACCCCGCACAGCGCGCCCCTCCAGTAACCCACCGAGCTAATGAAGGTCAGTGGAGTGACGCTGACCGCCCCTCGTTACCACATTGTAAAGTTGTATCCGTCCTCATTGAAGCCGGGGCGTCTACAGTACAGTGTGAAAAACAATCTACTGACTGACACAGAAGACAAAGGATGTTAGGTGAGAAAATTCGGGATCACCGCAGATGGGGTTTCCCCTCCAACCCACAGGGTCAGCGGACAGAAGGGAACAAAGGACATTGGCACTGCAGCGGGCTAAATATGGTTCAGATAGAACAAAGAGGGAAAGCGTGACGGGTTGAGATGCTTAAGTTATTAACCTGAACAGGGTACATCTAAGGTTGAGGACTTTTTCGGCAACAGCAAAAAGTTTGTCTCGTCTATTTTTAACTAGCTCAATATTAAAATCCAATTAAATCTGTTACTTGAAAGATAGATTTATGAGCGCCGTTCCTTGCCAATTTCCATGAGGCTCAGGGACGGAGGCAGCCTCCCGCAGACTGTCGGCTGCGTCAGCCACTGCTTGAGCAGCAAGAGGCGATGATCTTGGATTTCTTTAGTTTGCCTTTTAATGGTCGGAGAGGTGAATTGTTTCTGTTAATGTACTGACTGTACTTGCATAGTGTGCACAGCTTTCGCCACAAGCAGCGTTGCTAGGGGGCCATGGGTCCCAACTTAAGTAATGAAAATGCCCCTACCTGTTAATTCGGTAGAAAACACAGCATTAATCGGTGTTCAATGGCCCCCTCAGGCCTCTGGGCCCCGGGCATTGCACCGGCTGCTTCACAGGCAGTAGCCCCCTGGCCACAGGGCGCACCATTGAATATCTGGGCGTGAGAGAACTTTTTCTATACCATACCGTTTTGGCCAGATATTTATTTGAAATCCTGGTACGTATTGTGTTGCTTTGTTTGTTACACTCCGCCTTCAAGTGTGTGCATTGAGGTATTTTTCGTTTTGTGTAGCGGCCGTTGTTGTGTTGAAGTTCTTTTTGTTGTTATACATCACTCTCTGAAAATCGGCATTGGTGAATGTAAAATGCGGCATCCTTTGCAGGGTGCAAGCGACAAGACACTCGAGCTGAATATTCTGCGCGGCAAAACACCCATTTTCTTTTGCATTAAAAAAAGAAATCATACTTTGCAGGCGAAAGCCTTCCTCGCGGCTCTTGCATTATTGAAGCCCGAGATAATGTGATGTTATAAATCTCTGGCGGTGGTTTTCAAAGGATTGACAAGTCTGTGTGAGGTACGAGCCTCTGCCTGCAGACTAGACCCGGTTTAGGGGTTTGATTTCTGCGACGGTGTCTACTAAACCAGAGCTTTCATTGATGGGTTCTGAGAGCTCTCTTTTGTGTTTTGCAAATACAAAGCGTTTCTTTTCTTTTTGGAAGAGTGGCCTTCTTAAAACATTATAGTCCTAATGTTCAGTGTGAAGCACCATGTTAATGTAGATGGTTCGAGGCAAACACGGAGAGCACAGGCACAAAGACGACAGCCACGCACGATAACCGGAGCATACATACCGGGCAAAGACGGAAGACGGAGACGACAGCCACGAGCCAAGCACGACATAACACGGAGACCACAGGCAACCAAATGACAAAAACATCGCTTGAAAAAGAAAAAAAAACACCACCCACCGCCGCATGATGTAGGGAAAGGGGTGGGATGAGTAAAAATCGCGGGAACGCCCACGAATCTGCTCCGGCCATGACGGACAGATGTATGTTCCAATGGCTAGCCTCCATTTATGGAGCTAGCCAATGGAACAGAGGGCGGATTCCCAAGCCACATACTCTAAACAAAAGATTTCGCCTTGCGCGAAACGCTGCTTGCGCAGCTTTTCGCCAGGTCGAAACCTAAAAACTATAATTAATCCGCACGAGCCAGCTCACTCAATGCAGGCAGAATAACCCATGTTCCACACAATGTCTGGAAAAGCGCTTTTAGTAATGGCCTCTATATTTGTTCAAAGACAAATAGCCAAAGCTGAAGTTTATTTTGTCACTTTCATTTCACACAAGCTTGAACTTTTCAGTAAATTAGAAAAACATTACAAGCACTTCTGTGTCCATAAATAATTGTTTGGGAATTATGAAAGGAAGGGATTTTTTTGTGTATTTAAAAACTAAAGTCATGTTGTCCTTCATGTCTGCACTGTTAACATTTAGTTATGAGGAGCAGAACAAGAACATTTATACCGACAATTGTAATGAACTTTTGCTTTTTGCTTCTAAAGGTTTAATTATCCTTCAAAGTCAGACTGGAATTTTAATAAGGTACCTGTGTTATAAGTGTTCCTGAAACCAGCAGCCTACGTTTTACCAATGTAGTGAGTTAAATCACAATTTTGATTGTGTGCACCTATTTGCGTACTTTCAACTATTTGAATTGCTACCTGTATTGCAAGTGTATTTACATATTTTACAGATATTATGATTGCATGGTGTACTTAATCACTGCATGACAATGACATCTTTATAGCAAGTGTGATAACTGTGGCGTTCTCTACCTACATTTACCACACACCGACATTCACATCTTTATTGCAAGTGTGATAACTGTGCTGTTCTTTTCCTACATTCACTACACGCTACCTCCTTTGAGTTAGAACGTAACTGCTCGTTAGCATCTACAAAGAATCTATGAGGCATAGTGAGGCAACTTTCACAGCAGACCAAGTGCCTAAAGTCCTACTTAGTAGGGGACACCGGCACTATTACCTTTGATAGCCCATTGCTGCCAGACAACTGGACAGGCAATAATCAGGCTGATTTGGCTGTTAAGTGCCTTGCAAAGGATACAGGAAAAGATTGCAACTTGGAAAATGCAGCTAATGCCTTTACTTGTGGTTAAAAGTTTTTGGATTTCCTAAACAGAAGGGAGTTCGGTTCAGTCAACAAAAAAGAAAATATTGTTTTTCAAGATTCCAAGCCTCTTGCCAGGCTTTAATCCAGTATTTCTAAGGTCTACATTGAGACGTGCATGGGGGATCACTGTATGCAATACCCAATGCCAAACATATCCTTACTCATTCAGAAAAAATGCACGTCGCCACCAAAACAATGAAAACAACTTAAGGTAGACTTTTACTTGACAGATGGTTGAGTTTGGGATTTGGGCATCGAGAATGTGAAGAACTTGGAATATCCCTTAAGTGAATGAAGAGGTGAATGGCAGATTTCTCATTGTTTCTGCCACCATAATCTAAACAAACTTTTATTTGTGAAAACTTCGATCAAAAGCGTAGACAGTCTTTAGTTGAACAAATGATTGCTATTAAAAGTCTACATCTTAATACAAATAAGATCATGGGGAGTCTCTTGTTCATTAGACTCAAAGTTACATTATTCTAGGTTTTAAACATGTAAATAAGTGACTGCATAAATAAGTAAATCTTTTATCATAACTATTTATCTACAATTGCTTCACTACTGAATTACAAAAAATAAAAACAAATACATTTAAAATACAACACTTGCAAACCAGAGTTTATGAAATGCATCTTTAATCTACATATATTACCTTCCTTATGCATATGTGTACCTTCCATGTAGTTAGGTATCTCTATATTTATTACTTTGCTTCTTATTCAGCATATCCAATGCACTACCCAATTTCTCACCCTACACAGCTCTCAATATATCCTCTACCTCCACTCTCTCATTCATCCCAAACCCCATACCACTATGATCCCCAAAATAACCCTTTCTAGACTCTTCCCTCCTCTACTCCTTCTTGCATCATGTCATACCTTACTATTCAGATCTCCCAAACAAGCCTTTCTAAACCTTCCCTCTGACTCTTCCCCCACCACCTCCCCTACCCCTCTTACTGCTATGAACTCCCAAAAAATTAAATAAGACCCTTCCCTCCTGTAGCCCTCCACCATTACTTTTAAATCCAAATAACAGACTAACAAGTCTATCACTCAAATTAATTTCCTATTTCCCTATACTAACTTCCCGCCACCCCCCATTTACTCATTGCAAACCCCCTCCTATGGATATAAACTCCCCCCAAACAAATTCTAGAGTCTTCCCTCATTTATCCTTCCACTATTCCTTTTCAATCCAAATGAGAGACTAACATGTCCACCACTCAAATTAATTGCACATTGCCCTATACTAATTCCCACTAATCTGGTTTGGGTTAAAGAGTGGCGTACTACTCACCGAAAAGTGCTTCAACACCTCATCAGGGGTAGCAAGCGCTATATTAATGCAAATCTTTTCCCTCTTCCATCCCTCCTCTATCCTTCTCAATCCAAATAACAGAATAATCTATCCACTACTCAAATTACTTTCATATTTCACTATACCAATTTACCACTAATCCTTTGTGGGTTCTGGAGTAGCGTTCTACTCCTCAAAAAAGCGCTACAACGCCTCATCAGGGGTGGTAAGTGCTATATAAATGCAATTACAATTACAACTATCCAGAGGCCTGTGAAATGTTGAATATAGTGCTTCACTTAGAAGTAGACAAAGAAAAAATGAAACTATGAACCAAAACAAAATGAATCAAATATCAATGCAACTTTATAAGGAACTTCATACATCACATCAAAGGAAAAATCTTTGCCAACTGACGATTACTTGTATGAGATGCTAGTGCAGATGTTGCATTGTCTGAGAAATAGCTAGAGACTGTTAAATTGCGCCCTGGCCCGATGGCTTGACTACCAAGAGTTATAACATTGTCTCCTCTGATTTGCAATCCCATTCCCATGCATGAATGTATTACCAGGTTAACCAACAAGCATTCTATGAGCTGGTAGTTCTTAACCTGTGGTCAGAGAACCCCTGGGGTACGCAACTGTTATACAAAATTAAATCTCATTTAAAAAACCCAATTAAAATTAATAAAGTATATACAAATAAGGAAGCAAAAATGAAAATGTGAAAAGTTTTTATGAATTTGATTGTGAATTACACAAAATATTTTACTTATTTTTGCACATAGGGGACGATTCCATTTGGGAACTGGGATTGAACCACCTCATGTCGTCTGTCCCAACCCAGAAAGTAGGATACAACCGAACACTGTTCGGTCGTACTCCCTTCTTTACCATGGGAGCACGCATTCCGAGGGGAATGCATGCTCTCATTGTAAAGAGCTGAGGTTCAGTTCATCCCTGCACCCCGTGGCCGGCACCTCAAGCTGCCTGCCACCGGGTGCAGGGATCAACGGGGGCACCACAGGTGCCCTCTAGGCCACCATCCAGCAGCCTTGCCCTCATGGAGGGCCTGCTGGGGCCCCCAAAGTGGGATTCCCAAAGCTTCTCTGTGTCTGAAAGGCTGACACAGAAAGGCTGTGGGAATCCTCCATCGTAATCCCTTGGCCAGAAAGAGCCGCCAAGGGATTGATGGGGGTTTTCCGAATGGCAGCCGGGCTCTCCTAGCCCAAGCCATTTGGAAATCCGGGTCTGGTTCTTGTCCGACCGACCCCATCAAAATGGGTAGGTTAGAAAGGAATCTGAACAGCCTATTCCGATGCGGTCGGAACCGTTTACAACCGCATCGGAACTGGCCCCTTGGTGTATACTTATTTTTGTATTTTTGTGCATCGTTTTGAAGTCTAAATCATAGATATTGCCTAGGCTTCCAATAATGACTCTGTGGCGGTCCATGGATTCCAGTAACGATTCTGTGGGGTCCACAGAAGTCGAAAGGGTTAAGAACTGCTGATCTAAGCAAATCCACTACAAGGCTAATAGACGTTTCACCAATTATCTTTGCTAGTTAATTACTCCATGTCCATATATAATTCACACACATCAGTCTACATTGCAAAGTATTCAGTGTACTAACACCGCTGGACTACTAGGCCCTCCCTTTATGTTGAAGGGCTGTAATGCTTTTCACAGTGCTACAGAGGATGGGCATAGCAGAGTGGCTGCTGGTGATTTATTTTACACAGACTACGGGCCTGGTTTAGATCTTGGTGGACAGGGTACTCTGTCACAATGGTGATGGATATCCTGTCCGCTGAAATATAAATCCCATTATATTGTATGTGATTTATATTTCAACGGACGGGATATCCGTCACCGTAGTGACAGAGTAACCCATCGCCAAGATCTAAATCAGGCCTTATATTTTACTCAGATCGCTCAATAAGGGGCACATTTCATTTGTCTTCCCATAGAATTAGAGTAGCCCATAAGAGAGACAGTCATAGTCACAGGAACATTTACCAGGGAAGCCAGAAGGCCTCTGTCTTATTTCTGTACAATGACAATCACAACAGGGTTTGTGCACCCATAAATAGTAAGAGGATGCAAGACGTTGTGAGAATTACTTCAGCCATATAGAAATCAAATATTTTCCAATGGAGGAATAATAATTTATGCGGTGTATATGCGACTAGGTCATACATTAAAAACTGAAATTACATATGCATGAAAAAAGATTTCACAGTATGTAAAAAGCATGCATGCAAAATTGTACTACTCAATTTGACAACATAGATATTGAAATCACTTGGATTCATTTCTTAGTCCCTTTCCATTTCAGTGTACCCTTCACTCAAAATAATATGGAAATGATGGTGCTTGTTCATATATCATTCTAACCTTGCCATCAAATATTTTCATCATCAAAATATGCAGCACAGTGATGATCGACTGAGAGGATGAACAGGATCAGTTCAAGGATCACTGTTAGGGTACAATATGGCTGGGTTCTCAAAGTGTGAAGCTGATCCACAGTAGAGCGCCTGTTTGATGTTCCTGCTACTCATTAGAATGTAACATGTTAATATATCCAGATTTAAGCCCTCGTACAATACTGCCATCAATTTGTCCGACCAAAACATCAGTAATGTCCAGAAAAAGGATTCCACCAATGGAAAAATTAAAACCCAGTGAAAATATTACCACTTTTATAAGAAATCACAATAAAGTGAAAAAGTAAGTATTAAGCACCCTTATTAAAAAAAACAACCTTGCTCCTACCTGCAGACCGTGCCAAAACTAATGATTTTACAGATGGACACTCCACTTTTACCAGTTAAAATGTGATGTTGAATCCAGTTGCTGCAAAATAGGTTTTGGCAATTTGCTACACTGCGAGGATAAAACTGGAACTTGAAACTACTTGAACCGGTTTGTAGGTTTCAGTTATGATTTTTCGTCATCACTACAATTTCCCCATTTCAGCCACTAGATACATATGTAGTTGAATGTCAAACAATCTATATGCACAGCTGATTAATAAGAATAAAATACATTTCTTGTAGGGCTGATCCACCCCTTCCCCCAACTCGGGCACCATGCAGTTCCTTTTTTCTCAACATCCTAAGCATCAAAAACAGTGAAGGACAGAAACATTTTGCTATATTAGATCCCATGAACTGGAAAGTCAAAAATGTGCAAAAATGTGCAAGTAGAATAGATGAAACTCCAAAATCATCGGCAAAACAACTGAAAAAGCAGCCCTTACCAAGACCACAGTTTTACTTTTACCGCTCAACCGGCCAGCGCCTTTAACACCATATTTTCTATACAAGTGTGAAAATTCTAATGGTGCATAGCTTTAGCACAGTGAGCACCACTGGAACAATGCACTGATCAAAAAGGGTGAGTTGCCTTCATCAATTCAAGATGGCAGCTATTCTATTTCACCATGAAAGGGTAAAATTCTAATAGTTCAACGCTTCTGCACAAGTTGCGGAGCAATTTTGCAATAACAGTAGTGCCTCCACAAACAGTCAAATCACATTGGCTCTGTAAAGTGGGACGGAGATTCGACAACGTGAGTGCACAGCTAGCACAACATCACATGGCCACAAAAGAATTTTCAAATCACGCAGAGTGGTAGGTTGTTCCACGGGTGAGGGCCACCGCCGGCCAGAAGAGGCGCCATCGATATCTACACCGACAAATCCATATATTTAAATTGCAGATATGGTGTGGGCTTTTTGGCAAAGTGGTTCTGTATTAGGGGCGCTTTCTATGTGATTCAGATGTTATGGAACAGGCAGGAAAAAGTGTTTTAAAAATAGGTTAGGTAAACACAAAAGACATGTTTTTATTGCCCCAATAATGACAACAACGCTGTCACACCAATCATCCACCCATGAAATAGTACAGATTTTTTTTAATAAAGAGCCTTTTAACAATCAGTAATTCACTTGAAGCTTGGTTTTGGAGAAATCTACTCCTAACAATGATTTAACTTGCTCTTTCGTCTGCAGAGTGCCCAGAGTGTCTCCGGGGATTTTTCTGACATCTCAGTTTTCCTTACAAGAGCGGACCACCACTGGGGGACTTTGGTTGAGTAGAACTATAACCACAATAAGATGTCTCCAGAGATCCCGTCAAAGTGTTTCCTATCAGCGGTGACTGAACAGACGCTGCCCTAAAGAATCTGGACTGCAAGTGTTTCTCGAATATTCAGCGAAGAAGAAAATTGCTGCTGTTCAATTCGCCAAATGCTCTTTTACCCTTCCTTAAGAGACACACAGTGACAGCCGTTTGCTTCGCCCCCTTAGAGCGACATCAACCAAATGAACAGGCTGAAGTATTCCGGACACACAGAGGGGAAAGGTCACGGATGACAGTTTTGTTCCTTTTTTATAAACAAAGTGACCTACTTTTTCAAAAGTTGAACACCGCTGGAATGCCTTTATAGGTGTGTTAGGTGAAATACATTTTTCAAACAGTTAAATGGAATGCTTCTTCAGATCTCCCCCTCAGCTCATGCGCTGCCTATTGCAAGACATTTGATACCTTCCACTGAGGATTATAGCCAACCTATTACTTACTATTTCCTCCTGCCCACAATTCGTTGTGTGTGTGCTTGCAGCAGCCCCTCCAGCCCACCTCCATTGTCCGGCTGCATCCCCGGCCCCACCCGGCATTGCCAAAGCTAATAGGTTCTCATGGGTGGGAAATCTTTGCTTTAACAACCTGCCTAGGAAGTATTAATTAGGAAGAGCAGACCACTATCCATGTGTTTGCATTCCCCAACGGGATTTATTTTTAAGCAATCAATGTTCCTTAAAGGATCTGGGGCTGTTATCTATCTATCTATCTATCTATCTACATACCTACCTACCTACCTATCTCTGTATTATTACAGAATGGAAGTAGCCACTCTTTAGTTATAGTTGGGATTCCCAGAGATAAGAATTCCTCGGATTTTTGTTGGTTAATAAATTTGCCACCGTTTGACGAATCTTCATGAAACTTTGCAGATCTATTGCTTTGTCTACATTGGCTGGTGATGACAAGTTTTGTAGTGATTCGGTAAGGGGATGCAAAGAATAAATGTGTCCCAAACTCGTAATAAGGCCCTAAGTGTGGTCTAAACAATATGGCCAGTGGCTTCTTCCTCATGGTCACCCAACACCATCTCTTACCACCTCCTTTGAGGTGTTGGTAACCGATTAATGGGATGCAACGACGACTGTGGGCATAGACGATTATAAAATGGCAAATGAAATTGCAATTAAGAGGGGATGCCCCTTTCCTGACCCTTACTGACTGAGATACGAGATGGGTCGGTAAACTCATTTTACAAGTCAGAAAGACTTTTTAAACTCACAAAATGGATTTAATATATACCTTAATGCTATTTTGCAGAGGCAAGAGATGTGATTTTGCGTAGAACAGGTTTATCAATAGCAAAATTACTTTGTACATCCTGTCCTAAGAGAACAGTGAAACAGTTTTATGAGATTACAGATAAATAATTAGGGCATTCCCTCACCATCCTCTTCCTGTTTTCAGACCTACATAACATACTGAGAAGATGACTAAGAGATATGTTCTTGCTTTAACCCTATCTATCTACAAAACGCCAAACACAAAACTGCCTGAAGCACCTGTGAACATTTATTCAACAATATATATGAAATCAGTCATGGAGCATCGATAAAATTATCTATTCTTACTAAGTCATGTGTAACAACCAATCGCATCTAACCTGTAGGAGAGAATGAAATCTGGTATTTGATGACAGGTTTGGTCACCTCACCTCCTCTAGTGCAAACCTTGAACTGGCTTTGCATTCAGGCAAGAAAGGACATTTGAGTAGGGTAGTACAACCACATAATCCATCATCTTCTGCATAATTTGCAGATTTAAACAAAAAACATGTTTCTGGTTCAAATGGATCAAAAGTTACTAAAAGCGCTGTCACATGTGTTGTTGCAATGTAGTAGGCCACCTTTCAATTTCTGATTGCTGTGTTTATGTGTTAAACCTAAACTGATACAAAGTGTAACTTTGGCACATATAGCATTAACAGATGTATACATGACAAAATGGTGAAGCAATAATGTCACAGAGTGCGCCATAGTACGCCATATAATTAGCTTTTTCTGGTTGCATAATGTAGACACTGCTGTGCATAATTGCAGTGGCCTTTTTCCTTCTGTTAGTATAAAATGAAATACAAATGTGTACAGTGTGGTATGGGAAAACGAAAATACAATGTGCATATACTGACCTGAAAGTTTTCACAAGATTGTGAAGCTCAACGCAAATGTCACCGTATGTAATATCAAGAGGCACCAGGATAGTGAGTAAACTGAAGAAGAAAAAAAAAAGGTATGCATATATAATTAAGTCTCTGAAATTATTTGTGTTCACCATTTTTGATATAATGGAATTCTGCAGGTATGTAACTACCACACAAAAAGCAATTTAAGCAAACATTACTCCATAGTTAAAAATGAGGTTAAATCGAATATGATCAGGCTGTAGGATGATGCTTTATTGTCAGAATGCGAGTGGGCAAATCCTGGCTTACCCATTGGCAACACAAGTGCTACATATACTTTTACTGGCCAACTACCCATCCATCTCCATGGATGCTGCCTCAGAGTCCCACAAATAAAATACCCGTAAGTGGGATAATGTGTACTCTATCCATGGTATTGCCTTAGATGAAGTTCTTGTGGGACAGATTGGCCATATCTAATAAGGGGCCAATACTGATCCTCATAGGTACTTTTGCATTGTAAGGAGACAAACTGTGGCATGGGAAGAGAAACTAGCGATGACTGGATTTTAACACATCCAAAAAATTACTACATCTGAGCAGGTCTTCTTATCCAACAGACATAAACGGAGCTGCCACTGAGTATCTCCTAACTGAAGATTTTACATGTAAAGAATTTGCGGATGGATATGAGAGAAAGAGGCCTACAACAAAACTGAATACATTTCTAGAGTACTGTAATCAGAAAAAGTTAGTGATAAATATGGATAAGACTAAAGTGCTGTTTTTTGGGGAAACACTTGTAAAATTTGCATGGTACTTGGGGCCCAACAAATTAGAAACTGTGAATAAATATAAGTACTTAGCGGTCTGGTTTGAAAAGAGTTTAACAAGGAAAGAAGATACAGAGTATTTTAAAAGAAGAATCTTAGCTTCAATAAGCGTCCTAAAGAAAAATTCATAAATATTATGGAGTTATGTCTCTAAAACCTGCATTGACTAATTGCATGGCTATGGTTCGCCCGCAATTCCATTATGGTGCAGAATTATTATGGAAAAGTGGCAAAACAAACTGGGAAAATGCCTGAAAAGATGGCTGTCACTATCAAGGCCAGCAATGAACCAGGCAATTGGAATGGAAACAGGAATAACATCCTGGAGTTAGTATATGCAGAGACAGTAAGATTCTGGTTACGCCAGGAGCCAGAAGAAGGGCAATATATATTGATGCTGTGAAAAAAGAGATCCTACGCAGCAAGTTATAGTGGGCCAAGAGTGCAAAAAGAAACGTGGGTGAAATATGCAGGATCCTAGCTTTAGATTTTACAAATGTGAATCTCCAGATAGGGATGACAAAGGGCGTACCCCCAATGTGGCAAAAAATAAAACCAGACAACAGAACATGCAACATCTTCAGAGGAAATCTCCATTCAATTCAAGCTAACGTCCTGGCAGATCGAAGAGATGTTTCCCCATGTAGAAGCTCTACCAAATTCTTGTCTCACAGCTGAGATTTTAAGACTTAAGAATTGGTATAAGCCCCTGCCACATTAGAAGCAAAGTAAAGTCAGCAATGATGGATGGGCAGGGAAAAGGCACTTGTGGGTTACAGGTAAAGTGCGACTGCCTGCACATTCTTTTATATTACTTACAGGTGCAGACACCTCGGAAGGCAATCTTAAAGACACTCTTTCTTAAATATGATACTTATGAACGGAGGTAAGAAGTAGTGCTATTAATTGAATTGCGCTTTTTGGACGTGACATGCACCGTAGGAAGATTTGCAGTGGCCATTAAAAGCATTTTATCTGATTCTTAAAGGTTTTTTTAAATTACTTTATGGAATGTATACATTTCATGTCCAACTGTGTAAAGTGATTTTAACTTTTTTATATGCAAGATGATGATTTTAATATAGTATGGTTTATATGATTTTTAAAAAATAAGGTCAAAATAAACATTTTTGTCTGACTGATATGTGAAATTTGCAAGAATGTATCAGACCGAGTCAATAACACCTAAAAAAGAAATGAAAAATGAAACGCCTTAGGATTGCTGGAAATATGAAAGTAGTATATAAATGTGATCTTAATTTATAGGATGTGCTTTGCTACCATACACTCAAGGAAGAGGAACTTCAGAGAAGAGGCAAGGAGAGAAATACTAAAAGATTTCCAGTCACGCACATGTGTTGGCAATGCAGAGGTGTATGTTGCTTTTGATCCTGCGAACAGGCCAGAGGCACAAACTGCAGCACACAGATAACTGGGGTGATACTGGGGGAGCTTTGAAAGAAACCTGAGAAAGGTCACATTTGTTGTAAATGAAAAACCTGGAAGAAGAAGAACCAGGAGGAACACACGTTTTCCTCACCAGTTGTTCACATTGCTAGTGGGGGCTGCTTTGAGGCTGCAGGTCTACATTTTCAATGGGACATTGGAAGCCACACTTTAGTGTCTCAAGTCAGTAGATGCTGCAGAGATGTGTTTCCACTTTGCCTGCCACAGCTTGCTCTAGGGGTCTCTATATCATTGGATTGGTTGGAAAAGGGAATGTAATTACTAGCAACTGGGGCGGAGAGGTCAACAGAGAACTGAGGAGTTGTTTTTGAACAGCAGCTTTACAGAGTTGTACACAGGTGGCTCTCTTTTAGGCGCAGGAGTAAGTCTAATGTTGCTGGGTGTGGTTCACATAGATATGTTTTTGAGAATAAGGGTTACTGTAATGGTGACAGAAGACAAGATTGTAAGTGAGAATGGAGGAATAGGTGATTAGTCCATGAAAGCTGGCTCTGTTAGGGGAAGGAGGCACAGGCTTTGCGGAGGCATTATGCTTCACATATTTGGATGGGAAGGAGACACTGGCTTCGACGTGGCGTTATGCCTCTTCATACATTTGGTTTATTTATTTTAATGGAAGAATTTGGACAAACTAAATGCAGAGAGCTTGTTATTTTCCGTCTAATGTATGCAAATAAGCTCAGTCAAAGCAAGATGATTTGTAAAAATTCAAAGAGTCAATTTAGTGCTTTAGTGATTTTTGAAGAGACGGGTTTCCTTGCTGTGAGAATTGCTTCGTCGTATTCGGACAGACACCTTGTTGTACTTTCATATTCTAAGGAATGATTCAGATCTTCTGCATTCTACTTTCGTTTTCCTTGAATCCGTGTTCGTTGTGGAGGAAGCAATTGTGTACTTGGTTTGCAAGATGGAGGGGTTTTATGAGTAGAGCAACTTTGTTAGCTCCTGTGTCAAGAGGCACTTCTTTGAGTCAGTATGCTTTGAAAGCATGGAAAGCCCAATAGTTTTTGCACTAAAGTCAAATGTATGATTTATCTAGAAGTGCGTAATATGTCCACTTACATCATCTATAGGTGGAATATGGCAGAAAGCGTGTGGGCTATTGTTGCTAGAAAATTGCCCGATGCTACCAAACTTTAGGGACTGGTATCTCATGTAACAGTTAAGCAAATCAGGTAACACAACTCAGCCAACAAGATACCACCTTAAGATATATGATGAAATGGAACATTGTCCACCTGGATCTCAAAACATGAAACAGGAGGCACAAAACAGTGATGTTACAGTGAGGGTTAGAGTAAAACAGGGCTGTCACACTTGCAGCCTAGAAAAGGCAAGTCTTGACAGCAATTGCAGGTCCTGCAGGTCTCAACACTCTTGCAAAACAAACACAATCTGTTGATTGTGGCCAGGAGCGTTATGGATCCATATGGCTGAAGAGATGCTCACTTCCCTGAGAATGCCTTCATGCAAGTTTCAATGAGATGGCCATGCTCCCACTTGGTCAGAAATCGACTCCTTTCTATTCAACAGGCAGCACAGCTTCCTTTCCTTCTAGTGCAGGTCACCGTAGTATGATTTTCTCCTCATTCCTAAACATGTTTCTTGGAGCTGGGAAAAACAGCAACTGGCAAGGTTCTTTATTTGTGAGGCATCTCTCTGTGCTAGTGCAGCACAGCTTTTTTAGATGTCGAAATGAATACAAGATACTGGCACAAAGAAGGTGGCACTAATCTAAGTTCGGGGCATTGGTGGGAAGTCAGATGGTAATACAGTTGAGTCCCTACTTAAAAGATATTAACTCATCCCACCCTAAAGGTGAAGTGGGAGCAGCGTATAGTATCCAAATGGGGTTTCAGCTATTCCCAGACTGCCCTTGAGAAAGCATAAATGTAGCTGGCCACAGATGACAGCAGAATGGGAATTGGGCATTACACAAGTTAAACACTCCGAGAGGAGATCACCTGTCTTTGGGGAGGTCTGTAATTAGATTTGCTACAAAAACAGTTTAGTGTTCAGGAAGCGCTCTATGCTAAACGTACACTGCAGCCAGACACTATATAGGGTTAAAAATGCTATGAGATCTCTGAAGTACAACTTAAGGGAATGTTTCAAGAAAAGAAAGCTGAAATGTTATTTTATGCACAGGTAATGGGTATCCTGTTCTGCACAAAATATTTCCTTGACAAAAAGACCTTTCATGCTGCCTGTGGTCTCCATTCACATCACACGTAAGACCAAACAAACTAAATTCAAGCATGGGCAAGTGAAGGACTCCAAATATGGGGAATAAGTTATTTTCCAGTAAAAGGGTCAGTCCCCCCCACCCCACCCGCGCCTTGAGACCCTCACGGGTATGTAGCGCGCTTTATAAATGCAGTGATTGATTGATTGATAGACTTTTCTCCCAGGGTCAAGTACCTAACTAGAATCTTAGCTCCCACCGATCTGGTTCTGCCAGTGGGACATGGAAATACAGAGTGTACTTTTAGTTGACTCGCATAATGTTGAGCACACTAAAGAAGAAAAAACACAGTTAAGACAAAAAAGTTTAAGCAGGGTGAAAAAAATTTAAAGAAATCAATATTGACCCGAGGGACCGCAGGTAAAGTGCTGGCTATTTCTTCCCAATATGTTTGGACCTCCCAGCATCCCCAAGTTACATGAACAAATTCCACCCATAGATCTAGAAGAATAGGAGCATTTAAATATCCTTGCAGCACTTTAACTTCTTGTTGGATGTTTGTTTAGAATTGAATATTAGAAAGCTGAAAGTAGTAATTGCATATCATAGTTATTGCTTTTGATTACAAACAAACTTTGAGCACAGAAAATTAATTAACAGTTCCTGCTTGTAAAGACATCCACTGGCTGGTATGAGGGAGGGAGCCAACTGTCTTCAAATGTAATGCAGCTGCACCCTGCACTGTCCAAAGAGGATTCTTCCACAGAAAAAATGTAGTTCACAATTGGAATCATGGCTTTGGCATCATATCACTCACCACAGAAAAACCGTTTGGCGTTTTGTGTAACATCCCAACCAAACAGCAAAATGCTTAAAGAAATAAAGGACTAAAAGGTTAAAAACATGTTTAAGTAAAAGGATAGTGATATATATGGTGCTGTTCAGAGGTTGTCATCTAGTTATAGTTTGTGTGATCAATCTCTCATTCGTTCTAATATGCTTGTGTTCCTGTCCATACTCAAATACATTGACTATGTTTTTTGTACTATTACATATCTATGTCTCTTGCTCCTGCAGATATTAACTGTGATCCCTATGCCGAATCCTTTCTTAAGTGAAGAAATAGTAAACTGCATCTGAATAAAACGTAATCAGGAATATAAAACGGAAAAAATCAAAGTTGATATTCACAAGCTAAAGAAAAAAGAAGAAAACATCCAGTTGAAAACAAAAGGACTATCTGTATTGAAAGGATTTGTAAAATGGAAAAATAACCAAATATGTTCTTGTGCACTTTGGTAATATGAATGAGACGTAAGTACACAAGTGGGTGGACTGCCGAAGATGGGACTGAAGTTGGCAGCTGAATACCTAGAAATGTTTGTATAATAAGAAAACGGTACAAAAAAAAAGTCTGGAAGCTGTATGTCAGTCAGCGAAAGCCCAGCTAGATATGCGAAGTGGAAGACCTAAGTAAATATTAGTTATTGAGCAGAAAAAGCTCAGAGCAAGACCATGCAAATAACAGAGTGTGACCTGCAAGAGCTCTCAGCCACACTTGATGCAGCAGTTCACTCAAAGTGAAGATTTCCATATTCGAACTCAGTACCTCTTTATTAGAGACAAAGTCATATACTGTATATGATGAGAGTTCCTCAATGTCAGTTTGGTTCCAGGAAAGACTGTAGTGGCCATCATCTACTGGAAAAGAAATGGTGAAAGCAGGGAAAAAGTAGTGCAGGAAATGGGTAAGCTCATACCCTCGCCAGACAAATACTCATGCTTCTCCCCTTTTTGTCTGAAACTCAAATGTCTTCTACAGCAAAGGTTTTAAAGAGGTCTATAGTCTTTAAATGGCTTTGAGACTGGACTCTGGTGTCCCTTCCATCAGCACACAAGTTAACAGACCCTGGACACATTTAAGCAGCCCCCTCTGTCTTGGACCTTCTCCACTACACTTCAACCTCCAGGACTTCAAACTCTCCAGAGGTAGTTGCCCCAGCAAGCAGCACTATCACAGAGTGTAACCATGAGGATCATCAGAATCAGAAATTAAAACAAAAACATTGTCTCTCCTGGTTCTGTAATCAGGTCCTAGAGGGCAAACATTCAAGCAGATGCAGGAATAGCTTTTCCAGAGTCATCCAGATGGAATTTGGGGATTTTGTCTTAGCACAGTGGGCATGGAAGTCTTCCTTTTTATTCAGGTTTGTTCTGAAGTATCAGTAATCCAAGTAGGAACTTTTAAAAGGAGATGTAGTATGCCCTGGGTAGGTCATTCTAGTCTAGTCCCCTAAAAGTTTCCTAGATTCTACATCCTGCTTTAACTACAATGTGGTGAAGTTTAGTTATGGAAGCTGCCTTAGTGGCACAAAAACCTTCTTATCATTCTTTGCATATTAAACTGCAACACAGCTTAGAACAGTTTTGTGGATGGGGCGTGGCTTGGAGCGCAAGGAAGATGGCAGTGTGAGCTTGCAGCTCCATTTTAAGGGGGCGCTTTATTCTCCATTACACCATCTAAGTAGCAGCTGACCGTCTGGCTAGCCGAATAATTTCAGACAGACCACAAGAGACATGAGGTGAGAAGAAAAGACTGTTACAGCACCTGGAGTACTGAACCAAGCAACAGCCACCTTGGGACTGAATCGCACCACCGTAAGGGCTCCAAACATGGGGACGCCACCCAAGCCACTGATGTGGAAAAGTTGACTCCTGGTGCAGCAAAGTACTCAGCAACATTGCGGGTGACAAGACCTCACCGCTATAAAAGGCAGTAAGCAACGTACTACTTTTCCTCCACTCTGGGTATCCGAGAAGTGAAAGAAAGCTCGGAGGACAGATAAGCGCTGTATGCCTTACACTAGCATGGCGGCTTAATCCTGTGTGTTCGCGATCAGTGAGTACGTGACGGACCCTCTACGTTCCATGCACCTTTTTGACAGCGGCGCATTGTTATAGATATTCGTATCTTAAACTTGGTAGATTTGAGACTGTATTAGTTGTACTTGAGATCAAATACACTCAGGATGCCTGACCTCAACAAGGCGACAGCTTACTGACCGCATTAAATGCTCTTGATCGTCGGCGAAGACAATACATTACTCACGTGCATGTTAATTCCATCCAGTGCCGAGACAGGCATCAGCGCACAAATGTTTTGCACACAATAACTGCTTGAGTTACTGAAGGCATGTGTATCTTACAAAAGACCCAGCCCCACACAAAAGAACTACAGAACTAACAGAACCAATGCATATGCTTGTTCTAAAGATGGTAGCCTACCGCTTGTAGAGTTGTATCTAGTGAAAGGTGCTACAAAAACGTACTTTATTCTGCAACCATACAATCATACAAACTCATACACCCTCATGTCCTGGTGTACAATACGAAAGGAACAAAATAGCAATTAAAAGAAACAACACCAGCATTTAAGGATTACTCAGAAGCATAAGTAGAAGTAGAGTGCACCCTGCTCTAATTGGTGGCACCAGTTACATGCTTAAGTACAGGATAACCAACGCCTTGCAAGAAACGGTGCAACTACGAGTTGTACACGTGATCCATTCGTCGTCTTCGGTGTACTCAGAGGCTCATTACCACTTTGCGCTAATAAAAGGCATATAAAGTCTTGCGTTCTGCCTCTGTAATCAACACCAATGTTTATGCGAAATTTCCGCACCGGGAAATATGCCCACTCAAAGATGGCTCAAAAAGAAAATAAACTAAACCTTAAGAGAGTTAAAGCTGATCCACTGAATCCAGATTCTTTTATCAAAAGTAAGCAAGATATTTACACTATAATGGAAAATACTTTGATGAAACTAGCAGAGGTCCACGACCATGGAAAACAGAGATTCTATGCAAGCCGAGATCTCTGCAATCCATAAAGATAGCAGAGAAACAAAATAGAATTGCCGAAGCAGAAAACAGAATAAGTCAACTGGAGAATGTGATGTATAAAGCGAAAAAGACATTAAGGAAACTCGAAGCTAACTCAAATGTTCTCTCCAAACAAATATCTGAATTGCCAAACCACTGGAATTTGACAGAGCCCATAGAGTTCCCGCTAGAAGATTGACGAATCAGACACACCCTAAACCCATTGTGTGCAAACCGTTAAGATATCACCACGTCGAGCTCATTCTATCCTTCATGAGAAAACAGAACCATATCCTATGGGACAATAACAAGATTTTTATTACACAAGACTACTCAAAATGTACGGTGGACACAAGGAAAAGCTTTCATGCATTTCGACACAGGATGAAAGCAATGGGACTCCAATACTCCTCTGCGGGACCAGCAAGATATCAAGTGGTCGTCCAAGGCACCCCACATCTCTTCTCAGATGATGAAGCTCTCAAGAACTTTTTGGACAATGTTGATGATCTTAAAATGGACATCTCAAAGTGATCCTATGGTTAAAACTCAGCGCTGATCCCAGACTATATATGCTCAGGAGCGCACAGATTCCTTTTATTGTAATCTCCCCTTAAACCCCAATTTAGCCACAAACTCCACATGTCAATTCAGGTCAAACAAAGCACATAAAGCTGTTAAGAACCTTTGTAGTAATATAATATGATAGATACATGGAGACTGCAGAATCCGATGGAAAGACATTACTGTTTTACTCTTTTCCACATAATTCATATTCGCATATCGACTATTTTCTAATCTCAGGAAACTCAACCAGTAGTATAGACCAAACAACAATAGAACCTAGGGTGGCATCTGAGCACTCCTACATTACGTTATAAATTACAGACAACACCCCCCCCGCTTAAAGAATCCCTATGGAGATTTAATGAGGAATTCCTTTCTACTCCGCAAAACCAGGGAAACTCAAGCTGGCCAAAAGCAAAGGAGGTGTAGGCCTAACAAACTTTAAGAACTACCAAACAGCCTTCTTGTAAATAAGTGGAAGCTTTGTTTGTTGAGAAACCAGACTACCGGCCTCCGTGGCTGGATGTAGAAAAAAACCTTATTAAAGACATTCCCCTTCCAGCTTTCATGACAATACACACCTCAATTCTACCACACTCTAAATGCATCAATCAACAAAACATCACTTTCCTGTCTAGAAGTACACTCAAGCATTAACTTAGGTGCCTTAAATACGGCAGGGATCTGGTACAACCTCAAGATAAAAATAGATGACCAACTTGCATATTGGCAAGACTGGTCACAACGAAGCATTGACTCGATCAAAGACCTGTATGATGACACTTCCCCTAAGACCTTCTCCAATATTAAAACAGAGAGAGGATTGGCGGATATAGATTATATAAATTCTTGAAGCTAAAGTCCAGATTTCTAAACTCTCCATGAAGCCGATCTGCCCCTCATAACCCACTGAACTAGCCCAACTTTCAAAGATTGAACATATGGTGTCAAGAATATACAAGCTACTCATGCCCGAACCACCTAAGAAACATATGGAAAATGAGAGGAAATGGGAAACAGAACTCAATTTCAAGGCAATCGTTTTGACTTGAAACACATATACATGATGCCCTACAGAAACAAAATCTCTCCTACACTCTCCCAAACAAAATACAGGATTATAAATAGGACCTACTATCCAGACAGATTACATAAATTCAAATCGCCTCTCTGTTGAAATGGTGCCTCACAAGTATGTAAACTACCACACATGTTATTTCATTGCCTGATTCTACAATTCTTTTTGGATAGGATCTTTGAATGTATCAAACACACATTACATATCACCCCGACCAGAGAGTTCTTGTATATCTTACTGGGTTTCCTGGATCCACAAATGCAAAAAGATAATGACCACGACTTGCTTGACTTGATGCTTACCCTAGTGTGTAAAATAATTCTGTGTAATTGGAAGAATAACTAAACTTTTTGAGGGGTGCAGTTAATACAACTCCCCAGCTCTCTCCATGGGGTCCATCCCATAAAAAATGGTGGCATTCTTTGGACTCCTCTTTTTATGTTTTAAACCCACTTGAGTGACTACATTCCATGCGAAGTTATCCACAACTACTCCAAACAGGGCAACACATGATACTTTCCATGATGTGGAGAAGTGTGGCTCACTGGTTAGAGGAGGCAGACCTGGAAGCAGAGGTCAGCCCGGGACCAGGGTTCAATTCCCGGCTCGGCGGGGTCTTGAGTCCTAAAATGTCCATGGACTCGACAATTCTCGCTCCGGTGCCTACTCGATTCACGGGTTCACACTCTGCGACTCTGGGCAATAGCTTGATTAATCTACCCAACGGCCCCTCGCGGCGGGATGCCTGGCTTTCACCTTGCGGATACCCTGCCGGGGTTATCTCACAGGGGAATACCAGGACGGGTTCCCTAAGCAAGCGCTTAGAAACCGCTTGGTGATTTGCGCTATATAAATTCCTGTACATTTACATTTACATGCCCATGGCAGACTTCCCCAAAGTGTATTCATTGGTCGACACTGTGAACCATTGGTTTTCTTTTTGTTTCTCTTTCTTTCTTATACTTTACCCTTCTTTACTGTAGGTTTTTGGTATCCAGCATATGTTTAGACCAGGAAAATTATGCACAATGCAAGATGTATTGTTCGAAGACCACCTGGAGTTTATGTGCCTTCACATCTTTACCTCCAATTGAACATAAATATGCAACTAGTTCCTTTTACGATTAATGCATTCAATGTCACTTTTAGCTCCTGTATGACATACTTTCTTTGACAAAGAACATGGCTTACGTAAGACATGTTAATCTATGCCTACTTGTGTTATCATGTATGCAATTTCATTTTCCTTTTCCAAAAACCCAATAAAGCTATTTGAAATCAAAGAACAGTCCTGTGGGTAAGGAGCTCTCTTTTCCACTCCAACTCCACCCTAACCAGTGATCAGGAGCTCATCAGACCTTCTTTTGGCACTAGCCCAAAATGCCATGCAGAATGGCTGAGAGAGCATCTGAAGTAGACACCTATTCACAAAAAATCTCCTGCTGCTGTTTGTGTTCCCTCAATATAATCTACCTACCTAACAAAACATTTTTCCAAAGGATTCAACCTTTAGACGTAAAACCTTTCTTTGTCAATGCAATTTACAAATACGTATTAAAATACTACATACACAATATATTTTCCATCATTCATTTCGTGTTTTTATACAGGGCAGGGGAGGAAAGGAATTCATTTAATGTGCCAGTGGATTCCATTGAATTATTGCCATTAGTTGGTGGAAAGACAGGGGCTTTCAGTCTGTCTCAGAATAACAAAGTTTCTTGAGATGGAGGGGAGAAGAGATCGCAAAGAGTCAAGCTTTGGACATAGAATTATATCCAACAGCTCGTTTTGTATTGCATCGGGCAAATGATCAACAGGGCAACCAACGCTCTGTCCATCATCCTCTTTGGTATCGCTTTGTTCGCCCTAAGTTGGCAGGGTATGCCCAGACGTGGGGTCTTGCTCACTTTGCCACTGGATTCAAGCTAGCCTGGCTGATGACAGCTGATTAGCCAGAAACCAGTCCCAGGATGCTTGTTTCCGGTCCAGGGAAGACATGGCTTGGCAGTTCGGGCTGGACTGTCTCCATGAGGCACAGGATCAGACTGATTTGCATATGGCTATGTCTGAACGGAGGGGGTGGAGTGAACTAAAGAATGATGATGGATTAAACCCAGATTAGTTGATTCGGGGTGAGTGTTTGATTTGCTCCAACGCTCCGTCCATCATCCCCTTTGGTATTGCTTTGTTCGCCCTAAGTTGGCAGGGTATGCCCAGACGTGGGTGCCTTGCTCACTTTGCCACTGGATTAAAGCTAGCCTGGCTGATGACGGCTGATTAGCCAGAAACTGGTCCCAGGATGCTTGTTTCCAGTTTAGGGAAGACATGGCTTGGCAGTTCGAGCTGGACTGTTCCCATGAGGCACAGGGTCAGACTGATTTGCATATGGCCATGTCTGAACTGGGGTGGTGGAGTGAGCTAAAGAATGATGATGGATTAAACCCAGATCAATTGACTGGGGGTGAGTGTTTGATTTGCTCAAACGCTCCGTCCATCATCCCCATTGGTATCAATTTGCAGTTTAGTCAGGGACTTGAAATGTGAATCAGCAAAGATGGTATTAAAAATGACCGCATATGTCCTAGCTAAAACTTCAGAATAGGAGAGAGGAACAGACAGCTGGCACTAACAAAATACAGACCATGATTTAACGTTTTAGAGGGTCAGCTCAAAATGATGAACAATGGGGAGAGGAGTTGGCCTAGCGGGTAGGGCGGTCGACCTCGAATCTGGGGAACTGGGTTTGAGTCTCGGCGATGATGCTGAACATCCTGTGATTATGGGCAAATCACTTAATCTTCCCTTGCCTAACAAAAATGAATGTGTGTCCTCATGTAACGTAACTGGTGCTATGTAAAGCACTCTGATACCCGATTCGGGTCAGGTTCGCGCTAAATAAAACTCTGCAAAACAAAAAAAACTTGACCACAATGGAAAACGAGGAGGAAAGAAGATGTTTCGCCCTCGTACAACTCAACATGTTATCCACTAACAAAAATGAGAACAAAACAAGAAGAAATAAAAATCCCATGCAACATTTGAGTTTTAATCTTTATTAAATTTTTCACAATACATTAAAAAGAGTAGCAAAATAAAAAGCAGGGCGGGAATACCAACAAAGTAAAATACAATCCCAAAATCCATCTGTAAATAAGATCCCCATTAAAGCAACTAATGAATAATACAAACAAGGGGAAAGAAGAACAGAACACAACAATCGAAAGAGGTGAAGGAAAAAGGAAGCACACACTTGCAATGAAGGGGGAAGGTGGCATGATAGAACAAACCTCCTATAATGTGGGTCGAAGTATGGGGAACCTCAAGGGGATTGGGAACGGACCATAGGAATCTGCATTGAACATGAAACAGAACGCGATATCCTATAGGCACCTGTGTAGTGTATGGTTGAGTAAAGCACTTCCATCTTTAAGAAAAGGGGCCCATATCTCTTGAAATATATGCAATGTAATTTAGCTTATAAATGAGTGTTCAAAACTTGCTATATCATACATATTGTCCAACCAGTTCTGAAAAGTGGGTATTAGGGTTGATTTCCAAAGTCACAGAATCACCAATGTAGTCACCCCTATGGCAGTGGAAAGCCATCTATTAACATGTTGGGTCACTGAAGGGAGTATCATGCAAGAGCACTATCTGGGTGGACAATGGTCTATCTACCCAAAGGCCATCTCTCATAGGATCACAAATCTGCAAACAGAAGGCCATCAGTTGATTCCTGTAAAATATGGAATATGTCGCAGTCCGAAAGGCCACATCTCCAACAGCGCGAGTCCACACTGAGATAGGCATGGTGTCATTTTACTGGCAGCCAGTGTTGAAGGATCTTTAAAAAAACTAAACTTAAGACTCACTTTCGTAACACTTTATTTTAATTTGCCAGTAGAGAATCCCAGTCAGCATCCAGGAATTGTGTGTTAAGATGAGATTCCAACCAGGCTCTCAGTGCGGCGAATATGGGGGCAGAAAAACATCAATCCAACAGTGTGACATACAATCCTGAGATAGTCCCCCCAAACTTTTTCCAAGTGAGGATATATTGAATAATGAGTGATCTAGGGAGGGCAGTATGTGTGTTCCCCAGGACACGTGCTAGGGCATGAGACAATTGACTGCATCGGGGAACGATTTGAAAAAGCCATTAGTTTTAAGGTCCTCAATGTGGTAAATACCATGATTAATCCAGAAGGGCCAATTTATTTCCTCCCCACCAATTCAAATTCAAATTCAAATTCAAAAAACTTTATTCGGTTTTTAGTGATACAAAACCATAAAAGTTCATAAAAACATACTATTTACAGTGCGAATTATAAAAAACACTTTTAGAAAAACCCAGATACATTTAGGTGCGGTCCCAATCATAAGAATTCATTTCCACTCCAGGGTTTAAAACAATATCAGAGTTAATAGGAGTTCAAAAAAGGAAATCATAATGCATTTTGTGAGACCTGCCAAGTGGGGTATGGTTTGTGAAGAGTAGGAAAACAGAAGTTTTTGGGATAAAAATCATGTAAGTCCCATATGGAAATTGGGCCATCTCTTACATGTGGTGGCCAAGTTTTTAGGTAAGGGACAATATTACTATCTCTAAATCTCACAAGTACCAGATCCCCGGCAATATCTTTGGGGAGGTAGCCCAACCAGCCCACCCTTCTGACACTCCTTATTGCTCCGTATAGATTACGAGGCAATGGCCTATTTTTTGACAACCAGAATTTGGTTTTATTAAGTAGATCGTGTTGCCTCTCAGTTTTTCCCGGAGGGAGAGCAGGTACGCCTGCAAGAATGCACACGTATGGGGCCGCTTCCGGTGGTAAATGGATAAAATTAACTATGTTGTGACCTACACTGGGTGCGGTTAGCTGGGAAGTGAAGACTTTAGCAGGGGGTTTGGCTATTTTGTGCCCTGGTGCACTGAGGCCAACAAGTTGAATTTGAGGCCTTTTATCCTGCACAAGTGGTTTAGAGCCTTGGTGGGTAAGAGGTGACTTGGGGCGATTAGATATGTCACCGCGTTTGTCGATTAGCGGGTTTGACTTGATCGCTTTCTCTAACCCAGAGAGCCTGTCCCCTAACATGTTAATTTTCTCTATCAGTGGAGCTATCATGGAGCTAAGCAGTTGTTCGATAAGCTGTAATATTTTCAAGTGGGGAGGAGGTGTTATGGCCTCTGGGTAAATCATTGAGGAATTAACAGTGGATGGGCTTGAGCACAGTTTTTGGGTTTTGGGGTCGCTTCCTCCTTGGTTGGGCCATTATATTTCCTTTTGGTCGATGCGACCTCAGGGGGTTCAATTATTAGATTTTTTGGGCTGTAGGTATTGTTAAATAGGGTGGGGGGATCTAAGAGTGTAGCCTTGGCAGGTAGTATACTAGTGATTGTTGGCAGAAGGGGAGTTTCCAGTGTGACATATTTGGTATTGCAAAGCAGGTTTAAATCATCTAACAGGGAGAAAGTATGCCCAGTACCTGCTACGCTAGTTAGTTGTTCCCCCTTAGAGGTCATGGTGTTAGGGGGATGTGAAGCAGCGATATACTAGAAAGTCCACTAATATGAAGGCTAATCGCTAAAAAGGGGGTCTGGGCCTTCGTACTAATATACCTTCTGTGTGACAGCCAAGGGGGGTGGCCCGTCCCGACCTTATCCGGCCTATGAGGGCCGTAGAGGGCCCGCCCTTTGCCCGGGCTTCGCCCCGGGCTAAGTCCCGCGCGCGTCCCACGTCGCGGGATATGGATCGCGATTAAATCACTACAGGCGAGGGGGCGGGAGCGCCGAGGGAAGAGGCAGCAGCTGTGAAGCAAAGAGCCTGCTGGACCTCGCAGTCCCTCGGCGCCTGGTGCAATTCAAGTCCTTTTTCCCACAACACAGCCCACACGGAGTGACAAGCGCTATCAAAGCGCAGGCGGAGCACAGGAATCCCACGACGCTCTTCCCGGAGCAGCAGCACACCGTGAGCGGCACCCGCGGAGCGGGGGCCGCGATGAGTTTTTCTATTGTCCAGGCGGGGGGCGGAAGCGCCGAGGGAAGAGGCAGCAGCTGTGAAGCAAAGAGCCTGCTGGACCTCGCAGTCCCTCGGCGCCTGGTGCAATTCAAGTCCTTTTTCCCACAACACAGCCCACACGGAGTGACAAGCGTTATCAAAGCGCAGGCGGAGCACAGGAATCACGCGACGCTCTTCCCGGAGCAGCAGCACACCGTGAGCGGCTCCCGCGGAGCGGGGGCCGCGATGAGTTTTTCTATTGTCCAGGCGGGGGGCGGGAGCGCCGAGGGAAGAGGCAGCAGCTGTGAAGCAAAGAGCCTGCTGGACCTCGCAGTCCCTCGGCGCCTGGTGCAATTCAAGTCCTTTTTCCCACAACACAGCTCACACGGAGTGACAAGCGCTATCAAAGCGCAGGCGGAGCACAGGAATCCCACGACGCTCTTCCCGGAGCAGCAGCACACCGTGAGCGGCACCCGCGGAGCAGGGGGCGCGATGAGTTTTTCTATTGTCCAGGCGGGGGCGGGAGCGCCGAGGGAAGAGGCAGCAGCTGTGAAGCAAAGAGCCTGCTGGACCTCGCAGTCCCTCGGCGCCTGGTGCAATTCAAGTCCTTTTTCCCACAACACAGCCCACACGGAGTGACAAGCGCTATCAAAGCGCAGGCGGAGCACAGGAATCCCACGACGCTCTTCCCAGAGCAGCAGCACACCAATTATTATGGTTGCATTGCGCAACAATGGGGCTTTAGCGCAGATACGACTCAGGGTTTGCATCAACCTGTGGGCCCAGTGCCATTCATATTGGGATGTGTATATGATTGGATTAACAAGTGGAGTAATTCAAGATCTCAAAGTGTAATAGACAACCAGATCTCCGGAAGATATGGTGGCGCTCTAACTTCACCATAATGATGTGACCTAGGATATAAGTAACCAATACACAGAGTGGGCCAACTGCTGTGCCAACCAATTACCCTCTGAAAGAGGAAGATACAAGCCACCCTTCTCTGATGTGGAGTAGAGCTTTGCACCTTTTATTCTCAGTCTTCCCGAACCCCAAAGGAAATAGGAGATGAAGCACTGGATGCTCTGCAGATAGGAGACTGACATAACCAGAAGTAACATACCAAAAATGTAATTACATTTGGGGAGGACATTCATCTTAATTACTTTCACCCTACCCCACAGGGACAGGTTCAGGGCTGACCACCTTTTAAAGTCACGCTCCATGCAATCCACAACGCTTTGCACATTATTATGAACCATGTCTACCAGCCCCCTATTAATATACACCCCAAGATATTTCAAACAGGATTGAAGCCATTAAATTGCAACTACTCAGAAGGTGCTTGTTGTGATGGGCGTTAAGGACAAAGTCTTACATTTCAACCAGTTTATCTAAAAGCCCGAAAACTGTGAGAAAGAACCCAGGATCCCTCTCAGACGCTCCCTTTCATCTGAGTTGGTCTGGACACAGTGCAGTTTCGCGCTTATCCTCCTGAGCAGTGAGTCCAGGATATTCAGGCTATGATAACAATGTTTCAGCCTCTATCCTGGATTTCCATGAGAATGACTCAGAGGCTGCTGGGCCTCATGGCCTTCGGCATCCTATTAGTAACATATGCCAGATGGCATATGTGGGCTCTGCAGTGGGACCTGAAGTTCCAGTGGGCTCAGCATCAGGGGAATCTCTCAGACATGGTCCGGACCTTGGAAGGAACTACAGAAGGCCTGCAGTGGTAGCTAACAAACTGTGGCTGGGTCAGAGGCACAACTCTCTCCCTTTCACAACCAGACCTCACAGTAGTGACAGATGCATCACACCTGGGATGGGGAAGCCATCTGGAAGGGGTAAGGATCTGGTTTTAGGTGGAATCCGGACTCCTCATCAACATGCTGGAGCTCTGAGCGATCCAACTGGCATTAAAAGCCTTTCTACCCTCCGTCAAGGGACCACAGCCATGTGGTACTGCAACAAACAAGGTGGGGTAGGGTCATGGACCCATTGCCAGGAGGCTCTGCCTCTCTGGAAATGGCTGGAACAGTAGGGCATATCTCTGATGGTTCAACACCTGGCAGGTTCCCTGAACGTCAGGGCGGACGAACTTCACTGTCGATGCCTAGCGGATCATGAATGGCATCTCAATCCGGAGGTGGCACAAGGTCTCTATCAGCAGTGTGGAGAGTCTTGGTTAGATCTGTTCTCCTCTGCCAAGTCTGTAATGTTGTTTTGGCAGCCCGGCCTCACTCCACCAAGACAGTGTATGCCTGCCAATGGGACAAATTTGTATTATATTGTACAGTAAAGTCTATTGACCCCCTTTCTGCTTCTCTTTATGATATCCTTTTTATCCTTACCCATGCCCAGCAGGGTCCAGCTCTGGATACTTTCAAGGGTTACCTTTCTGCTCTGTCTGCTTTTCTGAAGTTGCATGACCAACCCTCCTTATTTGAGTCCCCTGTTTTCAATAGGTTCCTTAAATGTCTTGTACATATGTTCCCACCTATCCCTTTCATTATGCCTCAGAGGACCCCACAGAGGCTATTTAAGGTTGGCCTGCGGGATACACCGAATTGCTGGAACTGCTCCTCTGGTATTGGTGACCTTCCGCACATGCTGTTTGATTGCCCCATGCTTTACACCTTTTGGGCAAAAGTCTTTGACTACATTGGACACACGCTCCACATACATCCTACGAGGGAATTCATCTACATTCTCCTAGGAGCCTTAGATCCATCACTAAAGGGTGACCATGACCGCCAGCTTCTGGACCTTCTACTAACTCTAGCATGTAAGGTGATCCTATGCAACTGGAAATCAACGGGTGAGGTCTCCTTCAATGCATGGAGGGAATGGCTGTCCTGTATTAGGGGCACTGACAACCCCGCTTTACACTCATCACCATGGCAGGTCACCAACAACAAATTATGGTCTTCATTGGACCGAGCCTCCTTCACCTTTGACCCACCCTGAAGTTCCAAATGATGAGGTCTTTACTCAGTGTATTGTGGGTTGCATGCTGCATGAACTGTAATGGCTATATCTTGTGCTCTCGGGCTTGACAATCTTAGAATCATAAAGCAGGAATGATGAAATATAAATGGTACTATATGACTTGATTTAGACGGAGGGCTCTACGGAACTATATATAAATGTGAGAATGCAAGGTTGGTACTTTATTTTGCTTTACTGTATACGTATTGTTTTATGTAATAATCCATGTCTGATTGCGGTATCTTTGTAACACGACTGTAATTCTTCTGATGTCTTCTTGCCGCTATCACTTCTGTTATCATTTCTGTTATTGTTTAAGAAAATAAAAATATGATTTGAACAAAAAAAAAAAATTATGCCTCAGAGGTATCTTACTTTGGTTCTCACATTTATTATGTGTGCTCCCTTTGAGCCTCTTCATATTTGTCCCCTCTGGCTGCTCACCAACAAGACAGCCTTTCTAGTGGCAATCACAGCTGCCTGGAGGGTGCGTGAGCTGCAGGTTTTATCAACCAAGCCTCCATTCCTGGCTATACTGCCAGGCAATTTGGTGCTTTGCACTAGGGCCACTTTCCTACCGAAAGTGGTAACACCGTTCCATTTGGGCCAATCAGTCACCTTGCCCACTTTCTATGCTCTTCCACATCCCTCAAAGATGAGGAGCGACTCCACCGTCAGGACCCAAAAAGAGTGTTCTAGGTGGGCAACCAACACTTCGTGGGGCATGTTGGAGCAAAGAAGGGTCGGTGGTACAGAAACAAAATATATTGCGCTGGGACATTCTCTGTATAAAAATCTGCTACACACTATCCAAAAAGCAGCCCCCTGAGGGCTTAAGGGCATATTTCACCAGGGCTAAAGCAGCTACCACTGCGTTAGCACATGGAGTCCCAGTCCTGGACAACTAGCAGGCAGCAACGTGGGCGTTCCTGCACACGTTTACCAAACACTACTGCCTGGATAGACGGGTTCAAAGGGAAAGGCACTTCGCCCATTCGGTCCTGCAGGACTGTTTAGTTTAGAATTTGTCCTCTGCCCACCACCTGGGATGGTATTGCTTGGGTATCTATTCAAAGGTGAGAAATCTGCGGCTAGATGTCTTTATCAGATGAACAAGTTACTTACCTTCTGGTAAGTATCTGGTAGAGACCAGATCTAGTCGTGTATTCCTTACTGACCCACCCATCCTCCCCATTCTGCGGACAAGCTTCTAGTGCACTTCCTGACTCCGCGCTCCTGTCATGGAAAGTCTTGATAATTAACTGATGTCAGCGTGCCAAGGTGGCACCTATATAGGTGATGCGGATGTCACTTCAGGTGTGAACAATGCCAAACAGAGATGGCTGACGCCATCTACTGGCGCGCAAGGGTCTGACGCCTGGCAATTCAACATTTGGCTATGAAACATTTGGCCATGCAGTGACAGAATAAATACATGCAACACACACTGCTTCCTTGCCAGAAGTGGAACTTATCAAAGTAAGATTCTGGTAAGAATATGCACTGGCGCCCAAGGATCAAAACTGCCCAACCCACTCACTGCTTAAGTATGCACTTGCACATGCCTGTGTGGGTTGGGTGTTGCGCCTGCCAATGGTGACTGTCTCTCTGGTGGAGGTTCTGGCCTCGCTGGCAAACAGAGATGGCAAGATGCTCTAGGTCCAAAGAGGCTGCCATGACAAGCTAGGGAAGAATATGTGGCCCCTCTCCTTCAGGAAACCGTGTTACTGTTTACATGAATCTAGCAGAGAATTCCCTGACTTCTCCTAGACCCGCCCACGGTTAGGCAAAAGCACTTTCCACACACCTGAAGGCCACAGTATAAAGGTCTTTGAGGGCAAAATGATTATTGTGTTAGCAACTTCCATTATGTGGTGACGAGTTGTGCAGGTCTTTGTTCCTAAAATCATTCTACATCCTGAGCTAGTTTTTTTAGTGTTTCTTTGTCTTCACCAAAACCCCGGAAATTAAGCCATCTGATCTCGTGGGATTCTTTCCATCAAAAATCAAACCGGTACTTGCACATATAACTAAGATCAAAGAGGAAACTGCTATCAGGAATATCAGATTATCAACAGCTGTAGCAATTCTGTCAGGTACACATTAGAACTTAATTGCGATGAGAGGGAGTTCCTAGGTAATACCCTATGCATAGTAACCATATTAAAACTATTTTTTCTTCTCTTCTTACAGCCCCATTGTGTTGCAGCTGTTTCCCTACCACTGGAAGGGTCAAATCTTCACGAAATTACCCTCGATTGGTGCGTGATTCCCTTCCAAAGGTCCGTACTTAAGCTCTAATCCTGATGTTTACCTGCCTACAGCCTTGCAAGACTGGTCAGGTTCTTGGATAGAATCCTAAAGATGGTAAAAAAGGAAAAGTCTTACTGTGTGTTTAGTGTGCCAAAGAGTCAAAAAAACAGGTGCCATCTTCTTTAAAAACTAATTAACCTAAATAAAAAGTAGGAAACAAAACAAGACCTAAATAGACACCAGCAGTTCTACATAACCTTAAATTGACCAAGAAGCAGGGCATCGATTAGTGAAATATGACAAAGCAAACAATCAGATTTCTGTTGGGTCCATGCGAGCCATTACTATGAAACTACACTAGTAAAGGAAGTTGAAAGCCTGTTTTTCCCCTTTTCTTTTTTCCGCATCCCCCACCCTCTGTTTTTAGGTCTCGCGTGGGCGTTGTAGCGCAAAGCGCTGCTCTCTCTCTGCGAGAGATATTGTATATGTAAGATTTCTAAAAGGGACTCTAAGCCCCGCCCTCCTTTCCATTGGGTAACGTCAGTGTTTATGGTAATCGCTGGCTTCCCATTGGAAAGGAGGGTTTTTGGTTGTCGCCCTTTCCATTTTTGGACGGCCCCTCCGGACACCATTGCCTGCTTTGAGGCTGCCGTGAAGACTTTTCTTATCTGCTTGTTTATTTAAACAAGCAGATAAGAAAAGCCTTCAGTACCGCCCTGAAGCAGATAAGCTGTTCCGAGCACTTCCCCCTCCTCTCCCACTTGTTATTACTTAATTACAGCAACCACCTCTGGAATTCCATCTCCAGCACAGACAAGCCTCGGCTGCGGCCTTCCGAGCTCGCTCAGCTGGCATGGAGTCCCGGAACTGGTTTGTTTAAACGCTCGTTTCAGTTATGTGGGTGAATACTGTTGCTGTGTGGAGTAGACAGTAATTGAACTAATTGCCGTATTTATCCTCTTGCATTATCCATCGCTTGGGGTGCGTCTGGCTATGTGTGTGCACCAGTTTGTTGGTACGCATGTGTCTGTCTGTGCCCCTTGATAGTTCTTGTGTTTTTGCATCCATTATTGTGTTCGATACAGGTCTGTCCACACCTTGCTGTGCGTCGGCCCAATTGTGTTGTGTGTCTGTGCTCGTCTACAGTATGTAAACAGCAGAGCGCACAATCCCTGCCCATTAGTGTTTCCTTTACGTGTCGCCATACATTGGCTGCAAGTTCACTTTTGAGACCAGGTCTGATGTTTTTAACACCCAGCGCTCTTCCTTGGAGCCTAGTTTCTGTGTTTATAAAGTTTTAGGAATTCGGGGGCTGGCATACAACAAACCCAGAGTGCCACTCGCTGTGATTGAAAAGGTCTTCGGTCTGTTTGGGGTTTGTGGGGTGTTTGAAGGGATTCCCTGGGTTTTGGAAACGGGCAATGGGGCTTCAGGGATTTCAGGCTTCGGTGATTGTGAGGCACCGTTGTCTGGAAGCCTGTAGATGAGCAGTGGGGAAGGTCTGCTGTACGAAACGGAATTTCACTGCGTTCTTCTCAATTTTTTAATGCGCTTCATCCCTCATTTCTGCCTTTTCTAAGGGCTGTAAATAAGCTACCACTGTTTTCCCATTTATAGTAAGTACTCAGCAGCCAAGAAATGGTTGCCATTACCCCAGGAGTTGTGCGGCGAAAGGTTAATGTATCGTGTTGTATTCATATGGTTTCTTGCCTGCCCATCCCAAGGTAGCTGTGTATGGGAGAGAGGGGTGGAGTTTAAGATGGAAAGGGAAGCTGCAATCAGTGGGTCATAGCATGTGCTGTAGAGATCAGTGCAGAACCTCAGCAGTCAAATGCTAATGTTTATTCGCCCCCATCACTTTTAAAGTGCATACTTCAGGATAATAAATGTGTTGCAATCTGTGTAAAGTGCATTAGGATTAAGAAGGGAATAGTGAGTGTTCTGCCGTTGCAGCGGCGGAGTTGTTGTGCACGGAGTAAATCCATCATTGGACTGTGACGTTACATTAATTACAAATCCCTGATTTCGGAGCAGGGCGTCACCAGTTCATAACACGCCCCTAACCGCAGCGGCCCGTTCGCTGATGGCCCATGAAGTGTGCGTGAACTAAACAGGAGAACCCAGCTGGAGGCTCCATTGACACTGCTGCTGCGGCATGTTTGCCCTGTTGGCTGAGCGCCTGCTGCAGCGGTCTTTCTGTAACCTATTGGTTTCAATCTCTACACAGCTCTTCGGCCTTGTGAGTTAGGTGAACGGAAGACGGTTGAAATGGGTTATCATGTAAGCGCACAGCGGCCAGCCAAGGAGTCATGGGTGCTTCTGTAAGCATGGGGAATGGAACCCTTATCATTGGGTGGAGAGCAAAATACAGCAATTATCCAAGCTCAGTAGGCTCTGGCGCCACCGCACCCGGTGCACTTTTGGTAGCTATGTCCCTGTAGGGACTTAGAAACATTTCTATTTTTTTCTAGGGCGCTATACGAACGCCCAGGGCCGGAATGTCCCCCGTGTCAGCATATGACTAGCTCAAAGGTGGAATTAAAGGTGCAGATACTTATACTGTAGTCTGTCCAGGTGGTGATGTCACTACGTGTGCTCTTCAGAGCCCCCCGAGCAGATACATATGTTTTGGTAACAAAATACCTCCTGCAAACAGAGGGCAGGTTTTGAGGGCGGGGGTGGGGGCTGTGCTCCTTCGAGGCCCGGACTCCTGGATGTGAAACCCTATAATGGGGTTAGACAAGAAAGCTTGCTGCTCCGTGGCCTCGCTTAATTGTACGACGGCAAGAGACTTGGATATAATGAAGGGGGCTCGAGGGAAGCGGTGGAGGGGGGAGTGGGAGGGGTTCTTGCAGCCGCCAGCACAGGAACGCCGAGGAAGCCCACCCCTCCTCCCAGGCGCCGCTCTCTGGATGTGGGATGTCACGGTTCTACCGAAGTTACTCCAGTCTTAGTGCGCATTGCTTAAACCGAAGAAAGTGCCGAATGACTGTCCTAGTGCATCGGCAGAGGACTGCGGGAGAGCTTCATATTACACAGCTAGGACTGCTGCTGTCCCATTTTTGGTGCACCCTCTCAGCTATAAGTGCTGGCACTTTCCGTTTCACCATCCTGCTCATACGTGCGGACACGCTCTTATTGAAAGTAAAGACATTCATATAAATAACCGTGCTGAAAGGTGCTGGCCCCGTACGATTCACAACCCTGCTCACAATACAGGTGCTGTCCTGTTATTAGGAAGTGTTGGCACTGGCCTATCAAAGGTATACACATTACAGACTGCGGTACCGGCAGTGTCCTAATAAAAGCGCATACATTATAGACTGAAGCACCTGCAGCGTCCTATTAAAATCTACACAATAACTGAAGTGCATACAGACTCAAGTGCTGGCGAGTGCGATTAAGACAAGCATTGAAAATGCAATCGGTCTCGCCTTTTATTAAGTTAAAGCCATTTGCTTTGCTATGCAATACCATTAGCAAAGCAAATGGCTTTAACTTAATCAAAGGCGAGACCTATTGCATTTTCAATGCTTGTTATTTTGAGTCATTACAAAAGCGTTTTCACATTTTGCATTTTGTCTATTTTTTGTGTGCACAAGTCAGGTGGTGAAATACAAATAAAAACTCTAAACCGTAATGAAAAGCTACATTTTATATACCTCCCAAAATTATGTAGCAACTGCTTAAATCCTTCTTACATACATTTTGAACTTTGTTAGGGGTGAGTGACATTATAACAATGATAATAAAGGAAAAAGATGATTGAATGAAATTAAAAGTACTTACACTTTTTTAAGTTTTTCAAGAACAATTCGCTTTCTAATATCGCGCTGGGACAAGGAATCGACAAGCGGAAGATATGGGTCACCCTCTTTGACATTCTATAATCAGTACACAAAAAATATATTATTTTGTTAACTGCGACTAATTTGGCACACAGATGTTTTCAGCAGCATATATGACAATTTTAATAGCCACAAATGAAAAGTATAAGGTAATTACCAGTGATGCTTATCTTTCCTTATAGCACTGTAATAAAATGTACACATCTATCAAACTGATAATGGATTTACTAATGTGTTTATAAAGGACATCAGCTCTTCCTCTCAATGGAATAAGAACCCATGCGTTATCAAGATTTTAATATGCAACAAAAAGGGCTCCTTTAGACAATACATTCTGAATATTCTAAGCTCTGGTGTGGGAATAAATGCTAAAATAAGTAGCTTGTTACTACCCAGTAAAACTCCACAACAAAGACGAGCTTACACGCCCATCCGCATATAAGGCACGGGAATATTTAACATGACTTAGAAGAGAGTGAGACGCAAAACTCACTCACCCCTAAAAAAAACTCGAGGAAAGTAAAGGTCACAGATAGCACACTTTATTTGGTCATCACGGATACCCACTGCCGCCTAGAGCATGGACTCGTGTGAAAATGTATTAAAATTAATTGGTGCAAACTCATAAATCGTATATAAAATGTAAAATGGTAAACTACGAGTCCTGAAAGTCTCTCATCATCATTCACATATAAAGGTAATAATTAGTGTGTGACGTTTGTGCCCTCACGAAAAGTCTTCACAAAGTCACAGATTTAGTCCCCTGATAATTTACTGAAAACATGACCCAACCAAAATGACTAGTATGCGTAAATCTCTACTTCTGTGGTTAAGACAAAATGCTCTAGGTGAAGGGCAGGGTAGGGTATGGACATGGGGGACTAGAGATAGCTGCGCTGGTCCATCCTTGATCTCAAGTCATTCCTCAAAATAAGTCATCATCTGGAGACTCGCATGGTTGTGGACAAAGGCAATGCAATTGGAAGATTGCCTCCTCAAAGGAGTAAAGTGGGAAGGGAAAGCTAGTGTTCATACTGCGACTGTCTTCTCTTAAGAATGAAGCAAAGAGGTAGAGTTTACAGAAATATAGTGCATATCCACAAGAAAAGAAGTTTCGCGCACACACACCAGGGCTGGCTCTAGCACTGCATTGCATGTTAAGATGGCCGACATGAAATCACAGCAGTGAGCATCTACTTTGCCGTCTTCTATGTTTACTATTTTCTTTTCAATTACACTTGCACTTTTATACTTTAAAATGGTGGTACTTTATTGAAGCTAGTGACATTGACAAAGCCAGAGCGGCGAAACGCGTCTGTCAACGCTGAGGGGTGGTCCAGAAATTAAATTTAAAATTAAATTAAAATTAAATCAACGCTGAGGGGGGTCTAGAAAGGAAATAAACATATTTTTTCACGGACCTGCTTGCAAGTGTGCTCCGGCTTGTGGTCAGCTGAAAACGGATTTATTGCTGACTGTGCTCCGGTTCTACAACGCGGCTCACCACCGCGTGCAGGAAGCACCCAAGGTGTGTGGTGCGACGGCGGTGGAAAACTTTGCTTTTATATATATAATCTATATATGTCCATATCCTACTGGCAGTCGCTAGCAAGTAGTTATAGTAAGGACCATGTTTCCATAGGAAAAGCGTTTTTTGACTAGCCTATGTCTTTGGAGCAGTTTGAGGAATCTTCAAGAAATGTTACCAAAAATGTGTCATGTCTTTTTGTGCATGGAACGTTTAGGGGGATCTGTCAAGCGAGGGCTGAGAAAAAAGGGGAGGGGGTAAAAAAATGCATTATACATGCTAATTCTCACGGAATCTTTGGACACGCCTGCAGCCCGAACCGCTGAATAAAATTACATCAAATTTGGCAAAATTATAGCGTTTTGGTCTACAGATTATGCTTTTTGTTATTTGGTGTAAATCCATTCAGTAGTTTTGCGAGATATCAAAGGAAATTTAAATTTGTTTATCCACGATCACAAAGTCTTTGCGAATAATGACGAGTTTGTGCAGAGATCTGCAGAGATCTGGCTGGCTGTCAACACTTCCACCAGGAAATGTTGGCAGCCATCTTGGGACTCTGCTTCAGCAGAAATGCGGACAGGGAAAGAGATGAAACTATTGCTCTTCCTGGCAGGGAGCTGCATTTCCAGCAGCTCCCAGGAAATGCAGCTCCCTGCGTGCAGCGGCAATGACTGCTTCAGCAGGAGGCAGGGAGCTGGCTGGGACTGCATGGGCCATGAGGCTCCCCCCATTGTACCCAACCTGCACACCGAGTGACCTGGCTGAGAATAGGTCACCCAGAGACACATGGCTGGGCCCGAGGGATGAGATCACTGGGGCCAAATTCGGACCGGGGAGGTGGGATGCACGGCCCCCCTCCCCTATTAAATTGTGGCCAGGCCCTGCGGTATGGTGTTCCCTGGGTTGTTATAGCCCTGATGCTCAGTTCACAAGAACTAAACCTCAACAGTAAGCATTTACACATATAAACATAGCAGAGGCCCCTGTTGAAACTCCACTTTTGTAAAGGACGTATGATCCTAACTCCTGGGCTTGGTGAAGACAAAGCAAGTGGGTTTTCTTGGCAATTCCATATTGAAAAATGATCAGAAATCCTTTGTGGAGGTGAATGCATAGTCGATCAATTGGATCACAATCTGTATGTAACTGTGACGAGTGGGTTATTTCTTGTCTTGTCCTGGTGAGACCAGAGTCCATGTTTCTCCTTTTAAATGAGTACGAGTATGGAAATGTGTAAATCACTTGAAAGCTTTACCTGTTTTGCCCCTCACACCTTAGGGGTATGCAAAGGTCTTCTTTCCCTTTGCCAGGATGATGCACAGCTTAACGAGTATCCCCCTGTGCGTTTCTTGCCAATTTTGGTGAGGAGTTCTTGATGAACAGGAATATGAGGACAGTTCCAACAAACAAAGAAGCACTTACTTCATAAAGTTAAGAGGAAAGACTCTTGTTTGGTGGAGATTTACCTCTTTGTAGGCCTGTTGCCTGCTCTATAGGAGGATTCATATTATCACATAATTCTGGATAAAGAAGCACTAGGAACAAACACATCACCCATACGCACGCAAGATCACTGGTGACATTTCTACGTGCTCCATTGCGCAGCTGTAGTGTAGAATACGTACTGGACATTTACCCAAGGAGGAAGCACTTCGTACTTAACCAGTAAAAAGTACTCCACTTGGGTAGGTATTTTGTGTTAAGCTGTGGAACCTTGTTGGATAAAAGGGCAGGTGGTGTTCCTTTGTGGATGAGTCAGTAACACAGTCAGGCACTGACAGACCCACTCAGACACTGATACACCCACTCAGAGACACACTCAGACACTCACCCACTCACAGACCTACTTGGACATGTACACCCACTCACAGACACACCCAAAACACTCATGCACCCACTCATCGACCCATACAACCACTCACACACTAAAGCACCCACTTACAGACTGACAAACATTCAGGGAGACACTTGCAAACTCACTCACACTCACTCAGACACTCATGTGCTCACTCAGTCACTCACATACCCAGTGAGTCACATTATGCAGCCAGACCCACACATCCACTCACATACCCATTGAGACACTCGTGCACTCACTCACACACCCACTGAGACACTCATGCACTCATTCACACACACACTCTCAAAAGTTACAGTTAGGAAATAAAATGTTTGGAAGCATTCTGAGAATATCACAGATGCTTAACATTTAGAGGCCTCATTTAAGTCCTGGGGATGTAGGAAAAGCTGCCGCCATGCTCGCCGATGGCACTCTTTAAAGTCTTTCCACACTGTCAGCACGGATTCCTTTTCATTTTTAGGATGCTGTAATTTTCACGACAGTAAACAGATAATAAGCAAAGAAAGAAGGTCTGCACTTTATACGTTGGGCTTTTTGACACGTGACTCCACTGCCATGTTGCAAATGGTCAGGCAGATAAGGGTTTCAAATGAAACACTGTCGATTTAAAACGGAAGACTCGTTCTTCCCATATTTAAATCACCCCTTAGTCTCTTGCAAGGGAAAACCACAGTGAACGAAACTAAGCGATTAAAAAGACCTAAAAAGCCTTACAAGAAGTCTATCTTACTCCTTTCTAATCCACCTATATGTTTACATGCCTGGCAATGGGGTAACACAAAAACACTAATGGTGTTGAAACCCAGCTGAGGTAATATTGAGCACCATTTCCAGAAACCCATAGTTCAGTCTGGAAATAGGCACGCCCCCCAAAACAGCATGCATAGGTTGTCAAGGATTGTTGGCCCAGTGATGTAATAAAACCTCAACTGAGACTCCCCACAAACACCGCAATGTATTTTGAGGGGTGCCCATCCCATTTCAATGAAGTCCAGGAATTGGCGAAAAGGTCGCTAAGTCATTCTTTACCTCTCACATCTACTTTTTATGGATGTGGTCTCAACAGCAGCAGTGCAAGATACCCTTTAAGTGAGTTTCTCTAATCCTGAGTAGCATTCCTGCAAACATTCTGATTTCAAATCTTCAACATGTGATACTGATAGTGGAATATTGAAGGAGAAGCATTTCTTATCCAGAAGGCATGTACATGGTGTGGAGAGACTGATGTTTCTCTATCTCTATCTGCATTGACAGTGAAATCCCTACTGGACCACAAAGGTGGCGGTTGATCAGTGCGGGTACTTTTGGATGGTCTTGGCATGGGAAGAGGAGCTAGGAGCTACTTTTTGAGCCACAGCTGTAAGTTGATGGGTTTGAGTCTGCGTAAGACTGTCTGGAGTCAGTGACTGTTCAACCCATTCGCCTCCCTATCTGCTCTCTCCTTCTTCCTGCTCTTCATCCTCCCTCCTCACGAGGGGCATCAAGGCATCACGGAGCTGGCGATGGCAGGTGACAGCCATAAGAAGGTTGAACAAAGAGTGACTTTTCAATCTGCCTTTGCAGCTCTTCCCCTGGGGTGACCGCACCACAGCAGTTAGCTGGAAGCCTGACCACGAAGGGGGCGGTGCATAATGTTATGATTAAGAGGCAAGATGCAGCCATATTTAGAACTCGCCCCACCCCCAAAATGAATCACAATACTGAAGCTTTGATTAAGATTTGTGAGTGGGGGAGGAATGAGGGGGACTGTTCTCCAAATTGCTCTGCACCCAGTTCCTGGATCTGATGGTGTATGCTGATCACTTCTACATCTGGCAGGAGGCTGGGTTGGTACAATGTTTGACCTTGGTTGGTGAATCTGAGTGCATGGGAAAGGATTGATTTAAAAGTAAACTAGGGATGTTTACCTGATGATCTCGGTGAATACTTGGTATATCGAGTCATCCAAAGCTATGAAATTGCGCAAGTGAGGCCCTGGGTTTTACTGCTGAGCTCATCCTAATGCACTGAAATGCTGCAGCTCCATGTGCTGTAGCTGATCGTGAACTATCTAGTCCTGTACTGTTCCCGCACCATGTGGTGAAGTGGTGTAGGACTGGCAGGCTCTGGAATGCTGGTACAGAATGTGGGCATTGGTACTCCCTCGCCCTCTGAAAAGAACAGAGGCTGTCAGCCCTGCAGGAAGGACATTGCTGGGTATCTTGGTTGAGGACAGCCCATTCCCTTCCACATGTGACCCGATCCCTACCATCTAAGACTGGCTCCCACCAACCACCCACTGCACAGCCTTGCTTGGCCTGATGATGCCTCCCTGACTCTGTATCATGTGGAGCTAGAGAGGCAGCAGGTACCAGCAAGTTAAAAAAAAAGAACAAGTAAACACCACCCATCCCTAATTGGGATGAAAATCATCCTGGTTTTGTACCAGATGAGGTGACTGTAGTTCAGCAATCAACAAACTCAAAACCTTCCCTACGAGATATACTCCGAGAGGTCACCCCAATAGAGTGAAATCAATACGGTCAATGCATAAAGTCTCTCACAGTGGGTGTACCTAATTAGAGTCCTCTATTTGTCTGAAGAGGTCAAATCATTCAAAGCTTGTATGGATCGCCTACCTGAACTGGGCTTGAAGATGGAGATCTTTGAAGGTTGTTTGCAACACAAAAGTGTTGAGTTTCTTGGACAAATGGAGAGGTTTGAGAGGAGCTGCACAATGTTGTTTGAGAGGAGCTGCACAATGTTGTTTGGTAAAGAGTGGATAGTGAATGTGTTGAAACTGAGTGGGAGAGTTCTTCTTGTGGAATGGCTAATCTCATATTGATACACCCTCACATCTACCTAGTTGGTGAGATTTTCATATACACAGGATTGATACATACCACCAAGTTATGAATGACGGTTTACACACGCTCTGGGGTGCATAACATATAATATAAAATGTGACAGTCTAAAATGTTAAAATTTGGATACAGTTTTTGGTTTGGTGGAGAGAATAGTATTTATTCTTCTGCTTTCATGGTTGTCTGATTTACTTATTTAAGTTGACTAATTTATTAAGGAACTGTCACCAGCCAAATGGGCCCAACTGACCTAATGTCAATATCGAACCTCAGGGGCCAGCCGGTGTATCATCTCCTCCTTATATGGAAGTTGATGGAAGTAGTAGAGAGAGGCACAATGGACTGTAGCAAATGGAAAGGTGACACCACTTTCGGAAGACAGTATGCATATGTTCAAAGAACCAGTTTGTCAGTAAAGAATGCATTATGGAGAGGTTGAACTGACAAAGGCTGATGCTCACTTATGCAACAAGCAGAAGCAACTGCAATGATGAACACAGTTTTGAGTCTAAGAAGTTACAGAGTGCAGCAATAGAGTGGATCAAAAGGTAACCACACAAGGACAAGCAGGCCAGATTGAGGTCCTCTATATCACGATAAAGGGAGGATGAGTGAACAGTAAAAAAGTATTTTTAGGAAAGGCATCCCAGCGATTTGAATAATGAAGAAAGGTACACAGAGAGTTGATAAATAACGTGTACATGTGCCCATGGCCAAAGACAAAAGTATGAGGACATCAGACACATTTGCCTGCGAGAGGTCAACATGCTTCTCCTCACACAAAGAGAGAAATCAGGTACAATGGTATGTTGTCGCGGTGGCCGGGTAGCTAGCCTCAAGATTAACATATACCATTTCGGACAGACCCTCGAAAACGTTCAATCTCTAGCCTAAAAGGCAGAGATTGTGAAGGTTCTGATGGAATAGGTTGCCCAGATGCTGAGACGGAAGGTCCTCTTGAAGGGGAAACCAAGGTGGAGGACAAATGTTTGCAGTCACTAAGTTGGAACAACAGACCTTCTAAGCCTAATCCATGGTCACCAGAATGCTCGGAAGCATGAAAGCATGCCAAGATTCTTCCCCTCTCGAGGCCACTTTCGGCAGATCTGAAAATACTGGCTAACTACCAACATATCTCTCTTCTTCAGTACCCATCAAAATTCCTTGAAAACTCATCAGCAGGCAACAATAGGCCCATCTCAACGACAACCACCTTTCTCAACCCATCTCAATCAGGCTTCAGGGCCAACAACACAATTGAAACTGCCTTTAAGTCTCAACGACGATATTCGCATGATCGTGGACAGCGAGGACACAGTGGCACTCATCCTGGCCGACCTTTTTGCAGTCTGCGACATAGTCTCACATGCCATCCTCATCCAACGCCTCCACAAATTCGCAATAAGAGGACCTAAAGTCCAATAGATCTGCACCTTCCACACGGGGCACACACAGTCGATCAGCCTGGCACCTTACACTTCTACGGCCACCATCCTGATCTGAGGAGTCCGCAATGGATCCACACCAGCCTTGCTCTCTTCAAGAAATACATGTCTTCATTTGCCAGCATCACAAGATCCCACGGAATTAACATCAACTCCTACGCAGATGATACCCAACTCATCTTCCCCCTTGCCGACAACATGGCCCACATCCAAACCACCTTCATCACCTGTGCATCTAAAGTCACCAACTGGATGAAGGTAAACTGTTTTAAGCTGACCTCTAACAAAACAGAAGTGGTACACCGCTCCCTGGACTCCAGCCTGGTGGCCAGCCAAATTTGGTCAAGCACCAAACCCCGCCAATCAAATAAGGAACCTCAGCACAGTGATCGACAAACAACTCTCGATGATCAGCCTAATCGATTCCGAGGCATCCTCCTGCTTCCACACACTCACATTCCTCAAGAAGAAGTTCAAGTGGAACTCCATTGACACCTGGAGAACAGTCACCCATGCCCTGATAACTAACAAACTACTACGCAACGCCCTCTAAGTGGGCATCCCGACTCACCTAACTAAAAGGCTCCAGGTCATTCAAAACCCAGCAAGCAGACTCACACTCCAACTCTCACTCACATCACTAACCACTTCAAAAAGCTTCACTAGCTCCTTATTCACATTCGCACTTACGAGGTACTACAAACCCTTGACTCCCACCTACCAGAACAGCTGTGTCAGCTTCCACACACCATCAAAAACAATGTTTAACCAGCCTCCTGTTCGCCCACATCTCTGCATCTGCAAGGCAAAAACAGGAGGTCGAACTTTCTCGTACTTTGCTCCTAAAGCCTGTAACTGCCTACCTCTGAAAAACAGAGCCGCAAGCTCTATCCTTGGGTTATGCAAGGTGCAGCCAGGAACTGCCACCTCCACGGGCGCCCGGCTACCTCCCCTGGTGACAGGAACGCTCTACAAATACTTTTAACATAACTTGACTTTTCTCAACACACAGAAGATTAGAGGAGATAGTGAAAAAGTACAGAAGGTTGAGATCCCACCTATAGCATGTTCCCTCGAGGTGAAAACTCTAGAGAACAAGATGTGAAACACTAAAGAGTTTTCTGAGGAGGCGAAAAGGTCCTCCCAGCAAATACATCATTGAGTGAAGATTTCATGAGCCACCTCTGGGGGAAGATGCCACTCATGGTTGACAAGATGAGGCCTGCTGAGTTAATTTGCCCTGATGTAGCGTGATCTCGCTGGGTGATCACAGACCGCAAAATCCCGTTCATCCAAAGAGAGTATGGATCTTTTGAGGCCTGACAATGATGACCTGCAATACATAGGCAACATTCCCTTGACAACGGGTGTAACCACAGCTGGTCAAAAACAGTGAAGGCCTTGCTCTTTCTGACAGCTGTTGCAATATATTTAGGCTTTCCTGTTTTCAGATTCTATTGTATGTAAATTCTGGTGTTTTTTTCCAGTGTTTTCAAGTGATCTACTACAATTATGCTGAACCTTTGATGTCTTCAGACTCTATTTTTTTTATGTCCACTACAGCAGCCATGTTTTTCTGTAAAAATTCAGTAAAGTGTACTTTTTTCACATCTCGATCAACATGCAACCGAAGATACTCACATTTCTTGCCTTTGGTATCGTCACTTAGCAAAAATTCTGTAAATGGTTGCCACAAGGATAACATAGCATTCATGGCCTCTAGGATTGAGAACCTCGAGCTAAATTACACAGTTGGGATGAGTCTTTCTTTGATGCCACACGAAGCCCAAAATGAGAAATATTTGCATTTTAGTTCCCGTGCATAACAAACCAGTGCACCAGAAAGGACTAAAAAGTCAATAGCATTCTTCATTAACTCTGAAGATTGTAAAGATGCTTTCAGCATACCATCTAAAAAGCGGCAAGGATTTCTTACAGGGAATCACTTCAGCTAAGGTATCGATTTTGACAGGTCATCACACAACTTTTTCATAAACGTATCTGAATCACTGCAAATACAAACAATATCACTCCAATCTTTGTTGAACTTGGTAGGAACGTTTTGCAGCATTATTCTAAGTGACACTGCATTCTATGATTTCCAAAAGTCTGGTGTCATGTTTTCACCACTATCCCAGATGCTTATTGACAGCACTCTTTTCACATATACCTGCCAATACACCTTGCATTGAATATTTAAAGCCTGGGTGCTTCGCAATTCACCTACTATCAATACTAAGTCGCTAGAAAAGGGAGCTGATGTATCAAGGGCTTTTACCCATTTCCTGTGGGTAAATGTGATGGTACATATTGGGAAAGATTCTAATGAAACCACCCATTTTACCAATCGGGGAAAGAATCAAACCTAGCCAAAATATCAAATGTAATTTTGATATTTCCTGATTCTCTTCAGTTTATAAAACAATTAAACAAGACCTAAAACATGCTTCTAAACCCAGCATCTTTAGACCAAAGACCACAAAACTGGAAAAAGCACATGGCAGAAGAAATAATATTTTAGTGACATCCCTAAACAACAAAACCCAAGCAGAATAATGTTGTATAACAAAGTTACATTGTATTGGCACCTTACTCTCTTGTGGCTCTTTTACTCTCCATTTTCTTTCTTTGAATGGCATTTAGTTTGTGGTTGTGCAGGTGTTTTTCGGTGCTTATATGTTTACACTGGTGAGGGCTATTTCTCTTTTGGTGGGGTTTTATCAGTTATTATAGGTTAAAACCTAAAACAGGATAGCCTAAATATATTGCAACATATGGTTTACTCACTCCCTGTGTTGCAGGCGAAATACCAGACGAGCTGATTCTCTGTTGCCAAGCCTTTAGCAAGTCATTTTGCTTTGCTGTTTCAGTCTGATTTGGCTACTTGCTTTCATACTTTCAAGCGAGTCTCCAAGACGTCTGATCCCTTTGCATCGGCAAATTTAAAGAACTCACTGCTCTGGATTAATCTACTCACCTGGGTATAGTATCAAGCCCCTTCCATCCAAAAGTATTTTCAGCTGGGATTAATATTTGTGAGCCCATAGAAATAATGATAGTGGACACAACAACACTTGCCCTAAAGCACTGACTGCACGGCTTTCCTGCTGAAGACAACTCTTGTCTCTGACTTTCGATTAATAATTCACGTCCACAGTAAGCAAGTTACTTCCAACATGGAGTGTCAGCCCTATAACTCAGCACTGGATGGACTTATACATTAACAGATGATTTTACCACGGACAAGACCCTAAAGTTATTTAAGACCAAAGAACGTATATAAAAGGTAGAAATGTAGCCAACATCACTACAAACAGACTCCCTTGCTAAACTTAGGTTTTTGCTGTGGAAACTGAATGAATACAACACACAGGACATAAACTTGGTGTTTTGGGGTCGGTTGTTTTCGTACACTTTCTTGAGTCACAGGTATCGTTACAGATTTTGTATAAACATGGGGCACACCGTGCACTTCACTATTTTTAATATGTGTGTAAATATATTGGTTTACTTTGACAAACATTTGAAAAACATTAAAAATACTTTTCTTCTGAACAAGAGGCTAGTATCTGATCTTTGACCATGGATTTGCAATATATGGCACAATTACACATGCACTGGAAATATTACATTTGACCTAAATGTCTCTTTGTTAGCCACTGGTTTTTCTAATAATTGGACATCCTATTGTTGTCCCTCATCTACCACTGCAGGTCCAGATACCCCTCCTCGGAAATTTGGATCTAGTTAGACGGGCACTCCGTATGCTGGATCTAATGCAAGCAGAAAATCAAATGGAAGGCTTGCATTTGTCCTCGCACAAAGGACACCAATAGGATGCAGGAGGAAAACAGGCCTAATATCATCAAATCACCTAGGCTGGAAGGGGCATGGCCAATCCGTCCACCGTAATGGCCCCATGGCGATGACGGTCTGGAACAGACTGGCCGCATTCTAGCAGCCGCAGCTTCCATCATCACTTCATCCACCTTGCTTTGGGGGAAAATATCTATCCTCACAACTTCAGAGAAGCAATAACTTGCTCTTGGTTCACCGGGACCCTCCATGACTGCCTACTGGCACTGCGGTGAGAGTGCGGCCCGGCCCGCCTTGGAGGCCCCGCTGCGACAGGGGCAGCGAATGAGCCGAGACTGGGACTGCGGTGCCCATTTTGACCGCACTCTGCCACTTTGAGAGCGCCTGAGGACCCTGCAAAGATGGGCTGGGGAGGGATTCTTCTGTGGCCCCGCAGTGGCTCTCACTGCGGGTGGCCGAAACTGAGGCGGGCGCTCCCCTCTGGGGTCTCCAGCTACTTGGCCGGCTGGCGCCGTATTACTGACTGGCCTCACACCTCGTGGCCATCTACTCCATGCCCCGGCGGGGGTTTGATTAACCCCACCATCTCGACATTCCTGGCTGCCGTGGCTGGGACAAAAGGAATCTTTGACTGCTGCTTCCTTTCGCTGGCTCTGCGCAGCCTGTTGTGTGGGCCTTGGAGCCCCCCAGCCACGGGCTTGCCTGGCTTGGGGACCCACTCCCCATGAAGTAGTCAGCGGCCTGTGGCCAGGACACCGCCTGATACATTTGTGGTGAGTGCATTGTTGTGTCCCCGCTCTCCTGCTTCCCCTAAATGAACGCTTGACTGCCTCGTTCACAAATAATTGGGAAGAAGGGGTGTCACAGGCCCCACCATTTCTACTGCCATGTGCTATGGCTCTTATTGGCCTTCTTGACAGTGCTTACTTCTGGTTCGACCCCTCTTGGACACTATTCTGTGGGCCAGCCATTGTGCAGGCTCCCCTCCGACCGGCCATTGCCTTACTGTGGGGAGCTCCCCACTGCAGTAACACAGACCTCCCTTGTTCTTGCTGATCTCGGTTTCTATCCAGGCACTCCTCACCTACATCCCTCAATCCCCCCCGGTAATTGCTGGCTATGGGGTGTGGGGACCCTAAACAGCACCAGCTCTTGGATTTACCTTTACCTGGTGTGCATGGAGGGTTGGTTATCTGGAACGTATTCAGTGTGACTTTTATTCTGAACATCCCTTGTTTTCCTTCTCTTTCTCTCCCTCCATTCTGTTCTTCTAACTAGACGGGACCTCACACCACATTTTATATCACGCTGTACACGACAGCCATGATTACATAAAACTCAGATGGGGGATATCAGATGCTCTGTTGATCTTAATCTCCTGATATGGAATGCCCAAGGGTTGAATGACCCTCGGAAGGGCAAGATGGTTTTACCGTATCTTACACGGCACAATGTCATAGTTGCATTCTTAAAGAAGATGCACCGGTCTCCAAATCCTCCCATTTTCGCTGCATCCTGGGGACCACACCGATATTTCGTCAGCTACAGCTCCTATTCAAGGGGGGTCTGCATTTTCATACACAAAACACTCCCTTTTCAGCCCCATCCCACTTTTGCGGAAGACCATAGTCTATACCTTCTGTTGGTGGGGACAATGATGGGGCAGAAACTCCTTTTCCTTAACCTATATGCCCCTAACACTGATGACCCCTTTTCTATCAGGACACTGGTACACAAACACGAGGCCGATACCATTTTTATGGGGGTTATTTGAATACACTCCTAGACCCTGCATTGGATTCTTCCAGCACAAGCCCCAGTAATAAACCTTGCTATTTTAACACCCTCCAAGATATGATCTACCATCACGCTCTAAGGGATATTTACCGCCATTGATATCCCACCACTGCGGGCTACACCTTTTATTCCTCACCACATGCGGCATGGACAAGGCTGGATTACTGGTTCGTCTCAGCCTGCACCATGCCGTGAGTCTGGGATGCACAGTTTCTGCCATGCACTCTCTCGGACCATGCAACAGTTAGGCTACAACTTACCCATCCTTACGGTGGGCTCTGGGAATGTCGCTGGTCCTTCCCTTCATCGGCATTGTTGGACGCAGTAATTCACTCTGAACTACAAACTGCCATAACCAATTGTTTTGAAATAAACTCTGACTCGGTCGAGCACTATGCCACGTTCTGGGATGCAATTAAGGCATATATTTGAGGCACTTGCATCTCAAAACACTCTGGTGTGCTTCGCGATATTCGTCGTAACCTGGCCCGGGTGGAAGCTGCGCTTATGGCTATTGTTAATGAGGGTGGCTTGCACCCCTCCCCCACGACCCTTCATAAGCGTTCAGTCTTATTGGACGAATTCTGCAATATAGCCTAGAGAGAAGTTTCCTTCCTCTGTAAATACTCAGTGGTGCGCCGATATGGTGAGGGTGAACTCCCGGGAGAACACTGGCCCATCTCCTGCACCCTCACCAAGACACAAGACATATTGCAGAGCTTGTACTGGATGACGGCACCCAGATCTTGCGAAATTGAAGTATCATACAAGAAATGGTTTCATATTCTCAATCTCTGTACACCTCCCGCCAGTCACCTGAGACCATGGAACACCAGTCCTACCTTGAGGAGATCGTTATGGTATGTCTCTCCGATGGTCAGTCACAGTTTTTAAATGAGCCGGTCTCACCAATCACTGTTACTTAAAGACGTTTTGTCCCCGGTACAATTGGTCTTCATACCCCACAGATCCACCTTGCTTAATCTCTGTACTGTCTTTTCCGTTCTGAATAGGGTGTCTCCAGATATATTTTAGATGCGGAAAAAGCGTTCAACTCCCTGGAATGGCCTTTCCTCAATGCAACTTTACATAACTTAGGCATCCCTGGTAGATTTACGTATCTTATCTCCTTGTTGTATTCCAGTCCTATGGCTCCGGTTCGTCTTAACGGCTCCATTTTAAAACCATTCGCTATATCTGGAGGCACCAGACAAGGCTGCCTGCTTATTATTTATCATATGTACATAGGCCAGAAGAGGGTTATTTACTGAAGAGGGACCACTACCGGGCACACAGAGCGATCAAGCACCAATGGGGACACACGTCTGACAGGAACAGAAACAATAGGAAGGATTCCTGTTTCCTGATCGCTAACTGCCAAACGTGCATATCCGCACATTTAGCGCTTGTGAGAAGTTGGCCTGGTAGGGGATGTTTCCAATTCTGGAACCACCTACTACCTGACCAAACAATCCCTTATGGTGTCTGGTTGTAAGTCAACCTTATTAGACAAGCTATCCTAGGGGTAGCATGGACTAAGCAGCCTAAAGGCTTAACTTAAGAGGTCGTGTTAAGCGAGCTGTTTTACCACATACAATCCTGTAATACCAAATGAAAGGACACCACACAAGTATATATTATAAAAATATATGTGTTTATTACTAAAAACAATCCCCAGTATTCTTTATGAATAAAGGGGCACAAGCGTTAAATCAAAAGCACTGTTTAAACATACAAAGTTGCACAATTATGGATGAGGGCAGGGGGCCACTCAAACCATATACTAAACAAGTGGTATAAGAGAGGCCACTCGAACAGTGGTTAGGCCTAGGGCCTAGGGAATCGCTGGGAGCAGTCAGGACAAGCAATGCTGAAGTCGGGAATGGCCCTCGGGATTCGGGAGATGTGCGGAAAGCGCACGCATGCACCAATGTTAACCAATGGTGCGTAAAAGTCAAATAGTTAAAGTTTAAGGACACTTCCGCTGAACCTAGAGGAACAAAACTTAACACACAGACCCTAGAGGTGTGCACCAGTGTGGGAACACCGGCGGAGCAAAGTTACCTCACCCACAGGAAGTGGGTGCACAGGGTCGAAGTGGCGTCGGGTTTTGACACGCAGGCTCTTGGTGCTTGAAGCTGAAAGGGCTGCAGGCAGGGTGAAGACGAAGTGTCCGGTGGAGTCCAAGGGTGGACTCAAGTTGTAGAGTACCTGAAAGCAGAGGGGACAGAGTCTGGGTCACTCAGCAGTGACCAGGGTGGAACCAGGACGGAACCAGGCAATGTCGGGCGCAATCAGGTGGTCGTCGAGGCGCTTCTCTTCGCTGTCACGTGGGCTCTGGGGCATCTGCGACGTCCAGGAGCAGGTCACGATCTGTCCCACGCAGGCTCTCACCGTCGGTGCAGTCGGCTTCCGGTTTGGAGCAAACAAGCCTTGGTAAGAGCAATCCACGCGGGATTGGAAGATGGCGTCTTACTCGGACCAGGAAGGTCAGAGTCGGGGCTCCCTTTCAGGGGAGCTGGTGTGGATCTGGAGCAACCAGAATCACGAGTCTTCTTTTGTAGTTCGTCGGCACAGGGGCCACAAGCCAGCTGGCAAGTGACCGGGCCAACGCGTTGAGCCAAATCGTGCCAAAGGGCCCCACGCAGCACTCGTCGAGTGTGGAGGGCTGAACTTCGGCTCAGGAGTAGCTCAGGGTGGGGGCTTCTCAAACCCCGGTGTACAGCTTCGAGGGTCACTCGTGGGCTGCACGGTCAGCGTCTCGTGGTCACTTCAAGATGGCGTGCCCCACGCTTCCGGTCGCCTCCACGGGTCTCAGCTTTGCAGGGACTGTGGATCGGGCTGTTAGAAGCTGGGCAGGCTTGATCTCGTCGATCTCAGTCGCTCGAGTTCCGGCGGGAACTGCAACTAAGTAGACGTCGAGGGCTGGATGGTGCCTGCTGCTGCAGGGTGGTCACTCCTTGACCACAAGGGAGATTCTTCGGGCTTCCACGTTGAGATGGAGGGCGAAGGGTCCAGAATATCGTTTCAAATGTTTCTTCCAGGAAATCTGATGTGCATTGGCACTGCTCCCACTCTTATTCGAATCTGGTGGGCGTGATTACCTGCTAGGTCCCCTCCTATGGGTGGGACCCAGGAAGTGGGTGGATACACCCCCTTCCTTTGATCCAGGCCGCCCTGGCACGAGGGCTGGAGTGCCCCAGAACCGGTTTGGCCGGATTATGCAAGGGGCAGCCTTGTGCGCCCCAGGCAGTGTCTGGTTTCTTTCAAACCTCCCTGCTACAATACACTATCTCCTGTCTGGAGGGCGGTGACACCCTCCTGTGACAGGAGACCCTTTGTCCAGGACCCCCTTGACTGGGTTTCGGTCAGCTCCAGGGGTCCAGACATTTGTCTGTGGCAGAGGCATCCATTTTGTGGATCTTAAGGCCTTTGGAGAAATCAACCGCATTAAAGTGAAGTAACATGTCTTACCCCTCTAGAGGGGTGGAATGCCATCCCCGTCGCCAGAACTGGCGAGGGGATGGTATTCCAAAGCGTATGACACCTTACACGACATGTTTTGATAAAGCCAAACCAGAGTTGCTAAATAACCGCGAGGATTATAAGGCACTTAATAGTATATGGTATGGCATTATCCTGAAACAGCTTAGGGATTTGTTCCCGACGGCTGCAGACAGGCTCAGCTCATGCTAGAGCTCCATCTCACATAAAAACCAAGCACCCAGCCTCCAGGATTGGTGAGGCCTGTCTATAGGAGTGGCTCACAGGTTTACATGTGTCCAGATATAGGTTTAGACATAGGTATACTATATCTAAGCAAGGGGTGTGTACACCACCTTACCCCAGCTGAGTGATCAGCCAGTTGTGTCAATTTAAGAACCAGCCAGGGGTGGCAAAAGATATGCTGCAGCCCCTGGTAGGCCTTAGTGGCTCCTGTGCCCTGTGCACCTATAGTGCATTCTACAGGGGCTGACAAGGAGTCCATTTCCAATTGGTATGTGCCTATAGCACATGTGTCATTAATTTAGTGAGAGAACAGCAGGCTGGGGGTCTGATCAGCAGGCCCACAGCCTCAGTAGTCGAAAACCAGTGAAGCAAAAAGCAAAAATTTGGGGTGACCATAGGATAGCAGACCCTACTCTCCTACACAACCCCCCCCCAAACGCAGGGACATTAAACTAACCTTGACCAGATAAGTCTTCATGTTCTAAGTGGAAGTACCTGGAGAGACCATCTGCATTACCATGGTCAGTCCCTGGGCGGTGCTCCACTGTAAAGTCCATCCCCTGTAGGGAAATGGACCACCTGAGCAGTTTGGGATTTTCACCCTTCATCTGATTAAGCCATAAGAGGGGCTTATGGTCTGTTTGCACCAGGAAGTGAGTTCCAAACAAGTAGGACCTCAACTTCTTTAATGCCCAAACCACAGCAAAGGCCTCCCTCTCAATGGCTGACCAACGTTTTTCTCTTGGGGTTAGCCTCCTGCTAATGAAAGCAATTGGCTGGTCTTGACCATCTTGATTAAGTTGTGAGAGTACAGCTCCCACCCCCAACTCAGAAGCATCTGTCTGAACAATGAACTGTTTGGAGTAGTCAGGACTCTTTAGGATAGGTGCAGAGCACATGGCCTTCTTCAGGTCTTCAAATGCCTTCTGACAGCTAACTGTCCACTGAACCTTTTTTGGCATCTTCTTGGATGTCAAGTCATTTAATGGTGTCACTATAGACCCATAGTTTTTCACAAACTTTCTGTAATACCCAGTCAGGCCCAAGAAGGCTCTGACTTGTGTCTGGGTAACTGGAGGAGCCCAGTCCTGTATGGCCTGGATTTTGCTTTCCAGTGGCTGAACCTGGCCTCCACCTACTAGGTGGCCCAGGTATACAACCTTACTCTGCCCTATCTGGCACTTTGTGGCCTTGATAGTTAGGCCTGCCTTTTGCAGGGCCTCCAAAACTTTCTTCAGGTGGATCAGGTGATCCTCCCAGGTGGAGCTAAAGACAGCAATATCATCCAGATAAGCTGCACAAAAGTCATCCAACCCAGTAAGGACTTGGTTCACCAACCTTTGAAAAGTGGCAGGTGCATTCTTCAAACCAAAGGGCATTACCACAAACTGATAATGCCCACTAGGGGTAGAAAATGCTGTCTTGGCCTTTGACTCCTCAGCTAGTCTGATTTGCCAGTAGCCAGCTGTCAGATCAAATGTGCTCAGAAACTTGGCAGAAGCCAATCTGTCAATGAGCTCATCTGCTCTTGGAATGGGGTGAGCATCTGTCCTAGTGACAGCATTGAGACCCCTGTAATCCACGCAAAACCTCATTTCTCTCTTACCATCTTGGGTATGAGGTTTTGGCACCAGGACTACTGGGCTGGCCCATGGGCTCTCTGATGGCTCAATCACTCCAAGCTCCAACATCTTTTGCACCTCAGCCTTGATGCAATCCCTGACATGATCAGGTTGCCTGTAGATCTTATTCTTGACAGGCAGACTGTCACCAGTGTCCACAACATGGGTACACCAGTCAGTTTGGCTGGGTGTGAGTGAAAACATTTGCCTGTGAGCCTGCAAAACTTGTCTGCAGTCCCTCTGTTGCTGGTCAGTGAGGCTGCCTGCCAAGGCTACTCCATCAACTGAACCATCATCAGGGTTCTGGGAAAGCAGGTCTGGGAGAGGGTCACTCTCTTCCTCCTGTTCCCCATCTGTGGCCATGAGCAAGCTCATGTCCTCCCTGTCTACAAATGCTTTCAAGCGATTCACATGGATTACCCTGTGAGGGCTCCTGGGTGTTCCAAAGTCTACCAAGTAGGTGACTTCCCCTTTCTTCTCAATAATAGGATAGGGTCCACTCCATTTGTCTTGGAGTGCTGCTGGAGCCACTGGCTCCAGTACCCATACCTTCTGTCCTGGTTGGAACTCTACCAGTACAGCCTTTTGGTCATGCCAAGCTTTCTGCAATTCTTGGCTGGCCTCCAGGTTTTTGGATGCTCTTTCCATGTACTCAGCCATCCTGGAGCGGAGACCAAGTACATAGTCCACTATGTCTAGTTTGGGCTTTTTGAGAGGTAACTCCCATCCTTCCTTCACCAAACACAATGGACCTCTCACAGGGTGGCCAAACAAAAGTTCAAAAGGGCTGTAGCCAACCCCCTTCTGTGGGACCTCTCTGTAAGCAAAAAGCAGGCAGGGTAAAAGAATGTCCCATTTCCGCCTGAGCTTCTCTGGTAATCCTTTTATCATGCCTTTAAGGGTCTTGTTAAATCTCTCCACAAGCCCATTGCATTGTGGATGATATGGGGTGGTAAACTTGTAGTTTACTCCACATTCCTTCCACATTGCTTTTAGATAGCTGGACATAAAATTTGTCCCTCTATCTGATAGTACCTCCTTAGGAAAGCCCACTCTTGAGAAAACTGCAATGAGGGCTTTTGCCACCACAGGTGCTGTGGTGGTCCTTAGGGGAATAGCCTCTGGGTACCTGGTGGCATGATCCACTACCACCAGTATGAATCTGTTCCCAGATGCTGTTTGGGGGTCCATTGGACCCACAATATCAATTCCAACTCTCTCAAAGGGGACCCCCACCACAGGTAGTGGTATTAGGGGGGCCTTTGTTGTGCCACCTGACTTACCACTGGCTTGGCAAGTGACACAGGAGCGACAAAACTCCTTGACATCCTCTGACATGTGAGGCCAGTGAAAGTGTGGAACAAGCCTGTCCCACGTCTTGTTCTGGCCTAAGTGTCCTGCAAGGGGAATATCATGGGCCAAGGTAAGGAGGAATCCCCTAAACTGCAGAGGTATCACCAACCTCCTGGTCATGCCAGGCTTGGGGGTTCTAGCCTCTGAGTAAAGGAGTCCCTCATCCCAATACACAGTATGGGTACCTTGGGCATCCCCAGCAGCCTCAGCAGCAGCCTGCTGTCTGAGGGGTTCAAGGGAAGGGCAATCTAATTGAGCCTGCCTCAGGTCTGCCCTTGAGGGTCCCCCTGTCCCCAGAAACTCAACCTGGTCAGGTTCAAGCTCCTCAGAGACAGTCTCCTCTTGGACTGCAGAATCAGTTTCCTCTGAAACCTGATCCTCAACCTGGGGCAAGGTGGAAGGCGAGGCCTTTCCTCTCTTGCTCCTTCTCTTGGGTTGTGGCTGGTCTATTGTCTCAAGATCCACCACTGGTTCAGGAAGGCACTTCTTAGCCTGAGCCCTTGTCATGGCAAGGACATGCTCTGAAATCCCTAGCATTTCTGCATGAGTCCTGTACTCCACTTCTGACCATGCTGAGCTTTCAAGGTCATTGCCTAACAGACAGTCTACTGGTAGGTTTGCACTCACCACAACTTTCTTTAGGCCATCAACCCCTCCCCAGGAGAAGTTCACAACTGCCACACTATGGGAGGTAGTGGAGTTGCTTGCATTGGTTACTAGGTAGCTCTCTCCTAGTACAATCTGTCCAGGGTCCACAAAGCCAGGGGTCACCATGGTGACACTAGCACATGTGTCCCTGTAAGCTTGAGCCAGTTTCTCATTTATTAAGGGAGTCTGCCTGTATTTGCCCAGGTTAGTGGGGCTTACTGCAGTGGGCAACTCAATGTCCACATCATACAGGAGAACTGCCTGTGTAGGGACTCTGACTAGGCCAGATCCTACTTCAATACCCAGGGTCAACCCAGCTACACCCTTGGACTGTGTTCCACCACTGCTTACTGTACTTGGGGTTGCAGTTGCTTTAGGAGCTGTAGTGGTGGGAACTGGATTTGCCTTGGTGCACTCACTGCCCCAGTGTGAAACTGATTTGCAGGTATTACACCAAGGTGTCTTTGGACCTTTGTTCTTCTTCTTCTTGTTACCATTTTGGGAACCACCCTCCTTACTATTAGTTTGGGGGCCTGAAGACTTCTGGTCTTTTTCTTTATCTTTCTGATTCTGATTACCACCCTTCTGGTCTGTTTTCTTCTGGTCACCACCTTGGTTCTGGGGTTTCTGCTTAATCCTTGTTCTGACCCATTTGTCTGCCTTCTTTCCCAATTCTTGGGGAGAGGTCAGATCAGAGTCAATAAGGTATTGATGCAACAGCTGGTTTGTACAGTTATTAAGGATCTGTTCTCTCATCATAAGATTGTACAATCCTGTATAGTCTGAAACTTTACTTCCCTGTAACCAACCCTCCAAAGCCTTAGTGGCACACTCCACAAAATCAGTCCAGTCTTGAGTCTGTGCTTTCTGGGTGTCTCTGAACAACAACCTGTATTGCTCAGTGGTTAGGCCATACCCTTCAATGAGAGCACTCTTCAAAACAGAGTAGTTTTTGGCATCCTCAGGTCTAACTGTGAGGAGCCTGTCCCTCCCTTTCTCAGAAAAGGAGTACCACAAAATTGCAGCCCACTGATTCTCAGGAACCTGCTGTACCATGCAGGCTCTCTCAAGAGCAGTCATCCATTTGTGGATGTCATCCCCTTCTTTAAAGGGGGGCACAATTTTGGTCAGGTTTCTATTATCATAGGCCCTGTCTTTTTCTCTTGGAAAATTGCTGCCACCAGTGACATCTAAGCCACTTAATTTCTGCTCTCTTGCCAAGGCAAGTTTAGCTTGAGCTAAGGTAAGCTTAGCTTGACTCAGGGCTACCTCCTCTCTCTCTATCTGGAGTCTGACAGCCCTCATTCTAGCCCTATGCTCAGCTTTCTGAGAAGCACTCATGCCTCTCTCTGATTCTCTGGAGGCACTAGAAAGATGAGAGTCCCCTGAGGGAGATCTCACTCTTCTGTTGCCTGGGAGAATCACATGTTGGGTTCTGGGGAGGTGCTGGCCCTCTCCATTCCCCAGTAGGTCCAAGTTGGCCTGGCTAAGCCTACCAACTGGAACCTGGCTACCCTGATCCTGTACTTCTAAGTCCTCAACATCTGAGTCCTCATCCAAGTCATCATCATCCTCCTCTTCAGGGGGATCAACTGCAGGGGGGTTCCCTCCAGTTCCTGTATCTAGGGAAGCTGCTTTTGCCTTCTCTAAGTCATCCTGTTCTAGGAGTTCTACCAGGATTAGGCAGGTGGGGCTTCTGCCCCTTTTTAACCCTCTTGCTTTGCACAAGACAATCAAGTCTCTGCGGGTTAGTTTGTCATATCCAGAAGTTGCCTGGGTAGGGTCAACTGTCACAGGACTAGACCCTGAGGCCTTTCCTGTGTCAGACATGGTTACTAGTGAGGTGTAAGTGGTGCACTTACCTACACTAAGTGTTTTCCTACTGGACCTTGCTAGTGAGTTGTAGTCAGGGGTGTGCTACTCCCTTCAACCTACAACTACTAAGTTCAGTAGAACTTAATATGCTAAGCTTTTGATTTTATATGTACCTAGAGGTACTTGATGTGATCTTTCAATTTGATATAAAGATTGTAATGGTAAAACAACAGCAAGCTCAAATCCGCACCGCTGCTCACCAATGTGAGAAGTTGGCCTGGTAGGGGATGTTTCCAATTCTGGAACCACCTACTACCTGACCAAACAATCCCTTATGGTGTCTGGTTGTAAGTCAACCTTATTAGACAAGCTATCCTAGGGGTAGCATGGACTAAGCAGCCTAAAGGCTTAACTTAAGAGGTCGTGTTAAGCGAGCTGTTTTACCACATACAATCCTGTAATACCAAATGAAAGGACACCACACAAGTATATATTATAAAAATATATGTGTTTATTACTAAAAACAATCCCCAGTATTCTTTATGAATAAAGGGGCACAAGCGTTAAATCAAAAGCACTGTTTAAACATACAAAGTTGCACAATTATGGATGAGGGCAGGGGGCCACTCAAACCATATACTAAACAAGTGGTATAAGAGAGGCCACTCGAACAGTGGTTAGGCCTAGGGCCTAGGGAATCGCTGGGAGCAGTCAGGACAAGCAATGCTGAAGTCGGGAATGGCCCTCGGGATTCGGGAGATGTGCGGAAAGCGCACGCATGCACCAATGTTAACCAATGGTGCGTAAAAGTCAAATAGTTAAAGTTTAAGGACACTTCCGCTGAACCTAGAGGAACAAAACTTAACACACAGACCCTAGAGGTGTGCACCAGTGTGGGAACACCGGCGGAGCAAAGTTACCTCACCCACAGGAAGTGGGTGCACAGGGTCGAAGTGGCGTCGGGTTTTGACACGCAGGCTCTTGGTGCTTGAAGCTGAAAGGGCTGCAGGCAGGGTGAAGACGAAGTGTCCGGTGGAGTCCAAGGGTGGACTCAAGTTGTAGAGTACCTGAAAGCAGAGGGGACAGAGTCTGGGTCACTCAGCAGTGACCAGGGTGGAACCAGGACGGAACCAGGCAATGTCGGGCGCAATCAGGTGGTCGTCGAGGCGCTTCTCTTCGCTGTCACGTGGGCTCTGGGGCATCTGCGACGTCCAGGAGCAGGTCACGATCTGTCCCACGCAGGCTCTCACCGTCGGTGCAGTCGGCTTCCGGTTTGGAGCAAACAAGCCTTGGTAAGAGCAATCCACGCGGGATTGGAAGATGGCGTCTTACTCGGACCAGGAAGGTCAGAGTCGGGGCTCCCTTTCAGGGGAGCTGGTGTGGATCTGGAGCAACCAGAATCACGAGTCTTCTTTTGTAGTTCGTCGGCACAGGGGCCACAAGCCAGCTGGCAAGTGACCGGGCCAACGCGTTGAGCCAAATCGTGCCAAAGGGCCCCACGCAGCACTCGTCGAGTGTGGAGGGCTGAACTTCGGCTCAGGAGTAGCTCAGGGTGGGGGCTTCTCAAACCCCGGTGTACAGCTTCGAGGGTCACTCGTGGGCTGCACGGTCAGCGTCTCGTGGTCACTTCAAGATGGCGTGCCCCACGCTTCCGGTCGCCTCCACGGGTCTCAGCTTTGCAGGGACTGTGGATCGGGCTGTTAGAAGCTGGGCAGGCTTGATCTCGTCGATCTCAGTCGCTCGAGTTCCGGCGGGAACTGCAACTAAGTAGACGTCGAGGGCTGGATGGTGCCTGCTGCTGCAGGGTGGTCACTCCTTGACCACAAGGGAGATTCTTCGGGCTTCCACGTTGAGATGGAGGGCGAAGGGTCCAGAATATCGTTTCAAATGTTTCTTCCAGGAAATCTGATGTGCATTGGCACTGCTCCCACTCTTATTCGAATCTGGTGGGCGTGATTACCTGCTAGGTCCCCTCCTATGGGTGGGACCCAGGAAGTGGGTGGATACACCCCCTTCCTTTGATCCAGGCCGCCCTGGCACGAGGGCTGGAGTGCCCCAGAACCGGTTTGGCCGGATTATGCAAGGGGCAGCCTTGTGCGCCCCAGGCAGTGTCTGGTTTCTTTCAAACCTCCCTGCTACAATACACTATCTCCTGTCTGGAGGGCGGTGACACCCTCCTGTGACAGGAGACCCTTTGTCCAGGACCCCCTTGACTGGGTTTCGGTCAGCTCCAGGGGTCCAGACATTTGTCTGTGGCAGAGGCATCCATTTTGTGGATCTTAAGGCCTTTGGAGAAATCAACCGCATTAAAGTGAAGTAACATGTCTTACCCCTCTAGAGGGGTGGAATGCCATCCCCGTCGCCAGAACTGGCGAGGGGATGGTATTCCAAAGCGTATGACACCTTACACGACATGTTTTGATAAAGCCAAACCAGAGTTGCTAAATAACCGCGAGGATTATAAGGCACTTAATAGTATATGGTATGGCATTATCCTGAAACAGCTTAGGGATTTGTTCCCGACGGCTGCAGACAGGCTCAGCTCATGCTAGAGCTCCATCTCACATAAAAACCAAGCACCCAGCCTCCAGGATTGGTGAGGCCTGTCTATAGGAGTGGCTCACAGGTTTACATGTGTCCAGATATAGGTTTAGACATAGGTATACTATATCTAAGCAAGGGGTGTGTACACCACCTTACCCCAGCTGAGTGATCAGCCAGTTGTGTCAATTTAAGAACCAGCCAGGGGTGGCAAAAGATATGCTGCAGCCCCTGGTAGGCCTTAGTGGCTCCTGTGCCCTGTGCACCTATAGTGCATTCTACAGGGGCTGACAAGGAGTCCATTTCCAATTGGTATGTGCCTATAGCACATGTGTCATTAATTTAGTGAGAGAACAGCAGGCTGGGGGTCTGATCAGCAGGCCCACAGCCTCAGTAGTCGAAAACCAGTGAAGCAAAAAGCAAAAATTTGGGGTGACCATAGGATAGCAGACCCTACTCTCCTACAGCGCTTAACGTGGGTTCACCACCATTACGAGAATAATTCTGAGAGTTCCCACAGTTATATCCAACCTTCAATTCGGAACTATAGCCATACAGGCAAGATACGAACACAAAGACGCTATCTCCAACAACAAGTATAGGGCCCTGTCGGGTCGGAAATATCACCGACAGAGCGACTTCAACCACTTGCCCACAAAGTCTTTAGCCCTGAGGAGTCGCGGGAAAACTGTACCATAACGCGACGAAACACGTGTCGGCTGGTCTATTTGTTATGAACATTAAAGACATCACCCATCTACGAAAGATTTGAAGAGTTACTAATGATTATTACTTAACTGATAAGCTTTGTCCTTGCTTTCTGAATTCGACAACCTTTGAATGTACATATAATTCTCTAGAGTGTGCAGGGGCATTCCAGTTTCTTATTATTTATCATAGCCATGGACCCCCAAACCGCCATCTCCAGGAGCACCATATGCATCGAGGTCTCCAGTTTCAACCCAGTCCACTCTTCATTTCCATGTATGCCAACGATATACTATTGTTTATTCACTATCATTCGGAAAACCTAGCCTCTAGAGTACTGGAGATTATCCGCTTCAGGGCCCAGTCAGGGCTCTGTATCAACTGGTCTGAACTATTCCCCCTCACAGATGTTACTACCCCTCCAACACGTGAATATGGTTGACTGACTCCACTAAGTATCTGGGTATTGTCCTCCACAGGGGCAAGGAACAAGTTATTCATTTAAACTAAGGACCTGCCGTGACCAGACTTGAGACACAGTTAGTCCAATGGCTACAACTTCTACTTTCCATGGCAGGCTGCATCGCTATTGTCAAAATGACAGTACTCCCTTGCTTCTTGCATTTATTCACGAGCATCCCTCTCCCTCTGACAAACCCTTTCTTTCTAATACTGCACGGCCTCCTTTTGAAGCTGGGATGGGTGGGTCACAGACCCAGGGTAGCATGAGATACTCTCACCCTTCCGTACGAATGTGGCGGATTTGCCATCCCTGATTTCTGTATCTATTACATAGTGGTCCAATCCCATTTTGCTTACAATTTGTTTCACCCAGCTACCAGATTCCCCTATGCCAGAGTGAGACCTTGTGGCACTTCTGACTCTGAATACCCTATTGCCAAGAGGTCTTCAATTGAACCCCAGAGATATCCAAACACGAACCACTACTTGTTGGGCATGACGAAAGCTCTGTGGGGCACTGGGCTTCACCTCTCTCTACTTCCCTGACCCTCCCCCCTCCATTACATCCAACCCAAGGCTAACAATAATGGCCGAAGGGCTTGCACCACACACCTTGGACCAAAACAGTTGCCACACCATTGGAGATCTCTTTCCTGATGGTCAAGTACTGGATACAGCAATTATGGCTGAATCATTTACTAATAGATTAATTTTTAACAGACACAAAACATTAGGAGCGCACATTGCTTCCTACCCGCTCGTCCCACACAACTTCCCACCTCTTACCCTCCTAATCAGGCACCCGGCTGGATAACACTTAATTTCCAAACTCAATCATACATGCATGACCTTAAAACACACTAAGGATGGGGGGATTCGACTGCGCTGTTACAAAGATTTGGGCTACCCTATTACTGGCAAGGACTGGGCCTTCTGCTGTACAAAGACCAAATTGGTATCCTCAAATCATCACCACAAATTGCTAATCGTACTTTTTTTGTGTCGTACATTTTTGGGGAACAGAACCATACATAATAATATGCATATGCACAGTTTGGAACAAAAGTGAGGAGGGCGTAAGGGGAATGGGAAGGTACAGGGAAAATGCACGTTACAACTGGAACTGATAAAATTAACTGTCCCAAAGCTGGGCATTCCCTTAGGCAGCTAGTGTCAAAGAGCCATTGGGCTGTGGTCCCGCGTAGGCTGGGGGGGAGGAATGTGAGGGGCCAGACAGCCAGCTGCTGGGGGGGGACAGGGGGGAGTGCACATCCCTAGCAGTGGGGTGGTGTGAGCAACTGGATTGGGGAGAAGACACGCACTGGCAATGGGGGGGGGGGGTGAATCCTGTGTTATCGGGCCAGTGAGTTCCATGGCCCACCATCAAGAAAGGAAGGATGAGTTCCCCGCAAGGATGCATCAAGGGTGGCGGGGTTTATGGCGGCGGTTCCCTGCGCTGAGGGTGTCCGCATACCAATGTGTATGGGGGAGGGGGTAAGAGAGGTGGGGGGGGGTTAAAGCGCAGGTGGCCGGGAAGGGGGGTATAAGGGTAGGAGGAGAAGGGGGGAGTTAAGACGGGGGCGGCAGGAAGGATGCCAAGGGTGCATAGAGAGGTCTGGGGGGGGGAGGGGATGGGGCGGGGAGGTAGAGAGGGGAAGACCATGGAGGAGATAGGGGCAGGGGGTGCAGTGGTGGGGAGAGAGGCAGTATATGGGTGCTGAGGCTGATGCAGTTCAGAACCTCCCAAGATAACATCAAGAGTTGCCTGCGTGGCTCGTGAATATGCTGGCCACGGAGCTCGAGTGGGATGGGGTGGGGGGGGGGGTAGTAACGGTGTCTCCCACTTCAATGATCATCCCGTAGGAACCGAGCCCACCTCTGTGTGAACACCTCTGCTTGGTCCTGTAGGTTGTAAATAAGACACTCCGGTGATGCCGTCTGAATCATTTCCACCGTCCAATCCTCCTGGGAAAGGGGCAAAGGCGACCTCCATTGGCGGATGATACAGATCTTGGCCGTGGCTAGGGCCGTGTAGAGGAAGCAGAGCTGAGGATGATAGAGGTCCGGTGTTGTGGAGGAGAATGACAGGTGTCGGGGAGTCACAGTGGCATGGAAGTTCCGAAGGTGTCCCCAACTTACGACGAGACGGGCCGGACTGAGGAGCATTCACAGAGGATGTGAGTGAGATCGCAGTGGGCGTCCATGCCCCTCCACCAGTTTGTATGGGGAAGGAATGCTGCCTTGTTCAGTTTTGTCAGGGTCCAGTGCCAATCGTGGAGCGTTTTGAAGAGGCAGAATTTTAAATGGACTTCCCGGGTGCCCCTGTCCCGGGCTTTCAGGATATCAGCCCAGTCCTCCTCCTCGAGGATTGTCTGCAGGTGGACCTGCCATTTGGCACAGAGGCTGCGTAAAAGAGGTTAGGAGAAGAGGTGGCCCTTGAGTGTGCTGTAGAGCCCTAACATCACTCTCTTGTGGCGGCCCCACGTCGTCGGGTAAGCCACCACTGGTGAAGACTGTAGGGACCACGGGAGTGGGCCTAAACAGCGTCTCTGGCAGTGTTGTAACTGCAAGTAGCACCAAGCTTGCCACGGGTGGAGGCCAAACTCCTCTCTCAAATGGTCAAAAGGCTTCGGATCTCCATTGAGCAATACCTGGTGTAGGACGTGTATACCTGCCACTGTTCAGTGGGTCAGGCTAGAGCCTGACCCATCAATAAGCAAACCGTCCTTGCCCCACAGTAGTGCTTCATCGTGAAAGCGCGGGTCCATCCCGAGTAAGTAGTGAGCGCGTTGCAAGGCTTTTTGTGTAGCCTGCAGCACAGGATGCAGGAGGCGTGGCTGGAGGGTATGGTCCCCATAGAGAACTCGAAGGCCCTGGCCTCCAGAGAGAAGCGTTCCTTGTGTGCGGGCCAACTGCGGTGGGTCCAGGATACCAGGGAGCAGATTTGCCACTTGCCACAGGTGGAGGGCTAGGGCATAATGCTCCACTTACGGGAGGACAAGGCGTGCCATGAGTTTGGACGCAGCCAACCGGGGCCGCAAGGAGCCCCACATGAAGGACTGGATCTGGGAGTCCGTGAGGCGTAAAATGGTTGAAGGCAGAGTTACAGGGAGCATGGCTAAAGTGTAAGTGAGACGCGTCAGTGTGACCATCCTCACTGCCTGTACCCTGCCCCCATAGAGAACCCAAATAGGAACCAGTTCTCAAAGTCTAGTTTCATCCGGGCTCCCAGGGATCCAAGTTGTCCATGACCATCCCATCTAGTTCTCTATTAATCAGTATCCCCAAGTATTTGAGGTGTGAGGATTTTCAGCAAAAAGGGTAGCTGTGGATTGAAGCTTTCGTGGTACCAGTTGAGAGCGGTAGGGCCTCTCTTTATACTTTATTTTGTAGCCGGATAACGCCAAGAAGCCATCAGTGACTTTTTTTATGAGAGGCAGCAGGGAACGGTGGAAATCTGTGAGGGTGAGCAGGATATCATCTGCGTAGAGGAAGATTTTGGAGCATTGGGCCAAGGGCGGGTGGGTCCACGCCCATCAGAACCCGGAAGAGGCTGGGCTGGGCCACCCCTCTAAGCATTGCTGCCGGGTGAAAACCTTCAGCTAAGACTTCAGACAGACGAGAGAGACCTCTAGGCCAGTAAATGGTAAATGATGGGTAAGCGCAAAGCCACAGCGCAAGTAACCTGGGGAGTAATAGTAAACGCCCTTGACTCCTTTTTGACTACAGCTGCATATGTTTTATCCCAAGAAATTGAGCTCACTGAGCATCATCTCTCCTTGGAGGTAGAAAGGAGACACGGCCCGCTGTTACAAACCATTTTGAGCCCCATACCCCGTAGAGGTTGAGGATGCGGAAGTAATTGTTATTACCAACCATCCTTTGACTGGGACCCCGACTGCGCCGCTCCACCAGGACTCATCTGCATCCAATGAGTCTATTATTGAGCCAGTGGTCAAGAGGAAGAGACCTGAAGGGAAATAGAAATCAAAAACTTTGAGGGGGGATTTGCCCCAAAAAATGGGCACGTATCTGGAGCGCTTGGAATAGTTATCGGGGATAAATCTGTACACCACCTGATTGCACAGACTCAAATGTCCCCCTTACCCCGTGATGTTCCCCTTTAATGTAGAAATGCAATCTTCATCCTCCGTAAGTCGCTATTAATTCTTTATTGTCTGTGCCCTCTGTATTGTTTTTTTGAACCGATGTTTGTTTCGATAAAAATAAATATTTTTTTTAAAACTTTGAGAGGGGCAAGAGCGAAAAAACCTGTTCAAGATCTTACAGTACCGATCCTGTTGCCGGGGGGAAAAGGCTCTGTGGTGGGGTTATGTGAGGATAAGACTGCGAAATTGGAACAGTTACTTAAGCCGTTAAACTCAGAACTGGGGAAGATAGAGGAGAAATTAGATCTCCTTATAAATGGGGGCGTACTTGTGGTAATCCCCCCAGAATGGACCAGCCCCCTGGACTGGATCAAGTCCCAGGGCCTCTGGGGGATCCTGGTAGGGGTGATAAGGGCTTAAGGCAGGTGAACCACACTCATTTTTCATACCCCTGATATTATCTAATATCCCCAGCACACTTCCTCCCCCCACCCCTCCACCCACTCGATCCCATCACTGGTTTATGTAAATAACAGCACTCGGGGGGGGATAAGGGAACATCCACTTGTGAACCCCAGGCTAACCCACAAACAACAGGAGTAAGAGAGGGGCTGGAGATGGAGGCAGCTCCGAGGTTATACCCTCCACCTGCTGGAATAAAACTGCCACACACACTAGATCTCCCCCCCAGAAGCCATACCGTACGTTCTGGTCAATGTATCTCCATTGAGCATGGGCCAGAGGGAATCGAAGGACCAGCTAATGACCAAAGCTTTACACTGGTTTATAACTTATGTTAAAGGTTATGGCCTTTGGGGCAAAAGACTGGACATGCATATCAACATGGCTAGGAGGGTTGGATGGGTGGGTCCTTCTGTTAAAGAAACAAGAGGAGATTGTGTTGTTGTTAATTGTAATATGTGGCATGTGGTAAGAAATTTGCTGATGGCTTTCACAAATGCTCCTCTGCTGAGCACACAGATCACTGTCTCTCCCGTAGCAAAATTCTATAGACCTACTCCACAACTGTGCTTGCATAACCTGAGAGCCCTGAGTGACTCATTATGACCGCCTTTACCTGTGACACGAGATCCTCTTAGTTCATACAGACCGAGGACAAGGTTTGAGTCAACAAATCAATTTGCCCCTCTGATTGACCTAGAGTCCTTGATTGACTACCCAAAGGGGGTTCAACTGATATTCTAACTAGCACCAATGAGTCACCAAATACTCCAATAGTACCTGAGACATGGGCACTAGATCCAATATTCATCAATGGTTATTGAACCTATCAAACCTATGCAGTCCCTACCTTGTCAGGAGGAGTTAAAGGGGGTCTGGTACCTCTAATCTCTAACACTTTAGCCATTAAGATTGTTAAATCCATTCTTCCCCCTATTTTCACCTCTAAGCTTTAGCAGGAGGAAGCCCGCAGGGTTGAATATTGATAAACTACTACAATAATAATTTTGGCGGAAGCTTGGCGTCAATTGTAGACTCATAGGAAAAGGAACTGCCAAATTTTATAAGGGCATTGCCAACTAAGGATTTTAATATCTTATGGCTAGGGGATTTTAATGCCCAGCCATGTCTTTATTGGCTGGGAATGGTCTGTGGTTTGGAAGATATGGCGGGAGACCCATTGGTGCATTTCACGCATCAAGAATACAGGAATACCCTAAATAGGTTTCTTTTCTTTAGGAACTTAGAAGTTTATGACAAAATAGTTCTAGCTGCAGGAGGACTCGAAAAAACTTTTTTTCCGTAGCAAATCCAACTCTACAATGGATTTCATAGTTGCCTCTGCTAATTGCAGTCGAAACATTATTTATACTGACGCCATACCTTCAAGCTTTAGCGACCATGCAATATTATTTTTTGAGCTGTTCGGGGTTGGAGTTTACCCCTAACAAGCTGAGAAAGTACAGAAACAAATCCTAGACAGGCAAAATGGCTATCAGCTTAAATGGGACAACATGGATAATAAGAGAATCCTCCGACTAGTTGAAACTAAGAAGCTGAATTTGGTCATAACTTGCCTAGATCCAGACACCCTTATTCTAAATTTCTTAGAATTACTTGAAGCGATTAAATAGTCCTTGACTCGATCCAACACTAACAAGGAGAGACCAGAAACACGATGGTTTGATGAGACCTGTACCTTGACTCTACAAGACCTTCACAAGGCCCTTAAAGCGTCACCAGGAAACCACTCCCTGATCAAGGATTTGCGAATGAAGTACAAGAAAGTTCGGAAAAATAGGAAAACAGAGATGAAGGAAGAGGCCGGGGAAAACCTGGCAAACCCGCATCCTTAAACAGCAGTAGGGAATTTTGGAAGGTAATAATGCACCTTTCTTTAAGAAGGATACAGAGAAATTATTGGATATGCATGTTGATGAAGACACATGTGTGGTGCACTTTGAAAGGATCTTCGGGAGTGAGACTGCACTGAGGGCCGAACCGCTTGATCCTTTGGAGCCTCCATGCAAGCCCATGACCTTTACCCTGAATGAAATAAGACTCACCCTGGCTAAGTGCAGCTGTGCTAAAGCACCTGGCCCGGACGGGGTCCCAATTGATTTCTTTTTAGAATATCAAGATCTGTGGGCCCCACTGATAACCATTATATTTAATGAAATATCTAAGAGGGGTCTGCCTTCATCATGGAGGACAAGCATTACTGTCCCAATATATAAAAAGGGGGACAAATCTAAACCCAGAACTATCGTCCCATTTCCCTCTTAGACTGCACTGCCAAACTGCTGGGGTGTGTTTTTACTGAATTGACTAGAAGACTAAATGAGGGAAAATAACATCTTGATGCCAACCCAGTATGGCGTCCAGAAAGGCAGAGGCACAATCGACCAATGTCTGAATTTGAGTTTGACCATCCTGAAGTATTCTACAGCAAAGAGAGGGCAGACCTATGTGGCTTTCATGGACCTATCGGCGGCTTTTGACTGTGGAGGCCAAGCGAAGCTATGGGCAATAATGACAGCGATGGGTATGGATTTCAGGTTGATTACCCTCATACGTCAAATGGACGCACAGGTGACGGCATGCTTCCGTTATGGAAGGGAGGGGGAATGTACCAGACCCTTTAAGATTATGAGGGGAGTCAGAGAAGGTCATTTTTATTTTGGCTTTATACAAATAGGGTGGAAGTCGCATTAAAAGGATCCATATTAGATGTCCCTTCTTTTCCCTCAGTCGCACTACCGATCTTTGCTTATGCGGACAAGGCCGTTCTAATAGCCAGGACTGGTGTAGTCCTCCAACGCATAAATAGACGCCTATGTGAGCTTTATATCATCTCTGGTTCTAAAATTATTGAGTACATTTTTTTTTATTCTAGTGCCAGGATCACTCCCCCCAAAAAAAGATGCCATCTTTTCATATTGAGACACGCAAATTAGTCGTAGAGAGTTTTTCCTATCTAGGAGTTGTTTCTGACAGCAAACAAACCTGGTCCCACATGGTGGGTAGCAGGGCACTAACAATGGAGTGAACTTTGGCTACAGTCTCTAGTTTTACCAAGAAACTGGGTTCAAAACCTAAAGCGAATATAAAAAAAGATCTATAGTGCCAAAACGACCTTGGCTACAACATACAGGGCAGGGGAGTGGGGTATAGCTTCAATAGACTCCCTCCAGAAGATGGAGAATGGCTTCTTCAAGAGGGTCGCTTTGCTCCCTGCCTCATTCTCTAACTATGCCTCCCACTTAAAGTTGGATTTGCCCTATATGACTGACATGGTGAGACTAGCCCCGATTATGCTGTGGCATTCAATATGGAAAAGAGCTACAGTGGATCTCATCCTGCCTATTATACAAAATTGCCTGTCACTGGACAAGACACATAAAATTGCCTGGCTAGAGTATGTTAAATCCACTTTGCACTTGCTAGGTGTACCTGAACTATACACAAATTGTTCTAAACTGCAAAAAAGAGGCTTAAGGCTAGATTCTTAGCAAAGGCTGCCCATGAAAGGAAGAAATCCCATTGTGTAAGTACGACTGTAAAACGTTACTATTTGATCCCACCTTTAATAGAGGGCGAACATTTGTATTTTGAAGGTGTAAGAAACTTACAGCATAGGTTTATCCTTCTAAGGTTCCGTACTAACCTAATCCCTTTGATGCTGGGCTTCCCCACGAAAAAGTATTCCTTTAGTGACTTGACAACATGTCCATGTGACAATGTATCCGTGCAATCCGCTCTCCACCTTTTTTTCTTCAGTCATTTTTACAAAGAACTGAGATCCAAAAACATTTTACCTCTTTTAAGGCAGCATAATTTTAATGAATGTCATATTGCCTTATTTTTTTCTGAAGAAGCTCCATGATCCTTACGTTTGTTTCTGTGTAGCACCATTCCTCTGGGCTTGCACATGAAGGAGACATTTCTTATAATGGAAAACTGTGTAAATTCTACGTATTTCCTTAACTGCGCTTCTAATAATATCAAGAAAATTAACCATGCGACCCAGGCTTGATATGACACAGGATGTGTATAATATATGTACATTTTTTATGTTTTTACATGATTCCAAAGGATGGTTTTTATTAGCAATCAATTTTTTGCTATTTATTAATCAATTTGATAATTGGGTATGTGTAACATGCTATTTTATTCCCCACTGCGTTTATTGCACAAAGTATTGAGACTAACGGTGTATTCTCACTCACCATAATACTGCTAAGCCGAAGTACCACTGTGCTGGGGTTGTAATTTGTTCTTTTAACCACTCGTTTTTATTAGTTTCTATTGTATTAGAAAGAAGATCTATTTTTAACATGTACACATTTATGATCTATGTTTTTAATTTAGATCGCATAAAGTTGGATGATGAGGACATGCACCAAGATGAATTTCTTACCCTGCCTCTTCTACGTCTTACAAACTCTCCCACTTTGACCCCAAAGATCCATCATAGATCATATACAAAAGAAATTGTTGTCCTTTGTGTGGAAGAACCGACCGCTCTGGGTCCCATAATTTATACTACTTAAACCTACCATAAAGGGAGGGTTAGGTTTCCCTAAAATCAAAACATACATTCAAGCAGTTCAGATCTGCCTGGTTTTGGAATGGAATCTGGACACCAAAAATAAGGGGCAGGGTAAAATTTAACAAAGTTTCAGCCTTATTCCCCTCAGACTAATATTATGGTTCCCTCAAAGGGTGTGACGTGGAATCACTACCCTCTAAACCTCTTCCCTAATACTATTGGAATACTGGCAACAGATAAAGCCGAAGGAAGGCTCCACCACATTCCCTTCACCCATTATGCCAATACTCCACAATATGGACTTCCCTCTGGGACTCCTAGACCCCAGGTTTAGAGCCTAGAATGGGAATAACCCCCTTCCCATTATTGGCGCAACTTCTTGTTAGAAGGAACACTCAACACTAGAGTGGAGTTTTTAGCTCACTGGGGGCTGGGTAGGGCAGATCATTTTCAAATTACGCAACTCCTCTATTGATCGGGTTCCCAAAAGTTCACTCAATAGGCTTGTGGGATAGAACCCTACTTGAAAAGATGTTTAGAAACACACAGATTGACAAGGGTATAACTTGGCTATTACATGTTTTTCTAGAACGGACCACAAAACCTAAACCTAAATATCCCTTGAATTTGCAAAAGGACTTAGGGGAATAGATCTCGGAGGTGAGCTGGGTGAAAATTTGGCAGGGAGCAACAATATGTGGCTGCTTTAAAGAAAAGGCATACAAGCTACTTAAATACTGGTACCTATCCCCTACCTGCTTACATGCCATGAACTAAAGCTCCGAGCTTGCTGGAAATATTGCAGGGAGAGAGGTACTTTTTTCCACATGTGGTGGTCATGCACACATGTTGAAACCTACTGAAAGAAATCTTATCAAATAAAACACAAATAAGAGGAATCATGCTTCTGTTGAAACCACTGGTGGTTCTCTTAGGCGACCCGGGGATAACAGCATTTTACCACTCACCACTCGAATTGGTAAAGTGATATCACACCTTCTGATTGCAGCTAGGATGCCTTTAGCACAGGTTTGGAAAGAGCAAATAACTCATACCATAAAGTATACCAAAATTTTGCTGGATGGAATACTTTAATTAATCCCAGCTGCTTGTAATCCACTAGAGTTGCATCCCAAGCCATTGATATTTTGCACACCATGCCAACTCAGTTTCGACCCAGCCATTTGCAAATCAGTTTCGACCCTGCTCCAATCTGAACAGTCTAGCCCAAACTGCCTGGCCAAGCCAGGTCCTCCCTCTACCAGAACACAAGCAACACAATACCGGTTTCACTCTTATTAGGGCTCATCAGTTGGATATAGATTGGTTTCAGTGGTAGCGTCCTTGGGACCAATATCTGGGCATACCCATCCCACTTTGAGCATCACACTGTAGTGTACCAAAAAGTTATTGAAGGAATGCTTGAATTAATCACAGCCTCTAGTAATTACTTGGGGGCTGCATCTGAGTCCATTGTTATTTTGCACATCATGCCACCACAGTTTGGACTCAGAGATAGGCAAATCAGTATTGAACCTGCTCCAATAGGAGCAGTTCAACCTGAACTGCCAACCAGGTCCTCCCTGAATCAGAACACAAGCAACTCAAGACTGACTTTGCCCTTACTAGGGCTCATCAGTCGGTATAACTTGACTCTAGTGCTATTATGCACTGCTGCTCTAGATGTGATCGCAACACCCATCTCCAGTACATCAGAAATGGAATAAGCTTTCTTACTTTAATTGATAGCCTGTTCATTGTTATGTATTGACTATTAGATAGAATGTAAAGGGAAACCACTGGTTGTTTGTGAAGATAATTGCTTGAATTACCTGAAGTGTGCCTGCAGTGCTAATCTTGTTGTCAAGATCAAATGCAATACCAAAATTACAAATAATGTGTTTATAAAAAAATAAAAAAAATCATGGGCTGAGTGCATTGTTTTTCACACCTGGTCATTCTGAATCAAACCCACACTGGTGTTAGACACAATAGAAGTAGATTTACTATCTCCCTTGTCGAATGAAGTTCCTGGTGCTTGGTCCATGTGACAACCTGCATTTTACCCTTCCTGGCACATTACTTTTTACAGGAAACCAATGGCAAAAAATCTACTGGCAAGTGCTCTAAAATGATTTCCCATGTTGCTCACATCTAGACTCTGTTGGATGCTTGAGGTACGCAGCAAAATTGCACTCCTTCTGACATGGCTAGCCGCAGCCCCCTTGCCCAGGCTTAAAAGTGCTAACTGTTGATTACCAGCCTTACATGATTTTAGTACTGAGGTGCTGGTCTTATCATACAAATTTCAGAAGGGGTTCTCTGCTGGATAACCTCTGGCTTACTGCTCATCGGCCATCTAGTGCAGGGGAAGATTCCAAAAACATCCATCTTAAAACGTGTGGGCAGCTCACACTGAGCTTTAACAATGCTGTGGTGCTGGGTGACTTCAATATGCACTGGGAATGGAAATGTGCCAACTCCTTTCAAGCCTTTCGCCCAAAGTTAATCAGAAACCTATGCTGCGGGCCCCACTTCTGTTTTAGGGCACGCCCTTGATTGGACTCTAGCAAGTGATAACGTGGTAGTATCAGTAATCAAGTGGCCCGTGTACTGAACAGACCATCACTTGAGCCAGTTGAAATTAGTGGATACAAGAGAAAGATCTGAAAGGCTAACAGTTCCTATGACTTTCATATGCCCTCTGCGGAGCTACAACTTGTGAATGTTATGGAGGAACTCTGTGCATTGAAGCACTTAATGTGCTCTGGAATACCCCAAACTAATTTCAGGTGACCTCTCACCCCTCTTCAAGATGTTTTATCAATAGGTTCCCTAGATAAAAATCTTCCACTGGGCCTCCCAAGAGTCAGAACACCTGATTCTCAGATTCTGAAAACCATGAAACTTTCCAGGGAAAACCATGACGAGTCTAAAGGAAACCCAATGAGAATGAGGGCAAAGCAGCTGAGGCAACATAAAACTTACAATAAAAGCTGTATGGCAGGCCAGGGCAGCCTAGCTCACTCACCTAAGTCAATAATAGTAACAAACAATATAGTGTCCTCTGTGCATCTGTATGGTTTAAGTCACAGTTCTTTTACACGTGTATTTCTTCAAGAGAAAACGTTAAGTCTCATAAACCAGGATGCAATGGCTTACATTTGTAGCGTGATGGGAAATAACATACAAGTCGTGTTGTTTCCCTGTGCAAAATTATTGTACAATGTGTTTCTCGCGTGGTAATAACATGGAAATTTGGCTTCTGTACTTGAGCAGCAAAAAGAAAAAAAGATTGTGAATATATGTTCATTAGTTAGTACAGTTGCTGTAAATAACGTGTGATTGGGCCACACTTATTTTCACTGCCATGGCATTAATATCTGGAAAGCACTCCAATCCCCTACTTTCCGTATTTTACTTCTCTAATTCATTACACTCTGTGGAAAGATAATTTAATGTGTATGGTTACAGTTTAGACATCTCAAAATTTTAATAGACACGATAAGATACTAAATTAAATTACACTTGTTCAACGTGCACAAAATGTAATGAATACACATCCTTCCAAGAGGCGTCTGCCTGGGTAGATTTGCAATCACTAGTCCTTAAAAAAACCACACAATTTCTGCTCTGCTCTCCAAGCGCCGTTTAAGGCAGGAGTAAACCTGCCAGAAATGTGTGGACAGCTACACTCAATGATGTGCTCGCTGAGGGGTCGCGCACAGGGAGGGAGGGGCTGACATGTCAGATTTCTGTTGAAACATTCACGCATAGTGGGAGTCGCTCGGACAGGACACTTAACAGCTCTTAGCCCACTGGTTTACGAGATGGCTGTCCCTGGGGCTGTGGAACTGATGTACTGGAGCTAAAGAGCGGCTAACTTGCCCGGCCATCTGCAGCAAGTGCACAGACTTCAGCAGCAAATCGCACCCACAATTAGGATTTTCTTGAGTGTGACCCCTTTGCACAAAGTGTACGAGGTTAAGAGAAGTACTGTGATAAAAAAAAAAGGGCTGGAGGGCAAATGTTATCTACTACTTACATCAGAATCATTTTTGCGTGGGAGTAAGTACGACTGGAAAATAAAACCGTCAAAGTTCTTTCATTTTATAGTTGATCATCTTTACAAGCAAACATGATGGAAGCGGCTTGGCACGAGGCTAATATATAGATATGTCCCTTTGAACAAGTGTGCCTCAAATGTGGGCAGTGTGCATCCTCCATACAGGGTTTTTCCTTCTACAGACTGGATTTCTAGGAGACAGTTGCAAAGAATCACAGCCCAGTTCACCTTAGTCATGTTTTGCACAGTTTTAGGTCTTTTGTTCAGAGGAGGGTGGGATACGGCGGGGTACTTCCTTTCAGGAGTCTTTAGTCCAGAAGCACATTCGCCACAGACGGGGACTGGGATGATTTTCTCACCCATAAAAAGTTGAAACTGAAGAAAATAGTCTATAATATTTTAAATGGACGAACCCAAAGCAGAGAAAAAACTAAAAAACTAAATGCATTTAAATTCTTGATCCCTAGGTAGGGCCTATATTAATTAGTCCGTGTTTCAGACAAGATACAGCTAGTAGTACATTTCCGCTCCTAAAGGGCTTTGGAAATATTATGACATTTTGACCGTAAATATGTTTCTAAAAGTAGAGCTTTCGTAACAGATTATTTTTTGTAGGTCAAAAATACACGAACTTATTCGAATCGCTCTAAAGAAATGTACATCTCAGCGTTAAAATATAAGCATGTCATCACTACAGGAGTGTACCCTGAGCCGAACAGTGTTCGTTCATGACATGCAGAGCTTTATTAAACACAGAGGTGAACTGAAGTCCCATATTAAACTCGTTTTCAAGCCGTCGAATGTACCGTAAACTCAGAGTATGTATCCCTTTTTAAAAAAAAATTTGGGGGGAAATATATTTTTATTGCAGAGTAATACAATTTACATCTAGTACGATCAACAATCCAGCTTCCGACGCGTGCAACGCACACGCCCCCAGAGTATGTATCCATTTACTCTATGCAGCCCGCTCACATCCTCAGAACCAGAGGCAAACATTCCATATGGAAAGATTTCGAAGCATAAAAATAACTTCTCATGGATGCTACTAACCACAGATTCCTCAACCTTGTGAATAGTCCGCATGCATTAGACTGGATCCGAAAACTTTTCAGCAGTACCCCTGTGCCAGATAGGTGGTGTAATGCAGCTCAGGGCCAACATCGTTCCGCCCCGGAAGTGATGTACTGGAGCGCATATAAGTAGCAAACGTGCACTGAGGTCAATCCTTTCTTTCCGCGCCACTAGACATGGATCCGGAGCTACCCGCATGTCTCTTAAGAGACAATTTTATCCCAAACCAAAAAAATACCAGTGTGCGAGGGCAATATCACCCCCTAAGACTACAGAGTTTACGGTTTGCAGGGACTGTTGTAAACAAAAGTCTGAGACAGATTCCTATGAGGTATAGCTTTGATACTTGGGATCCGAACGAGACTCGAAGGTCTATAGAGTAATTCCCGAGGCAGATCAACATCACTGTCCAAGTCACTGGGTAAGTCAAAAAAGAAGCTCGAGAAGTCCAAGTGGAACTCATCCCCTACCTGCCTATCTCAAACTCTAGAGAGGGCACAAGGGCCTCAATATGCCTCTCGTCGGGGCAGATAGCCGGCAAAGAAGATCGCTGTCTATGCAGTGAGTTTTGCAGGCCCACGGACTAAGTAGCTGCACCTCCACCGAAACACGCCACGAAAGCGCTTCCCTCCATTGGGCACATGTGGTGGAAGATTGTTTGGTGCTGCACCCTTCCATTGTGCCTGTGGAGCACGGAGGAAGGGGATTTTAGGCCTGCGGTGAAGGACTGCATGCCCTGTTAACTGGGTGCAGCTGCAGCCTAATTCCTGCTTGGGCATGGGCAGTGGCAACTCTGGAGCTACTATTTGTGGCCGAGTCCACCAGGATGTGCAAAAACAGGCGCTCAATCAACCAGAGGAGGTTGGGCCCCGTGGCGGGACTAGTCGGTGCATTCCTGTACACCAGACCCTGGAACTGGAGGCGGCCATGCGGAAACCCGTGCTGCTGTCAGCAGTCCCGGTGCCGATTCCAGACTAGACGGCTAAATGTAGGGAAGTGGCTTTCAGTGGGGGCCTGGGTGGGGCTGCTCCTTGCCAAGGAGCGGGCAGCTGGCTGAGCCCCGTAGCACTTGCTGGCTGCTCCCTCCGTCCTGGGTCTAGGCCGTCTTTATGCTCTGCTTGAGGGGTGGAACAGGGCTATGCACCAATGACAACTGCACTGCTGCCCAGAAAGAATGGTGGCCTGATCCATCTTCTTCCACTCCTACCGATCTCCTAATCTCTCATGGAGAGATCTACAGAGCTTCATGCCAAGACCACTCCTGAATTCTAGGATCATCATTACCTCTGCTGACGTGCCCCCTACCCCATCCCCTCAGTGATCCTCTGCTACTCCTTGAACCCAGTGGCCAAATTGGAGTTAGGGGGTACAACACCACCTCTCTATGCCTCACTTGTCAGACGCCTGCTATTGTATCTCATATATAGGAAGTTTTATGTCATCTGCTCCCTAAACTGTGCAATAACTGGAGTGTGCTGTCTTTTACTGCAGTAGGCCCCGACTGGCTCACAGCACTACGTACACATACTAGTTGGTTGGCATGGGGAAAGTGGAGCAGAAACCAGGTAAGCTACACTTCAACCGGAAGCTGGTGGTGACACAAACTGAGAACCAGCAGCCTTTACCCCCTGCCACCTCTGAAGAGGACATTGACACCCTTCGCCGTGATTTGCTAAAGAGTTTAAGGTCCATAGATGGACACAAATAGATGACTCGACTATGGTTCCTGCTGTGGCTATTGTAATTTCCAGGCCTATTATTCACCCACATAGTGTGACTTTTGCGAGGCCTGCAACATGTCAAATTTCCATGTGAGATTGAGAGTGGATACATATGGTCATGTTGCAGCGCTCGGGGGTCAACATAGTTTGTGTTTGTGTTTTAGCATGAGGCCCTTTCATTAGTTTGGTTGGCAGTCACATCTAAGGGTCTTGAAAAAGCAGTGCTGTCTTCTTTAATGTGCACAAATCCTCTAAACGATGTGCTGGGCAGAGCTTCACTTTGGAAATCTACTTCAAGGGTACTGGCGAGCTACCAGTAGCTCCCGAGCTACTTGTTGGAGACCCATGTGTTAGATGGAGGCTTGAAAGCCTCAGTAGGGATTCAGTAAAACACGATAGTGACTCAACTGTAGCAGAAATACTTGAAAGGTAATGGTAACATGGGCTTAATATTCATTTTTTTCCCAAAAAAACAGGCTAGGTCAGCCAGAGCACATATGCTTCAGAGTCATAACAGTCTTGTAGTGTCATAACTTGGATACACAAGTAGCTCAGCTTTACATGGCCGATGAGAATAAAAGGTGCGTCATGGTAACAGGTTACTAAGTAAGATGCTTTTTTACATTCACGAACATTTAGTCTTCAAAGGGAGTCCAATCAAATTTCATACTGAGGTCATGAAAGCCTAAAATAAGCACTTGGAAGGACATATTGTTTGAAGATGTAAGTCTAATACTAACCTGGGAACGATCCTGAACTGACTGAGTTCTGTCCGCATATAGCTAACAATCAGTTTCAGAGGTGCATTATCTGATGTCTTCCATTGTTTGGTACATTCACGGTAAAGGAGGCTTTGGAGTGAAGAGAGTGAAGGAAAGCAGATGGAAGAAGACAATGTGGCACACTCAAACAGGAAAAGAATAGTGGGCAGTATATATAGGCGGGATGAAGTGAAATGGGGCGGTACACAGAAGGCAGATGAACAAGATCAGGAAATGTAAGGCAGAGCAGGAAGGGGTACCAGTTGAGAGAGAAGATCTGAAGCAGTTTGATTACATTGACCGATAGTAGTGGCTTTAACAAGCAAGTAGGGTGATGTTCAATATTATTGATTTACGCTGAAGTTAAATAGTGGTGATCTGTTGAATTCATCAATGGTGGGGGTACAACCCACAGGAAATGAAGGCCACTGGGTTAGGTGATGGGAACCTTGCAGCTGAGCTCTGATCACTTCCAGGTTTGCAGCGGGTGAATTAGAACAGCAAGTGGGTGTAGCATTTCTCATACAATTTTGCAATCCGGGACAGTGAGGCAAATGGTGCTCTTACATGATAACATGAGGTGGAGATTTTAAAAGCATTAATGAGACTTCTCTTCACATATACAAAAAATAATTCAGCTTCAAGATAATTCATAGAGCCTGTAAGACACGGAGTGAAGTTATCACGCATACAGAGTGTAAAAATCAGAAAGCCGAAACAAGATTCCGTATGCTTGCTGACGTCACAAACATTGAAAATAGAATCAAGACGAAGATGCTAGCACTAAATGGTTGAGCAGATTCTGGTGGGGTTCAACATGCTCTTGCTTGGGGAAATTGAATGACTACACCCGATGGGGACCTATGACTGAACGTTAGGTGGTCATCTTCATCAACAACACTACAAAACTGCCCTGGAAACATGCAAATATCACAAGAGCGGTAACCTCAATACAAAGAAAGGGACTCGCTATCTGGAGCGCAGAGCTGCTGTTTTTTAACGGACTCTCACTCACATCTTTCTATGTGGCAAACTTCATCATGGGTGCCTCAAGCGGTATGTTTTTACAGTACCAGGAGGGTCAACCTCTCTTGTGGGGCGAGCTCTTTGTTGTTACCTGTAGATTCAGGCAAGGGGACCGGAAGAAGGGAAATTATAAATGCCTGTGGTTGCTGGCTTGTGCAGTCTATGGAGTGCTTAATGGCTTCCCCAGCCCCAGTTCTCCATAGATGCCCGAGCCCGGTTTTCATTGGTGCCAAGGGTGCTCTCCACTTTAAAATTAAGATTTCACAAATGAGCAACCAGAGGCATTTTTAATGTCCCTTCTTCCAGTCCCCTTGACTGAATCTGCAGGTAACAGCAAAGTGCTCCACCCACAAGAGGAGTTGAGCCCACCTGATACTGTGAAAATGCACCAGGTGAGGCTTTGACGATGAAGCAAGCCACATAGAAATATGTGAGTGAGAGCCCGTTAACAAACAGGGATTCTGCCCTCCAGATACCAAGTCCCCTTTCTTTGCATTGAGGTTACCTCTCTTATGATATTGAAGTTATTCCGTGGGGGGATTCGCGTAGCTCTCCAGTTCCCTCTTTCCCTTTAGTGATTTGCTGGAAATATATGCCCCAGCTGTGTATCATAGAACACTACACTGATCCCAAAAGCTCTGTAGCAACATTTGACTGCATGATGAAGGATTAACATGACTACTGTGTAGTTGTGAAGCCATAACCTTCTCCAAGTTAGCCACGATGTGTGGGGCAACCGCTTGACCAGGGTCAAGAAAGAACAGCTCCCATATAGGTGGTTCAGATCAATATAGGGTTCATATGTGGCACAGCCACTGACATGGCTTCACATAAAAACTACTCTTACTTTTGAACCCCACTCCCCCTCCAAGACATTCCCTGCACCACCTCCGTTTTTTCAACCCCCCAAAGTGGGGACACAATTTCTGATTTTCCATGGTACCTACTTCAGAATAGAGGGGATCACTTTAAAAAACAAAACCCCATCCACCTAAGTATAACAATGACAATATGCAGAGCTTAAAACGAAGTCTATCAACTACGGAACAGCACAGAACACAAAGAAAGAAGACAACATCTATTTAGGCCTTTAAGTGATGAGACTGCCACATATAGAGATTTGCCATGGACAGTTAAAACAGCTGTCAGGAACACAGTATTAGAGTTATACTATAGGGGGCTGCTGGTGTGCAAAAGTATGCAAATGTGTTTTTTTTACAAACCACCTAAATTATCTTGGGATGCCCAAGCACAATAGGCAGACTAACTAGACTAGACCTAATACCTTACATCTACGGTCAAAGACTCAAACAGTAATTTAACAACAGGTTTGCTTTTGAACTCATACTTACTTCATTTTCAGGCATCACATCAACACCTTGGCCTTCTAGATGGTCTACTTCTTCTGGCAAAATATATTTTCCTTTCAAATACTCTCGAACCCGAAGGTCTAGGAGTTCAGTTTCTTCTTTCAGTTTTTCATAGCTGGGCAGCTGCTTCACTGCAGTTTCTGACGTTTTGAAGGGCAAAGAATCATCTAAACTGTTATGGCACTCGGAATGGGAAAGGTCTTCAGAGTGGGCAGGGTTAGCTGCATCTAGGTCCAGGTCATCCTCGTCAAGCTCCTCGGTTTTACCCTCGATGACCACAGGAGGTTCTGGGGCAGTTCCGCTGGAGCCATACAGAAATGTCAATGTTTCATCTGTCTTCCACTCCATTAGAGTTTGCAACAGCGGTTCTAACATGGTTTGTTTAGCAGCTACAGGATCAACATGCAAAGGGAAGACAGGTTTGAGTTGCTGCTTAGATTTATTAAGTAGTCTTCTAAGTTGCTCAGCACCTTTTTTGCTTACTCCTTGCGATGTTACTTGAGAACCTAAACAATTATCATCAGGGGTGTTTCTAATCACTGACGGCCTTGGTGAATGATCAACTGCAGCAGCAGAGGTGAGTTCCTGTTCACAACTAGAAGGATGCATTTGTTCCTGTTCACCTACTATACTGTTGCACGCTTGTTCAGAGTTTTTTTGCTTCAGTTCCTCAACATTGCTTTTGTTAATTTTTTCACAGTTTGATTGGTTTGTGTCCTCTACTTTGCTTTTCCACTCTTGTTCAGAGTTTCCTTGGTCTTTCTGTTCTTCTAGACTGCATTTATCCAGTTGTTCTGCAACTTTGAGCACCTTCTTTTCTATGTCATTTACTCCGGTGTTCACTTTCCGAGACGGTCTCTTATGTGATATGGTGATGCCACGGAACTGTTGCTCTAGGTTCGTTGTAATAGCTTGCTTTCCAGGGACAACCGCTGAAACAAATTCCTGGTCAGGGGCAGCGCTACCATCACTTTCAGAGTCTGAGCAGCTGGGGTCGCTCTGACTTGCTACTAAGTCAGGATTTTCAATATCGGCTGGGTTAAGTGGTTTATCCAATAACTTAACCTCTAATCCAGATTGACCGCTGAAATAAAAAAAAACGATTAAAATGTTGAAAACTTGGTTAATAAAATATTACAGACAACAAAAAGTATGATGTGCACTTTTTACATAATTTGGCTGTGTGTGGATTACCACAGATCTGCTGTAACATATATAACTACATCAATCTTCTTTCATAGGCCTTGAGACATTCTTTACTAGTGTGTGAAGGTTAAAATCTACCTCTACCCCCATGCTCAATTTTTTGACCCCAAGTTCGGGTTGGGGATTTTTAGATCTGATTAAACTATGCGGTCAGTGGAGGTAAGTCAGTTACATTTCATTCAGTGTTGGCATGTTGTTTGAATTTCTCTTGGTATCTTCCACTGCCAAACTAATGTTTGTTGCCGTTTCCCCTTGCACTGCTGTCCACTGTTATCTACTTTACATACTGCTCCCTCTTCAAGCAGATCTTTTTAGGTCTCGCCTAGGCAGTGCTTGCGCTGTCTCTTCGAGACATGCTGTATTCAGGATATGTGCATAAAGCTCCGCACACTTTCCGACCATCTTTTTAATTGGCTCCAGTCACTGTCCTTTGTAAATGGTGGCTTTTTATTGGTTAATAGGCTTAGTAGTCCCTCCTTAGCACTGCCTTGCCTCTTCTTGTAACCTCCCATGAGGACACCCCCTGTTACATGTGTTGTTACTCACTAGGTTTTAATTATAGCCTCAAGGAACTATTTTCTTAAAAGGCTTCAGGCAGGACACACACTTGGTCCTAAACTAGGCTGGCAGTGGTTACTTCGCTCACTAGAACAGCTCACATTTATACGAGACCGTCTATAAATTTCCCTTCAACAGCTCCACACAGAGTACAAGCTAATCCGAAATTAATATAATAATTCTTTTGTCACATTTCAAAGCTACTAATTGTATATATGGACATAGCAATTTGAATGTACTCTTAGTACTGTCTTGCATGCAATGCATTATGGGTAGGGTGGATTTACCATATATTCTGCATGGTGCAGTACCATATGTGACCAAAAGATGTCTGCAGCGCCGGTGCCTTGCTCACTAGGGACCTCTAGGAGCAGCTTACGATACAGCACAGAGACATGCAGTGCTGGTGCCTTGCTCACTAGGGACCCCTAGAAGCAGCTTGCGGTACTGCACCTAGACATGCAGTGCTGCCTTGCCCACTAGGGACGTCTCGGAGCAGCTTGCGGTACTGCACAGAGACATGCAGTGTTGGTACCTTGCTCACTAGGGACCTCTAGAAGCAGCTTGCGGTACTGCACCTAGACATGCAGTGCTGGTGCCTTGCGCACAAGGGATGTCTCTGAGCAGCTTGTGGTACTGCACCGAGACACGCAGTACTGATGCCTTGCTCACTAGGGACCTCTAGGAGCAGCTTGCGGTACTGCACTGAGACATACAATGCTGGTTCCTGGCTCACTACGCAAGCATTTGCAAAGAACTAGGTCTCACATTTCTGAAAGAATGAGCCATTGGCGTCGCATTATTATTTGCAACGCCAATACCTCAAACATTTCAGAAAATGCGAGACCTATTGCATTGCAAATGCGTGTTTATTATTTTGATCTGGGCAACTGTTCCAAAAGGCAAGTTGTTGGTGATTGGAACCTGCACTGGAACAATTCATCTAACACACGCCTGAAGGCTCTGAATGAATTGTAAACCTCCTTCATCAAACTGTTGCAGTCAGAAACATTTGGTAACAACCTTTATCTGGTGATTGACTGCAGTCTGTTTCTGTTCCCCACCTATCAAATCCTGCTAGATGTATTACTTTTTCATCAGGTCTACTGGCAGCATCATTCCGGTTTAATGTTAAAAGATAAACTAGATGGCTGAGGCTTTCTATTTCTCTTTATGTTAATAACATTTCTCCTTCTAAAATGTGCTTCCTGCTATGTTGATGTGGTGCATTCTGCAATCAAGGATTATGCTTCTCCCTCAGTATTAATACGTGACCATGTACACCACATTCAGATTCATGATACTCAACTGTTATAATTGAGCTGTACAAACATATTCGCCATTGTGAAAAAACGTCATTTAAACCCATGATGCTGCTCTTTTGGTTGATCACAAAGCTAAAATTGCAGGTTATAAGAAGCATCTGAAGCAGTTAAAGGTCTCTAATTTGCCAATGTCAGACTGTGGAGGCTTTGAATCACAGTGGGAGCTATTTTTGATTATCAAGCACCGCTAGAATTATATTCCTCCATCTCCCCCGCCCTACCCCCAGTTTCTCGATCAACAAGATTAATACTCTACCAAGGGAGGATTTTCAGTTCCTGAATGCAAATCTCCATTTGTTTTCTGCTCTACGTCTTTATCTTTAAAATCCGCCTACCTCCTCATCTGCTGACCACCTCTCACAACCAGCACTTGCATATGGTCTCCTGCACACAATATCAGCAATTATTACCAACCACCCAAGATATCTCAACACCTGGTTTGACAAACCAGCTCTACATCACACATCTAGCCTACTTCCAACCTTTGAATCACTGGACTTACAGCACCTATCCAAACCAAATCACGGCCCTGACTGGCAGGGGCGTAACACAGGCCCCCGCAGCCCCCGCGGGGGAAGGGCCCAAGCTCCAGGGGGCCCCCTAGGCACTGCACTCTGGCCAGAGAGCTCCTTAATGAGCACGGAGGGAGCCCCTCTGCGTACCGTGCAGGGAGGCCCCCTCAATTTTCGTTACACCAGTGCTGACTGGGCCTCTACCAGCCTTAACTGTAAATCAAAGCAAAGATTTCATCAAGTCTATAGACTTAACAGGATCTCCTCTGGACCTCAGGCCCAGATCAGTATACAAAATCATTCTTCCAGAATCCTTTGCAGCTAGAGCAGCAAGAGAAAACATCAATTCATTCATGAACTAAAACACCCTACATCAAACATATGGTACTAACGAACCAGGGACTTCTTCAATCAGGTCCAATATTCAATGCCCAATTTGGCGGTAAGTTCATTGAAGCTATGGTGCGGTCACAGTAACGCTTCTTCTGGTGAATTATGTTATTTGCTGGGAGAGGGTAAGCATGTCTGCTGACAAGATCAATCATTAGGTGTTCCTGTCCACCCTTCTTGCTCAACTGGGATGGGATTGGTGAAAATATCTTGAACTGGCTCTCCACGATCCTGTGCATAGAGGTATACCTCGAGGGCTAATCAATTCCCTCTGTCCTCTAGAGTTATCCAGAGCTCAAACTTGGAGCATGGCTCATACTGCCCAGTTTGTAATTACTAATTGGCTATTTTATACCAAATCAAACCTTAAGTGATTTTCACTGTCATCCCGGTGTAGGTCATTAATAGACTGCATGAAGAAACATGTCCAGGTCTTCCTACTTCCAATGTGACCCCTCTCCAATCTAATAAAATGCAGTCACATTTGATGAAGGGTATACAGAAATTAAGCATCCTACCCTAACCAACCCATGGCCCACATAGTGCCTCTACAACCCATTGACGGTAAGGGAAACCAATGATTTCATCAAACCTATAAACTCTTCAGTATGAAACCTCTGCTGCCATACCGGCCGGACCAATATACAATTCAAACTTCTCAGCAGGAAAATTCCTGAAGAACTAAAAACATCCTAAATCAACTCTAAACTAAAGAAAAAGAGACTAGCACACCCAGAGGCAACATTCTACAGACTGACATCCTAAGGTCCCTTCTTAGGTATGTTCAATATAAAGGTGACATTTTCGCAAATCTCAGGCTTTGTTGAGCAACACAAACTCCTCTCTGACAGACAGACAGGTTTTATATCAGGAAGAAGCATGGAATCAGCATTAACCTCCATCTGGGGTGAACTCTAGAACTGTACACATACAAATCAGGCGCACTGATCTCAGTCAACAACCAAATACTATTACAGACGCTAAACAGCATCAGAAAAAAACGAACTCATTTAAAGATCCCCAAGACCATACAATTGTCCTCATTCTGCTTGGTGTCAGTAACCTTGAAAGGTAGGAGTTACACAATTATCTACAATTGTACCACTCTTTTTTAATACATATCTATCTCCACTGCTTGACTTTGTCATAAAAGCTCACTTGTCTATGCTGACGATACTCACATCATCTTAAAAACTTACGAAACGATCACAGGTAACGACCTCTGGCCTAGGTGACTGTCTTATTAACAGAACAATGGATGCAAAAGAGCAACCTTGAAATTAACTCTGAAAACACAGAAATTCTCATTTGCAACAGATGGCAGCACTTTAACCCCCTATCCGTGGGTCCACCTGGATTAGGAAAGCCATCAACGACATCAAAGGCGGTGAAAAACCTCATCATGGTCATTAACTCCACTCGAAAGCTAAGTTAATTAAGCCAATAGAGAGGCTTTCTTCACAATGACAATATTATAATACATATCTTCTATTTGCTAAGCCTATGACATAGGATCCTGTCATCAACAGTAACAAGTGTCATCACAGCTTGAAAATGAATATGTCCTCTATATCAGACTATCAAACACACAATTGGGTAAGCTACAAAGGATTCTGAATGCAGTGGCTAGACCATCCTAAACTTGAGCAGGCAAGACTACATAACCCCTGCACCTAAAGCTGTACATTGGATGTGGGTAATAAGATTATCTTACAAAACACTCCATATTGAACCCTTGGTGATGCATGGAGCAGCATCCATCTTCCTACAGTCACACATCTAACTGTACAGTCAAACATAAACGTCTGATCCAATATGGAACCACTTCTGGTTATTTTTCCTTTTAAGAAACATGCTTGGTTGGTAACTCCTCCTCTCTTCAGACGTGGAAACGCCGGAACAAACTACCAAAGAGAATAAAGGTCAACACCATCCATAGAGAATTCAGAAAGGTGGTCAAAGACTTCAACATTCACAGGTGGAAATAATCTACTTGGTTTGTCCTGGCAGAGCCTGGATCTACTCCTTTGGCATACTGCAACACACGCAAGACGCTGCCACATGCCACCTCACATCAATGAAACGCAGAGTTGATACCTCAACCAACAGTCCTTCCAACACACCCAGCAAAAGGAGGGTGAATTAACTTTACCAACCGAAAGCCTGAGGCCTCTGCTAGGGGTAGAAATGTGCTATAAAAATGCTGCAGAACAATAGTATATTTCCTATGCATAAAACTGATCACCGTCGATCCACTGTCCATTTACTGCTCCCGCGGCGATTCAGGTACTCTTTGTTTTATCCCTCCCAGCCCTTGTATGTTTTGCTTTTAACTCTCCCTCCCACCACCTTTCTGTCTCGTCCCGGTTTCATCTCTTTCCCCACCCACTCGCATTCCCCCCCTCTTCTGTTAATGTAGGGGAGTAACACGCGTGCTGGTTGTCATCATTATTAATTTCTACATGACAGTCTTGTTTAAATTTGCTCACGATGGAACCACTGCTTCCTGGCGTGTTTTCACTAGCTCAGTATTATCGTGTGATTGTTTTAATGGCCGAGACTTACCTAATTTGTGTCAGACAGTACATGAACATGGCATCAGAGGACCCTTTTAACTAGCAACACTTTGACGGCCCGGTTCAAGGATTCTTGCTCAGGGAGGGCCATAAACGAGGATGGGAAGTATTTTAAAGAGAAGATGTTTTAGGTACTGACATTGTCGACTTTTGACATTTTAACATCATAACCACAAACCAACAAAGTACCTACTTCGCTTTCCCTGCTGCGCTTCTGGCTTTGTTGAAGGGGAGGGACGCAGCATGCAGATGGGCTGCAGCCTGCTCCTGTGCATGTGCAGCAGCAGAAACATTTCTGCTGCCACACATCTCTCTGCAGCTTTTCATGGTTCTTTTCTAAATTGTCAGCTTTGCAGTACACAACGCATTGATGTTTAAAAATGCAGTGCAGTAAGCCCTCTAACAACTTTGCACACCCCTTCCTAACAACATAATGCAGAGATTACCGTTATTTATCCTCCTTTTCTATGCAAATGTTCATTAAAAAATAGTTAAAACTGAGTTATGGTTTTGTCAAACATGCAAAACCAACTCAACTGGGACAGGGTCTTTCTCCCATCTTTTTTTAAGGCCATCTATGTTTTTTTCAGATATATGGCTTTTTTGGCCATTCTAGCTTCTAGCAGTCTTCCCTGTAGTGGTAATACTTGCAGCATTCACAACTTCCCCTTAATGGTAGAAGTAACAACATGCTTGTACTGCTAGTATCGAGCTGTCTGGTTGTTTTGTAACGTGTATTTGGTTTGCAATGTTAAATGGTAATTAACATGTTCCAGGTTAATAAAAAAAGCTTTATTCGGGAAAACAATACTGCAGTGCCCTATACTAAACAAACATGCTAAGAAAAGACAACACTACACTGTGCATTACAGAGTTCTGCTTAGCCACTCATGTAATAACTTCAATAGGAAATAAGGGTACAATGGGTGTGCCCTATGAACCTTAAAACACCTATCTTTTGGGCAATGAAATACATCAGGTAAGGTGGTTTTGAAAAAAATCATAGTGCTATAATGCAAAATGGATGAAACTTGAGTCTTTGGACTCATCTCTGAGAGTGTTCAGGATATCTGTACTGTTCATTTGTGCATGCGGCCACTACCATCCCTGCTGATATCCCACTTGTCCCCAGGCCTGAAAGTAGCCTATGTCGATGGATGAATCAGGACAAAAAATTGTCCCGGGCACACAAAAACAAGCGACCCACCTCTGCAGATTGCAACGTTTCATGAAACATTGCTTGGTTAGTATCAGGGAGCTAATATGGGGAGAGATTTGAGATAAATGTAACTTTTCAAATGTTGCAGGACCGTTAGCATTATCCGATACTGGGAACACCATTATTTCTCTTCAGCTCACTCGCACATCTTCCAACAAATATGTCCCTGAATCGGTTGCTCACTCTTAGATACTCTAAGTCCTTACTCACCCATCGATCTCTGAATCCACTCTCTGCAATCAGGTCCTAAAACTCCTGGTCATTCTTATGGATACATTTTGACCCTCAGCAACATGACCTTAGAAGCTCACGCACATCCTTTTGTTTGTAGGTTTCTGTTCACACTTAAGAATCCACAGGTGCTGCTCATCCCAAGGCCTTTAGATTCTTGCTCACCACCAGTTGATCTCTTAACTACCCACCTATTAAAAGGACCCTGAAGCTCATTTCCACTCTCTGGTCCTCTGAGACTGCTGCTCAGGCCCTGATCCTTAAGGTTCTCACTCAATCACTCTCAGGTGCCTTTGCATTCCAGCTCATCATCTGGTCACCTGATTTCCCTGTTCACCAACAGACCCTATAGCTCTTGCTCACTCTTACCTGGAAGCTACGGGTCATCCTCATTTCCCAGACGATCACGTTTACCATCATATTCCATAAAACTGATATGTCCGTATAGCTTCCTTGAAGTTTTGTTCACCCTAAGGGCATGAGGTATACTGTCACCATCAGACAATCCTCAATCCTTGCAGTGGGCTTTGGAGATGAACATGTGCTTCATGGGCATTGCTCAGTTTGAGGTCCCTGAGGCATAAAGCTCACCCTCGGGGTCCTGAGGTTTATGCTCACTCCAAGTTGCCCAAAATACTGCGTACTCCAAGGTCTTCACAGCTCCTGCTTGTCCCAATAGCTCTTGCTCACCAGGCTAAAGCTCCTGCTAAGTGTCAATTAATTGTGGCTCCTGGCCACGCTTAAGAGCCCAGAGGTTCCTTCTCAAGAACATTAATCATTGGATCTCTGGTCTATCTAAGGCTCCTGGGGGCACATGTCATCCTCAAGTGCTGAATTTTCTTCTCAGTTTCACATACCAGGAGATCTTGTTTCTCTTCAGATCACTAACCTTCCCGGCCACCCTGAGGTCTCCTGCTATAATAAGTCAGAAAACTCACTGCTGAACTTCAGGTTTCAGTGGCTTTACTCATCCAAGTTTTTCATGGACCCTTTTTGGTTGCCACACAAAAGTCTTTCTGAGTGTGAGGTCTTGGGTGGTATAACATAGCTTGGTACTTAGTGACTTTTACACCGTGGGAAGATAAATGTGCTGAATTTGCCAGACATGGTGGAGGAACTCACTTCAACTACAACAGTTCTTTTAATATTCTATATATTATCTGTGCCCCTGCTCTCTCTTTCGCTTCCCACATGTATTAACAGCCCTTCACTCTTCCTGCTGATGCTTATCCCTCTCTGCCCTTTCTTTACTGTCTCACTTCACCAGCACTCTAGCATTCTCATCCACCACATCTATTAGATTTTCTATTTTTCTGTATGTCTGTCCACACGTCATACCAACTTTTTCACTCTGTCTCCCTCCCTCTGTCTTTCTTTCATTCTGCAAACCACTCTATCTATTTTAATCCCCTCCTTTAGGATTCCCCCTCATATTATTCTGCCTCTCTTGTTCTCATCTCTCCTTAGTTGCCCTGATTTTCCCCATTTCCATATTCCCTGTACGTTGTCCCTCCCTCTCTCTTAGTCAATTAACTTCCCCTTCTCACTCCTCTGTTCTCATATACACTATCATTCTTACTTTTTCTACCTTCCATTTCCTTATTCCCCACTCTCTCAATTTCTATTGCCTCTTTGAGCTTTACTTCAGCTCTTTTTCCGGTCTTGAAAATTCTCACTTTCTTCAAATGTGTTTTCTCGTGTCAGTCACCCGTATTTCCCCTTAGCCCATTGAACTTGTTTGTGTCCTAAACCTAACGTTAGATTTATTATATTTACTGAGTTGCTGCTGTCAGTAACTATCTGCTTGATCAACCCTTGGCATTTGCAGAAGATCATTCTTTGTAGAAATTTAATAGATTGCTATCCTTGTGAGTGCTTTCAGTTCTGCATGCTTCCAAAGTTTATTCAGGAAAGTGGAGGGGTCTTGTCCTACCTACCTTCAGTAGAGATCAGACCAAAAGTAAGTTTTATTGTTGATGGTAAGGAAAATCCACCTATTTCTGGAGGAATTGTTAGAAACTGTGGAGAACTCACAGGTGGCATTTTTTTTTACCATACTATTCCTTTCTTGAAAGGTAGTACCATATTATCCCTGTCTTGGGTTTTACTACAGATTTGGCACTTCCTCTTGGTATCGCCAACCTATAAATCACGCTGTAGACGGCTGGACCGTTAGAACTAAGTTTATGTGAGGTCTTGATGCATTCTTTCTTTATTATTACTGACCAGAAAACCTCTTAACAGCCTGTTCTGCATCCATCCTTCGCTTTGTCATTCACTATTCTTTTCCTCCCTTCTCTCCACTTTTGTTTTCTATCCTACCTTTACCAATCTCTTGTCATACCCTTTTCTCCACTTAGTCTGTCCTCACGTCATCTTTTCCTGGTCTGTCTTCCTCTCTCCCTCTCTCACCTCTCTAATGTGCTTATCTATAATTATTTCCCTCCCCTCTAACCTATTTTCATCTGTTCTATCCTCAATAATTTCTCCCACTTTCCTCTCCCCCTCTCCGTTTGTCTCTACTTCTAACCCACTCTCTGATTTCCTTTTGTCTCTGTCTCTCTCTCCTTTGCTCTCACCTCTCCTTTTGTCCCAACATAGATGGTGAATTCATTTTTTCACTGCAACATTGTCAAAATCTAATTTTCCTTTTACCCATTTCTAGTAATATTTTTCTTTAAATGTAAAGTTATTTCCGTCCTTACAGTTTGATTTCTGAAGTTCCATGGCTCTTAGCTGTGCACAGCACCCTCCTCATTCCATAAATGGATGTTTTTTTTATTAGAATGAAACTTCCCATCTAAATCTGGTATGTCACTGCACAGTTTTTAGACCAAGAAGCCTGGCACTAGACCCCTGAATGCTTTTCTATCTGATAGTTAAGGCCTGCCGCGAGGGACTAAAGCGAACGTACCCCACCTAAGACTTGTTAAATGTGCTGCACAAAAGAATCAGCAACTCCCCGGGCAATCAAAGTCACCTCCTGAGGCCTGGGATGGGAGGAGATGCACCATGCTGTGCCTCTGCCGGCCCATTGTCATTCTGCCCATGCTAATGGACTGGCCTGACTCTGTGACTTGCTGAGAGTCACACTCAAGCTATAGCAGCCTTTAGGATTGTACACCAACAGGAAAACCGGCCCAGGTATCTGGACCTGCTTTTCCACTTCTGAATGGCCTTGGGTGGGCCAGGATCTTCCGTGGGTGGGTCTGGCCCACCTGACCCACCCTATAGGACCGGGTCTGTGGTCAATGCTGATTGCGTCGTAGCGCATTGTTGCCTTGACTTAAAGCTATGTTAAACAGCAGCTTGTGGCGCCGCACAATATGTCTAAAATACACTGGTAAAACCAATAGATCTTGTTTAGGCGTGAACGTTTAGCTTTGCCAATGGTTGTTGATTTGCCTACGGAGCTGAGACAGTAACTCTTCAGGTGGTGAACTGCGTCATGAAGAAGGCCTGGGACTACTACTCCTCTTTTCTGCCCAGAAGTTCACAATAAGCAAAGATTAATGCCTGGAGGTCAGACCACCTCTCTGTAGCCCCCATAATTGTCCAGAACTCTATCTTCGAGCTGCTTGGGAAGATGGAGCATACATAGCTCATGATGGCTTGTTAGCCATTCCTATTTGGCTCAGTAATACCAGTTAAACCTTTTGTGATTTTCAAGGTCATTCCATCTGAAGTCATTTCCAGACTGGACAAAGTAAAAAGTCGAAGTCCTCCTGCTTCAAAGTTAACCTCTCTCCGATCTAATTCAATGCAGCCATGTTTGGTGATGGGTGGAAAGAAACTGGACACGCGGTCTTGATGAACTCCTCTTGTAAATATCAAATTCAGTTCAAATTGGTGCACAATACATACAAAGCTCTAACGTGCAATCTCTATGTAACTAGGGGCTTTTTACTCACTTATAGTGAGTCATTGATGAAACAAGGTATTTCCAGTTCTGATACACTAAGCAATCTAGCTAGTATTTCGACTTTAATGCCAGTTGTGAAATGATTTTCCTCAAGATTACTTAAACGTTTTGGGACTCGCTGGTTCATATATAGTCTGTTCATTTCCGGTCCAAACTTTATATTCTGTTAGAATCACAGTGATTAACATAATTTATGTGTAATATTTATTCTGCTTTGATGTAGCTCTATGTTTTTTTTCTTTTTCTATTTGGTTGGTCATTCAACAAATTTCTCTATTCTGTCCTACAAGTAATTTCTAACAGGTTTTAGTTCTGTTTCTAGTGAATAATAGAACACGTCCCTGTCACCTTTTCGGGATAGGAAGAGCTCATACATTAAAATAAATCAATCAAAAGAGTATCATTGGAGAATGAGTGAATGTACCATGTAGTTTTACACACCAGCTCAAAAAAACGCAAAGATACCTTCCATTTCTCTTTCTCCTTGAATAAGGGGCATATGGTTCGAAAACAGAGCCAATATTCTGTAAACAAATAATCTTTCTCCATTATTGATTTCTTCTGCTGATTTTCTAATGCTCAACACCATCTACGCAAGAGTCAATCTACGCTTTAGAAAACCTCTAGTAAAATCTCCAGCAAAGCACATTTAAAGTGCTAGCACAGCACACACGTATATACATGCATTGTCAGTATTGCAATTTAACATTAAGAACCCTTGTAAATTAACAGGATTGTGCAGATTTCACTGTTCAAGAGCGAGCCATGCCAGACTGGAATGTTATCAACTCAGAAATATTTTACACGCACTGAATTTAAATGATTGCTTTTATCCTGAAATCTCGGAGTGACTGTTTCCCGTAGGAGCGAAGTTATAAACTGTTAAACAAAATAATTATATACACACATATGTGTATATATATATATATATATATATATATATATGATGTTCAAATTTCAGCTTTCATGTTTTACTTATTGATTGACTCAAGATTCTGACACGTCTAAGTTTGCTTTGCCGACTACCCATAAACAGAGGCATTCTAAGAGTTTATTACCAGCACTGGAAAATATTTTGACGTAATTATTTATTATTTTGTATTTCAACAGGAACTATCATGGCAGCTGGATACAGAATTAAACCTGTCTGTGTCTGTGCCTTTCTGGAAGGCACCAACCATAAGATATGAGGTTAGTGTTCCTGCCCAAACGTAGGATCAAATAGTACGGGCTTCCAAAAAAGAAGTAAATGCTTCCCAAAAAAAAAAGTACGCGGCAGCCACACATGACCAGGTGGAATGTGGAAAGAGGCTGAAAAATTATCAATTGGACAACAACGTCCAATGACGTCAAAAATAATCTGGACTGCTTTTGTGTGTGAATAGCTGGCACACTATAAATGATGCCAAGGAAACTTCAGCCAGCTGTCAACACATTTAATAAGTACTGGCCGACTTACAAATAACAACCGAAGCAAAACAAGCCTGGAGTACACATTGTGATTGTGTCCGATTTCAACAGCTTTAAATTGAGTCATCAATGGAGGGCAGCTGTACAGTAAATCTCATACATCAAACACAGGTTTTTGGAAGGGGAAAGAGTACATATCCAAACAAACCAAAATCTCTCTTTGCTCATGCTTAACAAGGACAATGAAGCGCATGGAAATCAGAGAGCAGGGCCTATTGTGGGCGCGCGCGTGCAGTCAATGCAGAAAGAATACCTTACCTCTGCCCTTCTCTCAGCAGCTTGAAATTGGGAGCTCTACAATACAAACATACAGGAAGTACATTAGAGAGACACTCTAAACCAGAAAAATACCACAATTCCTCTAGAAATCCAATATCTACATTTGAAGGTGGACCATTATTTCCACAGTGTTACTCTACAGTTTAGCCCCTGCCCTATAAACTTCAAATATGGGAGATTTGTAAGCTTGTCTTGGGTTTTTGAAAGTAATATTAGCTTCATATTTAGCAATGATGCAAAAGCATGTACGTGTTATTTATTTCAGGTTGTTGTATAGCTCATACAAAAACCAGCACAGTGCTTCATGCGAGATACTATACAGTTAAATATAGGTATTATAGGCATAACATGTTGAGCTTTAAGGACAATGCACAGTAAGATCAAAGTATGTGTACAGGGATAATGTACAGTTTCAGCACTAAGATATCACATATATACAGCGACAGAGATGCATTTGGTGGCTTAGATCTGCAAACGTTCAATACACCATTAGGCATTAGAACATGATCATGAAGGAGGTCTAAAAATACATAAGGATAATCTGTGGGAAACTGTGACCAAGCAGTCCTTTCTTACTTATGCCTACTCCTCCTCCTGGGATAAAGGCTTTCAACCAGGTCTCCACAGCCATATGTGACCTGGGATTTTCTTTCAACCCATGCACTGAGAGAAAATTCTCTTCAACGTATATCATAATGCATGTATGTAAATGCAAACAGACTTTATCGTGAGGCCCTCGGTTAGTTCTCATCCAGAGAGAACATGATTAAGACACTTAAAATGCTGACTTAAGCTGTAGTCTTTTAGTTGTCTTTTGAAAGCCAATAAGGAGGTGGTGGTAGTGCAGCTTTTCATGGGTACAGAGTTACAGATATTTTAGGAGTGCAACTTCAGGTTTGGTTCAAATATAGTTTTTGGGTGAAGGCAGGAGTTTCAAGTAGGTGAGAGTCAGAGGCAAATTCGTCAGGAGTCGCCAGAGAGCTTCCGTTTAGTTGTTAGATAATGGGAGTGGTCAGAGAGTAAACGATTATAGACAATAAAGACAAGTTTAACAGTAGACCTACCCTCAATGGGAAGCGAATTCAAAGATTGTAGAATAGAGGTGATACTGTTAACAAGACACGCTCTTGAGGTCTGTGGGCTGTTGTGTACAGAGTGGTTTTGATGGGTACTAGAGGACCTGAAAGGATTGCTTTTCCATAATCTAGTCTTGATAGGACAAGAGCTTGAGTGACTTATTTGAGGTGTTGTTCAGAAATGAATAGTTTGATAACCCTAAAGAGAGAAAACTAGTGATTTATATTTTTACCTAAGAAATGCAAATGTTTAAGCAGATTGAGGCTGCTATTAAAATAAATCTAAGAGAGGCGTGGCCAAGATGTCGGAGTGAGTAGACGTGTCTCCTCGGAGCTCCTCCGACCCGACCAGGCCCGGGCCATAAACTACAGCATTTCTCCCCCCCGCTGAAGCAAAGCAGGGGAGGGGAATCGGCATCGAGGTGCTGGGGACCGGTGAAACGTTGGGTGGCGATAACCGGAGCAGCGGCGGTGGTCCAGACGCCCGGCGCCATTGGAGACTGGAGGTGCAGTGAAGAAAGCGCCGGAGGCGGCTCCGCCGGGCTAGTTACCGCACTCGGCCCCCCAAAACGGGCGCATCGGCCCAGCAACAGATCCGGCGACGCCGGGAAATCCCGTGGCGACTGAGGGTGGCTAAACGGTGCGACCCAACGGAGGTGCAGATAGCAGCCCGGAGGGCATAAATCGAAGCCGCGGCTGCGGCCTGGAGGGGGAGGAGCTCCGGCAGACTGCCGCTTGGGCCAACACACACTGCGCCGCTTGGGCCAACACACACTGCGCCGCCGGAGCCCCTCATTGCTCTCCCCTCTAGCCATACGGCCCGCGCGAGGGCCCAGGACATACGGCAGCAGCGGTGACAGTCCCGACCACCCAGCAAAGACACAGTGGAGCTGCAGGAACCGCGGCAGGAGACCGTCATTTTTGCTCGCCGGACCTCCGGCCTGTGGGGAGAAGGGTAGAGCTTGCGACTTGGACTGCAGGCTGGGGTGCACTGCGAGACCTGGCTGGTCGACCTGTGCAGGGCCCTTCAGAAGAGCGGAGGGGCCGCTTCACCCCCGCACATCACGGACAGAGACTGCCTGCCTCCCCGGCGCCTTCGAGATACCGATCCCCCCCGGGGTCACCTACTTCATGAGGTGGGGTGCTGTTGAGGCCCAACGGTAAAGGCGGGGGGCCCTGTGCGTCCCTCCGGGCCCCGGCTGGGGCGGGGCTCCCATAGGCCCACAAGAGTCGGACAAATCTGCCTTCCGAAGCGTGCAAGGCCCCGCATCAGAGCGGACACCGAGCGCAGAAGCGTGAGCCACGAGTGGGCGGCGCAGGGCCTGCCCAGGGCCCCACTCTCTACGAGCAACCCGCCACTGCAAGCGAGGAGCGACCCCCGGGCGGCGGCAACAGCGACAAGCCCAATCGCTTGGGAGTGCACCAGAGGTCCGTCGACCCGCCCGCCGGAGGCTCCGGCACGGGGGGACACGGGGGCGGAGTCGGCGGTGGGTTCCCGACCGTCGGGCCCGAGCAGCGTTCCCCCTGAGCAGCTCTGAGCAACCGCCCGAACCCGGCGGCACAGCACCTAATGACCCGGGACCTAGGAGGCGAGCAGACCCGCACACACGGACGGGACACCGATTCCCCGCGGACTGGTCTGGGAGAGTAGGGTGAACGGTGGCAGAGAATATGGCAAAGGACGTAGGGGCCCTGCCTCCACGCACCGATCCGAGCGGGAAGAGACACGCACCAGCCGGTGGCAGAGCGGGGAGCCTCTACCGGCCACCGGCAGGAACCGCTAACCTACAACGCAGTGGTCCCCGCGCATGAGTTGGACGCCCCAGTGCGGCGCTACACAACGGACAGAAGGCACGTGCGAGGACAGCGAGAGCAGAGACCCCATACGGACAAACAGCGGTTCCGGGATAGCGGGGCAGAGGAAGAAGGGGGACCGCACTCCCCCCGAAATGCTGAGCAAGACCCAAAACAAAGGAGACAAAAGCCTGTCATCCCCGGGCCCCTCCAAAACACAATGGGACCCAGAGGAGGGAGAGGTGCCCATCACACGGTCCTTCATGGAGTCTCTTTTCAACTCCCTTCGGGAAGACTTCAGCGCCTTGAAACTAGAAGTAGCAGGCGAAGTCCGAGAGATCAGGAGGGGCGAGCACAAGATGAGGAATTAGAACAACTGCAGCAGGAAGTTATACGCCTGAAAGAACAACAACTAGACCTGCAGGCCCACAGCAAAGACCTGGAAAACAGGTCTCAGCGGAATAACATTCGGGTCCGGGGGTGCCATCCAAAGAAGAGGGCACAGACATGGAGGCGTATTTAAAGGCCCTATTCCGAGACATCCTCGGGGAGCCAGCGGACTTCCCCATCCGAATTGACAGGGCACATAGAGTGGGGCTGGCGAGGCGGGCCCCCGCGCCGCCCCCGACATCCTGGCCTTCCTACCGGACTACCCGCTTAAAGAGCGCATCCTCAAGAGGCACGTAAACGGCAGTCCATGCAGTTCCGGGGCCACCCAGTAGCTCTCTTTCAGGACCTTTCCTCAATTACGCTACAAAAACGCAAAGCCTTTAAATCTGCAACAGACTTCCTCAGGAGCAAGGCAGTACAATATGCCTGGGGCCACCCCTTTCATCTGATATTTAAGTGGAACGGTACCCTGCACCAACTCCGTTCGCTACACGACACATGCTCAGTGCTCGGACTGACACACGACGACGGAGAGGCTCTACAGAGATCACCCCGACGTGCACCCAGGGATGGCTGGCGAAAAGTGGGGAGACGGCGCTCCCTTGCAGAAAACTCAAAACCTGATGCACGCACTATCCAATCAGAGAGAGCCAATGCCATCCATGAGGTGGCGAAAGACACCTCGTCCTTAGAATGATTGATCTCCGGGGGGAGAACACATTAGCATGATCCACGTTATGGTCAGGTGGGGGCACTCTCTAAGGCAGGCCACGCGCACCTCTCCGACCTGGGCCTTGTGGATCTATGGAGGCACCTCCAACCACAAACCACAGCATACACCCACTACTCAGCTGCCCACAAAACTTACGCACGACTCGATTACTTTCTGTGCTCCTCCCAGCTGGTGCTCTGCGTGCACGACGTTTACATCCTCCCGACTTCCCTGTCGGATCACTCACCGGTGATGGCCTCCTTCCTCTTCCCGCCCACGCCAAACCCACAGCGGCACTGGCGCCTGCGGGACTCCCTGCTCCAGAGCCCCACCATAGTTGAGCGGATCAAAACCGCTGTCACTCAGTTTCTTGTTCATAACGCCAACGCAGACACTACCAAGGCCACGCAGTGGGCCGCACTCAAGGCGGTCCTCCGGGGAGAATTCATCTCTATCGCCACAGCTAACAATAGAGAACACGCTCAGAAATGGGCGGAAATCGCCCAACGTGTGGCAGAGTTGGAACAGATGCACCATCGCACCGGGGCGGCCCGGGCGTGGTGCCAACTTTGCACGGAGAGAAAGATGCTGGTGGCGCTGGACCAGGACGTGGTGGAATACGCAGCCCTGTGCTTCCGACACGCGTATTACACTGGGGGGGATCGTTGCGGGAAACTCTTGGCGAGTAAATTGCGGGAGCAACGCCAAAGACAGGGCATTAGAACCATCTGGTCCAGTCACGGCGACCTTGTCACGGACGACGACGCCATCGCCGCGGCTTTTGGGAATTTCTATGGCGACTTATATGCCGCAGACTCACTTGACTTGCAGGCAGGTCAGGCTTACCTGGAAGGAGCGGACCTCCCGTCCTTGAACGAAGCACAGGCGGAGTTCCTCTACCAGCCCATAGGTCTGGAGGAGGTGATCTCGGTGATATCTCGCCTCAAATTGGGGAAATCGCCGGGCCCGGACGGCTACTCGGCGGCCTTCTACAAAACCTTTTGTCATCAGGTGGCCACATTGCTGCGAGATCTCTTCAATACATTTGATCAGCCCGGTGCCATCCCCGCGGACCTGTTGGAGGCGGCGATATCGGTTATACCCAAACCCAACGGCAGACAAGCGATAACACTAAGCGTGTCCTCCACCTCATAGAGGCCGGGTCGTGGACGAGGCCTGGCTGCATGTTGCTCACCGTCGATGCCGAAAAGGCATTTGATAGAGTGCACTGGCCCTATCTGGAGCTGGTCCTGCAGCGATTTGGGGTAGGTGAGACGTTGCAAAACCGCATATTGAACTGCTATTGCCAGCCTAATGCCACGGTCCGGGTCAATGGGCATACCACCCCGCGCTTCCCAATTGGCAGGGGCACCAGGCAGGGGTGCCCGCTCTCCCCAATCCTGTTTGCCCTCTACATGGAGCCACTAGCACAGCGGATCAGGCGCCACAACCTCATCGAAGGCATTCCCTTCGGCGGAGACGTGAATAAGATTAGTCTTTATGCGGACGACATTCTGCTCTCCCTGACAGACCCGATGCAATCCCTCCGGGCGCTCTTTATTGAGCTTCACACTTTCGCGCTAGCCTCGGGTTTTTAAATTAATATGAAGAAATCGGAGGCCCTGAACATATCCCTGTCACCGGAAGTGCTCGAGGAGGCCCAAAACGAGTTTGATCTGCAGTGGTCCGACTCCACTATCCCCTACCTGGGAGTGCTGCTGGCCCCCACCATTCAGGCCACTGCGGAAGACAACTACGCCAGGCTTCGCTCACGCCTTAGCGACGAACTCAGGAGATGGAAGCGACACTCGCTTTCCTGGCTGGGTCGGATAGCGGCCGCTAAGATGACTCTACTGCCACAGATCCTTTATGTGTTTCAGACACTCCCTTTGCGCCCCCCCGCGGGCTGGCTTCAGCGGACGCAGTCCGACCTGGCTCGCTTTGTTTGGAACGGTCGTCGTCCGCGCTTTAAGCATGCGATTGCAATACTCCCCCCCGCGCATGGCGGGGTAGGTGTGCCTGACCTCGCCTTATACTATTGGGCGACAGAACTTCGCACTTTCGTGGAGTGGCATCAGCTGGAGTCAGGCAAGCACTGGCTCTTCCAGGACCAAACTGTGGCGGGCAGGCCCCTTCAGGGGATTCTGTTTCTACCGCCATGCCATAGACCTCCCAATCTCTATGCCTCACAGGTCACGAGCACTGTGTTAGACGTATGGGACAGAGTAGCGGTCACGCACGATCTCACCTCGTTCCCTTCTCCGATGACCCCGCTTTTTGATAACCCAGACTTCTCTCCGTGTCTGGACCCCAGGGCGTTCGTTACTTGGAGACGTTCGCCATGTAGAGCTCTGGGAGACCTGTTCGACCTCAATGTTATCCTTCCATTTCAGAAAGTGAAAGAGGACTATGGCATACCAGAGGCTGACCGTCTGCCCTATCTCCAGGTCCGACACAGGGCCTTACAGCCGACGGTCTAACCCGGCGCCCAGCGCCTCCTTACCCCGTACGAAAAGTGGCTAATGACACGTACCTCGGATAAGAAACTGATCTCCGACCTGTACCAACACCTCCTCCTCACCAACATACACACATACAACGCAGGGCAGGCCAGGTGGGAGAGGGACATAGGGAGACAACTCACGCGCAAAGAATGGGAAGGCATATACCATAGAGCCAGACACTCCGCCTACCACACTGGCCTCACCGAAACCCTGACTAAAGTGGCCACCTACTGGTACCACACGACGGATCGCCTACACCGATGGGACCCCCGCATTAGTGATCGCTGCTGGAGAGGGTGTGGGGAACTTGGCACACTAGAACACCTACTGTGGAGCTGTGACCGCTTACAACACTATTGGAACTCGATCCTAGATGAAGTAGACTCCCATCTGGACACCCAACTTCCCAGATTCCCAGCTTATGTTCTGCTTGGACTCCCTAACGCTTTGATGTACCCCTTGAAATCCAGGAGAGGGAGGCTCATAGCAATTGCACTGGGGCGGCCGTCCAGAACATTGTGGCGCACTGGAGGACCACTCAACCTCCCCCACACACGGGTTGGCTCCACAGGCTGTGGATGATATTGGGGATGGAGAAGTTGACACTAGCGAAAGAGGGGAGGGGAGAGGACTTTGCGGAGCTTTGGCAGCCATTTTTGACTCTACTCAAGGGAGAATTTAGGGAATTGAGCTGCCCGCGCTATTTGCGCTTGCTACGCCTCGCTGACACTCCACTCAGGGAACCTAAAGGCCAGCCGTGCAGGCGTACACCAAGGGCCGATGTCTGATCTACGGCCTCATCATGGTGAAGCGGTGATCTCCTTTTTACCTATTCTTTTGTTTCGTGGACAAGGAGGGGGTGAGGGGGTGTTCAGGTCCTGGTTTCCCCGCTGCAAGGCCCTACCCTCACGACATTGTCAATATAATTGCTACCTTACGCCTGGGGTTTCTGCCGCATGGCCTAGTACTACTGCATCTGATGGGGAACTGGGACTTATTTGTTTTTCTCTGTTCTGAAAATTCAATAAAAGATTTAAACCATAAAATAAATCTAAGAGCTTTGGAGTTTTTGATGGTAATAGGAGATCAGTCAGGACATTGGAGGAATCTACCCACGCTCATACTGTCTTAGATGAAGCCTTTGATGAAAACAGAAGGAACTTTTTTGGGGGGTTCTCCCATCGACCATGACTGAATGTTAGACTCAAAGCTAGAAGAGAGATATCAGCAGGAGCTGAATCGTTTTGTAGATCTGAGGCTAATGCAAAGTCGTGGGGGAACCCTCTATTGTGTACAGCTAGCTTGTTAAAATTTGAACCAATCAAGGATTGAATTAAGAGGCAGAGCCTGAGACAGGGTTTGCCAATACTGACTTGGAGGGGGTGGAGTCATCATACTTCAGGCCCGCTCATATGGGGTGTATTTAGACGCAGAAAGGCTGGCAGTGTTTATACAGTGTTGGTGCAGCTTAAGAGAAAGGCTTCACAACTGTGGAAGATGCACTAAGCGATGGCCCCTTGCTATGAAACTACAACTTCAAAGAATCCTGTCACTCTCATGATGGAGGCAGCCATCTTGATTTACCTGGAAAAACTTTCCTAGTTTTACACAGCATCCTTACTGGGCAATCTGCTACAATGTGGTTGCAGCTAGGGCCCTTGCTTGTGAATTTGTGATTCCTATTTAGAAGGACACTTATTTCCTTGGGAACTTGATGAAGGGCATTTGAATTACATAGAAGTATTCCGGAAATTAAGTCAAGTTGGGAAATTAACTTTGAACTAATTTTGAACAAAGACTTTTATAGTCAAAGATTTGGGGATTAATTATATTATTTTTGAACTCTGGATAGTTTTGTGAAGGAACAAGATTAATTCCTGCATAAAGTAGCATTGATTATGAAATATGTATGTATATGAAATGTCCATTACGTTATAAATGGTGTTTTGTAAACGATACATACATAGCTAAATACAGTGCTCACAGAAAGTTAATGAACATGTATTATTTTCCAGTCGCACAAGAGACAAGACAGAAATGTCATTAATCGGAAGGTGTATATTTTGAAGCTTGAGGTAGTCATATTGCTAGTATGAAACATGGTTAGTAAGCACTCAAGTAGTTACTTAGATCGCGTTGAATTACCTTTTGAGGAATGTTGGCTTTATACCAAGAAAACAGACTGTTAATTAGACAAAGATATCAATACGGTATACCCTTTCACTGTTAAAGGTACATGCAGACTGTTTATGGCAGACTATTAACGATATACTATTTGCCTCTAGGTGACTATTTCGATGGAGGCAGAGTGGTGGTATCCAGTCTCACACTTTTCTCCTTAGCCCCATTGACATTTCCCCCACGTCCACTATTTCTCCAACATATACACTGTATGTGGTTAGTAGTGGATGTGACGAGGAGTTGTACAAGTATATTCCTCCATTAGATCCAAAGTACAAAGTTAGTGCTTTCTGATAGACTGTTCCTTCAAAGCCCATATTTACTTTCAGCATGTGGATTAGGATCTCATGATTAACAGTTTTGAATGCCCCTGAGAGGTCAAGCAAGACCAGCAGGTATGAGTTATTTATGTCCAACATCCGAAGAGCAATGTGTTATGCCTATAAGGCATTCCAAGTCTTGTGTTCATTTGGAGCCTTATAGTGTCTGGATTCGATTTGTGCCAGTTGGATCTTTGCTTGCACAACGAAAGTCACGTAACAGGCAGGCTGTGAAATAAAGATCAGTCTACTCCTTAACATGAGAAGTGGTCAGTGTCATTACTACAATTTGACGACAAGTTGCCAGCAAACAGCCTGCCTTGTGGCCAAAGAACCCATCAGCGTGCTGTGATATCCCAAGACATTTTTTTTTTTTTTAAATGTATTTTTATTGTTGCATCATAATACTTGGGTACACAGAGAATCAACCGCTGGCGTGGCTTCAACATTCAGCCACGGCCAGCCATGCGCGCAACTTTTCTGTGAGCAAACTTATGAATTTATGACATTTCTTCTGTGAAACAGTACAGAGTGGCATGATACAGTCTCAGGCTGGGATCCTATTATCGTGCTCCATAAGGGAGAAGGGTGGATACTAGAGGATACAGGAATGCCCGCCTTGTTGGCGTAGTGTCAGAGTCTGTACAGTACTTATGATTGTATTGCTGGTAACTGGGGGAACACAACTGGGGAGGGGAGCATATGGGCGTTAGCAGGTGCACGGTAGAAGGGGAGCAGGTGTCGGATGCCGGGAGACGAAGGGTTCCCTCAAAATGCGTTTATATCAGGGCAGTGTAGCCAGACAGCGGGGGCAGTCCAAGTCAAAGCCTAGCGGGATTACAGTGTGGGGCCTGGGCCTTGGACAGGAGCTATATGTTCATTCGGGAGAGGGAGTGGGGGAGAGGGGGGGGGCGTGGGTGGGTCTTCTGTGCGCAGGGACTGCCGGAAGCTGTGTAGGAGCATGGCCCATTCCATGGAGATGGGATGTTTACGCGCGCCCTTGGCCTCTTCTTCCCTAAGGGCGTCCTCCTCCGCTGCCGCCCACTTACAAACTGCTCCTGTCCAGGCTGCTATAGGGGGACCTTCCGGGGATCGCCAATGCATAGCTATGCATCTGTTTGCCAGCAGCAGCGCCAAGGACACGAACCGCCTGTGTACAGGTGCCTGTTTAGGGATGTGTAGGATGCCCAGTGCGCTGGATTCCCAGGAAGCTAGTGTTGTGAGGCCTGTGAGATCCGCCAGTGCGTCGTGCACAGTTTTCCACAGGGAGTGTAGGCCGGGGCAGTCCCAGAACATGTGACGGAAATCTGCGTCGGGGGAACGACATCTGGGGCATAGGAATTGTGTGGATGGGTAAAACCGTTGTAGGCGCGCCGGCGTGAGGTATGCCCTGTGCAGTATATAGTATTGAATGTTTTTGAATCTGGCATTTCTGGAGACGCGTTTCGGGGCCTCGAGCGCCTTGGTCCACTCTGAGTCGTGTAGTGCGCGACCGATGTCTTCCTCCCATGTGGCCCGCAAGGCCGCCAGGGGGGCGTGTGAGAGTTCCTGAATAGATTTATACAACCAGGTGATCAGATGGCGACCCACTCCCATGTGTAGGATAGTGTGCACTACTGGGTGCGTGTCCGGTTCCCCTGCCCTAAGATTATGGTGGGGACGGAATCCCTCAAGCAGCTGTCGGTGCCTAAGGAATTGACCTGGGGGGAGGTCGTATTCCGCAGCTAGCTGAGTGATTGGTTTCAGTTGTCCTTCCTCGAAGAGCGACTCCATATCCATGATAGTGCAACGAGTCCACTCAGCTAACATTGGCGCCGAGAAATAGGAGTCTTGTCTGGGGCAGCCCACCAGCGGCAGCAGTGGGGAGTATGGGGCCCTACTTGGGGCCATCCGGTGGATCCGCATCATACATTGGCGCGCTATCGTGACTTGTCGGGGGTATGTCCGTCGGGGTTTGGTGCCCGGGATAAGGAGACGGATGAGCTCCGGGGTTGGAACTCTGCCGGTCGGGGTAGCGGTCTCCAGGGTGTAGCGGTCCGCTGTCCAATATGATAACCATTGGAGCTGTGCCGCCAGGAAGTAGGACTCGAAGGAAGGAGCTCCAAGTCCGCCTTGTGATGTGGGAAGTTGAAGGGTTTTCAGGGCCACTCTGTGTCGGTTCGTGCCCCAGATAAGGGTGCCCAGCAGAGAGTTGAGGTCCCGAAAGAAAGATCTGGGTGGTACCACCGGCAGGTTTGTGAAGTGATAGAGAAGTCGGGGGAGCATCACCATTTTTGCCAGGGCTATCCGTCCTATCGGGGCCAACGGAAGCTTGTTCCAGAAGGCTACAGTCGGGCGTAGATTAGCAAGCACCTTTCGGTGATTGCCGTCGAAGATGTCTGCCGGTGAGTGGTACAGGCGGACACCGAGGTACCGAGGGGCCTCCGCGGACCACGAGAGCTTGCGGGTTCCCAGCTCGACGTCTCGGGGCGGTAAGCGTGGGTGGAATGGGTAGACCGTGGACTTGTCCCAGTTCACCTGGAGTCCTGAGGCGTCCGCGAACTCTGTCAGCGCCACCCCTATGGGGGTCAGGTCCGCCTCTATATCTCGGACATATATCAGGAGGTCATCTGCGTACAGGGAGACGCAATGCATATCATCCGCGAGCGGGATGCCCCAGTGGGTTCCCTCCTGACGCAGTCTAACCGCCAGCGGTTCGACGGCCAGGGCGAATAAAAGGGGTGATAGGGGGCATCCCTGTCGCGTGCCTCGGCGGACCTCGAATGCAGAGGATATGTGTTTCCCAATCCGCACTCGCGAGGTTAGGTCGGTGTATAGGAGGCGAGTGTATGCTATGAGTGTCGGGCCAACGTTGAGACGACTCAGGATCGCGAATAGGTATGGCCAGGTGAGAGTCTCAAACGCCTTTTCCAAGTCCATGATCAGGCAAGCGGCGCGCGGGAATCTGTCCCGAACCTGATCCTGTACATGGAATACACGGCGGATGTTCTGTGAGGTGTTCCTGCCCGGTACAAACCCACATTGGTCAGGGTGGACCAGTGGGCGTATGATCTGAGTGTATCTGTCAGCCAGGATCTTCCCGAGGACCTTGCAGTCCGCCGAGAGGAGCGTGATAGGACGATATGACCCCAGTTGGAGCGGGTCCCTGTGAGGTTTGGGGAAGGTCACGATAACGGATTCCCGTAGTGACTGGGGAAGCACTCCCAGATGGAGAGCCGCTGCGAACATCCGGGCCATTCGGGGAGCTAACAGGGCAGAGTAGTACTCCAGTGGGAAGCCGTCGAGTCCCGGGGCTTTATTCCGGGAGAGGGCACGTAATGCCTGAGTGACATCCGAGGGTGTTATTTTGGCGTCAACCGCGCGCTTGTCAGCGTCCGATATCGTGGGCAGCGTCAGCGACTCGAGGAAGCAATCCACGCATGATGGAGCGTAGCGGGTTGGGGCCTCGTATACCTGTGCGTAATGGCGTTGGAACGCCAGGAGAATCTCGGCCTGGGATCGCACCAATATGCCTTCCGGATTGATAATATCCGTAATCGGCTTGGACTCGGCGTCCGGTCGTGCCATCCAGGCAAGAAGTGCCCCCGTTTTGTCCCGTTCTTTGTGTACTCTGGAGGCATAGGCGCGAAAATTATACTTCCGGAGATCGGCGCAAGCAGCCTGGTATATCGACTTCGCCTCGGCCGTGAGCGCAACGCTCTCTTCCGAGTCACCGGTTTGTTTCGTAAGCGCAGCCAGACGCCGTTCCGATGTAAGGAGCGTCTGTTCTAGTGTGCGACGAACCCCTGCGATTTGTTGTATGCATTCCCCCCGCGCCACCACTTTGAATGCATCCCATTCCATTAACGCCGATGATGTCGTACCCGCGTTGTGTAGGAAGTAATCCTGGATACTGGTTTTGTGTGTGTCTCTGAAGACTTGGTCCGACAAGCAGTCCTTAGGGAGGCGCCAGGTGGGGACCGGCGGGCGTGGGGGGCGCCAGGTCAGGCGTAAGATGTGGGCATCGTGGTCCGAGAGGATCCGACCCAGATAGTCCGAGGACGCGACCCGCGGGAGGATAGGTGCCGAGCATAAGAACCTGTCCAAACGGACCCGGAGGTTGTGTGGAATCGAGTGGAACGAATAGACACGGGCCAGCGGGTGTAGGTGTCGCCACGCGTCGGTGAGTGCCCAGTGTGTGGTCCAAGCCCTAAAGAGTTCCGCTTGTCGGGGGGTTGGGGAGCCTGTGGGAGGGGGGTGTGATCTGTCTAGGGCGGGGTTCAGCGTGCAATTGTAATCACCTCCCAAAATCCATGGAATGGCAGCGAATTGGGCCAGGACTACTGTGAGGTGATCCCAGAATTTATCTTGTTCGGTGTTAGGGGCGTAGATGCTGCCCAGGAGGACCCCTTGCCCGTCTAAGATTCCCTCTAACAATGCGTACCTGCCCTCCCTGTCAACCACCCGTCTAAGTGACCGAAAAGGGGTGCCTGGCCTAACCCACACTAAGGCGCCACGAGCGAATGCCGAGTAGGTCGTGGCGCAAAAGGTCCCCCGCCATTTAGCCTGTAATCGGGCCAGCTCGGTAGCGTTGGTGTGTGTCTCTTGTAACAGTGCTACGCAAGCTGACATACGTTTAATGTAAGAGTAGACGGAATAGCGTTTGCTAGGTGTGTGGAGGCCCCGTACGTTCAGCGTGAGGACGTTAACATCTGACCGTGGAGTCGCCATTGCTGTGGTTTCGTGCTTGCGAGCGGGGGACCCTTGTACCTCCCAAGGACCGCGTGGGCCTGTGTCTCGTATGTGCTCCTGCGCGCCATGCTGCCATATGTGTGGGGGAGGGTCTAACGGGGGCTACAACGTGTAGAACCAAAAGTGGGGAACAGTCCCAATGCCAGGGATATATCACCGGAGGTGGCATATCCAAACTAGTGTCCCTCTAGGGGAGAAATATAACAGAATTCTGTGGGGGTGGTAGCGTGCGTTACTGCTGGGCTGTTCGCAGATCGGGCAGTTGTAGGAAAAATGGCATTCGCGCGTGTGTATGTACAGCCAACTAACTATGCCTCTTCGGCGCGCAGTCTACGCATAGCGTGGTCAACAGCCAAAAGGAAAGAGGATACAGCAATCGTCCAATTGTTCATCCTGAAGAGGTGCCTGGTTGACCTGCACGGGTGGTGTCTGTGGTGCGTACCGCAATGAGGGGAGATGAGATCGGTCCAAACCCTGACATTGTGCCATCACTGTCCCGGTCCTTCTCGGGGGTGAACAGGTGTGGTTGGTGTTCCAGGTCCGAAGCTGGAGGAGAAGTGTGTAGCTCAGTCACTGCCCGTAGGGCTTCCTGTCGTTCTTGCATAATTTGCGTGAGATCGGGTGAGCCCGAGGGTGAGGATGCTTGACTCTTGGAGTTGTCTGTTCGGGCGCGATTCATGCCTCGCCTTCTAGGACGTCGTGAGTCATTGTTCTGTCTCCGCTGGGGACCGGGTTTAGGGATCAACGGACAGTGGAATTCCGCCCAGTCCTGTGCTTCCTCCGCCATGGTGAAAAATATGGATTTCCCGTTATGAAGCACCTTGAGGCGGGCCGGGAATAGTAGGGAGTACTGAAGACCATTTTCACGGAGACGCCTCTTAACTTCTAGATAGGTCGAGCGCTGCTGTTGTACCTCGCGGGCGTAGTCTGGGAACACCATGACCTGCTGGTCTTCCACTTGCAAGGGGCCCGCCATCCGGGCCGCACGGAGCACCGCATCTCGGTCTCGGAAATGCAGGAACTTGGCCAGCATAGGGCGTGGGGGCAGGCCCGGCTTGGGTTTCCGGGCTGGGACCCTATGTGCCCTTTCGATGGAGAAGAAAGCTGACCGCTCCGATTCGGGGGTAAACGACCTGGTCCATGATTCCATATAGGTCAGCGGGTCCGAGTTCTCGATACCCTCCGGCAGGCCCAGGACACGGATGTTGCAGCGCCTTGAGCGCCCTTCCAAATCGATAGTGCGCTCCTCGAGGGCCGCCACTCGGCGCATGACTTCCTTCATATCTGCTTCTTGCGTCTTCACCGTGGGCTGAAGCGCCGCCACGTTTCGCTCTCCCTCCTTCACTCTATCCACCAGTTTGCGGTGATCGTCGCGTATTAGGTTGATGTCCGTCGTCAGGGTGCCTAGACGTTCCTCCATAGAGAGCCGGGACATTTCGATAGCCGCCAGCACCTGATCCAGTTTCGCCGATAGCGTGGGATCAGCGTTCGATGTGTTCGCCTGAGTCCAAGTCCTTGTGTGCGGCATGTTCTCGATGGCCGTTTCAGGGACGGCGGTCGCCTGCGTGCCCCTTGGTTTCCCCATTGGGCTGTGGGAGAGGGCGCTGCGGCGTCTCGGGGTCCGGGGGCCACGGGTAGTTGGGTCGAGGGTCACTCCTGTGGGGGTCGAGCAAGCAGGCTCTTGTGGCAGTCGGGGCCCCCGGGGGTTCGCTCGGGGTCCTCCGGGTCGGCGGTAGGGCCTGCGTGGGTTCAAGACAGCAGGCTATGGACGTGGTATAGGGCCAGCTGCACACCCCCTCCCCCAAAGCCGTGGACAGGCCGTGGCGGGGGTCGAAGTAAAGTGTTTTGCTTAGAGGGTTCCTGCGGGACCGTAGTGGTGAGGCGCTGTTCCTGATGCGGTGTGACTCCACCGGCGTCGCTGCTGTAGGGAAGTCCGGGGCAGGCTCGGCGCCTAGGCCTCTCCGGGCGCCATGCCGAGGTCAGGCAGCTCGAGTAGCAGTGCTGTCCGCTGCGCCAGGTGGGTCAGTGCAGCCTCGGTCCCCGGCCCACGGCGTGGATGTGGGATGACCGCTGGGGGTCTCAGGGGGGGTCCGGAGGTCGCTGCGGGGGTAGTGGTGGAGGCCCCTCAGGGGGGAGGGGGGGAGCCGGCACTCACCACCCGTCAGGAGCTGCTCCGCTGCAGAGGGATCCGGGCGTCGCGGCGGTGATGCGCTGGCTGGCGTCCCTCAGTGCCCAGCAGCCGGACCGGCAATCGGTCGGGTAGAGCTGCAGGTGGGGCGAGGCTCCTAGGCCTCTCCGGGCGCCATGCCGAGGTCAGGCAGCTCGAATAGCAGTGCTGTCCGCTGCGCCAGGGGGGTCAATGCAGCATCGGTCCCCGGCCCACGGCGTGGACGTGGGATGACCGCTGGGGGTCTCAAGGGGGGCCTGGAGGTCGCTGTGGAGGTAGTGGTGGGGGCCCCCAGGGGGGAGGGGGGGGCCGGCACTCACCACTCGTCAGGAGCTGCTCCGCCGCCGAGGGATCCGGGCGCCGCGATGGTGGTGCGCTGGCTGGCGTCCCTCAGTGCCCAGCGGCCAGACCGGCAACCAGTCGGGTAGAGGTGCAGGTGGGGCAAGGCTCCGGGCTGGCGTCCACCATCTTGTGCGCCGATGCGCATTCGTCGCGGCGAGTCCCGTGTCGCACAAGCCTTCAGTAATCAGGGACGCCGACCTGTTAAGATTTCCGCCGCCTCAATGTGTACGCGGCCCCCAGGGTCTCCGGACCGGCTGCGGGGGTGCGGACACTCAGGGTCTAGGTGGCCGGGGACGCGGCCGCCATCTTGCGGTCCGGCTCCTCGTCCCGGCAAACTAAGCTTCTTCCTGTCGGTACCGCACTTCAGCAGCGGTCACGACTCTTTCGGGTGAAGCCCCCGGTGCTGCCACTTCTGTCAGTTGTCGTTGCTTTGGCTGAGGCTCACGGCGATCCCTGGTAATGGGCAGGATGCGAGCCCGATCTCGGAGCCTCAGCAAAACGCCGCCGCCATCGTGGCTTACCAAGCCACGCCCCCCCTGTGATATCCCAAGACATATCAGTGTTCTGTGATCCCTAATGGTGCTGTTATCACCCAAAAAAATCTTTATCTTCAAATACTGGTATCGTACACTACAGCACCAGCATTTAATTCACTTGCGCGCAGGGCCAGTGGTGTTTAAGGACTATTTGAGCAGAGTGACATTGAGGCTTGAGCGCCTGGCCTGGGGGTAACACATAACGTGCCATCCACTGACTATGTGGAGTGTGAGCTTAGCAAGAGTCAAGAGAAGCATGCGCTATTGGCTCTATCAACTAGCACGAATCAATTCAATTCAAAAACTTTATTCGATCATTTTTTTTAAATAATCATAAAAGTGCATACAGTACATCACATAATTTACAATTTTAGCAAGTTAAATTTATAGACATTAAGTTAAAAAAGACATACTTTTCCTGACAGATACAGATTTTAAAATATAAACAGCAGTAAAAAAACACACATCAGGTGCATCAAGTGCAAATAAAAGGCTCATGGCTGATTTCATAGAAAATACCTTATATTTTTTAAAAAGTGGTTTCAGATAAATAATACGAAATTGTAGGTAATAAGGGCAGATCAATAGAAAGTGCTCAGTGCTCTGTTTTGAGGTCCCGTCGCACGGGCAAGGGGTTACAGTATGTGACTTGATGTGCGGACAAGCAACCAGCATGTGAACAATCCCCACTCGTAGTCTAGTAAGGACATACTGGTGTGAGCGTATAGTTACCATTATTAGATATTCTGCAAAACCCGGATCAGCCAGATTATATGTTTTGTAAAAACGATGTGTAGAATACTGGCTGGTAGCAGCACTACGCTTTTGTGCCTTAGCCCTCATGTACACGAGCTTTAGCTCTTTTTTTGGGATGTCCAAGGCACTGGAAGGGTTTTCATGGACATTCAGCTTAAAGACATCTTTAAATGAAGTAACAATATAATTGAGCCAGGGAATCAGGTTACACTTGTCCAAGTGGAGGCAATCATTAATAATTTTCCTCGTGAAACTGGTTTGTTCTTTAAGCCAGATAGATCTCCATACCAGTAGGGGTCTAAGGCCGATAAGATCTGATAAGTGCTCCAAACCAACCTCCTGATGGATCAAACTGGTAGAGTCTGAGGATGGTAAACAGAGGAGTTTTTTAACGAATTTATTTTCTTAAAGGGCCAAAGCTACACATCTATGGCGATATATGTACAACATATCGAATATGCGCCTGGTGCCCAATTTGGATGCGAATTTAAAAATACCAAATGCACATTTGCCCATTTTTGCCCTGACGTTAGTCATCTCATGAGACCATATACCCCCTCTGTTAAAAGTGATACCTAGATAACAGAATTTATCAACCACTTGGATCGTTTGATCCTTAAACGAAAATGATCTTAGTTTATTTACTTTCTTTCCACAAGCCAAAATGAAGGTTTTTGAATTGTTGATCTTAAGTTTTCTCCCATTGATAAAATCCAGAAATGTGTCCATAAGTCTCTGCAGCCCGACAGGGGTTCTGGATAAAAGAACCGTATCGTCCGCGTAAAGCAGAACCGGGATTGCTAAACCGTCAGCAGACGGAGCATCGGCACTAACTAATCGCAATTCGGACTCTATGGCATTAATAAAAAGAGAAAAGAGAAGGGGGGGGGCGAGGACACATCCTTGCCTAATGCCGGAACGTACTCGGATACTAGAGGTACATTCACCCATTTGCCCAAAACGGATCTTAGCAGACAAATTACTATACAAACGTGCCAAAAAATGAATAATTTCGGGTGGGGCCCCCATATTCAATAAGGTTGTCCATAGTAAACCATGGTCAACCAAATCGAATGCACTCGAAAGGTCCGCGAAACAGAGGAACAACGAACCCTGTTTGGCACGCGTATACTTGCCTATAATAAGGTCTAGGTTGATGCACTGTTCTATAGTGCCTAGCCCCTTGCGAAAACCAAACTGGGAATCCGCAAGGATGCCATTGTCTTCTACCCATTCCTCCAGGCGAATCAATAACACCCTGCTCATTATTTTCAGGGAGGAGTCGAGAAGAGAGATAGGGCGATAGTTCTTGGCCTCGCCCCTATCTCCCTGTTTATAAATAGGAATAATAATAGACTCTCCCCAGGTCTGTGGTTCAGAGGCCATAGCAACAGCGTTAAAGACCTTGGTCAACAGGGGACTCCATAACAGTACATCTGCTTTATATAGGTCGATAGGGACCCCATCAGGGCCGGGTGCCTTCCCTCCCTTACTACACCGAATGGCGTTATCCACCTCGACGATTGTAATATTAAGCGGTGTAGGGGGACCGGAGTCCGCAACCGTATCTCTCACTGGGGATATCCCTCCTGGGTTGAATATACTAGAAAAGTAGGATACCCAATTTTCCTCGCTTACTTGAGCAGAAAGTACGGGGTATACCTCGTTATGTAGGAATGGACTATTAACAGCATTCCAAAATAGCTTAGTATCCCGGAGTTCCACGGCCTTGGACATATTATCCCACGCTTCCTCCCTTAATTCCTGCTTCCTTAAATTCAGGTGCATTTTATAAGTGCGCCTTAGAGAACTGACCGCTTCCCTGTCCCTGGGTTTAATAGCAAGGGCATTTTTTAAGTTCTGTAAGGATTTTGTACATGCCCTGTTAAACCATCCTCTAGGAGCCCCTAGTTCCTTTACCTTATTGCTGGTCAGAATCTTTTTCGTAATCTCATTAATTGTGACAAACCCAGCTAGTATACCTGTCAGGCCTATATTAGGCTCAAGACAACATTCCACCTCCTGGAGGCATGCAGACACGATTTTAACCAACAGCTGCTCCTCATTATGCCTCCCCCATTTAATCCTGGGACCATTCGATCTATGCGGGATTAAGTCCGCCACTGTTCCATGTGACACGCCAGCCTTCTCCCCCCACAAAAACAAATGCATTGTAAGACAATTGTGATCACTAAGAGCCGGATCTACTACTTCCGGGGTGCTACACAAGGCATTTATACTTGCAGAGGCTATGAGGTAGTCTATGATAGTGGCGGAATTCCTTCCCACAAAGGTTGGTACCTGATTACCCTCATTATCTTTTCTGGGCGACAAAATCAGCAAATCCAGTTTAAGCAGAAGGGTATTCAGTGAATCACCATAGGCCGTATGTAAGAAATGAGCCTGGTCCTCCCCGTCGTCTCCTCCAAAACCACACACCCTCAGGAAAGAATAAGGACACATATGAATATTAAAATCTCCTCCCCACAAGATATCAAAGGGTACACAGGTTTGCCCACACAAATTGTCAACTGCCGCATCGAGTTCATCGACCACTAAAGAACTGGAATGGTTGAACACATTATTTTAGTGGTTGATTAGTAGAACATTCCGGTCCCCATTAAACTGCAACCATAGTACCTGTGAATGTGAACCGACTGTCATGTGAGTTTTAACTCTCACCGGGAAACTCACTGACAGCAGAGTCACCAATCCGCCTCTGGCTCTACCCATATTGGAACTCTGGGCCGGACAGTTATAAGCAACATAGCCATCCAGAATAATATCTTCAGTAGACCACGTCTCCTGGAGACAGAGAATATCAAACTTTGTAACAAAATCCGACCAGCCCAGGCGGTCCACCTTATTACACCACCCTGCGATATTCCAACTCATTAGCTTGTACCCTTTTCCTGGATTACTTGCTTCCCCATCAATATGAGTTCCCATATGGGGAGGGTGCAAAAACCTATTCAGTGGTTCATCTAAAAACAGGGGGTTAGGAGGTGCCATCCGGGGTACCATGGGGGATGAACTATCATTCTGGGCAATGACTGAATCCGGGTATACCCCTAATCCCTCATCTCCATTAACCGGGCAACCTAAAATAAGTCCAGTGTCATAATCATGACAATGACCCAGAAGTCCCTGCTCCCCGGGCTCATTTTGGGGTTCCAATTGGGCCTGATTATATTGTAAACAAGCTTCCCCATGAGGAGTAATAGAACCCGAAGGGTCATTACACCCCATGGACCTCTGGATATTGTCATACAATCTCGGGGCTTCCGCTTCAGTTCTTCCCATCGGGCTACTTAGGCGTGTTACAGTACTTAAAGTGGTGTCCCTAGAAATCCCCATCATATCAGTTCCGCTGTCAATGCCCTCCGTGCTGAAAGTATGTATTCCCCTTCCCTCAACCCCTAAACTCGATAAACTTCAATCACAATCATCCAATCCATTAAATATGTCAAACCTATTTGTGGTCTCCAATGGCGTGAATGGTTTTAAATGGTCCATTCTCCTATTGGCGGTTGTATTGAACCTAGAAGTTACAAAATTCCACTCATAGGGATCGGGGACCGGTACAGAATAAGGCACATAAGGAGGGTTCCTGATATTCTGTATGAATGGGCGGTAAGTATTAGAGTAAGCTTGTATTTGCGGGTGTTGAGGTGGGAACACCACGGATCTCGGGTAGAAATACGTCAATTGTCGGGGAATGATGCGGTTGTTAGCATTACCTGGGGGCCAATTTAAAATAAAATGAACAGCATTTTGATCTCTAAAATTCACTACCACCACGTCGCCCTCAATATCCTTAGGTCTACCCCCCAACCACTGAAGGCGGCGGACATGTACAATTTCGCCGCTGATGTTACTTGCAATTGGCCTGTATAATCTCAGCCAATGCATAATTTTTTTCTTCAGCTGGAAGAATCCCTCCCGCTTGTTCTCTTTCAGCTCAGGCACCCCTGTAAGAACTACCACGAAAGGCACTGCTTCCGGTGGAAGTTCAGGAAAGGGGGCCCTATATTGTATCCCCCGAGTATGCCTGATACTATTCCCCTCCCTTGTTGCAATCCCCAGAGATGCATTACCCATGCCCTTAGATGGTTTGCTAACAGAAGTAGCAAGAGTCGGGTCGGGTTAGTTTGTTGGCAATTTAGGAGGTAGATTGTGTTGCTTATTATTTTTATTGTGGGGGGGTTTCGGGGTAGCTGGAATCAAGTTCAATACAGGGTTGGGGGCAGATGTAGTAGGTTTGATTGACACATTAATGGTTTGTGCAGCGTTGTTTGCTGCAGACCTTGTAGGGACTTCCTTATTTCCCAGTTCCCGCTCTATTTTCCCTAGTCTTTCTTCCACCTTGTTTAATCTCTCTAAGATTGCCAGGGAATAGCTCCTAATTAAACACTCAATACTATCCAGTGTAATACTATTATGGACTACTTGCGGCACAGTGTCAGCTGGAGGAAAATCAATACTAACCTCCCTATCTATATGTGTGGAGGATGGGGATGCTGGCATTGGGCCTGAAGCTTCGGGAGCAGCTATTGGGGCCTTATCACTCCCAGTACTACTCTTTACCTTTATGTCAAAATCGGAGTAACTCAACTTTTGCTTATGTGGATCCCCCCTTTTCCGCCTTTTTTTATTAGGGGGTGGGCCAAAATTTCTATGCGGTGTCATTTTCTTAGCCCTATTCCGTATGATTTTACATGGCATAGGTGTAGGGGTAATCAGTACCTCAGTTACAATGGAAGTGCAGGTAGGATTAGGAGGCGAAGAACCATTCCCAGTTATCTTGGGGCAGGTGCTGGATGTAAGCGTGCAGTCTCTACGTACGGGAGACACGCTATCCAATAAAACAACGCTATCATTACCGTTATGGCTCACTACGATAGGGTGAACAGCTGGAAAAGGTAACTCAGTCAGTGACCTATTTTTCATGCTTTCAATGGAACGACGGCGTTCTGCTCGCCGCTCTGCTAAAGAGAGTTCCTTGGGAACATCAGCGGCAGTCTTTGTAAAATAATTATCCAGAGTTCCACTGAGCAGACCCCCAGACCTGTCCGACATTATAGTGTCTGTGCTTAACCCTGACAATGACATTTATAAATGTTTAACACACTAGAAGATGGAGGACCTAGGTAAACTTACTCAAAATGTACTGAACGGGACGATACACAACCAGGGGTTCGTGCCCAGTCCAGCCTCCTCGTGCCTCTGAGGGCCACAGAGGGCCCGCCCTTTGCCCGGGCTTAGCCCCGGGCGCTCCCGCGCGCTCCCGCGCCGCGAGGTTCTCAGTTACCTATATACGTGAGGACGTAGAAATAAGGATGGGGCGGGGCGGTCAGGGAGAGCGGGCCCGGTGTGTGTCGGCCTCGGGGTTGCCGGGACTCCTGGGAGATCGAGTCCCGGTTCCCAGCGCTCGCAGCCCTGCAGCCCTATCAAACACCCAGCACTCAATCCAAGGTCTGGTGTCAGCAGCTCCGACGATGCGGGACCCGCGTAGCGGGTTCCGCGAGGAGTGAAAGTATTTCCCGGTCAAGGCAGCAAAAGTCTTCACTGGTGTCCCACGCACCGAACAGCAAGCAAGGTTTTTAAAGTACTAAGGATGGGGCGGGGCGGTCAGGGAGAGCGGGCCAGGTGTGTGTCGGCCTCGGGTTTGCCGGGACTCCTGGGAGATCGAGTCCCGGTTCCCAGCGCTCGCAGCCCTATCAAACACCCAGCACTCAATCCAAGGTCCGGTGTCAGCAGCTCCGACGATGCGGGACCCGCGCAGCGGGTTCCGCGAGGAGTGAAAGTATTTCCCGGTCAAGGCAGCAAAAGTCTTCACTGGTGTCCCACGCACCGTACAGCAAGCAAGGTTTTTAAAGTAGTAAGGATGGGGCGGGGCGGTCAGGGAGAGCGGGCCAGGTGTGTGTCGGCCTCGGGGTTGCCGGGACTCCTGGGAGATCGAGTCCCGGTTCCCAGCGCTCGCAGCCCTGCAGCCCCATCAAACACCCAGCACTCAATCCAAGGTCCGGTGTCAGCAGCTCTGACGATGCGGGACCCGCGCAGTGGGTTCCGCGAGGAGTGAAAGTATTTCCCGGTCAAGGCAGCAAAAGTCTTCACTGGTGTCCGAATCAAGAAGAGCGTATGCTACTGCCACTATCTGCTGTTGAGGAGGTCCGGGTAGTGCGAGCCATGCACGAGATGGGGCCCGCCGCATTCTCTACTGCAACAGCTGCTTGAGCACGTGCAATCAAGTACCTCTTACAGCCTTTATGAAAGGCAGAGCGATGCGAGCCGTGCATGAGACTGAGCGTGACAGCTACTTCGATAAAAGAGCTGCGGGGGCAATTCAAGTTTATCGTGTCGGAGTAAGCGCATCATACGCATGTACTGTTTTCAAGCACTTACAGTATAAATTCAATATTTTACTGGCAGGATCAAATGAAAAAAGTGTGGCCAAATGAATAAACTTGCAGTCTAGCTCTCACCACATTTTGGAGTCCTGCCACAAATATTCAGAAGGATGAAGGAACAGCTCAAATGAAGCTCACAGCATAGCCCACGGCAGTGAACTTCAGAGCTGTCAATCAATCATTAGAGGAAAGCTCCTAAAAATGAGCTCCTTAGAGGAAAATCCTTTATATTTAAAGTCACAAAGGAACAAGTTAAAAGCATTACATAATGGAAGCCAATTCCATAATAACTCCTCCAATCTTCCTGACACATCAAGGTTCACCTCCCATATTGTGGGAAGAATGAATAGATATCTTTGAAAATTACATGCCAGCTCCTGATTGACAACATTTTATGGCAGAGAAGAAAAAGGCATCGCTATCGAGTGTGTTGGGGAAGGAGGGTCAACACATATTCAAATTTTTGCATGTATTAGTAAATGCTGAGAATCATACTATACAGGATGTCTACAAAGAAGCAAAATTGCTTTTGGACCGTAGGTCCACTAAAGAGGCTAATATAGCACTGACAAGATATAAGTTTTATACTCACCCCCTGAAACCAAAGGAATCTATTGTCGACTGTCACAAGATTGAGGGAGTTCTCTACTAAGTGTCAATTTGGGCAAGTGAATGATGAACTAGTTAGAGACCAGTTGATAGTGAAATGTAGGAGTAAAAAGATTCAAGAGAGGTTGTGGGGAGCAAAAAATCCCTCACAGAAAGACGCAATACAAATTAGAAACGTGGTAGAGGAATCAGAATTTGACATGCATGAAATGAGTAAGACAGATCTAGCAGAAGGAGGGACAGTAGTGTCCACTATAAATAAGGATGAAGGGGAGCAGAAGAGTGAGAGGGCATTGAATAACTATTCAAAGAAATTTCAGAGAAAACCAGTCACTCCAAATCAACCAGCTAAATGTTGTTTTAGGTGTGCTAGTAATTTTTATTTAGGATATTCTAAAGCTTGTTTTGCTACAAACAAAGAGTGCATTAAGTGTGGACATTGGCCACATTATGCACGCCTGTGCAAAGGGAAAGTTAAGTTGAGAGTAGCAGTGACAGAATTGGGAGAGTTCTCTCAAGAGAGCATTGAAGATCATGTTCTGAGTGTCGAGCATGATGGGGGTGATTGTGTGGGTAGAAGAACTCGACCCACTGCTGTGTTTCAGATCACGGGTAAAGAGGTCGATCTTATGGTTCCACGTTTAATATAATTCCAAAAACATTATTTCTGGAAACATGGCCTGAGATTGTTCTGTCCCCTAAGGATATAAATCAAATGGGTTATCAGGGGGGATACCATTTATATCACTGGGTATTTTTTTGTTCTCATTAAGTTTGAATTGAGAGAGGTAATGGGAAAAGTATTTGTAGTGAAGGAGGGTCCAATGATTTTAAGATGGATTCACCTTTATGACTCACATTTAGTCATAAATCCCAGGGCGCCTAACCAAGTAATGGCGGAGGAAGAAGTTGGTATTGAGAGAATACTTGAAGAAGCCAAAGAGGTATTCAAGGAGGAGTTGGACCAGTTGAAGGGGTATGTGCATGAGATCATACTCAAGAGGGAAGCTATATCAGTAAAACACAAAGTGAGGAGAGTACCCATGGTAATGAGGGGCACAAGATAAAAAAAATGCTGGATGACATGTTCAACGAGGGGATAATTGAGCTGGTGGAAGCCACTAGTTGGGTACCACCAGTGGTTATTACAGAGAAGGCAGATGGACGATTACACTTTTGTGTAGAATTGAGAAGTGTGAACCGCAGAAATAGCTGCAGACCTTTTTCCATACTGAACATAAACATAATTATCTTGTTGTTTAATGGGGGAACATTTTTCTCTAAATTGGACCTTAAAAATGCATACCATCGAATTTGCTTACATGAAAAGTAAAACAATCTCACAGAATTCATAAATATGGAGGGGGCATTTCAATTCACCAGAATGACCTCTGACCTCTTCTCAGTGGCCAGTGTTTTTCAGAGAATTATGTTAGAAGTATTCAGGGGAGTAAAGAATGTCACCTATTTTCAAGATGACATTCTGGTATTTGGTAGAACAGGAGAACATTACTGTGTTGTTAAACAAGCTTTGAGAAGGATCTCTGAGGTTGGTCTCACCTTGAGGAAAGATAGGTGTCAATTCCTAGAGCAGGAGATTGAGTACCTTGGGGACACTATAACTAGCAAGGTGTACGGCCAAAAGATCATCTTCCTAAGGCTATAAGAATTGCTCCCACTCCAGGGGACAAGGATCAATTAGTTTCCTTTATGGGTCTTGTCGAATACCATTCAAAAGTTTTAGACAAGTTTGCTGAAAAAACTAAGTTTGAGAGGCATGTTGAGGAAGGGATGCGCTTTTTATGGAAAAAAGCAAAGCAAGACCCATTTGATTATATCAAACAAGAGTTATGTAGCACATGATTTCTGGTGCAATTTGACACTTCCTTGAGCATGATTTTAATAGTGGATGCTTAATGCCTCTGGCACTGGGGACATCCTGTCCCAGTTGCACAATGATTTAGAAAACAAGGATTTGCAATGCAATAGGTCTCGCATTTACGCGAGTTTAAGCTATTGGCATTGTAAATGGCAAAGCCTTTGTTTTACGTTTTAAAAACCAAATAATAAAAAAAGGCATTGTCATTTACAATGCCAATAGCTCAAACATGCGTAAATGTGACACCTATTGCATTGCAAATGTTTATTTATTTCAAAGATGCTGGCCAGTGTCTCCCGATCCTGAACAGTCCAGCAGAATGAACTGCCAAAGCTAATAGGCCCCAAAGGCGAGACCCATTGGGATTCCCAATGCTTGTTTATGAGGAAGCAAACTCAGACCTTTTCTGCCAACTCAAACCCTGAAAGCCAGTCAGGTGGGCATGTTGCCTAAAGTGAATAAGCATTGACAAAGCCAATAAGTTAAAGCTTTATGGCCACCGATGTGTGCCTTTGCTTATGCCAGATGCTTTTATAATGTTCTGTCATTGGCAAATTCAACAAAGGAGACCAGCTGTGCTAAAAGTATAAAACACATTGTTTTCTAGTCTTACAAGTTGTCCACCAGATCTCCTGGTGCAAAGCGACAACACACCATGGCGGCTGTCTGGAACATATCAAAAACATTGTTTTCTGGACTTTCTTCTGTATTCCCAAGAAGGGCTCTACATTGGGTGATGCATTGTGATGATGCTTGTTATGATGCTGCATGATGCAACGTGGCAGACATATTTGGAGCATAGAAACGATAGAAAACAGCATTTCTAACACTTTTCTGATGGCCACTGTGTTACTTTATAACGTTGCATCAAGGAACGTGGTGGAAATCTTAAAAAAAAATACTTTTAGCTTGGCCAGCCGCTGCTATAGACCAGGGCATTGTAAAAGCATCCACCATTGTAGTGCAGCAGAGGAAGGAGTGACAATGAAAACAGGATGCCACTTGGAGAGGGGTTTGAAGCAACAGAGGAACAGGGGAGTAGATATTAAATACATAATAAGCGGAGTAGGATGTAGATGGGTGGAAAACAACAGATGAAACCGCACGCTTTAGGCCACACAAAAAGTGTGTGGTAAGGTTTTTAAAGCCCCCTAACTAAAACTCTCGCCAGAGCAGCGCATGCGCTGGCTCAGGCGAGACCTAAAAAGGAGGGGGAATTCCTGCTTATGACTTGACACCCTGACCAGGCACAATCAGCATCACTACCACACAAAATTCTTTTGAGCTCCTCTACTGCAACATCCCTTTCTCAACCTCCAAAACAACCTCTGATTAATCCGATTGAACAAGCAGTTCATAGAAGAAATCTCAGACCTCATTAACTCTGCCTCCATCGAACTCACTCACCCACATTCCTGGGAGACTTAAACCTCCATGGCAACTATGAAACAAAGTGTGCAAAGTAAGCCTTCTAAACACTTCTCAACAGGAAATAAAATAACTCATCAATAGTCCAAACCACTTCAAAGGCAACGCACTGGACCTCAACCTATTAGCATCCCCTAATATCCACTGTCACACACCTGTAGCCCTGGATTGGAGACACCACTTTGCCATCCCCTTTACCATTGCATATAATAGACCCAAGCATCAAACACAACAAAAAAAAGAGAGGGAAAATTAACTTGCGCTCCAAAGACATTCATCTGAAAAAACGTGAGAAGAAATAAACAGCCTGCCACAAAACTCTGAACTCACCACGTCAATATCGACCTTGACAAATTCAAACCAATTATGAGAACTCATGTCCAGTGCTATGCTTCACTGAAACCTCGTACGCACAAAAGTTTAGCAAAAATAGATGCTTTTACCGTACAAAATCAGAAGAAATTGAGAAGATCACAATTCATCAGCATCACAGCTAAAGTCTCTTACTACAAGAGCAACCAACAGAAGTAAGGTCCGGTTACAACTGCACCAATCCTCTCCTAGAGCCTACAGCTCCTGCTTCAGGTGACAAATGCAACTCCATCAACCTCTTTTTCAACAAAAAAAAAAGAATACAATCGGGTGCAACATTGTACTACTTCCATGTCTTTCCAGATACACCCAATCACCTCACCACAAAATTGACCTCCTTCAATTCAGTCCTGCACATGGATCTTTCCAATATTTTGAACTCTTTCAAGTCTACCTCCTAAGAGGATGACAGCCTTTCTTCCACCATCTAATCGCTCCATGGAAAGGCCTTCAGACCCTTTCTCCACATAGTCAATGCTTCCCAAAGCCAAAGAGCAGTCCCAGACATCCTTAAGACAATCAGATCCTTGCCCTGTTAAAGAACCCACAGCTTCACAACCTTCCGTCCGTAGTGAAAATGGTTGACAGAGCAGTCCCAACCGAGCTATAGAATTACATCAGCAACATGAATCTTTGACAGGACTACCCATCACACATCTGATTATGCTGCAGTACTGAGACAGCCACACTCCAAATAGGTTACGATCCCCTCCTTCTCAATAACTGGAACAACCCCTGCCTCCTACTTGACCTCTGAAGCCTTCGACACTGCTGGCAATTCACCTCTAATCAACACCCTGAAAGCATGCATGGAATTTTCAGGTTTTTTCTTAAACTAGTCCCCATCCTTCCACACCAACTGAAGCCAACGTGTAGAAATAGGTTCCACAAGACAAAGGCGGAATCTTCTCCTGCATCATCTTCAAACTCTACATGGAACCCCCTTGAGTCCATTCTTAAAGACAGTAGCATCAAGATCCAGCAATACATAGAGGATACCCAGCTCTACCGGAAAACATCCTAGACAAATGGCACACAAACTCAAATCCTACCTCAAACTCATCCAAACTGGGACATCTTCTAAATTCCTGATGCTAAACTTCACAAACTCTGTATTCATATTCTTTATCGCCAGCACCAAACAACTCCAAATTCAAGTCTGGCACTCCGACTAAAACATATCAGGCTTCACCCCGAGCTGACTAGCCATTCATAATCTCTGGGATTCACCCTTAACAAAGATCACTTGTTCAAGAAACAGATCATAAGGAAGACCAAGACAGTCTGGTTCCAACTTTCCTTCTTGAAGAAAGTGAAGCAGTTTCTCCTGGAAGATGACTTCAGAACAACAGTACAAGTCCTAACCCTTTCCCACCTAGACAGAGGCAAAAAAACACCCTGCTCAGTGATCCTACCTATACCAATCACCCTAGAACCCCTGAAAGGTATGCTAGACGTAGCAGGGTGGCTCATCAAGAGATGAAGGAATTAAACCACATCAGCCACAAGTTAAATGATCTACTCTGGCTCCCCGTCCAGCCCTGTCATATTGAGACCAGCGGCATCACTTATAAATGTAATAAAAGGATCGCAACTTACCTGGCAAACATATTCACGTCCTACAAATACCAACATACACATTTACATTCTTCTTACCTTCCTAGACACCATCAATGTATCCTCCTTCCCTCATGTTTTTATTTTCCTACCCATTTATTTTGCACAATCTCCTATTGGAAAGTTCAACAGCAAGTCTTTTTCATGGGGGTACTTACACACAGTACTGCGCTGCTATTCAAGGCTATGTATGTGCTCTATAATTACCGCCAATATAATAAAGATGCATACGAAGAGTATGATCGCTGCCAATTGTGCACTTCTTTTATTAGGAGATGTACGAGGTTATATATATAAATGTATATGCATTTTATATTAAATGTATAATTAGATGATGTTAAATGACTGTTAAGGCAATGAATTACCTCCGGCATAGGGCTCGCGAAATAAATACCAGAATAAAAAATAAAGCTCTAGAAATCTGCAAAACCAACGAGAAAATAAATGTAATTAGAAACAACTGCTGAGCGACTAGGCAGGGCTTTACGGTGTGTTGTGGTTGCACAGGGACAAGTATTACAGAATACAAATAATATAGATTGAATACATAAACGAGGAGGGTCTCATCCTATCATGATCCAGGAGCTAATGAGGGAGTGGATCAACAGCCGGTAATAGCGGTCTTATGGGGAGAGCGCTGATCACATCCCAGTTGAAGGAGCTCATAGAATAGTAGCACTTCTTTCCGATTGGCTTTCCTTTCGTTCTTTCCCCAGGAGCTCGCACAGTACATGTATGCGTTACCTGTCGATGCCTTTTAGAAGTTTGCCCACATTGGCTCGAAGCTGTTCGAACGCGGACATGATTACAGCGTGGGAGACCAGCACCGGAAGAATGAAGCCGACGAACGCAGCAAAAGAAACACTTCCTGCCCCCTATCTCCACATGTCCGGCTTACTTCCGGCATCCAATGGCGCTGCAACTACGAGGAACATGCGCATTGCACTTCCAGTTCCAAGATGTCCGCGGCGTCCAAGGAGTAAAGCGTTGTTTCCTGAGCTAAGATGGCAGCTACGATAGGCAGTTTCGAATAAGTATTCAAATAAGCTGCAGAGAGAGGCTCTTTTTTGTTGCAGTTTTATATAGCGCGATCTCGACTCGAAGCGCTTTACAAGAGCACCAATTATATACACGTTCATTTTTGGGAGTTACGGGGCGATTGAGTGATTTGCCCAGAATAGGAGGATGTTAAGCGGATGCTGAGACTCGAACCGTTTTCCCCAGCTAAAGTCGGCAGTTCTGGACATGCAGAAACACTGACAAGCGCTTGGCTGTCAAGTGTACAGTGTGCATACACGTGACAATTTTAGGTTTGCTCTTGGCCTCTAATGCATGTCTCTTGCGTGATGATTTAATTGGCATCGTTTCGGAAGGAGTTGAAATAAGTGATCTAATGCTGATATCTGGGGCACGTTTGTGTTTTCATTATTAACACATTACATTACGGACTGGATTCACAAATAAGCATCCGCTAAGCCAATAGGTTGGCAATGGCAACCTGATGAACTGGATAATTTTTTAGTTTATTGCAAGCATATTGCACCAAAATTATGCAGCCGCTGCCTAACTACCGCTTGCACTAACAATTAAAAAAACTAGTCGTCTGATTTCTTCCTGCGTACTCCAGCGTTAACACATGGGAGATCTACATCATAGACACAGAAGAAGGACCAGTGGTGCGCGCGCACCAGAGGAGCGGGGGTAAGGGAGCACGAAGACGCCGAGACGAGGTAGGGGATGTGTATGTAAGCGCCGGGGGGTTCTCTGTGTATGTGTGTGCGTGCGTGGGGGTCTGTATGTGTGTGCGTGCATGGGGGTCTGTATGGGTGTTGTATGTGTGTTGTGAAAAGCCTGCCGGAATCGGAGCGCGTGTTGACGCGCGCGACCTGATCCCGGCAGGCTGCTGCTGCGTGCGCGTGACAGTCTGTTGTCCTCTCCGGCTCCCTTTGAGTCCTTGAAAGCCGGAATGATAACAATAGTCTCGCTCTGCGACAGCAGGCCTTTGGCCTGCAATCGCAGGGCGAGACCTAAAAAGGTAGCATTTGTCTCCCGCTCCTTGACTGACACAGAACACAATTACTCCGTGATAGTGCGGGAAGCGTTAGTGGCAGCCTGCGAGTGTTGAATACTTTCGAACATATTTATGGGGTTTGAAATGTATGCTCCATACAGACCACAAACCTTTAGTTAAGGTTTTGACACTTGGGGAGGGGGCAGGAAAAGGCTCTGTGAGGCTAGCAATGCAAGACTGCATGAATGTAGATATAGAGTAAAATACATTCCAGGATAGAGGAATGCTTAAGCGGATTGCTTGTCACGCCTTTCCTTGAAATGAAAAAATATAGATAAGGAGCAGTAGTGCTAAGAAACAAGAAAGGGCTGTTTCATGTTTGGCATATATTGAAAAAAGGAGGAGTGGAAGAAAGGAATGCTAATGAAGAGTTGAAGTAAATGGTAAAGAGGATTCTGAAGGGGGGTAGAAGAGAAAGCACTGTGGCTCCCAGTGTGACACCTTCTGTGAAGATACTAGAGGAATTATCACTATGTGGTCAAGAGGTGGTGGTGAGAATAGAGAAGTTTGTTCCTCCCCAAGGTTTGAGGAAAAGAATGATAACATTGGCGCACAAAGGGCATCTTAGACAAACACTGACCAAAAGGAGATTCCAAGAGCAATTTTGGTGGCTGTGAATGGATGAGTAAGTCACAAGTTGGGCAATTGGGTGCCAGGACAACAAAGAGAGCAAAAAGAGATTGAGGACTGGGGTTAGTCAGAGGGGGTCACATTGCGGATCCTGGAAAACCATGGTGTTTTATTGGGCCTATGCATGGGATGAAATCAAATTTGAAATATGTTCTTGTCATGATTAATGTACATTCTAAATGGCTGGTAGTCAAATTCATGAGGGAGGTGACAATGAGAAATACAATTTCAGTGTTAGAAGTGGTGTTTAGAGAAGAGGGATTTCCCATTATACTTATTACAGGCAATGTACGTCACATGAGATGAAGGAATCTTTTAGAGAGGTGTGGCATCAGACATAGGCTCATGGCCCTATACAACCCACAAGCAAATGGTCTCGTGGAAAGGGCTAACTGACTGGTAAAAGACACCATTTTGATGGGCCTCCAGAGTGGTGAAGATGTGGATGAGATGGTTGATGAGTTAGTGTGGGCTTTTTGCTCTACGAAGAATGGAGTTACTAAAAGGTGCCCTTTACACTGCATGAGGACAAGGAAACCATGGAATCAAATTAGTCCCAGCTTGGCTGTTAATGCATGGAGGTAGGGTCAAGATTGATGATTGTGCAAGGACTACCAAGGAGAGCACCAGTGTACTTAAGGAACTATGTAAAAAAATATGGATGTGAAAGAGTATGCATCTCTTAATGTAATTGTATGGTCTTCTATCTACCGTATTGGGGTTTGTCAACTACATAACAAGGGACTTTTATGAAGTTTTTGTATTGTATTGGAATGTTCATTTCTGTACATATTCACTTATAATGCAATACTCTGTTCCGTTAGTTTATTGAAAAGTTTCGTTTTAATGAAGTTTCCTTCATTTTTTCTTTGTCTTCTTGTTAAATTCTGTATGTTCTCTTTCTGAGAAATTGTGGCCATTTGTAAAGGTGGGAGATGTATTATGCCTTTAGGGCATTCCATGTCTTGTGTTCTGTGAACCATGTCATTTGGAGGCTTATGGTGCATGGAGTTGATTTGTGCCAGTTGATCTTTGCTGGAAGGAGGGAAGTCACGTATCAGGCAGGCTGTGAAATAAAGCTCAGTCTACTCCTTAACTGAGAAGTGGTCGGTGTCATTACTACACAATGCCAATGATCTGCAAAAGAGTGATCTCTGAGCAGCAACTGGCTGTATACAGACTGGCAGTTTACAAATAGATTGTTGTTCCAGACAAACAGCTTGATTTGAATGCTCACACAAAGTTCCATGATATTAACAAGAATAGGAAGCCTAAATAGGCAGTAGGTATTTAGATCTTTGGGGTCTGCTGAGGGTTTTGTCAAGAGAGGATACACTTGTCCAACTTTAGGCAGCCTAAAAAAGATCCTTGTTTAAATGAGAAGTTAATGAGAGGAAGCCAAAACTTGTGTTCTGATAAAAACATCTGCCTACCCAAATTGGTAGTTAATGGATCAGCGAAGTGGTATGAGATGTTTAGACTAGTGATGATGCTGAGAAGTTCAATCTGTGATATATCACTGAATTCAGACTAGTTGTTAGGTTGTTCACTACGTAAATGTGTAATAGGAGAACTGGTATGAGGTAGGTTGGACACTCAAATCCTTCAAATGTTGGTGTCAAAGAAACTAGCAAAATCCTCTCATTTCCGGACTAATTTGTTTATTTCTAATTAAGGTTTTGCTGATATTTGGACCTGCTGTTGTACATCCGTAACTGAGGCTCGACTGCACGAAGTCATGGTCTACATGGTGGATAGAAGGACAGAGTATTTTTCTAGTTATGAAGAACATCAGATAAGAGCAAGAGAAGCTTCCTGCAGACCCTGGTAAGATAAAGAAGTGGAACTCACAGCTGGAGCACTGGCCCTACTGAGATCTATCAAAGAGTTACAAAGTGAACTGGCTGAGATGAGTGTCAGTATGGATAAAGGTACAAGAGACTTGGAAGGCAAATTGGAAGGACTCACAAGCACCGTGAAATCCTTGTGGATATTGAATGCTGTCTTCTTCTCATGTGACTGAAATTCACAGAGAGTGCCCTTCTCTTTATACTCTGTACCCAAAAGCAACAAAAACCAGTCTTTATTCCTAAAGACAGCAGTCTTCATTTGATCTTTGATTCACAAAGAAACAGGACTATATTGAAGGCTCCATAGATATCCAACCAAGTACAATCAAGGTTGGAAAGCAAGGAAGCCTTCACTATAGCTGCACTTTTGTTTCTACGTGAAACGAAGATCGGATGTCGTGGGAACCTTCATTTTAGGTTTGCTTTTGCATCTATTTCATGATTATGCTACTGAATAGCTTCTTTCTTCAAAAGTTACATCATCTCTTGAAGGACATGAACCTTGGCCTTTACTATAGGTAGCTCAAACAAGGGTTGACAGCAACTCACTATATAAACGAGGCACAAAATGGAATTTGTCATAGAGGCTAACCAATGCCAAAATCCTTCCCTACAAAGAAATCTGTGAGATTTCATGAAACAAAATACCTAATTGCAGACTTTAATACAATGCAAAAACAATCCACGCTTAAAGGCCTATTGGCTTTAACGTATCTGTACACAGTAAATAAATCAGGCCTACTGCCTTGGTCGTACCTTGTCATAATAATCCGATCAGACCTGTGGCATGTGAAATATCTTTTTCTAGTGAACTAATCAGATCTGTAGCGGTTATCATTGACTTGGCCCACAATTAACTCAGGTCTACTGTATTGAGCCTAAGCTCTTCCATATGGCAACCTTTAAGGGGGAGGGAGGGAGGGGAGGGAGGGGAGGGTGGAGAGGGAGAGGAGTAACCAATATGAAAACCCTTGCCTACTTCAGTAAGCTATAAGATTCCAAGTAACAAAATTCTTCTCTGCAGGCTTTCATATAGAGTAATACCAATCCACCTGTTAAATGGACTGATATTAACATATGCTTTTCACATTGAATGCATCAGGTCTGCAGCCTTTCTCGGAACATTTCATAATAAACCGATAAAGCCTTTAGCCATGATCATTGGCTTGTCACCATAACCAACTTAGTCCTGCTGTACTGAGTATGTGTTAACACAAGCCAAAAAGTTCAATACTGGCACTCTTCAGTGGAAGTACAGAACTTCAATACATGTGGGCGGAGCCAAAGCCTCTGTCAGTAGCACTCGGCAAGGTTTTGTTTTTGATTTTCACACAAGGAAAAAATAACACAAAAATACTAAAGTCAAGTCAGACCTAAAAAAAAAAAGCGCAGAATGATCATTCGCTTGCCCGTAGCCTGTCGTTTACTACATAACAGTGACATCTAGTGGCAGAGTTAGCTAATCACATGCGTGTGTTTTAGCAACACTTGCCACCTTTTAAAACAGTATTTCAATCTCACATTGGCAAGCGAAAAAGGGGCTGAATGCGGGTTATTAGAGATCTGTATGGGGTTGAATGACTGTTATGTTAGTATTACCCCGCAGCATCGTCAGGTTTGGAAATCTTTATGCCAGGTCTCGATGATAACTCCCTGCAGCCTGATATCTTGCATATGTTGGGGAGGCATTTGTTGCAGAGAATCTGCTCACAAAAACAAAACCATGCCTTGGCAAACTCGGTCCTGGAACTTTGTACTTCTTCACAAAGGTCTGTAATTTCAGGGGTATTGGTTTCTGTTAGTCCAGCATCAGGAAAGATGCAGGATCCAGTAAGCATATGACCAATCGCAGTAAGCAGGATTACATCCTGTGGTGGATCAGCCTTTGTGGAGGCTTTTATTACTAAGAACTGAGGAAAAAAAAACACGAACGGGGCAAATGTCAGTGCTGCCGTGGTCTGGTGTTTTTATGGGGTGGATCATAGGAGCTACTATATCAGTAGCAAAAAGAAAGCTCACTACATGGTCATTCTGTACTGTGTTTGATGTACGTGAAAGAGTCTGTCTAATATGCCCTTCAGCTTAAAAACAGTGTGGCATTTAATAGGTTATGTTTCTTTATGACCCATTATAAAGCTATGAGTAAAATGCTTTGTATTGGTTAGCTCACCCTGTTCTGATTGCTGCGCACAGATTGTCACGGAATCTGTGTTTAAGTGTGGCACGGTGACACGGAGGGAACACAGGTCCTGGAAACAAGGTAGGAAGCATGGACCAAGTTTACCGATAGCACATGCGTATCTTTTGGTCTCTATACTGTGCATGTTTAAAGGGAACTGGAAAAAGTTTGACAACGATGGAAACAAAAAAAAGGTCGTGAGAGAGGTCTGCACCTATGCTTAAAAAAGGTACGGCAAAATACACGTACACATGATCTATGTGGGGGCATACATATTGGCTTCCTGTGTGCACGATTTCTCCCCAAGCACACCTGCACAGTGCCAAAATGCACAACCACGCTTCTGCAATACACCCTCACTCACAAACATAAGTTTAGATACCTTAAAACTGGGAATAAATTAAAAGAATAATGTAAACAATACTTTTAATGTAAAATGAATAAAACAGACCGAAACGGGTATATTGATCAATAATATCGGTTCTTCAGCACTACTCTCCTCCAAATCATATCTTTCGAAAGGTAACCAGAAAAGACAGTCTGTTGCCATTTTGCGATAGCCTGAAACATACAAAATCATAAAATTGTATCACACCAGGTCCAACATCCATTTGGAGATGCAAAGAGCAGTAAGATCAACTCCTTTAGAAGTAAAAATGAAAGTGAGATGATCAGTATGCAAAGTGAAAGGTAGGCCCCACAGAAAAAGACTTTAAGTGCACTATAGCAGAGCAGGGCAGGGCTTCCCTTTCTACAGTTGAATAATTGTATTCTGAATCCTTGAGAGTTGTAGTCCCAATACCTTTAGTACTGCATCAGTGGTCAGAATGGTTTTATGATTGACATAGAAACCAGGAGCACGACCTGGGGAAAGAGAGCCTGATTGTGAATCTCTCGGACAGGACATTGACCCTGATCGAGACCAGGCTTTGTTCCCACCCCTACTCCTGACAGTTTCAATGAAATGTGCGAAATCAGACAGCTGTTCAAGAAAATACGGCTACGTTCCTTCTTCAATAACAAACCTGAAAACGAGAGAACTGATACCGGGTTACGAAAACTATCAACCTTCACGCCTACTGGCAACATGGTTCCTCCGGAGGTTCTAGCCTTTGAAAAGGCAGTACTCAGGAGCTTGGAAAACAAACCGAATACCAACAGTTTCAATAACCTGAGCACGGCTGAGAGACAAGCAGTGCTATCACTAGGCAATGACACTACTATTGTCCTAAAACAGGCGGACAAAGGGGGCGCCACAGTGATCCAAAATAGCTGTAACTACGACAAAGAGTGTAAACGCCAATTGGCCAATACTACTCATTATAGACCACTGACTATAGACCCCACCAAAAGACTCACAACTACAATCACCAGCCTTATTTTAGAGGGTGAAACCAATGAATGGATTTCCAAGAATGAAGCAGCATTCTTACTGACCACTGACCCAGCGATTCCCTACTTTTACACCCTGTCTAAGATTCACAAGGGGCAGACACCTGTCCCTGGGAGACCAATCGTGTCAGGTATTGGCTCATTACTGGAGCCCCTCTCCAAATTCTGTGATGTCTTCTTACAATCAGTGGTTAGGAAAATCCCATCATTCCTTCAAGACACCAGGGATGTGCTCCGTCTTATTGATTCCATCGGAGGGAGAGAGGGCGTTGACCTCCTCCTCACTCTTGACGTGGAAGCACTTTACACCAACATCCCCCAACAAGCCACTTTAGAAGCCGTTGAGTCTACACTCTTACTTGAAGACAGTGCTTGATTTGTAAAATATGAAGTGCAGGTGCTCAATTTTTTTAGGAGACCACACCCACTTTACCTGGCTCCACCTACTTCCTCCACTGGCTCCACCCACTTATTCGTCTCCACCCACATTCTCAATTGCCACTGTTGAAAGCCAGATGTAATACCCGGTCTGAATTTCAGCAAGGGAGTCTTCCTCAAATAAAGGTTCTTGATAGGAGGTTCCCCCACTCGAGAAAATTTTGAAAAAATTGAATTAAAAAAGTGCATTTAAAACACAATTTAAGAATAAATTGGCTGAAATGACTAATGCACTGAAAGGGGACACCTGTAATTACTACCTTTTTGGCTCCCGTCTTCCTATTGTTTATGCCTACGCTCATAAATTTAATGGCATCAAAATGCCATGGCAGAGCTACTAGGGAGGGTCGAGTGCTGGCAGTGAAGCAATAGCCATGTAGACAGAGGCAGAGAAAGGACTCACAATGTGAAGAAAGGAGAGAGAGTGTCAGGCAGATGGTACAGGGCATGTGACGTTGGGAGTCAGGGATGGTGCTAATTTTGAACAAAAAAAAATCCAGGAGTTTGTCACAATATGGTTTTGATGCGCAGGGGTTGTTCTTCTGGGCATCTGGATTAGACAGTTCTTAAAAGATGCTGAAGGTTTCTCTTATTCAGTCAGACCCGTTAGATTAATTTTGTAAATTAAGACTTTTTGGCTCTCTTTATGGCACTTTGGAGGCCTTACAGGTATCTCTTAGAGAGGGGCTATCTTCAGTCAAAATAGTCTTGTGCAGCTTGCATTAGAGGTCGAGACTGGTTTGTTTCAGTTCTACTGTCACCACATTGGACCATTTTTTGTGGGTTTAATGCCAAATTTAGTATTTCTAGTTTTGGATGGGGCCAACTTGAAAGAGAGCAGTGATTTATGGCGGTATAGATTGTCCAGTAAGGCTTCAGTGTCATCCTAGTTGAGAAAGTTAGTTGTAACAACATTCTGTGTGTCCTCAAGCTCCTCTGTGCTGACATATCTGTAACAACTGTATGGAATAATCGCATATCTTTCTTTCTAAGAAATAAAAGCAATTCTACAAACTTGTGTCCTAGTCTGTTCATGTATATCATATGGAAAAATCTGGTATCAATGGTGCACGTGTGATCAAGACAAACCTAAAAGGTAGCTAACTTAAGATGTGCTGAATGCTAATCATAGTGTATGTGACATTTATGTTTTTGAAAGGCATAAAGGAGCTTGTTAAATTGAGGTCAATGATGACAAATGTAACAAAATATGCACTTACTGGCTCCCTCCATGGTCATTATTTGCAGCCCAACACAAGACATGTGTTATTTACTCTGTATCAAAGTTCGAATGCCATAAAATCTATATTCTACTTTAACTTCAATACATAGTGTTTGAATCAATTGAATATTTGAATTGAGGCCTGGGAATGTTTCCTGGCGTTACATCGGGGGTTACACCATCAGCATTGGTTTTTATTAGTACTCAAGACTTTACATTTACCCACATAAGGCTGATTTATGAAGGAGTTTTGCTGTCAAAAAGGTTGGGATTTTCAAAACGGAAACACAAATTATGGAGGTGAGAAAAGGAAAAAAACATTATTGAAAGGAAAAGTGGAGAAAGGGTGTCTAAGGGAAGGAAACCCCATTTATGTCAGCCTCAGCGAACTGGAAATAAGTTTTGTATTATTCCTTTGGCACACATTTAGAGGCCATTTTTTGTTTGTGGAATCACTTTAAAACCCTATTTTATCATTAGCTATTAAAAAAGGTTTCTTGAGCACCAACTCCCCTTTAAACCTTTAGGGATGGTGTCCTGTTTCGCTCACTGGCGCCTTACAGGGATGGTCAAAGAGGGAGATATTTTTATTTTCTGGATACTCCCTTGTATAGCACTGATGAGCAGTGCGACAAGGTATCACAGGTGCGCAGTGTGATAGGCTGGCACCAGAGGTAACCACAAGGAGCTTGCACCAGGGAAGTGCAAGGACCCATCCTCACCCTACACTTCCCATCGCTCTGTTTCTATCTCTCTTTATCGGGCTCGTAGCCTGAGTGCCCGAGATCATAATATTGCACATAAATTCAATACCTCGTTCCAGCATTACACCAATTAAATCCTTTGTCATTGCAACAAATTGTCCCGTCACACAGTGCAAAACGAACTTGCTTCACCCAGCGACAGCCGCACACCAAAGCTTCCAGAATGAACTGATCAACCCCTTCATTGACTTTAAGAGACATGAACATTTCAAAATAAACAGATGCCATCTTTCACATGGCCCCGAAGAAGCTGCGGTCAGAAAACATTTACAAATAAGCAGATTCCACTGTGAAAGCAGAGTTGGTTACTTACTAGGTTTACTGCCTTTTTCATATTGCTTATGTGTGGCATTTCCATAATTTCAGTCTAATTATGAGTGACATTCAACAACTATGAGTGACACTTTCTAGCGAGCAATATCTAACAATGAAGAAGAGGAAAACAGATAAATATCAGAAATAACACCAATCATAGCTGCCAAGTTTTCAGATTCATTGTGTGTGATATTTAAATGGTTTCAGAAGGAGTCAGGAGTTAATGTATATTGTAGTAAAGTGTATGTAGCCAAAAATGGTCTGGTAATTTTTAAACTGGAGACAGCAATGTGATTTGTCTGTGGTACTGTAAGCAAGTGTAGTGGAGCAGGTGTGAAATGTAGGGTGTGAGGAGAATGCCACTATGGTTGGTTTTACTTAAAATAATAGATTTCTACCCAAACTAAACCTTTTAGCAACATTAGGATAATGAAAGTCTGAGGGGAAATAATAGTGCTCCCAAACAACAGGGGAAGTACAGAGGAATCGATAGAATCACCCTCCTTGCAGATCCAAATAAACAAAAAGATTCTATCAAAGTGTGATGATGGTGGATTTTTTGGTTTTTTTTATATAAAAGAATTTAGAGTGTGGTGTTTTTGGGCTCTCAGATTGGTGAGACGATTGGTGAGACGAAGGCACTATGTGCTTTTAAAATACCCCTCACACACTAAGAATCCCCTTAGTGTCATGCTTCATCATTGGGGTCTTCCCGTCCCTCTACGTAGAGGGACGGGAAGACCCCAATGAGGGGTATTTTAAAAGCACATAGTGCCTTAGTCTCACCAATCTGAGAGAGAGCCCAAAAACACCACACTCTAAATTCTTATATATAAAAAAAACCAAAAAATCCACCATCATCACACTTTGATAGAATCTTTTTGTTTATTTGGGAAATAATAGCACTCAGCTCCGGGTCCCAGCAGTGGCTTTAACTGCTTATAAATATACAGAAAACACGGGCCTCAGCACTGCATTGGCGTAAAGTAAAATCCAACTGAAAACACATTCAGGAGAGGGAAACCTGACCTATATTGCAAGGCACAGGCCCCTGCACCACAAGAGCTGTAACAAACAGTACTGCATTCTTTTTTAAAAAAAAACGTTCCTACCTGACACTGAGAACCGTCGAAACAGCATAAACACTATGGGAAACGGTTGGCCCCTGTTCTTCGAGGAAAGCCTGCATCAAGCTTCACAGAAAGCGAAGCCAGGCCCAGGCCCTTCAACTCTGTGCTGCAGAGAGCATCCGGCTGCCCTGAAGTCTGTCGAGATCAGAGAGGTCAGTTCAAACACCCGACTTGTGACAGCTGTTCCTGGGGGCCCAGGTCTTGGCAGGAAAAAAAAACACATCATTGTGCTGAAGCCTTAGCCGAGTCCGGACCCTGCTGCACGGCGAACAGTGAATCACCTGACAGGCGCTATCGGCCCCACTCTAGCGGAGGAAGCCAATTCGACATCCAAAGTCTGCCCATTGTGATCCTCTGCATATTTAAAGCGATGGTATTTTTACTTTCGGTAAAACACTTGGCAGGGCTGTTTTTTAAGAGGAATGCTGCTACACACTGCATGACACACATGCTGCTTCTTCAGTTAATGGTTCCGGACTGCTGGTGCGTAGTGCGTGCCGTACGTGCCTCATGACGCTACGGCTGGCTGGCGGCAAATGAAATTTTAAATGGTTATGTACGCAGCGCTGCGGTGGTTGCACAGGACTAAACTAAATCCAGCCCCCACCGGCAACACTGACGGGAGGCATAGATTTATTATCGCTCAGCTCAGCTCTTCAGCAGAAGGAGTTGTTTCACAATAAAGTACGTTGTCTAACTCTACACACGGCACGTTGTGTAGTCATTGATGTGCGTTCGTCCTGACAGCTAGACCCGGCCCTGATAAATAAGTGCCGGTGCTAAGCACCGGCAAGCACCGGCACAAATTAAGCCCTGCTTGAAGAGTGGTCTTCACCCACACCGGTTTCATTTATCATGGCCTGTGCAAGTATAGCCCTAACCGAGAATTTCTTCCAATACGGTACACCACTATACCATCAGATTAGGGGGACTTCTATGGGTTCGACTTTTGCCCCCAGTCTGGTCTGCATCTATATGGCCACCTTCGAAGAGAAGATTATCAGATCTGCTCTCAATCCATTCTGTAACAACATCACACTCTGGCGCCGATACATAGATGATATTCTGGTTCTATGGAGAGGCGACCGTGTGACCTGTGAATCCTTTTGTGCATGGATAAACCAACAGAATCCTTTCCTGAAATTTACTGGCACCATGTCTGACACAACAATACCTTTTCTTGACCTGAGTATTGTTCTCAACGATACAGGCATCAGCACTAGTCTTTATCGCAAAAATACTGACAGGAACAGTCTTCTGCTCTATGAAAGCCACCATCCGAAAGCCCTGAGGGACAATCTCCCCTTCGGGCAGTTCCTCAGGGTCCGCAGAAACTGTACCGCCAGATCTGATTACCAACAGGAAGCGAGGCTCCTTCAACACAAATTACAGGACAGAGGGTACCCCACCAGACTCATTCATAACTCAAACAAAAGAGCTTTGAATAACCCCAAGGAAGCTCTACTTGAAACACTCTCTAAAACTTCTGAGGAGCTGATCACGTGTGTGTTGCTTTACAAAAAACTCAGCCTTCATAAAGAAAACAATAAACAAACATTGGAATATTGTCGATTCCGGGGGCCTAGACATCCCACGCCCTCGTTTCGCTTTCAAGCGCACTTCCAACTTGAAGGACTCCTTAATCCATACTAGGCCTAAGAAACGGAACATGACCAACCAGAACACACTATGGGGTCTTCCACAAGTAACTGGCCATTTTCCCTGTGGCGGGTGCGCTGTCTGCCCCCAAACAATCCAATGCAAAGACATTCAACTCACCGAAAACTTTGTGTGGCATCTACAGAGACACACTAACTGTAACAGTACAAGATGCATCTACATACTCACCTGCCCCTGTGGTAAACACTACATTGGCATGACAATGAGACAAGTCAAACTAAGAATTATGGAGCACAAAAGCAACATTAGATGCTCTAAGACACACACAAGACTTTATGAACACTATACACAGCATGGTCACCAAGCAGACGATGCCCGTTGGCTGGTATTAGAATCCCACCCGGGTATCACACAACAGGCATTATTCAGGATTGAACAGAGATGGGCGCACCGGCTTAAACTGGATACAATGGGTCTAAACGACTCAGTCCCTTGGTCATCCCTGGCACGATAGGGATACCCTCCCCTCCACTCCAAGATGACCCGAGAAATACACCATCATTTTCTCTGATGCAGTGTCTTATTATCTACTCACACTTTGTTTTGCCTCCCTGATTTGTTAGCTATAGTACTATTTTCCAACATTTTTTTCCCCTGTGCTCTCCTAGATGCCCGAGCTGTAGAGTCCAAACAGCTACCCCGATACTGAATTGTTTTGTATCTTAGCCCCTGGTGCTCCCCTTGATTATACCATTGCTATCCCCTAAATAGCTACACTTCTGTTAAGTCAGTCACAGTGGGTCCACTCCCATTAATGAGGTTCTATACCCATAGGATTTTATTTTTTTAAAACCATTTTATCTTGAAAATATCATGATAGCGAGACCCTCTCTGTATGTAACCACTACACCGTGATTAATGACTTTACCATATGTTGGCAATTACTGCCTTGACTTCCATATACTTTCAGCTCTAGTTAGCCGTTTTGGCTAACTTGTACGTAGGCGATTCAACCTTGTCACTTAACCGACACTTTGAGCACATTTTTCAACTATGCCCTCGCCTGACTGTCAGTAGGTTGCTTGTCCTACTCTCTCCCGGACAGTTGTTTACCTCTATTCCTTTAGACCATCGTTACACCCAAGATGGCCGCCACATTTTCCCTTTAGCACCATACACGGTCCACAGGTCTACCGGCACCCAGTTTCCGGCGTGGCCATGCGCAGTCAGATGCTGTCCGCCACGCCCACTCTCGGCACGGACATGGCGGGAGTATGTGATCTTTATATACAGCGTTCCGTGATGGAGGGCGCCACCAGCTGCTCTACGCATTGACCCGGCGCTGATCGTGGGGGTAGGTGTAGACGGTAATGACCGTACACCATTAAGGTAAGCTGAGCTTCGGATACCGAATCTGCCGCTCCTTGGATCACGCTGCTAACGATCGGGCAACGTGCACTTCTGCCTACTTGTTGGCACCCGTACCTCCATTGTCGTGATTTGCACTACAGTGATGCCTCTATCCATGGAAAGCTCACGGATGGTTGCTGTTGATGTTACTGGCCTGTGGGTTCGGTCGTACCGTGTCCACCGGTCCCTCTGCAAGTTCCTCTGCTCGGGATCGGGTGTTCGCGTGTCGTCCCTTTCGGCGGGCTGGTGGCGTCTAGCAGCACTCTTGGCCTCAACTACTACAGTGCGCCTATGGGGCTACCACGATACTCACACAGTGCTGGTCTTTGGGGGTTATCTGTGAGGCGGTCATCTGCCCGAGTTGTTGCCAACGAGCCCCTTGTGACTAGCTACATTATAAGTAGTCCTCCCTGCCCTGCCCTTTATTGGCATCCAACCTGGCATATTCTTTCCTCTAGGTACCATACCAAACTCTGTGCAGGTCCCACGGGAGCAGACTGCGAGGCACCCTAGGACAACCCTTAGGGTAAGGATACTACTCCATACCTCTACATTGCCTTCGTCCTCAGTCTCCTTTTGAGCTTGTTTTTACTTCCATGATGCTTTTTAGCATCTGTTTTTTAATTGTGTGTGTGCAACATGTAGATGTCTCAACGATCTACGAGGCAATAGAGCCTTTACTGACTGCATTTCTCTATTACTTTCACATTTCTAGGTCGCTTGATCATAGTAGGACCAATTGGCCTGCCCTTACTGACCTACTGGATGAGGTTGTAATTTTTTCCTAAATTTTCTTTCTTTTCACATTGTGTAGTACGTTACACCTAGGTCCTGAAGAATTACCATGACGGCAAGAAACATGTTGACCTGACCAGAGGGTTGTAGACAATTTACTGTGAGCCTACCCAGTTTATATCTCCCCTCCCACCCCTTTTAACCAAGGAAGTCTACCACCTCAATAAAGCATATTGTGGATTGACTTACCTTTTTTAATTCACCTTCACTTCACGACTACACTTCCTTGCCCTCTCACACGTATGCACCATATGGCTGGAACAAAAGATCTCCGATAAAGAGCCCCTTTACGGGTGCCCGTCAGACATTGCAGTGCCAGTCTGACGAGGAGCAAAACCCATATGATGAAGCATGACACCTAGCTTGCTGGGTGTGTGAGGGTTTTAGTTCCAAAAAGGGAATTTCCCCCTTTTTTCCTTTTTCTTTATTTCTACATTGCACACTAACTCTGTCCTATTATTCCCACTGGGGAACTTTGTACTCTCTTTGTGTTACTAGTTGGTTGGACTTGTACAATGGACCCCGTTAAATATAGTCCATTATGGTCCCCCCCCCCTTTTTGTTGATTGATCAAAATTTCCTAAGCAAGGGGCTATTATGTCTTGTTTGATTTTTTTCAAATGTACTTTGCCATTCCTGATCATGGATCAACTAAACTCCTTTCTTTAAAATGTTCCTGAATAGCTGAATAGATACACTTGATCTGCAAACTTCTTTACAAACCTGGACATGTGCTTGACTAGACCAAAGATGAATTTGAGTTCCTCCTTTGAAGTTGGCCGTGGGGTTTCCTTAACTGCTATAATGAAGTCAATTTTAGGTTTGACTCCTGCTTCAGAGAAGGCGCAGCCTAGATAATCAACTAAGCCACCACCAATTAGACATTTTTCTTACTTAATAGTGAGACCTGCTTATTAAAGAGCAGAGAATACTTTCCTCAAAGTAACGTCATGTTCTCTTTCAGATGCCCCATATGCCTTAATGTTGTCCTGGAAAAACAGAACATCGCTGAGGGTACCCAAACTTTGCTAGACAACCCTCTGAAACACCGCTGCTGTGGATGCCAGGCCAAAAGGAATCCTACAAAATCTGTAAGCACCAAAAGGGGTTATCAATGACCTAAGGGATTTCGAATCAGGATGGAGATCGACATGGTGATACGCAGACAACAGGTCAATAACACTAAAACAATTAGCATTTCCAATTAAGCTTAACATTTCATTTATCCTAGGTTAGGACAATCTGTTGATTCTTATGTTTGCGTTAAGATCTCTAAAGTAGACACACAGACAATGGATCCCCTTGCCTTCCACTTTATTGGCTACTGCTATGGGAGTGAACCATACAGAGCTCTCAAAGCGCTCAATGACCCCTTGTGCTACCAACCTACTGTTTTCTTCCTTTCAGGTTTCTTACATTAGATGTGGATTCGGCTTTATCGTATGCACCATTGGTAGTGCCTTATTTTTAGTTTGATTCTGTGTTGTCATTCGGTGAGGAGACCCAACTGGTCTTTGATTAATTCTGGAAATTCCTTACACTCTTCCATACCCGTGATTGACCTTTCGACCAGAAGAACTTGTTCCTCGTTATTGGGATCCAACTTTATCCCAAGAGCTTTCTGGTATCTCCAGCCCAATAAATGGGAACCCTGTTTGGCAATATACACTTTCCCAATAGTGGAACAGCCTTTGAATGAAATGCGCATAATTATCATGCCTGCTAGAGCGTTGAGTTCCTTGTTGTACCCTTCAGGTCTTATGTCTGCTTGCTGCATGACATAACTCTTGGCCTCAAACTTTAATTGGAATAAGTTGTCTATAATGGAATAAGGCGAACATAAATCAGAAAAAACAGTTATCTCCCCATCAAGAGTAATATCACATGTAGGATAATTGTTACAGTGTCCATTCTCATAAGTATTAATATGAAACACAAATGTTCTCATGTTTTGGTCCACATTTTCAATAGCATGAACTTGTTTTAACTAAGAATTTCTACGCACTCTAGGGAGAGGAGTTGGTCTAACGGCTAGAGTTGGCTTAACGGCTAGGGCGGTCAACCTCGAATCTGGGGAACTGGGTTTGAGTCTCGGAAACGACGCTGAACATACTGTGATTCTGGGCAAATCACTTAATCTCCCTATGCCTAACAAAACTGAATGTGCCCTCATGTAATGCAACTGGTGCTATGTAAAGTGCTCTGATACCTTATACCTTCGGGTCAAGTTCGTGCTATATAAAACTCTGTAAAAAAAAAAAAGATACTCTTTTGTTTAATTTTCTGCTTAAACTAGGGTGAGCAGGGCAGTTAGGATTGTTAGAAAGGTGGTTATTGTTGCCACATCTAAAACATTTAATCATAGAATTGTCAGTATCTGTACTAAGTTTTCCTCTAGTCTGTATTTCATGTACATTTTGCTGGGGCTCTCCAACCTTAAAATTCTCTTCCTTCTCAGTGAGCCTCATTGACTTCATACAGAGGCTCAGCCAATGTAGGCATTTTAATTTCTGGATATGTTCAACTGTATAGTCCATACTCTCAGTAACTTGGGCCTCTGACACGTCACCTCAGCCAGTCAGAAGCAGTCAAGCCCAACAGACCAGCATAACAAATAGAGGGTATGGTTAGTTCTCGCCCTGTGAAGCTTCCACACAAGAACCATCAAAAGATGTCACTCGTGTCGTCATGTATATTTCCAGAGCCGCCTCACTCACCAGCGTGGATGTGCCTCCAATTGCACCTCAGAAAGCAGATGTTGCACACTAACTTCACCACGGCACAGAGCTGGCAAAAATCATGTAACTACAGAGAATAGGCACCCCCTCCCTAAAACCACCACACATAAAAGAGTGGTACAGTAGTGATAAAGCTGAAGCAGGGTTGAGTGAGGGTACGATAGGGACGGACTGTCCCTGCACCATCCGAAGAAGGATTCAGACGGCACCATAGGAACAACTCTTCCCACATGCTGCCCCATGGCAGGTGGGTCCAGTAGGCACATGATAAGCCCTTCTACACGCAAGTAAAACTCAAGAGGCCCAGCTTACTCTGCATCAATTGGTGTGAAAGGAAATCAGTGACAGTCTTGCAATGTGCCTGATGCCATTCTTAATAAGCAGCACCCGGATCCAGAATGTTGTTCAATCCCTCAGCAGTACGACTGAGAGTGAGCGAGATATACAATAGGGGTAGAGGTGTCACTAAGCTGTCCGCTGTAAAACTGGACCCCCTCCTCGCCGACCGGGTTATAAACAGGTCCACTCCAGGAGTTGAAATAAGTTTCTTAATTTATTCACAGCTGAGTGCTAGTCTCGCCCTACCAAGCTCACACCGTGCAAGCATAATCATCTCTTCAGTATTCCAACTCTCATTCCAAGGTGGAATGTAGCAACTGTTCAATGAACTGGGGTAACCAGGTGGGGAAGGGAGATGAGCAATGAGGCATGACAAACAAGGAACGGTTAAATATATGGTGTGGAGTACATACATTTGGATTCATATTGATAAAAATTACAGCACTTTTCTGCCGCAGTTTGTGCTGCACTTAGTTTTCTTGCAGTGCAGTCTGATTTTATTATTCTCTAAATGTAAAATAGTTTTCCTTTCTAATGGCTCATCTTCTACGGCTATTTTAAAATATAGTGATACGTTGCCTTTACCTGCTTTGTCATTAAAAAATATTTTATACCTGAAAAAAATAATACAACATGTTCAATTGCAGGCACGGATGGAGACTCGTAAAGCGCATGTTCCCCCATAAGAGTATCTTGGTGCTGAATAACAGATGTTTATTGTTACCCAACTAAATGGTACTCATTTTATCGACCTCAGATGGATGAAAGGCTGAGTGGACGCGCTGGGATTTTAACCTGTGACCACGAGGTCGACCACAGGCCCCTGCAGTGGACGCATTAGTCCACTGAGCCTCCAAACCCGGATCATTTAGGACGTATACCCCACATGGCGCAGAGGGACCCTATAAGTTTAGTTCAACTCCCAACCCAGCCAAACAACTGTTTGCCCCCTCATTCTGATTCCGGTAATTCCAACGCCCCACAGCTTCAGGGGACATCTAAGGGCCCTCCATCGCCATTGACGAGACCTGAAGGAGAGCATTCGCTTAAAAGAAGGGGCCAAGTAGACTCCCATACGAGATTGGCCCACTCACCAGCAGCCTGGCCCTATGTGATAATTTTGGCAAATATCCCCGAGTTAACCAGAACCCAAAAGGAAACAACGGACCAACTTATGTCAAAAGCATGCCATTGGATTAGCAAACATGTGGGGGGTCGGGGGAGATTCTTTCCCGAATTACAATGACAAGAAGGGTGGGTTGGGTGGGGACTCAAAGAAAACCCTCCGGGGGACCATGTGGTAGTAAAGTTTAACTCGCACTACATGGTTTACCAATTGCTTCGTTTATTGCCTACAGGGCCATCATTGAACTCCCAAACACTTGCATTACCGCTGGGATTTTTCTACAAACCGGCTAGGGCCAACATTTGGGGGCAAGGCCCTGTGGTTCTTCCCAGTAACCCTTGCTTAGAGCCCCAACCTATTCCTTTGAGCACAAACTTTTATTTCCCTCCCAATCCACAATCGATTTACTGCACTGACAGACCTCGAAGCCTGTGATTGACAGAGGAAGAACAGGAGGACCCCTACCCCCAGTTGTAAGATATCAGGGTCGGAGAATTCCACAAATGGCAATATCTGATCAGACAGTTCCAAATTGTCCGACCACGAATGGCTAAATATTGTCACTACTTATGACCTGAAATGTTTACAAGAAAAATGGGAAATTGGACCCATTTATCTAGATGGATACCACTCGTTTTACACTCCTGCCCTCCCATCAAAATGAGGCCGTGCCAGGGGAGGGATTCTGACGCTGCTGAAAAACACCTTAAGACTGGAAGTATTGTTAACCCATAACGACTCCCCCTAATTATAACCTCTTACATGTTAAGGGCACAGGTGACAACACTGTCCTCATAATTAATTATTATTATAATAACTTTACTGGTGATATGAAAAAAGGTTGCTGATCTGGAAGGGAAAATTAATGCACTTTTTAATACTTTTAAACAGATACTGAACATTTTATAGGCAGGCAATTTTAATGTGCACAGTTGTTGTTTTCTACATAAAGCAGTATGTGGCCTAACCGACGAGGCAGGTGAGTCTATTCCTCATTTCATGCATTACCCCTATGGAGATGCACTGAATAGACTCCTTATTATTAACGACTTAGAAATCCAGAACCCTATTGATACGAGCTCAGGTATGTTTAAAAAAAAACATTCGGTATTTCCAGCCACGGTTCAACTATTGATTATTTGATAGTTTCTGACCCTCTCAAAAAACTCATCTGTAATGTCCAAATAAGTCTTAACTATAGTGATCATGCCACTATCACCGGTAAATTGGTATGGGAAGGAATTTATCCAAAGCAGATGAGGCATGTCAAACCAATGATAACAAGGAATAATGGGATTATCCTTAAATGGGCCACAATTGATGAAGCAAATATAGTCCCTATCGTGGTTGCAAATAGGCAGATTGATATAATGACCTGTCTAGAACCAGATTATGATCCAACTAAGGTAATGACTGCCTTCGCACGGATCTTAGTTGAGATTAAAAAAACACTTAACTAGGAAAAGTTCTACTTCTAACCCGTTAGCCCCTAGAAGGTTCAACCAAGCTTGCAGAAGTTCCCTATCAAATTTACATTAGGCACTTAGAACCATCCCAAGAGATGTGGATCAAGTCAAGCTTCTCCGTCACCGGTACAAAGAGGCTAGGAAGGCCAGGCATGGGATCAACTGCACCAAACCGCCATTTCTATCAATACCAGCAAGTTTTGGAGGGTAATCAACGCTCACTTTCTCAAACCATATCTAGAGGCTCAAACTTAGACTATCATGTGGATGAGGGATCTTGGGTTGCCCACTTTTCCTCAATATTCGATCCAACTGGTGAGGGAGAGCACTCACAGCGGTTAGCTAATATGCCACCAACTAAACCCATTCTCCTTTTTAACCACCTTTAGATCAGGGAGGCCCTCACGCATTGCTCCAGTAATTGAGCCCCTGGCCCGGATGGTACCCCAATAGATTTTTCTCTGAACAGCCGGATCTATGGGGACCAGTGCTGACAAATGTTTTTAATGCAGTTGCTGCTGTGGGCACACCAGATTCATGGTCGAAATGTATTCTAATTCATATCCATAAGAAAGGAGATAAATCTGAGGCTAAAAATTACAGACCAATTTCACTCCTGGACAGTACCGCTAAATTCATGGGTCGAGTCCTATTGAACAGATTGGAGGACTGAGACACCATTAACAATGTCCTGATCCCGGTACAATATGGATTTAAAAAGGGGAAAGGTACCCAGGACCAATGGCTTAACTTGAGTCTGTTCATTGACAAGTATAACCAAGCCAAGTATGGCAAGCTATACCTGGTATATATGGACTTATCTGCAGCGTTTGACTGCGTTGCCCACCATCATCTATGGAGGATAACGAAGGGGCTGGACATCGATGGGGCAATTTTTCCCTTTATCAGGCAGTTGTACTCTTCGGCCAGCGTCCACTATGGGAAGCAGGGAGAGTGCACCAGGCGATTCCCAATCAATAGGGGGTCCGACAGGGCTGTGTCCTTGCCCCATTTCTTTTTTCAATCTATACTAATGGGGTGGAAGCACCCCTGTTAGACTCAACACCGGATGTCCTGAAGATGAATAATGTGAGCATTTCAATTCTCCTTTACGCAAACGATGCAGTGCTAATTGACCAAACGTGTCTAGCTCTACAGAAACCTTTAGAGATCTATGTGAACTACATGCATAAATTGGACATAAAAACCAATGAGGCAAAGTCCTTTATTTTAATCACTGGTCGTAAGGATAAGAAGGTACCAAATCGCCATAGAGCAGGTCAGAAAGTGACTCAAACAGATACTTTCTCTTATCTAGGGGTGACCTTCGATAGACAATTACATTGGTCAAACATGATTACCACAAATGGCCTCATGTTAGAAAAAAGTATTAACGCCCTATACTCCTTTATAAAAAATAGCTAGGAGCGAAATCCCTTGGCACAGTCAAAAAAGTTTATATGGCCAAATCTATTTCGGAAGGAAGCTATGGGGCAGGTATCTGGGGACACTCCCTCAGCTCTCCAGACGACTGAGGATACCTTCTGGAAAACACTAGTACGCCTCCCATAAGCTGTTTTATTTGTCACACAGAATTGGATAGCCAGAAAAAAAATTGGGTTTGACTGGAGGACAGGAAGAATTGACACTCTAGCATGTACGATTTCATGTTCGTTTCAAATTAACAGAAGTATAGCGGTGCAAACAGGTCAGGGGAACAAACCCAAACAAAAACAGCCCATGTACAGGTAAGGACACAGGTCCCTTACCCCAACAATGAACACATAGGTCCTGTGCACACGTCTGGGTTGGTAGGTTCTTATGTAAAAACCAAAAGTTCAGTAAAAGTTCATAGATTAATGTGATAAAAAGTCGAGATCAGATTAATAGTTCAGGCTTGATCAGTACACTTCAAAAAATACAAGCCGACACGTGTTTCGTCACATCGTGTGAAGATGTGACTCTTCAGGGCTTAAACTCTCTCTGTAGAGATGATGCGCAGGGATGGCGTGTAAAATGGCCTGGTGGCTGTGGGAGGACGGTACATGCAGCATGGAAAGCCGGTCCTGATGGGCATGTGAGTAAACGGAAAAACTTAGGATGGGTGGTCCAAGGTTGGCGATCTCAAAGTCGTGTAGAATCTGGTATGTAGCGGCGGAGTGACACGTGTCGGCTTGTATTATTTCAAGTGTACTGATCAAGACTGAACTATAAATCTTTCTCCACACACCGCTGGATCTCGACTTTTTTTATCACGTTAATCTATGAACTTTTACTGAACTTATGGTTTTTACATAAGAACCTACCAACCCAGACGTGTGCACAGGACCTATGTACACAGAATTGGATGTCCAATACATATTTGATCTGATTATCCCATTATGGCATTCCATATGGAGAAGGGAATCCGTTGACCTCACTCAGAAGTTTATCGAAGAGTGTCTCTCTTTAGAACATTTCCATAGGATCCCTTGGATTACCTTTGTTAAAAACAGTTTTACCTCCCTTGGTTTAGAGCATTTATTTGCAACGCCAACTAATTGCTCCACCATTACTAAAAAGGAAATTAAAACACGATTCCTAAAACAAAGGGCAAACAAGAGACTTAAAACAACAGCTCAAAATCCTCAGTAAAATTTTACTTAGAGGGACCGATTAACCAGGAAGGGACAGCTCCATACCTATTTTCTGTGACAAACTCACGCCACAGATTTATTTTAGTTAGGCTTCGTCTGAATTTTATTTCTTGTATGTTGGATTATCCGTCAGGAATCTTTGCCTTACACGTGCTCCCGCCTTGCCCATGTGACTAAGGTGTTCACCCGACCTAATTTGCACAATTTCTTCTTTTGTACATTTTATGTGGCATACCATAAAAGATTTATACTCCCAATAATGCGCAAATCTAACTTCAGCCAATGATGCCCAGAAATGTTCTTTTTACAGTCATTGCCTGATCATCTAGTCTGTTATTGTGTTGCGTCTTTTTTAGCCCTATTTTGGAAGACCAGGCAATTGTATAATATCCTAGAATGAATTGTATGTTGTTACTATGTTTATCATGGAAAATTTTAACAGTCTATTTTAACATTCTGTATATTGATGGATGTTTGTATTTTGTATGCTTGTACTTTTATGATCCTATCAAGTAGGCATTGAATAAAATGATTTGACTGACTGACTTATTCCATCACAGAAAGGACAGAAACAAGCATCAGACCTATGACGTTATTGGGTTGCAAAATTGGTTGTAATTGCTTGACCAGAGCATATTTAAAAAATATTGGGATGGCAGCACTAATTTAATACACCACTATAGTTCCCAGAACGTGAAGGATTCAAATTAGGCATCTGCAATTGACTCAGGGGGGTCACAACAAATTTTACATTAGATTAAATTTAAATTGGCATAAAGTTAGTGAGATGTTAATCTGTATGCCTATTTGTGTTGTTACATTGGTTATGCTAAGGTCTTGCTGTAAAGATATTTTAAGTACTGAAAATTCATTGAACATTAATGAGAAACCTTGTTCTGATGGCTATTGCAGCAAAATGTTGTGTGTTCTCTATGTCTCCATAGAAACACGTGAATACAAATTAAATAGGATTAACCCCTCAAGAAACCTGTAGCAGGAGTGCTCGAGATTCCAAATTGGAGATGGTCAGCCAATTCTAGATGAGACACATTTACACTTTGCTAAATGGTTTGGCAGATGCCTTAAGGATAAAGTGGAGAAAGAGAGCATTTGGAGCACACATTGGTTGTGCAGTGAGGGAAACAATTATATATGGGGAGTTGTGAATAACAACAACAGTAAAGCGTGAATTGTCCATGATGCCACTTAGAGCCACAAGATGAAAAACATTCCCTTTATTTAGTTTCCCATCTTTAATTTATGTTATGTATGCCCCCACTTCACAAATAATATCCTGATGCTGTCATCAGCTATGCTGGAGTAGAGGAGTAATGGGGGGGGGGGGCAACCATGACATGGCCTCACCTACACCAGACCATGCCCTGTATTAAACCTGGTGTCCTTCTACCCACCCCCACTACCCTCTAACTATCCCTTCCTTCCACCATCCAAATTTTAAAAAGTGCCTGCCATCCATTCACTCTCCCATACCATCCTTAGCATTACCTTCCCATTCCCCTTCCCACATACTAAAAAACAATGCACCTGGTTTTCCTGGCAACCACCTCCCGACAACCACCTCCCACCAACCTCAGCATTTGATTTACCCTTCGCCACCCAATTTTTAAAACCTTCTGTTCTGACACGTACCTACCCTCTCTCCAATTTCTCCCTTTTCCAAATATAAAAAAACAGAAATACTTGGCATCCTGACACCTACCTCAACATTCACTTTACCACGCCTAAATTGAAATAAACTACTATCCTGCCACCCATCCACCCCACACTCTTTAATTCACTCTCTTCCCTGACCAAATGAATTATTTAAAAAACTGATCTCCTCCCTCCAACCCCCATTACCTACTGTTCTTTCCTTCCCCCTCTGAGACTAAAAGCTGTGTTCACTGCTCTCCACTGGAGCAGAGAGCCAGGGTCTCACCAGAAGGCTCTAAGAGAGCCCTATCAGCGAACCCAGGAATTCCCAGTGATGATCCACTGTGGGAAACAACTCTTGTGTAGCATTGAATAACTGGACTAGGGATTCCTGTAAAGGATTCCACTGGAAGCCATACACCCCACTGGAGTTCCTTTCGCTTCAATGGGAGTCACTCTTTACTTCAGGTTTAGAACATTCTGATGCTAAAACATTCAAGAATTAACTTTGGGGTTATATGACAGAACAAACTCATGCTTGGGATTGCACGTTTGAAGTGCGATTTTCTCTTAACTTTCACATAATTCAATACAAAAATTGGAAACAAACAATGGTTCAACGGTTTGAGGTGAATTCTTTGTTTTCTGATACGCCAGAAGTTTGAGGAAGTTTGAGGATAAACTTTCATAGCACATATAAAATGTAACTAAAAACTAGGGACTCGTTACAAAACATGCAGGAAAACCAAAGAGATGCAAATAAGCTTGCATAGTTTGTTGGTGCCAGGTATTCTGAAAATATAAAAGTAAAGACAGAGATGACACAACTTAAAATGTTCAACCACATCCTGACAATTGAAACTCAGCAGAATCCTCCATGAGGTAGCTGCTACAAAACATGTTATACTTGTTCTCTCAAAGTGCAATGGGAACATAATATAAAGCAATAATAACAGGCTGTTAGCATCCAACTACCTTTCATCATCGCGCAGCCACACTGGATTCTTTGGAATTTGTGCTTCAAAATATTTAGATGCTTTGTAACAGAAATCACTGCAAAAACACTGAAAAAATATGTGATTGTACAAACAAATTTAGATACATTGGCAACAAAATGTATCACACATTTTCTCTTTTGTAATTGCACTTATCTTTCCATTCATGAAAATCTCAAACCTAGTCTTTTCATAATGGTCTCTAGGAGGAAGTGAAAGTAAAGTCTTGCATGCATAAAGCACATGAATTGCAGGATCGAACCTGCAGTGACAGATGTGCATGTGGTATGAACCACTTTCTTACCTTTGGTAACACCCTATCTGGTAGACAATCTATCTAGCTGCAGGATCACAGGTATTAAACTTGATTATTTTTTTTGTAAACAAATGTTATTGATTTTCAGTTCAGCGGCCAGGAAGCATAGGTACATAAGTGTACATGCCCCTTCCCCCCATTTATAACATACGGCTCCAATATTGCAATACAGTCCCGATACTGAATTGTTCCGGTCAGATCCCAATTGGAGTCCAATCATAACATCTGAGCCCAACCAACCCTTCTTTAGTTCGGAATCAACCATCACTGTTTACATTATACTTAACCAACTAATCAATTGAAAACCCCCCCTCCCTATTCTCCCCTCCCCCTCCCCGTCACCGGTGTATCCACTAAGTTAAGCAAGTGTAAAGATGAGGACTTGATATGAGTGATTCAGGGAATTTCACAGGTATTAAACTTGATCCGGGAATTTTCTAGCAGTGTCTCTGCACACTGGTAGGTGGCATCGCTCTGATTGGCCTGGTCGAGAGTGACATGCGTGGGCACCCTGACATCAGTTTATTTTTGTGACATTTCTGCACCAGAAGCACAGCGCTACAACAGAATGCTGATGGAGCAGTGTGTACACAATAAGGATCTAACAAGGGTCACTCTATGCAAAGAAATCCGGTTAGAGAGCAGGGAGAATGGGATGGTCGGTAAGAAATCTGTGGCTAGACAGTCTCTTTACCAGATAAGGTCTTACGGACGGTAAGTAACTGGTTCATCTGATAGAGATTTCTAGCTGCACATTCCTTACCTTAGAATAGCTACACAAACAATATCTCTCCGGAGGTGGGTCTGCGAACAGATTTAGACCAGGAAGTCCTGGAGGACTGAATGTGCTAGGTGCCCGTCACAACGAAACTGTTAATCCAACCATTAGGCCTTGGTAAACGTTTTCAGAGATACCCATGTCTCCCCCTGACACACGTCCAAGACCAGAACTCCGTGAGCTAATGCAGCATTGGCTCTAGTGGAATAAGCATGAGAGCCCTCAGGGAGTTGCTTTTTGGTCAGTGCAAAGCAAATTTTAATGCAGAGCACAATCCATCTTCAGACAGTCCTTTTCTGCACAGTCTTTCATTGCTTTTCCCTGACAAACCCAATAAAGAGTTGACCGTAGATCCGGAACTCTTACGATCGATGTAAAATGGTAACACTCTTTTAGGGTCCAGCCGTGGAGTCCCTCCTCCTCTTTGGAGGGGCAAGGCAGAGCTAAGAAGGTAGTCAGTATAATGGTCTGGCCTTCTTAACACAGTCTGATTAGCTATTACTAATATATATTATTGGAAAGCATTTGTTCTATCACATATACTAAATCATTTTTGGCAGCCTATCTTATACTGTGTGTAATACAGTTTTAAAATTATTACTTAAATAATCACAGTACATTCTTACACTGGTTGGGTCCTCATAGCACTATAAATACACATCACTACTCTGCACTGGTCCAGCCAGGATTACATTCTGTGACTCTCTGGTCTCACAAACAAACATCTGCAGTGATCGCATTAAGCAATTGATGTTTCATAATGTAAACAAGTGTTTTTCCCACCAATTAGTTTAATTTATATTTATTTTTCAATGACGGTGTGTGTATTATTTTAAATGTAGCGGCCCTAAAGGTGAAGAAACAGCAAAACACTTATAGAATAGTTTGTTGTTTTTAGCCATGTCTTTCACCCAGCCACCAAAGGGCTCAGGATCACAGTTGTCAGCATGATTGGTATTTTAATGTCCAGTGCAAAAATTAGAAAAAACACCTAAAATTCATTTTTTTCCAGTTATTAGTACAAACTTTAAAAAGAAATGGCTGGAAGAAAACACTTTAACAATGTGTCCTACAGCCGCCCTAATGTTTGCTGACTGATATTTAAAGTGAACTAGGACAGAAAAGCCATCTTCATTTACAAGTATTTACTGAGGCATTTGCGCCCTCCCCCCGGAAATGCCCCACAGTTTGAAGACCTCGGCCTTAGACAGTGTTCTGCTATATTCCTCCAGATCACTCTATAGGATGCGTATGCTTGCTCTCCAATACTGGCTTTCTCGTTGAACTAGCCCTGAGGGCTCTGATGCCACTTACTACCTAGGATTTTCTGCTGGAAAGAGGCCTATTTCAGGGACAGACTTTTAAAGTTACCTTTTATTAGTCAATCAATCAATCATATCATTTGTAAAACGCACTACTCACCCATGAGGGTCTCAAGGCGCTGGGGTGGGGAATGCTGCGACTGCTCGAAAAGCCAGGTCTTGAGGAGTTTTCTGAAGGTCAGCAGGTCTTGGGTCTGCCGTAGGTGGATGGGGAGTGTTTTCCAGGTCTTGGTAGCTCAACAGGTTGTGTGCCTACCTGCTTCCACTCAAGATGATCTGATATCCATGAAGGCTTTCTAGGTTTATGGCCCTTTCCGAACTGCACCACTAATACGGTCTAAGAATATTTAGCATAATAGTTTTTGTAGGTTTCTTAGTTCAACCCACATTAATAGTAGTGTGATATTTGCTTTACAGGAAGGGATTTGGGAGAAGTATGGCCACAAACCCTATGGAGAGTACCGTTCAGTCAGTATTATATACCGGGTGGAAGTTTCTGTCCAACTTGTGGAGCGATTATCAGCTTGTCTACATTATCAACTTTAAAACAAAGGTTCTGGGAAAAGGGGCAGTGTAAATGCATCAAACAGAATATAATATGGACGCTGGGTGTCAGTTGAATTTCGAAAAACCCAAAGATTTTTTTAATATATTTGTTTGTAAATTAAATACAATATTGCATCATTTGTGATTTGTTTAATGAATGCTTGTTTCTGCATTTTGTGTATTGCTTTGAGACTCAAATCATCTGCATTGCTTACGTCGGGGTTCCCGGCTTCTAGTAATAGATCAGTGGGTGTCCAAGGATTTGAAGAATGATTCATTGGGGCCCCTGGATTTCAAATTCTTATTAAGTGAGAGTCAACAGAAGTTAAGGTTAAGAACCACCGCCCTATTGTGTTAATTTCCTTTTAGTCAGTTAGGGTAATCCCTTTTCAAGGAGGTCACCCGGCTGACTTCTGTATATAAGTAGCTCCTTCACTGGAGTTGGTGACTGTTTCAGAAAAGATGTCAGTAAGTCCAGAGGACTGCACTCCTACTGATGAAGTGGATAAAAAGTCTGAGACAGCACTGAGATACAGTCCAGTCGCTGGTAAAAATGTTACATTTTGGTTGGGACAACGCAAAAGTGAGAGGAATGTTCAGGGAGCTTGGAAGAGAAAAACACCAGGATAGATTAATCTCCAACACAGCCTGTGACTGTCTCAGATACTCAGGGTTAGCGGCTGAAAGAACCATTCTGGCATGCCATCAGATGTAGCTCAGATATTGGAAATCAGCATTAATAAAGATTCCATTCTGAGAATTCAGAGACATCAACATTAATAAATATTACAGTCTCAGCTGATATTTCTTTCAGGGATCAGCAGGATGTGATGGTAACCAAAGCTTTTGAAGGCAGCATAAATGCCTTTACCCAATAGGGGGAACTCTTCTTCTACATGTTCTGCCTCTACGTCTTAAGATACTACCAAACAATCTAAAAGATAGAATCAGTTTCAGCCTTGTTGCTCATCCAATAAATCAACATCAGATCAGCAGTCATCAATTCAGAATTCTCAGCATTCTTCACTCCTGAAAAGTAATATATATGTATATAGAGGGTCCAGTAGGAGGTAATAATTGAGACTTTGTAAAGTCCAGGGAAACAAAGGTTTCAGATGCTAGGGTGCACTTTTAGCATGTCTACTATACAGACTTCTCATCCATTCCTACAGGTCTGGCATTTATGCATACTCTTCTACCTAGAAGCAGAGTAAACAGAAGTCTTATGTAACTGAAGAAAGGATTTAATTCAGAAGAGAGCAGCAGTTTCGGTGCTTCGAGAAGAACAAGGTCACAATATTTTTTTGGGGGTAAAAAGGTTTTAAAGGAGCGTGCTAACCAGTCCTGGATTCAACAAAGGGTAAATACCTGGGTGTCAACAATCTACTTTAAGGCAGATTGCTGGCAGACAATAATCCCACTGACCTAGCCAGAGTAATTCATGGTTACTCTAGATCCGCATGATGCCTGTTTTCATATATGTATGTATGTATGTATGTATGTATGTATGTATAAACCATTTTATAGCGTGCTCCGTTACTTGAGAGTATCCTGGCGCGGGTACAGGAGAGGCAGACAGTAAGACAAAAAGAAGGCATCTTAGCTTACACTCTTGAATAGATGTGTTTTCAGGTGTTTTTTGAATTCAGCCACTGTAGGCATAGAGCGCAGATGGAGAGGGAGAGCATTCCAGGCCCGAGCCCCGATCACGGAGATCGATTGGCCACCGAGTCTTGCTCGTTTAAAACGGGGAAGATACAATTTAAACAGAGTGGAGGATCTGAGGGTGCGTACAGGAACATAGCTGGTGAATCTCTTCCTCAGATACAGGGGGCCTTGATCGTGAGAGGCACGAAACGCAAGCACCAGAGATTTAAACAAAATGCGTTGTGCAACAGGAAGCCAATGGAGCGTGCGTAGCTCTGTGCGAACACTCTTCCATCTAGGGATGTTAAATAAAAGACGGACAGCCGCATTCTGGATGATTTGGAGGCGTTTCACCAAATAGGCCGGAATGCCACTAAACAGTGCATTCGCATAATCCAGCCTTGCCAGAATGAGTGCTCTAGCAACCGTCTCCTTAGCATCCCTGGGGAGCAGGGGGAAAAATTTGCGGAGCATTCTCAGAGTGGCAAAGCAGGTGCCTGTAAGTTTCTTAATATGGACCTCGAATCTGAGATCCTCTGTGAACCAGATGCCAAGGTTTTTTGCAGGTCTCCCCATCTCTTTCGGGCTGGGAATGTTAGGAGGCCACAGTGTGTTTTTGAACAAGAGGGGGAAGGAACCATAGAAAAGCACTTCATATTTTTCCTCGTTGCATTTCAACTGGGCCTGCGTTAGCCAGCGAAATACGGAGGACAAGCACAGATGAACTGCCGACGTATCCAAATTATCGTCCGGCCAAGTGAACAGCAGTTGGGTATCATCTGCATACCCTATGATCTTAGCCCCAAACTGTTCCGCCAAAAAAACCAGGGGGGTAATATAGACATTGAACAGCAAGGGGCTAAGAGTAGACCCCTGCGGAACCCCTGTAAGCAGTGGTTTAGGCTCAGAGGCGTGAGGAGGCATCCAGACCTGCTGAGTCCTGTCAGACAGAAAAGAGGACAGCCAGTCTAAAACAACCCCCCCAATACCAATGGCCGACAGCCGGCGGAGGAGGAGCTCATAGGGGACGGTATCGAACGCGGCAGAGCGGTCCAATAAAATAAGGACCGCTCTGCCACCTCCGTCTAGACAGTCCCGAATTGCCTCGGTCATCTCCACCAACGCCGTCTCAGTGCTATATGCAGCCCTGAAGCCTGATTGAGCGGGGTGGAGGGCATTGGAGGCTTCAACAAAGCTCTCCAGTTGTTGAAGAACAACCTTCTCACAGATTTTCGTGAGTGCCGGTAAAAGGGAGATGGGACGGTAGTTACCGGGAGCCGACGCATCCAGTCCAGGTTTCTTCAGAAGCGGCAGCAGCTTGGCCTGTTTCCAAACTGAAGGCACCTCGCCAGCGGCCAGGGAGAGATTAACTATCTGCGTGATCTCAGCGCTGACTGTTTCCGCCACTTCCGAGAGCACCCGGGCCGGGCACGGATCGGCTGGAGAGCCAGACTTCAGAGACTGGAGGAGAGGGAGAACAGTACACTCCGCAATTTGGGCAAAGTTCATAAGCTGCAGTCCCGGACATGAACATAATGGAGGGCCCAAGTCAGCTGCTAGGTAGTCGGCTGGAAGAGCCGCTAGAAGGTCCTGCTGAATCCTCGCTATTTTAGTAATGAAAAAGGTGGACAGCTCCTCGCACCATTGCGCAGAGGACGGGAGGGGAACAGCAGCAGCAACAGGTGACATACAACTTTTAACAATAGCAAAGATCTCTCTGCTATTGTTATCCGCCCTGGCGATGCGCCCTGCATAGAAGTTCCCCTTAGCTACCTTAATGGCTGCATAATAGTCTTTCTGGGCGAGCCGTAGAGCGGATTTAGCCTCTGTTTGCAGAGAGCATCAGAAGTTTCTTCAATCTGCAGCTCAAGTTCACCACTTTGCACAGTGTTCACACGTTTGGTCTGAAGACGTTATTGGATTTAATGAAGTTCTGGCTCCCATGGTGAGCTTTCTACACCATCAGGCAATGTTATTACCCCCATATCTGGGCAGTTGTCTAGTCCATGCACCTTAAAAGTCCATACAGAGTGCCGTCTTCAGCAGATTATCTCGTCTGCAGAAAGTGAGCCCGGTCCAAATTTGGAATTCATAGGGGCAAGATTTTGGACATGGGCTTGGTAGTACTCTCGGAAACCAGAGCTAAAAAGAGTCACATTGCATGATTCAGCCCTTCTGAATCAGTATCGGGTTCTGGACGACACGTCAGAAACACGAATGAGAATTGTTCCCAGGGCAAAGTACAATTTGTGGATTTTTGTTCAGCATTCTCCAGCATCCTAGAATCCAGAAGAAATAGAACTAGAAGCTCAGGTAAAAAGAAGTCATCACATCATGAGTCAGCTTCAGTGGTGGTTAGACCCAGTTCATCTGAGGGCAGGAAAACTCTGCTATGGATGTCAGCGCCAAAAACTATCACAAAGAATGCCAGCGATATATATGGGAAGCCACGGTAAACTACATGTGCGTCGTGCATTCTGTCTCCACAATGCAGGACACACTTTTGAAAATGGAAGGAGCTCAAAGCATTCAAGTGAGCTCTTTTGGGATTGCTCCTCAGATCCAGGGTACTTCAGTGATGGTAAGAACAGACAATAGGACATTCAAGTCATATGTAAACATAGAGGGGAGGGGGCGTTTGATCGAGAAGCCTAGTGCCATGAGCTGTTATCCATTTTCAATGGACTGAGCATCGTCATGTGTCCCTGTCTGGGTTTCAGACAGATCTGCAGGAGATGTAGTCAACTAGTGGCAGATGTCTTTGTCAGAAGGGGGAATAATATCAGTCCAGTGGATGCATCCAGGACCAGAAGAGAAGGAGCTTGGGTGATGGATGCATTGGCATGTTTTTGCCCTCAGGACACTTCTGAATGCTTGTCAATCTTTTCATCTAATTCCGAGGCTTCAGGAAAGAGAACACTTGGGTGATCATTGTAGTCCCTTTCTGGCTATGCTCATCCTGGTTTCCTCTTCTTCATCAAATGACAAAGGGTCTAAAATGGGTACGTTAGATTCTACCTTCTTGTCTTCTGAGAAGTTCTGAGCCAGGCAATGTTGTCATGTCTGCAGTTGATGACATGGAGGTTGAAAGGGTAGTTCTTCAGGGGAAAGAGCTATCTAAGAAGTTAATTGTGATTGGAAAAGGTTCTAGGAAATGTTCTACTTTATGGTCTTACTATCATCAACGGTGACATTTTCAGAAATGGTGTTTAAACAATGTGATTGCGTCAGTGTCTGCTCTTTAGGTCTGTCTATTGCTACCTTATGGCTTTAGTTCGCAACAATAAAGTCATTTATAGAACCTAGGAAAGGGCTTCTCTGACCATTGGGCCTTGTGAAAACAATTTTTGGATATGTCTTCACATGATAACTTCCCTTCTGAGCACCTTTCACCCCATCCCGATTTACCCCTCTGTTGTACCTTTGGGCTGGTGTTTTTTATGGGTTATGTGCTGTTCTCATGCCGCTCTCGAGTCTGCGCAAGCGCAGATCTACGTGATGCACTCGAGAGCGGCTCAGCGCACTTCATATTCTTTTGTAGAAATCTAATGTTTCAAATGTGTTATTCACATGCTATTATAGTTGTTTTTCAGGCGCTTCCACCATAAGTAATACGTTGATGTTTTGAAAAGCAGAGTTTGCCAGATGTAGCCTGTGAATCGGTTAAGTCAGTTCCTCTCTGGCTGACTGAGGCTCAGGTTGCACAAGGTGTGGGCTCCACTTCTTTGGAACTTAAATAAAGGTTTTCCAACCTACTTGGATTCGTATTGTATCCTTGCTGAGCGATACCACCTTGTAGCATTTGCCGACGGGATTTGGGACCATTTTGTAGATTTTGGAGCTCACAATCTGATTACAGCAACAGTGTGCCGCTTTGGGTGTACAGCTGATCACACTGGAGTTGCACGACAGTAGGTGTGTTGTGGTAGGGCTATTTAGAGGGCAAGTAATACCCATTTGTTGGAGTTCTGTGTTACATTTCGAGTCCAGAAGCATCTTTGGGCGTTTTCAGCAGATATGGGCTACTTCTGGTCATTTTTATAGTGTATTTAAAATGGGTAAAAATCCGCTCTGCAAAACTGTCTTTTTATGATCCCGGACTCCTATTTTAGCACGGTGGAAAGTGAAATCCGTCTACTGTTGTGGGGTGGCGGGGCAGCCCGTATAGCCCTTCACAAACTCTTCCAAGGCTGGTATGACGGAGGCATTGCCTTACCCAATCTCCGCCTCTACTATTGGGCGTCGCAATTGGTGGCTGTCAATCATTGGATCCATGGTTCACCCCTAGACCCGGCCTTCCTCCTTGACAGATGTCAGACTGGACGAGAGGGCTACCTGGGGGCCCTCTACAGCAAACCAGCCAGAAATAGGTACCTCGGACCAATGGCACACACAGTCGCAATATGGCATGGGGCCCCACTTTTTTGAAAATTAAATAAAGGTTTTTCCAACTTACCTGGATTTGTATTCTGAGTGATACCACCTTTTAACACCCTCCCCATCCTTAGCACCATTAACTTTGCTCTCACCTCTAACCAGAGGTCTTTGAGCCAAAACCACAGTAGCCAACAGGTGTCACTTCCTGTCCTGGACAAGTCCTAATTCATGCTCTCTGAACCCTGCGTCAGTGAGTAGTGTGTGTTGATTGAGTCTACTGGATAGTGCAGCTTAGGTTTGCCCTGGGAGAGCAGAGTCTTTGCCTGCCTTATTCATCTAGGAACTCTGATCTTGGGCTATGAAAGCGCACTGTAGGGAAACATTTGAGTATTGTTTATTACTTAGGGCTGGTCGCTAAGTCTAGGGCTATCTTCAGTGATTCCAGGCCACTTTGCCACACCCTGTGGCCCTTTGCATTGCTAAGTTATAACCTGCAATCTGCCTTCATCAGCATTAGAAGATGCAAGAAGGCTGAGACTTACCAGCTAGGAAAAATCAAACCAACCCATACCACATTAAAACCCTAACCACATTAAGGCTGATTGCAAAATCTCAGGCTAGCCTTGATGATTCCTAGGCAAATGGCCTGTCTTGCTGGACCTCCCCATTGAGAAGATATGACCAGCAATCTGCCTCTATCAACATTAGAAGATGCAAGTAAATAAAACAACCTCCTACCACATTAAGACTGGCCAGAATATCTCAGGCTCCCCTTATTGAAACCTATGTTAATGGTCTCAGCCTGCTAAATCTTCACTTGCAAAGATATAGCCCACAATCTGCCTTTACCAACATCAGAAGATGAAAGTATGCTGAGACCTGCCAGTCAGGAAAATCAAACTACACTCTACCCCTTTATGGCTGGTCCCAGTGATTTCTGGCACTTGGTCTTGCCCTGCTGACACCTAACATTGCAGATGTTATCTCTAATTTTAACTTTTGTGCTGTTGGATCATTACTTTTTCTATTGATGAGCAGATACTAGACTCCCTTAACACGGGGTTATAAGATAAATCCAATGGGACAAAAAGCGATTATTTGTTATTCATGAAAATAAGAGATTTTGAATTATGAAATTGGAAGGGTCTATGAGGAGTTAGTCACAAGTGCCAATTCTAATTTGAAGTTGTTTGGCTCTAAAGAAGCAACGCAAAACATGTGTTGGCTGTTCTAATCATTTAACACTCGATTGATGAACGTTATTTGACCACACTTGGGATTTTGATAACTGTTGGTTGAATGGAACCAAATTAATCTATTAATCCTTACAGATCGATTATTTTAAAGAAGGAGCGTTTTTTCTCAGATCATTAAGACTGAATCTCAACATTAAAAAGACGTCACCTACAGCCTGCCATTATCAGCATTTGAAACTGAGTTACATTGAGCCCTGTATACTAGTTACTTTAAACACCCCCTATCTTTTACCAGAAATATCTTGGTAGCCAGGTCATCATAAAGTGCAAACTTCAGAGACTTAGGGCCAAATTTACAACCATTCCAAATTGCGACTCGCAATTTGGAATGTACAACTGTGTCAGAGACACGGATTGAGATTCCCAATGGGGTCGCAAAATGAGAGGCTCATGAATATTAATGAGCCACTCGCAATTTGCGACCCCATTAGAAATGGCTGGCCCTCCCAGGATCTGCTTGTCAATCAAGCAGTGTTTTTTTTTTTTTAAATGCATCCCGTTTTCCTTATAGCAAAACGGAATGCATTTAAAAAAAAAAAAAAATGAAACGTTTTTGGGCAGGTTGTGGTACCTGGGACAATTGCCTGCTCTTAAAAAATATTTTTAGAGTCAGTCACAAAGGGGAAGGGGTCCCACGATGACCCCTTCCCATTTGCAACTCCAGTACCACCCTCTTGAAGAGGGAGGTAAATTACGAGTGTTTTGCAACCGCAATTACGGTTGTAAAACATTCATACATGGCTAGAGTCGCTATTAGGAAGGGAACGCCCCTTCCTAATAGTGAGTCGCAAAACACTATTTTGCGAGTCGCAATTTTTTGTGACTCGCAAAATAGTGTTTGTACATGGCCGTGTAGGTTTTTGCATGTGCAAATGGGTCGATAACCTGTTTGCAAACGCAAAAACTGGTCATACATCTGGCCCTTAGTCTCAAGGAGAAGATCGTTTCCTCTCTTCTAGTATTAAATTGTAGCATTTATGTAGCAAGTATTACTCCTATGTGGTGCACTACAGCACTTGCCCTCATGTATAGCAAGCCCGGTGTACGGTGTGCAGTTGGGAGCTGTTGTTTTTATTTAGAGCCTATATTGGAAGTGTTTTCATGTTGTGAGTGATGACCACAGAGGTGCCGCTATCGTTTTATTGGACATAGCACCTGGCAGTGTAATGGTTTAGGTTATCTGAGAGACAGAAGCACTAATAATAAAAAACGAACTAACTAGCTTAGCCACAGGCCAGATGGTTGCTGTGTGTAGGTACACCAGGAAGGAGGGATAATGAGAGAAGACCCAGTAAGCAATATGGCGAGTTGCCCCTGACAGTGATGCAGGGAGATGACTAAAAATCATACTAAGTGATGTGTGAAGTGCTTCAAGATAATTTTAACTTATCACCTTGAAGTGGTTGAGGGACTTGAGTGTCTGAAGGACCTGGAGAGAAAGGCTGGCAGGAGCTTAGTCTCCTAGTAGGGTTGCCCGAGCCGGAAAGGTCAAAGGGTAGAGACCAGATGAAGCGTGATCCACTGGTCCTCCAGGTAGGGGTTGGGCACAAGGCAGGTACTAACAACCTTGTCCCTTATAGGAAAAGAAGATAGAAAACGTTGTTATGGCAACAGCAGCAAGTATCTTCCAAATGTTTTGAAACAGAAGTGGAGGTCCTTTGTTCCGGCCTTACATGTCACTTTTTTGGGAAAGTTACTAGTCCACATTAATAACAACTTGCTTTTTATACAGTACCTAATACCACAGATTCTGGTATTTCTAGACACTGTAAATAATATTAACCTCAGAAGAATGAAAGGGTGAGTGTGCCTCGTTGGCATTTATTCTTGTGACCTTTAAACGACACCCAATGTCAGCCTCTAGCTCTTAACTCACCAAGCCAGTTGTGGAGCTTGGTACTGGTGTTTAATCCCAAAAAGTATTCATTGTTTGAGAACACATTTTTAATAGAAAGGAGGCCATCTCCTTCAATTGACAGTTACATACGCAAATACCTTTGTGCCCTGCTGGGCAATCCTTAAAATAGTGAGCCATAATAAGAATACAAGACGAGTACTTTTATCAAATACAAATACCTATATTTTTAAACCAAAGAAAGAGTCCGCTGCAATCAAATAAATATGGCTAGAGTATATAAATAGTGATTTCACATTGTGGCTTCTTTATGCACTACCAGCACCTTACAAATAATAATAAGTAAAGTAACCGTCTCAAACTTACCTTTCTTTCTGTGATATCAAAGACTTTATTGGATTTGGTTGAGATTTTGTACTTTTGTTTAGGAACCTTAATTGGGGAGAAGAAACAAACCAGGATCAGAGAAATGTTTACCGCCAGTGCAGGAAAGTTGTACATTTTCTAGTAAATAAAAAAATAAACAAATGACCTTTTAAGTGACGACCTTGGGAATAGGTTTAAGAGAGTTTACTATGTGCACACACTGAAATGACACATCTGCTCACAACCATGCAGTTTATCACAATTCATATACCTCAAGCATGCCTTTAGAAAAGTTGGGAAAACTGCTGCAATTTTTATCTGAAGTCTAAAATTTGAGACAGATACACTTCTCTTAATTTTCGGTAGACAAAGACCGGTGTGGTATCCTGCTGCTCAGCCAGAATGACTGTGTGAGAGAATGTTGGGATGTGGAATGTTGGAGTGCCTGAGTCAGTTGGTGTATGGGCTGAGCAGCAGGGAGGCTGGTGGGGCTCTATTCCATGTATCCTGCTAATTATTAAATCTACATGAAAACTTCTTGGATTTCGACTACCTTCATAGCTGCCAAGGTTTCAGATTGCTATGTGTGACATTTTCATAATTTCTGTGTAATTATGAGTGACATTTCAAGGAATATGAGTGACACTTTCTCGTGGGCGAAATCAAGTAACGTAACTAGGGTAATATATAAATATATTAAATTACACCCATTTGACCAAGGAGAAGCTCTATATGTTGCCCCAAGAGTACATTGTCCTACATAGAATCTGGAAACCTCTGTTATAAGCGTGGTTGGTCTCTGCACTTATAAGTATTGTGTGATCCTCGTTGTCCAATCACCCGAACTTCATGTACTCAACTCTGTTAACTACAACATTGGATTGCTTGGAAAACAGGTGCCTGCCCATATTAGACGCTGTATTTAAAACAAACAATCGCCCGCGCTTAGTGATTATTAACGCACTCGGCTGCACTCACTTTTGTTGCGAGGCCGCAAGCCACGGCAATGGGTCCAGACCTGGCCGCTCCAATTTCACTGCAGCGAGCTGACTGCCCGGGTCCCGTTCGGCGGCTGCAGCGGACCGGCGGCCGCCCTATCATGATCATGCCTCAGCCCTCTGATGCCGCGCCGCCCGGCCATAATAATGCTGACCACACTCTGAGACTAGTCACTGTCTCAGGTCGATGCTATGCGGTCCGCGTGTCCCGCCTGCCGGTACAACGCCGTGGGGTTAATTATTGTCTCGAGTCGCCCTCCTGTGCAGGCAGCACTGTAGCGCTGCAGCATCATTAATGCCAAACTACGACATAGGTAGCCTTGAGGGCCTCATTTACAAGCCAATACATGAGACACTCACAACAACATGCACCAACTCCCACCAGACAGCAGGAAAAGCGTAAACTATCGGGAATGAAATGCCCGACAGTGACGATCAGTTTGTTTCTGCAGTAGCGAGGCGGGTCGAGCCCGCTCACCCTCTTCAACCTCATTTCCTGCCTTGACGGACGTGAGAGGTCACATCCGACACACCCCCCAAGGCGCCACACAGTCCGTCAGCTGCCTGGTTTCTGTAACGCAAAAACAACAAGTGATGGACTGAATGTGGATCAATGTCACACACTCCCCCAGTCAAAAGATCTGGGCCCAAATCCATCGTTTTTTTGCACTCCACACCACCCTGGGTTAGACAATGGCGATATGCAAATCAGCTCTGACCCTGTTGCCCCATGGGAACAGTCCAGTCCGAACTACAAAAGCCATGTCCTTCCCAGAACGGAATCAAGCATCCGAGGACCGGACCGGTTTCGAGGTAACACCTCTCTTCAGCCCGGCTAGCTTGACTCCAAGTGGTGTGGAGTGCCTGGGACCCACGTCTGGGCATCCCCAGCGCACTTAGGGCGGCAATTGCAAAAACAACAAGTGATGGACTGAATGTGGATCAATGTCACACACTCCCCCAGTCAAAAGATCTGGGCCCAAATCCATCGTTTTTTTGCACTCCACACCACCCTGGGTTAGACAATGGCGATATGCAAATCAGCTCTGACCCTGTTGCCCCATGGGAACAGTCCAGTCCGAACTACAAAAGCCATGTCCTTCCCAGAACGGAATCAAGCATCCGAGGACCGGACCGGTTTCGAGGTAACACCTCTCTTCAGCCCGGGTAGCTTGACTCCAAGTGGTGTGGAGTGCCTGGGACCCACGTCTGGGCATCCCCAGCGCACTTAGGGCGGCAATTGCAAAAACAACAAGTGATGGACTGAATGTGGATCAATGTCACACACTCCCCCAGTCAAAAGATCTGGGCCCAAATCCATCGTTTTTTTGCACTCCACACCACCCTGGGTTAGACAATGGCGATATGCAAATCAGCTCTGACCCTGTTGCCCCATGGGAACAGTCCAGTCCGAACTACAAAAGCCATGTCCTTCCCAGAACGGAATCAAGCATCCGAGGACCGGACCGGTTTCGAGGTAACACCTCTCTTCAGCCCGGCTAGCTTGACTCCAAGTGGTGTGGAGTGCCTGGGACCCACGTCTGGGCATCCCCAGCGCACTTAGGGCGGCAATTGCAAAAACAACAAGTGATGGACTGAATGTGGATCAATGTCACACACTCCCCCAGTCAAAAGATCTGGGCCCAAATCCATCGTTTTTTTGCACTCCACACCACCCTGGGTTAGACAATGGCGATATGCAAATCAGCTCTGACCCTGTTGCCCCATGGGAACAGTCCAGTCCGAACTACAAAAGCCATGTCCTTCCCAGAACGGAATCAAGCATCCGAGGACCGGACCGGTTTCGAGGTAACACCTCTCTTCAGCCCGGCTAGCTTGACTCCAAGTGGTGTGGAGTGCCTGGGACCCACGTCTGGGCATCCCCAGCGCACTTAGGGCGGCAATTGCAAAAACAACAAGTGATGGACTGAATGTGGATCAATGTCACACACTCCCCCAGTCAAAAGATCTGGGCCCAAATCCATCGTTTTTTTGCACTCCACACCACCCTGGGTTAGACAATGGCGATATGCAAATCAGCTCTGACCCTGTTGCCCCATGGGAACAGTCCAGTCCGAACTACAAAAGCCATGTCCTTCCCAGAACGGAATCAAGCATCCGAGGACCGGACCGGTTTCGAGGTAACACCTCTCTTCAGCCCGGCTAGCTTGACTCCAAGTGGTGTGGAGTGCCTGGGACCCACGTCTGGGCATCCCCAGCGCACTTAGGGCGGCAATTGCAAAAACAACAAGTGATGGACTGAATGTGGATCAATGTCACACACTCCCCCAGTCAAAAGATCTGGGCCCAAATCCATCGTTTTTTTGCACTCCACACCACCCTGGGTTAGACAATGGCGATATGCAAATCAGCTCTGACCCTGTTGCCCCATGGGAACAGTCCAGTCCGAACTACAAAAGCCATGTCCTTCCCAGAACGGAATCAAGCATCCGAGGACCGGACCGGTTTCGAGGTAACACCTCTCTTCAGCCCGGCTAGCTTGACTCCAAGTGGTGTGGAGTGCCTGGGACCCACGTCTGGGCATCCCCAGCGCACTTAGGGCGGCAATTGCAAAAACAACAAGTGATGGACTGAATGTGGATCAATGTCACACACTCCCCCAGTCAAAAGATCTGGGCCCAAATCCATCGTTTTTTTGCACTCCACACCACCCTGGGTTAGACAATGGCAATATGCAAATCAGCTCTGACCCTGTTGCCCCATGGGAACAGTCCAGTCCGAACTACAAAAGCCATGTCCTTCCCAGAACGGAATCAAGCATCCGAGGACCGGACCGGTTTCGAGGTAACACCTCTCTTCAGCCCGGCTAGCTTGACTCCAAGTGGTGTGGAGTGCCTGGGACCCACGTCTGGGCATCCCCAGCGCACTTAGGGCGGCAATTGCAAAAACAACAAGTGATGGACTGAATGTGGATCAATGTCACACACTCCCCCAGTCAAAAGATCTGGGCCCAAATCTATCGTTTTTTTGCACTCCACACCACCCTGGGTTAGACAATGGCGATATGCAAATCAGCTCTGACCCTGTTGCCCCATGGGAACAGTCCAGTCCGAACTACAAAAGCCATGTCCTTCCCAGAACGGAATCAAGCATCCGAGGACCGGACCGGTTTCGAGGTAACACCTCTCTTCAGCCCGGCTAGCGTGTTACCTCGAAACCGGTCCGGTCCTCGGATGCTTGATTCCGGTCTGGGAAAGATATGGCTGTTGTAGTTCGGACTGGACTGTTCCCATGGGGCAACAGGGTCAGAGCTGATTTGCATAAAGCCATTATCTGACCCAGGGTGGTGTGGAGTGCAAAAAAACGATGGATTTGGGCCCAGATCTTTTGACTGGGGGAGTGTGTGACATTGATCCACATTCAGTCCATCACTTGTTGTTTTTTGCAATTGCCGCCCTAAGTGCGCTGGGGATGCCCAGACGTGGGTCCCAGGCACTCCACACCACTTGGAGTCAAGCTAGCCGGGCTGAAGAGAGGTGTTACCTCGAAACCGGTCCGGTCCTCGGATGCTTGATTCCGGTCTGGGAAAGATATGGCTGTTGTAGTTCGGACTGGACTGTTCCCATGGGGCAACAGGGTCAGAGCTGATTTGCATAAAGCCATTATCTGACCCAGGGTGGTGTGGAGTGCAAAAAAACGATGGATTTGGGCCCAGATCTTTTGACTGGGGGAGTGTGTGACATTGATCCACATTCAGTCCATCACTTGTTGTTTTTTGCAATTGCCGCCCTAAGTGCGCTGGGGATGCCCAGACGTGGGTCCCAGGCACTCCACACCACTTGGAGTCAAGCTAGCCGGGCTGAAGAGAGGTGTTACCTCGAAACCGGTCCGGTCCTCGGATGCTTGATTCCGGTCTGGGAAAGATATGGCTGTTGTAGTTCGGACTGGACTGTTCCCATTGGGCAACAGGGTCAGAGCTGATTTGCATAAAGCCATTATCTGACCCAGGGTGGTGTGGAGTGCAAAAAAACGATGGATTTGGGCCCAGATCTTTTGACTGGGGGAGTGTGTGACATTGATCCACATTCAGTCCATCACTTGTTGTTTTTTGCAATTGCCGCCCTAAGTGCGCTGGGGATGCCCAGACGTGGGTCCCAGGCACTCCACACCACTTGGAGTCAAGCTAGCCGGGCTGAAGAGAGGTGTTACCTCGAAACCGGTCCGGTCCTCGGATGCTTGATTCCGGTCTGGGAAAGATATGGCTGTTGTAGTTCGGACTGGACTGTTCCCATGGGGCAACAGGGTCAGAGCTGATTTGCATAAAGCCATTATCTGACCCAGGGTGGTGTGGAGTGCAAAAAAACGATGGATTTGGGCCCAGATCTTTTGACTGGGGGAGTGTGTGACATTGATCCACATTCAGTCCATCACTTGTTGTTTTTTGTGGTTTCTGTAACGCGGCAACATCGACTCTGCTGGGCGGCAGGCCCCGCCCGGGCTCTCCAGGCAGGCTAAAGAAGTTTTCGGAATTGTTACATTGTTGTAGCAGAGAGCTGTGCACGGCACTCTGAATGAGAGCACCAGCACGATCTTGTCCGAGCCTGGCAAGTGAAGCTGCAGCCTGGGCCACCAGCGCATGGGCACACACAGCTGGGTGTCAGAAGCGCTTTCAGGCAGAGTGCCCAGTCAGTGGCTAAAATGCGTGACAAAGCATTTCAGTGCGGTGATGCGGGAACACCACACTGAAATGCGTTAGTGTCACGCCGGATGCGTGATACTTGGCAGGCCTGTACCTTCATTATACTACATTTGGTGCCAGGAGTGGGGTGTCTACAGTCTAAAAAAAAAAAAAAAGAGGCTGAAGAAACAAGAACCCAAAATCAACCTAAAGGATTCTCTTTGAAACTTATAAGGAGCACTTCAATTTAACTGGCACCAACGAGCCCCACCAGTGACCTTTCATCGGTCGCCCACAACTCAACCAGCTACAATTTAGAAAGAGACTCTTAATCAGATATTTTATAGGACAAGAGGCCGTTTGAGAAGCTCAAGAGCCAAGCTGTATTGTCGATTTCACACTCCTTCAGTTTAAACGGCGCTCTAATTTTGCTGGCTTGAAAAAACTGAACGGTATGGATATTTGCTGCCATCTACTGGAGGTCAGTTTAATTTTTATTTGCCTGCATTTTCATTCTTTAAGGAAAACGTTATCACAAGCACATTTTGAGTCCTAGTCAGTTACCGTTAATTACATGCATCATTTGTGCACGGTGCAGGGGCTGTATTTATGTGCTGCGAGGAGTGAGACGGTCAAACATCTCACAGTGAGGGCAACATTTATATTTTGGGTATGATTGGACAAATTTTCATCTTTGAGTTTTCTTGCCCATTTTGCCTTTGATTTACATTATATGACAGTTTAATCGCTCCTTCTATTTTAACATCTGTTACGAGTATATCAGAGCACGCAATCTTACCTGTACTCAGCTATCTTCATTGTCTTTATGACATAGTTTTCCTGCCAGCTACAACATTTAGGAGCAACGTGATGCCGGGAGCCATCCGGCGCGGCGTCACTGAGGCCCAGCATTTTGAATTTGCCCCAACATCTTTGCCATCCAGTCTGCCTTTGCCAACCACATTTTTCCGCCAAAATAAAGCAATCATATCATGAGGCCTTTTGCGCCTCCACCTGTTACAGCATTCTCCCTCCGACGTGTGCTTTGATTACGAAGACATCGGATCGTCCTCAGCTATAGCCCTGCATATTTCTACCTTCCTACAGTGAGGTGACAGTATCTATTTTTGATTGGTTCCTGTGATTATCGAGTTGTTTTTCAGGCTCATTACTGCCTGTTCCCAACTTGACATCCTGCTCACAGTAAGTATCTTTCTTGTCATGCCGCCTATGCATTCCCTGCAGTGACTTTTCAACTCCTCAGAGAAAACTGAGATCGGCGCACTTTGTTCTTATTAATTTTGGTGGGACTAGGTGTGTTTGTTCAGTAACTGTTCTTAATGTTTTTGCCGACTTTAATATCAGCCATGACAATGTCGGTTCAACCGCCGTCCTAAATGTTCTTAATGTTTTTACCGACTTTATTATCAGCCATGACAATGTCAGTTCAAATGCTGTCCTTCTTTTGAGCTTTTATTGAAGCTTTCTTTTCTGGGAAGGACTCTGGATGTGAAACATTTCTAACAGTTTCACTTTTAGCACACTCAAGTATTTGGGTTTTTTCTACTGTGCCATCTAGATCTTTAACTTTTCCTGCTGTGCTATAAGGATTCACCCTGTTGCGCTACAAGGTTTCTTCAACCTGCTGTCAACCTACAATTTGCTTTGACATTTATTCTCTTTGCCTGCTGCACTACAAGGATTCACCCTGCTGCGCTACAAGGATTATTCATTCAACCTGCTGTCAACCTGAAATTTATTTGAACATTTATTCTCTTTCATTGTTTATTTATTTATTTTTTCTAGCGATGTCCTGCACAATCTACATTTACATGACTGCAAGTTTTCTCTTACATGCTGTTGTTTCTTTTCTAGGGAACCTTTCTTTACGTGGTGTTATTACTCTGGTAGTTTTCTACCCATTGCATTTTTCTACATATCGTATTGTACTGTGTGGTGCCTGCCCACACCTTTCCTGTCTATGGAATAGTTTTACGGTTCCTATTAGTACTGTGTGGTTATTTCCCACACCTCCAGTTGCAAGGTTTTTGCTGTATGTTGCGCCATGTGGTGTGCTCCACACCTAGTCTTACAGTTCCTGCTTTTTACATTATTACAAATGGTATTTTACGTCATACCTTGCGTTTTACTGTATGGTATTTCACGCCATACCTTGTGCTATACTGTGTAACATTTAACGCCACACCTAGTTTGACGTTTCTATATTCCATTGTACTGTGTGGTTATTTCCACATCTTGTTTTGCTGTATACTCCACCACACCTATTTCTGTTGTTTGCATATACATATTGCAATTTACTGTGTAGTATTCTCCACAATACCTTGTTTTTTTGCAATGTCCCGTGTGGTACTTTCCGGCGCATCTAGTTCTGCATTACTGTATGTTGCAATGTACTGTGTGGCACTTTCTACCATACCTAGGATTTGTTGTCTTTCTGGGGACTTTTCCCTATGCTTTTTGCTTTACTTGTTCTATCTACAGCTGTCTTCCACCCTTTCACTGTTATCTTGCTTCTGTTTATCATTCTCTCCTTAACCTTTTTGCTTACGCCCTTGTATATTTTTGTGTTTGCCTGGCCGCCAGCTTTTATATCTTTGTACTTGGGTTTGTTTTGTTATTTATGTGAGGGAGGATGTGTGTTTGTTTTTCTGTGCTTTAGTCGTCGTTTTCTTTTTTGCATTTCCTAGTTTCCATCTTTCATTTTCATGCTTTCTTCCAGTGCATTTTCTTCTCTATTTTCTTGCTCATTTTCTGATGTATTTGAATACTTCCTTCTTTTTGGATAATGCCCATTCCTATGGGATTCTCTGCTCAGCCCCTCATATGCCCAGGCTGGTTACATAATGCCCACTGATAGTTGGGTGGACTCTACAAGTATAAACACCATGGATAGTTGTGTAATGTTCATTAATTTGGGTTACTCCCTACCACAATGGGTGGGCTCTCAGGTGTCTATTATGGCCAGTTGTATAATGACCACTATTGTGGGATGCTCCCCAGTCATATCTAAGTGTACTCCTTAGGGCTTGTACTATTGCTGGTCATGCAATAGTTGTGCATCTGTTCTCTCTTCAATGGCCGAATCAGAGCTGCTACTATAAGCGGTTGTATAATGCCCATTCCTATTGGCTGATGCTTTACCACACAACAGGAGAACTCTGGTCCTCAAACACTGTCACTTTATGACGCTCATCAGACACACACTCCCATTTATGGCACTCACATAGAGAGGCAAGCTACCATCTATAAAATAATATTGGCTCTCCATCAGGCCAATATCAGGCATACCAATCACCAAATAAATGCAACTAAAAACCAAAACAATAAACTACCATGGCCAAACTAGGGAGGCACCACATCAGGGATGGCATCCTCGGGGACCAGGTGAGCACGAACATACACTTCTTCACTCAGCTAGTGAAGGTATGTAAGGTAACTTGGCATACTAAATCAAGGTGAATATTGCTCCCTCTTTAAATTATCTACCCACAAGACTTGTTGAGCCCAAAACCCTTGGTGATGCTCCTCTAAATATCGGGCGCATCAAAAGAAACACGTACTTTCCGCCACACTGCCTATCATCTGGATTCCACTGTGGTCTCAAAATGTCCCTCCAAATCAATTTTGGTACCATTGTACACGCCCGGGATAATACCAGCTGGAAATTAATTCTGGTTTAGTTCACTTTTCAATAGTGTCTCTAGAAATAATGTTAATCTTTGAACCAGAATCTGTAAGTAATGGCACAAACACATTATCTTAAATGGGATCTTTCCAAAGGGTACATCATCAAATAATCTCGCACACTCAAAAGCATCCTATTGACACTACTGACTAGGTTTTGTTTAGTTTCTTTCACCACAATAGTGACTCTATTTCCATTTTAGTTCATCTTGCAGGCCCTTGCAAAGTGATTTAAAGACACAGATTAAGCACAGTCTTTTCCCTATACAGGGAACTACTTGAAAGATGCCACATGACACTTTGTCCCATATCTTTCCTCTTGGGACAAAGTTTCATGTGATTCTGATTCAACATTCCTCCTCTGCTAGAACGGCTTGACAGTACTTCCAGCAGCCTCCACTTTTTATTTCTAACCACAAACACAGACTAAGACACACACACAGTGTTTTCCGCCTCATACTCCGTATCTTGTCATATTCATTGAAGTCATGTATGATATTGGCAATTTTTACAGCTTCGTCCGAGGAGGTATTCTTGCAATTGATTGATGTTGCTAGAATCCTTTTGTTAAAGACTCTAGTAAAGGCTTCAAAACGTACACTTTGCAATGAGGACTCTTATTGAAGCAGCATACATAGCTACAGTTTCAGCAGACTGTGCTCTTTAAAAAATATGTGTGTCTCCTTACTACCAGATGCGGTGGCTAGCAAATAATGTTTTCTAACCGCCTGTTGCTTCTTCATTCTCATAGACTATATCCTCTTCATCCTCTTAAACAAACGCAGGAAGATTTCTTGCCTTTTCAACACCAAGATGTTATATTTATTCCTGCTGCTCAGCCTAGAATGTTTGGTGTGAGAGCTTGTTAGAATGTTGAGTGTGTAAGATTGTCAGTTGGATGGAGGGCTGAGCGGCAGGAGGCTGCTCCTGGTGGGGTTTCCCTTTGTTATTCTTAACTTACCATCTTACATAAATAAAGTAACTAGAAGGAACTACAAGGACTACGCTACCTTTATTTACAACACAAGAGAATTTGAGTAACCACCTTTTCCTATCTTATTTTAACTTGAAACGATTAATATCTCACAACTAAACGTTAAATGACCTGAACCATTCCTTCCAAGCATTTGGTGGCAGAGGAGTGGAAAATAGCTCAATAGCAAATAACTATGTAATCAGAAAATGAGCAATAAATAGGAGAGCTGGTTTGGTGACATACCAAAAAGCTTGGAGAAAAAAATTGGAAACTAATAAAACAGTAAAAGTGTATATGAAATAGTCAGGGTTATTCAAAGAATCAAAATAGTCTCACAGAGTTGCTTGATCAATGTGACTAGCTCGTAAATTGCTGAATGTGGGAAAACAATGAGGCACTGTGGTCTCACCAAGACTAATTGACTTGATTGGCAGGGTGCGAATATTCAAAATTAGGCTTGAATGCATACTTCAAGGTTAGTTGCACTGATTGCTGATGTGTTTGTGTGTGCATAATGAACTCACTGTGGCTACACGCACTCTGAAATCCTCCTCTGATGTTGCTGTTACGACACGTCATCCTAATGAAATGGCATCCTCGAACCTCTGGACACTAGCATTCTAATGCAGCATGGGGCAATTCCCTGCCTCAAGGTTGATCAGCTGCCAGTTCAGTAATCAAACAGAAAAGCTCACCCATTTTCTCAGAGTTCAGCAGGGGGTGGAGTTCAGCGGGGACAAGGTGCAGATGAGGTGCATCAGAAAGTCCAAGCAGACAAACGTCTGTATGCGCAACTCAAGGTTTCGCAGTGTTGATCGTCACTCGGTCAGTGTTAGGAAGGAAACACTGCACAGGTGCAAATGTGCTAGAGAAAAGGATTTGAATAAGCATAAGGGGATAAGTAGGGAAGCCACCAACAACTGCTGGCGACCCTGCAACTGGTGTTCAGTCCACCACGATACTCCTGCTCTCCATAGGCCAAAATGCTTATCTCATGGACAGCAATGCTCTACAGTGCAAGGTAAGGAAGGTCATAACATTTCCCCCGGCCCTCGCAATGTAGTTTTGCTTCCTCAAACTATTTTACCCAAATAAAGAATGCAAGTGCCAAACTAAACTTAAATCGTTTGCTTTACAAATATTCTTAAAAATTATTGTTAGGGCAATGCTACCCACTTTGGCACAATACGTTTGCTTCTTATGTCCCATCAAGATGGACCATGAACAAATACTTGGAATGATTTTTGACTTTTCACGATAAGTCACTCAAAGAGTCCGATGGGCAATAGATGTTAGTAGACTTGTGGCAATAACTGCACATTTCACCAGATGCAAGCCAGAATGAGCCCTGCACACGTTCCGTTGGAGTCCCTTGGTGTGGCAAGGAGACTAACTGCCCTGCATAATTTCCAATACAGCATACCAGTATTTTTCTAATCACTTCTACTTTTTGTTGAAAAACAAAATTAAGACTTTTCTTTAAAAAACGTGTTACCTTATCAAGCACCCCAAATGTAGGAATGCAAATATCAGTGCTACAGATATTGCAATAACAATTTAAATTTGATGATTTTTCAAACAGAGCAAATGACCTGCACCTCTGAGTGAGGATTTACTGAGCATAGCGCACAATGGCAGTCAAAATGCACACGATTAAGAAATGTTCCACATGCCCCTACTTTCAGCAACATCATTTGAGAAAATGCTTGAGAGAAACATGGAAATTAAAATTCAATCTTAATCAAGAAATGTCAATACTTTAGTGTAGAGAGAACACAATTCAAATCAAAAGAAGAATCTGACATGGATATAATTAAAGATTTTTAAAAAAATAGACAGTTTGAGGTAAAAGTGTTCAACTTACATTTTTCAGCTTATTTCGACATAAAGGATAGCCACATAATCGAATGATAAACCGCTCATCTATCGTGTCTTTGTAATGAGAAGGTGTCATAAATTTACCCTATGTAGAAATATGAAAGAAAAGCTGTTTGAAAAGCTAAGCTCATCAATGTTCATTTCATAATAAATTCTTCATAAAAAAAAGTTAAATCCGCAAATCGGCAGTACAACTGTCTTGGTTTCAGAGTCTTAAAGCAAATGTTACCTCTTAACTTAGAGAAGGTGCACAATGAGAAGTCGCCCTCCCTAAACAGCAGTGTTTAATCTGTGTTTGTCTTTGCAGGTGGATAGCTCTAGCATTCATTTTTGAGAACTTGGGATTATTTTTCCATCATCAAGCTTTCACCCAGACCAAGAGAGAGAAACACAAGGGAGAAAGGAGACAGGAAAGTAAGGTAGGATAACGGTGACAAAGAAGAGGTAAAAAAGAACGTGCACATCAAAGATTAAGAGAGAAAGTGTAGGTTCATGGAAAAAGAGGCACTGCTGAAATCAAGGTAAGGAAGACCTTATATTTGGAAACCCCGAATTTGATTTTGCAGGAATTGGGCTCCTAAATGGAAAAAAACACTTTGGGGCCCAGAACGTAACTTTTTTATTCATTTATTTTTACAAATTTACTTATGGTGAACAAGTACAGGTTTGGATCAACAGGAAACTACAAAACTATCAGAGGTTTTGAATTTGTGAAATGCGGCACATATAGATCGCTTGTATAATAGTTCAAGGTAGTCATGCCTATCCAGGTAATAGCAGACAGTATCATTTACAGACTCGGACATGGAAATCGAAAGCCGTCCAGCAGGTGATAACTTTTCGGGTCACAGAAGTCTTCTATTAAGGACTTTGGGACAGTTTCAATAAAGAATGCATGTATGAAACCCATAATTGTATCTATGGGTGCCTATCCCAATATTTCAATTCTAGAATTTGATCTTGAAGATATGAATTTAGTTTCTTTCAAATTAAACTTCCTGTAACAGTAGAAAAGTATAGTAAAATGGTACAGAAGTCTTTTATTTCAGTAGAATACTTCATGGAGTGCAGAGTATGTGTGCTCTGGTTTGAAAGAGAATGGCATCTGAAGCCAGGAACTAGGTCAGTGTTGTGGAAGCGGAATAGGATCGCCAAGGATCCGATCTGAGCTGGAGGGCAATATTGGTATGCATGGGATATAGCATATTGGTCTCCTACAATAGCACAGAAAAGTGTCAGAAACATGTCAGAGATGTCCCTCTTAACAGTTTTACTGAGTCTTGAGATCGGAAAGGTAGTATGAGCCCTTTCGTCCAGACAGGGGGGTTCAATTGACCCTTGAATACTTGTGATGGGATGCTCTTATGCGAAATATACTGTTGACAGGATCTCCTAAAAAAAAACACTTTCTGACCAATAATGTGCCTCCACATTTCTGCAATATACCGTGCCTTCCAAAAGTTACCACCATTATTCCAAGGAACTCAATTACAAAACTAGGACTATCTTTCTACCTTCAGGCTGGGAAAACAGCATACACAGTGTACTTCTATCTGTGCAGGTCCCCATCACTACAGAGGGAAACGACCAATGTATCAAAATCCCTAACCAACAGAAGGCAATGCGTCGGGAGCACCTAAAAAAATCCAGCTCTCTGCTTGTTGAGACATTTAAATACCTAGATTTGGTGAAAAATAAAAGGTCATATCCCAGGTGAAGGAACTCTGACAATTTTGAAAAAGCAGGAGCATAACCTGCACCAGGGAATCAAAAGGACAAAGAAGGTGGATTCAATCCAGCCTCTCCCCTTCACACATTGACTGACTGAAGACAACTCAGTCACAGTATTCAGACTGCCTCATTTCAGGTGCTTTTCATGAACTGAACTTTACACTCTCACAGGTGTGTATAAGCACCTCCAAAATCAATTAACAGGGGATATCGAGGAACATTCACAAACGTATTATTTGTCAGGCTGCTGCACACTCGGGGAAAAGAAAAGGGGTTTCATTCTGACATGAACTGTGTCAGAACGACTAGCTAGATTGAAGGCAGTGATTAGGTAGAGGGTTGCAGAGGCTGCATGGACGAGTGGCAGCATGTAGATAAATACATTTCAATAAGTTGTTGTTGGATGCTTCCTGCACCTCTACTAGTTACTGTCCCAGGCCAGTACGAACACCCTCATAAGGAAGGCAGGAGGAGATGATTCGGAACAGTAAATCATAAAGTGAGGTAGACCACCAAGGCCTGGCAAACCATCGGGCTTTGCAGGTTGTAGGACTGGTAGCCTGTTTGGAGTTTCTAGGCTGATCACTCAGAGCTAAGCTCGCCACTTGGAGAAACACAGCTGCCCATCTACCACTTTTCACAAGCAGGGATCAGGGAGAGAGTTGTTCCCCAATGGAAGCAGGTTCCTAGGCTGTTCCCCCTTTCCCTTAAATAACCAGACAGAGCCTACAACCTGTGAAAGAGTGTGGTATATTAAAGAGTTGCACGTGAGTTCAAAGTAAGATTAAGAAGGAGTTAATAGATGTATGTTACATTATGGTAGTTGTATTTGCAGAATAGAAAAAAACAGAACAATGATGTAATTTACTCTTCATCAAGTGAGAGGCAGGTTTGTCTATCTCAGATCCTTTGATTCATCACAGACAGGTGCAGAGAAGTGAATGGGTCATGGCTCAGTGAGATGAGAACCACTTCTGAGGGTAAATGGGGTGAAAAAAGGCGCTACTCACAGCAAACGGCGCGGCTTCATTTGGAGAAACCTAGCGTAGTATGAGCCACCTCAAACACTTTAGCTAGTAAAGCAAGGTAATGAATTTCTTCCATCCTTTGTTTCAATAAAATATATCTTCGGTACTCACCATTAATTTATTCCAGTCAGTGTCGTTATTACCGCCTGAAACAAAGCAATTCCAGTACAGAAAAGACTTTACACGCATAGAGCGGACACCTGGTAGATCCGCAGTGACCTGAAAGTCATGCACCGCCACACAACCATGCACACCCGTGTCTAGAGAACCCCGGCACCACATTTACAGAGAGGCTTGACAATAAGTCCAACCTACAGGAAGGTATTATATCAGACACGGCCAGCATGGCTGCAGGTGGAGGCTGGTGGGATGAAACGGACATTAACCCGGAATCTAAACAGGTCCGATATACTTGGGAAAGAATATTGTGATCACGTTGATATAATTTATTAAGTCACAGACTTCTAGAAGGCAATAATGTGCAATCTCTATAAGTAATAGGAATAGTGTTGAAATGGTATGTTCCTCATTAACACAGTGATAGAAGGAAGAGGGGCCTCTATCAATATATCTATCAACACACCATGTACTCCAGGCCCATGCCCTCACGAAAGCGATTTCTGAAAGAGAAAGGAAGGCAGTGAACGATAAAAAGAAATACATACGCAGTCCAGAAGGAATTCTTCGGTTACATCTTCTTCAAGCAGGCTTTCGACCATATGTAGAGCCCGTTTATCCAATTCAATCTTCCTCTTGATAGCTTCCTCGAGAGCCTCTTTTCTGTCACAATAAGAACAGCAGCTATTTATATAGTACACACCAGAAACAACTTTTCATTGTGACACTCGAAGAATAAGTGTCAGCATTAACAGAACATTGTACTGTCGTCTGAATGAGAAAAGGTTGAATAGACCCAGCTGGAATGCAATCTGCTGACCTCCAGGTTAAGCACTCACTCTTGCGCCAGGCGCTCAACCCACAGCACCCTTTTATTAAGCCAGGGTGTCCAATGTAGGCTCAGGAGGACTATGTCCAACCCAGGGTTCCAGGATATTCACACAAGATAAATTAACATACAATTAATCGACATGGACCTCATTTACATGGTCAGCAGGTATTCTGATAATGTGGAGACAACAAGGAGGTGACTGGGCTGTTCCTAGTAGACGTGAGGGAGGGAGAGAACTAGTATTATAAATGGAGGAGGAGAGGGGAAGTGACGGTCACGAGGGAGGGGTATGTGCTCAAGTGGACAAACACCCCTGGGTATCCAGTTTGTTGGATATAGTGGCCTCACACACCCTTGCGAGTGTCATGCTTCATCATCGGCGTTGCTCCTCGTCGGGCAGGGGGTGCAATGCCCAACGGGCTCACCTCAAGGAGGGGCTCTTTATCGGAGATCTTTTATCCAACTGCCTTATGGTGAAGTGCGGGTGAGGGGCCAGTAATAAGTAGAATGTGCGGGTGAGAGTAAAAAGTAGCTCAGGGTACCGGAGACAATTTTATTCTGGTGGTCCCCTGCCACTAGTAAAATCAGGGATAGCCGGTATTCATGGGAACAAAAGTTTCACAGAGTGAACCAAGGCTAAAGGTGCAAAAATTGTGGTCAACATGTTTCTCGCATCTAGTTTATTAACTGCGATTCTTCAGGACCTATATATAAAGAAACCTACAATCTACTAAAACATGATCTAATCAAAAGTATCAGTTTAAACAAGACACATCTGTTGTACTACCAGTCTGACACTGTGATGTGATGAAGCATGACACTCGCAAGGGTGTGTGAGGCCACTATATCCAACAAACTGGATACCCAGGGGTGTTTGTCCACTTGAGCACATACCCCTCCCTCGTGACCGTCACTTCCCCTCTCCTCCTCCATTTATAATACTAGTTCTCTCCCTCCCTCACGTCTTCTAGGAACAGCCCAGTCACCTCCTTGTTGTCTCCACTTTTGGGGCTGAGACTGTGGCGGGACCTTCCATTCCTTCCCTTGTGAATGGTAATTTCAGCCCGACTGGATCGCAATTGGTCCCATCCTTTCCCCTACTTGTTGCTATACATTCTGATAATGTGAACATGCCATAGGTTAGTCTGATGATCTGTCCTTGATTTGGGCCTCCTGCACCGAAGCTGGACAAATATGACCCACTCTGGCAACAGAATCTCAATTTATTAAAAAACTGATCACAACAGAAAATAATTGGGCAGGTTTGGAAAGCTAGTTGGCCACTTCAATAATCGCATCAAGCAATTTTGCCCATTTTGGGTGCTGCTGTTGAAATGAGCAAATAACTTGTCATGGCGCCGACTGTAAGAGGTACATAAGCTCAAGCTAGCAGGATCTAATACGGATGTTAAAATAGTTCCAGCTTTTCGGAATTGGGTAGATTAATCCTCAAGTCTGTGTGGGTGGAAGTAATATTGTGGAAAATAATCGCAATATTTAAAATACGCTTCTACTTTAATCAACTATTTATTTAATATGAAATTCCTTTATATTTATAAGGTATGCCCTGTGATGCTTACCCAATTAAAAATGCACATATCGAGGAGGAGCTTCGCGATCATCCAAGATGGTCGCGTGAGCACAGAGCTCCCGGGACCCTCGCCGCCCTTCGCAACTATCCTGACATATATCCTGATTTCGAAGATGGGCTTTTGAAGACGCGCTTTGGCTGATCTCAAAACTCTTTCGAGAATTTCATTTGGACGTCGGGAACCACTGCTACATCGACTTCAACTTTTGCGGCCTTCCCCAGGACGTGACCGGGGGCTCTCTTAGCCAACAAGCCGTGGAGTAGTTGAATAACATCGGCCGTAGGGGTTTTCCCCCAGACGGCCTCATCTTAACTTTCGGTTTCGTTTCCTACTCCGGGCATCGTTCGATTGGAGAACAGCTCAGATCTACCCTTGCTCCGGCTTGGCTTCGCCCCTCCGCAACGTGTTTCATCTGTGAGCATTTTGCCTTCAACTTTTCCGGCACTTCTCCCACTTTGGCTCACTTTTGCTGACTTTTGGCCTCGCCATAAACGGCCATTTTCACCAGGTCTCGCGGGCCCCTTCGGGGCACCCCTTTCAATATGGCCACCAGACCTGACCCAGAGAAGCGCAAGACTAAGACGCCTCTCCGAGGGGGACAGATTCAAACCAATGTTATGGATCGTTACACCCATCCTAAGGGAACCCCCGGTGGTACTGGCCATACTTCTGAAGATCCTGGGGCTGAATCTGCCGCTTCTCCTGAACTTTCCCTACAGGATGTCATGAGTGCCATCGCCGGCATGAAGGCTTCGATGGGTCAGCAATACGAGGCCCTTGTCTCGAAGATCGAAACGGTGGCCGTCTACGTCACTTTGATTAGAGCGGACCTGGCAAAAACTAATGAGAGGGTCAAGTCCTTAGATTTGAAGACCTCCAGCCTAACTACCGACGTCTCCGACATACAGACTGAAGTCGGTAACCTACGTTCTTCGAACGACTTGATGGCACACCGGCTTGAGGATTTTGAAAATAGGGCACGGCGTAATAACGTATGCATTATTGGAGTCCCTGAGAACCATGAACATTCTTCGATCGATCTTCTGGTGGAAGATCTTGTTTTAAATCATCTAGCCCCCTCTGGGTTCAGCAAATTTTTTGCCGTTGAGCGAGCCCATCGAGTCCCGGGTGGAAAACCGAAACTGGGTGCCCCACCGAGACCTATCATTGCAAAACCTTTTCACTTTCGTGATAGAGACGCTATCCTGCAGGCCTCTCGGGTGGGCGGCCCGGTGAAGTTCGAGAACACGTCCGTTCACTTCTACCCGGATTTTACTCAGTTGGTTCAAAGGCAGAGAATGGGTTTTCAGGGTGTGAAACGGCGGCTACGTGACTTGGGCCTTAAGTACGCCATGCTGTTCCCAACTAGACTTCGGATCGAATATGAGGATCGGACATTTTTCTTTGATCGCCCGGAGAGTGTCGGTGACTGGCTTGACTCTTTGCCTAAAAAGGATGATCGATCCGAACACCCTGGTAGTGCCGAGGGTGGTTTGCGGGAGCAAGAGTGACTCTGTGGTTCCCGATGTCTGAACTTTTCATTCGTATTTCAGCTGAGTCTAATATTTGGGTCTTCTTATGCCCTGTTCTATATTGGCCCGGGGTGGCGGGGGGTAAATCGGGACTCTTTCCTCCTCCTAGGTTTCTTTGTTTAGATTAGTTTAATGACTGGGCGACAGGCACACTGCAAGTTGGGGTGGCTATTGAGTCTCACGCAGAGGTGCATGGTGGGGGGAGTTGTAAGGGGTTCCAGTTGGGGGGTGGTGGGGGGGTGTTTGTTCGTTTGTTCTTTCTCGCAAGGCATCGTATTGTATTCTTTATTGCTTCGATGGATGTGTTCTTTGTGGGGTGTGCTCTGCAGTTTCTTCAGGAATGGGGGGTAGTGAGTTGGGACTGCTGTCCTGGAATGTCAACTGGTTGGGGGACAGGATAAAACGAGGGATTCTGCTGCAGTTTCTGAGACGTCATTCTCCTGATTTTGTCCTTCTGCAAGAGACACACTTAATTGGTAATGCTTGTCAAGCCATGAATAGACGGGGCTATTGCTTGGTTGCTTATTCCGGATTTACTTCTGGCTCTAGGGGGGTGGGTATTCTGGTCCGGTCTTCCCTCCCCTTTGAGATTGATGATGTAATACTTGATGATAGGGGGCGCTACGCCGCGCTTACTGGTAGATGGGAGGGGAAGACGCTCTCCATACTCACGATCTATGTCCCCCCTGGCCTGCAGACTCCCACCTTTGCTGATATTGAACGGGTCGTTCTAGGGCTTCCTGAAGGTCTTTTAATCCTAGGTGGGGACTTTAACTCTGTCGTCTCTGGCTCCTTGGATCGCTACCCTCTCAGAGATTTGGCTAGATCTCAGTTATGGATGAGTGGGTTTTTGGAAACTTTTGGGCTGGTGGATAGTTGGAGGTTGATGCATCCTGTGCAGTTACAATATACCTTTCATTCAGGAGCCCACGGGAGCCTCTCCAGGCTTGATTATCTCCTAATGCCAGCGGCTCAGTCCTCCTCTATTAGGGAAATCCGACACCTTCCCAGGGGCATTTCAGATCATTCCCCATTGTGGCTCTGTGTGGAAGCTGGGGTGTGCAGTGAGGGCAGGGTTGCTCCCATCAACCCCTTGTATCTTCGGAATCCTAAGATCCGCTTGGAGCTGATAAAATCTATTGATCATTACTTCCTCGATAATGTGGGATCTGTTTCTTTATCTGTGTCATTGTGGGAGGCTTTCAAGACTGTTATCCGTGGACATTCTTTGTCGTTAATTGCTGGCACTAAGAAGGCCAAAAGTGAGGAACTGGTGCGAATTGAAGCTGACATAACTGTCATTGAGAGTGACCTCGAGGCGGGTGTCACCCGTGCTAAACTCCACTCCCTCAGCTTAAAACAATCTGATTATAAAGCCCTGGTGACCGACGCTGCCAAAGTAATGGATAGAGAGCAACAGGGTAGACTGTATGATGTGGGTGACAAGGCTGGTAAATTGCTTGCGTGGCTTGATAAGAAGGAAAGACCGAATCGTTTTGTTCCTGTGATTGAAAGGTCGGATGGAGTGTGTGTGACTGACCCGGCTGGGATCATTGACTGTTTTGTGGATCATTTCTGTACTGTGTATTCCTCAGTTTGCGATAGGGACGAGCAGGATTCCCAGTTATTATTGCGGGACATTGCATTGACCTGCCTCTCTGATGTTGATAGGGATTTTATGGACGCACCACTTACGACAGATGAAATAGCGATTGCCATCCGCTCCCTTCGCTCTGGTAAGGCTCTTGGCCCCAATGGCTTACCTATTGAATTATACAAATTGCGGCCTGACAAAATGGCGCCCTATCTTAGGGATATGTTCCTTGAGGCGCTGAAATCTGGTTCCCTCCCCGCGGATCAGCGGCTGGCCTCTATCATGGCAATACACAAGGAGGGTAAGCCGCACGACCGTTGTGCCTCTTATAGGCCAATCTCCCTTTTAAACGCCGAACCCAAAATTTTAGCCAAATTGTTAGCTAACCGCTTGGTTAAGGTGATCTGTGATTTGATCCATCCGGATCAATCCGGTTTTATCCCGCATCGCAATACTGCCCTTAATCTTCGGCGGCTTCATGGAGTTCTCGCGAGAGCCGGGACCCTCTCTGAGCCGGCCATTTTGGCTTCCTTGGATGCCACTATGGCTTTTGATACTATCGAATGGCCTTATCTCTGGGCGGCTCTCGCCAAATTCGGTTTTGTCCATATATTCATTGCATGGGTGAAACTTCTTTATGAGAAGCCTTTGGCTCAGGTGGTGGTTAATGGGAAGGTATCTGGCATTTTTGCACTTGGACGGGGCACTCGGCAGGGCTGCCCGTTGTCTCCCTTGCTTTTTGCCCTTGCGCTCGAACGGCTGGCCGCATGGCTACGCTGGGAGCCCTCGATAAGGGGCATTAGGTGGACTCCTGACTTCGAGGATCGTATTTCGCTTTATGCGGATGACATCCTTTTGTACCTCACATCCCCCCAGAAATCCCTGAATGTGCTTTTTGACGTTTTAACTTCATTTGGGAAGAACTCAGGTCTTGTTATTAATTGGACGAAATCCTGTGTCTATGTGTTAGCAGGAGGGCTTCCCACGCTGCCTCGCAGATTCCCGATCCAAGTATTTGGGGATTTATATCTCCCTGGATCCTGTGGTTCGCTACGAGCGCAACCTGCTTCCCCCACTCCAGCGGCTGAAACTTGATGTCTCGCGCTGGCGTCGGTTACCGTTGTCGCCGCTCAGGCGTACTGCTCTTTTAAAGATGATGTCGCTGCCGAGATTTTTGTACGCACTCCAAAACTTCTTTGACCCTATTCCCTCCGGGTTTTTTCGGGAGGTGGAGAGCCTACAGCGTCGTTTGTTTTGGGACGGACGCCCGCGTATTGCTCTCCCCAAGCTTACGCTCCCTTGGTATGATGGGGGCATCGCTTTCCCAGACATTAAGCGTTATTATTGGGCCTCTCAATTGAGTGCGATTAACCATGCCACCTATGCTCCGGGTCCTTCACCGGCTTTCGAGATGGATAAACACCTTTTACCGGGCGGGAATTATAGTAGGGCGCTTTGCTCCAGAGGGATTTGCAGGACGTTAACTGGGCCCACTAAAATTGCTGTGCGAGTTTGGCGAGACGCAAATGCGGCTTTGGGTTGGGGTGATAGATTGACTCGTGTGGCTCCGTTGTTTGACTCTGAACGTTTGGGTTACTTATGGAGAACGAAAGGTTTTGAGAAATGTGACATGATTGGTATCAGCAGAGTGGGTGACCTTTGGACCAAGGGAAATGTTAAAACCTTTGAGGCGCTGAGGACGGAATATGAGCTTGGAGACAAGGAACTTTTCAGATATACGTACAGGTGCGCCATGCCTTGCTGTCGGTTTTCGCTGCAGGCACGGACGTTCCCGAGTCCTCTCCTCTCAAGGACCGTATACTGGACGGTTATGTCCCTGACAGCACGATTTCATTGATTTATAAAAAGTTGATCAATAATCGGACTGATCTATTTGTGCTTCTCAGAGCGGTATGGACTGAGGATGGATTGGAATTGGATGACGAAGACAGGCAATCCGCGTTGTCGTCACCCAAGGAGGTTGCTATTCCTGCCCCTCTTCGCTTTGTCCAACTTAAGATCCTTCACCGTATATATGTTACTGGTCCAAGTCTGGTGCGAATGGGCTATTCTCTGGATGGGTTTTGTAAACGTGGTTGCGGCATGCCTGGAACCTTCCTTCACATTCTGTGGGAGTGTTCGGCGGTGGCGGGGTTTTGGGCTCGAGTGCATGCGGTGATGGAAAGAGTTACCGGAGTGTTGTTGTTGCCCGGCGCTGCCTGCTGAACGTGTGGGAGCCGAATGATTACACTGTTGCTCAGATCCGTTGGGCGACCCTTGGTAACATGATAGCTAAGAGAGACATCGCACAGTTGTGGGGTTCCCAGAGGTCGCCCACGGTCTTGGCGTGGAAGGAGGGCATGGATTGGTGCATGTTTAGAGAGAAAACGGTGTATCTGGCTAGGGGTAGACCTAGGACATGGAAGCGAGTCTGGTCTCAGTGGAATGCCTATCGTGGGAATATATGTACTCCCCCGCAAGACTTACTACCTGATGTTCCCTTATCCCCCCTAAATGACGTTCCATGTACTGTTTAATACTATAAGTGCTGTACTGTTTCCCCACTGCCCCCCCCCCGACGGATTATAAGTGTATGATTTTTCCTGAATATTTGGAGTAACACTCTATGCGGACACATGATCGATAGTACTGTATCTAATGCCTTGATTGTTGTTGTTGTATTTTATTTATCAATAAAACTTTTTTAAAAATTAATTAAAAAAATGCACATATCAATGGATGACGCAAGCTTAATGTTTCAGGGAATCAAAGTATATGTACAGAAACATTAGCCTATACTTCGATCCAACAACGAACATGAAGACCTTCAGAACCAGCACAGTAGAAAGATTTCAACTATTAAACATACATAAAATTCACCAAAGCATTTATTTTCACACAGCAAATACACTTATTTCCTCAACAACTCTCAGCAAAATTAACTATTGTAGCAGCCTTCTAGTCGCCTTTTCTATATTTTTAGCACCAGTAGACAAAATTCTAACCTTTGCCCCCAGAAGCCTCTTCACATTATCTAGTTATCATCCAATCAGACAAGTCACCAAGACCCTGTAGTCAGCGGGGCTGCCTCTTTATGCGCACCTTACTAATGGATCACGCTTTATAGTCAAAGCACAATCGCGATCACAGCCAAAATGGATTCATTATGCAGGGCTCATCATGTGGCGGCACTGTTTTTCATGACAATACCAGTGAGGTTAGCCAATAAATGTGACATGCTTTATTTGTTGTGCTTATGAAAAACATAACACTTTATATAAGGTTTGATCAAAACTCTAGAAAGTAAAACGTGTTGAACTCGCCAGCAGTGGACAACAACTAGTGAAGTCATGGCAGGCACTTCACAGATGAGAACTATGTATTCTTGCTGTACTTCCACCTGACTAGGTTCACTACTTCCTTCCTATACTGCTTGACCTTCCAAACGAAATCCTGACCTCTTCCCAGACTTCCTGGCCCTGCCTCTGTAAGCATTGTGTGGTGTTCTATTGTTATTTGGGTTCCTCTTCGTTTACAAGATTGTGTCTTATGGATTGGTGATATCATTTGTTTCTTTTTCTTCGCCATTACTTTTTATTTCTTTTTCTTTAGGTTGGTAAAGGGGGAGGTGATGTGGTGTTCTATTATCATCTTATATATCTCTGTTCTGCCTTGTTACCAAGGTTTTCTGTTCCACAGCAGAATGTTCTACTGTTAGGAATGTTGATGCTTGAATGAAGTATCAGTTGCTGTTGGTGTCTGTAGGATGAGGTGTCTATGATTGGAGCTACGTTAAAGCAACTTACTTCTAAGCATCTGCCTGCCGCGTTTTCTTTGAGAAGTGCCCAATACCTCATTTTGGTGACGAAGATGGGATGTATTGTATCTGCTGTCATGCAAAATGTCACTCCTCCTCCATTCTTCCTGTCAACTCCTAGGGGTCCTCCCATAGCCTGGCTTAAATGGAAGAAGGTGTTCACAAACTATGCTAGAGTTTGTGGCACATAGCTAAGTGCAGAAAGAAAGTCTTCTTTATTTTTGCATTGTTTAGGATCTGAGGGGCAAGAAGTGTTTGAACACCTGCCAGATCTTCCTGACATGTAATCTGCCACATTGAATTAATATGGAATTTGTATTAAAAAAGTGGACTTGCATTATCTTCCCAAGGTGAGCATGATTTTGGAGTGATATCAGTTTGGGAAGAGAATGCAAAGGCAGGAAGAATCTGTTGAACAGTATATTACAGTATTACGCACGCTAGCATGAACTTGTTCTTTTGCAGGTAGATGAAAGGTTGAGAGATCAGTTGATGTTGGGTTGTACTATAGATAAAGAAAAAGAAAGTCTTTGGCAAAAAGATAAACCTCCTCTTCAAGAGGTTATTACTACCTTGAAAATGCATGAACATTCTAAAGCCTGTGTTGAGGCGTTATATTAGCCCTAAGTGCGGCAATGAAGCAGTTAAGGAAGTGAGGATTCAATCCTCCGACAAGTCTCATAAGTCTATTTATGATGGCATCTCCAATACAACAACATTTTCACACCCTTTATACTAAAACATTTCAGGGTAAGTGTTTCAGATGTGGAAATTCAGGCCACATGGCAAAATTTCAGGACTCTTCGGGATAGAAAGTTGTTTGTTCGCTATGCAAGAAAAAGAGGGCATTTTTCTAAGTGTTGCAGCTTCGGTAAAGACCAGAAGAAGGTCAGAGAAGTTGACATTTATGATCATGATGATGAGGATGTAATAGTTTGTCAAGTCAGGGATCAAAAAGTTGATGGTTCATTTGAACATGTTTTGGTCAATGATAACTCAGTTGAAATGTTGTTTGACTGGTGCAAGAATTATACTCATACCAAAGGTTTTTTATGAGAAACAACTTTCTGCGAAGGTAGACCTGGTTAAGCCTGACATCATACCAAGAGGTTACGGTGGACAGATCATTGACTTATTAGGTTATTTTTGGGTAACCACTGATTAAAGGAAGGGTGGCTGCAGGAAAAATCTATGTCTCAATGAAAGGTGATTCTCTAATCAGTTGGAGTCACCAGCGTGACTTGCATGTTTACCTAGATCCTAATGAGTCTCCCTCTGTGTGTTTGAGAGAGTTGCCTGTGGTTGCGACTGTAACTGCTTGTGATGCTTGGATTACAAGATTTCCAAATGTTTTTAACAAGAAATTAGGCTGTCTCAAAAGCTATGTACACCTGATAAAATTGAAATCTGGTACCATTCCTAGAGTGGCGAACGATAGAAATGTACCATTGTTGTTGAAGGGGAAAATGAGATCAGAATTGGTTAAGCTGTCGAAGAATGGAGTTATTCAAGAGGTTGAAGCCAACGAATGGGTTTCCCCAGTTGTGATGGCTCGCAAGGCCAACAGGGAGGCCAGGTTATGTATTGACTTGAGGGAACTGAACAAAGCTGTTGTGGACCACTACCCTCTACCCAAAATATCAGAAATGTTATCTTCTTAGGATGGTGCCACCCATTTTTCATTGTTGGATCTCTCCTTGGCTTATCAAGTCAAACTTCATCCCTCTTGTCAAGATCTCACGGTTTTCATTACCGCTTTCTGAACATTTAAATTCCTCAGGATGCCATTTGGCCTAATCTCTGCAGCCTCGGTGTTTCAAAGAGTGATGGAGTATCTCCTGGGTGGCATTCATGTGGTTAAAATCTATCAAGACGATGTTCTTGTTCATGGAGTAAACTTGCAAGAACATAACAAAAGGCCGATGAAAGTGTTGTCCAAGCTACAAGACTCAGGTCTCACTCTAAGATTGGATAAATGCAAAGTTAATGTGAGTGATATAGAGTATTGGGTCATTCGGTGTCAGATTCAGGTATTAGGCCCAGACCCTCTTCAGTAGATGCAAATTCTCATCTCAATTATCCAGAGAACAAAGATGAACTTGTGAAATTCTTAGGCATGGCGGAAATCTACAACATATTTAGGCCATGTTTTGCGCAGAAAACTGAATGCATGAGAGAGCTTTCGAAGAAAGGACATGAGTTTATTTGGAGGCGAGCTTGCTGTGAAGAAATTGATCTAATTAAAAAGTGTTTGAATGAGGCGCCCAATTTAGCTAGCTTTGTCCCTTCCAAAGAGTCATATATCATGACCGACATCAGCTGTAAAGGATTGGGTGTTGTTTTGTTACAGTCTGGTAAAGATTTTGACAACACCATTTTGTTTATATCTAGGTCACTTAGGGGAGGCGAGTGCAATTACTCGGTTGTTAAAAAAGAAGCCTTGGGAGTCTACTAGGCAGATCGCAAACTGGAAAAGTTTCTGTGAGGCAAACAGTTTTCGGTTGTTTCTGATCACAAACCTTTACAAGAGGTGTTTGGAAAGAAAGGTATTGATTGCGTCTCTCACAGGATAAGGAAATGGGTAGTTGCGCTACAGGACTTTGAGTTTGATGTCTCCTATTTACCAGGTTCAAGTAACAGTCTAGCAGATTGTTTGACTAGGCTGGGTGGACCGGACATTCTGGATTCCTTTGACAATGATGACTGTTTTGCTGGTGAGGATGTTGAGGAAGATTTGAAGGTTTGTGTGGTGAGCGAAGGCATTTTAACTGACGTGGAGTGGTTGGATGGTTGAAATGCAGATCCCACTTTACAACAGGTCATTACCTAGGTACGTAGTGGATGGTGAGGGAAACGTGATTGTAGTGAACAACTAAAGGGGTATTGGTGTGTGAAAGAGGAATTGTCTGTTTGGAGTGGTTTACTCTTGAGAGGAAGCAGGCTTGTGGTGCCAGAGAATCTACGTGACAAATTAGTGGCAAATGCTCATGCAAGCCATATGGGCATTGCAAAAACTAAAGAAAGGATTAGAAAGGCCTATTGGTGGCCTGCCATGGACGTGCACATAGAAAGAATTGTACGCACTTGTTCTCAGTGTGCGAATAGTGACAAAATACTCAAGTGCAGGACTTAACCAATGGTTATCAGGAAACAAGCCAATGGTCCCTGGGTTGATGCTGCTGTGGACATTTTTTGGGTAATGCCATTAAAACCCACGATCACATGATTTGGAACCTCAACAGCATTGTGAAGCGCCTTCCTAAATGTGCTGGGGAGGGTGACTCTGTGAGAGCTACTCCTACCCCACAATTTGTCGAAAAAAGGTCTAATAGACTGAGGAGGGTTCCTCTTCGTTTACAAGATTGTGTCTATTGATTGTTGATATCATTTGTTTCTTTTTCTTCGCCATTACTTTTTTTTTCTTTTTCTTTAGGTTGGTAAAGGGGGAGGTGATGTGGTGTTCTATTATCATCTTATGTAATCTCTGTTCGGCCTTGTTACCAAGGTTTCCTGTTCCACAGCAGTATATTGTACTGTTAGGAATGTTGATGCCTGAATGAATTATCAGTTGCTGTCTGTAGGATGAGATCTCTATGATTGGAGCTACATTAAAGCAACTTACTTTTAAGCATTTACCTGCCACGTTTACTTTAAGAGGTGCCCAATACCTCATATTGACTCAAAGTTTGTCTAAGTTTATAACAACATATCTGCCATCCAATAACGCCATGTACTAGGACAACCAAAGAGCTGAAAGGTACATATTGCTGCCATCCGATAACATTGTACTAGGACAACCAGAGAGTTGAATGATACACATTACTGCCATGATCCAAAGAGCTGAATGATACACATTGCTGCCATCCAATAACACTGTGTACTAGGACAACCAAATAACTGAATGATACACATTGCTGCCACCCAATAACAGTGTACTAGGATAACCAAAGAGCTGAATGATACACATTGCTGCCATCCGATAACACCGTGTACTAGGACAACCAAAGAGCTGAATGATACACATTGCTGCCATGCAATAACAGTGTACTAGGATAACCAAAGAGGGGAAACATCCATTATAATGCCCTACCTTTACAACACAACTTTTACATCGCAACTGCCTTTACATAACATGCCATTACAATGCATTCCATTACAGCGCATTAAAAGGTAAGTAATGGAGATGGTTTTAGTATTAGGGTGGGTATGGGTTTTGGGGTACATGGGAATAGTAATTTTTACCCCATCACTATCCAACACTTTCCCTACTATTGCACTCACTGGAGTGGAAATAGTAATGTTTAACCCTAGTGAGCCTAGTGTGGCTCACTGGTTAGAGGCGGCAGACCCGAGAGCAGAGGACGGCCCGGGACCAGGGTTCGATTCCCGACGCGGCAGGTTTCTGGACCAGGGTCAGCGGACTCGATAATTCTCTCGCCTCGGTGCCCACTCTGATCAGCGATCACACTCGGCAACTCTGGGCACTAGCTTGCCTCATCTTCACTAACGGCCCCACCAGACCGCCGGGGATGCCTGGTCTCACCCTGGAGATACCCATTAAGGGTCCATCTCTCAGGGAAGCCAGGAAGGGTTTCGCAGCGGTCGAAGCGCGGAGGTACCCCTTCGGGAGTGATTCCAGCGCTATATAAGCACATAATTAATTAATATAAGCACATAATTAATTAATTAATTAATTACACTATCAAACACTTAGTAAATTGTACCCCTACACTATCCAACACTTACCCTACTGTTGCACTCACTGGAGTGGGAATAGTCATTTTTACCTCTACACTATCAAACACTTACCCTACTGTTGCTCTAAAAGTATTATGCATTATTATGGTATGCATTGTAATGGAATGCATTGTTATGGTAGTTTTAAAAAATGCGTTGTAATGGCATGTGTTGTAAAACCATGCAATGCAATGGTAGTTGCGATGTAAAGACTGTTGTAAAAGCATGTGTTGTAATTGCATGCGTTGTGACGACATATACTCCCAAAGAGCTGAATGATACACATTGCTGCCATCTATAACTGAGTACTAGGACAACAAAAGTGCTGAGTGATACACATTGCTGCTATCCGATAACACTGTGTACTAGGACACCCAAAGAGCTGAATGATACACATTGCTGCCATCCGATAACAGTGTACTAGGACAACCACAAAGCTGAATGATACACAGTGCTGCCATCTGATAACAGTGTACTAGGACAACCAAAGAGCTGAATGATACACATTGCTGACATCCAATAAGTGTACTAGGATAACAAAAGAGGTTATTAAACGGTAAATAATGGAGATTTCCTTAGTATTAGGGTGGGTATGGGTTTTGGGGTACATGGGAATACTAATTTTTACCCCTACACTATCAAACACTTAGTAATTTTTACCCCTACACTATCCAACACTTAACCTACTGTTGCACTCACAGGAGTGGGAATAGTAATTTTAACCCCTACACTATCCAACACTTACCCTACTGTTGCCCTAAAAGTATTATGCATTGTAATGGTATGCGGTGTAATGGCATGCGTTGTAATTTAATGCATTGTAATGGTAGCTTTTAAAAATGCGTTGTAATGGCATGCGTTGTAAAATCATGCAATGTAATGGTAGTTGCATTGTAAAGACTGCGTTGTAAAAGCATGCGTTGTAATTGCATGCGTTGTTACGTCATATTCCCAAAGAGCTGAATGATACACATGGCTGCCATCGATAACCGTGTACTAGGACAAACAAAGAGCTGAGTGATACACATAGCTGCCATCCAATAACAGTGTACTAGGATAACGAAAGAGTTGAATGATACACATTGCTGCCATCCGATAACTGTGTACTAGGACAACCAAAGAGCTTAATGATACACATTCCTGCCATCCGATAACACCATGTACTAGGACAACCAAAGAGCTGATTGATACACATTGCTGCCATCCGATTACAGTGTACTATTACAACCAAAGAGCTGAATGATACACATTGCTGCCATCCGATAACAGTGTACTAGGACAACCAAAGAGCTGAATGATACACATTCCTGCAATCCGATAACACCATGTAGTCGGACAACCAAAGAGCTGATTGGTACACATTGCTGCCATCCGATTACAGTGACCTATTACAACCAAAGAGCTGAATGATACACATTGTTGCCATCCGATAACAGTGTACTAGGACAACCAAAGAGCGAATGATACACATTCCTGCCATCCAATAACACTGTGTACTAGGGCAACCACAGAGCTGATTGACACACATTGCTGCCATCCGATTACAGTGTACTGTTACAACCAAAGAGCTGAATGATACACATTGATGCCATCAGATAACGTGTACTAGGACAACCAGAGAGTTAAATGATACACATTGATGCCATCCGATAACGTGTACTAGGACAACCAGAGAGTTGAATGATACACATTGTTGCCATCGGATAACACTGTGAACTAGGACACCCAAAGAACTGAATGGTACACATTGCTGACATCTGATAACAGTGTACTAGGATAATCAAAGAGCTGAATGATACACATTGCTCCCACCCAATAAAAGTGTGTTGGGAAAACCAAAGAGCTGAATGATACACATTGCTGCCATCCAATAACACTGTGTACTAGGACAACGAAAAAGCGGAATTATACAGATTGCTGCCATCCGATAAAACCGTGTACTAGGACAACCAAAGAGCTGAATGATACACACTGCTGCCATCCGATAACAGTGTACTGGGACAACCAAAGAGCTGAATGATACACACATTACTGCCATCCAATAACACTGTGTACTAGGACAACCAGAGAGCTGAATGATACACAATGCTGCCATCCGATAACAGTGGACTAGGATAACTAAAGAGCTGAACGATACACAGTGATGTCATCCGATAACACTGTGCACTAGGATAACCAATTAGCTGAATGATACACGTCTGCCATCCGATAACACCGCTAGGACACCCAATGAGCTGAATTATACACATTGCAGCCATCAGATAACACAGTGTACTAGGACAACTAAAAAGGTAATGATATAGATTGCTGACTTCCGATAACACTGTGTACTAGGACAACCAAAGAGCTGAATGATACACATTGCTGCCATCTGATAACAGTGTACCAGGGTACCCAAATAGCTGAATAATACACATTGCTGCCACTCCCTTTAATCACAGTAGCATAATTAAGAATGTGAATCGATACATAACTAAACTATCTGTACCAATGTATTAACAACCAACTTTCTTCTACACTACAAAGTGCAAGCAAGTATTCAGTGTCCAAACACCAAGAATTTTCATTACATACTACTAAATGAAACACTTACAATAAACATAAGACTCACTCTGGGCTCCATGGAGTTGAGAGCTACTCGCCCACAAGGCACCGCTGCGCCTTGTCTGCTGGAGTACGCACCATATACATCTACAATACAATCCAATAGTCTCTAATGAACCCCAAACTAAGTTCCCATTTAAAGTGTATGCAAGGGAAGTGCACACTTGGACCAATGATGATATTTGATTTTATGGACACTGCCTTCTTCATGTACATATAGTCAACAAGGTGCAGCTCCAAACAGAATGGTATACAGGCCCAGCACAAGTGCAGAATCATAATGGAGAACAATCCAAAATACTCAATAGTAGCAGCATTTATAGCGTCTCAAGGTTTATTTGAGCTTGCACACCGATGGAATCATGCAGCATCAATCCCAACAAACAGACGCACACCAACTGAACTGTACAACGTCAATCCCAACAATCAGACGCACACCAATGGAATCATGCAACATCAATCTCAACTAACAGCCTGGCACTAGATAAAAGGATGGCTTAAACGGCCAGCAAAGAGAACCCAGCGGATGGCAAGAATACATCCCATCAATAATTAAACAACCTGCAATTTGTAGAAAAAATCCTTACTATAAATTTCATTTCCCAATTAAGTTATTTTAAATCATTTATTGTACTTCAATCATGGATTTCACGTTTATCCAAAATAATTATTTAACCCAAATGTATGAATAAGAGGTTGCACAGCCGTGAAGAGTATAATTAAATGTAGGACACCGATGCGCCTCATGACCCAGTAATTTCCTTAAAAATGCATTCATTTTAGGTCAACTTCCTGCAGTCCTCAATTCCTCGTAATAAGGGCATTGATACCACTGAACAATTTAACATAAAGAAATAATTGATGGGAGTTCAGCCAGTAGCTCTCTTTGTAACTTTGTGTTAGTTTGTACCATAACTATTTTGAGTAGGAACTCCCCGCTCCTGTGAGTCTATGAAATTACAATTCGAGAAATGACATACATGTAATACTTCCAATTGGAAGGCCACACTACTGACGTACTTTCAATTTAACTTCCTATTAATTTTTAGACAGTTTTTCAAACACATTGATAGAGTACCCCCGCTTTTTCTCTCGGCAAAAAACTTATGAGACACTAATGTGGATATTGGGCTACAAAAAAAGGTGTTAATCTGATAGGAAGTCTCCTCCGAAATACCCAGGGTATCAGCAGACAGATACTTTTTCCCCAAGAGCTCTTAGCGGTCTTGGGGATGTAATTTCTCTACACTCCATTGAGAAATATTTTAATAGTGGCCACCATCTCACACAGAAAGACCATTCCATGCCTCAAATGGCATGCATGGTTTCTTCCATGACAAACAAGTTCCAAAGTCTGTAGAAAGGTATTCAAGTTGTATAGGATTTTGCCAATACCCTTATTTAGCTGACATTACATTCATCAGCGCTACAGTTTTCTGATGAAATTGCTCTAGACCCCGACCCTCGGGGAACCAGCCCAATATCATGCTGCCTGAATCTTTTGGAATCTGTAGCTTTGGTGCTTTCGCTATTGCCCGTCATACACCCTTCTAGTAATCTTGTATCTTGCAATTCCCAAACACGAACTCTTGTGCCCGCACATTCCTCCCAAGTCTTCCTGATCTATAATTACCTAGGCACGATCTTGCCTCCCACATCAACTACGTATTCATGGGTAATATCCTTTCTCTAATTCTTTGCTATCAGTGCCTTGGGTTATTTGACAGGAGAATAGCTCATCTCATTTCTGAATAAATAAACCCCTTTTAACCTCACCTTTTTGTATCTAGTCTTAATTGTATTTTTTTAGGTCTAGCCTACTAGACAGCGCATCCACCGTCAGTTGGGAAGCATATTATGGCTTACCAATAATACAGAGAGGCTTGGAGACAGCCCACTGCTTATCATTGGTTGATTTCTTGCCACTCATTTGCCCGCTTCTTATTTGGGTGCCTGCCAATCAGGTTCCCAGAGCAAACACAAGGAGATGATGGACAGAGGGCTGAACATTTTCATACACTCCCCCCCCCCCAGTCACAGATCTGGGTTGAATCCATCATCGTTCTTTAGCTCACTTCGCCACCCCAGTTTGGAGCCAGCCATATGCTAATCAGTCTTGACCCTGTGCCGCATGGAACAGTCCAGCCCGAAATGCCAGGCCAGGCCCTCCCTGGGCCAGAAATAGGCATACTGGGACCAGTTTCGGGGTAACACCTCTCATCAGCCAGGCTAGCTTGAATCTAGTGGTAAAGTGAGTAAGGAACCCACGTCTGGGCATACCCTGCCAACTTCGGGCGAACAAAGCAAACACATGGAGATGATGGGTGGAGTGCTGAAACTTAACAGACACTCACACCCTGTCTAAGATCTTGGCTGAATCCATCATCGTTCTTTAGCTCACTTCGCCTCTCCAGTTTGGACCCAGACATATGCAAATCAGTCATATTTGTATTTGTCACCCCGAGTGGGACGGGTATGCCCAGACATGGGTACTGTTCTCTCCATGCCACTAGAGTAAAGCTATTCTGGCTGATGAGGGGTGAAACCCTGAAAACGGTCCAAGGATGCTTGTTTCCAGACTAGGGAGGACCTGGCCTGGCAGTTCGGGCTGAACTGTTCCCATCGGGCGCAAGATCAAGGCTGATTTGCATATGGCTGGGTTCGAACTAGAACGGCATGGGGAGCAAAACAATGATGGATTTAGGCCCAGCTCTCTGTACTGGGGTGAATGTATGACATTGTTCTGCATTATGTCCATCAATTGTTCTGTAGCATTAATAAGGTTCCCAGGGCCTGTGTTTTTAGGCAAAATTGGACATTTTTATGCACAAATAACACATCCTTGGCCACAGGCAAGCCCCTTGTAAGAGGTGCCATGGGTACTAAGGAAGGCCTCTGAGTGCTCCAGCACCTTTTGTGACACCCTTAGAGGCCCTGCACCTTAACCCACACACACTGTCACAGCAGGCTGTGTGTTTTGGTGCAGAGAAAAATGGAGTCAACATGGCACATACTCCTGCATGCCATGCATGCAATCCACTGCCTACGGTGTAGGTAAGTCTCCATGCGAACAGGGTACACTAGTCCTAAGGTGAGGGTGCAGAGGCATAAGCCCTGTACCCGTACAGTGTCTAAGTCCATTCATTGACATTATAAGTGTAGTAAAGCCATAAAGAATATATGGTCTGGGAGTTGTTCACTACAAACTCCACAGCTCCATAATGGCTTTACTAAAAACTGGGAAGTCAGGTGGCAAACTTCTCAACTCATTAAACCCACACTGATGTCAGTGTGGGATTTAATGTAAAACGCACTCAAAGGGCATAATAGAGATGCCTCCTGAAAATTGACCAGCCCTGGTGTGGCACACAACTGCCACCACCAGACAGGTTTCTGGACCCCTGGGTAGAGGGTAATGTGCTCTCTGGGCACAGGAACAAGGCCCATCCTAGGAAGAAGTGCCATGCATTCCACCCAGGATGGGCTGTGCCCACGAAAGGGGAAGCTTCAAAGGCCTGCCGCCTTTGGACGCTGTCCCTGCCTTTTGCTGCCTCCAGCAAGTGACTCCCACCAGTTATGGCCCCCCCCACTTGGGCAGGAAAACCGGTGGGAAATCCAAGCTAAGAAGAGAGGTGTGCCCACTGTTGTCAACCCCACCCTTCAGGTGAGGAAAACGAGGAGAAACACACATCTCAGTCCTCCCCATCTTGAAGATGAGGGGAGCCAGCCAAATAGGAAGAGCCTCATGCCCCCTACCACCGGGTAGCATAATAGGGGTGTGTACTCACCCCAAGGAAGGAACCCATTGGTCCCAATCTAACACACGCCTATAACATCCCTAAATCTAGTATTTCGGGGCGACCCTGAACCTTTCTTCTTCAGATTAGAGGAAGAAAGAAGAAGGACCAAAGAGCCGTGCTGACCCAGGAAGAAACCGAGGACACCGACTGACTCCACCCCAGCCCTACCGGCCTGCCCCAACCACGACCTGCCTACATTGAAGAAGCCGGCGTGTCCAGGTGCAGCAGACGCCCAGAGCCTGGAGGACCTGCCCTGCACTCAGTTAACAGACTGTCTTTCCTGTAAACACAGGATTTGCTCAATCCAAACACTAACCTTCAGAGTCCAGACTCCACGATCCTCAGTTGCGATCCAGTGACCCCTGACCTCTCACAAGCTTTGAAACGAAACCTGCAGCCTTTCCTTGAAGGGCCCCCCGACCGTGACTGAAGGCGGTAAGACAACCGGTCCCTTGATTGAAGCGATTCAGCAAGTTCGACCGCGTCTTTCCGACCGATGCTGACCGAGACCGAAAGCAGCGTAAGGAAACCGACGCCTAAGACACCTTCCCAGCCCTGGGTGGTCCAACCGACAGTGTCCAAGCATCCTTCCAGAACTCCAGTCACCTTCCCAGTTGTGGGTCGCCTCCAAGAAGTCTCTCCGACCGAGCCTGCAGCTTTCCGAAACCGACTGACTCCATTGAGAAACTCAAGTACCCCAACGTCTGCTTTACCTCCTGCACCCAGCCACCTTGGTGCAGCTGGCGGTGCAGTTCTTGTGCCGGTCGTTGGCCCCTGCAGTGCTGACCGCAACCGTAAGAGCTTGGCTCCCACACCCAAGTGGCCTGCTTGTCAGCAAACCCCAACCAAAGGCCCGCCTAGCCCTGTGGCTAGCGTTGTACCCCTCCAACCTACACTCGGCCGCCCCAGTGCCGCTGGAGGTGCAACTAGAGTGTGTACTTGGACCTTGGGGAACCATGGCCCTAACCCTGGAACCTCAATCTTGTAAGTAAAATACTTACCTCTGAGTTTGATAACCATTTTTCCTCGCACAAGGACCCATAGTAGGAACATTTGGGTCTATAAAGTTTTCTATGTAGAACTGCTAATGTATGGGGAAAAGTGAGCACTATTGTAAAGTAATCCAAAAGTAATCAAAAAGAATTTACTGTGTAATTCCAAGTATTCTGAGAAGCGATATCAACCTGTAACTGTTACAATTACAACTGCATTTCCTTGAACAATTGTGCATTTGCAAGTATTTATTAACTACCTGTACCAAGCCCTGCTTGGGTCTATAAATAAACCATAAGCATATCTTTTTTATACTTAACTAATTTATCTGAATTATGTCTCGGAGTGTGTGACAACAGCCGTGATTGAGTGAATACAATAAATGCTTAACACACCCTCCTGATAAGCCCAGCTGCTCGCCAACACTACCATAAATAAAGCTGTCCGTGCTTATCTAATTTAGTCTCTGGAGGCCAGCCAGGAGCGCTAGAAGCTCTGGTATGACCAAAAAGCTGCACTTGTAGAGTTTCTACGAGGGCAACAGGTGTGGGTTTTGGAGCCAGTGGCACCAAGGGCCCTCCAGGACAAATGGAGTGGCCCTTACCCTATCCTGGAGAAAAAAAAGTGAGGTCACCTACTTGGTAGACCTGAGCACTAGCAGGTCCCCCAGAAGAGTGATACATGTGAGCTGCCTCAAGCTCTATAGCGATAGAGCTGATGTAATCATGTTGATGTTTACGGATGAGGATCAGGAGACCGAGAGTGAGCCTCTCCCTGACCTCCTCTCTTGCAGCCCCCAAGATTGGTCAGTGGATCGATTCCGCCTACGCCCTATCAGCATATCGTTATACGCAGATGATATGGTCTTGTATCTGCGAGACCCCGAGATTAATCTATCCCCGCTACTGCGAGAGTATGTAAAATTTGGACGTCACTCTGGTCTGCACATAAACTGGACTAAATCTGCGGTGATTCCGCTGACGGAGTGTACAAAGGCCCCACAACTGGATTTTCCCCTTGTCTGGCAGGCGGACCCCATTAAATATCTGGGGATCTGGGTGCACAGAGACGTGGAAATGGTGATCAGACAAAATTATGGGGTTGCTATTGATCATATGGAGACACAGATACAGAGGTGGATCACACTTCCCCTCTCATTGGCCGACCGCATCTCCCTAATAAAAATGGTACTTTTGCCTAAACTACTCTATCTGTTCATTAACATACCACTCCCACCTCCCTCATCGGTGTTTGCTAGAATACGAGCCAACTTTGTGCGGCTTATATGGGCGGGTAAGCAGGCTCGGATAAGTTTACATACACTCTCCCTTCCATACAGTGCAGGCGGCTTCGCAGTACCGAATGTGTATTTGTACTATTTATGCGCTCAGGCGCACTTCGCATACTATTGGTTCCACCCGGTGAAATACCTGCCACATCTTGCGGTGGAAGATGGGGATGCCAGCCCAATTCCATTAACCAGTATCCTCACACATACTCGTCCACATCTCACGGCACACGAGATAAACACAGTCCGTACTACATCTCAAGCATGGGAATGCATCAGCCAACTAGCGCAGAAAACACCGATTTATGCTCCTGGTCTCCCCTTATGCCATCACTCTGCGCTGTCAGTGACAATGGAAACTAATAATATGTCCCTGCTGGCACAGGTGGGAATTTCACAGTTAGGCGATCTATACCCGAACGGAAAATTTATCACCCTAGATGACTTATCATACATCACCAACCAATCCCTGCTCTTCAGATTTTTATACCACAGACTGAAAGCAGCTACCCAGCTTTTGTACCCTTCATACCCTGTGGAACCCCCCACCTTGCACTCATTGCAATTGCTGATAATTTCTACCTATCATGAGCATCTAGTGTCACGATTATATCGGCAGGTTAGGAATGATATTGGTTTTGACACGGTAAAGGCACGCGAAAAGTGGTCTATCCTTCTCGAGGCCCAACTCACGGAGGAAGACTGGACAGTTTGCTGTACATTAACCACGCTCTTAACATCAAATGGAAACCTCCGCCTCATCCATTACAAGTACATACATCAATGCTACCACACTTCAGCTAAGTTATACAAACACGGGTTGAGAAACGATGATAGATGTAAAAGATGTGGGGCAGACCAGGCAGACCTTTTCGCTTTCAGTGGTTGTCCATATCGAGACAATACGGGGATGTGAGGTCCAGTAGTATTCCAAAAGGTTAGGGCATGCTAGTCCCCCCCTATCCTGTGGGAGAACCGCAGTCAACGTCCACCCCATATAAAGTTGGTGATCTCTTTTTGGAGGCCCTGTATCTGTTTTTGCGGTATAGGGGTGGGGAGACATTGGAATAGGTATAAGATTTTAGGGAGTATCAACATTTTGACAGCATTAAGCATACCGAGCCATGAGATAGTGAGGGCTTTTCACCTCAGCAGATCTTCCAGTACAGTTTTCCTGCATTCTCGCCAGTTGGTCTGGGACCATGTGTTCAAGGAAGGGGTCAGCTGAAGTCCTAGATATCTAATATGGTCTGTAGTCCATTGGTAGGGAGCAAGTGTTTTCAAGACTAGCACCTCCTCCTCCGGAATCGTGAGGTTTAAAGCCCAGGATTTGTTATGATTGACCTTGAGGCCCGATGCCCTTTCGAAGTTCTGCAAAAGAGCATGGAGCGCTGGGAGAGATGTATGAGGACGTGTCAACGTGAGGATAAGGTTATCCGCAAATAGTGCTACTTTATTTTGCCGATCTCCAAGAGCGAGGCCGTGGATATCAGCCTTCAGTCTTATCATCTCTGCCAATGACTCTATTACCAGGGCAAATAGCAGAGGCGATAGAGGGCAGCCCTGCTGTGTACCCCTATGTATGAAGAAAGGTTCAGTGAGCTACCCGTTAACTTGGACCCTCACCTGCGGGGAGCGATAGGGGGCCATGATCATAGAGATCATGTTACGACCCAAGCCGATCTTGTGTAACACCGCACGGAGAACGCCCCAGTCCACCCGGTCGAACGCCTTCCCCGCATCAAGCGACAGAAGGCAGGCCGGTATGTTCCAGTGGTGCGCTTTCCCCCCCAAATGCGCAATTCTCCGCACATTGTCCGCCCTCTGTCTGTTGCGAATGAAGCCAACTTGGTCCGGCTTCACGAGGCCAGGCTAATAGGGGTCCAGCTGTTAGCTAACATTTTAGTGTAGATTTTGAGGTCAGTGTTCAGTAATGCTATAGGGCAGTAAGATGCACACAGCGTGGGATCTTTTCCCGGTTTGGGTATAAGGGCTATTTCTGCCATACCCATGGAGAGCGACGGCCCCTCTGGGTCCGAGAAGGAGTTATATAAGCGCAGCAGGTAGTGCTGGAGTTGTGATATGAACATCCGGTAGAAGGCCAACGGCAAGCCGTCTGGGCCTGGCGTCTTTCCAAGGGGGAGGTCCTTCAGGGCCGCCGTCAATTCCTCCGCCACGAGGGGACTATCCAGTTGCTTAGCGTAGTGTGGGTGTATTGGGGTCCAGGGGCATTGATTCAAGATCTCATCAATAAAGGCTTGAGGGGGTGTTTCCGCCTCGTACAGCGTGGTGTAATACGCCCTGAAGGCCTCACCCTTAGCACGCTCCGTAGTGACCATTCCGATAATTGGATATTCGCAATGTGGGCCTTGGTTGCACGTGCCCGCAAGCGCCTTGTCAACAATCTACCCACTTTATCCCCTCCTTCAAAGTACCGTTGTTTTAAAGCGAGCAGAGACTGCTCAGCCTTATTAGTTCGTAGGGAACGAAGTTGACCCCGAAGGTTGGCAAGCTTCCGCCTGTTTGCAAGTGATGGGTGTCCCTGATCGTGCTTCTCCAGGGTCTTAATGTGTTTGGATAGGCTATCCTCTAGGGTGCGGGCTTCCCGCGCAATCGCTATAGATGTGATATGACGCGGATTGTCGCCTTGAAGGCGTCTCACACTACCGGGAATGGGGTCTCAGGTAGATCACTGCTCGCAAAGTAAGAGTCGATGGCAGTCCGTAGAGTCTCCACATTGGCCAGGTCCCGCAGAATGTGGGGTGGCATTCGCCACTGCGGCAAATGAGTGGGGCAGGCGGCCGGATCCTACAGGAGAAGCTCAGCGTGAGCATGATCGGATATCGAGATGTCGGACAGGGATGCCGCCAACATATCCCGTATAAGGGCATGTGATACAAATAAATAATCAATGCGCGAGTACGAGTGGTGGACATGCGAGTAGAACGAGTAGTCCCGGACGTGAGGACAGTGATATCGCTAGGAGTCTATCAAGCCAAGGTCCGCTATCTGCTTCCGGAGTACCGAGGACATGGCCCCCTTCCCATTCGAGGAGGCTTTGCAACGGTCCATCGCAGGTTCCCACACCAAGTTAAAGCCCCGCCCAGAATCAAGAAGGGGTCACCCTGCGGCACATGTACCCACATTAGCGTGCGGAGGTAGGAGTCCTGCATCTGGTTCGGTGTCTAAACATTACACAGTGTGAATAGACGTTTTCCGACCTCCACCCATGCCCTGACAAAGAGCCCGTCAGAAGACTTTTGAGGTCCCCTGCCTGATACCTCTTCTGCATAAAATAGCCACTCCAGCCGTTTTGGTGTCCACCGAGGCCCAAAATTTGAGGGGATATTTAGGGTGCGCCATGAGAGAGGTGTCTAGTTTTAACAGGTGGGTCTCCTGAAGAAAAATTATGTTGGGCCGTTGTGTAGTATGTAACACCACACTTGCTGTCTCTTATTAGGGGAGTTAAGCCCCTTAACATTAAGGGAAAGTATCTTTAAATGATCGGGAAGAGCCATAATCACATCACATCACATCATGGACCAGGCCAGCGCGCTCCCCCACAAGGCATGTCAAACCAGAGGAAGGAGGGTACAGAGGCAAGCCCTCCCCATAACCCGGAGCCCACCATAGCCGTGGAGGTTCCCGTTCGCCAAGCCCAAAAAATGGGGAGAAAAAGAGTGAGAAAGTCAAGTAAATAGTAGGAAAGAAGAGAAAAATCACGGTAAACAAACAAAATCGGCCAACCGGGCCGCATCCTTCTGTTCCAGTCGCGGGTCATCCTACACCCTAGGGTTTGGATTGACCCAGAGACTTCACTCTCTCAGGAACAGAAGGGGGTAGGTCTTTGGCTGTATCCAAAGGTATCCAAATGGGGGGGCTCCGGCTCCAGCCACCCCGCGGGGAGGGAATTGGGGAGGCGCCTACAACACAGCAACAGACATGGGAGCAACCAGGAGAAAGTCATGGCCCCCTAGACAGGGTTTAGAGAGTAGAACGGATACTTGTGTCTGCCATCAAGGGACCGAGGGATCTAAGCCTGACTCAGAGTTGTCCCCCTCCAGGGACCTGATGTGTTCAATAATGTCTTGCTTAGCCTGGGAGGATGATCGTTCATCCAGGGGAGGTGAGCGTCTGCGCCGATGCACAGGTGACCAGGACAGCTTGGCAGGCACCCGCACAGAGGGTGAGGGACGGGTGGGACTGGCAGATTGTGAGGTGGGGAGTCGGACTTGTTGAGCCGCTTCTTGATAGGAATGTATCACTCGGCGCTTAGATTCCCATGAAAAGATACGGGCGAACGGATGGCTCCACTGGTACGCGATGTCCAGGCTCCACAGCTTGTCAGTGATCGGTTTGAACTCTCGGCGGCGCCGCAAGGTATTTGGTGCTAGGTCCTGATAGATCTGAATCTTGTCGCCATCATATGTGAGGTCCTGCTTTGCTCTAGCCGCCCGAAGAATAGCTTCTTTCTCTGTGAAAAAGTGGACTCTGGTTAAAATGTCTGGGAGGAGACACGTTCTGCCCGCGGGCCCGGAGACCCGGTGAGCCCGGTCCAAAGCTGGCAGGGAGGAGTCATCCTCCCAGACCTCGTGGAGTAGTTGTGCCAAATAGGTCATGATGTCCTTGCCTTCTGCCCCGAGAGGAACCCCCCCGGATGCGGAGGTTGTTCCGGCAACTGCGATTTTCCAGGTCCACTTGCTTTAGTTGCAGTTCTATATTTTGGTCCTCAAGGGCGGCAAGGCGCTGCCAGAGCTGCTCTTGATCTTCCGGTCTTCCGTACGGGCATTCACTATCTTCTCCAATCCGTCTACCCGCTTGCCCAGGTCTGTGACCTCCTTCCTGAGTTCCCGGACACATGAATGGACTTCGGAGTGTAGAGATCCAATTTCAGTTTTTAGTTCCGACATGAAGGTGGCCATGAATGCTGTGTGACCGGGGGGTGGGGGAGTCACTGTCCACCAGCGGTGTCATCTCAGCAGGAGCCGGCGAACCGGCCTTGCCCCACATTGCTACCACAGTGGTGTCCTTCGAGGTTGTTGCCGAAGCATCCCTGCCTCTGTTGGTGCGCGTAATTTTGGCAGAGTAAATCTTCCACGATGCGCCGGGTCCAGGGGCAACAACAAGTTGCACGACTGCTTATTGGAGTGCCTTTTTGCCAAGCGGGTCTCTTCTCATCCCCACCCGTCCCAGTCTCAAGAGATAGCAAAGGCGAGGACGGTCGCTCTTTGACCCCTTCTAGCACTCAGAGAGTCTTAGCCCTCTCTATATCAGTACCCGCAGGCAAAGCACTCTAGATGCTGAGAAGGTCCCTATCCCGGGCCAAAGAGGTCAAATGTCCGCTTTTAGGGCTCTGGTGTTCTAGTAATGTCCGCATACACTTCGCACCCCCCTTGATGGCTGACAAACTGGAAGATCTTGGGGCCTTAGGTCACGCACACCTCGAGGACGGCATCATCTTCACACAGAGGCCCACACCCGCATACCACTGTGGACCTAGCCGCAAGGCACCTGTCCGCCGACTCGAATTCTCTCTGCACCAAGTCACTTGTTCCCCCTCAGTCAGCACAGGGCAGATCGCAGGTTTATCCGGTGATAGGGCCTGACCATCCGATGCCTCCAGGCCACTCCTCACCAGTGTCTCAGGTGGCAGGGCTTTCGCAGCACACTAGGCCGCTCCTCCTATCTGCTACAATGCAAATGTGAAGCGCGCCTCCAGCCAGCGTGATAAGTATTCCAAGCCTCAGGCCGCCTCATGCTCAGACCACAAAATGGTGGGGCGTCCACCCAGGACCAGGCGTCACCTCCTCCACTGCCCGGCCGCCAGTATGCCGCTGCCGTCCACTATGCCCCTCCACACCCCGCCAACCAACGCCGCAGGGATCACAGGCCTCCCGGGTACAGCAACGTGCTGCCTAGTGACCCCAAGGCAGGCCGGTGGAGGAGTCCCAAAATGGCGGGGGCGCCCGTGTCTTACCGTGCCTCTCACTCGTAGCCCCCAGCCTCAGCTGTGCCGTACCTGCTGCTAGGTCCAATGCTCCTGAAAGCTAGTCCCTGCTCGCAGCCCCGCCGAGACTCACACCGCTGAGAGCCTCCAGGCGTGCGCCGCAGTGCAGGACCTGCCAGGCCGGCCAGACGTCTCCCGCCTTTGCCAGCCCCAATGCAGATTTCGCCAATGCTGTCACTATAGGATCGCCGGCCCGTCCTCTGCAGATGCCACCAGCCACTCCAAAGCAGAAGCGTCGCCAGGCACCTCGCCGCCGCTCAGCTCAGTCACTAACCTGCCGAACCTGCAGACCAGGAGTCCCATGTGATCGCCAGGCCTTAGATAGGGCCCCAGTCCTCTGTCTTGCCACAGGTTGTGGCCAAGCAGCGTGCAGCCCCACACCCGGCTCTCCAGGCGTGCGCCGCAGTGCAGGACCTGCCAGGCCAGCCAGACACCTCCTGACTCTGCCAGCCCGGATGCAGATTTCGCCAACGCTGTCACTATAGGATCGCCGGCCCGTCCTCTGCAGATGCCACCAGCCACTCTGAAGCAGAAGCGTCACCAGGCACCTCGCAGACCAGGAGTCCCATGTGATCGCCAGGCCTTAGAGAAGGCCCCGCCAGCGCTCACACAAAATGACGGTTCGCTCCACTGGGTCCCCTGTTTCCAGTCCTCCGTCTTGCCACAGGTTCTGGCCAAGCAGTGTGCAGCCTCACACCCGGCTCTCTAGAGCACAGCAATCTGCGTCCGCCCGAGGGTTACAGTCACCACCTCCAGGTGTGCACCGCAGGTCAGCCTCCGCTGGGCCTCTCAAATGCCACTCGTCTCAACCAGCTACAATATGGGCTTCTTCAACGTGACCAGCAAAGTGTCTCCAGCTCGACCCCTTCCGCCACCACCAGACAGTCAGGGGTATCGGCGTCGCTGATCTTCCCTGTCTCTGCTCTGCTGGTTTCCCGACCCTCGAATGTCCTGGGGATCGCCAGGATCCGAGAAGGGCTACTGCAGAGGTTTGCAAGATGGCGGTCTGCTCCACCGGGCCTCCAAATCCCCGTCGTCTTCTGTTTCTCAGACTGCAGCTGGACAGAGTGCAGCCCCTCAGCTGATGGCCCTGGTCGCTGCCGTCAATGTCCACCCCAAAGGTGGTTTCCCTGGCTCCCCAGCTCCGCTTTAATTGCTTATAATAGTGGCGGCCCGCCGGAGCTTCCAAGAGACACGTCTTACACCATCGCCGGTTAAGCCACGCCCCATGGCCCAAGTTTGAGTGGCCCAACACCCCAAGGAGGTCTACCTAGGGATCCTGACCTGGGATCTGGTGATCCTCGAACTCCTTCAAGATTCCCGATGACGCTTGCAGCCTCAACCTGAAGGGTCTCCCCAACTGCAACGGGAGATGGTAAGAAAAACCTGACACCAGGAGACACCCCTGCACCAGATGCCCCACAGCCTTGGGTGGTCAACCGACGATGTCCAGGCAACACTCCACATCCCAACTTAAAGCTCCAGCTAGTAGTTGCCTTCAGGAAGTCTCCCTGCCAGAGCCTGCAGCATCTTTCCGAAACCGAAGGTCTCCATTGCACAGGGTCACCGACGTCAGTTTTGCACCCTGCACCCGGCCGCCCGAGTTCCACTGTCAGTGCAGCTCCTGTGCTGATCGTTGGCCCCTGCAGTGCTGACCTTATCCCCAGGAGTTTGGCTCCCACAACCGCCAGCAGTCCCTAACCAAAGGCCCCCTTAGTGCCATTGGCTAACGTTGGGCCCCTGCACTCTGCACCCAGCCGTCCCAGTGCTGCAACTCGAGCGCCCATGTAGACTTTGGGAAACCTTGGTCCTAACCCCTAAAACTCACCCTTGGAAGTTGTGTACTTACCTTCAAAACGGCTAACACTTTTTTCCCATAGGAAGACATGTAAAGAGATGTTGGACCGATAAAAAGGTCTAAGTGTTTAACTGTGTTGTATGAAGAAAAGGAATTTCTATGGCAAAGTATAAAAAGTCATACTTACCTTGTATGTAGAGATCCTAAGTTGTGCTATCTATGCATACCACCCCCAGTACTGAAAGTAATCCTGAAGTAACTAAAAAGTAATCTGAAAGTACTTGCTGTATGATACAAACTGCATTTAAAAGGGATACAAACCTGTAGCAACTGCAATTTCTAGTACAACTGCATTTTTCTTGACCAGTCGTGCATTTGAAAGTATAATTTACTCACCTGTGCCAAGTCCTGCTTGGGTCTAAAATAAAACATAAGTATATATTTTTCTACTTACCACATTGATCTGGATTCTGTCTCTGAGTGTGTGCATCAGTCATTGATTGAGTGAATACAATAAATGCTTAACACTCCCTCTAGATAAGCCTAACTGCTCGCACACACTACCACAAAGAGAGCTGTTAGTACCCAAGTTATCCTCTGCTATACCTCTGGGGACTACCTGGACTCTGTGCACACCATACCTTACTATGGTATAGTATATACAGGGCCAGCTTCGAACAGACACGTACGGTGATGGGAATATTTTCTAACAAGTCTGCGATGGTCTCTGGAAGCTTGGTTGGACTAGAGATCAGACAACCACCCTTTAAGCTTGCCCAGAAGCCAACTCTGCTGCAGCCAGACATGCCTTCCAGAGGTTCCTACCTGTTAGAAAATGGTTTTATTTGATTACAGGACAGCCATTCTATGGCCAAAGAAACTGCAGAAACTGGTGTACAGAACATAGCTAACCAATGTTGTTCCCATTCCAAGACAAGAATGATAATGAAAAGGCATATGAAAAATATAGCAAGCAATGACAAATTAATAGGTCTCTGTAGTGAAAACTATGGGCTTTGCCAATGCTTTTTTTGTAAGATAGGCACACGGCTGTTCATAGAGTACAAACCATTTACTTTTTGCCCACCGCGTAGGAGCACTCGCGGGTGGACGTCTTGACATGGGTAAAAAACTATTTTTGAAAAAAATGCTAGTCTATAGCACAGTAGGAACAAAAATAAATAAATGAATAATAATTTTAACAGAGAGGCACATTAAAAAAAGAGCGGCATGGGCCGAGGAAGCAACAGAGAATCTGGGGGAAGGGAAGCAACCTGGAGAGGGGCAGAGTCAAGCGGGAGCAGCACACTGGCAAGAGATGCCATGCGCCATGGAGTGCAACAAAAGTAAGTGTTAACCTGCATGAAAGCAACATCAGTAGTGGAAGGAGTAAACCAATCAGCAAACGTGAAACCGAAATGCTAATGGGAGGGAGAAATCCAAGAATAGGGGGGAACCCATTGAACTAAGAGGGGAGAAACAAAAACAACAAGCCCATCAAATATTGAGCTGGAGTCTGGCCCAAATCCACTCTGTCTATAATTAAAACATTAGGTCTGGTAAATAAATAAGCTAAACCTGCCAGCAGCCAAGAGCTAAGAAGTAAGACATTTAATGAGTCTTTTCGGAACAAGTCATTTAGGAATACTTACATAAAGTGAAATAACAAATGTTACATTAGAGTGCATTTGCCAATCATTCAAATTCTGTTTTTTTTTTTTGCTCCACGGAGTTTCTTGTTTTTGTTCATTTTCTTAACAATGATTTCACCTTTTCTGTAGCTATCTAGTTCCTTCATGGTAAGAAACATGTGAAATCACCGAGTGCAAGCATAGAGCTTGAGCTTCACTACTGTGGGACGAGCCTTCTGGTGACTAGATGAAATTCTGATAAAGGAAATTACAACATTAATACAAAAAACATTTAATTATCTCGTTTTACATGTTATCACTGTACCTCTTTGCAGCATTTTCACTTTTCAAGGCACTGGCCAATCTGCTTCCTAATGAAAGCAAACATAACATCATTATGGCTATTTACTTGTCAAATAACCAACAAAAAAGTGTTACACTTAAAAAAACATTATGCGCAAGTATCTAGATTTTTGCAGACCGTATAAAGTCATTGTTCCATTAGCAGCACTGTTCCAGACTCACAAGTCACTTAAAAATCTAAACAGTTTTCATTTGTTTGCAGATATACCATACGGGTGAAGAGAGGTGGTGCATTATTCACGGTCCGGTGACAGTTTTAACCCGTTTTTAGGTTTCGCCTGGCGTTGCAACTGCATAGCAGTTGCTCCGCCCAGGGCGAAATCTAATGTTAGAGACAGTATGGGGCTTCGTCCCGCCTCTGTCTGCCATTGGCTAGCTCCATAAATGGAGGCTAGCCATTGGGAGAGAGTGGCTGTCAATCATTCTTTCCCGCCGGAACGCGATTCGGGGGCGTTTCCGTGTGTTTTTTAAGCCCCGCCCCTTTTTTCTTCATGCATACCCTCCCTCTCGTTTTTATTCTATGCACTGCAGTGCATAAGTTGTAAAAACTACACACAGCCCAAATGCTCCTCTTAATGCTTATATGTGTTTATTTTACTTGAGGGATTATTAAAACCTAGACTGAGCCAAATAACGTTATACGTTTTTCTTGCCTCTGCCATACTACAAGGCTCCTTATTGGCCAATTGAAATCTGTCTCTACCCCTCGGCGTCCCCCATTGGTTACATCGGCGGCAGGAGGCAGGCCCAGTGACGTGTGCCCCGCTGCTAGGGCTGGGCTTCCCAGCGGCTTTAGTAGCGAAGGAGGCGGCGGCTGGCTGGGAGCGAGCCCGGCACCAGGTACACATGGGACTGGCAACATTTATGCGCCCTTGTAGAGGGCGCCATGTTGTGGGTGCTAGAGGTGGGCTGATATAAAACCGGAGCAGGCCCCAGGGAGGGGGCTCTGTGCATCGCTGGCTCGTCTTCTTGCCCGTGATTTCACAGGGTCGCAAGGAAGGGTTGCTGTGTGCACGTCTCTTCTGTTTGGGAGCTTATGTTCAGCTTAAATATTCCATCAGACAACCCGAGGTCCGCAGCACTAAGGTTGCATTCGTTTGTGTATATTTATATTAGTATTTTATGTGTTATCACGCCCCCCTCCCGCTGTCTGTGTGCCCGTTCCCGCCCCCCTCCCGCTGTCTGTGTGCCCGTTCCCGCCCCCCTCCCGCTGTTGATTGAGTGTTGCTCACGCCGTGTTTGGTTGCGGCCTGCTATTATTTCATCCAGGGTGCTTGTTTTTAAAGTGTGACCAATACAGATAAACCCTGTCACCTGTAATGCAGGCGGAGCCGTTTAATGAGTCAGAGATTTTTATTTATGTGCAATATTTGGTAACAAGCAAGCGCATCTGTTGAATAACGAGATGCGGTGTTTTATTTGGAAGCAATGTGATACCGATGTTGTCAATCAAATGTTTCGTTAGGCTGTACTAAACTGGGGTTGTAGATCGCTATTGTTTGGTTATTGTCACTTTACTACTCTAAAAAGAATTTACAATATGGTGCTACTGTGTTGAGCGTGTCTGTGGCTTGAATGGGCAGCAAAGCACACCTGTAAAGACACACTGTAGATCGGGCAATGGTTTAAGTATGAAATCGCTTTAAATTCTTGCTTTTGTAAGGGAGCCCGTCATGAAAGCTCCCGTACAACCTTTTCTTTCACCCATATGCAAACTAGTTAATTTTTTTAACCTCTATTTGCAGCTTGTCGGTCAGGTGTTTTCAACTGTTTGCTTCTAGAAAGTCTTTTTTAGCCAACAAACGTCTTTAGTGTGCCACACAATACAGACGTTTCTGCTTTCCTTAAGTATTGAGCAGCTCCGTATTGTCATTGTGCACGTCCCATCAGCTCCATTCGGTCCTTTTGGACACTTTAAATTATTCGCAGAGGCCGAGAGCCGTTAGACCCGCAGCTGGGCCGCCGCTGTGAGAAGACATTTGCATGACAATGTGGGCGGCCCCATCTGTGCCTGGCCTTCTGCTCTGCTACGCGGATGCCCCACTGACTGTGAGTTGGGGGAGGCACGCTTTGGGACATTGTCTTCCCTTGAGAGAGCACAAGTCTTTTGTGGACCCCACAAAGAGACATCCCTTCCTTACCTTCTGTGTGGCAAGTGGCCTGGGGTTGATCGGCAGGCGATGTGCAACGAGGCCCATTGGTATGCACACTTTGTCTTCAAGCTAGGCTTTGTCTGGGGAGTTTATTAAAAGTTTAAACTTGTGGACTTTCATCTTTACCAGCCAAGGAGGTAGCACAAGTAAAGTTTGTGCTTACTGATCATCAGATGTGTTAAAAGGTAGAATACTGAAATTCAGTATGCAGAAGAGCCCATCATGTTTTGGCTCTTTTCTTGTGTTACACATCACAACGGATGTAAATGAGGGATGGTTTCGCAGCAGTCTTGGACCTACGGACTCTTGACATGAGGACAGCCATTTGCTTTAAGAATGCAATGCACATGCTGTAAAGGCTAGGCTTATGAAATGCTGAAGGAATGGTGTCGCTTGTAATGGGTGCCCGGGATCCGAAAGCGTTTAAAGGCATTCAGATGATGGGAATGTACTGTTGTTATATTGTTATAAAAAATTTCTACAGCTTGGTACACCGGATGGTTTCATGCCGTTAACTCTAAAGTCTGTCGGACCATAGTATAAAGTTACTCATGAGCCTGCCCAAACAGCCATGTCTTTAGAATTTTACTGAAGGTCAGAATGTTGTTACAAGACCGAATCTCCAGTGGAAAGTAGTTCCACAATTTGGGGGCCAAGGAGGCAAACCTGCATCCACCCTGGCGTTGTAACTTGAAGGCAGGGGAAGTTAACGGCTGTTGGTGGGCTGAGCGCAGGTTGCGGGAGGGGGTGTACCTAGATCATAGGCAATTAAGGAATTTAGGGCTCCGGCAGTATAGAGAATTGAAAATTAAGCAGCCCATCTTGAAGGATGTTCGTTGGGAAATGGGGAGCCAGTGGAGTTTTTGTAGTAAGGGTCTGGCAGATTGCCATCTTGGTTGCTGGTGAATCAGTCTCGCTGCTTGCTTATGTACTACAGTACATTTGCCTGTTTGGACCCAAAAGAGTCATGGTCCAGAACATCTGCTTTTTTGTCGTGCCCTGTCTTTCCATCTCTTACTACCGATCTGCTTTCCCCCTAATCAAACTGCTTCCTTCTACAGGTGTTCTTAGTTTGACCACAGTGTTTTACCAACATTCCTAGTGTACCTCAGCAGACTGACGTTTATTTTAGTAATAGTTCTGTTTTGGTTATTTGTTCATTTGTATAGCAGAGCTTTTGTATGAGGGTTCTTTACAACTGCAACATAGGATAAACCTTTGGGATTACATTAACAACAATTCAAAATAACAAACATTTTTAACAGAGCTAAGACTTATAAAAGCAGTTTCTAGAAACAGTACGATGTTTAGTCTTACGCATTGTCTGGACATTTGAGATGCTTATGGAAGGTAGAGCTTGGTTGGAGTCAGTGTCTTGAGGTTAGGATGTAGTGAGTTCCAGGCTGCAGTGGCTTCCCTATATAAGGATTTGTTTCTGGTCTGTAACTTCTGAATTTGTGGTTTGGAAGAAAAGTGTTTTTTAAAAATTTGTTTACACGGCACCTCAACACCTTTGTTTGCACCTCACCAGTTCTGTGTGTGTGCCTGTGGGTGCAAATGCAATAGGTCTCGCATTTGCGAGAGATTAAGCTATTGGCATTGTAAATGGCAATGCCATTTATTTATCTGTTTTCAAAACCAACACATAAATACAAAATTTTTCATTTACAATGCCTATAGCTCTAACTTTTACAAAGGCGAAACCGTTGCATTGTAAATGCTTGTTTATTCTTTTTATTGTCTAGGAATTCCCTTCATACATCAATCGGCATCCTAGTGCTGGGGGTATTTACGTTTTACAGAATGGAAAATGTTTGGACCTAGAAAACATAGACAGTTTAACCCAATGAGACTTTCCACTACTAGAAATTAAAGCAATATGAAAAGTTGTGAACAATCCCATATGACCCGGTGTAGCCCACATTTATTTTGCCTTTTTACTGCACTTGTTTATGGGATTAGCCTGCATTATTTTCCTAACTTGTGTGACAGAACTGGATCTACATACAAGACAAGCATTTGCAACGCAATAGGTCTCGCATGTGGGAAAGTTTAAGCTATTGGCATTGTAAATGACAATGCCTTTTATTTACCGATTTTGATAACTAACACATACATAAAAGGCCTTGTCATTTAGAGCTGAACCTCTTGTAATTGCGAGACCTATTTCATTTCAAAGAAGGGGACGCCATTGTCCAGGGCTGCTTGGAAAGTGAAAGCGCACATAGCACGCTGAATGTTGCAGGAAAGCATTTGATGCCTGCAGTAGGAGAAACTCATTAAAGAAAATAATGCTTACCGACTAAATAAGACATACAGTGTAACAACAGAGCTAAAAAAGCCAGTCCCCATGGGAGGTTATAAATAAAGACAAGGCGGTACTAAGGAGGGACTAACAAGCCTATTAACGATCCAGAAGCCAGCATTTACAGAGGACAATGACACAAGCCAATGAAAAATATGGACCGAGAGTGGGCGGAGCTTCAACTCCATACTCGAATACAGCATACTTCGCAGAGCAGCGTATGCGATGCCCAGGATTGACCTAAAATTAATATCAAACGTCAAGTGGCATGTTCGTTACAAGATTTCTTCTTCAGATTACAAATGATGTACATAAATATTGGTAAATGTTCTCTGCCAGGCACACTTAAAGTTGGGTCACAGAAGCTACCTTCTGTCTGTTGGATGAACATAATGCGAAGAGGAACATATAGAACTCCTGGAGAGAAACTGGTAATGTGATACATAAATTCACTAGGGGCTCCCATTGATCGGAGAAAAAAGCAGAATAAATCGCAAATGTAATGATCTTGCACGCATGCTTATCTGCATCAGAATATCGACTGAAAGAGTAGACTGAAATTCTACCACTGTTCTGATACTGCTGACAATAGCTGCACCAGACACCCAATATAAAAACATACAGGACATAAAGATTCAACATGAAGTAGCATACTATTGGACCCCTTAGTGTATCCCTCATATGAGAAACTCCGGTAAACACTAGAGTATGTACTGACAGCCTACTAGCCTACTCCTCCATACGAAAGGGCACCAAAATCACCAATATTATGACTAGTAGGCTAAGAATAATCTATGTCCAGGCCCTGGGAGAGTATCACTTGATGGGTCTACCATATTCATTTGGGAATTCTTATATTGTATTAAATTGGAAATACAGTCCTGAAATTCCTTGAAAGTAATTTGTTTTACCATGTGCAACAAAATGGTCATGTTATTTTGACAGAGTTAATGAAATAAAAACTTTTTTAAAAGAAAAAAAAGGTGTCCATAGCTGTATGTTTCCCAGTTACTGGTAAAATGTAGGCTGCTGCTACTTGACCTTTTAAGTGTAGCTTAATATAAAGTATCATTATTGTTTTAATGAAGATATTTTTGTCAGGCACGGTCGGCCCCAGCGCCTGCCACGTACGAAGTAACAGACTACAAATCCCATGAGGCCTGTGGTCGAGGCTCATGGGTATTTGAGGACGTTGTGCAAGTCGGCCGGCATGCGTAATACACAGTTCTTAATTTCTCGTGTGTTTGTGGCGTTTAATGGAGGAGCATTCCCGGAGAAGGATTGACGCATGCGTTTGGGGGCTATCTAGTGCACGGCAGGGCTCTGCGTGCACTCAGGCTTGACACAAGTGAAGCTGGTTGCTTGAATTCGTCTTCAAAGATAGAAGACACAGGTATTTCTCTGACTCGTTGATAGCAGGGTGGTTACACAGTCAGTCAGTCAAATTTACTTTATTCGGTTTATGTGCAAACCATAAAAGCATACTAAAAGACATGTAATGTCAAAGAAGATATAAAATGCCGTGATTGCTTATAAAAACATTTAAGAAATATACAAGAATTTACATACACAAAACAGTCAAAAAAGTAGTTTGGGTAGTTTGCATCAGGGCACGACAATAAGTTAAAATATGTACACTTTGAGCTTAACTTATTTTCCTTATGGTTCTTACAGCCGCAGAAAGAAAATTAGCAAAGTTAAAAATTTCCCAAACATTTGTCAATAACTGCAAGTAGAGTAGAGCTGGCTTAACTTGCACAAAGCCCTTATTTGCTAAGATTGGAAGAATAAAGCGCTTCCGAATACCAGTGAGATGCTCGCAGAAAAAGATAAAATGCATGATGTCCTGCCCAGAGAAGTTATCACATGTACAAACTCCTAGGTCTTCAACCCTCTTCCAGCCTGGCGAATCACCAAGGAGAAAATAAAATTGATTTAATCTAAATCTGATCAATAAAAATCGGTGATTGGGGTTTGTAACAATATCCAAGTATGATTCCATGGACAGGGTAGTCTTCCGCAATTGGTGAGCCCGTACTGTCGGTTTTGCCAGCTCCCTCTCTTCTCTTGCCGTAGTGGCTATTCGCAGGTATGTTTCTTTGACCCATTTTACATTGGGTGGTTACACAAGGCTGCATCCCGTCTCTAACACAAACATTGATTCTTCCCTTAAGCTCGTTAATTAAGCAAAGGTGCTCAAACGGAATGTTAGGCAATCAGTGTTCAACCATACCGGAACATAGTTGGGATTTATTTAAGCTCATGACTGTTCTTTATTTTGCTTCATTGAAGTGGCTCAACTTCTATGCTGATTATTCTGTTCATTAATTCAATGGATTAGTGTTCAATTGGGAACTTTTTTTGACAATACTAAATAGTGTCTTGACTGTTTCAACATGATTTACACCCAAGGAAACTCCGATGCAGTGTACATGACAGCCTGTTCATTTACAGTTCATGGGGGTATGAGTGAGGTGAGAGGCAGTTAATGCAAGAATGTTATGACATGGTTTATGATTGTGCAGAGACTGATAACCTTTATGTTCTTGTCTTGTTAGGTATATGCAGGGAACTATATGGTCTACTCAGGGTTTACCATTTGTTAAGGACACCTGCTAGAATCCAAGAGATATTTATGGAACCTTAGTGAGACGAATACAGAGAGTGGTCTTGTGATTATTCTGGAATTATATTGTGTCTTGTTTCTTCACAGGTTCTATTCCCTGCAATACCCATTCCTATCCCTATCCCTCACCTGATCACTTCACTATTCCGTGTAATTCTATCAACGGAGTTGGGGAAGTCAGGAGGTGGAATCCTTGAGCATCGTTTCAGTCCTGAGGAGTTGGGAGCTACGGGTCCTGACAATTATGGGTTTATTTTCAATAAAACAACACCCGTTTGTAGGCCTTAATCATGTATGTAAACCCAAGAGACACACAGAATGGTACACAGAAAAATTGCAAACTCAGGAGACAAAGTGAGTTACAGGTTCAATGTATTGTATCGCAAAAACCTGGCTAAATTATAGATGCAAATATCAACAGTAAATCAAAATTAGGGGTGGACAAGGAATTCGGCTCAGCCGGCGGAGTTCGCTGAGTTTTGCCCGCTCAGTGTGTAGTTCAGAAAAACTCTGCGAAGTGGCGCAGAGCGGAGTTTTCTCTCTTGTTGGTTTGCCATTGGTAAGTTGGCGAATGCTTGCGAGAATAAAAATCACAAGCAAGACCTCCTCCCAACGAGATTTCTCATTGCCGGCAGGCGCAGCAGGTTGAGGAAGATACCACTCAACTAGAATGTCTACTCGAGCAGCAGAAGGCAACAGCGCCCTCTGGCGCAATGCGTAGTGCCGTTCATGCTGATTATAAAGTGTGGGACAAACTCCTTGTGATAAAAATCAGTTCAAGCAGCACGACTTAACAGACTCCGCTGCTGGCAGAACTCCGCAGAGCGCAGCAGAGTTTTTCTGGCACTTCACCAGGCTTAATCAAAATCTATGATAATGCCAAGTACTAAATTGAAGTTCCCTCCTATAATATAGGACAGGAAAATTCTGCCAGCTATTCCATTAATATTTTATACACAATATCTGAGCCACAATTTGGGCAGTTAGTAGAAGATACTGTGTTCGTCCTGCTTTCGAGGATAGTAATTTCAATTTATTGCTCTTCTTTATCAGAATAGCTACCCCCCTCTGACTGAGAGGAGTGTGCTGATAATGTGGTCAATGCTGAGCTTTATTAAGTAAAGAATAGCTTAGACTTAGTATAAATATAGAATACGTTTGTAATCAGCATGGAATTGAACAAACGAGTACAATGTCACGCTATGCAAGAAACTGCATAAACTCTACAGAGTTAGCATGAGCCTTTCACTACAGTTTAACACTCTCAAACAGGTTTCCCCTGATCGCTTGGGATTTAACCTTCACTTCAAGGTTGTGGTGCAAAAAGGTCAAAACATAACTTGGTATGTTTGTGCTCCCATTCACTCTTCAGGGTAAATGGGTTAGAAATTCTGACTGGACTGTGTTTTGAGGGAAGGGTCGAGACTGATTTCTATATGGTTGGTCATGGTCTCTATTGGCACAGTGAGCAAAATAGCGACAACCACAGAAATTGGCTGTGGTTTACATTAATTAAGGCTTTCATAAAGGTGATCAGTAAAGACAGCATTAAGTTGTCAGCAGAGTGGGAAGAGGCCTATGCACCTGAACTGCTAACAGATCTCATAATCAGTTGTTAGGCTGAAGAAGGAAGGGTCCTTTGGCTTGGGAGAGTGTGGGTCAAGATTGCCACGCTGGGGGAGGAGCCTAGCTCGCGACCGAGATGGCCGCGCTTTAGCTCGGCTCCGTTCGCCCGCCTGTGTTTTTCACATTTATCCTGCATTTATCCTGCCCCGGGAAGCCCTCCTTGCTGTGTGGTACTACTACGACGCACTGCAGGCACTTACCACTTGTTCCGGTTGTCCTGGCTGCTGTGGGTCCGGTGCAGTGCCCCCGACCATTCCCGGGACTCGAGAGCGGACTGGCCTGATTCCTCGTCCCGGCTCCTGGGCCGGATGCAGCCTGCGGGCTTGCCCTTCGGGGCGCACTGGAGGTGATTGGAGGGCCGCTGTTCGTGTGAGCCGGAGGTTCCTGGCTGAGAGACTCCTGTGTGGCGGCAGCCTTGGATGGTGACGCTGCCCTTCATTATTGGGGTTCCTCGTGTGTTCAGCTTCCTCCCCCTTTGTTCTCCGGTCCGGCCATTTTGTTCTTTGCCGCCCGGACTCGGAGATCGGGACTGGCGACATTGGGGGGCCGGCGAATCCCCTTCTTCTGGTGGCCCCCCTTCCTGTCCGGGGTGTTCTTCTGCCTGTCGGCGGGACTTCATCTGCTTGACTGCCGCCCCGGCGGAGGTTGTTGGCCGCGCGGCCTGTTCGGGCTCTCAAGATGGCGACCGACCCCATTTGTTTGAGCCGGGCCCGGACGAGCACTGGGGGCCCGCCGCAAGGCCCGGGTGTCGGATACTGTGAAGGTTTTCCTGCACTTAAGGGGATCTTACACATCCTGCTATCCTGGCGGCTCTCTGTGGCCGCGCCACTCCTGGCTCTGGAGACGGTTCCTCACTGCGGGCCTCCCGGGCCCCCACGACCGGATGAGGCATTGATATCGCGGGGTGTGGCTGGTACTCTCCTGGCGGACTCGGTCCCGGCTGCCGCCCCGGAGGTGCGTAACCTGATGGCGCCTTCTCCTCCTGTGCTGCCTCCTCTGCCCTTGGCCCGGGAGCTGGATTTTGTTTTGCCGGACTTTCATGATTCTCCTGGTCCCTCTCAATCACCACTGCCCGATGACGTCTCCTGTGCCGGCCCGGATGGGTCGGTTTTTATGGATATATCCTTGGAACTGTGCCTGCATCGTTTGCTACATTCTGTGATTTTCCTGGATCTTCCGTGCTTTTCTTCCTGTGACTTTTTTGGACTGCCGTTGGACTCTCCTGCTGCCTGCCTTCTGTTCTTTCTGGCAGGGTCCTCGTTGGATCGGACCCTTATTGCTTTGGATAAAAAGGGTCAGGGCTGATGAAAACTGACTCTTATATGCGGTAGCTCATGAACGGCTTGGATGATCTCTGTGTCCTGATATGGTTCGGTGTAACTGGTTAGTGCTCCTGGACTTTGGCCTGATACTCTTTGGCTTCCCGAGGACTTGGACCTTTAACCCGGGCGGGTGGATGGGTGCGTTTACTCCTGTCTTTGGCCCTCCCCCGTGTGTATGTTTGTATGTCTTTACTCCCTTCTTTCCTTCCCTTCCTTATACTCCCCCCTTTTTTTGTCTTTTAATTCCAACTTTTCTTGCTCCACTATATTTCGGGTTCTACTTAGGGCGACAGGCACGCTGCGGGGGGGGTAGGCCGTAGCCTTCTGCAGGGGTGCAGGGTGGGCTTAGGGGTGGGTGGGGGGGGTCTGTTTGTGTCGGGGGGTCTTTTTCCCCCCTTATTTTCCCCTTTTTTTGTTCTATGGCTCTTGTGTATTCACTTTTTCGGGACTCTGTCACCTCGTGTCTCCCCCGGGGGTTTTCTGTCCTTCTTCCGGTGTGTGGCTGATTGTGGTTCGCTGCCTATTCTGGTATCGTGTTTCTGTTACATCGCATGCCGGTCTTATTGTCCTGTTTTTCCCCCTGGGGGTGCATGGTCTGGCGGGTGTTCCTTTTGTTGTCTTTTTCTCCCTCTTTCCCTTCCTCCTTTATGGAGGTTCCCTCTTTCCGTTGGGGTGCATATTGCTTAGTCTTTGTGATGGGGCTTTTTGACCACGTCTTCTTTGTTCGGGTAGGGGCGGAGGTGAGTGAGCTCGATTGACTGTTGCCACTGTCGCTATTCGATGTCCTGATTCTGTTTCTGTCCTTTGCTAGATTTGATTATATGGTTTCATTTTCTTACGTTGTGTCTATAAAATGGCGGCTTGCCACGGTCCCTCCCTTGTATTCTCATATACGGCCCGTTATTCCTTTGGTCCCCTCCCCGTGCTAGAAAATTGACCTTTATTATCCTGCTCTTGCTGAACGCTCGATGGTTTTTATTGCTTCACCAGTGCTCCTGATGTTATATCCTGTGCAGATCTTCTTTTTGTATGCTGGTTCTTTGACCATTCTGTTCTGGCCAGCCCGTGGGGTTGTAGGCCAGTATTTGTGAGCTTTCATTGTTCAATAAAGGTTTTAAAAAAAAAAAAAAAAAAAAAAAAAGATTGCCACGCTGTAATTAAGGAACCACCCTCTCTGCATACACGATTATCATGTATGTGCACTGGAGGCACTTACGACACAGAATGAGATCCAGAGTGGGACATTCTGTGGATTTGGTACTAGCCGTTCTTCCTTCGGTGGCAGCTGAGGCAGTTAGATTATGCCATGTTCGCTCTATGCAGCTGGTGCGATAGGGAATCATCATCTGCGGATGCAAGGAACAGCAATGTTTTGTCTACTCCTCGGAACATTTAAACAATCTGGCAGTTTCGAGCATTACAGCTTTTTTAATTCGGCCTTGTATTTATCGTTCCAAATTGCTTTTAACAATGCTCTTTATGATTATACATTTCTTTAACACTTAGCTTTATTTTTAGGAAGCTTTTTAGTCATCTGACATCCAAGGAGTGAGTGTCATGTGGTCACATTTTAGGCCCAGGTAGGAACACCACCATTTTACATGCTCACGTTTTTAAGTTGCCTTCTTTCTTAAACATGCTGACATTTGACACATTTTTTTGTGTGCCTGTGCAGGGTAATATTCTCTGAAATGGCTTTGCTTACATTTCCACTTGGTAGGCAGATTATCAAAAACCTAGAACTTTCTGTACAAGAGCTATGTTCTGTCATGAACCCAAATGACTCCTATTCGGTTGTGGCACTCATCTCCTTTCTTACGGTCATGAAGTTATGGATCAGCTATGTAAAGACCCACTAATCAGCTATGTAAGAACCACGTACATGCACACAACATATGGTACTACAATATATTGTTGGTGTGCTGGTAAAACATTGCGCATATAGTGCAAAAGAAACACACAACATATGGCAAGAGAATATGTGGTGAACATGCTGGTACATAAGATACTGTTGTCACGCTTTTATAATGAAAATATATTTATTTTGTTTTCTTTGCCTTATCTGATGAAGTTTTCTGTTTTTCCTTATTCCTTTCTGCTTATTTCTGCATGGTTGCGGTTGTTTTGTATGACTTTGCAACTTGACTCCTTGCGGCCGCATCCGCTCTCAGCCGCACATCAAAGGTAACCGCACCCAACAGCGTACCGAGGATTAATAGGGATAGTAGTAGAGAAGAATCGAGTCATTCTGACGGCTCTCGAGTAGGCGCCTGACGTCACGGTAGGCCTCTTTTCAGTGACCGCGCATCGCTCAGGTGAGAACCGTTTCTTTGTATGAAAGCACAATGGAGTGCTAGTGTATCCTGAGTGTTCCTAGGAAGTGTTTGTTTCAGCATATGTTTCAGATTTACATTGACAAAGTTAAAGACTCATGAATCACTGTTAATTCATTAAGGGATCAACAAGTTATCCTAAAACGGTCACATACAAAGTGTCCTGATGAAGAACTATAAAATTAGAAGCAATAACAGACAAAGACTTATTTGAATGCCATCTCTGATTGACTACTAAAGAACTCTGCATAAGTATTTGTTGAACTGCAGTTCTGAGTAAAAAACGAATCTCCCATTCCAGAGTTATTTTACTTTCACTGATCTCCCTCCCTGCAGTACCCTCCTTAATTCCCTTCCCCTCGTCTCGGCAATCTGATCCTCTGTTATATTAAACACAGAGTCGGAACTGCCGGAAGGTGGACTTCTTGGAGGTACTGCTCCTGAGGACCAAACTACGTCTGACAGGACGTCTGACAGGTTAATCCGCCCACTAATTTTGGTCCTCCTGAGCAGTACCAACAAGATGGCCACATTAGAGGATTTGTGGAGGATGACGGAAAACATGCAGAAAGAGTTAACTGCTACTAGACTGGAAGCCGCCACGTTAGCCAATAGAGTGGTACAGTTGAAATTGCAACTGCCTAGCGGTCATGTTGCCTCCACTTCATACGGTGTTACACCTAGTTCTACAGTATCCGTGACTGTGCCAGCTACCGTACCATTAGCCCCCCAGAAATGTTTTGCAGGAGATTTGCAAAGTTCCAAACATTTTGATCACAAAATCAATTACACTTCATGGTAAAAGCTGCTTCCTTTCCAGATGCTCAGTCTTGGATAGCGTTCCTTTTTTCGTATCTTAGCGGGGATGCTGCCATGTGGGCAGTACCATTAGTTGTTTCTGATGACCCCTTGTATAATTGGAGAGATTTTAAACAGGAGTTCGAACAAGTGTTTGATAGGCGAACCATTACAGGTTTAGCAGACCGCGAACTGTTGAAACTTAAATAAGGCACTAGTGAGTTATTTGACACAGTTTAATCGATTTGTCGCTGAAACCAACTAGCCAGAGGAGAAAAGGGCGGCTCTTTTAACCAGGGCTTAAGAGATGACCTAATAGCACCAGTAGAGCCACAACCCCGCACTTGTGCAGATCTTATAGCCTTAACATTGAGTTTGGATCATCGCCTTTCTGATAGAAAGGGAGATAGAAAAAAGACAGATTTTAGAGCATTTATGCGACCCAAAGACAAGAACAATACTCCTAATCAAGACTACAGTGAACCCTTGGAGATTGGAGGGCTGAGAGAAACGCTCACTCAGGAAGAAAGGACTTATGACGAAAAAACAACCTTAGTCTCTATTGTGGGAAAAAAGGCATTTTTTAAGGAAAGCTCCGCTCGTCCTAAAACCATGTATTCCATATCAACCATTGAAGGTACCAAGAAACAGGGTAAATAACAAGCTTGTGGATTAAGCTGGAGACTTCTCCGAGTAAACATTATGTATCTCCTGACCAATCCGTTGCTAACACGCTGCAAGTTCCTCATTTAGTGCTCAATGCCCATTCCTAAAACCTGAAAATTGGGATCAAGGGACGTAGCGGTGATGGTAGATTCCGGGGCCATGGGAAATTTCATTTATTCCAGTTTTTGTGCTAAGTTAGAAATTTCCACCAAGACCAAAGACAGACCAGAAACAGCCCGAGCAGGAGATGGTACCCTACTCACCTCTGGGTTAATTACACACTCTACTATTGATATAATCATGGTATGCCAAACACAAGATTGAACTCATTCATAAACTTTACGTTTCGATGTCACTGTTGCAGCACAGTTTGGAGTCATTTTAGATATGCCGTGGCTCACTGAACATAATCCTACAATTAATTGGGCCAAAAGAAGCATTGTGTTTAACTCTGAGTGGTGTCATCAGGAGTGTAAAGCAAAAACAAATGGATCTCATGGAAAAAACAAGCAATCAGCAGAAAATTGTAAAGCTCAACTAATAGCCACTGCAGCAGAACAGGATATAGAACAACCGGCAGTATACGAATCCTTCCAGGACGTTTTCAGTGAAACAAAGGCAGAGACTTCACCAGTACAACGTCCTTATGACTGTGCAATAGATCTTATTCCAGAGGCCAAAATACCATGTAGTAGAATTTACACCCTAACTAAATTAGAAAACCAACACCTACGTGAATACTAGGATAAATATCTACAAAATGGGTTCATTAGACCATCAAAGTCCCCGGCGGCCTCTCCTCTCTTCTTTGTTTCAAAAAGCAACGGTGAGCTATGAATATGCATTGATTATAGAGCACTGAATAATATCACCATAACGAACAGGTATCCGTTACCTCTTATACCAGTGCTCCTTGACCTGGTAAGAACAGCCACCATTTATACACAAGTGGATTTGAGAGGAGCCTATCACCTGGTACGTATTCGTTCTGGGGACGAATGGAAAACAGCATTCAGAACCCGATAAGGTCTCTTCGGGCTATGTAATGCCCGAGCAACTTTTCAAATTTTTGTAAATTACGTCCTTCGCGAGTACCTGGATCGTTTTGTGATTGTGTATATAGATGACATTTTGATATACTCCTTGTCACAAGAAGATCATGAAACTCCTGTCAAGATGATCTTGTCCACGCAACGCCAACACGGTTTGTATTGTAAGTTATAAAAATTTGAATTTCATGTGGACACTGTCGAATTCTTGGGATTCATTCTTTCACCACAAGGCATGTCCATGGATACTCAGAAAGTACAAGCCATCGAAAACTGGCCGGAATCAAAATCTGTCAAAGACATTCAGCGATTCTTAGGCATTGCCAATTTTTATAGACGTTTTATTCATAACTTTTCAGCCAAAGCCACTCCTATAACTCGACTTTTTAAAAAAAGGCTGTTTTCCAATGGACGGCAGACGCCAATACAGCCTTCCAAGAACTAAAACAGGCCTTCATTACAGCACCAATCATAAAACATCCTGATGTAAACAAACCATTCATAGTGGAGGTGGATGCCTCTGACACAGCGATCGGAGCAATCCTTTCACAAAGAGACAATATATCCCACCAACTGCATCCAGTAGCTTACTTATCAAACAAATTCTTACCATCAGAATACCACAATTCTGTGACAGAAAAGAATTATTAGCCATCCGGCTAGCATTTAAAGAGTGGCGTCATTATTTACTCATTGCTAAATATCCAATTACTGTGTAAACGAACCATCGTAACTTACAATTTCTCCAATGTGCTAGGCTCTAACACCAAGACACTTACGATGGACTCTTTTCTTTTCTGAATTTGACTTTATCATAACCATTAGACCAGGGGTTGCTAATAACAAAGCAGACACCTTGTCGCGATATACGGATGCAGAACCACCAAGACAAACTGAGTTCAGAGAACCACCTCCTATGATTCCAAAGGAACAAATCATTGGTTTCACCATGTCCAATCAGTTTCTAGACACCCTCAAACAGACCATGCCCATCCAGAAGATACTTCTCTGGTAACAGCAAGAAAAAACCCGCTCCATGATTGAAGGGCTTCCATTTCATGGACACAAACTATACATCCCTGCAAAGTCCTTACAGAAACAAGAACTAAATTGGTGCCACAAACACCCTTTTGCTGGTCATCCAGGTCGTGCAAAAACATTAAAACTGGTAAGTCGTAATTTTAGGTGGCCAACTTGGAAAAAAGATGTATTTATGTCCAACAATGTGAGATTTGTATACGCTCTAAAACTGATCATAGCCGTAAACAAGGTCATTTACTCCCTCTACCAACCCCAACACAGATTTGGGAAGATATTTCCATAGATTTCATCATAGATTTACCAAAAGATCAAGGCAAAACTGCCATTTTAATCATTATGGATAGGCTATCAAAAATGTCTCACTTTGTAGCTTGTGAAGGGTTACCATCAACAACTGAACTTGTACACCTGTTGTTTCACAATGTAGTACGGTTACATGGACTCCCTTGAATCATTACATCAGATCGAGATACACAATTCACTTCTCAACTGTGGAAAGCTTGGTGCAACGCTCTACAAATCACAAGCAACTTGTCAACCAGTTACCATCCAGAATCCGATGGTCAAACTGAACATGTTAACCAAGTACTGATAACAGCACTTTTGTCAATCACACATGGATCATGGGTAGCTCTGTTGTGGGAGGCTGAGTTTGCATATAATAACCTCTCCGATTCTTCCACCAAAATGTCACCGTTTTATGCCTACCATGGTTGCCACCAATGTTTTGAGTAAAACTCAGATTCCATACTTTACAGATAGACTCCATGAGATGGTTAACTTGGTACAACAACTACGCAAGAACATATCCAAAGCACAAATACGTTTAAAAAAAATTGCAGATCAAAAACGAAGACCAGGGCCACAATACCAACAAGGAGATAACGTGTGGCTGTCCACAAATGTCACCGTTTTATGCCTACCATGGTGCCACCAATGTTTTGAGTAAAACTCAGATTCCATACTTTACAGATAGACTCCATGAGATGGTTAACTTGGTACAACAACTACGCAAGAACATATCCAAAGCACAAATACGTTTAAAAAAAAATGCAGATAAAAAACGAAGACCAGGGCCACAATACCAACAAGGAGATAACGTGTGGCTGTCCACAAAAAAAAGTACTTTTTAAAAAGAATGACAAGGTCCACCCACGTTACATTGGTCCTTTTACAATTCTAAAATGTATCAATCCAGTGGCCTACAAGTTGCATCTTCCAAAATCAATGAAAGTAAAAAAAAAAAAATCTTTTTATTGCTTTTTTCCCATCCGATTTTTCATATACAATACCAGCAAGTGTACATAAATAACTTACATAAAAATCCATTAAGATAGCCAAGATAAATAGCATTCAATAAAGAGGCAGCACTAATTCATAATACATTCCAATTTGTAAACAGACTCAGTGTATAAAATGATCTAAACTTCATTGCTTAATAAAACATATCCATTCATGACGTGAGAGCCACCCAAACCCTCCTCCCTTTCAGCCTGCTTGCCTTTACGTGCATACAATGCCTTTTCAAAGTGATATACATGTAAAAAGCAGCCTTTCCATTGCTGAAAGGTCAGACGTGAAGGGTCCAACCATGATGAAAAGATACATAGCCTAAAAACTGTCATTGCAATAAAAATCAGTTCCAATCCTGTGCTCAAAGTGTCCCATCCACCCTTAATAGCATACGTTGTGGTGATAGGATGATATTAAGTTTCAGAACTTCCCCTAAAAAGCCTTCGATTATTAATTCAAGCGATTTTAAACTGGGGCAGGAATAGAATATGTGAGCCAGATCTGCCTCCGTCGCCTGACATCTAGTGCAGCGGGTCCCCGTCACACCACCCCATTTCGCAATCTTTGCTGGAGTTACATACAGGTCAAACAATATCTTGTAATGTTGTGTCTGTAGATTCGAGGCACACGATTGTCTCTCCCATCTGAAGTGATTTCAAAAACCCGGGGTAGGCCATATGAAGCCTGTCCCGCCATTTCCCATTCTGTATCTCCAAATCACCAGGGATCTGTTCCAGCGACCAGCCATATTACTGCGAGATGGAAGGGGTAGAGCTCTTAACTAACTAATATTTCCATCAAAGGTATTTGGTCAAAGCCAACTATTTCCCCAGTCTTTCTCATGAAAAAATACTGAATCTGTAGCTATTTCAAAAAAATCCTGTGGCCCAGCATTAAATCTACTGCTGACCACCTCAAATGGAGCAAACACATTCCCAGCAAGACAATCTCCTATCCTACCCAGCCTGCCACTTCCCCACCTAGTGAAACACGTCATGAAATATGCTAGGCAGTTGTTCATTTCAGAGCAGGGGAGAATATCTAGTGTACCTACCCACCTCCAATTTCTTTCGGGCCAACACCCAATTTCGAATTGCGGCAAATAGAGTCTTGAAGTGAGTCTGCTTACAATAGCTTGGCTCATAAAACTTCAATAAGCATCCATGGGCTGCATTGCCAATCAGAAGCTCATAAATGGAGGGTACATAACTGATTGCTCGGCATTCTATTGCCCGGCAGTTAAATAATATATTACAGCACTGCATAGCAGCAGCTAAACAATATAATCTAAAATTGGGGAGCACCCACCCCCCCTCTCTCTGGGTAAGCACATAAATGTGTTGGCTCTCCTAGTTTTCGCATATGCCCAAATAAAGCTTGCCACTAATCTATCGATTTTCTTAAACCATTCATTATTTTACTCCAGTGGGACAGTGCGAAATACATATAACAATTTAGGAAAGAAAATCATTTTGACCAGGTTACATCTCCCAATTATAGAGAGTTGCAAATTATTCCACAGTGTAAAATCCTTCTTGTCTTTCTCAAGAATGGGTGTTAGGTTTAGATCAATTATGCGCTCCACCTTAGCAGTGATACAAATTCCAAAATATATGGCTTCATTTGTAATCCTACTGTCAGAGGCAAGGGTATGAATGTTAATCAATACTTGGGTTTTAGCCCTATTTAGCAGAAACCCAGATCTGATCCCGAAGTCTTCTGCAATCTCCTCAATCGCCCGCAGAGCTCTGTCCGGATCACTGGTAATTATGGCCACAGCAGCATAGGCCAGGGTTTTCGTGCCCCAGCCCTGTAAGCTGATGGGCACAATATCCGGTGAAGAGTCCAACCTCCTGAGAAAAGGGTAATTAAATAACGTGAATAACAAAGGGGAAATGGGACAGCCCTGTCTCGTGCCCCTCTCTATTGTGAAGGGCTCTGATTCAAGTCCCATTATTTATAAGCGGGCTATAGGTTTGTTATATATTACGCAAATTGCATCAATGAAATCTCCTCCCAAGCCGTTTGCTTCCGGAACCTGCCACAGAAAGGCCCACGACACCCGATTGAAGGCCTTTTCAGCATCAAATAAGGCCACCCCCATAGGTTTTGCCAGGACTTCAGTTGCGTCAAATAAAGAAATGACCCTCTGAACGTGATCCGTAGCCCCTCTGCCAGGAATTAACCCATGCTACTGTTCGGACACCAATCGGTGTATAACACCAGATAATTGGGTGGCAAAAATTTTAGACCAGACCTTCACATCCGTGTTAAGTAATGTGATTGGTCTGTATGAGCCCATAACTGTGGGGTTCTTGCCTTTTATTTAAAAAAAAAAATTATCACCCTATCCGGTATCGCAAAGGTATTTTCAAGAGGCCTCGGCATTAGTCTCTAATCTATTGTGGGGCAACCGCCCGGCACGCATTGCACACGTCAAGCTCAACAAAAGCTGGTACGAGGGTGGGATTGCACTACCCAACCTACAGATGTATTACTGGGCGGCGCATCTTAAAACTATTAACCAATGGCTTCACGCACCTCAAGATGACCCAGCCTATAGGGCTGACAGAGCTCAATTAGGCACAGAAAGCATGCTCACGGCACTCTATGATAGAAGCAAGGCGGCAAAATTGATTGGACCCACGAAACACACAACCACCCTATGGCATATAGCCCAGGCGAAACTGGGTTGGAAAGATACGATCACTAGGCTCACCCCGCTCTGGGACACCAAAGCGTTGGGACGATTGAGGCACAGCAAGGGGTTCGCGCAGTGGGACAGCATTGGTATATCCACAGTGGGGGATCTGTGGGACAAGGGGGCAGTGATCCCGTTTTCAACGCTCCAGCAGCAGTACGAAACTTACCGATATGTACAGATCAGACACGCATTGCAGCAAGCCATACCGCCAGACTCTGACATCCCGGAGTCCTCTCCGTTGGACGATAGACTACTTACCGACTTTATGCAACATAGGGCAACTTCCCTCACCTACCGTAAATTAATTAATAACCTACCAAACCCTACGCTGAAACTGAGAGAGAAATGGATGGAAGAGGTGGGCGAAATGGATGATAATGAATGGAATGAGGCACTGGCGTCCCCAAAAGAAGTAGGTATCTCGGCAAAGTTCAGGCTAGTTCAACTCAAGATCCTACACAGGACATACTACACTCGAACCATGCTACATAAGCTGCAAAGAGCAACACATCCCTACTGTCTGCGTGGCTGCGGGGAGGATGGGACATTAATCAATACCCTTTGGGAATGCTCCTTAGTAACTGAATACTGGAGACAAGTGATGCGAACTATTTCACAAACGCTTGAAGTCTCGCTGGTTCCGGAGCCACGTAAATGCATCCTGAATGTATGGGAGCCAAATGACTTATCCAGATATGGGCAACTATGGGGCACATTAGGCATTATGGTAGCAAAGAGAGATATAGCACAGAAGTGGGGCGCATCAGACCTACCCACCCTGACAATGTGGTCTAGAAACATGGACATGCTTATGGTGACGGAGCGTGCAGTATATGCCACCAGAGCCAGCCCGCGTAAATGGAATAAAGTGTGGGCTCCTTGGAATATCTATAGGGCTACCGGAAGATGAGGTCTCTAGCTCTGATGAAGAGAGTGAGGATGGGGGCGGGGAATAGGAAAAGTAGTGGGGAGTAGCTGATTGGTAGGACATGACTAAAGCAACAACGCACATGATGGAGTCTAAGACACTTTAGAATATAGATGCCTGTCTATGTGTACCTTACTAATGCGATTGCCGTGGAGTGGATCACTGTGTATGTTTGTTAATTATCAAAAGACTTTAAATTGTTTTTGAGTTCAAAAAACAAAACCCATAGACCTAGAAATTATCCGGAGCACGAACTGATTGATCTGTGTAAACCATATTTCACCACGCCGCCGGACCCCAAGGTTGTCGGCTGAAGGGCTGTGTTACTCCGAAAGTTATAATAAGACATTATACATATCGAGGCCGGCCCTTGGGGTTGTAGGCTCTATGCTGTGTCTTTTCAAAATTGTACAATAAAGGTCTTTAAAAAAAATATATAATAATAATTATATAAGCAATGCCCCATGAACCGGGGTGGGAGGGGCCCCTGCGTTAACGTCATTGAACAGGCTCAACAGTTCCTGCTGAATTTCTGTATAGAATACCTTATAAAACTCAAGGGGGATGTGATCTGCCCCAACTGCTTTCACAGATGGGAAAGCGAACAGAGTCACCTGTAATTCCTTAGGTAGTATAAACCCCCCTAGCAGTGATTGCTCCTAATCTGGGATACTGCTCGGCTGATCTATCGTGCCAATGTCTAATAGCATGGGGCCACAATCGGGGGTGCCCCTATAAGGATCAGCATAAAAGCCCCAGAAAGCCTTTCTAATTTAGCAGGGATCTGTAACTATATTTTCCTGCAGATTCTTTACTTTGCTGATACAGCCGGCTGCACACTGTTGCCGTGCCCTAACTGCGAGAAATCGCACAATGCGCTCACTATACTCGTAGTGGTCCTGTTCTTTGGCCAGATTCTTCTCAGCTGTTTTCTCAGCAAAATGTTCATTTAGGCAAGCGGTAATAATAGCTATCAGATTCAAAACGGGGGCAGAATCTTTCCCGGTTTTTACAACACAGATTAATTCTGCTTCCAGATTACTTTGCTTTTGATAAAGCTCTTTGCTGTGTCCCAGCTCCCGCTTCTGTTTCGTAATGTTAAAGCTCAGGGTTTCACCCTTCACCCCAGCTTTGAATGCGTCCCAGATTATTCCAGCGGAGGTGCTTCCTTTATACAAGTCAAAAATCCCCACCATCCACAGTTTTTTATGTTGGACGTGATCAAGATCCAGCAGCAATCCCCTCTCAAAAGTAAATTTTCTAGGTACCCGACAGAGCCCTGCAATGGAAAGCTTAAACTTAATTGAGGTATGGTCGGACACCGCTCTAGGGAATAATTCAACCGGAGCCCCCCTGGCCAATGCGGGTGATGCAAAAAAATAGTCCAGCCTGGCATAATAGGTGTATCCTGGGTCAGGGGTCTTTAAATAAGCACTAACATCGATACAGCCCTAGTTCCTTCTGCAAGCGACCCTGGGATTTAAAGGATAGCGACTTACGCCCAACAAAGCTTTCTTCGATGCTGCATAGCCCCTCTTCCTGGAGACATTTAGATTAAAATCTCCACAAACTACAGATGACCCAGGCCAAGATAGGAGTTTGAGTGGCCAAAAAATTAACCAAACTGAAGTTATCTAGTACTGGGGCATAAATTGTGCATAGAGTAAAAGATCCACTGCACAGCTTGCTTACCATTATTGCCCATTTTCCCAGCTTATCAGCAGCATTACGCCCGGGGGTAATAAAATTTCCTTTCACTAAGATCTCAAACCCCTGGTCCTAGTTTCTTGTGTCGTATGGCAAAACGCCTTCAATCCAAAAGTGTTCAGCAGAGCCCAGTCCTTACTGGCAATGTTGATTTCTTGTAGACAATACACATCTGCTCTTAAAAAGCTTAAACCCTCTTGCACCCACCTTCTTTTTACTTTATCATTTAGCCCACAGATATTAATAGAGGCAATTTGCAGGCTAGCCATAGCTCATAGAGGCTGTCCTAAACCACCCGGAAATACCACTCCAATGAAGCAAATGCATGTTGCTACCCCATCCTATATTTTGTGCAGGGTCTGCTTTATACTTGACTGCTGCACACACACTCTCCTGGCTATACCTATATTCATAGTGCCACTGTTCTTTAAAAAAAAAAAAGAAGTACATAATCACACTTGCATCCACTTGCTGTGTACTGAATATTACACCGTCACTCAACCACCAACCACCCCTCTCCAACCCCCTCCCCCTCCTTGAGAAGCCCCCAGGACCCCCTCATCCCCACACCTCCTCCCGCCACCCCCCAACTAGTGAAAGTAGCCAGACCAAACGGATATGTGTGATGGTGACCGGAGGTCAACACTGCGGGCTCTCCCTGTCCCCTCTCAAATGTAACCCCCCTCACTCCAGCCCCAAAACCAGTAAGAGAAGAGAAAAAAACAGAAAACTATAAAGAAAAGCCATCATTGATATTACGATTATCAGGCCATTTCATAAAGAGGGCCCAAGCGCTTATACATTGCTACAAAATCAATGAAAATTCATCCTGTGTTTCACACATCCTAATTGAAAAAAGCAATGATTAAGATAAAGACTAGACCCTCAACAATTGAGATAGGTGATCATATTGAATACGAAGACAGCAAACGACAACGAGGTAGATTATGGTATCTCGTATCCCAGAGGAAAACTCATGGGAGCCCAAACAAGGTATTCGGGCAGCAATGTTGATTGCGAAATTTCATAGAACTCATCCGCATGCTCCCAAATGACTGGGTGAACCTATTTGTGATGGGGAGTACTGTTATGAACCCCAATTACTCCTATTGTGTTGTGGAACTCATCTCCTTTCAAACGGTCATGACGTAACGGATCAGCCATGTAAAGACCCATAAGAACTACTTATGCACACACAACATATGGTACTACAATATGTTGTTGCTGTGCTGGTGAAACATTGACAACATATGACACTATAATATGTTGTTGGTGTGCTGGTGAAACATTGTGCATATAGTGCAAAAGAAACACACAACATATGGCAAGAGAATAGGTGGTGAACATGCTGGTACATAAGATACTGTTGTCACGCTCGCTTTAATAATGGAAATATATTTATGTTGGTTTCTTTGCCTTATCTGATGAAGTTTTCTATTTTTCCTTATTTCTTTCTGCTTATTTCCGCATGGTTGCGGTTGTTTTGTATGACTTCGCAACTTGACTCTGAAAATTTCGCCAGAGACAGGAGACCTCACCGACTCCTTTCTACAAAAACTAGAGCAAACAATAGAAGGGACTCTGGATCTCACCCCCAACGTCATTGAGAGAAGGGATATGGTAAAAAACCATGCAAAAGATTGAGCAGGGATGCCACTATCAACAGGCCTGAAAGATCAAGTTGAGCAAGAAGATACCCCCATTTGATAACCAGAGAAGCACAAAAGTCAATAGCCAAGGCTCTGATATGGCAATCAACCAAAATAGAGGTCCAAGTTGACCTTCTTCAATCAATAGCCCAATGCCTAGTGGACCAGGGCAGTACGCTGGAAGAATTGGAGGCAGCAATCAACTACAATCAGGTCATGATAGCTCGTACAAGCTCATGTGCCGATATAATAGAAAAGTGGGCTGAGATGCCGGAAATACTGGGGGACATAGTGGCACTAACAAAGAGTTGAGGCGACTCAACAAAGACACCTGAAACAATTGAATCGCTGGCAAAGGGAAATCACACAGTTGTGACCAATGGAGAACAGAGCCGAGCGAGGGACATGGAATCAAAAGCAGCTCCTTGCGACCGCACCCAACAGCGTACCTCGGATTAACAGCGGTAGTGGTGGTGAAGAGTGGAGTCATTCCGACGGCTCTCGAGTAGGCACCTGGCGTCGCAGTAGGACTCATTTTAGTGACCGCGCATCGCTCAGGTAGGAAACCTTTTCTTTGTATGAAAGCACAATGGAGTGCTGGTGAATTCTGAGCGTTCAAAGGAAGTGTTTGTTTCAGCATATTTTTCGAATTTACATTGACAAACTTAAAGACTCATGAATCACTGTTAATTCATTAAGGGATCAACGAGTTATCCTAAAACTGTCACAAAGTGTCCTGATGAACAACTATAAAATTAGAAGCAATAACAGACAAAGATTTATTTGGATGCCATCTCTGACTAAATACTAAAAGAACTCTTCATACGTATTTGTTAAACTACAGTTCTGAGTAAAGAACGAATCTCTCATTCCAGAGTTCTTTTACTTTCACAGATCTCCCTCCCCTCAGTACCCTGCCTAATTCCCTTCCCCTCGTCTAACCATTCTGATCCTCTGTTATATTAAAGGCAGAGTCGGAACTGCTGGAAGGTGGGCTTCTTGGAGGTACTGCTCCTGAGGACCCAACTTCGTCTGACAAGTTCACTGCACAAAATGTTGTTGTTTGTTATTTGTCCGCTCGGCAACTGAGCTATCATAGAAGAATCAACAATAGTAGCTGACTGGGACTTCGGCATGGCACCATGGGTGATATTTAAAATATAAACAACATCACTTTCTTGTTTAGTTAAAGGAGCTTTTCGCTGGCACTGAGACGTCACCACATGCCAGAATTCAAGCCCAGCTGATTCCTGTTTACCTCCTGCGAGGGATGATGCCAGCTCGCCACCAAGACGGGTAACCTGAAGACACTTACCTACAGGTAGCGGGGGAGTTAGATCACCCTAGTGCAATGGTCTTCAATCTGTGGGGCATGATGCCCAGGGGGGCCGTGGAGGCATGGTAAGAGGGTCGGGCACTTTATTTGCTAAAACAATACGGCCCAGACGGTTGGTTAAAATGCTTTCCTGTGCTGGGAAATCGAGACCAGGCAGGCCGCTAAACATGCATTTCTACCAGTGTGTTGCTGGCCTGAAAGAAATGCAAAAATGCACAATGAGTTATTCTGCAAATGTAAAGAATTTGCAGATTAACTCATTGTGCATTTCTTTCAGCCAGCAGCACACTGGCAGAAAGGTGTGTTTAGCTGTCTGCCTGGCTTGATTTCTCGGGACTTAGCTGTCTGCCTGGCTTCATTTCTCAGGACAGGAGAGTGGTGTTGCAGTTAATTGATCAAATCACTTGAAGCTTTTTGAGTGGTAAAGCTGTGAAGTGCTTGTGTTTAATTGTCTTTGTATTTACATAGTGCTTACTATCCCTGAGAATGTGTTGAAGGGACAGTAATGTAAAAAACAATAGCATTATATAGGGTCTGGATATTACTAAAATCTATGGGCGTTATTTACAACGAAATGGTGCAGGGCAGCTCCGCAAGTATTTTTGCTGCGCTGACCTATGCCAATTCAAAAGAGCAAGAATGGACTCTATTTATAAGATACGGTGCACTCCTATCCTTTCTGTCGGCACACAATTTGGTGCCTAATGACAACGCAGGCAACTTTGCACCATGGAACAAGGGCATCTGCATTGTTAGCAGGATTGTTTTTGTGCAAGAAGACATGCCTTCCTGCGCAGAAACAACCTATGAATATTTGGGTGTTAAACTGGTACTTATGCGGTGCAACCACAGTTTGACCGTTTCTCTGGAGAACATTTATGGTTGTCAATAATAAGAAGAACAAGATTCTAGAAATATTTGTCGGAAGGGGGTCATTACGTCTAAAACATTTTGATGAGGGGGTCTCGGCATCAAAAAGTTTGAAGACCACTGCCCTAGAGGGATGTGGCAGATTCACCCACCCTAGGCAAACTAGGACAGGTAGGAGTACTATATATTACAGTACTTATATGAAAGCATATATTCTCTTTATAGCAAAATGGTTGAACGGTTTATCTTCTTCACCATTCTTATTATGCTAATCACGTTATTCTGTTTCCTTGTATTGATTATTGCAGCATACGTATTTTACTCAAGAAACACAATGCTTCAATAAATACTGAAACCTCATGTTGTGTATTTCTTGTGTATCTTTTTGGGTATGCCTGAGTAACCAAACAAAAAGATTCTAGCTCGGTTACCATAATTTCCTTGGGGAGTCAGGGTTATGTTCTGAAGTTGCACATTCAATGTGTTACCTTGTCAGGTTTGGGGGTACAGACACTGTAAGCTAGCAGGACTAATCCCAACAAATCCTGACCGTCGTCAAATCAGTCTTGCACAGTTGTAACACTGATGTTGTCCAACAAGCGCACCGTATTTACTGAGAAAGCATAAGCCATATGACACCTGTACCCTTCAGTCTACCCTAGACTTTCCCTAAATAACTATATCTTGTCAGAGGCCATGCCCCCTGTTTAGTGTTCCGTTGCTCCTGAGCTGGATTTGTGCTCTACAATTACCAACATATATATACATAACGTTTGAATGATTAGGCCTTGGATCAGCAGACTGCATCTCATCTTTCTTATTTTTGGCTGTACTATTATTTTAAAATGTGTTTATTAAACAGTTATTTCTTTGCAAGAACTTATACTTGATGCAGATTTACCATCATCTCAAGTAAGCAATGCTTTCACTACCTGACCAGGCTACCACGAAGGCTTGGGAGCCCATCTTTCCATCATAGACCAAATATCCTTTGCAGCAGAAAAATCAAACAGTCTCATCCTTGATGATTGCTGGTGTTCCTTACAATTTTAGTAATCTGCAAAAAAAACCTCTGATATGTCAGTTTGGCCTCTTCAAAAAAAAAAATCCAAATCTCCGTGGGTGCGGAGCTAGCCACGACGCGAGATGGCCGCTGCTTGAGCGAGCTCCTCGCCTGTGGCCCTACAATCCTGCAACGCGATCCTTTTTTCCCCTGCTGATCCCGCACCGCTGCTGAGGAACCTGCTGGGACACTGGAGAGCGGCAACTGCGGTGCCTGTAGAGCCTCCTGACCCCCCGGGAGTGCCAGTTGCCGCGGGAGGGGCCGGAGACCTGGTGAGGACGGCGCGGGCCTAAAAAACATCGGCCTCGCGTGCAGCGCATGCCCGAGTCGCGCGCTCTGCGCGGAGGCCGCGCCTGCTGTGACATCCCCACCCGCCGCGCTGGAGACCTGCGCGGGGCGGCGCTGGGCCGAGTGTGACGCCGGGACCTGGGGGGCTCTGCTGACGGCGGCCCCCAGAGGATAGAGCCTGCGTGGCTGCCAGTGACGATCTGCCAGGCCTCCCGGTAAGATTGGGCCGACTGCTGGGGGGACTGGCTTGGCGGGGGGGGGGGCTGCCGGCTGGAGCAACTCCCTAATTTAATAACGTGCACGTTATAGAACGCTCAAATTGCCAAGACACTACACAGTCATGTCTACACAAGCATTGGTAAATGCAATCCTATAAACTATAAAGGAGAATATAACAGTCTGCACTGGGCCGCTGCTGTGGGCCATGGTGATGAGCTGCGTGAGACCTGGGTGGGATGCCCTAAGTTTACAAATAGTCACCCAGGCCTGAGGGGATCCTGGTGATCTGATACAACTACGGGCACAGGCCCCAGACCCAGCGGATAGAGTGGGGAGCTGGACGCTGGCACCTGCAGGTACTGGGTTTCTCCCGGACACTATATATGAAGCCGGGGGGAGAGGCACACGGGCAGCTGGGGTAACACGCAGAGCACGTCTGTGGATAGCCCTACACCAAGTCCTCGGAGGTGGAGCAGAGCGTTGCCTTTGTTGATGGCTGCCAGGTGCACACAGAGTCGGTGCGCACAGAGCAGACACTGCTGCCACGGATACACAGGCGTCGAGGCTGCCAGCGATTACATTGGCACAATTCGTGGGCTAGGACTACCCCCTTCTGGAACCCAGGCGGTGACCCCGACCGCCACACAAGCTACTACACTATCCATCATCACTAACCTCTCAAGACCCACACTGACAAGATCATGGGAAAAAAACAGATCGTAATCAGCCAAAGATAACGTTTGACCAGTCCAAGAAACAGCCAGATGGGGGTGCGGAGGCGCAACCCCCCCCCCGTACGGCTTCGCCACCGGAAACAGGATCAATTACTAATGAGCCCTTGCAGACCATGTTCCGTACTATACAGACTTCACTTACGAACATAGATGGTAAAATTGACGCTCTAACCTATCGTGTTGATAGAATGTCTGAGCGCTTAGATAAGCACACGGAGAGACTGGACATGGCAGAACGACGCATCTCCGAGGCCGAAGACTCTCACGCACAGATGGAGTCGAAACACACGAGGATGGTGACGATGGCGGCCAAGGCAGAGGATTTGGAGGCCAGGTCTAGGAGGAGCAATATTCGCTTGATGGGAGTAGCAGAAACCACAAACACGGGCCCGATGGAACAATATGTGGAACACCTACTTATCTCTATGCTTGGCAGGGACACATTCTTGGAGGTGTTCTTTGTGGAGAGAGCCCATAGGGCATTGGCCCCCCGCCCACCCGCGGGATCTAAACTGCGGCCCATCATAGCTAAAATACTGAACTACAGAGACCGGGATGCGGCGCTACGAAAGGCGAGAGAACTTGGCACGCTCACTCATGAAGGCATGAACACATCTGTATACCCAGACTTTACCTCAATGGTGCAGGAGGCACGGAAAAAGTTCATAGATGCGAAGCAGAAACTGCGCAAGCTCAAAATACCCTATGCAATGCTGTACCCTGCAAGACTCAAGATCACGGTGGACGGTAAAACGAAAATCTTTAACGACGCATCGGAGGTGCAGAAATTCTTGAAACAAAAAGAGAAGTACAGTGGGAGAAGAAGACCGCCGAGAAGTGAACAAGGAGATCCACCCACAATGTCTGATGTCGAATAACGGATATTTGGGTACAAAACGGGCATGCATGGGGTGGGGTGTTGTTATCATTGCGACAGTTGGCTTTGAAACAGTTGGACATGGATACCCGGACTACCTGATCACCGCGGTTGGCGATTCCAGATAAGTGTACCCTTGCTTGACATTTTGTGTACTATACAGGCTGGTTGCGCATAGGAGCAGTCTGTTAATAGCAATGTGATGCAGTTGTTCTTACTGCTTTCCTGTTTTCATGTATGAGACAGATATGGTGAATGCGGGTAAGCGGGTGGATAAGATGCGGTGGGCCCAGACTCATGCAACTTTGGTTGCAGGTAACGGGTAGGCAGCTCTGACCCCTTAGCGTGAATCGCACAGTTTTTGTTAGCATAGTATATTGTTTCGGTACATGTTACTAAGTTGGGTGGGGGGAGTATCGCAGTACAATATGGGGGATGTCTCCGCTACGATTGGGGTGGTGGAGTGGGTGGGGGTGGTAGGGGGGGGGGACATAAAACTGACTGGCAGATGCACAGCTGATACACTTGAGGCTGACATTCTTCTACAGCATATACATGAGAGACTGACGCTAGATCTGTGCACACAAGATGGGAGGCACCTTTATAGATAGCAGACCGCTGAGACTCCCCCCTGGAACGTGCGTGGGTTACATAACCCGCAGAAAATACGCAGGATGATTGCATATCTTGATAGGCACAGAATAGACGTTGTTTGCTTGCAGGAGATGCACCTCACAAATACCCCTGAACACTACATTGGTAGCCGATGGGCCTCATTTCGGGTGGCATCCTCGTATTCATCTTATGCCAGAGGGGTCTTGATATGGGTGAGGCGTGCTGTCCCTTTCACTCACCTTAAAACAATATGCGATGACCAGAGGTGTTTTGTGATACTACCCGGCAACTTTGGGGGATCGATCCTAACAATTGTGAATGTGTACGGCCCAAATACGGACGACCCTACTTTCTATGATAAAGTATGGTCGACACTGAGGGGGCTGCAACCTAGTACTATAATTTGGGGGGGTGACTTCAACACCTGCTTAGATCCAACGTTAGACAGGTCATCTGGTCAGGATAGGTATGGAAAACGCTCCGCTGTGATATTGAAAGACGGGATGGCGGAATGGGCTATGCTTGATATATGGCGACTAAGACACCCAGATAAACTGGAAGGAACATGTTTCTCGTCCACACATCTCACATGGTTTAGGCTAGATTTCTGGTAGGTGACACGAGACGCCTGCACTTGGACCGAGGAGGTGGCCCATTTGCCTAGGACGTTGTCGGACCATGCTCCGGTTCGCCTCACATTGGAGATACCGACACACACCCCTAGGCAGTTTACTTGGAGGTTAAGACCCACAACACTGCAAAACCAGGTGTTTCGGAAGGGACTGCGACAGGCGGTATTGAGTTTTTTCGAGCACAATAGAGGATCAGTCCAGAGCACGCAAACTTTATGGGAGGCCTTTAAGGTCACTGTACGCGGCTACTGCATTAGCACTCATGCGGGTATCTTGAAGGATATCCAGAGTCAATTGGAGAATATTGAAAGGGACATTAAGGAGTTAGAATGCGAATACACTGAGAACCCCTCTGCTTCTATTCTGGCTGAGATAAGACAACAAATCGACAAATATGAAGGCTTCGCAGCAGATGAAGTGAAATATATATCACGCAGATATGTAGCGCGGAACTATGGCGAGGGTGGTAGACCGGGCAGGGCACTCTCCTTCAAAATTAAGCCAGCACAAACACAGACACAGATCACCGAAGTGAGGTTAGCATCAAGCGAGTCTGTGTACGACACACCGGCTATATTGACTAGCTTTACGGTATTCTACACACAACTATTCATGGCCCGTGATGTGCCCCCCCGACTCAGAAATATGGCAATACCTGGACGACATAGGATTAGCATGGCTGTCTGACACACATAGGAAATATTTTTGTCTCCCAATCTCCAAAGACGAATTGATAGAGGCCTTCAACTCCCTACCCAATAATAAAGCCCCTGGCCTGGATGGTCTCCCAGGAGAATTCTATAAGGAATATCGCGATATACTTGTGCCCCACTTCGCGGAAATGCTTGAAGAAGCATATGACGAGGGCACATTGCCAGACACACTCACGGAAGCGCTTTTAATTGCGCTCCCGAAGCCGGGTAAGGACCCCCAAAAATGCGAATCCTACAAGCCCCTGTCACTAATCAATATAGATGCAAAGATCCTAGCGAAAATTATAGCGAATAGAATTCACCCACTTCTCTGTAATCTGGTATTGCCTGATCAGGCTGGCTTCATGCCAACGCGATCCACTGCCCAAAACCTGCGTACGATTTTTTCCCTTTATCACCAATTAAACCCAGAGGTGCCGGCAGCTGCAGCCCTGCTAGACGCCGCAAAGGCTTTCGACTCCGTGGAATGGCGATTTATGTTTATCACTTTGCACAAAATGGGGTTCCCGGAACCCTTCCTACAATGGATCTCCCTACTCTACAAAACGCCTAAAGCACGAATATGCATCAATGGCCTAACATCCGAGCCCATCTTAATCACTAGAGGCACGAGGCAGGGGTGTCCCCTTTCACCCATGCTCTTTGCGCTGATACTTGAACCACTCGCCTGCAAAATTAGACAAAAACATTCCGACACGGCCCTGCAATTCACTCTTCGTCCAATCAGCATTTCATTGTACGCAGATGACATGGTACTCTATACAACGCACCCAGATAGACACTTGAATCCGCTCATAAGAGAGTATGTACAGTACGAACAGTACGCAGGACTTAGTATTAATTGGGACAAATCGGTGATAATCCCACTGACTACCATTACTGTGGAACGAGAATTAGACTATCCTTTAAAGTGGAGTGCTGATCCAGTCAAGTATTTGGGGATATGGATCCACAGAGACCCAGCGATAGTCCTGAGGGAAAACTATGGGACGGCCATGACTAAACTGGAAGAACAAGTGGAGAAATGGATAAAATTGCCCCTTTCAATGGCTGACAGAATCGCCATCCAGAAGATGATTATATTGCCTAAGTTTCTATACTTGTTCTGTAATGTGCCTATATGGCTGACGAATGCTTTCTTTGCTAAAATGCGTTCTGTGCTTCAGAGACTGACATGGGCAGGAAAGCAAGCTAGAGTGAGCTGGCAGATCCTCACTCAACCGTACTATATGGGAGGCTTTGAAGCGCCCGACTTCCAGCTGTACTATCTGTGCGCACAAGCTCAACACGCACACTACTGGACACACCGCATGCATTTATTCCACACGTAGCAGTGGAGCACGACAGCGTTTCCCCGAGACCACTGGCGACGCTGCTGGCCAAACCCATATGCTACACACCTAAAGACACGATACACAGAGCAAAAAACAACTCGAGAGCGTGGCACGCACTGGCACAAAGGGCGAATAAATTCCCAATATATGCGCGGGCCTTACCGACAGCTCAACATCCCAAACTCTCAGTGACACAAGAACCCAATATGCAGTCTTTGCTGGAAGAGATGTGATTCGGCACTATGGGTCAAGCATTCCCACACAACACATTCCTCCGATGGTCAGATCCTGCCTTATGTGCGCACCAAACCCCGATGAAAAATGTTGCATACCTGCGCTTTCACGCGGCCATGAAGACGCTATACACTTCGTTCCCTAATGAACCGGACCAGCTGGCGACGCTGCAGACATTACTAGTGGCCCGACACGCACGCACCTGGTGACGAGACTGTACGATCAGCGCAGCGCGAACAGCCCACGGAGCTTACGGCGCCTAAAGGCAGATGGGAGAAATTGTTAGGCACACCACTTGATGAACAGGACTGGCAGTACAGCTGCACACAACTCACACTCCTTACCTCTAACTGTAACCTACGCATCATTCATTTCAAATTCTTGCATCAGGCATACTACACACCCGAAAAATTACACAGACTGGCTCTTAGGAACGGCGACTCCTGTTGTCGAAGTGGGGCACCTGGGGCGGACTTTCTGCACGTGGCATGGTCATGCCAGAGCCTGCAAGCCTATCGGCATGCGGTCACAAGAGCCTTACAATCCATGCTTGGGGAGCACATCCCGAACACACCGCTGACGTGCTTATTGGGAATAAAGAAACTCAAACACGCCAGACGCAGGAAGTTTCTGGCAGTGGCACTGCTTCTTGCGAAACGCAGAGTAGCGATTCGATGGGGTAATAGGCGACCACCTAGGCTCAAAGACTGGATTACTGACATGACATATTGTAAGTCGACACTTGAGGCCTATGCTGAAGAAATACCCATGGCGTCCAGGCCTAGGGACTTCTGGAAGCCGCTGACACTATACTTGCAGGACAATTCCGATTGAATGTAATGCATGACTGTTATGCACGACTTACACTGATGTGATGATATCCACATGCATACTACTCGTGTGGGAGGTGGTAATTGGATATATACGGATCTGTGGTGGGGGGAGAGATGGGGGGATGGTGCGCACTCCTCGCTTTATGTACCGATGTGTGTACCCGGGTCTGTTGGGTGTTATGTGAAATACGTTATTATTATACAGATGTAAGCTGTAATTTGTACTATTTGTCATACGACACTGCAAATTGTGTATCTGCTGTTTTTTCTTTGCTAATTATACGACACTGCAAAATTGGTATCTGCTGGTCAGAATAAAAAAATAAATAATAAAAAAAATCCAAATCTCCATGCTCCTGAATCAAAAAGCATAACGTTGTAAGCAGTGCATTATCAAAGGCTGCAAAATATCTAGAAGCAGTTCTCCAAAAGCCTGACCGATTAACATGAATACCCCTAAGTTTAGAACATGAAAAAAGACTATGATTACTGTATCTGCTTAAATGCTTCCAACTTCACTGAAATGGGTCACAGACAGATAAAGCCAATGCTCTTCTTCCAAAAACTCCAGAAGTAATAAAAATCCCACTATTTGCTCTGACTGAGTCCCCTAGATGTTCACATAGGTTTAGATGAACCCTACACTCAGCTTAGATAAGCATCGGTTTATGACTGACTGTTAGAACTGGCTATTTCTGGTAGGCTAAGGCTGACGCCAAAGCCAGGCAGAAACCACCATTCTAGTCAGGGCGAGGGAGTCACACGCCAAGATAACCCCTGCTCACCCCCTTGGTAGCTTGGCACGAGCAGTGAGGCTAAACTCGGAGGCAATGTGTAAAGCATTTGCGTCAGCACACAACAGCAACAACATTCTAGGCACACCACAAAAGGAACTCCACACAAGGTTATATTAAAATAACTTTTGTATTGTCAAAACACATCAGATAGAAATCACACATGTACATTGTGCCAACTGGCACGGGCAACATTCATAAGGGATTATGTACAGGACATCAGCAGTCCATCCAGGGTAAAGCAAAGTCCCCCCATCAGCCCAGGCAAGGCAGAGGGGTCCCCCAGAAGTCCTCCAGGCATCCAGGGGCTGGGCAGCGCCCGCCCCTGGTAGATTCAAGTCAGAAACAAGAACATTATGGAAGGGGACACAGCCCCTTCTTATACACAGAAAAGTCTTTGAAGTCTTTGTGTAGGCAGTGTGAGAACCAGCTAGGATTGGTTATAGGGAAGTCCCTTCAGTATCAGGGACAGAGGTGACAGTCGCCCAGCGGGGAGGTGGAGCCAGCATTGTGGCAGGCAGGCACAGCCTCATTCACCCTCAGGTGCTATCTCCACCCACTTCCTTGGCAGCAGATGCTGCCTTTCATCCACGGGCTGACTCAGACAACCTCCTGGGGGCTCTGCAGCCCCTGTCACACTCAACCCAGACAGTCAATCCACAAGCAGGCCCAGGCACTCTGGGTCAGGCTCACCAGCCAATCACACGCCAGGCACAAATTACACAAATATGCCAACTTCTCAAAGTGGCACTTCTAGACTAGACACAACCATGCCGCATACACCATTACGCAGCATTCAATCTCACGAGTTCGCACATACCAAACTCGACCCTGCACTCCCCACACATCAGGAACTACCATAGGCATACATATTCCCCATTCATTCCTATGGGAGGGCAGGTCACTCACCATACATACACAGAGAGCTCACGCACTTTACACTGTACCACAGTGAAAAAGTGCGCCAAGGCCTAAAATCACCAACACCAGGTTCCAGAAACAGGCTAGGAAAAAGCAAAAAGTCTTGGGGTGAACCTGCCAAAAGGGCCAGGTCCAACACAACCCCCTTCCAGCCAAAACGCAGGGTAGACCAATCACTCCACTGATGGGCTTCCTTGCTTTGGGCGACAAAACACGGACACGGGCCCGCACGGCAGGGACACCCTCCAGTTTTTCGCCACTCTGAACCTACATGTATTTCCCTCAACAAGAGCTCTCTGGCACAACTAGGATACCCCACTGGTACTCTCTAGTCATCCACAGTCAGGACCAGGCCCTAGGCCATCCAAATATCACAGGTCCTGTCCAAACCACAGAGTGGGGGGCAGTAACCCCTGGCACACATTAGCCATTCTCCACTCTCCCTCTCAGTGTAGCAACAACTACCACTGATCCTTCAACCTAGGGACCACCCCCTCAGGCTGACCAGAGGTCATGGGCAAGCATGCCCCACCCTACCTCTACGTCTGAGTTCCCGCACCCTCACAGGGAAGCACTCACCAGAACTCAACTCTCCTACCAGATCAGGACCTCACTCCATCACTGGTCTACCACCTGGAAACTATTTCACTCCTGAGGTACAAAGCACACAGCACAGTCCCTCTTCAAGCAGGTAGGGGGACACAGCACACAGCAAAGCCCCCTTTCCTCTACCTTAGTGGAAACAACAAACTGCAGGTGGGCCCCAGAACACACAGCAAGGGCAGCCCCCTCAGTCTCTTCAGCTGATCCACTTTGGTAGAGATTCCTCTTGACCTGGAAGCTTCCTAATCTCCCAACCTAGGATCTAAACCCTCAGGTTGCACTGGGGTCAGAAGTAAGGACACCGTCCCTCTGCACCCCCTTCCAGAGTTCTGCACCCTCCCACCTTGGAGCGGTACCCCTAGAAGCCAACAACCGGTCAGGACACTGATTACAGATGCCCTTCCCTCCAGGTCAGGCTGAACCTGAACCTGGCCTCCCCCCTCCTCGGGGAACGACCTCCAGAGGCCCCAAAAATGGTCAAGCACTCTGGACGGTCAAATACCCAACGAACCAGGACTTCTGCACCCTCCACTTAGGAGCGGTACTGCCCAATACCAGGACCGCCGGAGTTCTGATTACAGACACTTCCCGTCCTCTAGACACAGGAAGATCCTCCTCAAATGACTTGTAATACAGCCTAGGCCCCTGACCTGGCACTCCCTAGGGAACCCTCCAGGCCCAGAGACAGGGTTTGGGCCAACGTGGGACACACCGCCCCACACTCACTCCGCCTCCACTGAGACAGGGCGTGAGCCCCTACACCCCTACCATCCTAATCGGACCTAGCTGGGCTACACATGAACCTCTTCACCTACACAGGATCATCAGATACACAAGCCACTACTTTTAGAATCACTCCCTAATGCCTCTGCAAGACATCTAGCACACCGCCAGACGTCCACCTTCTTGTCCAGTGCCTCTGCAGGCCCTCCTGCACACCACCAGAGGTACACCTCCTGTGCAAGCTCCTTAAAAAAAACTCACACCAACTCCTCCAGTTCAACACACCACTCATCCACACACTCCCCCTCCAGACTGGTGAGATAGTTCCTCACTGCCCCTGACTCTCAACCTGTACCCCTCTTACTGAGCACCAGGCACCATACTCTGGGAACTGGGAATGGGACTTCACGCACTGGACACATTTAAGCTGCCACCACTGGATCCTACCATACTGGGGAATCCAGACACACACACTACACTCAGGGCATAACCACCCTCCCAAGCAAGTCATTACTCCTCCACACTCCCTCTCTTCCATCTACCCACACAGAAACAGGAACAGGGATTGGACACTGGACCCAGCAAGGGATTCCTAATCTATGGGAACCTCCCCCTCTACTGGCGTCCCGCCCTGTCACTTTCTCTCATCTGCCACTAAACATAAAGCGCAGGAACACCATCTGAAAATGACACTCTTGAGGAAAAACAAAATCACAAACAATAATCCCAAACATGTGACTATCTGAAAAACTGCAGAGTTTTGTAATGTAGCCAGTTGTCGCTGTGGCACTGCGTAAACACAAGCCCAAATCCGCACCGCTGACCAACAATGTTAGAACTGGCTATTTCTGGTAGGCTAAGGCTGACGCCAAAGCCAGACAGAAACCACCATTCTAGTCAGGGCGAGGGAGTCACACGCCAAGATAACCCCTGCTCACCCCCTTGGTAGCTTGGCACGAGCAGTGAGGCTAAACTCGGAGGCAATGTGTAAAGCATTTGCGTCAGCACACAACAGCAACAACATCCTAGGCACACCACAAAAGGAACTCCACACAAGGTTATATTAAAATAACTTTTGTATTGTCAAAACACATCAGATAGAAATCACACATGTACATTGTGCCAACTGGCACGGGCAACATTCATAAGGGATTATGTACAGGACATCAGCAGTCCATCCAGGGTAAAGCAAAATCCCCCCATCAGCCCAGTCAAGGCAGAGGGGTCCCCCAGAAGTCCTCCAGGCATCCAGGGGCTGGGCAGCGCCTGCCCCTGGTAGATTCAAGTCAGAAACAAGAACATTTTGGAAGGGGAAACAGCCCCTTCTTATACACAGAAAAGTCTTTGAAGTCTTTGTGTAGGCAGTGTGAGAACCAGCTAGGACTGGTTATAGGGAAGTCCCTTCAGTATCAGGGACAGAGGTGACAGTCGCCCAGCGGGGAGGTGGAGCCAGCATTGTGGCAGGCAGGCACAGCCTCATTCACCCTCAGGTGCTATCTCCACCCACTTCCTTGGCAGCAGATGCTGCCTTTCATCCACGGGCTGACTCAGACAACCTCCTGGGGGCTCTGCAACCCCTGTCACACTCAACCCAGACAGTCAATCCACAAGCAGGCCCAGGCACTCTGGGCCAGGCTCGCCAGCCAATCACACGCCAGGCACAAATTACACAAATATGCCAACTTCTCAAAGTGGCACTTCTAGACTAGACACAACCATGCCGCATACACCATTACGCAGCATTCAATCTCACGAGTTCGCACATACCAAAGTCGACCCTGCACTCCCCACACATCAGAAACTACCATGGGCATACATATTCCCCATTCATTCCTATGGGAGGGCAGGTCACTCACCATACATACACAGAGCGCTCACACACTTTACACTGTACCACAGTGAAAAAGTGCGCCAAGGCCTAAAATCACCAACACCAGGTTCCAGAAACAGGCTAGGAAAAAGCAAAAAGTCTCGGGGTGAACCTGCCAAAAGGGCCTGGTCCAACACTGACCATATGGGAAAATGTTCTAGGAGTATACCCCCGCAGCCCCCTCCTTCAACTCCTTATAATTGCAGCATGTGGAATCAACTGTCTACGGAAGACAAGATAACGTCTGACACAAGTTGTGGGTTAGCTACGCTTTTGTGGATGTGGGATGGGCAGAGCTTATAGTTTGAAAAGTGATGGCTGCAGTTTGAGGGTAATGAGAAGGATTCCAGTAGCGAAGATAAATTCCATCTCATCAGTAATAGGTGGGGTGAAAAAGCAGAATTGGGTTATGTAATATCTCGTCTAGTCCCCTTGTCCATAACAACAACAACAAGCATTGGAAATGCAATAGGTCTCGGATTTATTTGAGTTAGAGCTAATGGCATTGTCAATGGCAATGTCTTTTAGCCATGTGTTATGGAGTGTATGCATGTGGTGTGTAGTGGAATTATGTGGGTTGGATTGGAATTGTAGCAATGGTGACATGCTGCGCTTTAGATGAATATGTTTAAAAGTAAAGTGCACCATACTGCGATTGCTACAATAGTTTATTGTGGATGCGTTAACAACTGATGTGTGCACTGATGGCTGGTGGTGTGTGTGCCTGTAGAAATTGTTCACTGATGGCTGGTGGTGTGTGTGCTTGGTGGAAGCGTGCACTGCCGGCTGGAGGTGTGTGTGCCTGGTGGAAGCGTGCACTGACGGCTGTTGGTGTGTGTGCCTGGTAAAAGCGTGCACAGACGGCTGGTGGTGTGTGTGCCTGGGGAAAGCGTGCACTGACGGCTGGTGGTGAGTGCGCCTGGTGAAAGCAAGCACTGACGGCTGGTGGTGTTTGTGCCCGGTGAAAGCGTGCACTGATGGCTGGTGGTGTTTGTGCCTGGTGAAAGCGTGCACTGACGGCTGGTGGTGTGTGTGTGTGGTTGCGTGTGTGGTGGTGAGTGTGTGGTGGTGAGTGTGTGGTGGTGAGTGTGTGGTGGTGAGAGAGTGGTGGTGAGAGAGTGGTGTGTGTGTGTGTGGTGTGTGTGTGTGTGGTGTGTGTGTGTGTGGTGTGTATGTGGTGTGTGTGTGGTGTGTGTGTGGTGTGTGTGTGTGTATGTGGTGTGTTGGAAATGGGATCCCCGGCTGGCCAGGGCTTTCGCCAAAGTCAGTCAGAGACCACCACACCCAAGTCAGGGCAAGGGAGTTACACGCCAAGATAACCCCTACTCACCCTCTAGGTAACGTGGCGCGAGCAGCAAGGCTAAACTTGGAGGCGATGTAGGCTAAGTATTTGCGCACGCACCCCAGCAACAACAACCAAAGGCCCACCACAAAGGAAACTCCACACAAGGGTATATAAAAATAGCCTTTGTATTACACCAAAACACATTAGATAAAACACACACTTTACAATGTGCCAGAGGCACGGGCAGAATTTACAGGGGGGATATTTACAAGACAGGGCCACCTGGACCACTGTCAGGAATCAGAAGTAGCACTTTCAGAAATAGCACTTAGTACATAGAATATAGCACAAAATAGCACACAACCAGTAATTACTGGTAACCAGGATCTCACTAGCACCACCTGTACTAGGGAGAAAACAACCACCTATGTATCACAATACCTGTAGGGGTGTAAGAGGAAAACACATGATGCAATGCATAACATTCATTCAGAGGTGTAAAGGCACATGACGCATAATCAATACATTCAGAGGTGCAGAGAAAATACCATTGCGCCCCACTCACAAGTCACCACCTGCGACTGTCCCGGTGTCCCAATGTCAGGGCCTAAACGTGGCAGTTGCCCACAAAGTGCTGGGCAACTGGAGCAGGGGAATTAGGGCAACGTTGGAGCCTCTCTGGCTCAAGAACCACCACTGTGGCACTGCAGAGCCTCTCTGGGCTCACAAAACGAATGGCCCTCTCAGAGCCTCTCTGGGCTCTTAAAGCAAGAAAATGTCCCCTCTGAGCCTCTCAGGCTCAAAGCAACAATGGCCCTCCCAGAGCCCCTCAGGGCTCTTGACCACAGAAATGGGGGCACTCAGGGTTAAAGAAATGCCCCGTCGTTGGAGCCTCGCTGGGCTCGGAACACAGGCAACACTGCCCCCGGATGGAGCCTCTCAGGCTCTGGTGAGATGCCCCTGCGATCTAGGGGCCCCGCTCTGGGGAACACTGTGTTGAGGGAGGGCCCCTTGGGCTTCTAAACACTCTGGACCTCGCACTGGGGGGGGGGGGGGATGCGGGCACCGGCAATGTGCCCCGACGCCTCCCCCTCCTCTCGAACCCTCACGCCTCCCACTCACCGGGTGCTGCAGCTCTCGCTCCTCGGCTTCCTCGGGACGGGCGGGGCTCTCCTCTTCTCACGGGAGCCTCGCTCCCTGCAGCACTTCTCCCCGGGGCTCTCCCTTCACATGGGAGCCCCGGCAGGCAGCAGCTTCCGCCTGCCTCTCTGTCCTGCCCCCGGCCTGCCTGACTTCCGGGTCGCGGCTGCGGGGGCGGGACTTCCGGTCGGCCTCTCCGGGGCCGCACTGTGATTGGTCGGCCGCCTCACCACTTCCGGGTCGCCGCGGGCAGCGCGGCGGCTCGCTTCTAGGCAGGCAGGCGGCTTCCCAGATGATCCGAGGAGTGGGCTCCCTCGTAGATCAATAAATCAAACAAATATGCGGCGTGGGCAGCCGCTCGAGCCGCGAAGTGCAGGGTGGGCACCTGCCTTACAGAAGCGCTCCCAGGCGCTGCTGGTCAAAATCAAGCGCTCTCAAGCGCTAGGGGGGCACAAACCACAGCGCTCCCAACGCTAGGATGAAATAAAGCGCTCCCAGGCGCTAGGAGGAATCTGCAAGCGCTTCCAAGCGCTAAGAGGCAATTCCAGCGCTCCCAGCGCTAGAGGACAGCCCAAAGTCCAGCAAAAGTCCTTTCAAGGGGCAGGGGGCAAGGCTGGGCCCAGAGCCAGCACACTGGGTCTCCAGGCAGGGAGACACCCCAAGTGGCGGTCCTCTGGCCCAGCAGCAGCAGCAACAGCCCCCTCAGGATCCTGGAAGAGAACAACATCTGTGGGGACACAGCCCCATTTTTATACAGTGCATTCCTTTGTCTAAGGGTGCAGAGTGGGGGCGGAACCAGTCGCAGCTGGTTCTTGAGTACTCTGTTTACCTCAACCACCCTCTCTATTCACTGGCAGGGCTTGGGTCATTAGACACACCACAGGGGGGCGGAGCCAGCATTGTGTGGGGAAAACCCAGCCCATCCAGGACACAGGTACACTCCTCCCACACATCACTCATGCTAATCTCCCACTCACCACCGGGCAGACCCATCCAGACTTCCTGGAGCCTGGCATGCCAGCCAGCTCCAGCCAATCACACGCCAGCACCCTCACAGCACACGTACAGCCATGTCTAGAAATGGCGCTTCGCTACTAGACACATACATGCTGCATACACCATCTCGCAGCATTCACTCTCACGAGTTCACACATACCAGACTCAAGCCTGTACACCCCACGCATCAGGAACTACCAGGGACACATCCATTCCCCATGCATTCCTATGGGCGGGCAGGCCTAGCTCAGCACATGCACTCAGAGTGCGCACGCACTTTCCACTGGGACACAGTGAAAGTGCGCAGAATCCAAAAATCACCATCTCCAGGTCACCATTTCAAGCAAAAAGTCTAGGGGTGAACCTGCCCTAAGGGCCAAAGTCCAACATAACCCCCTTCCAGCCAAAACGCAGGGGAGACCAATCACCACCGTGATGGACTTCCCTGCTTGGGGCGATAGAACACGGACGCGGGCCCACAACTGCAGGGACACCCTCCTGTTCTATGCCACGGTGAACCCATGGGATTCCCTCTAAACACACTGTCTGGACCAACTGGGCTACCCCACTGGTACTCCCAAGTTGTCCGCGGCCAGGACCAGGCCCTGGGCCACCCAGGTGCCACTGGTCCATGCCAATTCGCAGAGCGGGGGGTAGTAACCCCTGGCACATAGGACCCATTCTCCACTCTTCCTGTCTGCAAGACAGGACTAGACTGCCACTGGTACTCCAGCCTAGGGCCTACAACCTCAGGCGGACCAGGAGTCTCAGGGAAGGCTCTCCTCCCCTTACCTCTTCTCCTAGGGTTCCTCCTCCTCCGACGAGGGGTACACCTAGAACGCCATTCCAACCCAGGGCTTATCCACTCAGGTTGCACCGGGGTCAGAGGTGGGCTCTCCCACCCTCTGCACCCCCTTCCAGAGGTCTGCCCTCTCCCACCTGGAGAAGTTCCTCTGGACGAAGAACCGGTCAGGACACTGGTTACAGTCGTCCTACCCTTCAGGTCAGGCTGATCCTGAACCTGGCCTCCCAACCTCTGGTCTAGAACCTTCGGTGGAACAATTGCCTGGCACTCCAGGACTTCTGGGGATTCACACGCAATCCCCCTGAGGCTAACAAATGTCACATCTGTTGCGTGACTGTCTGTCTGGCGCAGATCTCCCGCCCTCTGTCCACCTGACAGTGCGTGACGATCCCCCAGACCAGAAGTGGTGTTACCATGGTCACTACACGGGAACCTAGCCCAACTGGGTAGTCCCTGACCCACTGGTCCTTCCACTGGGGAACTCCCCCAATCACTCCTCACTCTGGACTCCTGTACCCTCCCTATCGGAGCGGTACTGCCAGACTCTAGAACCACAGGAGCTCTGGTTACAGACGCTCCAGGTCCTCTAGATACTAGGAGATCCTCCTCAAGTGGACTAACAGGACAGCCTAGGTCCCCAACCTGGTGTTCCCTCAAGAAACCACCCAGGTTCTGAGACAGGGCTTCGGGCCTCTGGGGGCTCTCAGCCACCCACTGACTCCTGCTCCACTGAGCCAGGCAGTCAGCCCCTACACCCTTCTCACTAACCAGGGACCTAGCTGGGCTACACTGAGCCTCTTCCACCACGCTGGGCTGGAAGATCCCTGACCCACTACTTTTGGAGTCACTCACCAATGACTCTACAGAACCTCTGGTCCCTTCCCAGCGGTCTGCTTCCTCTGCCAGCTCACATGGTTCAGACAATCCACACCCTAACAGGTGTTGGCGCAACCCTGGTGAACAACAACTGAGCAACTGCTCTCTGAGTAACATATCGAACAATAGGTCCCAATCACATTTCGTGGGCTCCCGTACCCAATCACACAGGGCTTCACAACAGTCATCCTCAAAGTCTTCCCAAGACTGATGAGACGGTTTCCTAAGGTTCCTAAACCTCAACCTATTCTCCTCCTCTGGGGAAACAGGAACCATACTCTGGGAACTGGGACTTTCTAGACTGAGATTTAAATAGCTGCCACCACTGGACCCAACCCTCCCTGGGGGATCCAGAAACTCAACACTGCGCGCAGGGGATAGTCTACCCTCCAGAGCTACTTCGCCTCTGGTGGAGGCCCTCTCAGCATCCTCTATCCTTTCCTGCGCTAAGACCCTCTCGGTCTCTAGCTGTTGCTTCTTAACCTCCAGCTGTTGCTTTCTAATGCCCAGCTGTGCCATAGCCTGGGCATGCTCCAACCTGAGCTTTTCTAAAGCCAGCTGGTGCTCCCTTTCTCTCCTCCTATCTTCCAGCTCCTCTGGGGACAGGGAAAGGGATGAGGCGCTGCCTCCTAAACTGGACCCAGCAAGGGACTCCCTATCTATGGGGTCCTCACTATCTGCTGGCGTCCCTGTGCTATCATCTTCTTCCTCCTCAGACTCTTCAGGGCTCCCCTCTGACCCACCACCCTCATGGTGTGAGACCCGGGCCCTCTCCGCACTGTGCTCACGCTCCCAGTCCTCCTTCTGCCATTGGATTAGGTTACCCCTAAGTTGAGACTGGGTGTCTGACTCATTCACTGCAATGTCTCTCTCTTCGCAAAACTCTCTCAGTTCATGCAAAAACAGACCCCAGACATTAAAAGCAGACTCCATCTTGGCAAGATGATCACAGACACGTGCAACACAGGGGACTGAACAATCTGAAGTAAGAGGACACAATTCCAAAACTTCAACAATCTCCTTATCAAAGAGAACTCATACTCATGCGTCCAGGAAAACACACCATTCATCCACACACACCCTCCCCTCGGATCGGTAAGGCAGTTTCTACCACCCCTGACTTCTCAACCTGACCAAAAGCGACACAGGTACCAAACTCTGGAAGCAGGGCGGGGGACAAATGTACTGAACACAATCAAATGACACTCTTCAGGAGAAGAAACAATGGAATTTCAAAAACAATCCCCTAAAATGTGGTCATCTAAAATGCAGAGTTTTGTGGTATGGCCAGTTACTACTAAGGTACAACGCAAACACAAATCCTTATCCCGCCGCTTGCCGCCAATGTTGGAAATGGGATCCCCGGCTGGCCAGGGCTTTCGCCAAAGTCAGTCAGAGACCACCACACCCAAGTCAGGGCAAGGGCGTTACACGCCAAGATAACCCCTACTCACCCTCTAGGTAACGTGGCGCGAGCAGCAAGGCTAAACTTGGAGGCGATGTAGGCTAAGTATTTGCGCACGCACCCCAGCAACAACAACCAAAGGCCCACCACAAAGGAAACTCCACACAAGGGTATATAAAAATAGCCTTTGTATTACACCAAAACACATTAGATAAAACACACACTTTACAATGTGCCAGAGGCACGGGCAGAATTTACAGGGGGGATATTTACAAGACAGGGCCACCTGGACCACTGTCAGGAATCAGAAGTAGCACTTTCAGAAATAGCACTTAGTACATAGAATATAGCACAAAATAGCACACAACCAGTAATTACTGGTAACCAGGATCTCACTAGCACCACCTGTACTAGGGAGAAAACAACCACCTATGTATCACAATACCTGTAGGGGTGTAAGAGGAAAACACATGATGCAATGCATAACATTCATTCAGAGGTGTAAAGGCACATGACGCATAATCAATACATTCAGAGGTGCAGAGAAAATACCATTGCGCCCCACTCACAAGTCACCACCTGCGACTGTCCCGGTGTCCCAATGTCAGGGCCTAAACGTGGCAGTTGCCCACAAAGTGCTGGGCAACTGGAGCAGGGGAATTAGGGCAACGTTGGAGCCTCTCTGGCTCAAGAACCACCACTGTGGCACTGCAGAGCCTCTCTGGGCTCACAAAACGAATGGCCCTCTCAGAGCCTCTCTGGGCTCTTAAAGCAAGAAAATGTCCCCTCTGAGCCTCTCAGGCTCAAAGCAACAATGGCCCTCCCAGAGCCCCTCAGGGCTCTTGACCACAGAAATGGGGGCACTCAGGGTTAAAGAAATGCCCCGTCGTTGGAGCCTCGCTGGGCTCGGAACACAGGCAACACTGCCCCCGGATGGAGCCTCTCAGGCTCTGGTGAGATGCCCCTGCGATCTAGGGGCCCCGCTCTGGGGAACACTGTGTTGAGGGAGGGCCCCTTGGGCTTCTAAACACTCTGGACCTCGCACTGGGGGGGGGGGATGCGGGCACCGGCAATGTGCCCCGACGCCTCCCCCTCCTCTCGAACCCTCACGCCTCCCACTCACCGGGTGCTGCAGCTCTCGCTCCTCGGCTTCCTCGGGACGGGCGGGGCTCTCCTCTTCTCACGGGAGCCTCGCTCCCTGCAGCACTTCTCCCCGGGGCTCTCCCTTCACATGGGAGCCCCGGCAGGCAGCAGCTTCCGCCTGCCTCTCTGTCCTGCCCCCGGCCTGCCTGACTTCCGGGTCGCGGCTGCGGGGGCGGGACTTCCGGTCGGCCTCTCCGGGGCCGCACTGTGATTGGTCGGCCACCTCACCACTTCCGGGTCGCCGCGGGCAGCGCGGCGGCTCGCTTCTAGGCAGGCAGGCGGCTTCCCAGATGATCCGAGGAGTGGGCTCCCTCGTAGATCAATAAATCAAACAAATATGCGGCGTGGGCAGCCGCTCGAGCCGCGAAGTGCAGGGTGGGCACCTGCCTTACAGAAGCGCTCCCAGGCGCTGCTGGTCAAAATCAAGCGCTCTCAAGCGCTAGGGGGGCACAAACCACAGCGCTCCCAACGCTAGGACGAAATAAAGCGCTCCCAGGCGCTAGGAGGAATCTGCAAGCGCTTCCAAGCGCTAAGAGGCAATTCCAGCGCTCCCAGCGCTAGAGGACAGCCCAAAGTCCAGCAAAAGTCCTTTCAAGGGGCAGGGGGCAAGGCTGGGCCCAGAGCCAGCACACTGGGTCTCCAGGCAGGGAGACACCCCAAGTGGCGGTCCTCTGGCCCAGCAGCAGCAGCAACAGCCCCCTCAGGATCCTGGAAGAGAACAACATCTGTGGGGACACAGCCCCATTTTTATACAGTGCATTCCTTTGTCTAAGGGTGCAGAGTGGGGGCGGAACCAGTCGCAGCTGGTTCTTGAGTACTCTGTTTACCTCAACCACCCTCTCTATTCACTGGCAGGGCTTGGGTCATTAGACACACCACAGGGGGGCGGAGCCAGCATTGTGTGGGGAAAACCCAGCCCATCCAGGACACAGGTACACTCCTCCCACACATCACTCATGCTAATCTCCCACTCACCACCGGGCAGACCCATCCAGACTTCCTGGAGCCTGGCATGCCAGCCAGCTCCAGCCAATCACACGCCAGCACCCTCACAGCACACGTACAGCCATGTCTAGAAATGGCGCTTCGCTACTAGACACATACATGCTGCATACACCATCTCGCAGCATTCACTCTCACGAGTTCACACATACCAGACTCAAGCCTGTACACCCCACGCATCAGGAACTACCAGGGACACATCCATTCCCCATGCATTCCTATGGGCGGGCAGGCCTAGCTCAGCACATGCACTCAGAGTGCGCACGCACTTTCCACTGGGACACAGTGAAAGTGCGCAGAATCCAAAAATCACCATCTCCAGGTCACCATTTCAAGCAAAAAGTCTAGGGGTGAACCTGCCCTAAGGGCCAAAGTCCAACATGGTGTGTGTGTGATGTGTGTGTGGTCTTATGTATGTGTGTGTGGTGGACTTAGTTCAAGTGTTCGTACCCTGCACACTCACACACTGCCCCTACACACTCACACACTGCTCACCCTGCACACTCACACACTGCTCACCCTGCACACTCACACACTGTTCACCCTGCACACTCACACACTGTTCACCCTGCACACTCACACACTGTTCACCCTGCACACTCACACACTGCAGTCACTGTCACTCTGCAGTCACTGTCACTCTGCAGTCACTCTGCAGTCACTCTGCAGTCAGTCACTCTGCAGTCACACTCACTCTGCAGTCACTCTGCAGTCACTCTGCAGTCACACTCACTCTGCAGTCACACTCACTCTGCAGTCACTCTGCAGTCACACTCACTCTGCAGTCACTCTGCAGTCGCACTCACTCTGCACTCACTCTGCACTCACTCTGCACTCACTCTGCACTCACTCTGCACTCGCACTCACTCTGCACTTACTCTGCACCTGCACTCACTCTGCACCTGCACTCACTCTGCACCTGCACTCACTCTGCACTCACTCTGCACTCTGCACTCACTATGCACTCTGCACTCACTCACTCTGCACTCTGCACTCACACTCACTCTCACTCTCACTCTGCACTCACTCTGCACACTGTTCACCCTGCACTCTCACACACTGTTCACCCTGCACACACACACTGCAGTCACTGTCACTCTGCAGTCACTCTGCAGTCACTGTCACTCTGAAGTCACTCTGCAGTCACTGTCACTCTGCAGTCACTCTGCACTCTGCACTCACTCTGCACTCTGCACTCACTCTGCACTCTGCACTCACTCTGCACTCTGCACTCACACTCACTCTCACTCTGCACTCACACTCACTCTGCACACTGTTCACCCTGCACTCTCACACACTGTTCACCCTGCACACGCACACTGCGGTCACTGTCACTCTGCAGTCACTCTGCAGTCACTGTCACTCTGAAGTCACCCTGCAGTCACTCTGCAGTCACTGTCACTCTGCAGTCACTCTGCAGTCACTCTGCAGTCACTCTGCAGTGACACTCACTCTGCAATCACTCTGCAGTCACACTCACTCTGCAGTCGCACTCACTCTGCACTCACTCTGCACCTGCACTCACTCTGCACCTGCACTCACTCTGCACCTGCACTCACTCTACACTCTGCACTCACTCTACACTCGCACTCACTCTGCACTCACTCTGCACCTGCACTCACTCTGCACTCACTCTGCACTCACTCTGCACTCACTCTGCACTCACTCTGCACTCACTCTGCACTCACTCTGCACTCACTCTGCACTCTACACTCACTCTGCACTCTACACTCACTCTGCACTCTACACTCACTCTGCACTCACTCTGCCCCTGCACTCACTCTGCACTCACTCTGCCCCTGCACTCACTCTGCACTCACTCTGCCCCTGCTCTCACTCTGCACTAACTCTGCCCCTGCACTCACTCTGCACTCACTCTGCACTCACTCTGCACTCACTCTGCACTCACTCACTCTGCATTCTGCACTCACTCTGCACTCACACTCACTCTGCACTCACACTCACTCTGCACTCACTCTGCACTCACACTGCACTCACACTCACTCTGCACTCACACTCACTCTGCACTCACACTCACTCGGCACTCTCACTCTGCACTCACACTCTGCACTCACACTCTGCACTCACACTCTGCAGTGTGTGGGTGTCTCCCTGAAAAAGATGGGGAGCCACAGGGAAGAGATAGTGTGTGCTTGTGAGAGCCGAGGGTCCGACGGGTCTGTACAGAGGGCACTGCCAGAACTAAGTATGTCCCAGTACTGTAATACCTGACGCTGCGGCGGGTCAGGATTGGTGTGCATCGGAAGAGCAGAGTGTGCGTCAGTCGTGTAACAGCAGAGGCTGCCAAGGTCTGGGTCGAGGTACTTTGGCACAGTGTGGTGGTGCTGTAACAGATGCTGTGCTAGTCCCGACTGAGATACGTTGGCTGAAGTGAGTGCGCCCTGTATTGCACAGCAGGGGGGGCGGCAGCTCTGCATTAAGACACATTGGCAGAGCTGCGGCGTTCCGGGACTGCTGGAGCCCAGGGTGCGGTCGGTCTGGATTGAGGTGGGTAGGATGCGCCTCAGTACAAAAATAGCAGAGGGTCAACAGTTCAGGACTGAGGTACACTGACCGAGTTGTGTGCGCCCCGGACCTAAAAACAGGAGAAAATGGCGCTGTGCACCCCTGTACTGAAAGAGCAGTGTGCATGGCATGTGAGAATTGAGGTACACTGCCGGAGCTATGCTCGCTCCGCAACTGAAATAGCAGAGGATGCGGCAGGTCGGGATTGAGGTGCACTGACAGAGCTGTGCACGCCTGGTACTGAAATAGCAGAGGATGCGGCAGGTCGGGATTGAGGTGCACTGACAGAGCTGTGCACGCCTGGTACTGAAATAGCAGAGGATGCGGCAGGTCGGGATTGAGGTACACTGCCGGAGCTAAGCTCGCTCCGGAACTGAAATAGCAGACGATGTGGCAGGTCGGGATTGAGGTGCACCGACAGCTGTGGTGTGCGCGCCTAGTAATGAAAGAGCAGAGGGAGTGGCTTCCCTGGAATCAGAATTGAGGCCCAATGCCTGAGCTATGGCGCCCCTGTACAATGATAAGGATGCGGGGGGTCAGGATAGAAGCCCACGGAAGAGCAGTCGGAGTTCTCGGTACCTGACACAGCGACGCTTCTTTACACGCAGGGTTAAGGTGCATCTCCGGCGCGCTGGCAATAAGCTCGTGCTCACTCACATGCCTGGTCCGCACAATAGAGTTATCCGAGTGCTCACATCCTGTTAAACTGCTCCCATGTACTTCATAACAACTCGGCATGTACCTCCGATGAAAAACTGAACGCGCGTAGAATCCCCGAACAAACAAGCTTCACAACGCCGGACCACAGATCGCGAAAGCGATCCAATTGTAAAAAAAACAAGAACAAGGAAGCTGCGCGCTGAGCGCTGCAGAATTGTGAACGCGCCCGGCCATCTGGATTCACTAACGGAGGCACCCTGACAGCTCCTAATTATAATTTATGTACTTCTTTGCGCGAGCACGAACGAAATATGCCCAAAATGGCGGAACAAAACTACATTTACCCTATCACTTCAAGCCTATTAAAACGAAAACACAAGGAAGACGAATCACTGGCCAGATGACAGAAAACGCTAAGGAATGTGTGGAATTCCTCTCGCCAAGGCCCTAGGAGATACTTCTTTTTTTTCTTCTAACATTAGGATCTCGAAACTCCTCCCCCACTTACAGTGGGGAGGAGTCCGAGCCCTAAAAAACACTGGGACGTATTATAGCTGCGAGATAGGTGAGCCAAGCAATGTTGCGCTTGGCCATTGTACCGTGGACTGTACATCCAAAATAGAGACAAGACAAGCACCCCAGACATTTGCCAGCTTTCCTTTCTAGTGCAATGTTTTAAATACAAAAACTGTTAAATACAGGACTTATGAACAGATAATAAAATGTAAAAACGTGCTTTTCTGCATCTATGTGTATCTATTCATAGCCAGTTGCACTTCACCGGAGTCTGATGAACAGCTTTGATACAAGAGCACCCTCTGTGGGATATCTGAGGCTGTTTTTCTTTTGTTAGTCTACATAATTACCACAGTTGAAGACCAAAATTGTGCTGCTTTTTTCAAGCCAGCAACTTAAAAATAAAGAGTCCTCTTTTCTTTCTTACGTTTAACATTTTTTCTATGAAAACTTGATATAGTGTCACATTATTTTAACAGATGTGCAATGTGTTTTTAATAAACAGTGTATTAAACTAGCTCATTGTAGTGCTAGAGGCAGTCTTGTGGTCTGACACCCTGTGATGACCTTTGACTACCATTATTTTAATTGACTTTAGTGTGTTATTTTAACCTAGACTGAATGTAGGATGTCCTGCATATGGCTGTTTCTCTTAAAAGTTTCTTTCTTGTAATCTTGCAGTCTTTCAGTGGGAGCTGTCACAGAGTACAACAGCCTTTCCAAGAACAGAATGGTGGGATGTGCATTTGAAAGCATGAGAGGGAGAGAGAGGTGTGGAATTTACTTTTTGGTCTCAACGTGCAGTGTTGTACAGTGAGAGATAAAGTATGTGATGCTTTAGGACATTGAGGGATGAAGTATGTGAATCTATAAGCAGTCGTGCACAGTTGTGCATTGTGTTGTACATTGATGAGAATTATGAAGTTCTTATTATTGGATTTGGCATGGCCTCATGTCATCCTGAATTCTGACTTTGTCTTGCTCAAGCTTTTCTGCGTGCACAGCAGCGCTTGCAAGTTGTTTGGGTTAATCACGTTCAAGGATTGTTTTTGTGAGAGATTGTTTAATGTACCCGGAAGGCTTTGTGAGCTTCTTCAAGATAAAGGTTGGAACATGCGAGATTTGGAGAAGAGGACGTGGGAACTGCTTCCTGCCATTGGAATGGTTGCTTGGAAGCTGGCCAGTTCTGGTAAGATTACTCTGGCGCGGGGGGAGGTCTCTCTCGAACCTTCTAGTGTATTTGTAGATTATAAAGCTGAGGATTGTGGATTTAGAAACCAGGAGTTTGGAATCTGAAGCGCGACGGACGCGTCTACTTTGGAGCGTGGAGCCCTGGTTGCTGAGACTCTTATCCCTGGCTGTTTAATTCCCCCGCTCAGGAGTAGGCTGAGATGCAGTGTTTGCACCAGGTGAAGTATTGAGTTTTGACTGGTGCCATTGTGATGCGTGTTTCCAGTGGCTGTGGTCATTTGAGGTGCTTGAGCTTTGATTATTGCCATTGTGATGTTTGGCCAGTGGCTTTGATCATTTGAGATGTTTTCTTTGTGATGTGTGAGTGAGTTGAGGTGCACATCCAAAGTAATAATTAAGTGTATTCAGTATATATATATATATATATATATATATATATATATATATATATATATATATATATATATTACGATCCAACACAAAGGTTTGCAAAATTAGTGCGGTTTATTCCTCAATGTTAACAGCAAGCCAGCAACACCTTACGCGTTTCGGTCTCTACAGGTTTTCCTGTGAGCAAGGTCTCCGTAGAGACCGAAACGCGTAAGGTGTTGCTGGCTTGCTGTTAACATTGAGTAATAAACCGCACTAATTTTGCAAACCTTTGTGTTGGATCGTAATTTGAAAATACCCGGAAGTGCTTGGAGAAAAAACTTCCCTTTGGGAAAAACGGATTCATGTAAATACGCGGCTGGGTCCTGCCGCGCTTCATGTGCACCGCCGAAGAGCACCTGAAACCCTGACTTTGGACCAAAACGAGAACGATATATATCTATATATATATATATATATCTTTCTGATCTCTTGCAGGACGTCCCAATATATATTTCTTGAGTCTTATCTCATATTATTTGCTGCTTGTTTATTCGTGGTATTATTCATGCATTTAACTGCTATATTTACCAAGGGTGTTATCACTGCTTGCATATAAACACATATATATATATATATATATATATACAAATATTTGAATGTTCTGTATTTGGCATCTGGGAAAGTCTTTCTGTTAGAGAGCATTGTGTAAAATAAAATCCCAAGCCTTATTCTAAAAAGAGAGTTCTTGTATTTTGTAAAATAAAACCCTTTTCTAAAGGTGTTGTTTGTATTGTGTTAGGTCTCCTGCTTCACCCTGTGGGTTTAAGCTAACGTGTGGAAGAATATGTATTATCTGAGGGACGCAAGCAAGACACTCAGGAAAAAGTTAACACAAGGCACTGTCCTTTCTTGTTACATGGTTGTGAAAAAATGCCCTTTTTGAATGATTACCCGCATTTTTTGTGGAATTTTATTACTTTTTTTTTAAAATCAACTTTATTGATTTTGAGAGAACAAAGAAAAGGCTAGCGGCAGCAGCACAGTACACAGGTTATATGACACTGCAAGGGTGTTGATAGCAATGTTATACAGTATGCATAGCGATCAAGCAAAGTACATGGTGGAAACAAGCATTCTGTCGGACGTAAGGAGCTATCCCCATGGATCTCACTACCCCAGTTGGTCCACCTATTTACCCCATATTTTCTGGTATTTGGCAGGGCAGCCTCTGGTCTCAAACAAGGGTTTCTCTTGAGCGGCACACCAATTCCCACCTCAGCGTTTATTACTGGTTTTTAAACTCCGTACATTGGTGCACTGCCGTCCCGTGCCTAATGCATGTGCTCTGACTACTAAAATATGGCACAAATGGGCAACACTTAAGTTGCATGTTTGACTATTCTACATAGTATATGGTGCAAAAATACACCCATAGCATTGTAAGTTAAATATCACCTGTGGACTGCAGCACTAAACGTGCCATTTATTAGTAAGACAAAGGAAAACATGGCTTAGGGAATGCCTTTGTAGCCTGACAGCTGCAGTTTAAACATGTAGTCCGACCTGTCATATTAACCTTCTTTTAAAGGGAGAAACATCCCTATTAAAAGTAGTGCTTGTAGCCCACAATGTTGGGTGCATGATATTTAAAAAGTAGGGCATGTAGAAATGTAACGTGACCCTATCCCTGGAGTAACGAGCCACTATTTTTAATATTTAGTACAAATCCAATTAAGTAATGAAGTTTGATTTTTTTTTTTAAATATTCAGGGGAAGTGACTTCTAGAAAATTACTTTTTACCTTCCTTAAGCTCCGGAGACTAATTAGCATTAGTCTGCCTGTGCTTGTATTAACCAGGGTGTAAAAACTGCTGCCTACGCAGGACAATGACTTAGGTCTGGTTACAGGATGGGTTGGATGTGGAGCAGGTGATGCCTGTTAGCTCAGGAAGGGCAGTTGTGTGGGTTCCAGGAACGTCCTCAACTTGAAAGGGGCAGAGGTGAGACCTGCCCATTCATTGTATATATACGGAGAGACAAGGGAGGGGGAAACTCTTTGATCCCAGGCCACGTGATAGCCAGTGTGGCTGGTCTCTATAGGAGATGGGGCTGGTCACAGAAACAGTTTGGTGTTGCTCTGGAGGAGTGGACAGCTTATTTTCCGAAACTCACCACTGCCTAACTCACAAGCTCCCTCTAAAGGCAAAAAGCTTGTGCCATCTTGGATTCCCCCTAGAATAGTTCATTCTGGGCCAGTTTGCAGAAAAGAAAAAAGGATGTCTGTGTAAGTGGGTATGGATGGCCCAATATCTTTTTCTCCATTGGTTAGCAAGTGTCCAGGACTCAACATCACCCACTGGCTACTGAACTGTTCAGAAAATGGACCTCACCACCAGCCCCTTAGAACAATTTCTAGACCTGTGGGAGTAAAGAAGATTGTCTGGACCTGCTGTTTGAAAACCTATGAGGAGACCTGAAGGGCTGGACCTGCGGTCACTTGTACCCAGGAGAAAGAAGTAGGCTTCAAGGGTGATGGCTGACCTATGTGGCTACATGGTTATCATAAGCTGCAAGAGACCTTTTTCTTGGAGTGACCAGTTGCAGATGGATGACGAATGGACCTTGTGGGTGGCCTCTGCTGGAATGAGTCTTAACCTGTAAGTGCTGTATCTGAAGTCTTGGAAGCCTTAATGGTCCAGATGAACTTATTCTCAAATCTCTGTAAATTTTAACCTAGTAAATCTTTGGACTGCCAGACGTCCAGAAGACTTGAACCAACCACCCAAGTCAATCCACACAGGCATGCCCTCGCTGAAAATCAGATAGGTCCTGCTAGGAGCTTTTTGCCACCTGAAAATTCAGTTCAGTGGACCTTTGTGGCAAGCCTAAATGATTCTAAAGTAACAACCTGCTGCTTTGCTTTCAGATCGATTCTGATCCCCAAAAAATAAGAGATCAACTTAAACAAAGAAGGGTGGTCTGCCAAGATGGCTTAATAGAAGTCTCTGCTGTAGCTCCCCGAGACGGCAGAATAATTTAACATAATCCAACCTTAATCCGGCCCATATCTATGTATCCCAGCAACGCTAACTTCAAGACTCACCTATTGAATTCGTTGAGATACCGCATCGACCTATCTGGACGTTGTCCTGAAGGGAGAGACGGACTGACTGGTGAGCTCATCATGCCGGGCCTGCAGAGATGTGGGGGCCTAGGGCATTCAGAGGATCGGCAGATACGGAAAGCACGCTGAGGCCGGGAAGATCAGTGGACCAAGCCACCCCCTCTGCTGTGGATCTCTGGACTGGAGCCAGTCCGTTACCGTCCCATGCCTGAAAGTAAGGTGAGGAGGCCATTTGCTGCCTAGGAGTGACGAAGAGCCGGGACCTGTCAGATAAAGCGGCCGAAGTGTGAAAGGCGAGCTCTGGCGGCCTGGACCTCCCCCCCCCCCCACCCTCCAGAGAGCTTGAGGGACAGTGGGGTGAGTGCCTGCCACGCAGGGAAGCCGGGAGGCCCCGAGGGGCAGGGCGACAGCAGTGAGAGTGAGATTCCGTGCGGGCGCTTGCGGCCTGGGGCTCCCCTCCCAAAAAATGAACCGAGGCCCAGTGGCATAGTGGTAAGAAACCTGCTGAATCAGGCAGCAGCGCCGCCAGAGATCGCGCGGATATATTCAAGTTTGTGCCCTGGATTGATGCGGCTCTGGCCGGAACCATGAGAACACTTTGCCTGAGGCTGGACCAGGAATTACAGTGCGGCCCTGAGGTTTCCCTGATGTGGAGGAGCCTGGGACCCTTGGCGTCCTGCAACTGTGGAACAACCTGGGGTCCGAGGCAGAGCGGGCCAGCCGCGCTGCACGGACCAAGTAGACGCTAACCCCACATGAAGAGTGGTGTGGTGGGCCCCGGGACATCTGAAGTGGACAGTGAGATACTGACGGCACTAGGAGTTCTGAGTCGCACAGTGTTACACCCAATACCACAGTCCTGTGCCCAGTAGAGGACAGCCTGATACCACCTCCAGAGCCCCACCACTGATAGTCACGCAGGAGGGAAATGATCCAGTAGCCTGATACGACAAGAGAAAAATCGCAGCACTTGGTATACTTGGCACTGTGAGAGGCCGCAATATCGAGATGTCATGCGCTCTAGGAGTCCAGTAGCAGTCTGGTGTACGGCTTTGACATAATCCAAAGAATTGGCAGGAGTGATCCAGGGACACACTCTAAAGGCTTGATATAAGTGACACGGGAGAGGTACACTATCACTGCCTTTCATCATGGTTAAGGATAAGAGTGCCAAAACACAAGCTAATAAAATAATCAATTACGCACTACCCCTCCCACAGGCACCAGAGCTCCGTGAGGAAAATATCGGTTGGGCTACAATGGAGAACCACAAAAAGAAAAGCAGCCCCCCCATTAACGGATGTACTTCAGGCAATCCAGTCCACATGTGCAGATATAGTACACAGAATAGACACCGTGGCCATGGATGTCAATCTCCTTTGCTGTGACCTATGGAAGGTGGCCGACAGAGTAACCACCATGGAAGAAAATGTGGACACATTACAAACAGAAGTGCGTAACCTCAGTGATACGGTCAAAGCCCTACAGAAAAGAGTGATGCACTTAGATGCAAAAGCGGAAGACTCTGAAGGGAGATCTAGGAGGAAATATTTGTGATTTATGGGCTTTCCCGAACGTGCGGAGGGCCCCTTCGCAGAGTTCTTCCGGGAAGAATGGATCCTGCAAGAACTGGCTCTAAAACGCCTCTCAAATTTTTTTAATATCGAGAGAGCACATAGATGGTTGGCTTCCCCCGAATCCCCGGAGCGCCTCCAAGAGCCATTATCGCCAGGTTCTTCAATTATCTGGATAGGGATGTGATCCTGCAGACCATAAGTACAAAGGAGCTGATATTATTTGAAGGTCATCCCATATTGATATATCAAGACTACACTCAGGGTGGGCAGGAGCAAATGAAGACTTTTCTGACAGTCAAGAAGTGCCTCTGTGACCTCAACATGAAGTACAGCCTGTTCCCTGCAAAATTGAGAGTGGAAAGAGCTGGGCGCACTCTGTTCTTTCAATCAGCTGCTGAAGCAAGTAACTGGTTGGAGTCCAGTGGGATACTGGGGGCCTGTCTGGTCCCGTCCACAGGGTCATCTAGGTCATCGACAACAGGCGACCAAACCCATGAACGACAATGGGGACCAAGGCAGAAGTCACAATCTCAACGAGGAAGTCCTGGTAAAGTGAGAGTTCACCCCATCGGAACATTGTAGGCATCAGACACTGAAACAATACAGGAATTGGAGACTGTGACCCAGGACACTGGGCTGGACTCGGGGGCTAGAGGAACTGGTCAAATAAACAGTGCGACAGGCGACGACTGATGGACATACAGAAATGATGGTGAGGTTTGAGACGCAATGCAAAGGGGAGAGAGACTATAATATGTACAAGGCATGGATATGGTATACATATAGGCTAAATAAAGATATATGATTGATAAGCGGAGCTGTCCCAGGGAGGGAAAACCTCCCGACAAGGGGTCTGTTCCTGTGGAGTGAGAAGTAGGTTCTAACCTTGCACCCTCTTCGGTGACTGAGACACTAGCAAAGCACTTAATAGGTTTAGTTCAAAAAACCTTTTGAAAAGTGACTGCCTGTTGCCTAATTTAAGACATGTTAACTTGAGATTCAAAGTTGGGGAGACAGGTGGAGTAGGGCGTCCTTGCAGGCCGATATCCTGCACCATATGGGGGGGGGTGAGACTTCGAGTAATGCCCGGTGGGAGGGGGAGCAAAGGGAGTTCTGTTGTTATGTTTGTTTGGGGATACATACATAAAATTAAAGTGTCTAATGATTGATTCTGGGAAACGATCAAAGAGTTGGGGGAGGGAGGGAGCAGTCACTAGAAGTGCAGAACTCAAGATGTTCAAGAGAGATTACCTGCAAATATGGGAGCACAAGAGCTGAAAATTATAACATGCAATATACGGGGTATGCCAAATTACCAGAAGAAGGGTACCAGATACTTAAAATGCTACAGAGTGGCAATTGCATGCCTGCAAGAAACACATGTATGGGGGAGGTGATTCCATGTGTCAAACGGCGATGGAGAGGCAAGATGTATGCTTATTAAGGGACTTTAACTGTGACCTATATGCACATCTAGACAGGGCCCCCCCCACCCCCAAAGAGAATACTAAACCTCTAACAACTAGAGTAATAATGGATATCCTAAATGGCTTGCAACTTAGAGACGAGTGTCGAATGCGTAACCCTCTGAAAAGTGTGTTCTCCCGTCATACCCCAGCAACAAATACATACAATCATCTAGACTATTGCTGTATCTCTTCGGGATTAAACCCCGGGGTAGGTGGGATATCATTCTTATCTAGATACTTGTCAGATAACTCTCCGCTCCTGTTGGGTCTCAAAGCGGGAGCGGGGCCACCGGCGATACCGCAATGGTGCCTACGTGCAGAAGCGCTGCAAGATCCCCGTACAAAGACATCCTTAAGGAAGCCCTTATCCATTATTTTGATGAAAATTGGGGGACAGCATCTAACAGGGCAACGGATTGGGAGGCCATGAAGGATGTGATTCGAGGCGTAGTCATTAAGACATCCCACAGAGTTAGACAACAGTTGGATCGGGATATTCATGTATAGGAACCGAGGCTAGGTGTCTTGGAGACGGCCCTACATAGGGATCCGCAGGCATTAGAGGATTGGAGGAAAGCACGGGAAGAACTTATGGCTTTCTGGTGTAGGCTGGAAAAACATAAATATATAGTATACCGACAATGCCTTCATATGGAAGGAGATCAATCTGGGGCCCTGTTAGCTAAACTGATTAAATCCAAAGTTGTCCCATCCCCCATCATGCAATTGCAGGACAGAGACGAGGAGTTGGTCAGTACCCAGAGGGCAATTGCAGATACTCTGGCAACTACTTGGATACCTCCTGCCCAACTAAATCGGATACACCCCCAGAAATAATACTAGACTATCTTAACCATATTAAGATGCCTCAGGTGGACCCAGAGGAAGCGGAAGCCCTTACTGCCCCCATAACTAGTGAGGGATTACTGTCCGCTATCAGACATCTTAAAACCACCAAATGCCCAAGCAGTGATGGTTTTCCTGCCGAATTCTATCAGCGATTTGCACCACTCCTAGCTGATAAATTATTAGAGGTGCATGAGGCACGTGAGAGACGATCCATGCCAAGCTATATACAGAAGGCGCTAGTATCTATGATATTAAAGACAAATAAGAATCCTTTGCTGCCCGGCTCTCATAGGCCGATCTCACTCCTGGATTTGGAGGTCAGGATACTGAGGAGGGATCATCGCATCTAAATTGCTGCCCCTCATGCCTCAGCTAGAACACCCGGACCAAGCAGGTTTCATACCCAGGCGAAACACCACGCATAACTTGAGGAGACTTGCACATATATGGCATGCTCCGATAATTCATAATGAGGACTGTGCCCTGGCTAATCTAGATATTGAGCAAGCCTTTGACTCAGTAGAGTGGACATACATATGGGCAGTCCTACAGAAGATGCTGATGCGACAAGAGTTCCTTCGATGAGTTCAACTGTTATATATGAATCCGGCGGCCCTGGTGCGACGAGGGGAGTGGTATCTCATAAATTCATCTTGTCCAGAGGAACAAGACATGGGTGCGCCATATCACCGCTGCGGTTTGCGCAGTGATGGAGCCCCTAACGACAAAACACAGAAAAAATATGGAGTGATATGGAATCCTCTGGGGGATACCATACATGTCATTTCCTTGTATGCAGACAACATGTTGATATGCCTACGACACCCTTCCCGACCGGTTCCAGCTCTTCTAAATGAATTATGTAAATTCAGAGAGTTCTCCGGTCTCTGCATCAACCTCAGTAAATTGATACTAGTCCCAATAGGGAAAATGGCACAGAAACCAATCGATTCATTCCCTGAAGTGGGTCTGCCGTGGAAAATAGAGGATATGAGGTACTTGGGAATTTAACTATGGCATTCCCCCACACTATTCTTACAGCACAACTTAGGGAGAATACTAGACCGTGTGCGTGCCTCGATGGGATTTTGGAAGTCCTTGCCTCCCTCCCTAATGGCAAAGGCGGCAATCAGAAAAGTGATACTAATACCCCGCTGCCGCCCTGCAACATTCCTTTTACGAAATCCCCAAGTCATTCTTCTCAATGATAGAAAGTTTGCTGGTGGAGTTGCTGTGCGGAACAAACGAAATGCGTTCAACTGGATACCCTCCAAAGAAAGTGAGTAGATGGCGGGTGGAGATCCCCCGTATGCATCTATACTACATGGCGGCACAACTGCAAAATGCAGTTCACTGGTTGGAGGAAGGTAGTAATTGAGAAAGAACCCTACTGGCAGGCACATATGGTGTTAGCACTTTCCCTGATTTACTCATGATGGGAGGGCGATCCCAAAAGACTACCCATATATGATCAGATATGTGGGTAAAGTTTGGGAAGACTCAGTTAAAAAAGTAATCTGGAAGGCAACCATATTAACCTGAAATGCAATTGTGGGTTGTAAGTCCATTAAAAGAAATTGCAGAGTCCATGTCCGTCCAGCGGTGGAGGGATGGGGGATGCCTTACAATGGGAGACTAGTATAATAATGGTAGATTTATGAACCAAGAGGAAGCTGTAAATACCTTTGAACTAGGAATGGGACAATTCCTGCAGTATGGAAAGATAGCACCAGTGGCTAGGGAGATATGGAATTCCACCCCAGAGGAGCCCCCTTGCACAACTTTACTATCCATGGCAGGCGAGCAGCACCTAATCTCCCACATATATAAGGGCCCTTCGAGATGATAACCCGGTCACTGCCCTGCCGGTGCAGACAAGGTGGGAGGAGGAATCGGATTGACCCGTTTCAGAACGGGAGTGGGCACCAAATATATTTAACACCATACAGATTAAGTGTACATGCTATGGAGGTGCCGGAGCTTGGGCCAAATTCTGGGAGGGAATAATGGAGTTAATACACACGGCTAACACATGGTCCATCACCAGAACTATACATTCAGTCCTACTGAATATAATACTTACCCCGAAAAAGAAAAAGCTAAGTAAGAGGTTTGTGCTACTGGGGTTGGTGATCACAAAGAGAAGGATAGCAATCTCGTGGCTCAGCCCAGCCCACCCACCCCAACCCCCAAGACTATAAATAGCTGGATGAGAGAGATGAATGAGTGGGCAACAGCTGAATTGATTTGGATGAAGCATATAAGCTTGAGGAGTATGCGCAAGCGTGGTCAACGATTATTGTACACTTGAGAGAGCCTCAAGATGGGGAGGCAGAGGTGGTAAGTGAGTCACAATTAGCCCCAGAGTAGGTACCGGGAAGAGGAAACTAACAGTAGACACATGGTACTGCACTTCAGTTGATGGTTATCATACTCCAGGTGAGAATACAGACAAAGGACATTAAGAAATGAAAGGGTGGGTGGGAAGGAGGGAGTTTAGGTTTGAAGAAAATGTTCTATAGACATTATAGCAAAGGTGTAAAATTGAAATCTGACCCTGTCACAAAAGAAGCGTTCTGAATGTTATATATCCTATGTGAAGTACAAGTGGAATATTCTGTGAAATGCCAATAAAGAGTGTTTTTATAATTTAAAAAAAAGTCAAACAAAAATATCTTGACTGGGCGAAGGCACCAAAAGTATTTACTTGATGAGAGGACTTCCCTAGAAGTAAAATGTTCTCTTTTTTCTTTCAGAGCTTTTCCTGCCAAAACGAACCGGTTGTGCAGAACCTTGGCTTCGGGAGGACTTCTTCAGATACAGTCTGCATTCAACTGTGCCCCACTGGAGGATTTTGACTTCCATTTTAGAGACTTAGGGCTGGATTTAGATATCGGCGGACAGGTTAGTCCGTCATAACGGTGACAGATATTTCGTCCGCTGAAACCTAAATCCAATAGGATATTATGGGATTTATTTTTCGGAGGACAGAGTAACCCGTCCACCAATATCTAAATCAGGACCCAAGTTTGAAAGTAACATCCATGAACGGGCCAAACTCAATTGATGTATCTGATGCATGCTCCATCATGGTTGGACTGAATTTGCGCTTAAATCCTGATCACATACAAACAGTACTTTCTGTAGGAGCTTCACTTTTTCTTGGTGCTTTCACTCTTAAATCTTTTTTAAAATTCAAATCACTGGTTTCCTTTCTTGTACTTCTGTCATTTTGCTTCTTGAATTATTCTCTATTTTTATAAATTAGAGTAGGGTTTTATTGTTTTGTATTTTCTATTTTTCAACCGTTTTGGTACTTTTTAATGTGTTACACATGTGGAGAAGTGTGGCTCAGGGGTTAGAGGCAGCAGACCCGGAAGCTGAGATCGGTCCTGGACCAGGGTTCAATTCCCCGCCTCGGCGGGTCTTGGGCTAAAAATTCCACGGACTCGATAATTCTCGCCCCGGTGCCTCCTCGACTCACGGGTTCACACTCTGCGACTCTGGGCAATAGCTTGCTTAATCTCCACAACGGCCCCTCGCGGCGGGATGCCTGACTTTCACCTTGTGGATACCCTGCTATCTCACAGGGGAATACCAGGAAGGGTTCCCTAAGCAAGCGCCGGGAAACCCACTGCGGGTAGCTGTGCGCTATATAAGCTCAACTACATTTACATTTACACATTTTCTCTGAGTTACGTCTGTCTGCTCTGGCCGTAGCTACCAGGGTATGATATCATGTTTAAATTATTAACACATTTGACTGAACCCAACAGATCAGTGAATTTATTACTTTTGGTGGTCTACCATCAGCTCGAATTAATAATTAACTTTCTTACAATTTTACAATGTAGGCAATATTCATCTAGCGGCTTAACTGCACAACTGTAACCAGGAAACCTGGGCGCAAATCTCAGCTTTCTCATTCGATCAAACAGTACGATCCTGGGCAATAGACTCTACTACACTGTGCCTCACATTTCTTGACCAACTAATTTGACAGTGGCTTGAAGTAATTCAATTTAGACAATGCCTTATACATAAATCATAAATATTAACCCTCTATGGGCTAACAGGCAATAATAGTGCTTCATATGTAAAGACAGAGGCTGTATATAAAGGATCAATGTCAAAATGATATCTCTTGGTTCACTCATAACAACTTTCTCAGGGTGCAGAGGCATTCTTAAATGCTTCTACGTTGAAGTTTGAAATTATTGTTTCAATAAATATCACTTGATAAGGTTAACTAATTAAAATGCAAATTATTTAAATTATTAGTTAAAAATGTGGCACGATTAACGTAAAATTCAAAGCTGAAATGTAATTAATTTAAAATGTGCAAACTGCAATAGGCAGGCATAGCTATGTGTATACACCATAGAAATACTAGGAAGCAAGTTGCCTTTAAATAGAAGTGAACCCAATATTGATGAACTGTGCACAAATATAATTTAAAAGTCTGACCTTAATGTGACATGCTTAGAAATGTTCCTCATAACTGCAGCATGTTCCGGTATTAATCAAATGTATTATTTTACCAAGCCACATACTGTTTGTAATGATTAACTTCAGATTTTCACACAATTTCACATAATAGAATAGTTGCACATTCGAAACAATTTTTCTTGTTCCTAATTAATGAAATGCAGTACTAAACAGTCTTTTGCGAAGTTAATGTTTCTTTTATTTAGCAAAGTTCATTGTGTACTTAACTTAACTACATAAGAATGCCTGTAGCTAACTTGTAATAAAGCTTTGCAATACGCAAGTATTTTTGTGGGAAAGGAAGAGCCGAACCTGCTCACACATGAGAGCTGCCATTTGATTGGTCCAAAGAGGAAGAAGCCTGCTACAATGCCAGCAACATGCCTTCATGTCTTTTAAATTAGAGCGGGTTCCTAGTTAGTTTCAATGCCTTTTCCTATGTTTTTCCCGATGCTTTCCTCCTCTCTGTACCCACCTCCTGACAGTTGTGGTTACTGCTGCTTCTGTTCATCCTTACTTCATTTTGAGGCTTTATTTTTGCAGATTGCTACTGCAACTGGATGATCAATTACTCGAATTACTGAGAATCGGCGGAGTTTCATGAAGTTCTTCTGCATAAAATTGGCTTTAAGCTTTAAAGATTAATTGGCTAATGCGGATACAGAAAAGACTAAAAACATAACTTCAAATCTCTTAATGAGAATAAAGCTTTTAAAATGCATTAAAACTCTCATCATTGATTTTTAAAGGAATAATGTAATTATAATGAAATGTGTTTACATTTTGTCTTTTATGATTTTGATATCGAAATAAAGTCTTTAAAACCTGAAACCTGACTGAACTTGGTATTGGATTTGAAATTTGCTTGTGATGCCGCAATAGCTATCTGAATCATAATACAGTGGCAAAGATCCATCACCTAGAGGAGATGAGACCAGCTCGGGAACAAGGCTTAACCCTGCAAGTGATGGTAGTTGAATTGTTGAACCATATTATCTAATTTTGGCCCCAATCCACACTATCACACTCATGTAGTAATAAAACCTCACGCATTCAATCACCTAAAGAGGTTGACGTGACTTTTTTCAATTTCAAAGAATTATCACATTTTAAGTGGCATTTTAGCCTGATTTACACTTTAAAAACTTCTCTCGCGTTTCACAGGTCCATTAGTGAGTAGCTCATCCAGCAAACGGTCTTTCTTTGAATTTCTGCGAACTGTAATCCCGATTTGATATTATAATTAGATCAGAAGGACCACAAATCCCTGAATACAAAAGGGAATCAATGGACTGGATGAATTACTTATGCATGAACTGGGAATCCTGAACACTCTGCATGCTAACCTTTCGAAGATGACTGTGTCGTTGTGGTCCTCCCCCAACCACCACCTCCTCACCCATCTCTAAGTATGGCATCATTCAAAGGCACAACAGTAAACTTAATAAAAGCAGGTGTTTTGACACACTTCAGCAATCTTCAGAAACCTGGAGACATGGTCATGCTGGTTTAGAAAGCATAACATGTTCTAACTCGAAATATAAACAGCAGACGCTTTCATGGGAGAATGCAAAATGCATGAACACTTTTAAGAGTATCTTAAAACTCAGGAGTGCCACATATGAACAAAGGTGTGCGGGCATCCCTGGCATGTATGACAGCAGCTCAGACAGACCTGCAGCGCCCTTGGCGGACCTGGCGGTCCTCTTCTTTCCTTCGGCCATGTCACCTTCTGTCAAACACAGCCACTGCCCATAGCCCTAAACCACCAATGTGAAACACTCTCATCTCTACCACTCACGGATCGCTCTAACAGGAAGTGAACGCTGCGTGTCAAGCCTCGATCTAGACACTAGCTAGGTCAATATATCAGAGAAAGAGAAGAAAGACTAAAATAAAAGCTTGCCTCGGACTACAATGAAATTGGGCAAAGCATATAGTACACATATTAACGAGAGCTTGCCCATTAGTATTGTTTTTCAGGATATCCGCGACTATTCCACTTCCTTTACAAGAGTAATTTATTTCTCAATTGCTGCTACGGCTACACAGGTCCCAACATCTTGAACACTAGACCGTACATCAAATGCAGTTCCTTGGACATAACAAGATGGCGGCCACGTGATGCGTAGTGTAAGGCATGCACATTCACGCCACGGGCTAGACATTAAGCTTGTGCTGGAGATTAATCTAAGTAGCCGACTGTCACATTTGTTCAGTGCTTTTGAGACTCTCACGTCGAGCAGGTAAATAATAAATTGTGCTGTTTTCAATTTATGTTAATTACTTATGATGAAATATTTCTACTCTTCGTTGTACTACTTGGTGTTCACTTTACTTGTCTGCCTGCTTTTCGGTGGGTATGAGTTCCAAATGTATCACGAATGTGATCTCGAATTACCCTAAACGGCATCCAGCATTCTTTCTTCTGTTATGGAAGTGCATTCTGTGTACTGGTTTTGTTCAGAAATCACTTTTTAAACGACCAGAAGCGTTGTTTTTAAGCATGTATATCCGCAATGATCAATACCGGTTTTAAAGCCAAGGAGCTCTTGGGTGAGATTGACGGGTGGGAGCAGGGACTAGAGGTAATCAGAATTTGGACTTTCAGGTTCCAACATAAAAGTATGACAAATAATACACACGACAGGTGATGGTAGGAACGAATAAATGTGGAAGAAAATGTTGAGCATCACACAGGCTGTTCTTCAAGGCATGAGCTACTAATGCTTTTTAAAGAGCAATACCTGATTTTATTTTATTTTTCTCTCTGTAATCAGGTAATATACCCTAGAGGTCCCCCATGTGTAAGTTACACCTGGTATGTGCGGAAAATGTCTCATTTAGGTTATTTTATTATGCTTTGTGCATGCAGGTGCAGAATAAGTCCTCTGAGGGCTTCGATGTTCAGTGAGCTTGTCATGTGTATCAGCCACACAAACATTTAATATCACAGGAGAGTGCCCAGTCTGTTTAAAACTGATTCCCAGAGAAAGCAATTGGAGCAGGAGGGTCGAGGTTTGAGATGAAGGAAGGTGGATGGCAAAGTAGCCTATCATTTCAGTGTTCTCTTCACTTACATGTCAACTTTTCACAACAGAAAGAGGGAGATTTACAAAAAGAAATGGTAATTTAATTCTCCCATTAGCTTACGTTGAATGAGAGGATTTTGTAAGTGAGGGGAATCTAATTCGAAGTCATTTTTGGCTTTATAACATTGCGAGTCTTGCAACTAAATTTTTAAAGTTGGCATATATGTCCTAATGAGCATCTTGTTTTAGAAAATAAAGCCTAGCGTAGTTTTTGTTTAATGCACTTCCCTGTAGCTTTGGTCTTATGGCTTACTGAACACGCGACCCACATATACCCATCATACTACAAGCGTTGCACTGATGTAAACTAAAAAGTGATGGGTGGTGTAGAGGAGTGAAAGGAGGTAAAATTAATTTAATGTTTCTCAGTATTAAGTCAAAATGACTGATCTTGAGTTGACAAGAAGTACCATCATTATGACAGAACCAACATTTTACCAATGTGTGAACGCACATTCTCGTATGGATGCCCAAAAGATGCTGAAAATCGCTGTTGTATTGTCTGGGCCACCTTTTCAACAAGCTGGGCAATGTTTATCATCCCATGGATGCACCCAAGTTGACTGGAAATATTAGTGTTAAGCGAGGACCAGCAGTCGACATGTGATGGGTAATGGGTATATTAATGCTCCAATGGATGCCTGCAGATTGTAAAGAATTATCCCCATTGCGAAGGCCTGTATTTTACTATGATGTGACTGGGTAACATGCAGAGGATTTCGAACATTTTTGCCAAAAATGACCACAATTGGACCAGATCCAGCATTTTACCTGTGGTGGGTATCGAATCCTGGATGCCCACATCTTTGCAAGAAATACCAGCACTGTACCAAGGTCAACAGTTTACCTTAGATGGCATTGGGTATACCATTGGGCATACCATTATCCCACTTTTCAGGCATGCATACACTCTCATAGACAGTGACATACATGCATACAGAGAGGTTGCTAGATTTCAGTAAGTCACTGCAAATCATACTGTGAGAGGCCATCATCTAAACTCTGCAACTTACTTTTACTTGGTAACGTCTTTTTATTTGTCACTTAGTGAAACGAAAGCAGGTATTGTGAGAAGTTGTCCTGGTATATGATGTTCACTATTCTAGTGAGCACCTTGCACCAGTCCAAACAACCCTTATGGTGATGGTTGTAAGTCAACCTTATAGACCAGCTATCCTAGTGGTAGCGTGGACAGAACAGTCTTAGGCTAAAAGACTCTTGAGGGCATGTAAAGCCAGCTGTTTACCACATGTAACCCCTTGAATATCAAATGAAAGGACACCACATAGGATATATATAAAATATATATGTATTTATTTACTAATACACTCCTCTGAACTCTTTATGAGATCAGAGGCAAAAGCACATCACAAGATACTTAGTCAGAATACGTTAAGTTGAACAATTTACAGTTAGGCCCTAGGGGCGAAGCAAACCATATATTAAGAAAGTGGTATAAGTACCACGTCACGAGAAAAGGAAAGGCATAGGGCCTATAGAATCCCTGGGGCTACACTATCTGAACCTTAGTTTAGGAGTGGGAGGCCCCCAGGCGGCGCGTGCAGTGTCTTTACACACATGCGTGAGCCAATGCAAAGTCAATGGGAACTTAGAAGTTAGATAAAGAAGGATTTAGGACACTTCCGGTTTAGCTAGGAGGAAACAACTAAAAACCTAGACACTTAGATTGTCAATACCCTTGGGAGCACTGAAGTACTTGCGTTACCTCACCCACGGACGGTGGGTGCATAGGTGTGAAGATGTGTCGGGTTTCGTCGTTGGATCCTATGGGGACTTGGAGTAAAGATGCTGCAGGCGACCAGGAGGAAGATGTCCGGGTGGATCCAAGGGTGGATCGAGGATGAAGAGGACCTGAAAGCAGAGGGGACAGAGTCTGGGTCACTAGCCAGTGACCTGGTGGAACCAGACGACGTCGAGGAGCAATCCGGTGCTGTCTTGAAGCTTGTCTCTACAGCCACGCGGCCCAGGAGGCGTCGAGCACGACCAGGTGCTGGAGGCGAGCTGTCCCACGAAGGTTCTCGCAGATGGAGGGGTCGACTGCTGGATTAGAGTCAACAAGCCTTGGCAAAGGCAACCCACGCAGGATTCAAAGAAGGCTTCTGGTGCAGAACAGCAAGGTCTGAGGTGCCTCACCTTTGTAGGGAGGCAAGGGCCAGTCTGGGCAGCCAGACCAGCGAGGTGGTTCAAAAGGATTGTCCTCACAGAGGCTACTAGCCAACGGGCCAGCAACCGGACAACGCGTCGAGCAGAAAACAATCAGAAGGGCCCCATGCAGAACTCGTGGAGGGCTGATCTTCGGTGCAGGTGGAGCTCGGCTTCGGGGTTTCTCAATCCCCAGTGCACAGCTTCGAGGGTACCTCAGGAGCTGCACACGTAGCAAGTTGCAGGCTTTTCAAGATGTCCGGTCCCACGTGTCTCGTCGCCTCCACGGATCTCAGCTATGCTGCAGTCATGAAGAGAGGTCTCAGAGAGGTCTGGAAGTCTGGGTCTTGTCAGGCTCTCTGCTCGGGTTCCGGCGAGAACGTCGACAAAGCAAGCCGTTAATTTGCTGGATGGTGCCTGGTTGCCCAGGGTGGTAACAAGGGAGATTCTTCAGTCTTCAGCTTCAGCAGAACGTCGAAGGTCCAGAGTTTCGTGTCAAAGTTTCAATTCAGGATTAATCTAACGTCTCAGGACTTGGCTCCTACCTTTATACGACTAAAAGGGGCTGGATTACTTTCTAGGTCCCTCCTATGGGTGGGACCAGGAAGGGGGTGGTTACATCCCCTTTCCTTTGTCCAGTTTCGCACCATTGCTGGGGCTGGAGTGCCCCAGCAACCGGTTTGAACTGGGGTATGCAAGGAGCACCTAGTGTGCCCCAGGCAGTGTCTCAATCTATTCAGCCCTCCCTTTCCCAATACACAAAGTCCTGTCTGGGGTGGTGCTTGCACCTTCCCAGGCAGGAAACCTATTGTCCAAACCTCCGTGCCTGGAAGGACTCCCAGCAGCAGGAGGTCAGACTTGTGTCTGTGGCAGCAGCGTCCATTTTGTGACGCTGGGGCTCTGGTTAACTTTAACCGGGATAGTCAGCAATAACATGTCTTCTCCCTCTAGAAGGGTGGAATGCTACCCCCGTCGCCAGAATTGGCGAGGGGGTAGTATTCCAAAGCATATGACAACTTACACAACATGTTTAGATAAAGCCTAACCAAAGTTAGCATTTAACCGCGAGGATTATAATGCACTTAAGAGTATATGGTATGGCGATATCATAGAACAGCTATAAGGACATGGTTCCGAAAGCTGCAGACAGGCTCAGCTCATGCCAGAGCACCATCTCACACATAACCAAGCACTCTGCCTCCAGGATTGTTAAGGCCTGCCATAGGAGTGACTCACAGGTTACTATGTGTCTATATATAAGTAGGTATAGGACTACTATACCTAAGCAAGGGGTGATTACACGAACTTGCCCCAGCTGAGTGATCAGCCAGTTGTGTCTATTTGAGTGGCCAGCCAGGGGTGGCACAATACATGCTGCAGCCCCTGGTAGGCCTTGGTTGCACCTATGCCCTGGGCACCTATGGTACACTTGTACAGGGGCTGATAAGGTGACCCAATTCCCATTTGTAGATGTACCTAGAGTACATGGTGTAAATTTAGAGAGAGTGCATCTGGGCTGAGGGTCTGATAAGCAGGCCCACAGCGACATCTAAGTCGAAAACCAGATAAGGAAAAGCAAAAAGTGGGGGTGACCATAGGAAGCAGACCCTACTCTCCTACAGGTATGAACACCAGAAGAATTACACATGAGGATTACAGGTGTATTCAGAGCTATCTCATCCCAAACAGTATTCCAGACTGTGTTATATCCCAGTAGTAGTTTTGTGTAGTTCAGGTGCAGGATATTCAATATTTCCAGCCCTCAAGGACAGGACTATAGGGCTGGCACACGACCGGCTCCCCCTGTAGACGTTCCATCTGCCCCAGATCTTCCCCCACTTATTACGGCAGCCCCTGCTTTTATACACATCTTTTTCTGCCACTAAACACCAGTCCATGTCTCTTTCCTAGTCTCTGAGACGTGGTGCTGATTCTGACCCCAAAGACGAGCTATATTTCGTTTAGCATTCACCATATCTAGGGTCCTCCAGGTCTGCTCCATACGATACACGTCCGTGGCATCCCTAACGTTGAGAAGATACCACTTGGCCGAAGGCGTAAAATCGCCTCCACATATACTATTGATACAAGTCACAACAGAACGTCAGAAGTTCTGGATTACTGGACACTCCCAAATGACATGGAAAAAGGACCCCTCCTGTCCTTGCTTCCTTCGACCAGTTGACTCAGTTGCTCTACTCATCTTGAGCATGGCATTGCAAAACAAATAGGACCTGTGGAATATTTTAAGCTGCACTAATCGAAACCATGCTCTAATCGCCATTTCTTTGGGGGAGGCTAATGCCTCAGGCCCATCTTTGTCAGCTAGGTCATCTAGATCTGCTTCCCTGCGGTGGCGCAAGGGAAAGAACGTATCAGGAGAGTTATTAAATAACTTTTTTATAAGTGAAGCAGATCTCCCCTTGGCTCATATGATCATCTAGTAATCTGTGCTCTAATGGTGATGTCTCCGGTAAGGACCTCCCCTAGGAGGATTGTTGCTATCAGAGAATGTCACAGCTGCAGGTGTTGGAAGGTCTCTGCCATCACCAGTTCTATTCTCTTTGTAATTCAGTAAAGGGAATCACCCTCCCCTTGGGCCAGAGATCTACCACTTTAGAGATACTGATAAGGTCCCATTTATCAAAGCCTAGCCTTTTCCTCAGCGTGCCTAACTCTTCAGAATCCCATAGTGGTGTGACCTGGGTAATCCTGCCTCCCCAACCCACTGCCTTGATTGTTGTATGCCAAATCTGAACTGTATGTGTGGTTAGCCCCGCAAGGGGTTGATGTATTGGGCGAGTGTATAATGCACATAAATACCCTCCCAGGTGTAAGATGTGTCGGTCCATACGATTCGCTGGATTTTCTGGAGTTTGGTGAACCCATTGATTAATTACAGCAGATTACGCTGCCTGAAAGTATTTTGGAATATCTGACAGGGTTATTCCTCCATCATACCAGCATCTTGTCAATTTAGTCAGGGCGATACGAGGTCTCCTGTCCCATTAGCAAGGTACTGACTTCACCCTCTATGGATGTAAAATATGATGTGGGAATGGTGTATTGTGCAGCACACATAGGAAGCATGGCAGTGCCATTATTTTAAATAAGGCTGCTCTGCCAAGTAGTGAGAGTGGTAGCAATCTCCAGTGTTAAATATCGCTTTTAAGTCTTAGTATGGGGCCCTGAAGGTTATTTGTGTTGGATAGCACCAGATCTGGAGATCCTAGATAGCGGAATCCAACCCTCACCATATATGCCTTGCATCGGGGTGGCAGATTTAGCTTCTTGTCATTGAGAATAAATACAATGGATTTAGACCAGTTAATGGTGTAGCCAGAGTATTTACCGCAATTAGTGAAAATGTCTAATATTCTGCAGATGGAGGATTGTGGAGCGGCAATATATAATAGGATATCATCTGCATAGATCGATATCCTATCCTCCCATTCCGCTGTCCATCACAGGCCTCGGATCAACGGGTCCATACACACCCAGGCAGCCAACGGTTCAAAGATTAGGGCAAATATAAGGGGCGAGGGAGGACATTCATGCTTAGTTCCATGCTACAGGAGGAACACCCAAGAAGTCCAATCGTTTTCAACCACCTGAGCCAAAGGTCAGGAATAAAGAAGTTTCAGCCAGGACAGAAACCTAGGACCGAAGTCTATGTGCTCCAGGAGGGCAAAGAGGTACAACCATTCAATGGTAACAAAGGCCATACATGCGTCTTCTTTTTTTTTTTATAAATCTTTTTATTAATGCACATAAAATGAAATCATAAAACACATACAATAAATACACTGGGTTGCATCTCACACGCATTACATATATATATATATATATATATATATATGTCCTCCTGATCCAAGAAATACAGCAGAAATAATAACATACGGGTTCAGGGGTTCCTCCGACATTACTGGATCATCCGGTTCGGCAGGAGGAGCGCATATATCACCCCTATACGTATTCCAGGGCCCCCAAATCTTGCCCCATTTCTTGGGTTTCCCCTGGCCACATACACCGCCCGTTCTCTAAACATGCACCAATCCAAGTCTGCCATTCATTTCCCAACAGTAGGCGGCTGATTCGCCCCCCCACAATTGAGCGATATTACGCTTGGCAATACCGCATGCCAACGTGGCCCACACCATTCCATGGGACGAGAGGTCAGTTGGGTCCCAAACATTCAGGAGACATCGCCGCGCCTCCAACTCAAAGCTCACTCCCCACACCTCACGTACCTTGGCATGAATAGCAGACCAATACCCCCGAATGAGAGCACAGTCCCACAACATATGAAAGAACGTTCCAGCTTCGCCACATCCTCCCTTGCACGCATCACTCGCACCCAAGCCCATTCGCACCATTCGTGGGCCAGTCACATAGCAGCGGTGGAGGATCTTTAATGGAACCAGTCGGAGCCTCATTTGAATTGCAACGACCCTCTGAGAGGCCACGGCCTCCCTCCAGTCCTCATCATCTAGGATCAGTCCATCAGCTGTCCACTGGTCCTTAAGTACCACCAGGGTATCCTCCGTGTGATTAACTCGTTTTCTGTAAATCAAGGAGATCGTCTTCGTGGGAAGATGACCATCCAACACTCGATCCTCCAACGGGGAAGCCTCTGGGAGCGTCGTTTCCCCGGGGAATACCAGCAAGCAGCGTATGCCTAATCTGGAGGTAACGAAACCTCTCACTCCCTTGCAATTGATATCGTTCCTGCAAAGTTTCAAACGGGAGGATGCCATCCTTACCCCAGAGATCTCCTACTCGGGAAATCCCAATGAGGTCCCATTTGTCAAAACCCTTGGACTTCCATAAACTGCCCAAGCGTTCAGAATTCCAGAGAGGTGTAGCCAGTGTGATCTTCCCCTCCCATTTGAGGGAGCGGTTAGCCTCATGCCAGACCTGAACAGCAACCGCCGCTGGTCCCACCAGGGGAAATTGTCCGCGCCTCACATACAGTGCCCTAGTAAATTCTCCCCCGGGAACCTGACCGCGGTCCATGGTATAGCCGGGGTCCAACGGCGAGCCATAAATGGCCTGATTAACCGCCGCCAATTGTGACGCCCAATAATACTTAAGGATATTAGGCAGAACGATCCCCCGTCAAACCACGGCAACGTCAATTTCGCAAATGCGATTCGGGGCCTACCGTCCCAAAGAAGCTGTCTCTGGAGAGACTCGACCTCCCTGAAGTACGACGGAGGAACCGGGTCCATGGAGTTCTGGAGCGCGTATAGGAAACGAGGAAGAGCCATCATCTTAAACAGAACAGCACGACTGAGAAGAGAGAGCAGAAGCGATTTCCAACGAGTACTACTGCATCTTATTGAATTTTGTCAACACAACCCAGCACCCCATGGAGTTGGCACAAATTAATGGCCATATTTCTGCCAGGCATAAAGCTGGATTGATCAGGATGTACTAATTTAGTTATGATTTGTAGAAGCCAAGATGCGAAGAGCTTAGTTAGAATTGTTGTTTCTGCGTTGATAATCAAGATTGGTCTTAAGGAGATATAATGATCTGGCGGTTGACCCTGTTTGTGTATTACTACTATGGAAGCAAGTCTTTGATCTTTTGGTAGAGTACTTTTTATTTAGCTGTCCGTATACATTTTTAACAAGTGAGGAGCTACATTAGATGCAGTAAGTTTATCCAGCTCTATTGGGAGACCGTTGGGTCCCATCGCCTTGCCCGATTGGATATTTCTATTCTCCTGCTCAACTTCGTCCTCCGTGGGATCACTCTTCAAGAGAGACCTGTAGGAAGGTGGATACCTGACTATGGTTACCCCCAACTTTTTACCTAGTGTTTAGCTGGTTTTCGACTTAGTTGTCCGGGGATCCTGCTATTCAGCACCCCAGGCTATCTGCTCTCTCTGTAAAATGGACTCCATGTACTGTAGGTACATACCAAATTGGATATTGGGTCACCCTTGTGAGTCCCTGTATAAGTGTACCATAGGTACCCAGGGCATAGGTGCACCCAAGGCCTACCAGGGGCTGCAGCATATATTATGCCACCCCTGGCTGGCCACCTAAATTGACACAACTGGCTGATCACTCAGCTGGGGCAAGGTCGTGTAATCACCCCTTGCTTAGGTATAGTATCCCTATACCTACCTTGTATATAGACACACAGTAACCTATAAGTCACTCCTATGGCAGGCCTTAATAATCCTGGAGGCAGAGTGCTTGGTAATGTGTGAGATGGTGCTATAGCATGAGCTGAGCCTGTCTGCAGCTTTCGGAACCATGTCCTTATAGCTGTTCTATGATATTGCCATACCATATACTCTTAAGTGCATTATGAACCTCTCTGTTAAATGCTAACTTTGGTTTGGCTTTATCTAAACATGTCGTGTAAGGTGTCATACGCTTTGGAATACTACCCTCTCGCCAATTCTGGTGACAGGGGTAGCATTCCACCCTTCTAGAGGGGGAAGACATGTTGTTGCTGACTATCCCGGTTAAAGTTAACCAGAGCCCCAGCGTCACAAAATGGACGCTGCTGGCACAGACACAAGTCTGACCTCCTGCTGCTGGGAGTCCTTCCAGTCACGGAGGTTTGGACAATAGTTTTCCTGCCTGGAGAGGTGCGAGCACCACCCCAGACAGGATTTTGTGTATTGGGACAGTGAGGGCTGAATAGATTGAGACATTGCCTGGGGCACCTTAGGTGCTCCATGCATACCCCGGTTCAAACCGGTTGCTGGGGCACTCCAGCCCCAGCTCTGGCGCGAAACTGGACAAAGGAGAGGGGGTGTAACCACCCCCCTTCCTGGTCCCACCCATAGGAGGGACCTAGAAAGTAATCCAGCCCCTTTTAGTTGTATAAAGGTAGGAGCTGAACCCCAGGACTTTAGATTTGATCCTGAACTGAAACCTGAAACAAAACTCTGGACCTTCGACGTTCTGCTGAAGCTGAAGACGGAAGAATCTCCCTTGTGGCAAGGAGTGACCACCCTGGGCAACCAGGCACCATCCAGCAACTCAACGGCTTGCTTTGTCGACGCTCCCGCCGGGACCCGAGCCCAGAGCCTGACAAGACCCAGACTTCCAGACCTCTCTGACCCTCTCTTCACGTCTGCAGCATAGCTGAGATCTGTGGAGGCAACGAGACACGTGGGACCGGACATCTTGAAAAGTCCACGACTTGCTAACTGTGCAGCTCCTGAGGTATCCTCGCAGCTGTGCACTGGGGATTGAGAAGCCCCAAATCCGAGCTCCACCTGCACCGAAGATCAGCCCTCCACACTCCACGAGTTCTGCGTGGGGCCCTTCTGCTTGTGTTCTGCTCGACGCGTCATCCGGTTCCTGGCCCGCTGGCTAGTAGCCTCTGTGACGACAATCCTTTTGAACCAACTCGCTGGTCTGGTTGCTCCAGACTGGCCCATGCCTCCCTGCAAAGGTGAGGCACCTCAGACCTTGCTGGTCTGCATCAGAAGCCTTCTTTGAATCCTGCGTGGGTTGCCTTTGCCAAGGCTTGTTGACTCCAATCTGGCGGTCGACCCCTCCATATGCGAGAACCTTCATGGGACAGGTCCTCTCCAGCACCTGGTCGTCCTCGACGCCTCCTGGTCCGCGTGGCTGAAGAGACAAGCTTCACGACAGCACCTGATTGCTCCTCGACGTCGTCTGATTCCTTCCTGTTTCCACCCGGTCACTGGCTAGTGACCCAGACTCTGTCCCCTCTGCTTTCAGGTCTTCTTCATCCTTGATCCACCCGGACATCTTCCTCCTGGTCGCCTGCCGCATCTTTCCTCCAGGTCTCCATCGGCTTCAACGGCGAAATCCGACACATCTTCACACCTATGCACCCGCTTCCTGTGGGTGAGGTAACGCGAGTACTTCGGTACTCCCAAGGGTATTGACTATCCAAGTGTCTAGATTTTTAGTTGTTTCCTTCTAGCTAGACCGGAAGTGTCCTAAATCCTTCTTTTTCTAAACTCTTAAGTTCCCATTGACTTAACATTGACTCTCGCATGTGTGTAAAGACACTGCACGTGCCGCCTGTGGACCTCCTACTCCTAACCTAAGGTTCAGATAGTGTAGCCCCAGTGATTCTCCAGGCCCTAGGCCTTTCCTTTTCTCGTGACGTGGTACCACTTTCTTAGTATATGGTTTCCTTCGCCCCTAGGGCCTAACTGTATTTTGTGCAACCTAAAGTATTCTGATTAAGTAACTGGTTATGTGCTTTGGCCTTTGATCTCATAAAGAGTTCAGAGGAGTGTTAGTAAATAAATACATATATATTTTATATATATCCTGTGTGGTGTCCTTTCATTTGATATTCAAGGGGTTACATATGGTAAAACAGCTGGCTTTACACGCCCTCACGAGTCTTTTAGCCTAAGACTGTTCTGTCCATGCTACCACTAGGATAGCTGGTCTATAAGGTTGACTTACAACCATCACCATAAGGGTTGTTTGGACTGGTGCAAGGTGTTCACTAGAATAGTGAACATCATATACCAGGCCAACTTCTCACAAGACCTGTCCTCCACAAAGAGATTCAGAAGGGGTGGATCAGCTAGTAGTTCATGAAAGTTTGTTGTCATCGTGTTTGCAGGGATATAGAGATGGGCATAGTAATTCGCGAAACCATCAGTGATGTCTTGAGGATCCCTCAGGTGTTCCCCCATCTGTCGTGCAAATGTCAGATGCCCAGCAGTTCACTCTCTCATATCTGTCTCTCTAACCATGCTAGTAGTTTCCCCACTTTGTCACCTGTTTCGTACACACAATGTCGCACTGCACAATGTCTGCCTTAGCTGCCTCTGTCACTAAATCTCTATACTCCCATTGTTTGAGGTCCAACATATGTCTAGCATCCCCAGTCTTGTCCACTATCAGCTTAGCTTCAAGGTCTAAAAGGTCACGTTCAAGCTTCTTTACTGCAGCCCTTTTTAGGTCTCGCCTAGAGCGCACCGGCATGTGCTGCTCTAGGAGAGGGCCTCTTGGCATTGCTACAGCTTTTCTTGAAGCTTGTGCGTGTGGCGCTCACACGCTATTGGGCTTTGCGTGTGCCTTTATAAAAAGACTGACACTCACGGAACAATCAATTTATCCACACTGTTTAATTATCAATGGGATAAAGTATATTAAATATACAAGACAACTTGACAAGGAATAGTAGTTGCTAAGTGCCCAGGGGAGCAGGGAAGGGGGTGAAAGTCAAGTGAGGATAAAGATAGTTGGTGACATTAAAATCAGTTAATTGGCAATGTTCTCTTGACAAATTAAATGCAAAACAAACTGACCAAGGGTTCCGGCATTTCAACAAAAAGACATACTTCGAATAGTACAATATATGTAACAATGGTGGCATGAAGTTGTCACTAAACAAGGTGGTTGTCGACGTTTCGACCCTCAAATATGCGCAGGGATATATGGTGCCCTTGCTGTGGGGTCTTCTTCAGGACAGTCGGGGGGTAAGGAGGGGGCAGGCAACCTATTAGGAATATTTAAAAAGAGACTAAATTAGGTAACGGAATTCAATTCAATCTAACACAGGGGTACATACAATGTAGACTTTCGGGGGAACAGATTACATAGTATCTCAATCCACGAGGGTTAATAGATAGTGCCTAGTTAGAAATGACACATCAGTCCTGTTACCGACTGTATGAAACAACTCTTAACGATGGTCTGAAGAGGGTAAAAACAATATTGGCCATGCAGAGGAAAGAATCCAGCCGCAAATCAGGGATTTTTGTTTTTTGTTTTCCAACAACAAGCCCTTCTATGGGGAGAGGGGGGTTGTTGGGAAAACAAAAAAAAAACAACTGCCCCGCCATGCCAGCATGCCATGGCAGACCAACTACAATTATTTGTTTTAGTGGAAATGGTTCTTATCTCAGCAGGAGAACGTTTGCTGAGAAAGAAGATGCAGCCTGATGCCCAAGTCAAGATTTGGTAACAGGCTGCGACGGCCAAGGCATGCTTAAAACGTGTGTGGTAGCACTGCCAAATTTTAAATAATGTAACATGTGCCGCCTTGTGATGACTTTAGCTGCCTCTCCACGTTAGCATCAACTACTCTGACCCCTCATACTTTTCCACACATACTGCACATTTTGACACGTTGTTGAAAAGGTTTGTACTAGCAAAAGTACAGCCTTACCTGCTGCCAAATTACCTAAATGAATGAGGGTGCCCTGCCACAAGAACATCCTTTGAATATTGCCTTATGTTGACTTTTTTTTCTCTGTTTTTAAAATTGCAGCCCATCATTTGTAATACAAATTTCAGTTGCCCATTTTAGCCACATACATAAAAATCCATCTTTTTTTTGTACAACTTTGTGTGAGTTTATCATAGAACAAAATCCACACATAACAGAGGCAATGTGCAGTGAATGATTCATGAATATAAGTACAGGTTACATCCATAAAGTACAAATGGTAGATGAGAAGCCATAGGAAGGAAAAACCCCACAGTGTGCATTACAGCCCCCCCCAACTTCTTTTCACTTCGTAATCAATTCGGACCAGATGTGTAACTTCTTATTATCTGTCCTAACTATTTTCATGCAGATCTGTTCTTTGATTGCCTATTCCTGGACATCCTTCTCCACCTAGGATGTCAGTTTAAGGGGCTGTGAGCAGATCCAGTAAACAGCAATACTGTGTTTCGCCAGTACCTGTCCCACAGAGGTAAATGTATACTGCAACTTAGATGCCCGAAGGTTTAGCAATGAGATTTTCTCTATCAATAACCTACACAATTATATATCTGAGTAACTAAGAATATACATTATGTATGCAAAATGTGTTTATAAACTATCCATTTATCATATGTTATCAATTGGAATATATACGTAACATTTATCACTGTAAGTCTGTAAATGTTAAACAAATTTCTATTTTATATTTGATTTAGACCAACCGTATCTGTTAATATTTCACTCCGTTGGAAACCTTATCTTAATTTCTTGACTGCTTCATAAGCTTATTAAATCTTTTTAAAGCATGTCTTAGCATAAATATTCAATTATATACCTTGCTAATGAACATTGTTTATGTATTTTGCAAATCACTCCTGAAATGTAAAGCCCACTGATACCCAGATTGCTTTATTACTGTCTATAAAAAAGCATAACATGTTGCTTCTCAATACAGGTCCTACAAGAACCTGATCAAGACCTTTGGGACAAAATGTGGTTTTGAACATAACCAGGATAAGCAAAATAGTCATGTTCTTGCTTTGTCAGTAACCTAGGTAAGAATCTAATTTGAACCTAATTTGATTTGCTCTTCAGGTTACAAACTGATAGGATTACTGCTTCAAACTTGACAGTGTTCGGTGTGTTGACCACTATAGCTCTTGATGGTGCTGTCTAATCCTGTCTATTTATTGTGCAGAGATCCAAAATATACATGGATACCCAGTAATCCTGTAAGGAACTCGGGGTATAATATAAACATAAAAGACGGTGTTCCCCTACGAAAAAAATATATCTGTATTATTTCAAACGGGAAATAAAATGATCCACAATATTGTTGATCATAGAATGAGAAATATTTTCAACAAAAGCCCACAAGTACGCAAAATAAGTGTCTCAACTTTTTTTCATTTCGAGTTGGATAGTGGCAATTACATTTTTTTTAAAAGAGCACAGGGAATATGTGTAGGAAGTGAAAGTGAATTATTTTTGGAGTTTGGGCTACCGGAATGCGTTTACAATGATTATTTACTATCAGCTAGCGTTGAAATGTGAATGGGTGGAAGCAGAGGAGCATAATTGTTAGCCGGTAAAGTTTTCTGGAAGTTGAGGGGTTTGATTCTCTCAGACTACCAGCTTGACTGTCTCGAATATGGGTACCCTTCTAGCAGGATAACCACCTCATCTGCAAAATCTTGTATTGGGAAAAGGCTCTGCGAGTGTTGTCAGATATTGCACATGATGTCAGGCAACATTGGGTGGTTCTTCAGGTGTTACTTGTTGACTGGTTATCAATTATCTGGGATTATAGTGAGTGTAAGTTGAGTAAGGTGCTAAGTTTGGGGAAGGCAAGCCTCCCTGCTAAGTTGTGGTTCATGCTATTTATTTCCCCCCATTTCATTCATCCCCAGAATGCATGGTTAGAGAGCATGTTTTTCTCACTTGGTAATAGGTTCAAATATTGGTTGTCGTATGATTTGAATTGTCTTTGATAGGATTCAGTGTAGAGTTAAAGGTTTGGTCAAAGCGAGCACTTGAGCCTTCCATTACATACATTAAAGTTTGATTCCCCTTTGAGTACGCTGTGAAGATCAAATTGCAATGTTTTAGAAATCACACTGGCTACTGGCTGAGCACGACAAGGTAAATGGCCTCATACTTGCATTCAAAAGTACTGTTTGAGTCTCTTAAGGCACAGTGTGGTAATTCTGTGGAATATGTCACTTTAATATATGTCAAACGTATATTCCTACTGCATTCCAGGTAGCTGATTGCATCCCTTGAGCTTTGGGAAAGAAATTGCAGTAATGTGACCCAAAGAAAGCAGAGTAAGAGCACTGTTCCGAAGGGAGACCAGATGGGGAGGGCTATTAAGCACTGTCGGAGGCTAAGCCTAGCTTCAGATTCTGTTAGTATCCTTTTGTGTCTGCCTACTAGAGACATCCACATTAAGTGCAATGGCTCCCCAGTATCTTCATTGACTCACTTTCATATTACTCCCCAGTTTTGGATCACACCCACTCTCCAATTCTGTCGCTGTGCACTTTATTGTGCCAAATTAATTTTAAAATAAACATCCTGTCTCAAAATGTCATCTTCTCTACACATGCCATGCAATTCTTTCCTTCTGGTAGCCAGATGGTATTATTATCACCCCTTGCTCTTAACTTATGCTCCGGACATTACTATTTTCTGTATCTCTAAAATTTGCAACTTGTTTCCTCACCACGTTCTCAATTGCTCCTGTTTTTATTTTCTTTTTTTCACTCTTTTTGGCTCTGATTTTATCATACTACTCTACATCTACTCAACTTTTCATCATGACTTTCCAGGGGCATCCTTTCAGATTAATTAAACATTCCATTCTTCTTCCTTTCTTTAGTAACCCCATCAAACCCATCCTCTCCTGTAAAGCTCTGTCCTATGTCCCTTCTTCCCTTTCTTTCTATCCCTCTGGTGCAGGTTGTTCCAATCAGCCTTCATCCGATTTTGACTCACTCCATTCTTTTTCTTTTTTGGCCGGTTTCTCTTCTGGTACATGACTAAAATCACCTTCATCTGCCATTAACTTACCTACTTTTTCTCCTCCTTCTAACTTTTCCCTTTCTTTCTGGATTTCTTTGACACCCTTGAAAAAACTTTGACCATTGAGTTCTTTTCCACCCAACCTTCTGTTGGTGTCACTGCCACAGCTTTTACTTGGGGTACTTCTTATCTTTCACACTTTACACTTTACATACCCTTTCTTGGTCAGGTTTTTCTCCTCTTCCTACTCCACTGATTTGGTGTCCCTCAAACATATACCACTGGCACTCTGCTGCCTGTTTTCTTTATTATCCCTTTACCTTTACATACTTTTCCATCTATCTTCTGTGTCCTTTCTCTGACAATGAATCATTTTCTTCTTCTTCCTCTCTGCTCCAAAATTCCATTTCTTTGTGCCTTTTTACATTTTGACAATGGCTGTCTGAGCACACTTTAAATCAAGCAAACACAAGATTGTTTTTTAGGTCTCGCCTGTCAATGCGCTTGCGCATTGAGCTTGCGAGAATATAGGGGCTTAACCAGAGCTTAACCATTGGGGCGATTCCATGCAGTGCCCGTGAAAAGCGCGTGCACATCAAAGCCATCTGCCTCCCTCCCACAGGCATCCCCCAGCGTCAAAACTGCCTCAGGCATTTCTCCCCCCCCCTACATTTCTCCTCCCCTAATTATTCATGGCCGGCCGGCCGTACTTTCAGTTTCACGGCCGCCAGGCCGTGTCTTTCGTTTCTCCTCCCCCCTTCCCCCCTCCCCACAGCAATGCCAAGAGCTTGTTTATTTAATCAATAAAAGGCCCTGGAAATCTGATCAGCTTACTGTAGGGTGCTGCGATGCACAGCGACCCTTTATTGCACAAACAGAGCCATTACCAGTTGATTACTAAAGTTGAAATCTTCAGATGAGGACAGCAAGGAGAATAAAAGCATCTGTGGTACAAAGAGGTAAGATACCGGAACACTAGTTCACACATTCCGACCTACTGCAATCGCGTAGAACCGCCTCCTCAGTATGCATATCTGCCTTTTCTGCTTTTCCTTTGGTGGATAATTCAGCGCCTCTCACAACTGCCCCTCCCCACCACAGAGGGCGTCTCACGGCTGTGCGGCCGTGTCACCATCGATCGCTTTTACTTTCACGGCCGCGAGGCCGTGTCTCTTTCAAGTGCTGCAGGACTGCTTGCATCCCTATTTTTCCGCTTTGCGTACATTCTTTCACTTGTTTAACATTTTCATTTGCAATCCTAGCATGGCCTTCCGACATTTTGGATTGGCAAGTTTAAAATAGCCTCTATGCTTCATGACTGATGCCCACTCAAGCATCAGGAAGCACGCTTGCCATAATACACACAGGAACTCCCTGGCCATCTTGGAATCAGATTAACAGAAACTCCATTTCAAGTTTGCCGACCCTGCGTGCATCTGCATCTGATTCTGGACGCATGCATGACATTGGCAAAAAAAACAACTCACACATGTAAAGGCCTGGCCCTTTAGAGCGGAGAACAAATGGCTTGTTTTATTGGTCTACCATCTGTTCTTGGCAGTGCGACGCTGCACTGCTCGGGTTTGACGTTTTTTAATCAATGTTTTGATGTCTGAAGCGCCAAAGCACCTCTGTGCCCAAAGCCGCCTTAAGGATTTGGTGGGCCCAGGGTAAGATACAGTCCCCCCCCCCCCCCCCCCCCACCCCATCGTGGACAGCTTTGAAAGTATTCATATTTTTTGGCTCATTCAAGCCTGTTTGAGGCAAAAACATTGAACTATATGTTGAACTTTGCAAAAATAGCCAAAAGCTCAAGCTGTCTGGTGTACGCCAAACAAACAGCAGTAAAAGAAAAATTGAACACGCATTTATAGAGCCATTTCTTTAGAGCTTGTTTAACTCGTGATTATCGCGGAGCCGCAATCCCCAAAGCCTTTAATTCGCTCCAATGAGCGTGAAGGCATTAGTGCACCCTACCAGCCGGCCACCTCCCACTCCTCGCTGTGGACCACTGCACCTCACAGGACCCCTGAGGGTCTCAGTACATTCATCGCTGCTGACCAATTATATTTTAAAGATAGGAGAAATCTTTTAAAAGCCATTGTTATTTGTAAAATCAATTAATATTTCACCTCTGTTCTTGCATTTTCGTCACAATAAAATTAACTGAACATATTCTTCACAAAAGTTATTTACAATAGTTTAAGCTATTGCTATTATAAATTACAAGAACTTTTATTTAAGTATTATTTATTTAAAGAAATTAAAAGCCATTTGTATTTGTTATATGAATACATCTAAGTCACATACATACAAAACATGTTGCATTACAAATGCTATAGGTGTCACATTTGAAAAAGTTAAAAGTACTGGCATTGTAAATGACAAAGCTATTAATTTTGCTATTTTCAAGACCAACACATGAAAAAAATTGTCATTTACAAAATCAATAGCTCCAACTTTTCTAATGCGAGACCTATTGCATTTCCAATGCTTGTTCCTGCTTTCTGCTATCTGTATAGCACCACATCATGTTCTTTTCTTTCTTTACTTCATCACTTCTCTTCTATCTGCAATTTACACATAATCTTTTGACATCTCCCGCTTTCACTGAATGCATTTCTTGCTCCTGTCATTCTCAACTATTCAGCATCTTTAACCCACCGTTTCTGGAACTGCCTCCCCCTGTCCATACGCTCTATCCCCATCTACTCCCATTTTCGTAAAGCCTTAAAAACCTTCTTGTTCTCTAAGGCGTTCTCCTGCTAAATCCCATGGGCCTCCTCTGCGACTTGTGGTCTAAGTCCCCAGCGCCAGGAAGCCGCTTGGCCACAGTGCGCTTTATTAAATATTTTTTTTCATTTCATTTCATACCACCTTTTTTACCTTTCAGACTTATCCTCCCTACTAAGTTAGTCTCTTTACTGCTCTTTCTATTATCTGCTCATAACTCTTGCACCTGCTTTACCTTGGTGGCTGCCCCTCTCCTATTAACGTATGTTCCTCTACATGTGCATTGTTTTCAAATCTGATCATCTCTCCCCATCTTACTTTCCTGTCTTATACATTTCCATGTTTGGTCTCGCAGTCTTTGTCCTGCTTCCCTAGTTCTGTTGGCCGCTTCTTGTCTTTGCTGTATTTTTGTGTTTGTTTTTTACTATTAATACATACATTGTTTATGCCTATTTTGCATAATGTATGTTAAGAGCTTTGCACCATCACTATATAAATTCACTGTACAGGTGCAGTCGCAGCACAAGCATACTATTTAAATTCAGTAAATGCAACTACTATGATGGGGGTGTGGTCTGGCGATCGGCAGGATGGCCGCACTGTAGTGTTGCTCTGCTGGCCGCGTTTGACATCCTTCATCTATTCTGCCTCTACTGAGCCATCCACTGTTTTCTCTACTGGGACCGAGTAGCTGGCGCGGCGACCGACCGATTGATGTGGTTTGTGGTCACAATTGGAGCCCCGGTGAGTGGCTGACGGCGGAGAGGCGAGCTGGCCGCGTGGACATAATGGCGGCGTGACGGCGAGAGCCCCTCTCTCCAAAGTTATCTGCCAGTGGTCGCGGATTGGAGGTGCGTGAATCTGCCTGGAGCGCGGCGGAGTCCATGCGGATCACAGCGGTGCCTGGACAGTAGCTAAGTGGCTCGGCGGCATAGCATTGACTGTCGAGCTGGCTGACATGGGGACCCGCCGAGTGCGCTGGGCTGCGGAGACACACAAGCGGCCGGCGCTTGATTACAGAACAGGCCGCGAGCAGGCCGCACGCTTCACAACCGCATCGGAGCTGTCACCCTTTGCTGAGTCGCACCGTGGAATATCCTTATACCAGCTTCTGAGCTGCTAATTATGTGATGGTGAGTGCGCGCTACTTGGCCTATAGCGACCTTGCCTGCCTGTGATGTCAGCGGCGGGAGAGAACAGTTTCAGTGTGAAATAGTGATTTCCTGGTCCGAACTGGCTGGGGCTGGCTGATTGATTATCGGCGGCTCCTGGGCCAGCGCATTTTATTACTGTGTGGAGAGTGCGTCGGCTCCTTTTCTGTGAGTTCCCCTTGCTGTGTCCCCCCTGGTGCTATTCTGTTGGGGCACACCCTGAGAGCTGCGGTATGTGCAACTCGTTTGCCGCTTGGGAGTAAAGCTGAGGAGGCCTTGAGGTGCATTCGGCTGAGGGGACCATTTTGATAGAGCGCGGACCCGCATTACCCAATTGACTTGCCCTGTGTGAGTTGCCCGCGTATTCTGCCTGTGTTGCCAGGGCACAGATTTCTTGAGACTGCTGGTGGTGCAGAACTGCTGAAGGGGGACTTGAAGTAGTTGCCTGGCTTACTTTATCTTTACTCCGCCTGTGCGGTTTATAAGTGAGACCCTGGTGTGTGCAACGGGTGGCATTTTGGAGTTCCTGGTGCTAATTCTTGTTGAGGAAGACATGCAGGATAGGGAAGCCGGAAAAGAATCAACCGCGCCTCACCTTTGAGTTGCGCAAGGGTGGCATAGCGAACCAAAGTTCGGCCTCTGACTCGGAGCTGCTTCCCAAGGGCCCACGGCGCTGGAGAAATCCTCAACTGCCATCCAGGCCAGTCTGCAAGCCATAGATGGTAAGATAGAGGTCCTCAATGGTAGAATGAATCATTTCTCCGCGAAACTTGATAAGCAAGCAGCGCGTATTGGCGAAGCTGAACAGCGCCTCACAGACACAGAGGACGGGCTGCAACAGGTGATGGAGAAAACTTCAGACATCACGAAACTGCTCGCAGTCATACAGGCGAAGAATGAGGACATTGAGGCGAGGTCCAGGCGCAACAACATTCACATCTTCGGCCTTCCAGAATCTACAAATGTGGGGCGCCTAGAAGACTATATGGAGACGATGTTGCGAGAAATCCGTGGGCCTAATGAATTGTCCCCTATGTTTGCTGTAGAGCGGGCCCATCGATCCCTGGCGGCGCGCCCTCCTCCTGGTACTCCTCCGCACCCCATAGTCGCTCGATTGCTACATTTTAGGGATCAGGTCTCTGTTTTGTGGATAACTCCACAAAAGGGCAAGATCACTTATGAGAACAATGTACTATCGTTCTACCCAGATTTCACGGCACAGGTGCATGCGGCTTGGAAGGAGTTCCAAAACGTCAAGAAGGTGCTGCTTAAGGAACAGATCCCTTATGCAATGCTCTACCCTGCGAGGCTACGCATTGGGGAGGCAGATGGCGGCATAATCTTCACGAACCCCAAACAAGCGATGGAACATGCCAGATCCCTGCAGCACGACGAAAGTCACCAGAGCTCACGTCTGATATAGATGAATGAACAGTAACGGGGACATGGGCCCTGTGATGATATGTGTTCCAGATTGTAGGATATATTGGGTTGGTTGGTTTATGGTCTCCCTGTGAGGTGAATATCGTTAATTGATTCATTCATTTCCAAGAAGCTTTCGATTGCCATAGTCCACTTTGTTAGATGGAAATGTATTATGTGCCCAGAGCACTGTGGAGTTGGGTGGATGATTCTAAGTCAATCGCCTGTTGACAGTTGGTGAGAATACTTGACCTGTGGTCCCTTGTAAAAAAGGGTCCACAAACACGCCGTCGAACTCTGGGAACTCCTTGATACAACAGCACCAGACGTCGCCTTCCTCACAGAAACTTGGATGAACGCCTCCTCGGCCCCCGACATCGCCATAGCCATCCCAGACGGCTACAAAATCACCCGGAAGGACCGCTTCAACAAAACTGGAGGAGAAATCGCCATCATCTACAGGAACACCATCAGCATCACGACCAACGCCGAAGACACACTCACCGCCGCCGAACACCTACACTTCCAAATCCACACCGACCTCCAGACCACCCGCAGAGGAACGCTCATCTACAGGCCCCCGGGCCCACGGACACAATTCAGCGAAAACATCGCCAACTTCATCAGCCCGCACGTCCTAGCCTCACCAGAGTACATCCTCCTAGGGGACCTGAACTTCCACCTGGAGAAAAACAACTACAACAACTCCACCACCCTGCTCGACAACCTCGCCAAACCTCTGACTCAAGCAACTGGTGAACACCCCCACCCACTACGCCGGCCACACGCTCGACCCCATCTTCTCTGCCAGCAGCCATGTTGCCTTCAGCCACTCCACCGGACTGACCACAGCTGCATCCATTTCACCTTCAAGAAGACCACATCCCACCACCAAATGCTACAGATCCCCCGCAGATGCTGAGGCAAAGTCACCACAGACCAGCTGACCACATCGCTGAGCCAGAACCCACCTGCCGACACGCCTGACACCAACGACACAGCAGACAATCTCGCACATTGGATCACCAACTGTGCCGACGACCTCGCTGCACTGAAGAAACCCCCAAGCAAGACTAGCAACAGAAAAACCTCATGGTTCACAGACGCCCTCAAGATCGCTAAGAAAGCTTGCCGAACCCTCGAAAAAGCTTGGCGCCACGAACAGACTTCAGAAAACATGACAGCCCTCAAGAGCGCCACCCGCGAATACCATCAGATGATCCGTACCACCAAAAGGACATCGTTCAAAGAGCGGCTTGACAACAACTCCCACAACAGCAAGGAACTCTTCAGCATCGTCAAAGAGCTCTCCGACCCGAGCGCCAGCAACAACGACATCACTCCTTCGCAAGACCTCTGTGATTCCCTCGCCGCATTCTTCCACCGCAAGATCGCAGATATACACGAGAGCTTCGGACCCCAGACTCCGCCTCCAGCCACCAAACCAACAACCCCCACCACCAGCCTCAGCGCATGGACGCCCATCAGCACTGGAGACACCACCCGCGTCATGAACACCATCCACTCCGGCTCCCCCTCCGACCCATGCCCTCATCATATCTTCAACAAAGCCGACACCATCATCGTACCCCACCTCCGGAACATCATGAACAGCTCCTTCACGTCAGCCACCTTCCCTGGAAGCTGGAAACACGCAGAAATCAACGCCCTCCTAAAGAAACCAACAGCGTACCCCAAAGACCTCAAGAACTTTCGCCCCATCTCTCTACTTCCCTTCCCGGCTAAAGTCATCGAGAAGACCGTCAATAAACAGCTGACTACATTCCTCGAAGCAAACACCTCGCTCGACCCATCCCAGTCCGGATTCCGAGCCAACCACAGCACCGAGACCGCCCTCCAAGCAGCCACCGATGACCTCAGGTTTGAAAAGGTCTATAACTAGAGAATGAACCTAAATGGATAGAGACATCTATATCTTATAACCCACTACAAACAGACTTGTCACCAACTACATAAGTGCGTTTTTTCAATTTTAATATTGTATTGTATTGTATTGTCATTTATATAGCGCGGTTGCTGCCCGGGGGGCGTCCAAGCGCTGAACATAAGACAGAGCTGGGTATAACGGGAGGAATTTAGAGAGCAGTGGACCTCGCAAACAGGTAGGTTTTCAATTGTTTGCGGAAGGAGAGTAGGTTTGAGTTGGTCCGGAGCTGTAAGGGGAGTGAGTTCCACATCCTAGAGGCGTTTAAGGAGAACATCCTACCTCCGGACCTAGCTCTCCTTATTCTGGGTACTGCGGCCAGAGGCATCCGTAGATCTGAGGTTTCTCTTAGGGTGGTATTGCGTGACTAGTTTGTCAGTAATAGCTGGGCCCGTTTTCCAGAAGGCCCGGTGGGCAACACATAGTGCCTTGAATGCCACTCTCTGTCTCACTGGAAGCCAGTGTAGGCTGTTCAATGCGGGTTTAGCCGACTGAGTCCGTGGGATCTGTAACAGGGTGCGGGCTGCACAGTTCTGCACCACCTGTAGCTTTCGCAGGGTCATCTCTGGAGCTCCGACATACAGGACGTTGTTCGAGTCTAACCGAGACTGAATCAGGCCCTGTATTGCCACTTGTCTGGCTTCCATAGGTAGGAGGTGGAGAACTTTCCTTAGTGTTCTTAGTAGGCCAAAACATGTGGCAGAAAGTTTGGTGGCCTGAATGGAGAAGGAGAGGTTTTTGTCAAGCCAGACACCTAGACTTTTTACGCTGTCCTTGGGAGTTGGAGGGGTACCTAGGCACGAAGGCCAAAGGGGGGTGAGAGATATTGGGGATGCTGAGCCTAAGAGCATGAGCTCAGTCTTATCTCCGTTAAGTTTTAAGGAGGAGCAAGTCATCCACTCCTTGACGTCCTCGAGGCATTTCATCAGGCCTGCTGAAGTGTGTCTGGTACCCTCTTGAGCCAGTGAGACCACTAGCTGGGTATCGTCGGCATACGAAACAATTTTTATACCGTATGGTTCGACGATCCCCGCCAGTGGTCTCATATATATACATTGAACAGCGCAGGGCTCAATGAGGAGCCCTGCGGTACCCCACAATTCAGGGATTTACTGGCTGATACTGTATCCCCGTCAAAGATCTGAAAAGATCTGTTGTTGAGGTATGAGTCAAACCACCTTAGAGCATCACCTGTGACGCCGATGTTGCATAGACGGTTCAGCAAGGTGGCATAGCTGACCGTGTCAAAGGCCGCACTTAGATCAAGGAGGATCACTGCCACTGATCCTCCCTGATCTAGTATCCTTCGTGACTCTTCGGTGATTGCAAGCAGGGCAGTTTCAGTGCCGTGCTTGGGCCTAAATCCTGTCTGGGTTGGGTCCAGGAGCACATTATTTTCCAGGAATTGTACTAGCTGGGTATTTATGTACTTCTCCAGCACCTTACTTACCCAGGGAAGTAATGAGATTGGGCGGTAGCTGGAGTGGTCTTCTGGGTTGAGAGTGGGCTTTTTTAGCAGTGCCCGAACCATAGCTCTCTTCCATCCATTGGGTACTGTACACGAAGAGATGGAGGAGTTAAGTAGGTCCAGTACCACAGGGAGGATGGCTTGGCTAGCCTGGAGCAGTATCTCCGGAGGGGCAGGGTCGCGGGGGGAGCCGGATTTAACTTGCCGTGCTAGTTTGTGAAGGGTGTCCAAGTCTAGTGGAGGGAAGCGTTCCAGAGTAGGCTGGTCTGGGAGAGGGGAAATGCTCAGAGGAGAATGATTGAGTATTCCTGAATTGTTGGCTGTTATCAAGAAAGAGGAGTATATTTGAGAGACTTTATTATGAAAAAAGTCTGCTAGCTCGTTGCATTGTTCCAGCGTTTTTGTCAAGGGGGGGGCAGTGTTCACTTTGATGCAGTTTTTTACTAGGTGGAAAATCTCCTTGGGTTTTGAGTTAGCTGCCATAATTTTGTCTGCGAAGTAAGAAGCCTGTGCCATCCTGACCCCATTTCTGTATGCTTTGATTGCCTCTTTATATTGGGATTTTTTGTCAGGGTGAAAATCAAGCCGCCAAGCTCTCTCTTTTTTCCTGCATAGGCGTTTTTGGTCTCTCAAGGTGTCTGAGAACCAAGGTGCGGTTTTGTGTAGCCTCTTTGGTATAGATTTCCGTAGAGGAAGGATAGTGTCTAGTGAGTCCCTAACCCAACTCTCATAGTTTCCATTTGCTTGGTTGGGGTCTATGCAGGATGGTGGGCAGGAGCGCTCAAGGTTGGTTACCCAAGGCTCTATAGGGAGTTTTTTCCAGTTGCGCTTGGTTACGGGTTGGGGGGTGGGTAGGGGGCACTTGTCGGTGAGCCAGGTAATTGGGATTAGGAAGTGGTCCGACCAAGGAAGGCGGATGGGTTGCCCCACTATTAGCTCAGTGCAGTTGGTGAATATTGGGTCTAGGAGATTACCCTTTTCATGAGTGGGGGCTGTGACCAACTGGGTCAACTGTAGGGCTCCAAGATCGTCTATCAATTCCCTGGCAGTGAGATCTGTGGGGGAGTTAAAATGGAAATTAAGATCTCCTAGAACCGTATAGTTGGAGGAAGTTAAAATTCGGTTGGCTATGAGATCTGGTATTCAAATATATATATTTTTTTGTTGTTTTTTGGGGATAAGTATACATTTTATGGATACATTCCAATATATTTCATAGTAAATTAATATTTCTATAGAATTTCTCATACAATTCTTAAAAATTACATAACACACAAATAGATGAGCATAAGACAAAAAATGATGGAGGCAAAGCAGTAGGTAACAAACCGGCAAAGCGGTAGGTAACACACTACGCGCTTTTCGGCTTGGGAGCCTTCATCAGGTGACCTGTCTTTGGCACTACAATTTAAAAAAACATGGGTGACAGTCAAACATACAGATAAGGGAAAATTGCTGTAGTGGGCATTTGTATTTCTTAAATCTATTTATAGGTATTGAATCCAAACAATTATTATTTACTTTACATACAAATAAAAACATAGTAGTATCACATGTACATGTCCTATGGTCTGGTATTTCTATAGCCACATCTGATTGATATACATTGCATATTCATTGCAACATTGTCAAAGAATGAGATGAACATTACTTCAAGGATTTTGGACCCTATCAAAAACAACTTTGTATTAATAAGTCCTATCCGCAAATATGCTACAGAGGAGAAGAGAAATAGAAACTTTCATTTGTAAAACTTAAACCAAAACTCTGTTACACATATTCCCTTCGGTATATATTACATTTAAGTTAATCATGTTCAGACGTTGTCAAAATAATTTCATTGATAATAGTTAATGAACAGTTTACATAGAGAAGTGATACATGTAAGTCACAGTGACCTAATTTATAAAGCTCTACTTGAATGAAAGCACATAGATACCACCTAGTTCCCTGTTTCATGAATTTGGTCTTAAAGGTCGGTGTATACATAAAAGCCCCATGGTACTTACATAGGTAGCTCAAGATGTGAGGAAATGCTGGCTTAAAAACATGTAGATAGTCAGAGCCTTGTATTCCTGTATATGATAAGAGGAAGATAAGAATTGTGGAGAATGGCAGAATGGCAGTAACTCCACAGGAAGATGGAAAAGCATGGGAGTGTGATGTCGAATAGATAGGCCGACCTATTTGGTAGAGGTTAACCGTAGCTTAGTGGCTAATGAGTAAATGAAAAATAGTGAATAGTATAGCCGTATACCATAAAGTGCATTAGTAGACTACATGAAGTGATAGTGATTATCTCAGAAGCGCTATTGATACTTACCAGAAGTCGATGATTATCACAGATAAAGTAAAATATTTGGGAGATAGGGGTCCTAATGGAAGAAAAATAATAATAAACATATACTTTTAACGATTGAATATCTACGGGACAGGTGGAGATGTCTAGAGTATACTAAATCTCTACATTAAAAACTTCTCGTGTACCTTCAAATGTGGGATGACGATTAGCAGAAACTGCTTCTAAGATATATGGAGGGCCCCATGGTGCATATAGTAATTCTTGTGTAGACAGCCAAGAGGAAAATCTAGGATGCGGACAGTCAATCTATAACGTAAAGAACATAACTAGTAATAGTGTACTGCTGTTATGTTAAACAGAAATGAAGGCACATTTATTACAGATAAAATAATTACCTGAAGATAGGATCGCTTTATGATGACCGGGGGCCAGAATAGTGTTCACGTGTAGTTTGGCGAGAATTCTACAAATACCCAAACCGATAGTTTTAGGGACATAGAATACAATATAAGATGAAAACTAAGATGATTTTAATGTAGAACTATAACAGCCAAGAGGTCTATCAATTAGGTATTCCTAATATATATTACATATACCTTTACAGGCATTAGCGCAAACAATAGTATCTATTAACTACCAGCTACCATGTGCTTAGGCGATCGGATCGAGGGCGGGGTGGGGCGGTTACCACACTAAAAGGGCTGGAATCTTTTATCCAGCAAGGCTTTAGTTGAAAATGTGAAAAACTCACATCCTAAAACAGCCCCTATGAGTAAAATATCGACTTCCTATCCACGTTTTTGCATAATACGATAACATGGCATAACTATTGTTTGTATCCTATACGTGTCACTGCTAGCGCTAATACATACAGGTATTGTATACGTAGGATAAGGTCAAAAAATATATATATAAGTAAAAGACTGGCCCCTATACATATCTCGCTCGAATATCTAACTGTTGCAGATTCGAGAGATCACTCCGTGCTTAAGGGTACAAAATTGCATGTATAGATGCTGATAATATTACATACACTTCGTTTATGCATATACTCGGGGCAAGAAATATAGATAAATCTGTCTTGGCCATCTGTATCTCATGCGCGTTTCACCCTATTGCGGAATGCGAACATACGGTCTATGTCTAACTAAAGATACAGCAGACTTAATGGCCCGACTTACCTAGTACTGTCAAGCGTTAAACGGGGTATGGCCCTCACGACGTCTGGTGCTCTGCAAAAACCGGCATCTCGTGTCGGTTGAAGTAAACAAGAAAGTGAATACAGGCACCATTTTTAAAGGGGCGTCCTTAATGGTTTAGCCGCCATGATAGAAAACGGACTAAGGCAGAGGCGGTCTCCACATAATGGTATAGCTGCCATAACAGAAAGCGGACTGAGGCACAGGCGGCCTCCTCATAATCATAGAAAGCGGATCTATAGCGGTGAAAATATAAAAAACGGGTATCCATTAAACCCGTAGAGATAGAAAACGGACTTTTTATTGCATGTACGTAAAAAACACACATGTATAATGGTACAATGTACCCGATATCTTTACACGTGTCACGAGTAATTGAATAAATATTCAAAAGCGGCAAAGATTGTTTGTTTCAAAATAAGTTAACTAACCATGGGTGAAAAAGGAGTCTAAATGGAGTGCATGAATTGTGCAAACAAATATTAGAATGTGTGCAGGGTATTATACTCAACGATCCACTCGAAATGGTATATAAATGTCTAATAACATATTCTATGGGTGACCTATGTTTACAATTGCGGCAAAGAGAAGATCTGCTCTTATATGACCCAGGGTAAAAATAGAACAGGGGAACAGTTAGTGGTCCACATTACTAGAGTCGTAACCTGCTACTTTCAGAACAGATAGACTAGGAGACATATGGTGGCCCAAAAGGCCTCACTTATGATCCAATAATATCAATAATAGCAGAAAAAAGTGGTGCATATGTGCCTTCATCCTAATATATAAATGACAATGTATCTCAAATAATCATTATATGGTATCTCTGAAAAGGTATACCCTAACCATATATAACTATACATTCAATAGATATACAACATTTATTCACATAGATTTCCTTCAATTTATTTCTTGCAGCATTATGTCCTATAGACTAGTACTTCCTCACATTTAAACTTCAGATAATTGCTTGATCCCAAGGAATGACTGAATTTAATCCTTTTTTCACAGTGTCTAACATGAAAATATAGTATACCTCATGCTTATTGCATCACAGCAGATCCCTGCTGTAGGTATAATTCTTTCAAGGATAAACCACCGTATATCATCAGGTCTATGGTGGTTTTCCAGAAAATGGCATACCATAGGAGCTGCTAGCTTTTGGGTACGAATGGCCGATCTATGTTCGGTCAGTCGAACATTCATAGATCGGGCAGTTTTGCCAACATATGCTTTCTGGCATGGGCATAGTATTAAGTACACAATATTTTGGGATTTACAGTTAGTAATTCCCTTACTTTTTACAGTTACTTTATTGTGACTTATTGATGTACTTTCTATGGCTAAAGAACATGATATACATGTGCCGCATTTGAAGTTGCCTTGGACTGGTAGCAAATCCATAATACTTCGCTGTGACAATTTTTTTTTGGTGGAGGCATATGTGATCTCACTATCAAGTCTTTAATATTCTTGTTCTTGCGATATGCAAACATGGGTTTTTCCAAAGTTTCATTTTGCGGTTTGTTAGTATTAAGTAAGTGCCAGTTTGAGCATATTATTTGGTGAATTCGTTTGTTGAGAATTGAATGTCTAGTGACAAAAACCAAATTGGCATTTCTATTATTCGAATTACCCTCTAGTAGATGCTGGCGATCATAGAAACGAGCACGTTTATATGCATCGTGTACAACCCGATGAGGATACCCTCGATTCAGAAATTTCCTTTTCATTTCACAAGCTCTTTGGTCGTAGTCAGAGACATCATCTTCATATGGGATGATAATGAAGATACTTTGTCCGAATATATCGAGTGGTTGAACCTATGTGACAACAACCTTCGATTCACTTCACATTGCATTACCCAAGAAATAGAATTCCTGGATATTAAGATAAAGCACGAAAATGGCTTATTATATGTGGATCTGTATACAAAACCGACAGCCCGTAACACCATCTTACATCACTCTAGTTTTCACCCTCTCAAACAAAAAAATGGAATTCCATTTGGTCAATTTTTGCGACTGCTTCGCAATTGTACTAAACTAGCTGACTACGACCAAAGAGCTTGTGAAATGAAAAGGAAATTTCTGAATCGAGGGTATCCTCATCGGGTTGTACGCGATGCATATAAACGTGCTCCTTTCTATGATCGCCAGCATCTACTAGAGGGTAATTCGAATAACAGAAATGCCAATTTGGTTTTTGTCACTAGACATTCAATTCTCAACGAACGAATTCGCCAAATAATATGCTCAAACTGGCACTTACTTAATACCAACAAACCGCAAAATGAAACTTTGGAAAAACCCATGTTTGCATATCGCAAGAACAAGAATATTAAAGACATGATAGTGAGATCACGTATGCCTCCACCAAAACAATTGTCACAGCGAAGTATTATGGATTTGCTATCAGTCCAAGGCAACTTCAAATGCGGCACATGTATATCATGTTCTTTAGCCATAGAAAGTACATTAATAAGTCACAATAAAGTAACAGTAAAAAGTAAGGGAATTACTAACTGTAAATCCCAAAATATTGTGTACTTAATACTATGCCCATGCCAGAAAGCATATGTTGGCGAAACTGCCCGATCTATGAATGTTCGACTGACCGAACATAGATCGGCCATTTGTACCCAAAAGCTAGCAGCTCCTATGGTATGCCATTTTCTGGAAAACCACCATAGACTTGATGATATATGGTGGTTTAACCTTGAAAAAATTATACCTACAGCAGAGATCTGCTGTGATGCAATAAGAAAAAAGCGCGAGGTATACTATATTTTCATGTTAGACACTGTGAAAAAAGGATTAAATTCAGTCATTCCTTGGGATCAAGCAATTATCTGAAGTTTAAATGTGAGGAAGTACTAGTCTATAGGATATAATGCTGCAAGAAATAAATTGAAGGAAATCTATGTGAATAAATGTTGTATATCTATTGAATGTATAGTTATATATGGTTAGGGTATACCTTTTCAGAGATGCCATATAATGATTATTTGAGATACATTGTCATTTATATATTAGGATGAAGGCACATATGCACCACTTTTTTCTGCTATTATTGCTATTATTGGATCATAAGTGAGGCCTTTTGGGCAACCATATGTCTCCTAGTCTATCTGTTCTGTAAGTAGCAGGTTACGGCTCTAGTTATGTGGACCACTAACTGTTCCCCTGTTCTATTTTTACCCTGGGTCATCTAATAGCAGATCTTCTCTTTGCCGCTATTTTACACATAGGTCACCCATAGAATAAGTTATTAGACATTTATATACCATTTCGAGTGGATCATCAAGTATAATACCCTGCACACATTCTAGTATTTGTTTGCACAATTCATGCACTCCGTTTAGACTCCTTTTTCACCCACGGTTAGTTAACTTATTTTGAAACAAACTATCCTTGCCGCTTTTGAATATTTATTCAATTACTCGTGACACGTGTATAGATATCGGGTACATTGTACCATTATACGTGTGTGTTTTTTACGTACATGCAATAAAAAGTCAGTTTTCTATCTCTACGGCTTTAATGGATGCCCGTTTTTTATATTTTCACCGCTATAGGTCCGCTTTCTATGATTATGAGGAGTCCGCCTCTGCCTCGGTCCGCTTTCTGTTATGGCAGCTATACCATTATGTGGCGACCGCCTCTGCCTTAGTCCGTTTTCTATCATGGCGGCTAAACCATTAAGGACGCCCCTTTAAAAATGGTGCCTGTATTCACTTTCTTGTTTACTTCAACCGACACGAGATGCCGGTTTTTGCAGAGCACTAGACGTCATGAGGGCCATACCCCGTGTAACGCTTGACAGTACTAGGTAAGTCGGGCCATTAAGTCTGCGGTATCTTTAGTTAGACATAGACCGTATGTTTGCATTCCGCAATAGGGTGAAACGCGCATGAGATACAGATGGCCAAGACCGATTTATCTATATTTCTTGCCCCGAGTATATGCATAACCGAAGTGTATGTAATATTATCAGCCTCTATACATGCAATTTGGTACCCTTAAGCAAGGAGTGATCTCTCGAATCTGCAACAGTTAGATATTCGAGCCAGATATGTATAGGGGCCAGTCTTTTACTTATATATATATTTTTTGACCTTATCCTACGTATACAATACCTGTATGTATTAGCGCTAGCAGTGACACGTATAGGATACAAACAATAGTTATGCCATGTTATCGTATTATGCAAAAACGTGGATAGGTAGTCGATATTTTACTCGGAGGGGCCGTTTTAGGATGTGAGTGTTTCACATTTTCAACTACAGCCTTGCTGGATAAAAGATTCCAGCCCTTTTTGTGCGTGGTAACCGCCCCACCCCGCCCTCGATCCGATCGCCTAAGCACATGGTAGCCGGTAGTTAATAGATACTATTGTTTGCGCTAATGCCTGTAAAGGTATATGTAATATATATTAGGAATACCTAATTGATAGACCTCTTGGCTGTTATAGTTCTATATTAAAATCATCTTAGTTTTCATCTTCTATTGTATTCTATGTCCCTAAAACTATCGGTTTGGGTATTTGTAGAATTCTCGCCAAACTACACGTGAACACTATTCTGGCCCCCGGTCATCATAAAGCGATCCTATCTTCAGGTAATTATTTTATCTGTAATAAATGTGCCTTCATTTCTGTTTAACATAACAGCAGTACACTATTACTAGTTATGTTCTTTACGTTATAGATTGACTGTCCGCATCCTATATTATCCTCTTGGCTGTCTACACAAGAATTACTATATGCACCACGGGGCCCTCCATATATCTTAGAAGCAGTTTCTGCTAATCGTCATCCCATATTTGAAGGTACACGAGAAGTTTTTAATGTAAAGATTTAGTATACTCTAGACATCTCCACCTGTCCCGTAGATATTCAATCGTTAAAAGTATATGTTTATTATTATTTTTCTTCCATTAGGACGCCTATCTCCCAAATATTTTACTTTATCTGTGATAATCATCGACTTCTGGTAAGTATCAATAGCGTTTCTGAGATAATCACTATCACTTCATGTAGTCTACTAATGCACTTTATGGTATACGGCTATACTATTCACTATTTTTCATTTACTCATTAGCCACTAAGCTACAGTTAACCTCTACCAAATAGGTCGGCCTATCTATTCAACATCACACTCCCATGCTTTTCCATCTTCCTGTGGAGTTACTGCCATTCTGCCGTTCTCCACAATTCTTATCTTCCTCTTATCATATACAGGAATACAAGGCTCTGACGATCTACATGTTTTTAAACCAGCATTTCCTCACATCTTGAGCTACCTATGTAAGTACTATGGGGCTTTTATGTATACACCGACCTTTAAAACCAAATTCATGAAACAGGGAACTAGGTGGTATCTATGTGCTTTCATTCAAGTAGAGCTTCATAAATTAGGTCACTGTGACTTACATGTATCGCTTCTCTATGTATACTGTTCATTAACTATTATCAATGAACTTATTTTGACAACGCTGAACATGATTAACTTAAATGTAATATATACCGAAGGGAATATGTGTAACAGAGTTTTGGTTTAAGTTTTACAAATGAAAGTTTCTATTTCTCTTCTCCTCTGTAGCATATTTGTGGATAGGACTTATTAATACAAAGTTGTTTTTGATAGGGTCAAAAATCCTTGAAGTAATGTTCATCTCATTCTTTGACGGTGTTGCAATGAATATGCAATGTATATCAATCAGATGTGGCTATAGAAATACCAGACCATAGGACATGTACATGTTATACTACTATGTTTTTATTTGTATATAAAGTAAATAATAATTGTTTGGATTCAATACCTATAAATGGATTTAACAAATACACATGCCCACTACAGCAATTTTCCCTTATCTGTATGTTTGACTGTCACCCATGTTTTTTTAAATTGTAGTGCCAAAGACGGGTCACCTGATGAAGGCTCCCAAGCCGAAACGCGCGTAGTGTGTTACCTACCGCTTTGCCTGTTTGTTACCTACCGCTTTGCCTCCATCATTTTTTGTCTTATGCTCATCTATGTGTGTGTTATGTAATTTTTAAGAATTGTATGAGAAATTCTATAGAAATATTAATTTACTATGAAATATATTAGAATGTATCCATAAAATGTATATTTATCCCCCCAAAACAACAAAAAAAATATATATTTGATTAATAAAATTGAAAAAACGCAATTATGTAGTTGGTGACAAGTCTGTATGTAGTGGGTTATAAGATATAGATGTATCTATCCATTTAGGTTCATTCTCTAGTTATAGACCTTTTCAAACCAGATATTTTTCCTTATGTATAACTAGTGTATTCTTATATAGGGGTCCCCTACTTCCTAAACAACTGATGACATCAGGACCTTGATGGACAACGGAGAGACAGCCGCCCTCATCCTCCTGGACCTCTCGGCAGCCTTTGATACCGTCTGCCACCGCACCCTAATAACCCGCCTCTACAACTCTGGGATCCAAGGAAAAGCCCTGGACTGGATCACATCGTTCCTCTCCGACAGAACCCAGAGAGTCCGCCTCCCTCCCTTCCGCTCCGAGGCCACCAAGATCATCTGCGGCGTACCCCAGGGCTCCTCACTCAGCCCGACCCTCTTCAATATCTACATGAGCCCCCTCGCCACCATCGCACGCAAACACAACATCAACATCATCTCCTACGCCGACGACACCCAACTGATACTCTCCCTCACCAAAGACCCTCTCACCGCCAAAGCCAACTTCCAGGACGGAATGAAAGATGTCGCAGAATAGATGAAGCACAGCCGTCTGAAGCTCAACTCTGACAAGACGGAGGTCCTCATCCTCGGACAATCCCCATCCGCCTGGGACGACTCCTGGTGGCCCACGACGCTGGGCACCGCACCGACACCCACGGACCATGCTGGCAAACTGGGATTCATCCTGGACTCCTCCCTCACGATGACCAAGCAAGTCAACACAATCTCGTCCTCATGCTTCAACACCTTGCGCATGCTCCGTAAGATCTTCCGATGGATCCCCACCAACACCAGAAAGACGGTCACCCAGGCCCTCGTCACAAGCCGACTGGACTACGGGAACGCCCTCTGCAGGAACCACAGCCAAACTTCAGAAACTGCTTCAGCGCATACAGAACGCCTCCGCACGACTCATCCTCGGCATCCCTCGCCGCAACCACATATCCGCCCACCTGAGAAACCTGCACTGGCTCCCCGTCCGCAACAGGATCACGTTCAGGCTGCTCACCCATGCACACAAAGCTCTCCACAACATGGGCCCCGAATACCTCAACAACCGCCTCGTTCCACACCCCCACCCGCCAGCTCCGCTCCACCAGCCTCGCCCTCGCCACCGTCCCACGGATTCGCAAAGCCACCACCGGAGGAAGATCGTTCTCCTACCTGGAAGCCCAGACATGGAACTCCCTCCCCGCACACCTACGCCTGGCCCAGGACCATCTCACCTTCAGGAGACACCTCAAGACCTGGCTATTCGAGCAGTAGCGGCACTCCCCCTCCCTTCAGCGCCTTGATACTCTCACGGGTGAGTAGCACGCTCTACAAATGTAGTGATTGATTGATTGAGTGGAGGACTAATTAAAACTATGCGCGGTGGCAGGGAGCAGGGAGCGGACTGTGCCTCTACGTCCCCCGATGGGCATTCCCCACCAGTTGCGATGTATTCAACAGTTTTTGTTGGGTTGGGAGGGGTGGGGGATTATGTCTTTGGCAATTTGGGGATGCCAAAGTGGGTGGTGGGTGGGGGGGGTTGTTATTCTTCCTGTATCCTGGTTATTGTGCTTGGCAATACAATGACTGGCAATTTTGGGTCTTTCACATGCATCCGTATGTTAGGGTAGCACGCTATGCTCATGTAAATGTAAATGTATTTATATAGCGCAAATCACCGACACGGTATCTAAGCGCTTGCTTAGGGAACCCGTCCTGGTATTCCCCTGTGAGAAACCCCGGCAGGGTGTCCACAAGGTGAAAGCCAGGCATCCCGCCGCGAGGGGCCGTAGTGGAGATTAAGCAAGCTATTGCCCAGAGTCGCAGAGTGTGACCCCGTGAGTCGAGTAGGCACCGGAGCGAGAATTGTCGAGTCCATGGAATTTTGAGCCCGAGACCCGCCGAGGCGGGGAATCGAACCCTGGTCCACGGTCGATCTCAGCTTCCGGGTCTGCCGCCTCTAACCACTGAGCCACGCTTCTCCCCCCACTTAGCTATAGATGATGGGTGAACGGTATACTTGCATCACATGGAATGTCCGAGGCCTAAACACACCCAAGAAGACGAGGCATTTGCCGGCACAGCTAGATAGACATAAGAGACCCGCCTAAGTAAACGCACAGAGGGTTCGGTGGCCCATAGATGGGTCTCCTATCGTCTAGCCTCATCTTATTCCACTTATGCAAGAGGGGTCCTCATTCTTATGAAGAGAGGAGTCCTGTTCCAGCCTATTGAGACCTGTGTGGACACTGAGGGCCATTGGGCTATGGTGCATGGGAAGTTGGGGATGGCACTGGTGACCATTGTGAACATTTATGGACCAGTGGTAGATGATACATCTTTCCTGGAGCTCTTTAATGTGTTGCGCAACTGGCCGGATGCTGCGCTTCTCTGTGGGGGAGATCTTAATACACATCTTAATCCACAAGTAGACAAATCCAATCCTACTGGGGCGCGTACGGTTAAGGTAGCGCAGTGTATACAAGATTTTCTGAAAGAGATGGGCCTAGTGGATGCCTGGCGGCTGCGTAACGAAGGGGTTCTAGAAGGTACACATATCACTCCCGAGTTTTATAGTTAGTCTTGGCTGGATTATTGGATATTTAATAGAGAGGCTAACGGTTGGGTGGAGAGGGGCCACACTTTGCTGAGAACCCTGTCAAATCATAATCCCGTTGTTCTTCCAGTGGCGGTACCCCGTAGCCTGCAAAGACCCTTCACCTGGCGCTTTCGTGCTGACCCACTGCTAGAACCAGTCTATGCTGAGACAACTAGGAATGCTATCATACAGTACTTTGAATTGAATACAGGCACAGTTGATAGCCATGCAACCTTATGGGGAGCTTTTAAGGTGACGATTAGGGGTGTGTGTATAAGGACCTCTGCGGGAATTTTACGGGATCTGAGGGGACAATTGCTGCGGTTGGAAGAACACTTGAGGGCCTTGGAATCCCAGTATTCTACTACTCCCTCCTCCGACACGATATGTAGCTAGAGCATACAGCGAGGGTGGCAGGCCGGGCAGGGTGTTGGCTAATAGGCTACGGGACAGAACGGATAACCCCCGATTGATCATATAGTTGATGACGCCGGTGACGATCATTACTCCCAAAGTAGTATTGTCGAGCAGTTTCGTTCTGTCTATGAGGCTATATATACGTCCCGGGGAAGCATGCCCGAGGTGGCAATGAATGAATATCTAGATGATACGGCCTGCGCCTGGTTGTCAGACATACATAGAAAATATCTTAGTCTCCCCATAGATGAGGAGGATGTTAAAGAGGCCATCCTATCGTTGCCCAATAAGAAGGCTCAGGGTCCGGATGGCCTGACGGCACAGGTTTATAAGGAGTACGCCGATCTCCTTACGCCACATATTCTGGCAATGTATGCAGAGGCCCACAACTTGGGCTTTCTCCCACCATCATTGAGGCAGGCCTTGATTATCACCTTCTTAAAAAAAGATAAGCCCTCGACACGGTGCGAGTACTATCGACCGCTCTCCCTGATCAGTCTAGACGCAAAGATTTTGGCAAAGATAATAGCCTCTAAATTACAACCTTTGATGCCACTTCTTGTGTTGCCGGATCAATCACGATTTATCCCAGATCGCTCTACTTCCCTGAACCTACGTACGATATTTGCCATGTTCCACGTTCTCAATCCGGAGCTACCAGCCTTGGCTGTGCTTTTAGATGCAGCCAAGGCATTTGATTCAATTGAGTGGAAATATGTGATACACATCCTTTATAGGATGGGTTTCCCCCCTGTTTTCGTTCGCTGGATTCAGGTCCTTTACACTGACGCTTCAGCGAGATTCAGGGTGGGCGGACTCACTTCAGAACCGTTTGGCATTGAGCGTGGTACTAGGCAGGGCTGCCCGCTGTCCCCTTTTCTTTTTGCTATTGTTTAGAACCATTGGCATGCAAAATCCGGCAATCTCCCAGGGCCGCTGCGTTGAATTTTAATAATTGTCCACTCGGAATTTCCTTATACGCGGACGATATGGTCCTATACGTTTGTGAACCGCAGACCTATTTATCCCCGGTTGTCCGTGAATACATTAAGTTTGGCCTCTTCTCAGGTTTGCAAATAAATTGGGAGAAATCTGTTCTCATTCCCGTCACAGTGTCACCTCAGGTGGAATATCCATTGGTATGGGCGGAAGACCCCGTTAAGTATCCAGGTGTCTGGCTACACCGTGACCCTGACATCATAATCAGAGAAAACTATGGACGTGCATATACCGAGCTGGTACAGCGGATTGATCGCCGGGTCAGCCTGCCACTCTCACTGGCAGACCGCATAGCGGTGATAAAAATGATTATTCTTCCCAAGTTTATATATTTGTTCTGCAATATCCCTGTCCACCTGACTAAGCATTTTTTAAAAACAGTGCAGACTCAACTGCTGCGATTGATATGGAGGACGAAGCCGCCGAGGATCTGCTGGTCCACACTAACACTGCCATTTGAAAAGGTTGGGTTTAATTCTCCGAGTTCTATGTGTACTACTTATGTGAGCAGGCTCAGCATTCATACTTTTGGTTCAGACCTCACGATTTCATCCCACAAGTGGCTGTTGAGGAGGGAGATGCATATCCCGTACAACTGAAAAGTATTATCACCCATATCAATAGGCAGACGCCCAAGTTGGAGATAAACACAATAGACACCACTATTTCTGCATGGCAAGAGTTTGGGAGACGGGCCCATAAGCTACCACTTTATGCTCCTGCATTGCTCATTGAAGGGCACGCCTCTTTTTCAGTGGCTGGGGAGAGAGGCCAGGTTACGGCCCTTAGGGAGGCAGGTCTTACACATATGAGTGACTTATATATAGATGGGAAATATATTACGGGTACAGACCTGGACTATATACAAAACCCTACCCCACTTTTTCAGTACACCTGTTACAGACTTCGTAGGGCGGTACGAGATCATTACACTAGGTTCCCAGATGAGTTGTTAGTGATGAAAGCGCTACAGTTGGTCATAGTAGCTGCATCAAGGGAAAAACTGCTGACTAGGTTGTATAGGGCGGTGCGGAAGGAGACGGTTCGCCACAGGGACAAAAGTCTGGAACTCTGCAACACTACTTGATCCCCCGATTACAGAGGAAACGTGGGAACAGATGTGCACGTTGACAGGGAGACTGATGTCCGATAGTAATCTATGCATTATTCATGTGAAGTTCCTGCACCAGGTATACCACACTCCCAAGAAGCTACACAAGATGGGTCTCAGATTCTGAAAACTGTAAACGCTGTGGGCAGGGTGGGGCTGACTTTCTTCCACTTGCATGGCAGTGCAGGTGGGTGTACGACTATTGGGAAGAGGCTGTCTCCCTTATATATACAATGACTGGCCAGATGATTGACTGCACGCCACTGGAGTGTTTGTTGGGGTACGTGCCTGGATTGAAAACTACAGTGGTTCGTTTTGTACGGGTGGCGTTGTTGTTGGCAAAGAGGAGGGTTCTGTTCATGTGGGATAGTCGCCAGCGACCGAGCACTGCTAAGTGGATAAAGGACATGATTTATTGTCGTGAGCAGCTGGAACTTTACGCTGAAGAACTACCGACGGCCTAAAGATATTTGGGCTCCCTTTCGTGAATATTTAGTGGCTCAGAGTGAACAAGGAGTGGGTTAGTTTGCTGTTAGAGGGGTGCCAATTTGAACCTTCATACCACAGGACAATGCAAACATGTGGGAAGGGGGGGGTGTGATACTGATGTGTATATTGTTTTAGATCACGATGATGTGCCTGATCGTTAATGTATTGCTTACAGGAAGGGGTTATGTTGTTGTTCATTACACTTTGCGCAATGTCACTGCAAGGTATACTTAAGTAATGTATGTACTATGCGCTATTGAAAATAATAAATACAATTTAAAAAAATACAAGTACTGTACTGGACTCACACATGCACAAAACACGTTCAACATTAGAAGAAACGTTTGCTTTTGAGCTATTCAATTTTACATCTCTCTTTTACTTGTTCAGCCTATTTTAATATATATAAATTTTCTTTATTGTTTTCTTAGGTGGTGTGCTCTCATCGCATTTGAATTCCAGTAAAGAAAGGAAAAAAAGCCATAGATAATGGCTGTGGAGGAACTTCGTGCAGTAACACAACGATGTGTGAGTAATTTGTTATATCAACCAGTTAAGGAAAGTCATTCTAGTTTAGTACTGTTTATTGTTTGATTTAAGCCAAAGAGGTGAATAAATATGACATAGACACATTATTATAACATATTAAAAGGAGTTTTATGTGCAAATAATCTTTAAAAAAGTTATCCACAATTATACCGAACGGTCAACCTGCGCAAATAAAAGTGAGACAATCCAATACCATGTTACCGTAAAAGTAACCGGTTAAAACACCAACCCACAACAATTAATATAAAACAAACTAAAATCCACCACTCCAGCCTGTGCTCAATTATTCTAGTGTTCAGTGTTTTCTTACACTCTTAGCTTAAGCTAAGCATCCAATTAGGCAATTTATAGTGTGAATAAAGTTTCTAGATCCTTACCCAAAACTAAACACTAAGATCACGTAATGAGCAACACTCCTATAATAAAAACTTACATAAAGTGCAGTGTGCCCCTTTGCAGTGTAAGTATTTACATTATATTTAACTTATCTGTTGCCCAGGAGATCGCAATTAAATTGTTTCTTATTTATGTTGACCCATGCACCATACTTCAAACAGGTTGAGCCGCCTATACATATTCATTTGGGTTACAAATCGAATTTTACCACCTCTGCAGGTTTTATCCATTCATCTGAACTAGAGACCAAATATATAGTGTCAACAAGCTTCGTTTTGTTCAGAGGACAGTGCAGCAAAGAAATCAACAATGTTTATTTGACAACATTGTCCTTAGTGATACGGAAATATTGTTGAAGTGCCTGTTGACTCGGACTGTTCACCACTCCTCTAAGAATTTATCAACTCTCTAACATAGTCTGATCGAACTGCATGCGATTGTGGTTGATAGTAAGTCCCGAAGGCTTCATATCTGAAGCTCTCTAAAAACTGGCAATTGACCAAGACTACTTTCTTGTTCAAAAGCAAAACAAAATGCCAATAGGTGAAGTTAAGATAATGGGTGTTGATTACAGCAATGACAAGTGAACTCCAACACAAATTCTTTTCCTGCTGAACTCTATTATATTTCCGTGAGAAGCTGGCTCAGTATATGATGTACACTTGGACACCTTGCACTGATCCAGACAACCCTTATGGTGATTTTAGTGGTCTTAGACAATCTTAAAAACCTCTCTAAGTGATAGCTGTGGAGAGCAGGCTTAGTCCAGAAAGAGTGTAAAGCAGCTTGTTTTACCAGAACATTACCTTTTAAGTATAGATTAAATGAAAAAGAACCACACAGTGTTTTTATAAAAATATATATTTATTATAAGACATTCACTAACACGTACAGATATCTCCTACCCGGAGATATACCCAATGCACACAATACTTTACGATAGAAACAGGTAAGTAGCACTTAATACACAGTAGTCACTAGGAGGGACCAAACCACATACTAAATAAGTTGGTATGCGAACCACAGCTCGAGTCAAGACTGTACCCAGAAGACGTAGAAGTGTCGGGGACCACAGAGGTTGTGTGCTAAGTGGGAACACGACCGCGTAATCAATACAAGTCAATGTGTAGGTCGTGGTTGCAATTTTAAAGAAGAAGGGCCCTTCCCAGTGCACTCTGAAGAAACCCCGTTGAAGACAGAACGTTGGAGAGCCACCCCACTCGTGGATACCTTAGGAACCAGGATACCTGCCCCAGGGAAGCCGGGTGCATAGGTGTGAAGTGGCTTTGGAAACCGCTGTCGAACCCAATGGAGGACTTCAGAAAGAGGCCGCTGCTGAAGAAGGTGAAAGTGTCCAGTGGAACCCAAAGGTGGATTCAAGATGTGAAGAACCTGCAAGCAGAGAGGACAGAGTCTATGCCACTCAAGAGTGAGCAGGAGGCATGAAAAACGAATGCCCCCGATGTCTGGTGTTGCAGGAGAGATGACGTTGACCTTGAAACTGCAGCTTTGTGGACCAAGCGACTCTGTGGAAGACCAGGACCCGTACACGAGAGCTGTCCCATGTTGGATGTCGAGAGTTGAGGGGTCGGTGTCTGGCGGGAGCACCAACAAGCCTTGGCAACTGCAAGGTTCCTGTGTGGTGCACCGGCACAGACGTTGCAGCAAACGAGCAGAGTGACTAGATCAGGAGCAGCAGAAGTCTTCCTAGTTGCAGCCTTGATGCCCAGAGGGAAGTCCAGTGAAGTCCTGAGTGTCCAGATAGTCGAAGAAGAAGAAGTGGTGTCTGAAATGAATCTAGGGACTCGCCCACAGGTAAGCCCTTAAATACCCTAAGGAAAGGGTTGGGAAGATTCAGGGGTCCCTCCCTAATGAGGGCTGGACAAGGAGGAGGATACTCCCCTGTCCTTTGTCCAGTTCCGTGCCAGAGCGGGAGCCAACGGCTCCCTGCCATGGTTTGTACTGGACTATGCATGGAGGGCACCAAGTGTGCCCTGCACACAGACTATGTGGCAAAAGCAAGCGCTCCCACCCTGCTCCAATACACTAAATCCTGGCTGGGAGGTGGTGCCTTCCCCTGCCCCGAGCTTGGCTCAGCAGTAGGAGGGCAGAAACATGTCTCTGGCCGGCAGTAGCCCTTGCTTGCTGTTCGGGTCTGGAAGACTGGTACCGGGAGCACAGAGGGCCTCCCAAAGGAGCTTAACGGATTAGTTGCAGCCAGTTTTGAGATGGTCACTGCGTAATGACGCAGTGCCCCTCTATATGTCATATGGCTGGCTCACTTTCAACCCGGCAGAATGATCTCCATAGGTCGTAGGGGTATCCTGCTCATGCAGGCACGCACTCGCACCTAGAACCGAGCACCCTGCCTTCAGAACTTATAGATTTTAAGTGCTGTGACCTTAGATATAAGAAAACCTATATCTTTCATACGTGGTGCTAGCAACAGCTTACACAGGCTGCAATAGCAGGTTTGTAGTTGCCAATTGAGTGGTCTCCCATGGGTGGCATAATGCATGCTTCAGCGCATGGGGGACTCCCGATGTACCTATGCCCTGGGTACGTTAGCATCATATACTAGGGACTGATAAGTGTATACCAGTCTCCAATCTAGGATGTACCTAAGTACTTACCAAACCTATTTAGAGGAGAAAGCACAGAGACTGGGGTCCTGAATAGCAGAATCCCAGCCAGACTAGTAAGAAACAGCATTATATCAATCAAAAAGTGGGGTAACCATAAAAGCAGATCCTACTTTCCTACAATTTCAATTTAATAAATGTAGACACCTGACCTAATTGTAGCTTCAGCCTCCATCCTTGTATGTTAGCAGCTTTTATATCTTTTAAGTACTTTTGTAGAGGACCCTTATAATCCATACACAACAGATGAAATAGCTTGTTTCTATTTCTACAATCATCCATATCTCTTTTCAAGGAAAGATATTTAACTGAGAGTTTAATCAATCTTTTTTCTTGCAGGCACTAAGGTCTTATCCAAAGTATTTGTTGTGTGTAGCTTGAAAACTTTCCAAATGCTATCCATGGATTGATTAGCCCTTTGAGTCAATAAGTGACGTTTTATCAACTGCCTAAATGTACCATCCAGTGAAATCTTTAAACTCAACCAATAATTCATGATTCTTTGTCAGTATTTTAGAATAATGTTCAACAGCCCCAGCTCTAATCTTTGCACACTATTTACTGTGCTTTTTGGAAGTCCGAGCCATTCTCTCCAGATATTCATTTTTATTGTCTGCAGTCAAGTTATGTTGGACTCAATGAAAATCTTGCAGCTATAGAGCAGTACATTTACAATTTTTAGGTTTTAGTCTACTAAAGCACTTCAACAGACATGTGCCCAAAGGCTATGTCCTAATTTTTTAAAGGAGACAACTATAACAATTGCTCTCTGTTCCTGAATATCCATTTCTGGTTTGAAATGGAGATTTTCTTTATAAATGTTTGCCCAAGTATCTATATTTATTTGCAAACTCCAATTTCTCTGCATTAGGTCACCAATGCAGATTATTTTGCTTTTTCCTAAACTTCACGTGCGTTTTAGTAATATTTACATTCAAGTCATTGGCTTCACATTATTGTGAGAAAGCATCTTATTGTCTTTAGAGACACATGGGAGTATGATCCAATAAAATGGTATCATCTGCATAAAATATAGCTGAAATGAACTTGCCTTCCTATCTCGGTGGGTGCATACAAACAAGACTAGGTTTACTCAGGACATCTGCAATATACAGAGAAAAAAGGAGAGGGGCAAGTATGCATCCTTGCCCAAGACCATTGGGTGGGTCAATTTTCTTTGATAAGAATCCATTACTTCCAAATTCGACACAGGTCCAAACTCAGTAATCCAAGTGGAATGTCCAAGTTAAGCAATTTTGGTTTCCATAAGAATCCCCAGTTGATTGTATTAAAAGCCGTTGATAAATCTATGAATGCCACATAAATTAGATGATTTCTGTTAAAGATGTATTCTTCAACCAGCAACATTAGGGCAAAACACCCTTCCACTGTTAGTGACCTTGCCTAAATCCCAATTGAACTTTATAAAGGATCGTCTCACTTTCAACCTACTCTTCAAGGAGTATTTGGAGATGCTCCGCACAAATTTTACTCCGGATGTCCAGCATAGTTATTATCCTATAGTTTTGTGGATCAGTTTGTAAATATGGACACACAAACTTCCCTTCCAAGACTCAGGAAGTTTACTTACTTGGACTACTGCAGCCATCACTGCTGATAGGACATTGGCCCATAATTCAGTCACATTTTAATATGTCTACTGACGGGTCATCTGGACCTTGAGAACGTGAGCTCTTAAGATTCCTTATGATTGTTCCAATCTCCTTAATAGAGGGAATTAGGGTATAGTGACTGACTCTTTCACTGTGCAACAGACGGACATTTTGGAAGTCCTCGTATTCCTTCTCCTATTTCACCCACAGTTCCTCATTCACAGGCAAAGCTTCTAGTTTTGTCTAATTTTTTGTAAATCTGTGTATTGGTATTTGTAAATACAACAATACAAAAGGCACTGTAATACAATCAAAATGACTTTACAGTTGTTCATGGGTGACGCTACACCAACAGTTCGGACAACAAGGGCGTAATGATGAAACACGTAGACAGTCCGTGTACAGGATATGAGCGCCCGGGTGTGTCCTCTGGTTAGGAACAAGAATCAATACGCTTCCCCTCCCCAGCAAGGAAAGGGAAAAGGTTTGCCTACCCAGCCCAACCCTAGATAATAAGCACGTGCAAAAGAAGAAAACAACTAACTGCGACACTGTCACCAAAGCACATTATCATCGTTTGCCCCCATTCTTGGCCCCCTTCTAGTTTTGTCTAATTGTAGGAAGCTGGCTCTTTATATAGTGGCCCAAAATTAGGTACACTGTAAAGAGTCCAGGCAACCCCAGTTGGCTGACGGAGGCCCAAATGATAACCCAAATGCTCTCTTTTGTGATAGTGTGGGCGAGCAGTCCTGCTTATTAGAGGGCAGTGCTAAGCATTTATTGCACTCACAAATGCTGGAGCAGGATCTCCCTGGCTCAACGGAACTTGGGTAAAAGTTTCCCCCCTTTCCTACACTTTCTCCTTCTTCTTTTCTTCTGGGGTCTACTAATACTAACAGTAGGTTCAGCACTTCCAGGATCCTTGGGAGAGGTCTGGCCCTAGACCAGTTCCTCTTTTGGGCTCAGACCAAACTCTGGGAGGTAATTTCCAAGAAGACAATCAAGGTGGAGGTCTGTACTGACTACCACCTTTCTCCACCTAAGGGACCCAGCTAATTTTAGAGGTACTTAAGTCATAGGCTTATCAGAAATCTCCCCTGAGATAGCTCTTCTAGTCTCACATGGGATATACTGGTCTGAGTTTACCAACCTGTCATGCACAATGGTGTGACTGGCACACATATCCTAGGGGCAGTGGTTGGTATTCCATTCAACAGTAGGTGGTGGAAGTGACTGCTTCCCTCTGGAATCACCAACTCACCCACTTCCCAGTTTAAAGATACAAGGATGTCCTCATCTGAGGAATTATCGTCAAATGTTACACTGGCAATCCCTGGAAGAATACTAGTGGGTTTGTTTTTAGGACAGGAAGAGTCCTTTGTTCTATGCCCTGTCTGTTTACAGTCAATTCAAGCCTTTTTGGGATCCCAGGCCTAACCCTGGTACCCACTTTTGTTTTGCGATGTGTCTTGGGGCCACCCTCCTGGACAGGTTTTTAGGGGCCTACAGAGGACTCCTTATCTTTGTCTCTATAATGTGCCAACTTAGTCCCCGAGGGGGAAAGGGGGGAGCTTGGCAACCCCTTTCCTTTCGTCACCCCCTCCAAGACTCTTTTTAGATCCTCCACCTATGACCAAATAGTCAGCCTTCTTCCCTACATCCTGGGAAGAGACCAAACCAAGGCTCACCACGTATTGATGCAACTTTTTAGAACTACAGTTACTTAACAGATGTTCTTTCAAAAGAAAATTATAAAGCCCATCATCATTTTGCACCTGACGTCCCTTCAACCGACCACCTAGTGTTTTAACTGAAAAGGCTACAAAATCAACCGTGGACTGACTCGAGTCTCCATGAACTTAATTCTATACTCCTCAGCGGTGAGTCCTAAGCCCTCAATCAGGGTTTCCTTCATGAGGGCATAGGACTCCTCTCTCTCCTCAAGTGTCAGGAGTCTATTCCTGCCCTTCCTTGAAAGCAGCTTCAAGTAGAGAGCCCAATACTTCTGGCTGAGTTTCCACGTGTTACAAGCCCTCTCAAAGGCTGTAAGACATTTGGTGATAACCTCACCTTCTGTGTATTTAGAGACAATCACTTTGGGGATTTTAGCGTCAAAAGCAACTTCTTGTTCCCTATTTAAGTTTTTGCTGCCATCTGAGATGGGCCCTATGCCCATTTCTGTTATTTATTTTTCTATAGCTAGCATCTTGGCCTCATGGTCCAACCTCTTAGCTAATTTTTGAACATCAGAATTGTTCTCATGTACTTAATCTGGGGTACAACCAGAAGTACTGTCAGTAGAGGTACTGTCAGTAAGTGACTTTGAGACTTCCTTATCACTCTCACCGGCATCCCCATCTATTGTTTAATTAGCATTTTCTTCACTGGACATGGTCCTCTAAAGCTCAGCAAGTAGGTTCTGCAGGTGAGCAACTATAGGGTTTAGCTCCATGGCAAGGTTCCATGCTTTGCAGATGTCCTAAATTTGGGCCAATTTAAGTTTTCTGTAAGGAGCCAGTTTGAGCTCCTGGCTATTACTCTCTGTCTCGGACATGGTTTTAAAGTAGTTGGGATCTTTTTAGAAAATTCTAGAAAGATTCTAAACACCTTTTAAGGCCTAACTAGCTATTCTAAACAACAACGACTGGGGGACTTAACCAAGGCCCTAACAGACCAGATTAGAAATTTGGGGGGAAATTCAAAATGTATAAATATTTTTGGCAACTAAAGACAATTCTGGATTCTTTTGTGGAATCACAATAATGACAGAGTGATACAGCAAATGCAAAGCCTTATTTCCCACCGCTGTGCCACCAATGTAGGAAGATGGCTCTTTACATAGTGGACCAAAGTGAGGTACACTATGTAAATAGTCCAGGCAAACCCCATTTGGCTGCCAGAGGCACAAATGATAACTCAAATGCTCTCTTTTGTGGTAGTGTGGGTGAGCAGCCATGCTTATCAGGGGTAGTGCTAAGCCTTTATTGCACATACAAAGGCCGTAAGTGACACACACACTCAATTAACAAAAATCCAACACCAATTTATAAAAAGAACACTTCTTTTTATATGAATTTAGATACCAAAATCCTTGGAATCGGTAAGTACTTTTCGAGTTATGATTTGTTATAAGTTTCAAAAGTTGACAGTACAATTCTGGAGCGCTAATGTTATCCTATGGGGAAAAACATGTTTTGCATTCGGGCACTTGTCAGCGACTTACAGGTCCCTTTTCCTGGACTTAAGGTGAGTAGGGTACAAGGTCCAAGGCCACACCAACGGGTCACCTTCGGCAGCATTGGGGCGGCAGGGTGCAGAAGTGTGTTACTGCATCGGGTGTCCCATACACTTCATGGGAGATCAGTCTGGTTAGAAAGAGGCTGCAAGGAGGGATTGTGGAGCCAGTCCAGGGGTACCAACGGGGGGCTTGACCATTGAGATGTTTGGGCACGTAGGTACACCGTTGGGCCACTTCTTTTTGCGTCAGGTGTGCATTCAGAAGTCACTCGCGGTTGGAGGGGAACTGCAGAAAGAGGCTGCAGGCGGAAAGTGGCCCAGGGGTTGGCTTGGCTGTTGTGGTCATAGGGTCCAGATTGCTCTTTCACCTCCCCCGGACTCGGGCTGTGGGCTGCGGGCGCAGAGACACTTTGAGGAGTTGGGTGGCGGCGGTCGGAGACTCACTCTTGGTCTTTGATTTGACAGGAAGGAGCAAATAGGACAGCTGGGCCACTCTCGGTGTGGGTCTCACTGTCCCTGAAGTCCCTCGACGTGCAGGTTGGTTTTTCTCGGCATTGGTGTCTGCACTGGACACAACAAGCCTTGGCTGCTGCAAGAGGTTAATACCCCAGGTATTGGTATTGTGCGGCTCCGGTCGGTCCTGGTGTCATTCTACTTGGAGGGAGGATGGGTCCGACCTGTAGGTCTACGGTGACCCCTTCCTAGGTGGCAGCAACTTCAATAGTCCTGATAGGCAGCAGGACGGTAAACCTGACCTTGCTTCTTTGGTGCCTGCGACTGCAGGGAGTAGCTACTCTGCTTCAACTGAGTTTCTCTGACGATTGGCAAAGCATGTGCAACCCTTTGTGTTTCTTGCAGTCTGCACAGCAGCAGGACAAGTCAGTCGTTCCTTGAGGGTCGGGAGCAGCAGGCAGACTAACAGGGTTGGTGCCATGTCAGTCGTGCTCCTCTGTTTGAGCATAATCCTAACTTAGAGGACCTCATTCCACAAAAAACAAGATGGTGGAATTTTCCTAGTCATGTACACTTCAGGTAGCCCACCTGAGGGGTTGGTACAAGCCTGAGGATGAACATGCCTCTTTATTGGCTAATATTCCTGCCTGTATTAGTGCCAGATGGACCCAGGGCAGGGGTGGAGTTTATTCTGTCTGGGTGAAGCCAAGGTCAGATATCAAAGGATGTGGAGGCCTGTGAAGCCTCCTGCCTTGATATGCAGATCACCAGTCATCCTGCATGGAGGACGTTACAACACCTTCTGCCAGAGCAGGCATTATGTCTGACCTCAGAGTGTGGGCTCGCCTCCAGGGGTCCAAAAACACGTCTATGGTGGCAGGCTGGACAGACCAGTCAGCCAACACACTAGAGGTCGGTAGATTTTCAGAGGGCACCTCTAAGGCACCTTCTGGGCACATGTATTAATACATCCATCACTGGTATCATTGTGGGTTTATTAATACAAAGTGTTTAATACCAAACACCATGGGTTTCAGTGAAGCCATTATGTAACTGGGAAACTAGTTTTGACCAGTGCCCAGTACATACCTTAAGATGGCTTCCCTCTTCACTTGTACTGTCAGAAGTTGAACTGTCCAGCACAGGGGTATATCTGCTCATGCAGATATGTCCTCACAAGTAAAACCATGCACCCTGGCTTAGGGCGGTAAGGCCTGCAGTAGGGATGACTTACAAATATTACATGCAGTGTTAAGAGCATGGCACACAGGGTTGTACCATGTTGTGTTTTCCCTTTTAGAGCTTCTTTGTTTGTGCTGGATCCCTTCGCATATGGCCAGGTCTAAACTGGGGTGGCATGGTGAGCAAAAGAATGATGGATTTAACCCAGATCTCTTGACCGGGGGTGAATGTTTTGATTTGTTCTGCATTCCGTCCATCAATTGTGTGTCTTTTGCGTTGGATCCCTTAGAGTGGCACAATATATGCTGCAACTCTTGGGGGAACTCTTTAGTACATATGCCCTAGGTACCAGGGGTACCACTTACTAGGGACTTATATAGGGGCTAAAGACCTGGTCAGTTGGGAATCAATTTACCAGTTAACTTGTACTAGGGAAAGAACACAGACACTGGAGACCTGGTTAGCAGTAACCCAGTGCACGTCAGTCAAAGTTGCATCAAATACCAGACAAAACGTGGAGTGACTACTGCAACAAAGGCCTAGTTGCCTACATAAATCCCACTTTCCAATTAATCTGCTTGATCTCTTTCCTAAACTCCCTCCTGTATACTCTTGTTAAGGAGTTCCTGGTGGTGAGGCCACTTTTTTTATTTTTTTTAAACATTTTCATGAGAAACAAATAGCAGCGTTATTGACAATACATAGACATCTCAGCAGGAGGCACAAACCTTTGGCATTATGTGACAATCTGCAGTCCTCCCGTAGCCCAACCTATCAAACCGTACAGGAATCTTAAACGTGTAATGAGGGTCACCATCTTCTCTTCCGGTTAGGGGGCGCTATCTGCGCACATAGTTTTGCTAGATCAAATATTACATTACCATGTCATCACCCGTATCCTCCAACCTTGCTTGTCTCTCCCTTCTGAGATCTATCGTGGGGGAGATGCAGTTTTCACCCCTGTATTTATTTCAATGTCCCCACTTGTGATTCCATTTACGTGGGCAGCCTCTCTCTTTATATACCGCTTTTTCCGCTACCATTGCATGGTTCATGTCTTTAGCCCAGTCACGTAGTTGTGGTACAGTGTCCGCCCCCCACTTTTGTGCAATGTTTGGTTTTGCTATACTCCACTCCATAGTGGCCCGTTATTGTTCAGCTTGGGTGAGGTCTGTTGCCTCCCAGATGTTCAGGAGACACAATTTGGGAGATGGCTGTATGGGTTTGTCGCAAGTCCTTACCAACTGTCGGGTGACGTTTGTCCAATACTGTTGTATATGGGACCATTCCCATAGAATGTGTATGAATGAGCCAATTTGGTTTCAGTGTCGCAGGCAGAGCATGTCTGGTCTCCTACCTAGTTTAAATAAAAGTTTGGCATCAAAGTACACCCAATGGATCTTAAGCTGAACCAGTCGAAGACGCATCGGAATAGCCTCTAAGGTATCCCTTTTTCTTCCGAAACTCTGAAACTTCTTCTGTCTTCCCTTGTGCCTAGGCCTATCGGTCTCTGTAGCAGAATTTCAGGTCCCTAGGGAATAGCGGTATGTGTTCTTTGCAGGCAAGCAGCATGACAAACCGTATTTAAAACACTCAGCTGCTGAGGTGCAGTCCCTATCCAAGCCCCTGTGTTCTATTTTGGGAAGCCCAGGACTGCCCGGTAAAGACATGAAGAAGAGAGGAATTCCCACAGATAGATTTGTGTATTGCTGCATTCCTGTGAGTTAGGTGGGGACACACTGGAGGGAAAAGGAAGGGACTCCCTTTCCATCTCAAAAGAGTGCTCTTTGGTTTAGTGATGGATCACAAGCAATCTCAGGAAAGGAGAGGATTCTAATAAGAGAATCATTAAGTGTAAGGCTGGGCTCTGGGATTAACCTCTTGATGCACATATCACTGTGGCTGCCATCCAGGTCTAAACTCTGGTCACACCCATGAATGGTGGTGTGGTGTAGTGGACAGTGAGCTGCTGTGACAGACATCTCCATGAAGGAAAATGAAAAGGAGAAGGGCTCACTTCAAAAGAAGTAGAACCCCAACATAAAACCTCCAGACCCTAAATCATATTTGTTTTCTGGAAAAGGACTAAAAGGAGGGGAGATTAAGTCCCCAAACAATTGTCATCTGCCAAGCAGCCAGGCGGGCTATGTGAGTAGGGAAAGCTCTGCAAGAGTTCTGCTTGTGACCAGGACTTGGGGCCGAGGCCTGCTAGTCTCCCTTTTGGGTTAGGGTACATCAGCCAGGGAAACTAAGACCACCTCCCCTGGAGCCTGGAGGAAAAGCGCCTGCCTGCCTGCTTGCCAAGACCAGTGTGCCTTTGAGGAAGAGGAGAGCGTTAAGTGTGTTTCTTGCAGGTATTCTACATTTACCCCTTCTTTTAATAAACAGTTTGTGAAAACTTACATTTGCCCTGTATTCTATTTGTTTATTAATATATATTATTTATATATAATATTGTGTTGGCAATCGTACATAACTCAGAATGTATCAACACTTTTACACACATATAAATGTTGTTTTATATCAGTTCAAGGCTTCCTGTAAAAATGAACATGTATGCTAAATTTTGTGGCTGTGATAGACCGAGAAATAGAGAAGTCTTGGGGCTCAGGGTTGTACCTTGCACATTCCCTAACAGCAAAAACACATTTTCAGGCCTGGCAAGTGAAAGTGAGATTTTCTGAGACTAATGAGGCTAGTCATATATGTGATGTCTTCCCCCTGATTCGCAACTCTAGATATACATAAATCTTTTTTACTTTAATAACTCCAAAACTACTGAACAGATTTACACCAAATTACAAAAAGCACTTGTTCTGGACTAAGATCTAGCTTTCTGCTAAATTTGGTGTAATTTTGTTCAGCGGTTCGGGCTGTAGACGTGTCTAAAATCCCTATGGGAAACTGCATGGGGTAAACGCGTTTTGGGTCCCCCCTTTTCCCCAGCCCCCACTTTGACAGATCTCCCTGAAACTGTATAGACCGCAGCCTAAGTGACTGGCAAACTACTTTTGGACATTTCGTGAAGATTTGTGAAATGGTGCTAAATTTATTCACAAAACAAAAAACGCTTTCCCTATGGAAACTAGGTCGTAACTATAACTACCTACTGGTGACCACCAGTAGAATAAATATATACATATCTCCCTACTCCTCTCCCAACACTTCAAAGAGCAAAGTATTCAGTATCCAGCTATTTCATTTATTTTGCATAAAGTGCAGTGGTATAAGACAACAGTGTCTCACACTGACCGACACATTTCGACTACTAAGTCTTTGTTACACCTTTTATACACTAGCCCATTAAATGCATTATGGGGTATCATGGGAACTATAATCCCACTATAATCCCACATACATCATAGGTCACCCCACGGAAGCAAATATATTAATCATTAGGCAGTTTTGCAGGTATTTAATATATGCAAGCATGATTATTATTCATTTTCGGAAAGAAAACATTACAATATGAGATGAAAACAATTGTCCCAACATTGTCAAAAATTCAAATGTATAGTCTCTGCTTAATGCGTATATGGGATTTAGAAAATGAAGAACCCAAGAACAATTGTACGGTGCTCAATTTACAATGTAGGTCTTTCTGAGCGCTCGTTTGAGATGTCACTGTACATCAATGTGAATTTAAAAAGAATACTAAGTGACAATGCTGGTTTGCATCAAACTCTATTTGGACTTAGGGCTTCTCACCATGTTGTTTTTTTTAACATATTATATCTTTTACATTTTTACTGCACTGTTCATCTCCCCTCTATTCCATGTCCGGAATCTAAAGGTTTTCAGCGTACCTATGTGTATGAATCTGTTCCGTTGGGCACTCGAGTCCACTGCACCATGATTTTGGCTCGGGTGCCTCTGCCCAGTGTACTTGTCTTGCATAGATATTTTTCCCATTATGATAACTATTTGTCTACTTTTACTTCTTGGGCATGCAAAGCTTTTTGAACAATAAAAATCCACAACAAACCCTACCACAGTACCGAAGACCAACATTCTCTATCCATAAATAAACGTACAACACACTATTTGTATCCACTAATTGAAATTGATTTAAAGGAGGAGAAAACCTCGAAATCCAGCTGCCTCAGTATTTACCAGAATTATTGTCCTCTAAATCGGAGTACACTCAGATGGATGTTCTCTGTACCACACTCTAACCTTTGTTGGCCAGGTCCGTGGTTCAGCATTTAAATTAGGTTGTCTATATATCCAGGAGTCATGGTCAGTGGATCATGGTCACCCTCTGGAGGGTAGTCCTGGTCTGGTTTAGAAGACAAACCTTGTCTGTTGCATCCATGGATTCTTCCTTTGTGTTTTGTTCATGTAGACTCGCTGATGCTACAACCATCTGTTCCCTCCCCTGCTGTGCTGTTGACACATTGGTCAATTAGAGCCTGTTCCCTTGGTCTGACTTTTCTTTGGCCTCTGAGTTTGTCACCTGTCAGTGGAGTTCTTAACTTGAGTTTCAGCTTCATAAGCTTCAAATCATTCTCCCACTTCTTGCGGGTCTGTAAAGCACCGCATCACATTGCCCACCACTACTTTTAGTTTGGCAGGAAACATTAGGGCCTATATCTGTCCACTGTCTCTGAGTTTTTATTTTTGCTTTGAATGATGCTTTCTCTTGTTGCACTGCAACTCTGACATCTGGGAGTATCCTCATTTTACTATTTCCAATTACTTTCATTTTTTTTTTCAGAAGTAGGCAATGGTCTTAGTAACTCAACAGCTGTACCATAACTGGCTGTGGGGGCGCTCCGATTAGTGCTGGCTTGGCCACACACTACGTGCTCTTTCCTGGGAATAGACTGAGGATAGCCCTTCTGTTGTCATCATAGCCAACCATATTTACAAGAACGTTACCATGTCTGTTCCATCTACTTCCTTTGGCTATCCAGCCACTCGGATGGTATTCCTCCTGACGGTGACTACCAGTCAGCATTCAGGTACCTGACTCACTCAGTGAGGTCCTGTACCTGCTTGCACAGATCCTATGTCATGGGCTGTAGTTAAGTCAGTGTAGTTTCTGCCCTCTTGATATAAAAGGAGACCCCTTTTGCACATAATTTAGTGTTGGTTCAGTATGTGAAAAGTTGATGTATTGTGGATTATTCCAACGATTCACTTGTGGCCTGGAACACATAGCTTGAAAGTGTTCTCCACGACTTTAGATTCTTTTCAACAATATGATTCCTCTTTTTGGGACACTGTACAATCTGTTTGTCAATTTGCTATGTATGTACGTTATATATTTACTGTTAAATGATTTTGGTTTTTAAGAAAATGTTTCTCCTTTTACATTAAATGTTCATTCTGGACTTAAGTGTGCTATATGTTTGTTCCACATAAAGTGATTGCCAAAGTTCTGTTTGTCTCATAGTAAATATGTGCTTACATGAATATCCGGTTGGGCGATTGTCTTTACTTTGATATGTAAACCCAGGTCCTGCTCATTCATGGGTAGCTCTTGTTGCATGCATTATTACCCTCTGGAAGATGTCATAAGCTCTAGACCAACGTTCCTAAATTTCTGTATTTATTTCTTGATTGCAGTAAACGTATCCAGTAATTCTAACCTTTTATTTTCTCTTGTAATGAGAAATCATACTTGTGCATATCTGCAGGAGTTATTGGACGTAAAATCCTCTATCAGTTAATATGTGTAAGATGCCGTGCCAAGGAAAATGCTCAGTGGTACTGGTAAATTATATGCAGAGTGCAGCACAGTAGCATACACCTTTTGAAGTTTTGTTCAGTGTATCCCATTTATGCCCCATTCAGATGCATGATTACTATTTACATTAACTTGTTTGTTCCAGCAAACTTTGGAAGAGGAGTTGTTCAAGGAAGAGGATTTCAATCTGTTAGTTCATCGGCGTATCCCGCCGCTGCAGGGAGAGGGAGTCACGTCGCCTTTTTGATCGAGTCCAGACCAGGCGAATCGTTTTGTTTCTTAAGGCATTTTGCCGCCCCTTTTGGCTGAAGCTGCCTTCCAGAGTTCGTTCACCCCGGTATTTTTTTTCCCCGCTCTCAGAGGGATTACTCGGAATTTTATCGCAAGGTTGCCTAAATTTGTTTCCTGATTATCCATGTGTTAATTTGGCCTCCTGAAAGCTTGGTCTCCAGGCTTCATCGGAACAGCTGAGAGTCCATCCTTTAGGCTCATTATTGCTTCATTCAAGTACTTGACCTGCATTGGGCACTTCAGTTCCCTCCCTGAGTCTTTTCCGGATGGTCAATCAACCCTTCAAATTCTGATGACCGGGACACTGGTTGCCTTTCAAGTTTATTTATGTACCTGATTTCCATTTATATCCTTGGTCCCGTTGTTGAGGGCTTTTTTGAATATCGACTTTTGCTGCTGCTAGGACCGCTTCCCAGGACCCCTTGTCAGACGACATTCATTGTATCTGCATACTCTATTCCAAGTGCGCCCTGATGAAGGAAGCCTGTATTGGCACTTGTCCGAAACGCGCGTCGGCGCTTTTTTGTGTGGTGTGATATGTATGGGAATGTTTGTGCATGTATCTGATGGTATAACAGGTATGCTTGAATAGACGAGTGAATGTACTGTGTGCCTCCTTTAAATATTATTGTGTGTCCTAGTCTTGCTATTTTGTATATGATTGAGAAATGTCTTTCAGATGTTATTACACTGTCTAAACGAAATTAGTTTTCTATGAAAATGATTTATATATATATATATATATAAAAAATAAACCTAAAAAAACTTTTTGGAATATTTTTGTTTTTGTTGTGATTATGTGGGCAAGTTAAAAGTGAAAACAGAAATTTGTTCTCATGGTATCTAGGGAACACCCGTCTCATGTTTTTTTCGCTAGTCATAAGCTCTTTCTTGAATGCAGTAAACGTATCCAGTAATTTTAACCTTTTATTTTCTCTTGTAATGAGAAATCATACTTGTGCATATCTGCAGGAGTTATTGGACGTAAAATCCTCTATCAGTTAATATGTGTAAGATGCCGTGCCAAGGAAAATGCTCAGTGGTACTGGTAAAAGATATGCAGAGTGCAGCACAGTAGCAGACACCTTTTGAAGTTTTGTTCAGTGTATCCCATTTATGCCCCATTCAGATGCATGATTACTATTTACATTAACTTGTTTGTTCCAGCAAACTTTGGAAGAGGAGGAGTTCAAGGAAGAGGATTTCAATCTGTTTCAGGCCGCAGGCCAGAAGTGTTTAGATGAAGGCTACACAACTCAAGTGTTAGAAATTATTCAAGATGAGAAAAACAAGGCAAGTGAAACTGTTTTTACATACTATGTCACAGTAGAATATGCCACCTTACCACATATGTTTTCTTTCTGCATGCAATTACAAGGCAGTCCTTACAACAACCGCATTGTAACAACGCATGCCATTACTCCGCAACTCAGACCAATGACTTAATCTCTGTGGTGCGCTGGGTGTTGGAATAGTATAATTTACTATTCCAACTCTAGTCGGTGCAACAGTAGGGAAGGTGTTGGATTTTAAATCCAACACCTTCTGACCCCAGAGCAAGTCGCTGTTCAGACTTGCAGAGTAATGGCATGTGCTGTAACAACGTGGTCATTGTAACGACGGAGTTGTAATTGCATGCGCTGTTCCGGATTCGGGGTAAACTGTTTACCGTCACGAATATGCCACCTTACCACATATATCAATATAACCCACCAATACTGACATTCAATTTTAACCATGAAAACAGGTTGCCAAACAGCAATGTTCTTAACACACGTAATTAAAAAAAATATCTTCTTGTCAAAGGGATGAGATGCCTCAGAAAAATACTTGTCTGTTAAAAAAAAAATTGGAATTGTACTATTTGGTGCGATACTGCGAGATGACAAATTAGGGCGGCAGTCTCATTATGTCAGAGCTCTGATAATAACTTCTCTGTTATGCCAGGGCTCATATAATGTCAGGATTTGCATTCCGATAAGGCTCTGATTATGCCACCTTTTTGATTATACCAGAAGCTGAACATACCAAGACTGTTGTATCAAACCTTTGACCATTGAAAGCCTCTGCATATGCAAAGGCTCAGTTAATGAATTGGCTTTGTGTATAGGTCAGGTTTCTGATCAAGGTAGAGCTCTGCTATAATCACACTTCTAGAATAATGAAAGTGCTGACGTATTCAGAGATCAGAACATATAATTGTTGTAGTTAAACCGTTGCTTTCTTTCAAAGCTTCTTTCTAGCTTCTTGTAAATTCCTCTAGCAAATTTGCTATTTAATCATGCATTTTATTTGACTAAACCTATATTATACTTGCAGTCCACTGTCTAGGATCACTCTGTCTAGGAAACTCGCAGTCTGACCTTGACCACATAAAGTAGTTAATGGACATATCATTTTATCTGTGCTTCATTTCCCTTGTTCACCCTAATTTGGAACATCTATCTAGTTGGACATTTCCATCTTTCATTCAACTAAATGACCTCTGCAAGTTTACGCCGAATTCAAGATGCTATGGGCCTGTTCTCTAAGCAATTTAAATGTGTAAATTTGATTTTTCACTCATGAAACCATTTATTTGCGTGAAGAAGGCTGGAGCAAATACATCCCTGTATATTTTCTTGCAAAAATGGAATTCATACGTTTGCCAGGTTTCTAGCCCAACTTCTGTAAACTCGAACAAATTCCTAAAAGTCATAACTCTGCACCCATGCTAGATCTTGGACATGCAGGTGTACTTTTGTAACTTTCTTTAAAAGTTGTCCATTATAATTTTACAGTGATTGCCTTTATTAAACAATGCTATCTAGAAAGGATATTTAAAATGCTCTTTGCACAGTGATTTAGCACAACTGGCTGTAAGTTTCCTCAATGTTTTTTCAAGTTGCAAATATTTTTTGGGGACATTTTATTTTGAAAGCAAACAAATAGAATGATAGTTTAGGGATAATATGTAATATTAATCCTTTTTTTTTCAAGTTGAACATATTTTGGCAGGATATCTTATTTTGAATACAATCACCAATATTGGTTTCTTTCTTCTGCATATATTCAAGGAGTATTCTAGGAACATAAGAAAGAATATCAAAGAGTTAAATTGTGCAAACACTTGTATGTGTTTATGTATTTGAACCAGTGTCACTATTGCAAGCTGAGCTTACAGGTGACTGTATTTTCTATGAGTGCTTGCCATAACAGTAAAGCCTTTGTTTTAGTGAATCGTATATACAGTTTTTGAACAACTTCTACAAATGGATTGATATCTTAACTTAGCAGCAGACATTCCTTTTCCACAGCCATACCGTGGCACTGTAAACTGGCAGCCAAAGGGTTTATGATGCAGTGGGTAAGATTACTTTTCCAGTGTTAAAAAAGAAAGCCAAACATTGGTAAAGCTAATAGGTCTTACCTTTAAAGTCTCAGTGCTAAGTTATTGGCTTTTCTAGTGCTTGCTTGTAAAACATTGTTAAAAAAAGAAAACAAGATACTGGAGGAAAACCAAACACTTATTTTAAGGTGCAGATATATGGGCCTCTGGTATGAGAGACATTTTTCTCTAACCTCCAATAACTGTTTTCACCCCTGTCCCCTTCTTGGAGTCTAGACCTTCTTTAGCCAACAGATTTTATTCTAGGCTTAATCTTTTTAGTTTAACTACCCAGTGAATTGTAGTAGCCACCCAACATTGTTTCGCTCAGGACCTGATCTGATTATGTGACTTGCATGCCACATAGTGTTTCAAAGTGGCCGCAGAATGATAGGATTTAATGCTATAAAACTCTAAACATAAAAAAGTATTTACTGAAAGCCTTGCCATTAATACTGAGCTAATTCCCACTTTTTTTGCTCGACGCCGATGCTCTTATGGCACAAGCCTTTGATAGGCTCTAAGGTGTGAGCAGCAGAGTCCATTACTATGAGAAATTGTGTTGTTGGTTGACTGGGACGTGAGCCCTGGTCATACAGCAACCACAGTTTCTCACATTGGTGATCAGCGGTGAAGATTTGGACTTGTGTTTTTGGAGTGCCATAAAGTAGTTTTGTGTTACACTGCCAATCTCATATCTGAGACCAATTTGAATTTAAATTATCCTTGATTGGCCTTTTTGCTTTCCACATCCTCTCCCTGACTGTTTTACCTGGAACCACACCTGCAAGGATGGAATTTGAGCTAGACAAGATGGATGTTTATGTTCGGCTCAGCTCACGGAGTTCTGCAAGGAGAAGTGACTTCCAGCAAGGAGTACGACCAGGAAGGTGGAACTCCAAATGTGCTGTGGGGCCTGGGTGGAAGCCCACCAGTCATTGGTTGCAGCCAACGTAGGGGATGATGAGAAGGAAAGGGAAGGAGACAGCCTTTAGCTGAGGGGGATGACGTGACCCCTGAGCAAAGAGCAATGTGTCTTCTCGAGGCCTATTCCCAGAGGAGCTGACGGACAGGAACGCAGAGAGGGAGTTTAGGTTGCAGATGGCCCAGTTGACAATAGAGGAGATGAAACGGTCCATGGCGGCTGAACATGAACTGACCATGGAAGCAGAGCAAAAGAAACTTGCCATGGAGGCAGAAGAAAAAAAGATGCCTCAGAAGCGGAGCCTTCAGAGAGTTGGGCATAAGGGAAAGAGTCCAGCAATGTTGGTGGCAGCATACCTGCATTGTCCTCTGGACATGAAAGGGTCCCTATTCCCAAAGGACTAGCGCATGACTTTGCTGTAGGGGACAAAACTGACAAGTGGTTTGAAGCTGATGAGGTGGTTTTGCAGATGCACAGGATCCATGAGGAGGGTAGGAGGGCTAGCCTCTAGAAGCACATAACTGGTGAGGGATGTCCTACTGGTCCTTGATAAGGGGGACAGGATGAAGTATCACTCCATGAAGGACACTCTTTTCGGAAAGTATGGCCTCACCCCTCAGAAGTACAAGCAGAAGTTTAAGGACAGCTGTTAGTCTGACCAATTGTACTGGGTGGATTATGTGGACTACTTTTGCAAGGCACTAGATGGTTGGGTGAAGGGCAGTGAAGTGAAGGATTATCACAGGCTGTACAATTTTGTTTGTGAAAAAGCATGTGTTGAGTCCTTGTTTCGCAGATCTGCACCAGCATCTGATTGATAGGAAGCTTGTTGATCCCAGGGAGCTTGACAAGGAGTTGGACCGCTGCTCTGCACCACATAAGAAGGTATCTAGGGTGGATCACCACAAGGGTGGGCAGGGTCACCTCCAGAAAAAAGAGGGTGAGAACAAAACTAAAACAGGAAATTCTCAAAAGGTACCCTAAACTAGCTATAAAGGTCAGGACTCCAAACCCCCTCCTGAACAGAAGAAGAAATGGTTCCCTGATAGAGGGTGCCTTCTCCTAGGACCTACTAAGTGAAATGAGTGTCAACAGGTAGGGCACTAGAAGGGCGGATGCTAAGTTTCTCAAGTAGGCACAACCCCCAACTAGTGGGCAGACACCTGGGTTGGTTAGTGTAGCTCTTTGGGAGGAGATTGACCCAGTAGTTTGAGGGGCAGCTTAGAGGTTACCCTAGTGTGCAGCGGCTTTTTCTTTGAGGGTGGTGGACAGTCGCACCCCTGCCTGCTGTGAGCAGCGCAGTGTTGAAAATAAAATGGCAATGAAAGGATTTCATTGGCATTTTATTTTTAACCAAGACGTGCCGCAGCCACCAGTCTCCCTTTGAGCCAGGAGGGCGTGTCCTGACTGTGCTCTGCTGCTAATTGGCAGCAGGGGGACTGGAGTAGTGGTGGCCACACACTTCAAAGTGCCGATGTCACTTTGGCAAGCAGTCTTGCGCTGGCCAAAATGAAAGGCAGACTTTGAAGCTGTCCACGCAGCTGACTTAGTCAAAGCACAGCCCTCTAGGGCCTGGGGAAGTGTTAGGCAACCCGCTCCATCCAATCCAGTATCTGGCTTGGTTAGGCGGGGGGTTCTTTATTCCACAGGCTTCGGAAGGACAGCAAGGAGAACGAGGAGCCCGCGGTAGGTGCAGTTTATTTTTATTTCATTAATATAATGTGTAATGCTTTACGGTTTGTTTTATTTTCGAGGGTGGGGTTGTTTTTTATTTGGGTTTTGGAGGGAGTTTTCTTTTTACTATGGGTTTTTTGTTGGGAGGGGAAAATTTGTTTTTGGTAGGTGGAGGGGCACTTTACTTGCCCCATCACTTTGAACGGACACCAGCCGCTCCTGCTGCCGTCCCTGGGTGACGGAGAGATGGTGCAGAGAACTTACATGCCTAGTAACATTAGGAAATACAGGCAATGGGTCACCGTCAATGGGCAGAGAGTGGAGGCTCTGAGAGACACTGTATTCAGCATGACTACTATCAGATGTCGTCTGCTCACCTCAGAGCAGGTAGTCCCTAATGCATTCCACCAGATTGTTGCAGCCGACAACTATGAGAGGCAATACCCAGTAGCTCAGGTTTCTTTGGAGTGGGGCTGTCTCCTGTTCCTTGAAGAAAGATGTGAGTCCATCCATGCCTGTGGGTATCTGCTTGGCAATGATAAAGAGCATACCAACTTGAAGGAGGTGCAGCTCAGATCGCACTTGGAGATGTTAGGCTTTCCTGAGTTGGTGTGCCTGGCCACACGGTCCATGGCCACCCGAGAAGGTAGTCAGGAGTACCTGAAGCCTGAAAGAATGGCCCAGATGCCTGCCAAAAAGAGTGTGGGCAAGGGGAGAGGAAAACCTGCTCCTGAAACTCCCACGGTCCGAGAGGTGACTGAGTCTGAGGATGAAGTCCTGGAACCTACAAGGGAGGACATTGCTGCCCTGAGGAACCTACTTGAACTGACTAGTTAGCAGAAGGAAGGGGGTCCCATCAGGGAGCAGTTCTGCAAAACTCAAATGAAGTGCCCTACTCCTGATGGCCTACAGCAGCAGGCTGAGGGCCAGCCAACTGGCGACACCTCTGGTGATCACCTGATTTACTTGGAGAATGATCTCCTGTTTAGTTAGACTAAGGTTCCTGAGACTGGTGCAACCCATGTTGATGGTCCCCCAGCATGCCACAGGGCCTTACTACTGGAGCTGACTCGTGATGTTCTCCTAGCAGGAAATCTAGGGAAGGATAAGGCATTTGAAAGGCTTGTTACCCACTTTTACTGGCCCCGGATGAGGATGGCCTTGGATGCATTCTGCAGGTCAAGCCCTACTGCCATGCCAGTGGCAAGTCAGAAGAGAAGTGCAACGCTCCCCTACAGCCATTTCCTGCTGTTGGCTCTTCCTCTGAACCAACGGGACCTCATTCTTGTCCTCCGGCCCCCAAGACAGCCCTTGGCAACAGGTTCATCCTTGTCTTGGTGGAGCATGCCACCCAGTACCTGTAGGATGTACTGCAGTGGCCAGGGAGCTGATGGGGTTCTTTACCCATGTGGGGTTCCCAGAGGAGGTTGTATCTGACTGGTGTACCAACTTCATCTCTACATACATGAAGTCCATATGGAAGGAGTGTGGGATAACCTCTACTCCTTACCACCCCCAAATTAATGAACTTCTTGATATGGTCAACAAAACCCTAAGAGGGATGATCATGAGCCTGTCAGAAGTGGGACGTCCTCCAGCCATGCCTTTTGTTTGCCTACAGGGAGATACAGCAGATGGGGGTTGCTTTAGCCTCTTTGAACTTCTGTACAGGCATCCTGTGAGAGGACCACTGTCTGGTGAAGGACGCCTGCAAGCAAGCTCCTATGAAGGTCCTCAAGGCGGTGGTCAGCTACATGCTGGAACTCTGTATCCAAATTAAGCTCTTCTGGAAGAAAGCTATAGAGCATCTAGAAGCCAGCCTTGAGGTCATGAAACAGTGGTATGATCAAAAGGCCACTGTGGTTGAGTTTCAAACTGGCCAAAAGTGTGGGTTATGGAGCTAAGGGTTTAGCATGTTAATTGCCTCAAATGTTTCTTCAAGAGTCCAGAGGTAACCATGCTCCTGGTCACGGACGATGGAGTGGAGGAGGAGAGTAAACCTCTCCCTATCTAATTTCTTCCATTTAGAAGGATTGGTCAGTTGAGTGTGTTGGCTTACCCCTACCCTGACTGCGGCGCAATACACAGCAGAACCAACACATCACTGTTGCTGCGGGGGTCTCCTCCATTGCAAAGACCCACATCACATTCCGCCATCTCATCGGAACCAATGTTGACCGACGCATACTTCATCGACGGCAGCCTCGATGATGGACTCCGCATAGCAGCCTTGCAGCTCCTCGGAACAGACACATCCTCAACAGTGGACTTCGCACCACACGTCCTCGTCGATGGGCTCCTCGATGACAACACAGGACCACGCATTGCAGCTTTGCTGCATCTCGTAAGCGAAGCATCGCTTTGGTTATAAGACGTGTCTTCGACGTGAACCCTCGCAGCTTAACGCATACCTGGATTTAAGATACTTTGTTCAGCAGACCTGACTGGGTCCCTGTAGCCTACCCGTGCTCCATCGTGGTCGGCCTGAACTTGTGAAGTTGTCACAGCCTAGCGCGATCAGATATCCACAGTTGGAGCTTTGCACTTTTTAGCGATGTTTTCATAGAAATGTTCAAACTTGCATATCACCGGTTCTGCTGATTGGATTTCTGTTGTGTCGGGCTTGTTTTTTTAATTAAAAATAACTCTGTTTATATTCTGGTGTGGGATCCTTTTGTGTGGTGTTTTCACTTTATTAATGTTTGAAGTGTTACACAAATACTTTATACATTGCCTCTAAGTTAAGCCTGACTGTTCTGTGCCAAGCTACCAAACGTTTGAGCACAGGTTAATTTAGGGTTTGCTTATGCCTCACCCTGATGAGAATTGTGGTTGCTGCTTGACCAGGGCTTTTTTCAAGGCCATTGAAGATGCTTTTGAACCTAGAGACAAAGACCAACTCAGGTAATTTCTAGGTGTGGCAGAATACTATGCAAAGTTTATTCCATCGTTTTCTGTCAGAACTAAAAACATGAGGTAGTTAATTTAAAAAGAAAACAATTTGTATGGGACAAAGAATGTGTAGTGGAATTTAATGATTTGAACTACGCCCTTGTGAAAGCCCTGGCTTTAGCATTGTTTCATACTAATTGGGATTCTGTATTATGACTGATGCAAGCAATGTGGGATTGGTGCAGTTTTGTTACAGGATCAAATGAGTAAACTGGTAACTATTGCATTTGCACCAGGACCACTGAGCGGGGCAGAACTAAAAAAAATCAACACTGAAATAAGAGACCCTAGTATGTTGATGGGGCATAACATATTTTAGAAATGATGTGTATGGCACAAGATTTAGAGTAAGAACTGTTGATCAAACTTTGGTGGACTTGTTTACCACTAAGGGTTATAGGAGGGCATCAACAAGAGTTGCCGGATGGCAGTATAAATTACAAGAGTTTCATTTTCACGTGGAATATGTTCCAGGAGTCAGAAATGTTTTGGCAAATTGTTTATCTTGTCTTTCTGTTAGTTAGTGTGATGATTCTCAGTTAAATGATTGTAACATGGATGGAGTAATTTCAGTTTGCGAAGTGTCAAGTGGTTATATCTCTGAAATGCAATGGAGAGATGCTTGTGTGAAGGATTTAGAAAAGCAAACAATTTTTAGACTTTTTTCATAACTTATTTTATTGAGTTTAATGGTACATATTGGGCGCAGCCCGAAGCATACATTTTGGATACATTTCGAATGCGATAGTGTAATGGTTTGCAGTCTGGTTCCGCAGGAGCGCCAGGAACCCGGAGAATAATCCTCAGCCTTCCCCTACGGCCTTTCGACTCTATCAGACTCTAGAGTACTGAATGGCTCGCCAGGGGAAAACAGGGAAACAAAACAAGGGAAGGTTGGGGAAGACAGTAGGTCTTGACTGTGGACTTCAGAGTGGACGTTTGGTGAAACACAGGCTGTAAGGGAAGGAATATATTACCATCTACACTTGAAAAGAGTACAACGTATTTGCATAATGTCTATTACATAAATAAGAACATCACCTACCACAACTAAACATCTGTACTGTTGGATATGGTTGAAGGGTAGAAGAAGGTGTTCGTGTTTCTGTGCACAATAAGACAAAAGATAATCAAAACTCTATTCCAACCTACTTTATCATGTGAAAGGAAATAGTGTAGAAATCTCACTGTGTTAGCTTCTGGAAAAAACTGGAAGAACATCCAATTCTCCTTTCAGGGCTGGATACGTGAATACGAGCCTCTACCTTGCAGTATGTACAGGGTTATCTGCCACATAAGAATCACACTGTTATCCAAGCTTGTACCCCCCTGATATAGCGTAATGAAAGCAGCGCAAGGCGCTGTTACCGTGATTCTTGTAGATGAGTCTTGAAATCACACCTTACTCTGGTCCACGCGAGTTCCCCAAAATGATATCAAAAAAGGGGGGAATGGTGTGAGGAAATGCACGATGGGAGTCCGCTTAGATCAAGGAACCAGGACACTAATGATCAGCAGTGCCCGGCCGGATGGCGGGGAAAGACCCGGCCACCGGGCGGAGCACCAGGAGTAGGGCAGAGAATGGAGCGGCTGTGCCCGGCCGGATGGCGGGGAATAGACCCGGCCGCCGGGCGGAGCACGAGGAAAAGGGGAAGAGAATGGAGCAGCTGTGCCCGGCCGGATGGCGGGGAGTAGACCCGGCCGCCGGGCGGAGCACGAGATTCTGGAGCTAAGCAGAAACAACAAACACAGACTGAATAATCCGAGATAAGGGGCAAAGACAAACAACACAGAATATACTGCCTTCAAGTCGTGAGAGGACAAGGCGGCGAAGTAACTGTAGGAATAGCTTCAGAAAAGCCGCCAAACGCAACCACCCTCACGGAGGAGGCCGGGAACAAACAGGAAACGTAGTAACAAGGGAAACCGGAAGTCAGGCAAAAATGGACCGGGACAGAACACTCGGAAGTCAGGCTCGACGCAAGAACGCAAAGCGGCGTTCTGATGATTTAGGCGTCTTATATAGTTCATGATTAAAGTTACAGTACGAGTGGGACGTCGGGGCAATTACAGATAGTACCAGTTATATTTAAACAACAAGTTAGCCTGCAAACATACAGGCCCAATTGCTAAAACTTGGCACAGATTACCACACGATTTACAAAATGTGATACCTCTTAAGGGATGTGTAGTGATGACAGAGATGCTCACCTTGGATATGGAAAGGTCAGTGAGGTATACTTGCCGACCTATATGGGGTTTGTTGGTGGTAGGGGGGCAAGGTTATGCCCGATACGATGCTCATCTGGACCATATTTTCCCATGTTTCTGTGGGCAGCCTCGCACTTGATATACTACGATTTCTGCCCCCATGCATCTGTCCATAACTGCCCCCCACCCACCCATTGTTAGCAGGGAGGGCAAAGTCTTGCTTGGCTAGCATGAGGCCCAAACACAGTAGGTGTTGTTTATAATGGTTGCCGCCTATCCCCTCTGTACTATGAAGCAGGAACAGCTTTGGGTCAAAGGGGAGGCTCCAGGACAAGACCCAACCAAGGCATGATGAAATGTTCTGCCAAAACGGCTGCAATGCCCCACAGCCCCAAACCTTATGGAAGAAGGTTCCCTCCACATCTGAGGCACATAGAGTATTGAATGACACCCATTCTCCAGAGACAGGAGCGGGTAAAGTGTGCTCTGTGGAGATATTTAAACTGGATAAGGGGATATCGTGTGGTGATAGTGGATCCACGGGGACTCACAAGGGCCTCTATCCAGTCGTCATCTGTTATGTCAGGCAAGTCCGCTTCATATGCCTCTCGGGTTTTGTGCAGTGTGGTTTGGGTGTGGGTGAACAACGTCTGGTATTTCTGCTGGATCTTATGTGCCCCTAGATCCCCCATTAGTAAGCAACCCTCAAGTTGGTGATATTCCGGCAAATCACTCAATGAGAGAATCTGGGGTTACAGGGTGTATCTCAGCTGCAAATATTTATAAAACTGTGTCCGGTGCAGCTGAAATTCTTTTTGCAGTTGCTAAAACGATTTGAGGCTGGTTTCCTGCATAACGTCACCCAGGGTAAACATTCCAAGGAGGTCCCATGTCTGGAAGCCTGGAAGTTCGGCGAGGGGATGTAGGTAAACCCCCTGCCACAACAGGGTCATCCGTGTCAGGCGCCCATCCCAGACCATTTTTTTTACGGTATAATGCCAGAGCTGAACAACCGTTCTGCGGGTTGGGGGCAGGAAGTTTAGGTTTATTCGGCTGTATAGGTGCCTCAGGAGGGGTATACCCTCCATCGCCAGATGCTCCACAACATATGCTGGATCTACGTGCGGGCTGTACCACCACTCATTAATGTTCAACAGTTGGGAAGCTGCATAATAAGCGTATATATCGGCCGCTGCAATCCCACCACAGTGCGTGGACTGCGTGCAGGTTCGCAGCGCTACTCTGATGGCACCCCCACCCCAAAGCTATTCAGAAGTGCATTCACTTGGGCAAACCATGTGCGTGGAATATTGTATGGGAAATTTTGCAACAGGCAGAGTAACCAAGGCAAGGAAACCATCTTAAAAATTGCTGAGCGCCTGTACAAATACGGCGGTAGTGGGGACCATATCTTGGTCGCCTCTCAGATACCTAAAAGCAGCAGATTAATGTTATGTGTCCACGATGTCGTGAGACACTGTGAAATGAAGACGCCTAGATATTTGAAGCCCTCCACAGCATTGGATAACTGCGCAGCCCAGGCACTATGCCCCTGGTCTCTGCATACCGGGAACAACCCTGACTTTGTTGGGTTGCCTCCCAGGCAGGAAGTCTCCCCAAACACCCGAAGTATCTGGAGAACTCGGGCCCAAAAACCCCAGGATCTGCCAGAAAGAACAATACATCGTCCGCGTATAGCGTGATTCAGTCCGACCACTTGCGTGACTATTTGAACCCCGAATCAATGGGTCATACCTCACCCATGTGGCTAACGGCTCAATGGCTAGTGCAAATAATAGTGGTGACAAGAGGCAGCCTTGCCTCGTGCCGTGACATATTGAGAAGGGTTCTGACCTATACCCAGCTGCCTGCACAGAGGCCGAGCGATCAGTGTATAATATTTGGACATGTGACCAGAAGCGCGTTCCAAAGTTGAGGATTTGGAGGAGCAGAAACAGATATGTCCAGCTTAAGGAATCAAACGCCTTATCTATGTCGGCCAGGAGGAAAGCAGCGGGGTGACCCAGCTCCGTAGCCTTTGCAATTACATTATGAACTCTCTGGATGTTATGCGGGGTATACCGGTGCGGCCTGAAGCCAGACTGTTCCGAATGAATTAAGTTGTGAATGCATGTGCAGAGGCGGTCTGCGAAAACCTAGCTGAGGAGTTTGGGTTTGAAATTGAGAAGGGAGATAGGGCGGTAAGAAGAGGGGTCTTATGGAGGACGGCCTGGTTTCAGAAATACCACGACCTCGGCACTGCGCCAATCAGAAGGTAGGATGTGCTGCTCGAGAGCCTAATGAAGTGCTTCCGACAAGTATGTGCTGAGCTGTATCATATGTGGCCTTAAAAAGGCACTGGGGAAGCCATTGGGGCCGGGCCCCCAGCCAGGGCGTATATTAGCCAACGTGGCACTGACTTCTTCCACAGTTATGGAAGCGTCCAACTGGTCCCATACGTGGTCAGGGAGTTTTTTTGGAAGGTATGTCTATCAAGAATTCCCCTATCAAAGCACTCGATATGTGCTCTTTCTGCTCATGTAGGGAGGAATAATAGGCCCGAACGCCTGGACCACCGTGTCGGGGTAGTACAGAGGACCCAGTCTGCATTACAAAGCCCTGGGGCAGGTGTGGGAGATATTGTGGCTTGACACAGCTGGTGAAGCATTTTACTTGACTTGTCACCTGATTGATAAATCCTATGTTGGGTCTCTAGCCAGATCTCATGCCCCTTGTTGGTGAGCTGTTGGTGGATTTATTGTTGTATTTGGAGGAGATTACGTTGCGGTATTGGGTCGGCAGACATAGCCGTTTCGGCTTCAAGGGACCTCTGACGGTTTTCTAATTCAACTATTTGGGGGAGGCATTTACGCTTTTCACCTGCACGAAAGCTGATGTCCACACCATGAATTGTGGGTTTGAGAGCTTCCCAGAGGATGATACCGGAGGGGGCAGATGCACCTTTGGACAAAAGATAATCTGAAATGGCCTGACGAAGGACGTCTTGGTAGTTTGGGTCACTGAGGTGCCACGGTGACATCCGCCACCTGAAGGGGGCCTTTTCTGGTTCTATGTCCAGCTTGAGTAAGACCAGGAGTGGTCTGACAGTCCCCTGGGCAGAATAGCGACATGAGAGACCCTATGTATGTAACTACGCTGTAAAAATAAATAATCTATTCTTGATAGGGAGCCATGCACCGCTGAGGAGTACGTAAATCCCAACTCAGAGTGGTGGTATGCCCACCACGCATCTGACCACTCTAGTGTGGTGACCAGCTGATGGAGTTTGAATCCCTTCTGGCAGGAGCGTGCACCCCTTCTCGCTGGCGATCCAAGGGTGACAAGACGTCTTTCCAGTCACCCCCCCGAGCAGTGTCAGACAGTCTGGGAGCTCCCCCCAAAGTTGTGTAATTCTGTCAATAAATGCATGTCCCAACAGGGGAGGGCATCACTGTGGTGTTCCGACCCCCAGAGTCTGACCAAAGTTTAGTCAGGGTCAACGGAAACCGGCAGTGTACTAAGATAGCCGTGCCCCTGGAGCCCCATTTTGACTCCGAATGCTATACTGTGTCATAGCTGAATCGTGTAAGGCATGGGGTTTTGTTGCCTAACAGATGGGTCTCCTGCAGGAGAAAAATGTTGGCCTTGCAGAATTTGGCTTTCCGAAGAACGGCGCATCTTTTAATTTTATTAAGCATCCCTCTGACGTTCCATGAAACTATGGTCAGCCCCCCAAGCTGCGAGCTATGTGTGTGAGAGGAAATCTGTCATCTAAGGGGATGGCCAACGCAAGTGCGTATGCATAACTGTGGTAAAGTGTCTATGTCTATGAAGTAACTGCAAACAGTCTAACCAAGCAGAACTGAACTCCACCGTCCCCCACCCCAATACCTCCACCAACAAGGAGAATCTGTCGCAGAGAAGGGAAGCCCAAGACCCCAACAGGGAGTCCCAGGAAGCCTCTGCCAAATGTACCCAAACTTCCCATGAAACTTAAAACATAATTATTCAGGGACATAGTTGCTCTTAGGATCGGCTGCCAAGCCATGTTAGCTCTCCAAGTGGACCTGCATTGTTGAGGAGATTTCACGCATCGGCTGGGGCCATTGGCCGGAGAAAAGGAGGTAGTCGTATACATTCACGACTCGTCGCCCTGAGTCTGGGAGCACCAGTTGGACCTGGACCTGTGCTTCCTCTTGGAATTACCCCTCTTGTGTTGTTTCCTCTGTGATCCATGCGAGGAGTCTGATTCCATCGGGGTATGTGGTTTTAGATGTACTGTCTCATTAGCCCAGGTGAAGACCGCTTCCGGCGTGTCAAAAAAGTGCGATTTAGAATTGTATGTGACTCATTTTGGGCTGTATACAGTAACATATACTGTAAGTTAAGTTCTATGAGTCTGCGTTTAACGGCTGTAAATGATTGGCGCTGTTGTTGTCCCACAAAGTTGTAGTCCAGGAAGATCATTATGGGCTGTGAATCGAAAAGCAGTTTGTATCTGTGGGTTCTTGCGTACTGAAGGATGATATCACGGTCTGCATAGTTCAGTAGCCTGGCGATCCCCGGTCTCTGGCCCTCCCCGTGGGAGGGGGCTTCCTGGTCAATGCCCTGTTAGCTCCCTCGACTACGAAACAGGAGGCTAAAGAGTCTTCTAGCATGAAGGCCCTCAATCATTGTGTAATGAAGCGATCCATGGAGGAGCCCTCACACCCTTCTGGGAAGCCAATGCAGCACAAATTGTTGCTTCGAGTGTGACCCTCAGCATCTTCCATATGGGATGCCAGCTCTTGCGTGACAACGGTAAGCTTATTCACCTTTTTTTTATGAGATGCCACTGTATCCTCCACAGTGGAGACACGGGTCTCTGCCTCCGTGATCCGGTCCACTGCCTTCCGGAGATCCTTGTGCAAAGAGGAGACCTCTGAGCCCACAGCGCCGATCTTTGCTTCGAGGGTATCACGGGCCAGAGTAATCGCTACCAGCAATGCTGCATTGTTGGGGACTGGGTGCCCAGCGTCCCCGCCGCTTGCGCCGCCCGGGACTGAAGTGAAATGGTCCAAAGTACTTTGCTTGGGGCCAGAACCCTCTGGTTTATCTTTGGTCATGTTGAGGAGGTGGAGGGGAGACGCCGAGGATCCCCCTTCACTCAAGCACTGTCCGCCTTGTGCCTGGGCATATGGCTGCACCTGATGCTCCTCGTCGGCATCGCTGCCTGACGTCCCCCTCCTAAGCTCCCCGACAGGAGCACACAGCAACAGCACTGCAAGCCAGGCCTCGCAGAATCTGGCCCCCTCCGGCCACAAGGCGCACCAGGCCTAGCTTGGCCGCTTAAGCAGGCCGAGGCGGCCAGCCAAGTAGACCAACTAACGGGACCAGACTCGCTGAACCCCAGGCACGCAGGTCTTCTTAAGCCAGCCCAATGAAGTGAGTCTCGTGGTCACCACCCTACCAGGATGTATTGGCGTGGTCTGGACAGGGCTACCGCCTCCATGTCTGGGCGGGCAACTACAGTTGCCCCAGCAGGCCTTCTCCAATGTCTCTTCCCATGCAGGGCACCTGAAACGTTAGAGTGGACACCCTGTATGACCAGTTCAACAAGGAGGGGGATGTCCCCAGCAACTGTAATCGGTGTGCCTCTCAGCCGGGCCCCCTTCGTCGTCGTATCCCCTGCCTGGTGGCGCCGCCACCGCTCAATGGACCCTCCTCGCCGACTCTGCAGCCCCGCCGTGGCCTGCTCCGTCCTCACGGACGTCCCTCGCCTGAAGAATGTGTACTGGCCGAGACATTTACGTCCACAAGTAGACTCTCATTCTAGGCCCTCGGCCCCGTCAACATCACAGTTAGAGTGGGGCAGGCAGCCCAGGCGCGCCGGCGCTGCCACCTAGCCTATGCTCTTGGTTGCCACCCGGGTGCCCCCTGAGGTGGCACCCGGCTTGGCACAGCCAGTCCTCAGTCCTGGGCCCTGGCCTGGGCCAGATCCCTGCAGATCCGCATTGGGCCGCCCCAGGTGCCTCACTCGCCGCCCCAGGTGCCTCACTCGCCGCCCCGTCGTCCGGGCCCTCCAAAGGGGTGGGCGGCCGTGCGGGTACCCATGGCGCAGCTTCGGCGGCCTGGGCACTACTGTACTGAGCAGCCCCCACAAGGCCCACAGACTCCAGGCACCCACGAATTGGCCTCAGCAGGCCTCTGCCACCCGGATCCAACACGCCACAGCTCCCACCTCACCTTGGCAACAGGATCTGTGGGGCTATAATTAATCTCCCCCCGGAGCTGCGTACCCCGCACCAGGTACCCACGGCAGGGGAAATCTCCTCCGGCGTCAGTCCAAGTGCTGGGCCGCAATGTTCCTGTCGTCCGGTATGGCCACACTCTGTCTCTGGTCCTCCACCCCTCTGGCACCAGGGGCTACACTCGCTCTGAACGTCGTCACAGTAGTAGTGGATTGTCGGCTTGGGCGATCGGAGCTTTGCTATGCTGCATCTGCTATGATGGCTGTCCAAGCCGCTCCCCGTTTTTTAGAGTTTATCTGAGCAAAGTGGATCAACAAGAAAATATTGGAGGAGAATTTATCATATTTTAATGTTGTAGAGGAACTGTTGGGTCTTCTGTTTCGTGGTGAGCAGATGTTTGTTCTGGAAGGTTTGAGGCAGATTGTATTTGACATGGCTCATGAGGGATCCAGAACGAAAATCAGGATTAGAACTGATTCTTGATGGCCTAGCATCGCTAGATGTGTGAATGTACGGTCATGTGTGGAGCAAGAATTGTTGGACGACAGTCAGAAATACTATGGAGTTATCGCACCACTCCTAGGTCAGCTGGAGTAAAATCACCTTTTGTAACAAGCATTGGTAAAGACAATAGGTTTCGTCTCTGAAACCTGAGACTTATTGGCTCTGTCAATGTCTTTTAGCCACGTTGAATAGCATTACTGCTGCTGTTCGCCATGGCTGATGGAGCCAGCATTGGCCGCATCATCGTGCTACTCTTTCATAGTTCTATTTTTCAATTTGAGCTGTGCTGTGAAATATAGAACAACTACCTGTGCATAAACTGCTGTCACGAACCAATCTGAAGGGAAACAGAGATAGCTCGAACCACTGGATGGTCATGAATGGCAAACAATGATTTAATGAGTTTGATGAAAAAGAAGCTAAAAAACTGTGCATGAAATAGCAGATTTGTGAGGTAAATAAAAAGTCATTCAGCCCATCGCATCTTTTGCAGGCAGAGCAGGAACAACCCTTGCGGTAACAGTGCACATCTCATATGCACATAGGTTTTGGTAGTGTTCATTCATAGCAATGCAGTCCCTGCAAAGAACTTCACTGCATTCGGTCATTGAGATATAGTGCAGCGGAGAAGACCTGGTACGGTCCAGTACAAAGCACTCGGGTCCTGCAGAGATGGGTTAGTACTACCTTGGTCATTGAAATGTTATAAGCAAAGAAGGCACAGTACTGTCTCATTCATTGAACTATAGTTCTAAAGAGAAGAACTGATACGGGTTAAGACACATCACTAAACACCTGCAGAGAGGTCATTTTGCTGTGTGTTGGTTTAAAAAAACAACTCCGTATATGCTTAAAAGGTTGCTTTTCTGCTTTGACCCATCAGGCTGATTGTCATATTTTTTTTTTTTTTTTAAGTAATTAATGGAATTTAAATGAAGTAACAATATGTAAAACTGATGAGGCACCTCAACAGGGACCCATAAACATTACTAAGGGAAAAAGCTTTTAAAGATTTTGTGTTCAGGGAGGAGAAAAAGAAAAAGAAAGGGGGAAAAGAGAGAAAACAGAAGAAGAAGAGGAAAAGGGAGGAAAGAAGAGAGAGAGAAAAGAGTATGGGCATAGCCTAACAAAATAGCTCATACATTGAATAAAAATGAAAAAAGAACAACATTAGGAGAATGAAACAAAAGAGTAGGGTGCATCATATGGTAGCCAAACATCAAACATGTCTAGAAAGAAAGTCAGTTAACGGCAGCCATATTAAATCTCTTTTGATTAGTAAAGCAGTCGTGGTGGCAAAGGCACGATCCAGTCTATGGTGATGGCAAAGCAAGTTCCACCAGGCAGTGTAAGATAATTTAGAAGTGTCCTTCCAGTTGGTGGTGATGACCTGGAAAGAAATTGCTATAGCAAGATCTATAAATTTACGAAAATTACAATGAAAATCCCAAATAGGTGAAGAACCACCTAAGAAAATGTGTACAATTTCAAAAGGAAAAGTAGTGTTCAAAATTTTGTTCAATTGCGACCAGATTTTCGACCAGAAAGAGTTAACAAGGGGACAATAAAAAAACATGTGCATGAGGTCGGCAGCATTATGAGAACAAGACCAACAATTTGGAGACTCGAGTAATTTAAATTTGCATAAGTCCTAAGGTGTAAAAAAAAGTCTGTTATAAAAAAAAAAAATGTCTGTGTAGTACTAGCTGAACGGGAAACAGTATGTATTTTAGACCAAATAGCGTCCCATGTCGGAAAGGAAAATTCCTGAGCTAGGTCCCGTTCCCAGAGTAACTCAAGTTTAGCTTTAATTCTAGCAACATTGGAGAAAGAAGTGTCTTATAAATTACAGCTGCTTTAAGGGGAAGTGAAAAATTTGGCAAAGAGAGAGTAGTTGGAGGAGATGTGGGTAATGAGGATTGCTGTGAAATGAAATCAATAAGAAGATGATTGAAAGCAGGATATTGAGAAGAGTGTGCATTAGAATTATGGAAAGTATCACAAATCTGAGGAAAAGTAAGAAGTGTATTGTCTTTGAGTATTTGAGAATAAGTCATAATGCCTTTATCAATCCATTCTTTCCAAAATAGTGCTTTGTTAGTAAGTTTAAGGGATTTGTTGTACCAGATAGGAGTAAGGGAATGTAATTCAGCTTGCGCTAAAAAAGAGCGGAAAAGAGATGAAGAGAGTGTCTTAGAATGTTTGAGAGTAGGGGCAAGAAAACGTGCCGCCGGGTGAGTGAGACGAGTAGCTTCAAGAAAAGAGAAAGGGGAAATTTGTTCGAGTTCTAAAGAGCTCCAAGCAGTGATGGAGGAAGAGGCAGAATCATCCAGAAACGACCATATCTGTTTAAGAGTAAAAGCGGAATGGAAACGAGAAATATTGGGATAGTTTACTCCACCCAAGTGTTTGGGTTGTTGTAAGCGAGCAAGAGATAAACGAGCTTTACGATTATTCCACAAGAATTTGGTTAGCAAACGATTTATGGATTTAAAAAAATAAAGTGGAAGGGAGATAGGGAGCATTGAGAGACAAAAATTAACGATAGGGAGTAACATCATTTTAACCCTTGCAAGTCTGCCCCACCAGGACAAGAAGAAGGGAGACCAACCATTTATAAGGGAATTGAGTTTGTTTAGAACATCCTTATGATTAATTTTAATAGTTTCTCTGATGGTGTTGGCATAAAGAATACCAAGACATTTGATGTGAGTAGGATTCCATTCAAAACCAGAACCATGAAAGAGATGAGAAAGACAAAATTTATTAAGAGGTAAAACTTCGGACTTGTCAATGTTCAATTTATATCCAGAAACTAAGAAATAAGCCTGTAACAGGGAAAAAAGAGCAGGTAAAGAAGTGGATGGATTAGAAACATAAAGCATAATATCATCTGCATAGGCTGTATATTTGATCTCAACATTCTTATATAGAAAACCAGTGTAGGAAGAGGAGCGACGAATTGTTTCCAAAAATGGTTCTAAAGCAAGGACAAATAAAAGGGGTGAGAGAGGGCAACCTTGTCGAGTGCCTCTATGAAGAGAAAAGTAATTAGATTGAGCACCATTGACCCAAATGGAAGTAGAGGGGGCAGAGTAAAGTAAATGAATATAGCGAATAATAGGAGGACTAAAGCCGGGCCATCGTAAAGCCCCAAACATAAAGTCCCAGTTGACGCGATCAAAGGCCTTCTCGGCATCTAATGTAATAGCCGCAATAGGGGATTTCATTTTAGAAGCAAGATTGATAATGTTAAGAAGGGTTCTTAAATTATCCGTAATGGAGCGCCCCTTGACAAAGCCAGATTGATAAATGTTAGTGAGATCAGGGATGATTTGATTAATCCGCAAAGCGAAGACTTTTGCATAAATTTTACAATCAGTATTTATAAGGGAGATAGGCCGATAGTTTTTACATAAGGTGGGATCTTTGTCTTTTTTTGGAAGGAGACAAAGCATGGCCTGAGTAAATGAACCTTGTGATTCGCCTTGGACAAGAAAAGAATTAATTAAGGAAAGTAGGTGTGGAATTAAAATAGATTTAAAATGCAAATAGAAACGCACTGTAAAACCGTCTGGGCCGGGCGTTTTATCCTTGGGTAAAAGAGTAATGGCATTAAGTATTTCCGTGTCGGAGATAGGGGCATCTAAAGAGGAGAGATCAACAGCATCTGAAGGGGATTTAGGGATTGATTGAAAAAAGGAATCAATCTGTGCTGAAGATGGATTGGATTCTGGAGTGTACAGATTAGAATAATATTCAACAAAACAATCAAGAATTTTAGCATCCGAAGAATGAGAGACACCTTGAGAATCCGTAATAGAAATAATGTTGATCTTTTGCTTTTTAATTTTAAGATAATTGGCAAGCGCTTTCCCCGCCTTATTGCGGCCGCCATACATTTTTGCATTAAATTTAAGAAGATTATTAGATGCGGAGTCCCATGAGTGTTTATTAAACTGCATTTTGGCTTGAATAAGAGAAGACAGCGTGTCAGGGGAATTGGTAGTGAAATATAAGTGCTCCAAATGTTTAATTTGTTTAAGAATGTGGGTGGATTGAGCTATGGCTTTCTTCTTCTTACGAGATACAAAGTCAATAATACAACCTCTAGTAGCGGCCTTAAAAGCATCCCAAACAAAGTGAAATTCAGAAACAGAGTGAAGATTAGTATGGAAAAATTCTGTCATGAACGAGGATAAATGCTCTACAAATAAGGGGTCTAAAAGGAGAGAATTGTTGAAGCGCCAGCGTTTGGAAGTGGAGATAGGAGAGGGATAGTCCATATCCAAGATAATAGGGGCATGATCAGAAATAAGGATAGAACCAATTTCTGAATTAGTCATGAACTGAAAAGCATGTTGGGTAAGAAATATGTAGTCAATACGTGAATGTGAGGCATGAACCGGGGAGAAAAAGGAGAACTCAAGGGAGTCAGGGTGGGATATTCTCCAGGAATCAATAAGGCCTCTGGATGTAATTGCCTTGTGAAAAGACTTTTGCATTTTAGTGGGAGTGTACCTAGTTTTCGATTTCCTATCTAGAAAGGGATCCATGAGCTGATTACAATCACCCCCCCAAGATGAGGTCTTCAGATGTGTGTGAGGAAAGGAGGGAGGAAAAATCATTCCAAAATACATTGTCGATTCCAGTCGGACCATACACATTACAAAAGGAAAGTTTAACATTGTTAATAATACATTCCAAAAATAACCATCTACCATCAGTATCATGTGATTCTTGCAACACTTGAACATTTAACGATTTATGAAACAAGAGAACAACACCATTTTTGTGATGAACAGCTGGAGAACAGAAAGCTGATCCAACCCATTGTTTGCGCAATGAGGGTAAATCTTGGAGGGTTAAATGCGTTTCTTGCAAGAGAGCAATCTGACATTTTAGTCTCGCTAAGTGAGAAAGAACACGTTGTTTTTTAATCGGATTGCGAAGTCCTTTAACATTCCAGGATATTATTCTAAGACCTTTCATCTAGAGCGTGATATAAAAATGAAAGAGAAGTGTAAAAGAAAATTAATGGAAGATGGAGAAGAAAGTGAAAAGGAGCAGGAAAAAAAGTATGTAAAAAGCGAAAATGAGCAAGGGTGAAAAAGAGAGGGAGATAACACTCCAACAGTAAAAGCACCAAGGAAGACCGAAGAAAAGTGAGCAATAAGAGGGTACCAAAAAGGCTATGTGAGAAAAAAGGAAGTGAAAAAAGGTAAAAGAGAAAGGAATAGGAGACAGAAACTCCCATGAGGTGAGACCAAAAAAAAAGGATGGCAAAAAATCAAAGGGTTTTAGCCATACACATCAGGAGCAAACAGACAATGAGATGAGAGCGGGAGCAACAGGGAAAGACGGCCGCACAACAAAACAAAAAGTCGGACGCAGAGCCTCAAAAAAAGGAGCATAGAAGTTAAAAGAAAGAAGACGAACAAGATGAGACAAAGCCCAACAAGATAATACAAATGAAGGAGACTTACCTGGCAATCATGAGGGAAGACGGCGTACTAGGATGTGACAGAAAAATCGCACGATGGGACAACAAAACGAAGGAGAGGTAGGATCAAACACTCTGAATATATATCTAAAAAACAAGGGAAGAGAATAAACAACACGTTATATCAAGAAAAGGTGTAGCAAAACAATTCAGAGGACAATAGAATGGAGACAAAAAAAACGTTAAGAGCCACTATGTTCCATAGTATCTTCTTTATGAGTGTTGATGAACTTGCGTAGATCTGCTGGATCCTCGAAGCTGAACGATCTGTCTTTATACGTGACCTTGAAGAAACACAGATGGATGAGCCCATATCTAGCATTCATGGCGCGGAGCGTGGGTCGTAAGTCCAAAAATTCTTTACGGCGGGAAGCAGTCAGCTTTGACACATCTTGAGTGAAAAATAACTTGTGACCAGACCATAGTTACTGCTTATGCTGTTTAGCCGAATGAAGAATAGACATTAGATCTGAGTAGAGGAGAAAATATGCAATTATACCCCTGGGCTTCGAGGAAGCAGAAGAGTTTTTAGGGCCAAGGCGGTGCGCTCTCTGAATGTTAACATCCAAATGTTTAGGGATACCAGTGATAGGCAGGACCTGAGACTTCAAGAAGTGGATGATGTCAGACCCCTCCGAATTTTCTGGAACACCATAAATGCGCAGGTTATTGCGCCTATTTCGATTTTCCCAATCCTCGGAGGTTTTTTTAAGCATTTCAACTTCTTTGGTGAGACTGACGACCTTGGCGGCAACATCCCGAGCATCACTAATCTGTTGCTCAACATCTGTTACCCTTTTGTCTAAAGTAGACCATTTTTCGTCAAGTCTCTGCAGAGTTGTGGTGGTGTCTGCCATGAAGGGGCGAATATGACGAAGCTCCTCCATGATGTCCCCAAGCGTTACAGGAGGTGGGGACTTGGAAGGAGAAGGAGGGTCTTTTTTTAAGCGCTTACCAGGAGTGGCAGGGGCTGCAGAAGAAGCCTTAGAGTTATGCGCAGGCTCCATTGTGTGTGAAGCAGGGAGCTCAATACAGAGAAATGAACGAGCACCTCACGCAAATGCACCAATGACAGCAAAATCCAAAAAGACCACCTCAAAAAGTTGAAAAACAGCCAAAAAAGCAATAAACATGAAAAGCGAGCAGCAGCTCCCACTAGGCCGTGAAAATAACAGAGTCAGATAATGTTCCGTAAGTCTGCTGACAAAGAGCACCACATGAAGTAAAGGCAATACAAATATGAGCAGTACAGAAGCCACTGAAGTGAAAAAATAGGACTTGCAAAGATATAGGTGCCACAAAGAGGAGTCAAGAGGGCACAAAGTCCATAACAGTGAGGGTGGAGGTCACTTGGTTCTTCTTTTTTTTTATTTTTTCGTTGTTGTTAAAAAAAAAAAAAACGAGTGAAAATAAGGAAATAAAGACAAAATGCCAGCCACTGTAAGAAAAATCATTTTTCACATGTCACTATGTGAAAAAAAAAGAAAACATAGAGAGCAGCAGACCCAAAGAAGTATTTCCAACATTGAAAACACCATTTCCTGAAGAAAACGCCGTCCTAAAGTGGTTCCTCCGTGCTTAAGATGCCATCAAAAATTGCAGAAATGCAGACAGAGAGACAAAATGGCGGCCGTTATCGGAAAAGTCAGTTTTTTACATTTTGCGCCGTGAAAGAATGAGCGCCAAGGGCAGCAAGCATACCCTGGGTCGCAGGAGGAGTTCCGACGTCCGAATCCGCCGTTTCTGGAAGGATACGCCAGCCAAAAGCGATGCCTTCGTGCCTGAAGCGCCGCCGAGGTTGCGGAGCTCACGGAGGAGCGGCCATCTTAACTGCCGCGTCGCGCGCTCTCCCTGTTTGTCAGATTTTACAGTTGCACTTTTCTTCAACTTTCATTGTTTAATGTTTTGGGGATGGAGAGGTGTGCTTGTTACATTTCTCTACATTTTTTTTTTACTGGGCATTTTCCAGTACTTCCCTCAGACCCAATGTATTTGTAATGTTCACAAGTGCCTGCTGCCACCAGATGTGCTGTAGTCCATCCACTCTTCTACTTCTACTGAAAGCGTATTAACTGAGTCTGTCACATTTTGTGTAGCTTCATATCTACTCAACAGAGAGCACTCAGCTGGTAAAGCCCGGGAGACTTCTAGAGTCTCAGCCAATGAGATGCCGTTTGTTTTTGTTTTTAAGTTTGCATACCCAGTATTTCTAACAAGCTGCCTGCCAGCGCTGTGCATGGCAGCAAAGTCCTGGTTCACTTCAGTTGATCTATTTGAAATCTGACAGTGATAAGTGTAATAAAAAGCAGATGATTGAGGGCAGGGGGGAGGGAGGGAGGGAGGGTAGTGAAGAAACGGACAGGGCCAGAGGGGTGAAAGGGAAATGCAGCAACATGGATGAGGGAGACAGCCTGAAAACACAAGTACTCCTAAGGCGTGCTTGAAGACAAATAAAAAAAAATGTTTAAAAAACGGGAGCAATGGAAGGCAACATGTAATTGGACCATTCTGTAATGGAAGGCCCACCACCATGAGGAATGGTGAACGGCAATAAAGCAAATGAGAGCGACGATAAAGCTTACCAGTGGTAGGCTATGGGCGGACTATAAGCCTACTGGTTGAAAACAACATGTCTCGAAGAAACAGCAAATGCACTGTCTAGCCGAGACCTAAAAATTAGAGGAAGGATGCCGCTGTGTAATTTAAAACAGATGTGGATGTTCGATTTAAGGGGAAAAATTGGATGTAAAGTGGACGTGAGTGGAGTGAACAGTCTGAGGGACTAAAATCAGAAAAGCACAGAGATAAGGTCAGTAAAGCATTAACTGCTTTAAGAAGGGAGTATGGGTGCAGGTGAAAAAACGAAGGTTAGTCATAGCTGATGACTCAAAAGTTTTCTAGGCCCATGAGGACATTAAGAATCGGTAAACAAGTTGGTACACTATCAGATTATAATGTGTGGAGTATAAGTAAGGTGGTAAGGATACCAAGATGTGTATGGGCCAAACCTTTAGTAGGTTGTTCATCATCCACAAAGAATGATTCTCGAGGCAAGGTTTGCATATTTCGACCTTGTAGACAATCTCCTACATGGAGTAAAGATTACCATATGAACAGGAAAGGATATATTTTTTTAAACCTCTATGTATTAAAGTCTGCTCAACATGCAGCCAATTTAGCAAGCAAGCCAATTGCACAGTGCATACATCAGTTACAGGAAATCCCATCCTTGTCTCCCTCGCCCCATCAGCTCCTGAAAATGGATCTGAATTTTCCCTCGATGGTGTCTGACTTTTTCCTGTGCGTACCCAGGGTCCCCAACCCGTCCCTCCCCCCATCAACAAGCTTTGTAGGGATATTTTGCTAGTCAGGCCCTCCTCCCATGTAGTGGAGTGGTAAGCACATACGTGTATTACCAGTGACTAAGATGCCAGTATTCAGCACTTCCCCTCTTATAAAAAGGCCACCAGCTTCGGCCAGAAGGCCCATTGCAGCTAGGGCGCCTGCCCCCCCAGTCCCACCGACAGCTAGCCACAGATAGTATTCAAGCTTTCTGAGCCACTCCATGGTGCATATTCTGTAACCCCTGTATGAACTCCACATGCCCCAAATCTTCTCCCACTTCAAGGACAGCCTCTACCCTTGTATGCCACTTTCTCGGCCCCACAGCACCAATCAAAGTCGTTTTCCCAATATAGCAATTCAGCAGGAGGGCTCGACCCCCAAGCCTTGGCAATATTCCGTTTTGCTACAATTGCCGCCACCTTGAGCCACATTACGTTAATACTCCAGTAATGGATCCCCTTCAAGCAGATGTCTACAGAGAACGTTTCCCACTTGTAAGTATCTAAACCGTTCAGTGTCTGACATCATGTATTCCATTTTCATTTTATCAAAGAATATCAGTGCCCAGCTCCTCCAGATGTCTCCCAGACAGTCAATGCTCAGCAGTCCCCACTGTTTAAATCCCTTTAGGTTCCCCACCTTCCTTAACAGATCGATTTTCCTAAGTGTGGTTCTCCTGGTCAACTCTTAGCTCCTGCGGTATATCGCTGCAGGGTAGCCTCCGTTGCCCATCGCTAGATGATCCACTTGAAAGGCCAGATCGTGACGATCTGCAAACACCCAGTCATTTATTGTAATCAGCTGGAGGCCCATTAATACTTCCTGATGTTCAGGACCAACCGTCCTCCCTCTTAAATACTTATTTGGAGTTTACACAGCGATATTCTAGAGTTAACTCGGTCCCATAGGAGTTTATGCAGCTTACTTTTGATACTTTGAAAAATTTCCACCGGTATTTTATATGGGGTGTTTTGCAATATATACAGTAGGCAAGCAGGGCCACCATTTTGAAAAGAACCGCCCTGCCCATTAGACACACTGGCAGCTTCCTTCAGTGCGCCACATCCCTTTTGAGACATTCCAGCTGCGGGTAAAGGTTGTTTACTATGCCAATAAAAACAAAACAAAAAAAAAGGTTGTTTACTAGGAAGTCCTCTTCTTTCTTGGATAGCTGAATGTCTAAATATGTAATTCTATCCCTAACTAGTAGCGGCGTTCTCTCTGCCAGTCGAGAGGGGACCTCTCCCACCAGGGGGAAGAGGAGGTATTTGTTCCAGTTGATCTTGTATCAGGAATAGCTGCTGATCAGTTGGAATATGTGAAGCACCCTGTGCACCAGCCAGTAGGGGGTAGTGGCATAAGAGTAGCATATCGTCCGCATATAGGGAAATACGCTCTTCCCATTCCCTCCTCCTTGTATACTCAATAGTAGAAGGTCTCAACAGACCCATGCAGCGAGGGGTTGGAGCGCCAGTGCAAAAATCAGTGGTGAGAGTGGGTGCCCCTGTCTCGTGCCCTTTCGGAGAATAAATGATCATTCCCAGTTGACAGACCTGCACGATTATCTGACTGCTGCGGGCTACGTGGAAGCATTGAGGTGAAATAAATCAAAGTCTGTCTCCAGTGGATGTGAACTCTCACAGAACTGCTCCACGATGTGACAACTTTCCGCTCTCCTGTGCAGGTGCACACAATGGTTGTGCGCCTGTGTAGGAGACTGGAGTTTTTTTCCTTTGTAAATCAGCGTCATAGTGCTGGTTTGCACACAGTGTTGCGGTAGTGGGTCAGTGTGAGTGCACAGTGTCGCCCTGTCTCTCATTGTTTCATAAGACCGCAGAACACTGCATTTTAATTCGTAAATAACCAAAACCTTCGATCCAGTTGTTATTTGATCTGATCATCAATGTAGAACAACAGGTTAGGTTGAATCTAGAGGATGACACTATACGTACTTATTTGGGTTGGATACCACTTTCTCACATACAATTGTGGTGTAGTCTTCTCGTCAGCAGGTTAAAACATCACTCATGAGGAACAATAAATAGTGTTAATTCGCCACTAAAAATGGAGGTCAGCCCTATGTCAAGTGCCAGTGACACGTGTATGGGAGGTTGTGGTCCACTGGGTAAGCTGTAAATGCCCAAATCAGGAAATCCAGGTTCAAATCATGACTTCCAATGTGTGTTTTTAGATACATCACATTTATACCTGTACCTCAGCTCTCAAAAGGTGGAATCACCTCGAAAACATTTTGGTGCAATAGGGAAAAAACCTTTCCTTTATGTGCTCACAGTGTTCATAAAACTACACAACAAACATGTTGGGAAAAACGTGCACTAGAAAACACGTTTACTTAATATTATGACCCTCATAAGTAGGAACTTAGGAAATTGTTATTTTAACAATGATAGGAGCAGAATCAGTGGTCTCTACTGATGTAATATTACAGAGTTTTCCTTCAATACAAACGTATATACTGGCAGTGCTTATACGGATGTGCAGTACCCACTATTCCAGAGTGCTAGTTTGTTATTGAGTAGCACCAGTAGTGCAGATGCCCTTAGTTTAAAATTAAGGAAGTGCAGGTACTCAGCACCTGACAGTAGCTGTCCATTTTAGGGCTGCATCTAGGTGACAACCGGTAATTGTGCATTGACGGAGTGAAGACATTGAGCAGTGTGAAATCAACATGGCGTTATGTTTTATGGTCTATGTCACTCTAAAACCTTCAGTAAGACTGCTCAGAAGCGAGGCCTCCAGCAACCAGTGAGTGGCTATCAGCAAAATATTTTCCTCCTTTACCTTGTCTATTGTCACCCAGAGAAACCTCAGCATGTGCTCTCCAGAAAAAACTCTTGCATTGCCGTCGGGTTCAATTTCAGATTCTTCGCAGTGTAGGCCAACTTTTCTGTAGGTGGACCTGTGTTTGTATTGTTCATCCTCCCAGCTCTACATGAGAAGGGAACATTGGCAGGTGGGGAAAGGGAGCAAAAGCAGCTCGTTGGAGAGTGGGGAAGGCAGTGCCACACTTGGGAAAGTAGGAGAGGAAGCATGGAACCACATGCAGTCTCATCGAGTGTGTGGGTTCTTGCTATTGCTCGTCATGTTGGGTTTGATGTTCTACATAGTGGTAAATAAGAGTCTCCTAAAGGTAGCAGTGGAAGAATACAACTCATCCAATCAGATCACTGTCAGACTGAAATGTTCCTGGGCCAGATTAGCAAACTGTAGCTCAATCCATACTCGCAATTGAAACGGGCCAATTGATCAGATAAGTGCTGACTTAGTTATAGTAATCAACATTCTAACACACTTGGTCAGTTTTGTTGGTTGTAAAGAAGTGCTCGCTCAGTCTTAGATATTGATTCCAGCTTTATTTGTAAGAATAAATGCAATACAGGTGAGAGCCAGGGAGCAGCCTCTAATCAGTCCTACTCCTCTGCAACTGCCCCACAATTCTAAAGATGCACCATCAGCATTCTACAATACATCATAACATTTCTACCTCGAGGCACTAGCCTTAAAGGTACAGACAAATGAGGCAACATAACACATCCCCCTTTCTTCAAACAAGGAAAAGGAAAACCACAAAATAATTACAAAACCCCCCCAAAAAAATAATAAGATGGCACGAATGACAATAAATAAAAATTAAAATATATGTGTATACGTGATAATCAATTCATGACATAGTCCTTGAACCAGCAGGGTAATGTAGTAGTTCTTTTACCATTACCACTCTCAACTAAACTGGGATCACTAGAATTACCACTGGTATTATTGGAATCACCATTGATACCACTACTACAATGACCAGCAACTCTTCCCCCCTCCTCACAAAAAGATTGGCCCACAGTAAGTGAGTCACGCGCAACTCCATTAGTGTTCCCCTCAGTACCAGCAAATTGTGCTTGTAGACAACTGTTCTCAAAATGGTCTTCCATCCAATCATACATGTTTTGATTATCTGACACTTCTCCTTCAACCTCCTCAGATTTATTCCGACTAAAAGCAATGCTCTTCATATTCCATACTTTTCCATCACTTAATCTGACAGCATTTCTCAAAACCTCAATTACCTGTTTCTGTGGTTCAAAACGACTTTCACCTTTTGGTACCTTAAAAGGTTTCTTGACTCGTACCCAATCACCTACTTTAATTTCCACATTTCTCGTACCATAGTGTTTATAATAAAACTCTTTACTTTTAGAATGGAGTAACTCCAAGTCATTCTTTACCTCAGTTGGAGACCATTGCTTAATTTTACCTTCCATTAACCAACCAAGATTGATTTTGCTCCTCGGTAACCTCCCCCTCATCATAACAAATGGTGACAATCCTGTGCCTGTTTGTGATGTAATCCTGTAAGACCAAACAGCCTTTTGTACTTGAACTTTCCAATCCAATTTCTTATTGACCGCCGCTTGAATAACCTTTGATCACCCCCTTGATCACCCTATTGAACCTTTCAACAGTGCCGGTCCCACTGGGATTGTACAACGCGGTTGTCTTATGTCCAACACCACATTTCTGAAAATAATTACCAGCCATGTGTGACAAAAACTGCACTCCATTGTCCGTAAGGGCACAAACAGGTAAGCCCTCCATAATAAAAATCATGTCCAAAAATTTTAATACACTACATGTGTCTGCTTTCTCCACAAATCTTACAAAAGGCTAAATAAATCAATAGCCACCAACCCAAATTCCTTCATTTCACCAATAGGCCCAATGATATCCACTGCAATAGTTTCCCACGGAAGTTCTGGAATAAGTCCCTCACTAATGCAGGGTTTCAAGGTCTTAAGGGTTTTATCCGCAGAACTACAAACTTCGCAGTTCCTGACAAATAACTCCGTGTCCTTATCCACACCTGGCCACCAGAACATGCCTTTTACCACAATTTTGCTTCTCCCAATACCAAAATGTCCCTCATGACACAGCTCTAAAACCTTCTTCCTTAAAGAAATCGGAGGAATAACTCTGTCGCTTCTGAAAAGTATGTCTTTTTCCAAAGACAATTCCATCCTAACCTCCCAATATGCTCTAAAATTACCTTTCATAAAACATTGTCTTGGCCAGCCTTTGCAAATATACTCCCTGACTTCTTTGAGTTCCAAATCCTTGTCCTGTTCCTCCAACCACTCTTTATTACTGATAGCTGGGACACCTGAATCATGAATTAAAGCAATATTGACATTACCCCAGGGATCATCCACACACTCCTCAAGTGGGGATGGCAACCTAGACAGGCAATCTGCAATTACATTGTCTCTTCCTGGCAAATAAACCATCTCATAAATACATTCTTTCATTCGCATAGACAATCTTGCCATCCTAGCTGAAGCTCCAGAAATGCCGTCAGATGACAAAATTTTCACTAATGGACGATGATCTGTCCTAATAGTCACCGGTTTTCCCCACACAAAGGCTCTAAAATGTTCCAGCGCCCACGCGCATGCCAACGCCTCCCTTTCAATAATAGGGTACCTGACTTCAGTTGGGGAGAGTGCTCTAGATGCAAAAAGAATAATTACTTCTTTTCCCTTAGAATCTTTCTGGGATAATACTGCACCTATACCCTTATCGCTCGCATCTGTTGTTAATAAACATTCAACATTAGGATCAAAACTTGCTAAAGCATTAACACTCTGTAAATCCACTTTAATCTTATCAAATTCATCCTGGCACTCTTTAGTCCAAACAAACTTCGTATTTTTCTTAAGTAGACTCCGAATATTGAATACTTTTGACGCGAAATTTTTCACAAACTTTGCGCAATATTCTGCCATACCCAGAAACGCCCTCACCTCCTCCTTAGTACTTGGTGCCCTTGAATTCACAATGCTTTCAATCAACGCCGGTTTGGGTTTCACTCCTTCCTCACTTATGACGTGTCCTAAATAAGATACACTTCTCTTGCAGAACTTACACTTTGATAACTCCACTGTAAGTCCTGCCTTTTCTAGAACACTCAAAACTTGTCTTCGCTTAGAGTCATGTTCCACTTTGTCCTTAGCTGCCACCAAAATGTCAAATTGAAAAAATGCAATCATATCCATGTTCCCCAATAACCTATACATCAATCTCTGAAATACCGCCGCAGCCGACGCTAACCCAAAAGGCATTTGTCTAAATTGATAACACCCGAAGGGTGTGATAAAGGCTGTTAAATACCTAGACTCGCTTTCTAATTCTACTTGATGGTAAGCAGCCAATAAGTCTATGGTTGAAAACCAAGTTGCACCTTTAAAAGAGGACACCATCTCGTTGATCTTAGGTAAGGGAAATTTTTCTATAACAATGTTGTTATTAAGATGGCGTAAGTCTATGCATAAACGGATCTTTCCGTTGGATTTCCGTGCAACGACAATAGGACTGATCCACTCAGAGGCTTCCACTTCCTCAATAATCCCTTTACTTAAAAGTCCTTGTAACTCTCCTTTCACCTCATCTCTAATTAACATTGGGATGGGTCTAACTTTGTGTACTTTAGGTTGTGCATTGGCTATGAGTTGTATTTTGTGTTCAAAGCCCTTTAACTTTCCCAACACTGTACCAAACACTCCCGGAAATTCTTTGTTTAAAACATCATCATCCATAGCTAACACCTTTTCTTCACTATTGGGATCCAAAATAATACTTAAATTTTTCTGATCCCACCACCCCAAAACTGATGGTCCCACTTTAGACACATATAACTTTCCCCTTGTGTTCCTTCCTTTAAATAAAAATGTGAGCCACCTGTAACCCAGCATCTCAATTCTCTTCCCTGTATACCCTACCGGACAAATATCTGATACTCTTAACTGATCCCCAATTTTTCCTACGAAATATTTCTTCCAAACCTCCTCATTTACAATAGTGTAAGGGGATCCCGAATCTGCATACACTTCCACCACCACACCACCAAAAGATACCTTACACAAGGGTTTCCCTTCTAGAGCCTCATCTGATATGTTGATGACATAATTACCTCTTACATTCTTTACCCATTCCAAACTTTCATCATCCTCCTCAACAACAACTTCTTCTTCATCCCAAACATACTTTACATTGCTACGTTTGCGGCACATTTTTGAAAAGTGCCCAACCATCCCACAAATTCCACATTTCTTATTATTAGCAGGGCAGGTCCTACTAAAAGCTAAGTGTTTTTTGCTATCACAACGATAACATCTTCTTTCTTCTCCTCTAGTATCCTTCCTCTGAAATCTTGCTGGTTGACTATTCCATCTTCCCTGTGGACTCTGTTGATACTTTGTTTGGGTCCTGTTTTGTGGTAGAATTTTGCAGATCGCACCCGAGGTTTTTTCATGTACAGTTTCTTTAACCACAGTAGAACATCTTCCTGACATTTCTGCCTTCCTCATAATGGCTAACACATCCTCTAATGGCGCATCGCCATTCACCCATAGTCTATCCTGTAAGGTCGTATTATTATTATGCATAACTAGTTGGGCCCGTATTAATTCATCATTAATAGTTCTGAATTTGCAATCAATCGCTAATTTCTTCAAGTCATAGATCCACTCATCAACTGTCTCTGTTTTACTCTGCTTCCTTTGAAAAAAATGTGTGCCTAGTCACTCCCATGCACACCTTAGGTGCGAAATATTTATCCATGTTATTAATGCAGTTTTCAAAAACGTTCAGATTAACATCTTCTACCTTACCCATGCAAGAATGAGTTTTTAGACCAATTGCTCCTAAAGAATGTAATAAAATTATTTTCTTTTGTTCCGGTTTCATGTTCTTTTCCTCATCAACTGCCTCTATGTAATTTATAAAATACTCTTTCCACTCGATCCATTTAATTTCTGGTTGGGTACCAGTAGCCCAGAATGGTTGAGGGGCACTTATGCTAAAATTTTGTTGCGCCATTCTCCCCTCTGTATTCTCTGTATAATTGTCTGTATCACTATTTCCACTCGAGTCCCCTCTCTCCATAAACCTCTCCTCTTTTATTATTATTTTTTTTTATTAGCTGTCTCTTCCTTTGCTGCACAGAGGAGACACTCGCTCTTTCTAGGAGACGCTGGGAGCTTGGAGCTTGGAGCTGAAACTGCCGCCGCCGCTAAAAACGCCCGAACCGTAAACCACCCACCGCGGAGCTCGATCTGATTAAACCGAGCGGCAGCAGCTGCCACCTTGTCTTCTGCTGCCGAATTAAAAAGGAATCCAAAGGGAGGCTGGTGGCAGGCAGCCGGCGGCAGGGGGTTGCGGACGGCGACTATATTCAGTACCCAGGACCTACAACAGCGAACAGTTACAGGCGAGTTAACCACAGGTGAGGTTGACACCACCCCTGGCCCCCGGCCTCGAGCGGACTGTAAGAGTGAGAGAGGCAGAGGGGTAGAGAGGGGTTGACTGAGGCACGAGCACGAGCGCAGCGGCCGTTAGAGGCTGCTGCTGAGTAAGAGCCCGGGGGATTGTCAAGGCAGAAACTGACCAGGTCTGTTCTTGCCCGTGACAACCCCTGAGTGCTCCGCTTGTGTTCTGCCCCTGGTCCCCCTGGTCCCCCCCCCCCGCTCCCCTGTGTGCTTTGGGAGCCTGGGTGCATATTATTTTTTAACTTAGCCACCAACAAGTCTTGGCGTGTTGGAGTTTTGAGAGGAGTGGAGTCGCAGAGCTGCTGAGCCACAGTCACACCTGCACCCGCTGCAGCAGTCATAGTGGTGAAAAGAGCGGTGCCAGAGAGAGCTGCTGCGGTGGCAGGGTACGCCTGAATGAAGACTGTGGGGGCGACAGGTGGCAGATGAATAGGTGAAACGCAACCTTGTCCCCAAAAGGTCCCCAAAGGGTCTAGGATAAACGGCAAGACAAGACAAAGATAAAGTTACTGATAAAGTTACTGATAAGCCAGGCAACACAAGGCTTAGTAACGTTGGGTTTTATCATGAGGTCTGGCAAAGTGAGGAAGACACCGGTGGACACGATTTCAGCCTCTCGAAGTGCTCTTAAACGGAAAAGATTGGAAAAGTTGAACTCCACCAAAGCAAATAGTTCTAAACAGAATCCACTTATCTCACCAATTGCCTCCCTCTTTGAGAAGTCAATTCAAAACAAAAACTCGCCTAGTACGCGATTCCAGTTTTTGAAAGATCCGGGGGGTGTTTTGTTCTCATCAACGGAAGGAGTCCTGGGCCTATCAACACCTATAGTGCCAACAATGGAGATTAGCCCAGGGGGGCCAGCGGCGGCTATGTCAATCAAAGCTGTTTGGACACACGACACAATAACCAACCTTGGTGATACGGATGAACTCTTTAAAAAAATATTAGTCTAACGGAGAGTCCAGGACACACTGAAAAAAACTAAAAACCTCTGTGGGAGAAACCGTGAAGTCTTAACAGCAGCATTGGTACACACTACCCCAATGCCATCACTAAATCTGCAGTCTCCAAAACTGTTAATAACAACTTATCCAAGCTGTTAGACCTGACATCATTGGCATGAGTCTCTCCTCCATTTTTTCTGTTTGCCTCCTGTGTTTACGATGTTTTTGCTGGTATATTACTTTGGGCACTGTGCCACTGCTGATCAGTGCCACAGTGCAAGTGCTCCCTATGTGAAATTGCTGTATTGATTGACTTCCGTGTTTGGCTTATTTGGTTTACTGTCAGTCCCTAGTAGAGTGCACCAGGAGTGCCAGGGCTTGTAAATACAAATGCTGCTAGTGGGCTTGCAGCACGTGTTGTGCCACCCACAGAAACGGCCTAGTAAAAGTATGTCTGAAGGTATGCCATTGCTAGACCACGTGCAGTCTGGTACTGTCACGCAGACTGCGCAAGTACACCTACTTGCCAGTCCCTAAACCTTCCCTTAACTTCATGTTAGTCACCCCTATGGTAGGCCCACGGGCAGGGTGCGTTGTAAGCATAAGGTAGGACAAGCCTGACAAGGTTGGCATGTCCTAATAGTGAATTACAGCCATGTTCGTTTTTCACTATTGTAAGGTAACCTGCTCTCCATCAGTTAGAAAGGGCTGCCAGGATTATTAATGCTATAATCCTAGCGGGCTCGGGGAGCATGGTGCAATGTCGAGTTTGGTATCCCTGAACTCAGGGTTTAATAACGCATCCGTTTGTGTGGATGGTTTTTGGACTCTGTGTTTGAAAATAGCACTTTTAGAAAGTAGCTATTTTCTTGTCTAACTGTCTACCGGTCTCTGCTGGTTCTGGTGTGCGTGTGACAGGAGCTGGGTGGCTCCAGAGGTCTGAATGAGTCAGTGTGGGATGAGTGGGGCATTTGCATTGAGAGTAGGGGAAGAGTAGCTCCTGATAGCCTGCCCTGCCTGATACAATGCTGGCTCCGCCCCCCTGCCAGGCGACTGATGACTCTGTGCCTGCCTGGGACTTTCCTGGCCCACCTCCTGCCGGGCAACTGATGGCCCTGCCCCTGCCAGTGACAATGCTGGCTCCGCTCCTGCTGGGCGGCTGAAGACTCTGCCCTGCACAGTGAATAGGCCAGGTGCTTCGGCCTGGCAACACTCACAACAAACCCAAGATGGGGGGAAATTCCCCTGCATGGACAAAGGGATCAAAGCCAAAAAGGGGTATAAGAGAAGGACCCCTGAACCAAGAATTTAGATCACTTCTGACAAGGAAACCTGAACCAAGGACAAGAAGCCTGCTGATCTAAGGACTGCCTACCCCTTCTGCCAGAGTGCTGTTTGTTGGGGGAATCCTGCATTGCTTCTTTATTTTTGCCAAGGAACCAGGAGAGAGGAACTGTGTGTGTACTCTCAATCTTTGCTAAGAAAATCTCCAAGGGCTGGAAGAGTGCCAGTCTCCTGTTGAAGTCACAGGGCTAAATGACTTCATCTGCTTAAAGTGCTGTTTGCTGGAACTTGTGAATCCAGCACCTCTGAAAGAATCCAGCAATCTCGACGCCGACGGACGCCGCCGAATCCAGCTCGACATCGTGAGTAACGGCTCCAGTGTCCCGCTTCCTCGACGCCGGCCGCCGGGCCCAATCGACGCCAGCAACAACGCCAGTGAGTAGTGAGTTCGGCTCCAGCTCCAAGCGACCTCGTGTCGGCACCGCTGCTGATCGCATCGACTTCGAGCCCTCTCAACGCCGTGAGAGCTGCTCACTCTTGCAACATCGACATCGACGACGCCGTATACTGCTTCACCTCGTGAGCGCTGCTCCTGCCTGACTTCGGTCGACGCCGCTGCAGATCGTCCCGATTCCGAGGCCCGATCGACGCCGAAGACGCGACGCCGGACATCTCGACGCCGCTGATCATCGAGTGCTTCACTTTTCCAAGGTACTGTGTTGTGGGGGTCTGTGTGACTCCGGCTCGACGTAGCGCTCCTCGCGGTCGACGCCGAACCTTTGGATTAACTTTGCCTCGACGTCGTGTGACTCCCGTGTGGGTTACATTGTTGCCAAGAACTGTGTTTTAAAGAAGAAGAGTTGCTTTTGATACTAAAGACTTTGTGCTAAGAAGAAACCGTACTTGAACTATTATTTTTCCTTCCAAGAGTATTTATTAAGATTGTGGTATATTTTTGTCGTTATTTGGTCTTGTGCTAAGCCTTATATAAAAATCCTTATTTTTATAATACTACTGTGTCGTGTCCATTTGTAGTGTATTCACTTTATTACTGTATGTGGTCATAAATGCTTAACGCACTGCCTCTGAGATAAGCCTGTCTGCTTTGCCAAGCTACCAAGGGGGTGAGCAGGGGTTATCTAAGTGTGTGATCCCCTTGCCCTGACTAGAAAAGGTGTGTCCCTTTTTGTCAGAAGTGTATACCTCTGCCAACTAGAGACAGCCGCTTCTAACATTGGTGGGTCAGCGGTGGGATTTGAACTTTGCATTTATGACCCATGTGCAGTGATTAGTGTGCGCTACATAGTGAAAGCAGACCATAGCGCAGCCACAATCTGTTTTGGTTGGATATTCTATTTTTGTTCTCCGCTTTCCTGGAACTTGATTTTTGAAACTGCCAGTTTTGACCATGAGTGATGCCGGAGTCACTACCCCTGCTGTTGTTGGGGAGGAATTTGAGAGGAGTAAGATAAAGGAGTACAAAGCACAGCAGCTGAAACACTTTTGCAAGCAATTGAAAGTCCCTACTCCAGGCCTCTCCAAGAAAGCAGAATATCTCAAAGTATTGGAAGCCTGGCTAGAGGCCAGAAATCCCTCTGGTCCGGTGGTGGTACCGACAGAGGAAGGGGAGGAGGAGGTGCCAGTGAATGGGCCCACATCCCCTCCTGGCAGCAGTGTTTCCTCCAAAGGTCTTTCTCCTGAAGAAAGAGAAGAAAAGGAGAAAGAGCGAGCTTACAACATGGAAATGGCAAAACTTAAGATAAATGGGCAGTTGGGAATAGAGAATGCAAGAGGCAGGAGAGAAGCTGATATGGAGATCAAAAGGTTAGAGTTTGAAAGAGAGAAGTTAGCTTTTGAGCGTGATACCAGGATGAGGGAGTTGGAGCTCAAAGCTAAAGAGTTAGAATTGAATCCCTCTGGTGGCAGCATCCCATCTGTGCCTGCAGAAAGTAGGTTTTATTTTCCTAAAGATGTGATCAAAGATTTTCAGAAGAATGAAGATATTGGTCAATGGTTTAAAGCATATGAGTTAGCATTGTTGGCACACCGGGTCCCTGAGAAGGATTGGGGAGCGGGGTTGTGGGGTCGCTTTGTGAATGAGGGAAGAGATACCCTGTTAGACATGCCTGTCGAGGATAGGATGTCTTATGCTCATATGAAAGATGCTTTAATGTTAAGGTATGGCCTAACCCCAGAAAAGTACAGACAGGCCTTTAGAGAATGTAAGAAATTGCCTGGTACGACGTGGGTGGAATATGTGTCATATTTTTGCAGAGCCATGGATGGTTGGGTAAAGGGCAGCAAAGTGGAAAGTTATGATGCTCTTTATGATTTGTTTGCTTGGGAGCACTTGTCTAATAACTGTTTTCCAGAGCTGCGCCAGCACCTTATTGATAGCAAGATATCTAACCCTAGAAAACTTGCTGAGGAGGCGGACCGCTGGGTCAGTACCAGGGTCCACAAGGGTCCAGTGGGAGACTCAGCCAAAGGTGGGCAGGGTCCCCAGCAGAAGAGTGGGGGGGACAAGGGTAAACAGAAGGAGTTCCAGAAAGGGCCCCAAAGTAATCACCAAGGGAACCAAGGGAAGGGTTCCCAGCCTCCCCCAGATAAGAAATCAGAGGCCCCGACAGGTAAACCTGTTCGTAGGGGCCCAATGACCTGCTTCGCTTGTAAGCAGGTGGGACACCGTTTTTATGATCCTCAGTGTCCCTTGAAGAACTCTACTGCGCCACCACGTGCAGCTCCCCGTCAGTTGGCGAGTGTAGCCCTGGGAGGGGAGGAGATGGTTGCCCATGGTGGGGAGGGTCCCGCAGAGATGTCCCTGGTCTCTCTAGGAGACATGGAATTGGTCCCTCCACCCCCTCTGCCTAGTAACACTAAGAAATATAGGCAGTGGGTGACCATTAATGGCCATAGAGTGGAAGCTCTCAGACACCGGAGCGAGTGTGACAGCTGTCAAGTGTCACTTGGTGTCCAGAGAGCAGGTTGTTCCCCACGCATTCTACCCTGTGATAGCTGCTGACAACTCCCAGAGAGAGTGTGAGGTAGCTCAAGTTTCCTTTGAATGGGGGGGAGTTTCAGGTACTCTTCAAGTTGCTGTAAGGCCCGCCATGCCTGTTGATTGTCTCCTGGGCAATGATTTGGAAGACTCCCCTTGGGCTAAGGTGGAGAGGGAGACACATTTGAAAATGTTGGGTGTGCCAGAGTGGGTGTGTGCAACCACTCGATCCATGACAGCAAGTAAGGGTGTTGATGGGGTTCTGGAGCCTGAAAGTATGGCCCAGGACCCAGCTGTGAAGAGAAGAGGCAGGGGGCGCGGGAAACCGTCCCCCGTAGTTCCCGTGGTCCAGGAGGAGGCAGGCCTTGAGGGGCATGCCCTGGAACCCACAGGTGAACAAGTTGCTGAACTGGGAGACCTGCCCGAGATGACCCATTGGCAGCAGGATGGTGGTCCCTCCAGGGGGGAATTCTGTGCAGAACAGAAAGTGTGCCCTTCTCTTGTGGGTATGAGGCAGCAGGCCTCAGCCCAAACCTCAGGTGATCAGTCAGGGTCACATTTTGTTTACTGGGAGAACGACCTCCTGTATAGCGAGCCTAAGGCTGCTGAGCCTGGGTCAGCCCGTGTGCTGGTGGTACCCCAGCGCTTCAGAGCCTTCCTACTGGGTTTGGCTCATGACGTTCCTTTAGCTGGATATCTGGGGCAGGACAAGACCTATGACAGGCTTGTCACCCATTTTTATTGGCCTCAGATGAGAAGGGATACAGATATCCATTGCAAGACCTGTCAAACTTGCCAGGCAAGTGGGAAAAGCGGGCGGAAGCAGAAGGCTCCCCTCCAACCTTTTCCCGTGGTCAGTACCCCCTTTGACCGGGTGGGGATTGACATTGTTGGGCCCCTGGACCCCAAGACAGCCCTGGGCAACAGGTTCATCCTGGTCTTGGTGGACCATGCCACACGGTACCCGGAAGCCATCCCTCTCAGAACAGTGACGGCCCCCGTGGTGGGACGGGCACTGATGGGTGTTTTCTCCCGAATGGGGTTCCCCAGAGAGGTGGTGTCAGACCGGGGCACCAACTTCATTTCCAACTATATGAAGTCTTTGTGGAAGGAGTGTGGGGTAACTTACAAGTTCACCACTCCTTACCACCCTCAAGGTAATGGGTTGGTTGAAAGATTCAACCGTACCCTTAAAGGCATGATTATGGGTCTTGAAGAACCAATGAGGCGTAAATGGGACGTCCTCTTGCCATGCCTGTTGTTTGCTTACCGTGAGGTGCCACAAAAGTATCTAGGGTTCAGCCCCTTTGAGCTCTTGTATGGTCACCCGGTAAGAGGACCTTTGAGTCTGGTCAAAGAAGGCTGGGAGCAATCTTCCAGGAAACCTCCCCAGGATGTATACAGTTACATGCTGGCCTTTAGGAACCAGACTAGGCTGCAGAGATCTTGCTCAGGCAAATCTGGAGGCCAGCCAGGAGGAGATGAAGCGGTGGTACGACCAGAAGGCCCCTCTGGTAGAGCTTCAGCCTGGACAGAAAGTTTGGGTTATGTCCCCTGTGGAACCTTGTGCGCTCAAGGACAGGTGGACTGGACCATTTAAGGTTGTGGAGAAAAAGAGCGATGTCACCTACATGGTGGACTTGGAATCTCCCAGGAACCCCTTGCGGGTCCTGCATGTCAACCGTTTAAAGCCCCACTTAGAAAGGTCCGAAGTGGGCATGCTCCTAGTTACAGATGCTGGAATGGAGGAGGAGAGTGAGCCTCTTCCTGACCTCCTGTCTGCAAAAGAGCAAGATGGGTCAGTGGATGGTGTTGTCCTCTCTGACACACTGACCCCTGAACAGCAGCAGGATTGTCGCCAATTGTTGGGACAATTCCCTGATCTGTTTTCCTTGATTCCTGGTGTCACTCAGTGGTGTGTCCATGATGTGGACACCGGGGACAGCACTCCTGTGAAGCACAAGGCTTACAGAGTGACTGACAAGGTCAGAGCATACATCAAGGAGGAGGTCTCCAAAATGTTTGCCTTAGGGGTGGTTGAGTCCTCTAGCAGTCCTTGGGCCAGCCCAGTGGTATTGATCCCAAAGGCTGCAGCACCTGGTGCTTCACCGGAACTTCGGTTCTGTGTGGATTACCGAGGACTCAATTCATTCACCAAGACTGACGCGCACCCCATCCCCAGAGCTGATGAGCTCATAGATCGGTTGGGGGCTGCCCGGTACCTTAGTACGTTTGATCTAACGTCTGGGTACTGGCAGATCGCCTTGACTGATGGGGCAAAAGAGAGGTCAGCATTCTCCACACCAGATGGGCACTACCAGTTCCGGGTTATGCCCTTTGGGATGAAGAATGCCCCTGCCACCTTCCAGAGGTTGGTCAACCAGGTCTTGGCTGGACTGGAGGATTTCAGTGCCGCCTACCTGGACGACCGCGCAGTGTTCAGCGCCAGCTGGGAGGAACACTTGCGCCACCTCCAGGAAGTGTTGTTGGCCCTGCGTAGAGCAGGCCTCACAATCAAAGCCAGTAAGTGCCAGATTGGGCAGGGTTCAGTGGTGTACTTGGGGCACCAAGTAGGGAGCGGCAAGGTGGCCACCCTGCAACCCAAGATTGATACCATCCTGGCATGGGCACCGCCCAAAACCCAGACTCAGGTGAGAGCCTTCTTGGGTCTCACGGGTTATTACAGGAGGTTCGTCAAGGATTATGGTAACATTGTGCACCCCTTGACTTCGCTGACTTCCAGGAAGCAGCCACGACTTGTGATCTGGACTGACGCCTGTCAGACGGCCTTTGACACCCTGAAAACTGCAATGTGCACAGCACCCATACTCCAGGCACCCGACTTTTCTAAAGAATTTGTTGTCCAGACGGACGCTTCAGAGCATGGCGTGGGGGCTGTTCTAGCTTAGGTGAATGAAGAGGGCCGAGACTTACCTGTAGCCTTCATCAGTAGGAGGTTACTTCCCAGGGAACAGAGGTGGAGTGCGATAGAGAGAGAAGCATTTGCTGTGGTCTGGGCGCTGAAGAAGCTAAGACCCTACCTGTTTGGGACTCACTTCCGGGTTCAGACGGACCACAGGCCCCTCAGATGGTTGATGCAGATGAGGGGTGAGAATCCAAAGCTGTTGAGGTGGTCCATTTCCCTACAGGGAATGGACTTCACGGTGGAACACCGCCCTGGCACAGATCACGCCAATGCTGATGGTCTGTCCAGATTTTTCCGCCTTAGTGATGAGGACTCCCTAGGGTAAGGGTAGTTCTCCCCACATTTCAGCTGGAGGGGACACGTGTTAGACCTGACATCATTGGCATGAGTCTCTCCTCCATTTTTTCTGTTTGCCTCCTCTGTTTACGATGTTTTTGCTGGTATATTGCTTTGGGCACTGTGCCACTGCTGATCAGTGCCACAGTGCAAGTGCTCCCTATGTGAAATTGCTGTATTGATTGACTTCCATGTTTGGCTTATTTGGTTTCCTGTCAGTCCCTAGTAGAGTGCACCAGGAGTGCCAGGGCTTGTAAATACAAATGCTGCTAGTGGGCTTGCAGCACGTGTTGTGCCACCCACAGAAGCTGCCTAGTAAAAGTATGTCTGAAGGTCTGCCATTGCTAGACCACGTGCAGTCTGGTACTGTCACGCAGACTGCGCAAGTACACCTACTTGCCAGTCCCTAAACCTTCCCTTAACTTCATGTTAGTCACCCCTATGGTAGGCCCACGGGCAGGGTGCGTTGTAAGCATAAGGTAGGACAAGCCTGACAAGGTTGGCATGTCCTAATAGTGAATTACAGCCATGTTCGTTTTTCACTATTGTAAGGTAACCTGCTCTCCATCAGTTAGAATGGGCTGCCAGGATTATTAATGCTATAATCCTAGCGGGCTCGGGGAGCATGGTGCAATGTCGAGTTTGGTATCCCTGAACTCAGGGTTTAATAACGCATCCGTTTGTGTGGATGGTTTTTGGACTCTGTGTTTGAAAATAGCACTTTTAGAAAGTAGCTGTTTTCTTGTCTAACTGTCTACCGGTCTCTGCTGGTTCTGGTGTGCGTGTGACAGGAGCTGGGTGGCTCCAGAGGTCTGAATGAGTCAGTGTGGGATGAGTGGGGCATTTGCATTGAGAGTAGGGGAAGAGTAGCTCCTGATAGCCTGCCCTGCCTGATACAATGCTGGCTCCGCCCCCCTGCCAGACGACTGATGACTCTGTGCCTGCCTGGGACTTTCCTGGCCCACCTCCTGCCGGGCAACTGATGGCCCTGCTCCTGCCAGTGACAATGCTGGCTCCGCTCCTGCTGGGCGGCTGAAGACTCTGCCCTGCACAGTGAATAGGCCAGGTGCTTCGGCCTGGCAACACCCACAACAAACCCAAGATGGGGGGGAATTCCCCTACATGGACAAAGGGATCAAAGCCAAAAAGGGGTATAAGAGAAGGACCCCTGAACCAAGAATTTAGATCACTTCTGACAAGGAAACCTGAACCAAGGACAAGAAGCCTACTGATCTAAGGACTGCCTACCCCTTCTGCCAGAGTGCTGTTTGTTGGGGGAATCCTGCATTGCTTCTTTATTTTTGCCAAGGAACCAGGAGAGAGGAACTGTGTGTGTACTCTCAATCTTTGCTAAGAAAATCTCCAAGGGCTGGAAGAGTGCCAGTCTCCTGTTGAAGTCACAGGGCTAAAGGACTTCATCTGCTTAAAGTGCTGTTTGCTGGAACTTGTGAATCCAGCACCTCTGAAAGAATCCAGCAATCTCGACGCCGACGGACGCCGCCGAATCCAGCTCGACATCGTGAGTAACGGCTCCTGTGTCCCGCTTCCTCGACGCCGGCCGCCGGGCCCGATCGACGCCAGCAACAACGCCAGTGAGTTGTGAGTTCGACTCCAGCTCCAAGCGACCTCGTGTCTGCACCGCTGCTGATCGCATCGACTTCGAGCCCTCTCGACGCCGTGAGCGCTGCTCACTCTTGCAACATCGACATCGACGACGCCGTATCCTGCTTCACCTCGTGAGCGCTGCTCCTGCCTGACTTCGGTCGACGCCGCTGCAGATCGTCCCGATTCCGAGGCCCGATCGACGCCGAAGACGCGACGCCGGACATCTCGACGCCGCTGATCATCGAGTGCTTCACTTTTCCAAGGTACTATGTTGTGGGGGTCTGTGTGACTCCGGGCTCGACGTAGCGCTCCTCGCGGTCGACGCCGAACCTTTGAATTAACTTTGCCTCGACGTCGTGTGACTCCCGTGTGGGTTACATTGTTGCCAAGAACTGTGTTTTAAAGAAGAAGAGTTGCTTTTGATACTAAAGACTTTGTGCTAAGAAGAAACCGTACTTGAACTATTATTTTTCCTTCCAAGAGTATTTATTAAGATTGTGGTATATTTTTGTCGTTATTTGGTCTTGTGCTAAGCCTTATATAAAAATCCTTATTTTTATAATACTACTGTGTCGTGTCCATTTGTAGTGTATTCACTTTATTACTGTATGTGGTCATAAATGCTTAACGCACTGCCTCTGAGATAAGCCTGTCTGCTTTGCCAAGCTACCAAGGGGGTGAGCAGGGGTTATCTAAGTGTGTGATCCCCTTGCCCTGACTAGAAAAGGTGTGTCCCTATTTGTCAGAAGTGTATACCTCTGCCAACTAGAGACAGCCGCTTCTAACACAAGCCAAGTATTACCAGCCACAAAAGAGTCTGCAAATATGGTGGAATTAAAAAATACTGACTTGATGGAGTTGGCATGCGACAAAAGCAAATGTGAGAACGAGTCGGCCAAACGCCTCTCGGAGAAAGGGGAGTTAGAGGAGGTTGGAGTGATTGAGAGAGACAACGTTAATAAGCACTTGTCTAGTGAGTATCCTACTGAACACTTACAGAAATGAATGGGACATGGGGGGCCCCCATTGACAATAATCAATACCAATAATAAGGACCCAATAAAAGAGGAACCCACGACTAAAACACAATTGGATATGGCCTTTGTGAATCTGGTTGCCCCTCTTCTAAAAGCCTTGCAAACATCGGCAAAAACAATGATAATGCAATCTGATAAGTTGGATATTCAAATCGACTTAATGAATATCATAGCGTCTAATATACTGCAGGGATAAATACAAAGTTGGACAACCTGAATAACCTGATCAAAAGAGCACAAGCCCATACATATCAGTCACAACCCTCTTGCCCTTGTGGCCCTGTTTTGGATAAATTGAGCTCTCTCCCTATCATCTTCGAACAGATTTTAACCTTAAACCAAAGCTTGATTAATGGAGATCAGACGCTGGACAGTGCCAGCAGCTCTAAACTTGATGAAAACTTACCGATCGATGAAAAATCCTCAAACATGATGAGCCCCAATGTGGACAAAAAGGCCATGGTCAGGATCAAAATTAACGAAGTAGCAAATAAAACGGTGTTGTGAGACTCTAGTAATAACGAGATCACAAAGCCAAGGTTATCCAAGAGACAAAGGAAAAAAGAGAGGAAAGCTCGAAACAAGAAAAGTGAGGTGGCTTCAAACAAGGGATATGGAGTGTATCCTATTTTCGCGAACTTGAACCAAGGTCTATCAAAAATTGTTGACAAAAGTGGAAGTAACACGGATACTTCAGTAAATGAAGATACGAATACTAAAGGTAACTTAGTGTCCAAAAAAGCGTGTAAAAACCCTGAGCAAACAGTCACTGTTACCAAATCTCTGCAAGTTAAAAAAATACTGCAAACACAACAATGATGGACAGAATGTGGATCAATGTCACACATTCACCCCAGTCCAAAGATCTGGGCCCAAATCCATCGTTTTTCCACTCCACACCACCCTGGGTTAGACAATGGCGATATGCAAATCAGCGCTGACCCTGTGCCCCATGGGAACAGTCCAGTCCGAACTACAAAAGCCATGTCCTTCCCAGAACAGAAACAAGCATCCGAGGACCGGCCCGGTTTCGAGGTAACACCTCTCTTCAGCCCGGCTAGCTTGATTCCAGTGGTGTGGAGTGCCTGGGACTCACGTCTGAGCATCCCCAGTACACTTAGAGCGGTAACTGCAAACACAACAATGATGGACAGAATGTGGATCAATGTCACACATTCACCCCAGTCCAAAGATCTGGGCCCAAATCCATTGTTTTTCCACTCCACACCACCCTGGGTTAGACAATGGCGATATGCAAATCAGCGCTGACCCTGTGCCCCATGGGAACAGTCCAGTCCGAACTACAAAAGCCATGTCCTTCCCAGAACAGAAACAAGCATCCGAGGACCGGCCCGGTTTCGAGGTAACACCTCTCTTCAGCCCGGCTAGCTTGATTCCAGTGGTGTGGAGTGCCTGGGACTCACGTCTGAGCATCCCCAGTACACTTAGAGCGGTAACTGCAAACACAACAATGATGGACAGCATGTGGATCAATGTCACACATTCACCCCAGTCCAAAGATCTGGGCCCAAATCCATCGTTTTTCCACTCCACACCACCCTGGGTTAGACAATGGCGATATGCAAATCAGCGCTGACCCTGTGCCCCATGGGAACAGTCCAGTCCGAACTACAAGTTAAAAAAAATACAGCATAATAAGATGGATGGTACAAATCAATCGCGCACCGCAGATCCAGCCATACAGTGCAATATTATGGGTACTAAGTGTATGCAGCCTGAAGTAAAGTATAAGATTAAGCCCATTGAAGCCATTGCCCACGGCACAGATAAGGGAGAAGAGGAAGGATGCCAACAACTTAATGGCAACTCCTTGAAATTTATACCAGCTAAGTTACAGGTTGATGGTCACTCAACAGACAAAATTACTCCTCTAGAAGGTTCAAATAAACTCGCACAAATGTCAGTGGATAGTGACGAATGTCAATGGGCAACTCCAGTTTCCTCCATACAATCACTAGAGCTTGCGACTGTAACTAGAGAGGATCGATCAATCCATGAGCGTCAAAGACTGGATGCGGAGCATAGTGCCCTGGCCGAGAAAACATGGAAATTCTGTGTAAAGAATCCAGAGAGTACTCAGGTAAATATGGAATCAGGCATCCCTAAGCAGTCAGTCAATTACAAAGCTGGATTGGAGCTGCATAAAATAATCTGGACACCAGAGTACAAGTCTCAGGGGGCACATGACATATTAAATAGGAGCAACATTTTGAAGCTATTGACGGAATTTGAAGACCTAAAGGTTATTTGTACAGACGATCTTGAGCGGGTTCAATTTCTTAAAGGCACGACCGATGCTTCAGCAAAACAAACCTTGACAACTTGGAAATCAACACAAATAGCAGAAGCAATTATGGGGAAAGTCAATATCTTTCAATCATGGGGCATCCAGATATCGCATCAAATTTCCCCACGCTACCCTGCCCCATTGAAGAGGCAGGGTGGAGTTAAACATTCCCAGAAAATGGACGATGTATCTTTAAATAAAATTAAAAAAACAGTATATTCAATATTATTTAATGCTAAGGGTAGAAGTGAACCCATGCCAGAACATGAAGAAATAAAACGGGGAAATGGGGAATCAGACAATTCCACAGATAATTGGAAATGGCTCCCTGGTATGTTAAATGAAAAAAGAAAGGTCTGACCAATTGAATGGAAATTGAAACAAGACACCAAAAAGGATATACATGTGGTATCCTGGAATATTGCTGGTGCAAAACGTTTACTGGAGGGAGGCTTTCCATTGGATGAATGGCAAGGTTGTGATATAATTGCTCTACAAGAAACCTGGCTACGAGAAGAAATTGCCCTTGCCGGGTTTATACACCATGGTGTAGCAGGGAAAAATGTAAGATCTATGGCCGGGCCATAGGTGGATTTTCAGTATACGTGTCTTCATCCCTAAAGATTAATTCAGAACAATTACAGTCACCAGATTCAAGTATTCAGCTAATCAAACTAACAGATTACAATAAAACCAATCCAATAGTCCTTGTAAATTATTACACACAACCGAAAATTAAGAAAAAAAAGTTAAAGAACGAGATATTGTGCAAAGTCATCACCAACTTACGCTCGATTGAACCATTAGCTGATATAATAATTACTGGTGACTTTAATTCCAACCTGATCCTAACTCCGGTTGAGGATGATAAACTAACAATTGATAATGCATACTGGGGTGTTCCCGAACAGATACAAAGTAGTGTAGGAACACGAAAGGACAAACAGGCAATCCAATTAGTGACCGAGTTAGAGTTCCTTGGGCTGCGTGTACTGAACGGGAGGTTCCCGAAAGATCAACCCCCCAGCAAAACATACGTTGGTCCTTTCTCACAATCCACCTTGGACTATACAATGGTTAGCCTTTCAATCTTTCCTTTGGTAACTAGCTTTCAAATAGAGTTTACAGTGCTGAGTGACCATGAATGCAACACATCATATTTAACCTTAACATGGAAAGATTGCAATCGTCATACATATTGAAAGGTCAGTTGAACTCTGTTAACTTGAAACGTATAAATTGGTCCAACACAAATGAACAAGAGTGGGATTCAACAATGAAGGAAACATTGACAAAGATTGGGAATGTCCCAAATGCGATCCAAGGATGGTCTCTTTTTTTGTTAAAATTAAAACAAAAAATGAAGTTGCCTGTCATAAAATCCAGCAATGAAGGTCCACGGACTAAGCTCCCGAAAGAGCTACAAGATCTGAAAAAACAACTTCGAAAAGCCCAAAAGAAGTTAGTCGGCAGACCATGGTACAAACCAATGGGCCAGCTTCCGTGCTCAGCGAAAGGAATATAAAAATATGATCTGGAAACTTAAAAGGTCAACAAATGATAGTTTTTGGTCAAAAATTATTTATAGTTCAAAATTACAGAACACAAATACATTTTGGCAAACTATAAATCAATCAACAAGACCCCGTAACGTCTTAACTTCAAATGTGCAGGAATCAGAGTGGGCATCGTTCCTTGCTTCAAAATTTACGGACACCACGTTAAAAAGCTACTGTAGTGAACTTTGTCCAAAAAGTCTAAAAACAATATGCCCCGCAGAATATCAAGCGAACCAATCGAGGACTAACAAAAACGGTAATGAACTGAGTACAGACCTTCAGACCAATCTATACACAGCGGAAGAGATAATTAAAATTATTAAAAGAGCAAAATCAAATGGGGCGCCAGCGCCCGAATGGCATTCCACAAGCTGTGTACAAATATTCACCAGAATTTTGGGGGCCTTGCCTGGCCGAACTGTACTCAGATGTCCAAAATTTAAACCAAGTCCCAGAAAGCTGGCAAGGATCAATATTCATGCCAATTTATAAAGGTGGTGAAAGATCCAAACCGAACAACTATCGTCTAATAGCGTTGCAGGATGTTGAGGCAAAATATTTTCCAACACTACTTCTAAACGATCTGGTTACCTGGTCGAATGAAAAAGAGCTGATCCCCATTAATCAAACGGGGTTCAGGAAGGGGATTGGAACTATTGCCAACATCCTATCCATCACCATGATTGCGGAGAAGTGTATGAGTAAAAAGCAGGATCTAAACATGTGTTACGTCGATCTTCAGGCGGCCTTTGACAGTGTCGATCGTAATTTATCGTGGATGAAATTGAAAGCATGGGCCATTCCGGAAAGTATTTTAAGGGGTTTGCTCCTATTTTATTCGGATACATGGTCGCAAGTGAAAATAGGTGATGGCACCCGGCTATCGAGAAAAGTCCCTACAACGATTGGTCTCAAACAGGGATGTGTTCTCGCGCCTCATTTATTTAATCTCTTCATCTCGGATCTATCGGGGCTATTGAATAGTTGCAATGCTCATCCGCCGAAACTAGGTGATTTACAGCTCAACCATCTGGCCTATGCCGATGACATAGTGCTTAGGAGTTTAACGAAGGTGGGTCTAACCAGACTAGTAAACGAACTTTCGGTTTACCTGCTGGCAAATAAACTGGCCTTAAACATCGCAAAAACAAAAACTATGCTGATAACCAATCGCCGCGGATCACATCACGCTATTTGGTTAAAAGGAGAACCATTAGAGAAAGTTTCAGCATACAAATACCTGGGCTTCTACCTTGACGATAAGCTTAATTTAAAAGAACAGAAGAAATATCTGACTCAAAGAGCGGGAGCCTTGATATTTGGTTTAAGTACGTTGACAAAAAAACTGGAAGGTCCCATCACTCAAACCCTTATTAACTGTGATGGCCAACAAAGTTCTCCCAACCCTGACCTATGCAAGTGTGGCAATGCACGGAACGGATGCGGACCTATTGAATAGTTTAACAACCAAAATTTATAAAAGGTTTTACGATTACCCAGTATGACATCACCAGCGCAAATGCGACTCGAATTTGGATTAAAAAATGAAGCCCTGGGCAGACTATACTCATACATTAAGATGTGGTATCAAATAAAGCAAAAAGCAGTTAATAGCAATCTCAATACCTATTTATGGCAAGAACTTCAATCCCAAAAAAAATCCAAAGCCAATCAATTCCTTATGTATGCTTTGGAGGCCACAAGCTCAAAAACTTTATGGGATACTAATTTGTCATTTGCTTTATTGAAACAGATTTTAAATAAAGCAGCTAAACTTCATTCACTTGTTTTGGATAAAGAATTTTTTTCGTTCGCACTCTTGGACTGTAATAAATGGCTATAAGACACCGGCACTGTATTTGGAAACAACTTACTCCATTTTTATTAAAAGAAAGCTGATGTCATTGAGATTTGGTAACTTTCCAACATTAGCTGATGAACCAGCCTGGAAACAGCAGGTAGCTGTCTCATGTCGTTTGTGTGGCAGCTCCAAAGAAGATCTTATACACATAATTTGCCATTGTAAGACGCTGTCTAAGGAACGGACATATTATTTAAAGAGTAGTTTTCAGATTAAGAGGTTGCGAACATGTAGATCTGCTATTATTGGATGCCTGGACACAACTGCTCCTCGGTTACATTGTAAGCTGGTGAAGTTCTTGCAGGCATTTGAGAAACGCATTAAACACCATGAAGATATCTAATGCTAACGATTTGAACTATTGCACAATGATGTAAATATTGATCGGAAATCTTTGAGTTTTACTTTTTGCCTTATAATAGACGTTTTATTGCTAATTTTAACGTAATTTTACAAAACAAAACATTTTCTTTTTTATATAATGGATGTGTTTTTTTTATCTATTAAATTGTTATGGTTTTAATTAACTGAATAATAAAGTTTAAATTTCAAAATTTCAAATTTCCCCTGTATGAACTCACTACTCCCCGACAACTTCACCTGTATTTCTTCTATTTTCTCTTTGTTTTCTTTTAAATATTAGCTCCGAAATATATTCCTTCACTGTGTACAGACCCTAGCGTCTCTGCCGTGTACACTCTCGCGTCTCTGCTTCAAATCAATTTCTTCCGCTTTACTAAAATGACCGCCGCGCAAGGTTACGTTGCGTGACCCTGCGCCACAGCGTCATATCCTCCGCGCTCCAGCAGAGCTTCCAGTCAGTTTACTGTCTCGCGCACTTCCCGCATGGAATCCCACCGTCTGTTCATAAGATGCAGCACTAGAGATTCAGCAGGCACCGTGCGTAATCAATTTAAACTTTTTTTTTTTTTTTACACAAAAGGTACGTCGCTCTAATTGCTTCCGCTTACCGCCGATATATTGTTGTTATCAGATTCTGTGATTCCGCTGTTATATTGTGAACCGATTCTCCACAACAGCAATTCTCCTGTAGACCTCCTCGAATAATCGTTTATTAATTTCCTGGGTTCTTCTCCATGTTCCATCGTCGCCAATTGTAAAGAAGTGCTCAGTCTTAGATATTGATTCCAGCTTTATTTGTAAGAATAAATGCAATACAGGTGAGAGCCAGGGAGCAGCCTCAATCAGTCCTACTCCTCTGCAACTGCCCCACAATTCTAAAGATGCACCATCAGCATTCTACAATACATCATAACATTCCTACCTCAAGGCACTAGCCTTAAAGGTACAGACAAATGAGGCAACATAACATTGGTCTTGGTCCCAGTAAAACATATGTTTCTTTCACAATTTTATTTTCAATTGTTTTTAAATCCTACATTTTCAGAATATCAGTGGAAATTGGTCATCAGAAAACCACAGTGCTCGAGTACGATTCCCATCATTATATAAGGCAAAAAAAAGAAATTCTGTCTATTTTTTATTACACACATATGCAGAAACTGGGAACATTGGCTCAGTATATGAGTGATATAAGCTGGTGTAAACCTAGCAGAAGACATTTTATATACACCTGTCCACTGTTTCTGAATAATACGTTCCTATGTTGTCTGCAGTAAGGGATCTGCAGTATTAGTTTCCTTATGATTTTATTATTGTTGATTGTATTCGTCTTGTGATATGTATATTTATGTGCATGTGTGTGTATATATATTTCTATATATATATATATATATATATATATATATATATATATATATATATATATATATATATATATGTTATCCTTGTTCTACATAGTAAATACTCATATCTGATATTGCATTTGGTGACAGCACATTGTATAATTATTAATTGGTTGCTCTTTTCAAACTTGGTTTGCAGGTTATCTTCAAAAGCATGGGTTGGAATCTTGTCAGCCCTCTTGTTAAATGTTTTCAGTCCCGCCAACAAGACAATGAGAAACGTAAAGAGTGCATGAAGATAATAAATCAAATGGTGCAGGTATGTACATGTTGATGACATGCCTTATGAGGAGATTGAAGTTGATGATCAAATATCTTTGGATATTATCACAATCTAACATGGTAAATCCTAACTGCTGCAATTGCAGGATCCTTCTTTTGTTCATTAACTAACAATTAACAATCTTTCTAAACTGAAATGTAATTGCTCGACTTAGGGCTTTTTATCTTTTTCATCGTATCTGTACTGCATATCTGGCTATGGTTTGTAATTCATTTGTCCTTAACAACTAATGGTGGTCATCAGGATGTCGGTCGAAAACCCCCGACTGACATCCTAGGTTGGAAGTCCAGCCGCCTAATTACTTTGTAGGCGGTCGGAGTTTAAACCGACCGGTCAGACTGGCTTCGACGGGCTTAAGGAGTCAGTCAACCAGTCGGAAGCCACACATAATCCACTACGGGCGGCGTTTCCACCGTCAGGATTATGATGTCGGTTTCTGACAGGCTTTTCATGTGGGGCTTTCCGGAACATGACTTTGGGGGCCCCTATGGTGCCCCCTGTAAATCCCTGCATTGTGTGGCAGGTACCTTCAGGTACCTACCATGCAGTGCAGGGATTTACAGGAACACCCATTTCTCCATGGGAGCTTGTGCTGCAGCCAGTTTCTGGCTGCAGCACAAGCTCCTATCAGGAAATGGAAGTTTGCGACCGCACCATGTGCAGTTGCATTGTAATTGGGTTTTCGGAATCTCAGACCTACGGTCGTTCAGTTCCCACACCGAGACTGCAACTCAGACCGACATCGTAATTAGGGTCTCAACCCCCAAGGCTACAACCTCACATGAGCACAAATTCATTCATTAACTTTAGTAATTCACAATAGTTCCACAAAGTACACCTCAAACCTTGGGAAATGTATACGTTTCCAGGAAACTTTCTGGAAAACATCTGTGATTTCCTGTTTCTGTTAGTCTTAAGACAGTGCCACCTTTTTTCACTCTACTGAAACCATATTTATGCCTGTGCTAAAACCCTTTACTTAGACCCCGGACTAATTTAGGGGATTTCCCTTTCTACACCCTCATGGAGAGGCATTACTCATACTGCTGTGAGGAATTCATTTTACATTTTCAGCAGGATGCTAATGTTTCAGAAAGATGTTTGTTAGCAACTACAATTGTTTACATTTGGGGTGTACACACACTCGCAGTGGAATCCAACCCTGGAATGCGGAGTGTCAGCCTGTGAAAATAGATTTACTCCGGAGAATATCCTTGTGTGAGTAAATCCTTTGTGCATGGCAAAAGTGGTTTTGCGCTCCTAAGGTAAGCAATTTGAGCAAGGAAGCCCCACTAACTCAACTGTCTTTTTTATGAATCTGGCCCATTTTAAAAAAATGTTAAACTTTTAATTTGAAAACCAAAAAGCATTAGAACCTTCAATAAGTGAGTAATTAATTTTCAGATGAATACAAAAATTATCATTATAGCAGAAAAATATGATCTGAAAAGAATAGAGATTAAGCTCAGAGTAAACATGGGTAAACGCTTGAAGAATTAGTTAAATTGGGCATTTTCTTTCAGGGAGCAATACTAAAACAATTTTTCTTAAGTCAATAGCAAAATGTTTATGCCGCACAAAACATAGGGTACAAATGATCAATTTTGACCTCTTCCTTTAATTAATGTTTGAGATGTGAGTTTATAACCAATGCTAACGGGCACCTATACATTAAAATATAGTCAGTGAGGTTGAAGGTGAGCATAAATGTAAGTGTCAAATCAGTAATGCTGTTGACCAGAACACTCTGTCTGCCAATATGGGGCATGTTGTTCCTACAAATCTTTGCTAAATCTTTATCAGTGAGGTCTAAGTCTTTTGTTTTTAATGTACACTGCTCGGTATCACTGCCTCTTCTGCTCTTGGACAACTTCCAGTTGTGCTGAACTAAAGAAAAGAAAATACTGCAGATGGGGATGGCTTGGAGTGCATGGCACACCTGTCCGCAATCACACTGGTGCATTAATTATTCTGCTTCTAAATTACAAATCTTATTGAACTTTGAGGAGTGCCTTAGCTGTAAGGTTTTGCTAACTTCTTGGAAGCCAAATGTTCTGCTAATGTCTTCGCCTAGGTCTAGGCAACAATGAAGCTCTGCACTTGGAGAGCTTAAAATGTTTGTTTTTGTGTTGATTTCTTTACTGTATATCTTTTAGTTGAGTCAGATAAAAAGTATACTTGAGCAATGACCAATGTGACCTATGATTTTGTAAATTTTTATAAATTTCAATTAACAGTTATAAAAAAAATCTTTATCTTTGCTATTTTGAAAATTAAGGAATGATCCAAGCCATTTCTACAATTCTGACTTCCTTCGTTTGCCCTAACAATTACTTGATAGGAGTGTTGTCGAACAGTCAGTGTAAATATGTACAAAATCAGTTTTAAAACGTGGTTCAGTGGGTATAAAGCTGAAACTTCACCCAGTACATCTCAGCCTAGCACATGAGGTCACTGTCTTGCCATTCTAGTCATTGATCTTGCTTGCCTAGTCTTAACATCTACCATCCTATTAATTTTATCTAGTGCCCATTAAAATTGTACATGCTAGCCTATGAGTTGATATTCTCTAAGCTGAACTAAATTATCAAAGTCTCTGTCATACTTTATGTGAAGCGTACTGTCTGTCTTAACATTTAGACACAGGATCACAAAATATATTTATGATTTGTACTCCTTTTAGATTTGTAATCCGAAAGAGCTTTTACTGGGATTACTTGAACAGATCGAAGATGCCACTGGGGAAGACATATCCAAAATCATTTTACTTTTGATTCAGCCTCTGCAAACAGGTATCCATTTTCAAAATACTTTACAATGTTTATAGCTACATCAAATCTTTAAATTAAACAAAAGGGTCTTATTATACTGTATTCCTGGGACGTTTGCGCATCAACGTGTTTCTCTATTTTCTGTACATATTTGTATTCAAGTACATTTTATGAAACCGTTATCAGATTTGTCATCACAGTCCTCTTTTGTTTTTATTAGTTAATGAATGTGTTTATTGGTATGAAAGGTTTTCCACCTAAATACTTTAAAAATATCAAAAGAAGCAAATAGAAGTCTGCCAATTAATTTCTTTCCATAATAAAAAAGACTTCCTAAGGTAAAGATCAGCAACATTCCTGTACATAATTCATGTAAGATTAGAGACCACTTTCGTGCATAAAAGATTAACTTCTTGAGCTGCCTATATACCAGCTATTATCAAAAAGATTTTCAATATCTAATATGAGGACAGATTAATGGAAAGCTAGTAAATAACATGGGTGACTTTTCTGAACATAGTCTGTAGAACTGGAAAGATTCTGAAATTGGAATTTCAATCCGAGTTTCTCAATACTCTCAAATGTCAATGAATTGATATAATCGTGAGACTGCACTATTGCACTATAAAACTGGAAATTGTCATTGTTCCCAAGTATCTCCTTACCTTCATGAATCCAACCCAGTGTGACTCTTCAATCCTGATCTCAAGTGGGTATGAACAAGGAGCAGTTCGTTCCAGATTACCACATTGTTGAATTTCTGTAACCTTTAAGGAAAAGGTTTAACTGCTTTTTTTTTTCTTTTGTGATTTTCAATTTTGACAAATAACTATGTATAATAACAATTACTTGAAAGAACTAGTTAGACTACATTTCTGCTCAAACACAGAGAGAAGTGAATATTTCTATCCTAATTCTTACAGTTACTTTAAAAATGTCTAAATTAAGAATGACCATAATAGTTATGTAAATATGTAATAGAGGTCTTAAAATTCTGCTATAGCATGCTCCCTTCTGTGCTGGTCGATATAGTTCCTGAATACCTATAATGAACCTTTGTCACAATTGCATGTAGAATAAGTAGCATCAAATATCTGTCATAGTAGATGTTCGATATACTTTTGCAGTGATTTATTTTGAAGCATTATGTCAGAGAGATAGAATAGCTGGAGATTAAGTCAAGCTTTAAGCATATACAAAAGAGAGCATAATAAATATGCTCAATCCTATGAGTCCACTTGTTGACATTTGTTGCCAAGCTTGATACATTTTCTTTGTGATTATAAACTCTGATAAAACCAATGTCCACTCTATTAGTTTTTTATGTGCTGGGCATATTAAATAGATCTCATTAACAGTGAACTCCAGTGGGGGTAGAGGTCTCCTTGCAAAAGAAGTGTCCTTTGCGCAGGTTCGCTCTCAGAATCGAATCTGAGTTGTCATGGCCTCTCTCCCAGTAAACTCAACCCACCATCTGGATTTAATATTTTGTGGTGAGCTAAATTGAGGTGATAGCCACTGATCTGCACCACTCAGTGCACTTGAAATGTCCACTAGACTCAAGAGATCATTTTGTTTACAAGAAAAAAAATTAGCTGTTTGCGACTGCCATAAAGGGACAGTTGATCACAGCGGCACCAGAAAGAGACAGTTGATTACAGCGGGATGGCATACCATGCCCTTATTGCAAGTGTAATTTTTTTCTATTAGGTACACTGTTTTTGTGCCTCCATTTTATGATTTATTTTTTTTATTTTTATTTTTTATAAACCTTTATTAGTACAGAAAGGATATACAAAGCAGGGCCTACAACCGATCCGGCCGGCCACGATACGATAAGCAGTCAAAGAGTCCAAATGAAAAGTCACAGAATCAGACGTAAAGAGGTGCGTTCAATACAATCGTAAAAAGGGGGGGGAGGTAAAAGGATCTAGACGGCCAGCAATCAGGAGCAAAATAAGGTTAATTTTATATTATAGCAATAAGGTGTATGACAGGCTCAGCGACAACAAAGAAGTATCCGGATTCCCAAAACAGATCATTAGCAACAAAAGGAGAAAGGGGAGCAATGCAGAAGTGTCAGCACTGTAGACATCGGTATAAAAACAGATGTGGTGAACACAAATCAATATGCAAATAGTAACAACTTTGCATTCCCACCACCCAGTAGCACATTGGATACAGAACAGGGGGGCCGGAATAGCGACAGCAACAAAACTAGCCAGTCATACTAACCTTGGGAGAGAAGGAAAAGGGGAGGAGGGGAGAGGGGAGAGGAAAGGGAAGGAAAACACAGACTAAAAGAGAATAATGCCGCGCTGAAACAGGCGCCCCGTAGCGAGGAACATATAAAAGAACAGGAATAGCAGCAGCGAAGAGGGCATGGGAGTCGCAATGGAAAGCAGCAGAACTATAAAAGAAGAGCAGCGATGTTACAGACCCCACCCTAATCATACCACGGAAGGCAAGGACAGACGCGGCACTCTCATAAAGATACACAAAAGGGCCATAGAACTGAGAAAAATAAAACATCAAAGAAGACCCAACCCACCCATCCCACCCGGCACCCCTGCAGAAGGCTACGGCCTACCCTCCAAACAGTGCGCCTGTCGCCCTAAACCAGAACCCGAAATGTAGTAGAGACAAGAGAGAAAAGGAAGAAAAAGACAAAAAGAAGGTATGAAAACAAGGTAGTAAATAGGAGGGAGGAGCATGAGGGCAGAATTAAATACGGTCGGCCACAGCCCTCCGCCCAACCATACAATCATAATACGTGTGCACCAGAACGACACGAACTCGAGCGCCACAGAACTTACAGAGGGGTCTCCCATAGCACTATGGATATGAGCCACGTCGTCACGAATCCGTATACCAATAATCCAACGGGAGCCATGCATCTTACCCCAGTCCCTTCTTCACCGCAATTACCACCCACCAAATAACAGTGTGAAGTGAGCAACACGATGCGAGGCAAGCACACAAATGAAAAAATTACAAGAAATACGCAGGTCAGAGAGGTCAATCAATAAGCAAGTGAACAAAAGGTCAAATAGGCAGTTCAAATGTCTCAATAACAGCAACAGGGGCAGTAAAGGACAAGAGTTCAGTTCCGCAGATCGAAAAGGCGGGGGTATGTTAGCAAAATAGAAACAAGACCTCATCAAGGCAGAAACAAGCATCAGTCCGCCATTTTTCTCAGGCACCCGGGGACGATCGGGCCTCCGCACGACATCCAAGTCCCCAATTTCCAGACATCGAAGAGCAGGAGGTTCCAAAGCCGTCGGCCTGTAAATCCGTCGATGGACAGTAGCAGCATCCTTCGGAGCCACCGAGGGGGGCGAGGCAATGGCATCTCCAAGGCAAGAGGGGACCATGAAGAAGCGTCCACCCAAGATGGCGGCGGATCGCAACGAGTCTCCAGGAGCACCGGGGGCCAAGGTCGCGTGCAAAGATCGCAAAGCATCAAGAACGTCGCCAATCGTAGGCTCACGCCCACATGACCCTGCTCCCGTGCAATCCAGCAACCGGAGACCGCCATCAAGAGGAAATCCACATCTCAGGTCCCCGGCAGCCATTTTGTAGAATCAGCCCCCTCACTTCTCTCCGCCACTCCCGGAGCAGTCCACAAATGTAGGACTTTACAGATGTCCGGGGGGTCCCAGTAACGGCCGCTTCGGTGCAGAAAGGAGAGCCGCCCGAGGCGGAGGGTCACCTATACGAGAGCTGGCGCTCCTCAAAGGTAGAGCGCGAGGGTCCAGGGTCGATGGACGGAGCAGCGGCGGGGAGACCCCTTCACACGGTCAGTCCACGGAGCATCGCGCCCCGCACCAGCCTCATGGCCGCCAAGGTAGGCCCGGTTCAGGGTCACCGGGAAGTTCTCACAGTGGCTCTCTCCAGTGGTGCAGTCTCTCGGCCGGGGCCGACGGTTACCGCAACGCCGGGCCGGATCCAATAGGCGATGCCCCGGTCCCAGCTCTACGAAGGCCCCGGTCCCCTCGGGGGGCACAGCTCCGGAACCACTGCAAGCCGGAGCCTCCAGGTCAAACGGTGAGTGAGAGCGAAATGTTGCGTTTCTATTTCTCCGAAAATATGTCGTCTCTGGGCAGGATATGCAGCAGGATATGTGAGTCAGGACGTAGGGCTGACGGAGCCGAGCTATAAGGCGACCATTTCGCTCGCGAGCTTGGCTCCTCCCTCCCTCCATTTTATGATTGACTGTTCACAAGTAGCAAGAATTTCCTAACTTAGTTTACCTTATTAATTTCTTATATATACGTTTTTATTCCAGTGTCTGGAGCTTGTAGTAGACATGGTTATTTTTAGCTTCATTAACTTAAAATATTTTGTCTGATGTCTTTTTATGTTTGCAGAATCATATTTCTGGTAAACGTGTAATGTGTACCTGAAAATGTTAACTTTTTTTTCTGTTGAAGACAAGTACTTTTATTGATTTGGTTTACATTTGCTTCTTGGATTGTGATTTAGATTTTAGTTTATGAACTTGAATACATTAACAATGTCATCCAATATTAAGTAATGTTTGATCACCCAGTAATGGAGATTTTGTTATATTGATTAACATTAAACATTAAATGAGATGTAGCGTTTTGGAAAGCCTGACTTCTAATGTGCTCTTTTTTCCAGTGCTGCTGAAACTCGGTGACAAGAAAGCGTATTCAGTCGGTCTTTCTCTTTCTACTCTTGTGAATCAACTTTCCAGTCTGCCAGTGCCCTACACCAAAGACCAAATGAAAGAGGACAAGCATGGCCTCTGTCTTTGCAGTAACGTCTTGGTGAAATTTGCTAAGCCTTTTGTTGATGAAGTTCTGAACCAAGCTAAAGTGTCCACTGGATGTGGCAGTGAGGAACTGAAGACAGAGTTGCGAAAATTGTGAGTCTACCGACTTCTGTTAAAATCACTTAGCATGGCGATTCACATGCCATTATTTTCCATTTTTGTTGAGCGGGGCAAAAGAACCACCTATTTGAATATGATTGTTTTTGGGAGAAATATTACGGTTCATCAATTAGAATTTGAAATAGCTAAGTATATGCATTTTTCTTGTGATATAAAATTGACCTGCTGGATGTTGCACATTCATTCATTGCAAGCCCATTGCCACTTTAGGCACTCTGGAGGGTGTACATTGGCTATAGTGGAAAATTCTCACTTTGTTTTGATGATTTATTTTCCTTTTTGATGGGAAAGAAGAGTTTTTGTTTTTAAACTTCTGTTTATTGTTTTCAATTAAACAAAGAACATCCGGAGCATCAATACCGACAGTATAGGGTACATTATTGGCTTTCTTGCACTTTTGGCTCATACATCATCAGTCCTACTTATGTTACATATCCAAATACATCAAGCTGTCAGTGGATTATCGCGCATTAAACGGAAATGCATTGGTAGAGCATACAACATTTGCAATTATAAAACAAAAAAACACATTGCTACAGTTCCTATTATTTCCATTAGTTGTACAGTTGCTGATACAATTCATATTGGGTAACATATTACTTGGAACCCTATTGGCATCTCTTTTATGTCAAGAGAAATATCTCAACACCCATTGTGCGTGCTTCTACTGGATGTTGCACATTCATTCATTGCAAGCCCATTGCCACTTTAGGCACTCTGGAGGGTGTTTTATATTCGTGTAGACAACATTGGCTATAATGGAAAATTCTCACTTTGTTTTCATGATTTATTTTCCTTTTTTGTTGGGAAAGAAGAGTTGTTTTTTTTAAAAAACTTCTGTTTATGGTTTTCAATTAAACAAACATCCGAAGCATCAATACCGACAGTACACAGTACATTATTGGCTTTCTTGCACTTTTGGCTCATACATCATTAGTCTTACTTATGTTACATATCCAAATACATCACGCTGTCAGTGGATTATCGCGCATCAAACGGAAATGCATTGGTAGAGCATACAACATTTGCAATTATAAAACAAAAAAACACATTGCTACAGTTCCTATTATTTCCATTAGTTGTACAGTTGCTGATACAATTCATATTGGGTAACATATTACTTGGAACCCTATTGGCATCTGTTTTATGTCAAGAGAAATATCTCAACACCTGTCGCGCGTGCTTCTTCTCTGCTAATGTGTGCCTCTCACTGTATCGGGTGCTGATGTCTCCTGTGGGTGGGCCAGTAGGTAGCATGTCAAGGGGGCCCAGATATCTCTGGGCCTATAGGCGCAAGGTAACATCTCGGCGCATGTGGTGAGCCTTTCCTGGCATGTCACCAAGTCGGTAATCCAGTCCTTGAATTTGGGTGCACGCCCTGTGCCCCATCGACAGGCCACTCTTCTTTTAGCCATCAGTAGTGCAAGGCCGACATATTTGTGGTGTATTGCCTGCAATGGTTTGACATAGCTGAGTAAGGCCATCAATGGTGAGGGCTCTATGCGTTTATTTGTCATTAGTGTTAGAGCGTCAAAGACTTGCGTCCAATATTCGCTCACACCCGGGCATTCCCAAGCCAAGTGCAGAAAATCTGCTCCAGGAGCTTGGCACCTGTCACATCTGTCCCGAGTCTCTCAAGTGGTACCTATGCATCTTGGCTGGTGTGTATTATACAAAAAACACAACAGAGCAGACCAGGTCTAGAATGGTGTGTGGCTATACCTGTGACTGTGAAACAGTTGGATGCTGGTGTGTGCATATGCTATTGAAAATAGAAACACAAACGAACGCTAGAACAAGTCCCATCAGCCCACCATTATGGTGGAGTTAACATCATGTGGGAATTGCTGATCATTCCATATCACATCCGACTATATAGTGCCGGTGCGGAAATGGATGTCAGTAGTCTAGCCATGTTTTCCATCATAGAATGTTGTTAATATAGTGCAGTGCTCAAGTGATAGTGATAAATAAAATTGACTACGCAGACTCAGAGAAACGTTCAAACAGACATCTATGTGTCAAGGGTTAAAATCACGCCGAGTAGTAAGACTACCCTCTGGCGCTGTGCAGGACGGTCGACATGTTTCAGCCTAAGGGGCATTGCCCCGGCTTTCTTCAGGACCATAGACGTAGAATAGCTACTGCAACTGCAAGTGATGTGTTAGGTGAAAAATAACATTAAATGTACTAAGAAAAAGTTACATATCTACCAGGAGCTTTGACGCTTGGATGCCCACTGGAAGGAAAGAAGAGTGTCTTCTTCCTAGAAAGCAAGAATGTTTTACAGCAACAATAGATTACACACATACATCCGCATGAGTACACAGAGACCGCATAGACATCCACACTTGCATGAATAATTTGCATTCTGCAATATACAAAAAGCATAATAGCTTGATCACCCAGAGGCATTTCCTCACAGTGATACTCACCCAGCTTTGTGTGGGTGAAGACCTCACCTCACCCGGCGACCGCTCGGGAGTATGAGGCCCCGCTCTACAGTGTAGAAAAAGGACACAGTAAGCACACAACTTTACAGTGCCCAATCCAATTGCTCTACACAATAACCCAACAAACGTGTGATAGAACCCCAACTATCCAACCATGAACTGACCCACATTAGGACTCCCCTAGGACATAAAGAAAACACACAAGTTGCGGTATTTCCCATGTCCAAGGACACATTATAGATACTTAAATGTACCTCTAGACAGCTTCTTTTTAACTCCTGAAAACCTACTTCAAACCATAATGTATTGGCATTGGTGGGAGGTCCTGATAGGTGTCACAGGGATAGCTATATAGGCCACCCATAGACAGAAGGCTCCTTGGGTGCCCAGGAATATGAAACGACAGAGTCCCTCCTTAGAAACAGAGTCTGATAGAATTATGGGGCCATCTAAGTTCCTCAGCGCGAATTAACTGATCTTAATCCCAAGCAGGAATTAACTGGATAAGAGAAAGGCCAACAGGCGACTCACCTGCCCGTCTGTGCCCCAGATTTTGGACCAAGCGGAAGTGGAGGTGTTTGTAAAACCGCCCTACACCCTTAGGTAGCCGCCGGTAATTGGATAATAAAGCATACTGGGCGTTTGAAATTGAAAAAATTGCGGATGGAGGCGCGGAGGAAGACGCCGCTCCTTCGCGCATGCGCAGTACCCAGGAACCGCCAAGAAATGGCATGCTGTTTCAATACATATCGCCGCTTTTTATGAAAAGGGGGAGAAAGACATTTGGAGAGCTTCCATACCGATCGCTCAAACGGATACACGGAAACCTGAATCCCGTGAGAGTCATGCGCAATAATGGAGCACGCATAACGGGTGTGGTGTTCATCTCGGTCTAGTGTCCACCCTGGTTTCAAGCGCATGACCAATCCGGAGACACTGTTCCTATGGCATGCGCCCGACGAAAAACACTAGATCGGACTCGACAGAGGTGTGTGCTTGGGATATCTTTTTGATGGAGTTTTTTCATGCTCTGTCGAGTCCGATCTAGTGTTTTTCGGAGCCTTCTGTCTATGGGTGGCCTATATAGCTATCCCTGTGACACCTATCAGGACCTCCCACCAATGCCAATACATTATGGTTTAAAGTAGGTTTTCAGGAGTTAAAAAGAAGCTGTCTAGAGGTACATTTAAGTATCTATAAGGTGTCCTTGGACATGGGAAATACCGCAACTTGTGTGTTTTCTTTATGTCCTAGGGGAGACCTAATGTGGGTCAGTTCATGGTTGGATAGTTGGGGTTCTATCACACGTTTGTTGGGTTATTGTGTAGAACAATTGGATTGGGCACTGTAAAGTTGTGTGCTTAGTGTGTCCTTTTTCTACACTGTAGAGCGGGGCCTCATACTCCCGAGCGGTCGCCGGGTGAGGTGAGGTCTTCACCCACACAAAGCTGGGTGAGTATCACTGTGAGGAAATGCCTCTGGGTGATCAAGCTATTATGCTTTTTGTATATTGCAGAATGCAAATTATTCATGCAAGTGTGGATGTCTGTGTGGTCTCTGTGTACTCATGCGGATGTATGTGTGTAATCTATTGTTGCTGTAAAACATTCTTGCTTTCTCGGAAGAAGACACTCTTCTTTCCTTCCAGTGGGCATCCAAGCGTCAAAGCTCCTGGTAGATATGTAACTTTTTCTTAGTACATTTAATGTTATTTTTCACCTAACACATCACTTGCAGTTGCAGTAGCTATTCTATGTCTATGGTCCTGAAGAAAGCCGGGGCAATGCCCCTTAGGCTGAAACATGTCGACCGTCCTGTACAGCGCCAGAGGGTAGTCTTACTACTCGGCGTGTTTTTAACCCTTGACACATAGATGTCTGTTTGAACGTTTCTCTGAGTCTGCGTAGTCAATTTTATTTATCACTATCACTTGAGCACTGCACTATATTAACAACATTCTATGATGGAAAACATGGCTAGACTACTGACATCCATTTCCGCACCGGCACTATATGGTCGGATGTGATATGGAATGATCAGCAATTCCCACATGACGTTAACTCCACCATAATGGTGGGCTGATGGGACTTGTTCTAGCGTTCGTTTGTGTTTCTATTTTCAATAGCATATGCACACACCAGCATCCAACTGTTTCACAGTCACAGGTATAGCCACACACCATTCTAGACCTGGTCTGCTCTGTTGTGTTTTTTGTATCTTGACAGTAGGGGAGCGAGCAGACAGGTCGTTAAATATTCCCCTTGACCCTCCACACACATGTCTGTTTTTTAAGTAAATGGTGTGTATTATAGTCTGTGCAGGTACGTATAATGTATCATACGAAGCATGCTGCTGGCCGACATACTCTGTCTGCAAGCAACAGTATTCCCACTGGTCATCTGCTAGGGTGAAGCCCAATTCCTCACCCTATCGTGAGCGGGATATCGGAGCTGGCAGTTCCCTCTGCGTGTGTACTGTCCGATGTATCCGGGAGACAAGGCGCTTAGCTGTCGCATTTTTAAGCATCGGTTGTAGTGGGGCTAGTTCCTGTGGCTCCTCTGAGAAGTTTGGGGTAAGAGATCGGATCCCCTGTCTAAGCCGGATGTACAGGAAAACGTCTTGTGGGGTTTGTTGCATACCCTGCAACATATGTTCAGCAGGTCGGAACCGCCCGTTGTGGTATATGTCCCCCCATGTACGAATTTTTGTGCGTTCCCTGAACTTGTGAAATAGCGCTTCCTGGAGAAGAGGCATGCTCAGGTGATACGTCAAGGGTAAGGATGGAGCATATAGCATGGGGACATTTAATATGCGCCCTATGCGCTGCCATGCTGTTATCTTGCACGTAATGGTGGTCGGCAACTTATCCCTAGGATTAATAGTGTCATAAATCACTCCATCTATTGGAATGGGGTGCGCGAGCCAATGCTCCTCCGCAACCTGCGACATGTACCTCAGCTGTTCCACCCAGAACCATGCATAATGAGCTTGTGCGCCAGTGTAGTAGAGCTCGCAATTTGGTATACTGAAACCGCCCTGTGAGTATGGTCTAATAAGCATGTTCTATTGCAATCTCGTCTGTTTGCCCCCACATACAAGGCGCATCAACTCCGACCTGAGTGTCTCAAAGAAGCACCTCCCAGGGTAGTATGGAACGTTTAGATATGGATAAAGCAACTGAGGAAGGACAATCAATCAATCAATCAAAGCATTTGTATAGCGCGCTACTCACCCGGAGGGTCTCAAGGCGCTTGGGGAGGGGGGGATCCGCTACTGCTCGAACAGCCAGGTCTTGAGCTGCTTCCTGAAGGTGAGGTGGTCCTGAATCAGGCGGAGGTGGGTCGGGAGGGAGTTCCAGGTCTTGGCGGCGAGGTAGGAGAAGGACCTTCCCCCTGTGGTAGCTCTTCGGATGCAGGGGACGGCGGCGAGGGCGTGACCGGTCGATCGAAGCAGGCGGTTGGGAACGTAGAAGTTGAGGCGGCTGTTGAGGTATCCTGGGTTGTGAAGGGCTTTGTGTGCGTGGGTGAGGAGACGGAAGGTGATTCTCTTGTTGACCGGGAGCCAGTGCAGGTCTCTCAGGTGTCCGGAGATGTGGTTGCGACGGGGGATGTCCAGGATGAGTCGTGCTGAGGCGTTCTGGATCCGCTGGAGTCTCTTCTGGAGTTTGGCGGTGGTTCCGGCATAGAGGGAGCTGCCGTAGTCCAGTCGGCTGGTGACGAGGGCCTGGGTGACCGTCTTCCTGGTCTCGGTGGGGATCCACCAGAAGATCTTGCGTAGCATGCGTAGGATGTTGAAGCACGATGAGGAGACGGCGTTGACTTGTCTGGTCATGGAGAGGGAGGAGTCCAGGATGAAGCCCAGGTTGCGTGCGTGGTCTGTTGGTTTGGGGGCGCTGCCTAGGGCGGGGGGCCACCAGGAGTCGTCCCAGTCGGAGGGTGAGGGTCCCAGGATGAGGACTTCCGTCTTGTCCGATTTCAGTTTCAGGCGGCTGTTCTTCATCCATTCGGCTACCTCTTTCATCCCTTCGTGTAGGTTGGCTCTGGCGGTGGCGGGGTCGTTGGTGAGGGAGAGGATCAGCTGGGTGTCGTCGGCGTAGGAGATGATGTTGAGATTGTGCTGGCGTGCGAAGGCTGCGAGGGGACTCATGTAGACGTTGAAGAGGGTTGGGCTGAGTGAGGAGCCTTGAGGAACGCCGCAGATGACTTCGGTGGCTTCTGATCTGAACGGGGGGAGGTGGACTCTCTGTGTCCTTCCGGCGAGGAAGGAGATGGTCCACTCCAGTGCCTTCTCCTGGATTCCGACGTTGCTGAGGCGCTGTACTAGGGTACGGTGGCAGACAGTGTCGAAGGCCGCGGAGAGGTCTAGGAGGATGAGGGCCGCTATTTCTCCGTTGTCGAGCAGAGCTCGGATGTCGTCGGTGGCTGCGATTAGGGTGGTCTCGGTGCTGTGGTTGGCACGGAAGCCAGACTGCGAGAGGTCGAGGGATCCGTTTGTCTCGAGGAAGGCGGCCAGCTGCTTGTTGACGGTCTTCTCGATGACTTTAGCGGGGAACGGGAGCAGAGAGATGGGTCGGTAGTTCTTGAGGTCAGTGGGGTCGGCTGATGGCTTCTTTAGTAGGGCGCTGAGTTCGGCAAGCTTCCAGTTCTCCGGGAAGCTGGCGGTGTCAAAGGAGGTGTTGATGATGTCCCGCAGGTGGGGTGCGATGACAGCATCAGCCTTGTTGAAGACGTGGTGAGGGTGGGGGTCGGTCGGAGATCCGGAGTGGATGGAGTTCATCGTGCGGATGGTGTCTTCGGTGCTGATCGGGGTCCAGGCGCGGAGGGTGGTGGTGGGGGGCGGTGGTTCGGTCGTGGCGTGCGTCGGTAGAGTGCTGAAGCTGTTGTGTATGTCCGCGATCTTGTTGTGGAAGTAGGAGGCGAGGGAGTTGCAGAGGTCTTGCGACGGGGTGATGTCGTTGTTTCCGGCGTTGGGGTTGGAGAGCTCTTTAACGATGTTGAAGAGTTCCTTGCTGTTGTGTGCGTTGTAATCCAGTCGTTCCTTGAATGAAGTTTTCTTGGTGGTGTGGATCAGTTGGTGGTGTTTTCGGGTGGCGAGCTTGAGGGCGGTCATGTTGTCCGGTGTTGGGTCTCTGCGCCAGGTTTTCTCAAGGGTTCTGCAGTTCATCTTAGAGTTCTTGAGTTCGTCGGTGAACCATGGGGCTTTCTTGCTACCGGGTCTGCTAGGCGCGGTCCTCAGGGGGGCGAGGTCGTCTGCGCAGTCGCTGATCCACTTCGTGAGGTTGGTGGCCGCTTGGCTGGGGTTCGTAGCGCTGGTGGGTGGGTTCTTGCTCAGGGAAGTTGCGAGCTGGTCGGCTGTGATCTTGTTCCAGCTTCTGCGTGCAACCTGTTGCTGTTGGTGGTGGATCGTGGTCCTTTTGAAGCTGAAGTGGACGCAGCTGTGGTCCGTCCAGTGGAGTCCGGTGGCGTGCTGAAGGCGATGTCCTTGCTGGAGGAGAAGACGGGGTCGAGTGTGTGTCCGGCGTAGTGGGTGGGGGTGGTCACCAGTTGCTTGAGTCCGAGGTTAGCGAGGTTGTCCAGCAGGGTGGTGGTGTTGCGGTCGTTGTTGTTCTCCAGGTGGAAGTTGAGGTCCCCGAGGAGGATGTAGTCCGCGGAGGGGAGGGCATGTGGGCTAACGAAGTCGGCGATGTCTTCGCTGAATTGTGTGCGTGGTCCCGGGGGTCGGTAGATGAGCGTGCCTCTGAGGGTGGTCTTGTGGTTAATGTGGATCTGGAAGTGCAGGTGCTCGGCGGGTGCGAGGGTGTCGTCGGTGTTGGTCGTGATGCGGATGGAGTTCCTGTGGATGATGGCGATGCCTCCTCCGGTCTGGTTGACGCGGTCCCTCCGTATGATCTTGTAGCCGTCCGGGATGGCGATGGCGATGTCGGGCGCTGAGGAGGCGTTCATCCAGGTTTCCGTGAGGAAGGCGACGTCTGGGGTTGTGGTGTCGATCAGGTTCCAGAGCTCGACGGCGTGTCTGTGGACTGAGCGGGTGTTGAGCAGGATGCATTTCAGGTGGCTGCTGCTGTTGCTCGTCGAGGTCTCGAGCACTGCTGGGGTGGTGCAGGTCCGGATGCAGGTGAACTTGCAGGAGTTGCAGCAGAAGGGTCCGTGGGTGCGTTTCGGGGCGGCTCGGTAGCATCCCGGGAGTCTGCCGGCGTTGAGTGCGATGAGTTCGGTGGCGCCGTAGGACAGTCGGGTCGTCTTCCGTCGGTGGGGGCCAGGATTCCGGGCCCTGGGCGCGGACGGGCGCAGACGGGCTTACCTTTGGCGCGCCTTCGGCGCACAATCGGCGCTCCCGCTGCGCGTGCGCACGGTCGCCATTTATGGCGAAGTGCAGGGAGGGAGGGGCAGCTGGGAGGCGGGAGCGGGGAGGAAGGGGGCGTGTCTACACTCCCGGCGGCGGGAAGCGGCAGCGGGGAGCGGGGCGGGTGGGTGCAGGGGACAGCAGCACAGGGGGGGGATACTAGCACAGGAACAAAGTAAACAGCACAGGATACAGTAACAATGAAAGGCACAGAGATACAGTAAAAAAACGAGCAATGGCACAAATGCGCCAAAACAATGAGCGGGGGCGTGGCCAGAGGGCGGGAAGGCTCAGCGAGGCTGAGAGAGCGGCAGGCGGGGGCACACGTGGCAGCTGGTGGCCGTGCGGCGCGGGGGTGTCCTACAAGTAGGACCACCATTTTAATTAAGGACACTCGACCCGCCATGGCCAGAGGCAGAGCAATCAAGCGGGTAACACAATCCGTTGTGCGGGTCATGGCAGTGCCATAGTTCAAACGCATGAGTTCTTCCCTGTCCCTGGTGACATGTATCCCCAAGTAACGCAGCTCTTCGTCACACCACTCTAAGGAGTAATCCAATGGAAAGCGAACTGTTGATGCCGTCAACGGAAAAATACAAGACTTCCCCTAATTGTTTTGGATCCCTGATAGTTTCCCAAAGACTATAAACTCCTGGAGGATCGGATTCAAGTTTTCCTGCGGGTTCTGAATATATAGGGTGATATAGTCTGCGTAGAGGGATATGAGTAATTGCCGCATATTACACCTCAAAGCTTTATCATTGTGGTGCTGCCGCACGGCTCTACTGCAATGGCAAAAAGCAGGGGGGGAAAAGGGCACCCCTAGTGATTGAGAATGCTTGGGATGTGTGACCATTAATGAGCACCTTGGCCACAGGCAAGTGATATAATAGTCTAATCCATGAAAGAAAGAGGGGTGGGAACCACATACGCAGCATTACCCCAAATATGTAATCCCACTCGATTGAATCAAAAGCCTTGGTGGCATCTAAAAAGACAGCAGCCAGGGGCAGGTCGGGCGAAACAATATTAAGGACAGCAAAGAGTGTCCTCAAGTTGTGGGATGTGGCTCTTCCGGGCACAAAGCCCGACTGATCAGGAAGGATCACATTTTCCATCAACAGGCTCAAGCGGGGGGCAACTAGTTTGGCCAGTATTTTGGCATCACAATTAAGCAGAGAGAAAGGCCTATAGGAGTCACACTGCTGGGGCGATTTCCCTGGTTTCAATAGTGAAATTATAAGAGCCTCCCTCATGGTTGCAGGGAGGCAACCCACCTCCAGCGATTCTTCATACAATTCACGTAAAATAGGAGCCATGAGGTCAATATACGTTTTGTAGAACTCTATAGGGATGCCGTCCATTCCTGTGTCCTGCCCTGATTGCATGCTCATAATGGCATCCCTGACCTCATCCAGCTCAAATGGAGCACACAAGAATTTACGTTGCACATCGCTTAGCCATCCTAGCTCAACATCTCCGAGATAACCCTCTAGGTCTAAATCATCCCTCCTAATTGTGCTATAAAGGTGATTATAATGGTGTGTAAATGCACTAAGGATGTTGGCTGTGTCCCGATAGACCACCCCCTGCAAATCCTCTATTTCCAATACATAGTGTAGCGAGGTTTCCTGACCGTAAGTGCCAGTGCACTACCTGGTCTCTCCCCATCTCCGTAGCATCGGGCCACCCACTATCTACTCCGAAACCTCGTTTCCCTCTTTGCTGTGTCCATATACTCTGTGAGCTTTTCCCTAAACTTCGCTTGCTTAGAGCCGTTCGGCTTCAAAGCCAATTCCGCTTCCATCGATTTAAGCTCTACCTCCAGTTTACGTAACAAATTAGTTATGTCTTTAAGCACCCCGGACCCTTTTGATTTGCAGAACCCGCGAAGTGTCACCTTGAATGCCTCCCAAATCATTTCTACGCTGTCCACCGACCCTTTATTTCGTGCAAAAATGTCCTGCACTTCCTCCCGCAGCTCTTCTTTAAAAATCGTATCCAGCAAAATGGAGGCGTGTAGTCGCCAGATGCTACGCGGTACGCCAAAGTACGAAGAGGACAGCGTGAGCTTTACCGGGGCATGGTCCAAATACGTTCTGGCCAGGTGTTGCACTCGCGTTGCAGGGCCTAGCCCGTGGCACACCAAACAATAGTCCAGTCTCACCCAGGAAGCGGCTTGTGCAGTGTAATGCGTTCCTTCCTGTGCGGGTGGGTGAGTCTCCAGGCATCGGTCAGGTGATAAGTGGTAATGGTGTCATAGAGGGTTGTGCGTGCCTTGGTGTAGTGATGAGGGGCAAGGTACGATCTGTCCAGGCCGGGCTTAAGCGTAACATTTAAATCACCACCCCAAAAAATTTGATTGGAGCCTACATCAAATATCTTGGCTCACAGTGTGGTGTAGAAGTGAGGGTCATCCACATTAGGCCCATAGCAACAGGCCAGAGTGACAGAGGTCAATCACAGCCGTCCCCATGCCAAACAGTAACGACCCTGCGAGTCCCAAGTGTCCCCCGCTAGGGGGAAGGGTACCTGCTTCCTAATAAGTATCGCTGTACCCCTTGAATAAGAGGAAAAGATTCTATGTGCCGCCCATTTGCTCGCAAAGTTACTGGGCTTTTGGGGAGTGAAGTTGTTTCCCGTAGCATAGCTATGTGTGTCCTGTGTCTATCCAAGTATGATAGAATTTGTTGTTTCTTCCTCGCATCTCCCAATCCCCTACGTTCCACGTGACAACATTCAATTGCTCCGCATCTACATCAACCATACTCCTGGACATCTGCTATTACCTCGCATGGTATCCCAAAAATGCAGTCCAACTCATGCACTGTGTTACAGCGTAATACTTCAGTTCTCTCGGGATGTTCAACTATTAACCCGCCCTTTCCTCTCCCTGAACTATCGAGGATGGCGGCCTGATGTAAAATTAGCATACATAGAGCAAAACAATTCCCTCTCTCCCCCACCCCCACCCACTGAAGCAGCTCCAACTTGCCAGTACTGTACTCCCTCCCGCCCCATCCCAACCCCAACTCAAACAAGAAAAGTACTTCAGTCCCTGCAAGCAGTGTGTAGTGGACAATCCCGGGGGCATACCATCTGGGGGCCATGTCTAGGCAGCAACACAGATACCTCTCGCCCAAAGAGCCAGTCGCAGGTGGAACAGCCGGGCCCTAGGGGGCAGAGGGTGCCCAGTGTGCAGTAAAGATAGCTCAAATTGGATCATGATTCAATCGAAATATGTGTCCCCTGTGTTAGGACCTGTTATTAAGTGATTATTGTGTCTCAAGTCCCTATTATAGTGTCCATAATTAGCAAGTATTCTCTCATTTCAAGTCGTCTTCTGCTCCTGTTGACAAAGATTGCTGCGAAGCCGTTGTACCACCCTCAGAGCGATTTGTTCTTCTCACATGCTTGAGAAAGTCTTCCACCTGCTGTGGCTTGGTGAAAAAACGTTGCTTGCTCTGGTGCGTAACTTTAAGGCGTGCCGGATATAATAGCGCATAGTCAATTTGTGCCTTTCGCAGTTTATTCTTGACGTCCATAAACTTGTGCCTTTCTTCCTGCACCATGGGTGTAAAGTCCGGATAGATGGAGAATGTGTTCCCGTCAAATGACCGGGTCTGTTTACTTCTTGTAGCACGTAGGGCCACGTCGCGGTCTCTGTAAAGTCTCGCTATTATGGGACGTGGAGTATTGCCGGCCGCGGCCCAAGGAACCTGTGAGATCGTTCGACAGTGAATTGACTGGAGAAGGATTCCGCTCCGACAGTGGTCAACAACATTTTCTCAACATATTCCTCCATCCGTCCCGTGTTGGCTGATTCAGGTATTCCTAAAATGCGTATATTATTGCGCCTGCTGCGCGCTTCTAAATCTTCGTTCTTCGCGGCAATAATCTTCAGGAGGTTATCCATGCGGGCAAGTTGCGTGGTGTGTCTGGGATTCGTGTCCTCCGATTCTGAGATGCGTTGTTCCGTTTCTTTTAAACGATCATCATGCCCTTCTAGCTTGTGTGCTATGGCGTCCATACGGGACGACATTCTATCCACCTTGTCCACAATGGTGGCAAAGCCTTGTCGGACCTCTTGCAGGATACTCTGCACGTCAAAAGCCTGCATAGCGCCCCCCACCTCCACCCCGAGCCTCATTTCTTCCGCCAAGTTCCTGGTCATCCTGCGGGGTTTTAGAACCCCGTTTCGCAGCTTCAAAGTTCAGCTTCGGCTGTAGGGTATCCGGCTTGCCCATGATGCCACAAGGGTGAAGCTCGGGTGTGCGTTCCCTCCGCGTGTTCTCTTCCCGCCCTCCAGCGGTGTGACCGCCACTGCACTGTCAGCAAATCACCACTAATAAAGCACCAGCTTAACGCAATTCAGAGTCACACAGCCGGGAAGTCATTGGCGCTCCGGTCAGCCCGTCATAAATCAGTCTTCACTACCCAGAGGTCAGCACCGGGGCAATGGTCACAAGAGAGCAATGTCCCAAATTTACAGGGTCAGGCCACCACGCCAGCGTGCAGCAAACCCAGCCGCCTCACCACCGCAGTGCAGCCGTGTATCAGGAGACATAAACAAGGCCAGTTCCAGCAGGCATGCAGGTTTGTCACAGGGGAGGCTTATGGATCTGTCCTAAGAAGATTGCCGTTGCAAGAGCTTGTAGGCTCCTGTCTTCCCAGGACTATGTCACAGCACTCGGCAAGTGCGATAATGCTGCCACCCCTCCTCCCCAGCATCTCGCTCAGCAGCATAGTGGCCCGAGGCTCCCAATCACGGCCTGGTGCAACTCCACGGAGCACATCAGCATATAGTCAGTCAGGGGGACAAAGTTGCGCCTACAGCATTACGCATGTCTTCCCCGTACCTCAGCGTAGGTCCGCAGGCAGCCGCCGGGCCGGGCGCCGCAGGACAGGGTGCCGCAGGACAGGGTGCCGCAGGACAGGGTCTCAAGTACAGCGGATGCCCACGCCAGCAACACCCGACGCTCCCGAAACAGCAAGATGACTCGGCCCGGCCACGGCACTGCACGTCCAAATCAGGACACCGCAGCGCCTCTCCGATTGCAGAATCTTCCACTGGCACAGCGGCGGGTCCGTACTCCACTCCGCCGTGAGACCCAGCTCGCTCGCCAGCGGGAAAGCGCCCCCCCCTCACCTTTGCCTCCCCCGATTGTGCAGGCAGCACCGTTCTTCCACGGCCCCCGGCGAACAGAGGCTTCCGTCACCAGCCACTATATGTTGTGATCCTCGTGTGGGGTCTCGGGTGAAATCTCCGCCTCCTCAGTTCAAACCGCACAACATGGCCCATATACCGCGTGTGCAGCCGCGGCCTCCAGTAGTCGCCGGGCCGAATAAGGCCAACGTTTAGCTCCGCCCTCTCCTCCGGACGAGTTTCTGTCACGCCAGAATGGGAGCAGGGGCGACTAAAATCTCCTGAATCTTGCTTCAAGTCGGCAGCTAGCCCAAGTCCTGCAGTCAAGAGCCTCACACACCGTCTACGATTCCAATTGGCAGGATAATTGTGAGGATAAGTTCACCGGGCTGCAGGAGCCTCACGCTAGTGTGGCCATCTTGCTTGTGCACCACCTAGAAGAGTTGTTTGTCATGTTGTGCATCCTGGTACACATCCTGTTCTTAAATAAATATTTTTGTGGTTGGTGTATAGGCGAAAAGTAGATTTGAATGGAGACAAGAGTGCTGAAAGTTATTTTCAGTGATGGTTGTTTTTTCAAGTTTATCTAGACTCTTAAAATTTGTGGCTTGTGAAGCTTTCATGTGTGTGTTCCCAAGGAGGCTGATGGTGCTTGGGTCCGGGTCCAACTCCAAGCCCTCATTTGTGCTTTTTCTTTCTTTCAAAAAAAGCACAGTTAACAGTATCATGTATGGAAGTGTGTGTGCGTGTCTGTAAGCAAAGTGTTTTTAGAGGGTGGAGGCAGCAGACTGTGGTCAAGAGCGAAAAAGTCACTGACTTATTAATCAACCCATCCAGCATGTGAAACAAAATCACCACCGACATCAGAACCCACCTACCCTAATTCAATTCAATCATTAATTAAAGACACACCTCTTTAAAGTGCAAGACCAAATTAATTCATTTGCAAAAAACACAGTTGATGGACAGAATGTAGAACAATGTCATACATTCACCCCAGTACAAAGATCTGGGCCTAAATCCATCGTTTTTTTGCCCTCCACACCACCCTGGGTTAGACACTGGCTATATGCAAATCAGCTCTGACCCTGTGCCTCATGGGAACAGTCCAGTCCGAACTACCAAGCCATGTCTTTCCCAGACCGGAATCAAGCATCCAAAGACCGGTTTCTGGCTATCAGCCTTCATCAGCCTGGATAGCTTGACTCCAGTGGTGTGGAGAGCCTGGGACTCACGTCTGAGCATACCCAGCAGTTGACATTGTTCTGCATTCTGTCCATCAATTGTTGTTTTTGCATTTGTCACCCCGAGTGGGATGGGTATGCTCAGACGTGAGTCCCATGCTCTCCACGCCACTGGAATCAAGCTATCCAGGCTGATGAAGGCTGATAGCCAGAAACCGGTCCTTGGATGCTTGATTCCGGTCCAGGAAAGACATGGCTTGGCAGTTCGGGCTGGACTGTTCCCATGAGGCACAGGGTCAAGGCTGATTTGCATATAGCCATGTCTGACCTGGGTTGGCGTGGAGTGCAAAAAAACGATGGATTTAGGCCCAGATCTCTGTACTGGGGTGAATGTATGACATTGTTCTGCATTCTGTCCATCAATTGTTGTTTTCACATTAATTCATTGGCATCTCTTACTATCTGCCTCATTAACAATCCTGAATTGTATAGTAGGGTCTCACATCGACTCTAGAGCTCATTCTAATCCTACCATATGCATCTATACTGTCTTCAACAAATTAAAAAGAGGAGAGAAGGAGCCCAAGTAGTGACATACAGCCTTTCTGATTGGATACACAACCATACAGATGAAGGGCAAATATCCTTACAAATAATGTAGTTTGAACCTGATGGTCAAGTACATCATGTGAACATTTATAGTAATTATCTGTAATCAGATCTTTAATTAAAGAGAACCCCAACATTCCTAAACATTGAGGCTGCTCGGAGCTAGGCACAGTTGTTTGATAGAACAACGCATTCCTCAACAATGCTTGCCTAAACCACGCAGTCTCACCCATGGCCTTTACCCTGCATGCCTTTACAACGAATTTCGTTGTACCGGCATGATTGGTAAAGGCAAGGCATGACAAATATCACCCCCCCGCCCTGAGCCCTAAAAACGCCCCATAGCCCTGCAATGCACCCCACTCCAGCCCTAAAAACGACCTGACCCTCCCCACCCTAAACCCTGGCCCCCAGCACCAAAAGCTTCCCACGCTCCCGCCCTGAGCCCTAAAACAGCACCCTGCCAAAAAAACTACCCCGACCCCTGGCCCCCACCCTGAGCCCTAAAACGGCCCCAGGCCAAAAAACTATCTTGTCCTCAGCCCCCTGCCCTAAGCTCCAAAAACGACCCGAACCACATTCCCCCCACGCTGATCCCTAAAGCAGTTCTCACTCCAAAAAAACTACCCTGTCCCCCATCTTAAGTGTAAAACGGCACCCAGCCCCTTGAGTCTTAAAACAGCCCCTAAGTCAAACAAGCATTGGAAATGCAATAGGTCTCGCATTAGGAAAGTTTGAGCTATTGGTCTTATAAATGATTTTTTTTATTTATGTGTTGTTTTTTAAAATAGCTAAAATAATAGCTTTGTCATTTACAATGCCAATAGTTATAACTTTCGCAAATGTGACACATATAGCATTTGTAATGCAACATGTTTTGTATTTACGTGACTTAGATGTATTGATATTACAAATAACAATGGCTTTTAATTTTTTTAAATAATTAATACTTAAATAATTTATTTAATTTGTAATGTCAATAGCTTTAAGTTTTGTAAATAACTTTTGTGAAGATTATGTTCAGTGTTTTTTATTGTTTAGAAAATCCAAGAAATTAACATCTTTTTGTGATTTGTAATAAAGCTTGTAAGCTTGAAAGCTTGAAAGGTGAGAGGGTGAGAGAGGGTATGGGGTGCGAGGGTGTGAGGGGGGGTGTGAAGGTGAGAGGGGGTGCGAGTGTGTGAGGGGGTGTGTGAGGGGTGTGTGAGGGTGAGAGAGGGTGAGAGGGGGTGTAAGGGTGAGAGGGGATGTAAGGGTGAGTGAGGGTGTAAGGGTGAGTGAGGGTGTTTGAGGGTGCGTGAGGGAGATGAGGGGGTGTGAGGTTGAGGGGGTGTGAGGTTGAGGGGGTTTTAGGGTGAGGGTGTGTGAGGGTGAGGGTGTGTGAGAGTGGGGTGTGTGAGGGGGTGAGAGGGTGTGTGAGGGTGAGGGGGTGAGAGGGTGGGTGAGGGGGTGAGAGGGTGTGTGAGGGTGAGAGGGTGTGTGAGGGTGAGAGGGTGTGTGAGGGTGAGGGGGTAAGTGAGGGTGAGGGGGGTAAGTGAGGGTGAGAGGGTGGGAGAGGGTCAGGGGTGCGAGGTTCAGGAGTTGCGAGGGTGAGGGGGTGTGTGAGGGTGAGAGGGGGTGAGAGGGGGTGTGAGGGTGAGAGGGGGTGTAAGGGTGAGAGGGGGTGTAAGGGTGAGAGGGGGTGTAAGGGTGAGAGGGGGTGTGAGGGTGAGAGGGGGTGTAAGGGTGAGAGGGGGTGTGAGGGTGAGCGAGGGTGTTTGAGGGTGAGTGAGGGAGGATGAGGGGGTGTTAGGTTGAGGGGGTTTGAGGGTGAGGGTGTGTGAGGGTGTGTGAGTGGGGTGTATGAGGGTGTGAGGGTGAGTGAGGGTGTGAGGGTGACGGGGGTGAGGGTGTGTGAGGGGGTGAGAGGGGAGTGTGAGGGTGTGTGAGGGTGTGTGAGGGTGTATGAGGGTGTGTGAGGGTGAGAAGGTGTGTGAGGGTGAGAGGGTGTGTGAGGGGGTAAGTGAGGGTGAGAGGGTGGGTGGGGGTAAGTGAGGGTGAGAGAGGTTCAGGGGTGCGAGGGTGTATGAGGGTGAGGGGGTGTTTGAGGGTGTGTGAATATAAGCCCATGGGGGCGGCTTGATAAACACACGTATTAAGTGTCTTGCGAACTAGCGAGTTCCCAATAAAAATGTTTGTTCAAGATCTAAAGCTTTACAGCAGTCAATTGATTACAAGCAGTCTGCAATGGGCATGAAACTAGGACTGCACGTGTTAGTCTTATTTGACCCGCAGTATACCGCACTTGCAATACCCCATGTAAAATGAATACTCAACAGTGTCCACTGTTACGATTGTTAAGTTTGTACCATTATGAAGTCTGTCTTCACTGTTGACACCGAGATGTGTCACATGATTAATTTAAACATTTTGTTTTTGTGCATTCACATTACTCTGTTTCAAGGAGCAGCCGCTCCGAAACGCGTAGAGTGACTGCAATAAAGAATCACACATAAGGATATCGTATTGCCACGGTGTGTTGTTTTCATTGATTTGGGATGACAACACTGTTTGGATACGTAGGGGCTCGCAACCCCGCCATGGCCCGCCATTGCAAGCGGCGTGGGTTTCTTTGCCACAGAATTGTTTGATTGAGTAAAGAGTAACCTCTGCCCACCCCTGTACACGAGAAGGACAGGGCAGCACGGACCCGCAATCCTGGCACCAGCAACAATGGAGTTGCGGAACTGGGACGCCTGAACAAATACCACGGGTGAGTGCTTAAGCACGCTTGCCGACAGCAGCACCAGTGTAATTATAGACGAGAAGGGGCAAATGGAGTCTGAAAACTGACGGCGGAGTTGATCTTCAGACATCCTTAGAGCGCGAGCGTGTTTTACAGCGCATAAGTTTCAAGAAATACACTATAATGGCAGTGTCATAATGCGAAAAGATGAGGATGAACTACCCGATAAAACAAATATCAACACTTCGAAAACAAGTTTAAACAAGCAAAAAAATAATAAAACAAGACACGGCCTGCCGGCCGTGAAAGTGAAAGTACGGCTGGCCGGCCGGGAATAATTAGGGGAGGAGCAGCCAGGAGAGAGCAGGAGCGGAGGCACCAAGCTGGGGAACAGATGGCTGGCCATTTGATGTGCACGCGCATTTTAGCTCAATGCGCTTGCGCATTGACCTAAAAGCGCACGGGCACAGCATCAAATTCAGGAGTTGCGAGGGTGAGGGGGTGTGTGAGGGTGAGAGGGGGTGAGAGGGGGTGTGAGGGTGAGAGGGGGTGTAAGGGTGAGAGGGGGTGTAAGGGTGAGAGGGGGTGTAAGGGTGAGAGGGGGTGTGAGGGTGAGAGGGGGTGTAAGGGTCTGTACCCACTGTATGCGTCGTTAAGACATATGTGTGGTTTAGGCAAACGGTGTTCTGCGTGCATGATAATGGCTCGCATGCAGGGCCGGACTGGCTACCGGGCAGTTTGGAATGCTGCTGAGCTGGGGGGTGATTTCGTTCATGGAGACCTGCGTGTGCTAAACGAAATTCGTTTTGCATTAATTATTTCGAAGCACACACAGTTCTCCATGAACGAAATCAGCCCCCACCTCTGTGAAATCAGCCCCCAGCTCGGCAGCATTCGAAACTGCCAGGTAGTCAGTCCGGCCCTGCTCGCATGGCTTAGCCCGTGTGGTTAATGCCGTTTCCCGCAGGGCACTACTGAAGGCTGTCAGCTGAGGAGTGAGTTCGAGGGACTTGGTAACTGACAACAGCACTTTATTGTGATTTACAGCGGTCTGGCAGCTATTTGTGGATCATTTGAGACCAGCAGTAAATAAGAATAATTTTGGCAGCCAAGGATTGTACGTTTGAGAGACTGCACAAGTAACCGATATCGCTCAGGTATTCGGTTGAATATAGCACTCTTCATGGAGCCACATGTTGAAAGATGAAATTTACTTTTTGTGACACTCGAGTACTATGGGTACCAGAATATCTGAAATTAAGTTATTAATCATTTCCACTACTGCATTTTAAACTCAAGAACTGCTGTTTAGCTTTTAAATGGTTTTATTTTTCGTTTCTAATATGTGTTTGCAAACAGTGAACAATTACCCACGTGATATAACCGCATCAACGCGGCTGGAATGCCCCCGCGGTGCGGAAGAATTCCACGCGTGCGCGGAACGGACGCCCCGGCCGCCCTCCACACACGCCCACCGTGACGCCAGACAGCCGGGGGGCGTCCGTCGCATAGAAGAGATCTGAAAGAAACAGGTTAGTATTAGATTCCTTACCTTAGAATATCCCCAGGCGTCAGTCTGGATCCGGAAACTTTTGCGTAGCAGTACCCCTGCGCGTCGGTAGGCGTCGTCTGCAGGCGTCCCCTGCGGCTCCGCGTCGTCGGCGTCTTGCGCCGTGATGACGTCGCTGGAGTATATAGACGCCGCCTCCGCGCGCTGACGTCAGTTCTTCTTTTTTCCGCGCCAGTTAGCGCAGATCCGAAGAGCAGTACTCCGGTTTTTTGACCAAGTTTTTGTTAACTTAACTCTTTCTTCAAGGTGCCGGTAGGATGCCCGGGTTTAAGAGTTGCGACGGGTGCGACCGAATGATGTCGGTCACCGACCACCATCGACTCTGCCTCCGGTGTCTGGGCGCGGACCACGACGTGGAGTCCTGCGTCGACTGCCGGGCCTTGACAGGTAAAGCTAGACGGGAGCGGTCCCGCAAGCTGCTCGAGCTCCGAGTGTCGGCCCCGCGTCGAGAGCGGTCCCGGTCCGGTCGGAGGTCGAGGGAGCGGTCAAGGGAGCGCTCGCGGAGCCGCCATGAGCGCTCCGGGAGTCGCCACCATTCCTCCGGTTCATCAGGTAAGCGACACAAGAGGTCGGGGCGTCGTCATCGTACCCCCGACTCCCCCCGACGCCCGCGTGATGCGGCCGGGGGTTCGGGTGGCCCCACCCCCGCGGCCCCGCGTGGGGTCGCCGACGCCGTCTGCCCCCTACCCGTCGGTCCCTGGGGAAGGCGCGTCGCGCGAGGAGATTGAGGAGTTCCTCATGGCTATGAGGGCGATGTCTCCTCCGGCGGGGCCTACGGCGCCTGCGGGCCCGTCGGTCCCGTCTGGGAGCCCGAGCGGTTCGGGTGCACCTGCCCCGACGCCGCCGAGTGCTCCGGCCCCGGCGCCGCCGGCGGCTCCGGCCCCGGCGCCGCTGGGCCCTTCAGGGTCGTCGCCGGCTGGTCCACCGGCCTCTCCGGCGCCGATTCCATTGGGGCAACCCGTGGTGCCGCCTCCGCGCGGCGCCGTGACTCCGAGGAGCCGGTTTATATCGTCGACTCGAACTACGGCGATGAGGACGATTATGGAGAGGGTTGGGAGGGGTCTGAGGACCCTTTGTCACGAGCCTGCCAGTATGACGTGGACCGGGTCGGTGACTTAGGTGATGCCAGTGGTCTGGACGAATAATTTGAAAAAGGGGGTGGTGATGGACAGAGTATCTGAGTTAATCAGGACACTCCTACCCAGTCAACAGATCAGGGCTTGATCCATCACCGTTTTTTAGCTCACTGCACCATCCCAGTTCAGAACCTGGCTACATGCAAATTAGCCTGTCCCTGGCCCAGTACATCATGGGAACAGGGCAGACCAAACTACCAAGCCAATTCTTCACTGGAAAGGAAACAAGCTTCCGGGGACCGGTTTCTGGCATTACAGCCGTCTTCGGCCCGGCTTGCTTGAATCCTGATGGTGCAGTGAGCAAGGGACTCACATCTGAGCATACCCTTCCACACTTATGGTGGCCAAAATAATTTGAAAAAGGGGGTGGTGATGGACAGAGTATCTGAGTTAATCAGGACACTCCTACCCAGTCAACAGATCAGGGCTTGATCCATCACCGTTTTTTAGCTCACTGCACCATCCCAGTTCAGAACCTGGCTACATGCAAATTAGCCTGTCCCTGGCCCAGTACATCATGGGAACAGGGCAGACCAAACTACCAAGCCAATTCTTCACTGGAAAGGAAACAAGCTTCCGGGGACCGGTTTCTGGCATTACAGCCGTCTTCGGCCCGGCTTGCTTGAATCCTGATGGTGCAGTGAGCAAGGGACTCACATCTGAGCATACCCTTCCACACTTATGGTGGCCAAAATAATTTGAAAAAGGGGGTGGTGATGGACAGAGTATCTGAGTTAATCAGGACACTCCTACCCAGTCAACAGATCAGGGCTTGATCCATCACCGTTTTTTAGCTCACTGCACCATCCCAGTTCAGAACCTGGCTACATGCAAATTAGCCTGTCCCTGGCCCAGTACATCATGGGAACAGGGCAGACCAAACTACCAAGCCAATTCTTCACTGGAAAGGAAACAAGCTTCCGGGGACCGGTTTCTGGCATTACAGCCGTCTTCGGCCCGGCTTGCTTGAATCCTGATGGTGCAGTGAGCAAGGGACTCACATCTGAGCATACCCTTCCACACTTATGGTGGCCAAAATAATTTGAAAAAGGGGGTGGTGATGGACAGAGTATCTGAGTTAATCAGGACACTCCTACCCAGTCAACAGATCAGGGCTTGATCCATCACCGTTTTTTAGCTCACTGCACCATCCCAGTTCAGAACCTGGCTACATGCAAATTAGCCTGTCCCTGGCCCAGTACATCATGGGAACAGGGCAGACCAAACTACCAAGCCAATTCTTCACTGGAAAGGAAACAAGCTTCCGGGGACCGGTTTCTGGCATTACAGCCGTCTTCGGCCCGGCTTGCTTGAATCCTGATGGTGCAGTGAGCAAGGGACTCACATCTGAGCATACCCTTCCACACTTATGGTGGCCAAAATAATTTGAAAAAGGGGGTGGTGATGGACAGAGTATCTGAGTTAATCAGGACACTCCTACCCAGTCAACAGATCAGGGCTTGATCCATCACCGTTTTTTAGCTCACTGCACCATCCCAGTTCAGAACGAGTCGCCCAACCCTGGGTTTGTCTCGCCTTCCCCTGTGGCGTCGGAGGCGGGGGCTGCCTATTCGGTGGTCCTGATGAGGGCTGCCAAGGCCTTGAGCCTTGAGCTCCCCGTCGCTAAGGTGAAACCTAACATCCTCACCGAAGTATTTAAACCGCAGTCATGCCCACAGGAGCCTCTGCTGCCGTTTAATGAGGCCCTGACGGATGTCCTTTTGGGCACCTGGTCCAGGCCCGCTTCCGGTGCACCGGTTGACCGGAACGTTGCCAGGCGTCACCGTCCGTGTTCGGACGACCCTGCCTTCCTTTCCACCCATCCCTCCCCGGAGAGTCTGGTGATCCAGGCCTCCACTTCCCAGTCCGCATTCCCGTCGGCTCCGCCCGATCGGGAATCGAAGCGATATGACCAATTTGGCAAGAAGGTCTTTTCGTCTTTGAGTGCTGGACTGCGGTCTTGCAATACCGCATGCCTCTTGGGCCGCTACACCCACTCTCTGTGGGACACGGTCGCAGAGTGTCTGCCGCAATGCCCGCAGGAGGTGCGGGACAAGCTCAACCAGGCCTTGGTTGAAGGCCGGGACGCGGCGAGGTATTCGATAAGGTGTGGTCTTGACACGACCGACTCGCTCGGACGGGCTATGTCCACGACGGTGGCGATTCGTCGCCATGCTTGGCTGAGATCCGCCAACTTCTCGCCGGATGTCCAGAATGCCCTCATGGACATGCCTTTCGATGGCAGTCGCCTGTTCGGTGACAAGGCGGACAACGCGCTTGAGCGCTTCAAGGACTCCAGGGTCACGGCCAAGTCCTTGGGTCTTTCGACCCAGCGCCAGCAACCGGGTTCGTTTCGCCCCTTTCGTGGCCAGGGAAGGGGCGGTCCCACGCGTGCTGCCAGCCACGCGCCGCAGAACGCTCCCCAGCGCGGTGGCGGCCGTGGATTCCGCCGTGGTGGCGGTAGAGGGCAGCGGCGAGGTCAGTCCACACCTCCCCCCGCAGCAGCCTCCAAATCTTCCTAGTCCGAGCTTTCGGGCCCATGTGACGCCAGTGGGTGGCAGGGTTCGCCATCACCACTCCCGCTGGCGCACGATTACATCGGACAGGTGGGTGCTGCAGCTCGTCCGAAGGGGCTACTCCCTCCCCTTCGAGTCCACTCCTCCAGCCATGCCACCGCAGAACCACCGTGTGTCGGGGGACCACTTGACACTTCTGCAGGAGGAAGTTACGGCCCTCTTGGCCAAGGGGGCCATCGAGCGCGTTCCTGGGCCAGAAGTAGGGTGTGGTTGCTACTCCCACTACTTTCTGGTGCCCAAGAAGGACAAAGGGGGCCTACGTCCTATCTTGGACCTACGGAACGTCAACGGCTTCCTCCGGAAGGAGAAGTTCAAGATGTTGACTTTGGCTCAGGTCTTGGCTGCTCTAGACCCACAAGACTGGATGGTAGCGTTGGACTTGCAGGATGCGTATTTTCGCATCCCCGTCCTGCCGGCCCACCGGCGTTACCTGCGGTTCACGGTAGGCCACGAGCACTTTCAGTTTATCGTGCTCCCATTCGGCCTTACCAGCGCCCCACGGGTGTTCACGAAAGTGATGGCGGTGGTCGCAGCTCATCTGCGTCGGTTAGGGGTTTCAGTCTTCCCCTACCTCGACGACTGGTTGTTGAAGGCGGGCTCGCCCCAAACAGTCGTCCACCACCTTCAGATGACGGCAGACCTCCTGCACGAGCTGGGGTTTTCCATCAATGTGCCGAAATCACACCTGTGTCCCTCTCAAAAGCTCCTTTTCATCGGAGCGGTTCTCGACTCGGCGCAGTTTCGGGTTTATCCTCCGGAACGGCGGGTCCGGGATATTCAGGCTCTGATTCCCATCTTTCAGCCGTTGTCCCGGGTTTCGGTCAGGTTGACGCTGCGGCTTCTGGGGCTGATGGCCTCCTGCATCCTTCTGGTGCATCACGCCAGGTGGCGGATGCGGGCTCTGCAGTGGGACCTGAAGTTTCAGTGGGCCCAGCATCAGGGCAACCTGTCCGACCATGTCCTGATCTCGGAGGGCACTGCGAGACAGTTGCAGTGGTGGCTTACGGACCGCGATTGGGTCAGAGGCAGATCCCTCTCCCTTCCCCAACCGGAGCACGTAGTTGTGACGGACGCGTCCCTCCAGGGCTGGGGAGGCCACTTGGGAGAGGCAGAGATCAGAGGCATCTGGTCTCCGGCGGAGTCCCGGCTCCATATCAACACGTTGGAGCTGCGGGCGATTCGCCTAGCACTGAAGGCATTCCTCCCCTTTGTCAACGGGAGTGTAGTGCAGGTGTTCACGGACAACACCACCGCCATGTGGTACTGCAACAAACAGGGCGGTGTGGGGTCGTGGACCCTTTGCCAGGAGGCTCTGCGCCTCTGGCAATGGCTGGAACGTCAGGGCGTGACTCTGACGGTTCAACACCTGGCAGGTTCTCTGAACGCCAGGGCGGACGAACTCAGCCGTCGGTGCTCGGTGGATCACGAATGGCGTCTGAACTCTGACGTGGCGAACGGCCTCTTTCAGCAATGGGGAGAGCCTTGGTTAGATCTATTCGCCACAGAAGAGAACGCGCAATGTCATCAGTTCTGCGCGTTGGAGTTTCCAAGACGGCACTCGCTCGGCGACGCCTTTCGGCGCGAGTGGAGCTGCGGTCTGTTGTACGCCTTTCCGCCTATACCACTTCTGCCCAGAGTGCTGAAGAAGATCAGGCGCGACCGGGCCCAAGTTATCCTTGTGGCTCCGGACTGGGCTCGAAGATACTGGTATCCCGAGCTACTCAGCATGTCAGTCGGTCCCTCGATCCGCCTGCCCCTTCAGGAGGACCTTCTGTCGCAGCAGCAGGGGACGGTCCTCCACCCGAACCTGTCCAGCCTCCACCTCCATGCGTGGAGATTGAGCGGCGACAGTTGAGGCCATTCGACTTGCCTCCTGAAGTCTGTGATGTGATTCTGGCAGCCAGGCGTCCCTCCACAAAGTCGGTATACGCCTGCCGGTGGAACAGATTTGTGGCATGGTGCACAGCGAAGGCTGTGGATCCCCTTTCTGCCCCTCTTTCCGAGGTTCTCCTCTTCCTTCTTTCTCTTGCCCAGCAGGGCTCTGCTCTGGGCACTATCAAGGGCTACCTTTCTGCCCTTTCCGCCTTCTTAAGGCTACCTGATCAGCCATCTTTATTCAAGTCCCCTATTGTACTGAGATTCTTGAAAGGCATCAAGCACATGTATCCTCCTGTTCCGTTCGTGATGCCTCAGTGGGACTTGAACCTGGTTCTGACATTCTTGATGTGCGCTCCCTTTGAGCCGCTTCATTCCTGTCCTCTCCGTCTTCTCACTTTAAAGACGGCCTTCCTGGTTGCCATCACCTCTGCCAGGAGAGTGAGTGAGCTCCAGGCTCTTTCTGTTAAACCTCCTTTCTTGTCCGTCCATCCTGACAAGGTGGTTCTTAGGACTAGGCCTTCTTTCCTGCCCAAAGTAGTTTCTGCTTTTCACATCGGGCAGTCCATCACCTTACCCTCCTTCTTCCCGCCTCCGCATCCTTCAAAGGATGAAGAGCGGCTCCATCGTCTGGACCCAAAACGTGCGCTTTCATTTTATATGGATCGCACACGCCAGTTCCGGGTGGATGACCAACTGTTTGTTGGCTACGTGGGTGAGAAGAAGGGAAGGGCGGTACAGAAACGAACCATCTCTCGGTGGGTCGTCCTGTGCATCAAAGCATGCTACTCTTTGGCTCGGAAGGAGCCTCCTGTTGGGCTGAGGGCCCATTCCACTCGGGCCACGGCGGCTACTACTGCCCTGGGCCGGGGAGTCCCTTTGCAGGACATTTGCCAGGCGGCTACGTGGGCCTCGCTGCACACCTTTGCGAGGCAGTACTGCCTGGACAGTCAAGTCCGGAGGGATGGCTTCTTTGGCCGTTCGGTCCTCCAGGACTTTCTGGTGTAGGTTTGTATTGGTTCGCAGACCCACCACCGGGGTTGGTATTGCTGGGGTATCTATTCTAAGGTAAGGAATCTAATACTAACCTGTTTCTTTCAGATGAACAAGTTACTTCCCTTCGGTAACGATATATCTGTAAGAAACAGTAGTTAGTATTAGATTCCTTCCCGCCCCACCCGTCCTCCCCGTTCTGCGAACTGATACCTAGGGTTAAGGACATCCCTTTCAGGGCCCTAGTTTCAAATGGCACCAGTGTTAGTTCTCACATGGCTCTGCGTGTTCTGGCGCGGAAAAGCTGTGTGCAAAGAACTGACGTCAGCGCGCGGAGGCGGCGTCTATATACTCCAGCGACGTCATCACGGCGCACGACGCCGACGACGCGGAGCCGCAGGGGACGCCTGCAGACGACGCCTACCGACGCGCAGGGGTACTGCTACGCAAAAGTTTCCGGATCCAGACTGACGCCTGGGGATATTCTAAGGTAAGGAATCTAATACTAACTACTGTTTCTTACAGATATATCGTTACCGAAGGTAAGTAACTTGTTCGTTAAGGCTGAAAGGAGTTAGTATCTCGTTTATGTGATTGCACACATGTGGAGAATATTTAAACAGTGAATGAAATGAAGCTCTTTAGGTTGACAAAGGCCGAGTGAGCAGCCGAAATGTGTTGCTGTGGCAAACACTTTTTTTCTCTCAATTAAATAAAATAGTCTCAAGATCGTCGTGCAGCATTTCTCTTTACTTGGGAGAAATTGTGGTCTATCTATCAGTCTGTCTGTCTATCTATCTATATAACTATCGCTATGTATCCCAAGTTATTGTTAGGATCATTTTTCCCTAGTCTATTATGTCTTTTTTGTGTTGCTAAAAACGTTGGCGTTGAACAAATCTTCACAAAACTTTCCCAACAAGTGCTTATTTTTGCCAAGTTCGTGCATGGGAAGTTTTGAGTTGATCTGTCAAGTAGAAGTCGAGAAAAAAAAGGGTTCCAAAACACATTTTTCTGTAGGAACTTTATACACCGCTGCAGCCCAAAGAGCAGAACGGATTTACACTAAATTAGGCAGAAAGCTAGATCTTGATACAAAAGAGTGCTTTTTGTGCATTGGTGTAAATAATCTCAGTAGTTTTTCAGCAATTAAGGCTCAAAATAAATGTATATTTCAAGCTGCAGAGGATCCATGGGCCGACGGATCTCATGTTGCGATCCAGTTGGTTGCCACCACATCAACAAGGATGCAGGCCATCTTAGGTCTCGGGTTACTGCATAGCAGGACCTCCTGCTAGAATGTCGCTTAGGTGGCTGCCATTATCTTTTACTGTGTTGAACAAGACCTGCTGAGAAGGGACAAAGATTGTTTCATAGACATTTCGGCAGTCCATTGTCTATGGAATGAAGAGACCCATACATCATCCATATGTTATGATTGCATTCCTTAATGAAACCTTTCTGGGAATTTTAGTAGAAATATTTAAATGAAGCAGTGGCTATAATAATGCCCACAAACTGTTATATGAGAATATTGTTTCAGTGAAGCCACAACTCCCATTCTTGCATAATGTTTTGTAATTGTAAAATCCTGATGAGAGTTAAAACGGACATGTGTCTGTGCAGGTTGAATAAGAAAGACAGAGAGACATTGAGCACACCCCAGACAGAGAGTCTGTCATTCATCTTTATTTCGGCTCAAATGAACCATAAAAGTACACACAGTAAAAATGTAAAATAAGATAAATGCAGATCACAGTGTAAAATGTATGGAATAAGTTACACCCGTTATACTACATCTGTTACTAATAAAGTGCCATGTGGTAAAGACAAGACCAAGGAAAAAAAAACTCCAGATTGTTCATAAAAGAGGACACTTAAGAGATCCGCCCAGTTGCCCAAGATATCTTGACGACTAACTATCAGATATTTTATCAATCAAAATGACTCTGGTCTGCATTAATCCATAATAATAAAAACCTGCCACATCGGCAAAAGCTTGTTAAGAAGAACAGCAACGAGCCCTTAAGAGTAAAAATCAATCACATTATTAGAAAGTTAAAATAGTCAATACTCAAAGTGCAAGTGCAATATTCGTATGAAATGTAAATGTTGCAGGTAATAATGCAACTTTTTAACTTTGAGATTTCCTGATTTTTAAGGCACCGCAAATAAAACTAATAATAGCAACTCAGCACAATTCTGACTCTAGGCATAAAAGGCGAGACAAACAAGTTTTATGAGATCTAACACCAAAAGACTGCAAGATGGGTCGTACAAAATCTTTTTAGGTTGGATGTAAAAACTACAAAAAAAACATGAAGTGGGCAAGTGTTTGTCTTGAGGTGCCATCACAGGGACATGGTGGTAAACTGTAGAACCTGATCCCTGTTGGGGGTGCACTACTAGGAAGGGAACCATACCTACCCTAAAACTGGTGAGGTAAAACGTATGTTCTGTGTTGGTAGCCCAAAGGAGATAGCGTTCAACCCCCACCTCTTGTTTAAAACTTAGATAACGTGATACTGTAACTGAAGATTGTTGATTGCAAACTCTCATCTGGGTTCTAAGTTGGTAAAATGCTGTTTTTTCTCATCTTTTGCGCTACCTTTTTTGCTACTAGTAAGATCGTCTGGAGAGAAAAGAAAGTGAGGAAGTACTAGGTCCGAGAAAGATTTTTTAACATCGGGCCAGGCAATGGAGTTTGTTTGTTGTAGTTTTAGGCAATGCGCCCAGATCTCTCTGGAAAATTAGCAAAATGGGGGTGTCCAGACTTTCGTCCACAGAAGCAGAGGGGCGGCTAAAACTGCGTCTTCAAGAAAAGGGATGCCAGATTTCAAATAGGTAATTAAACTGGCTGTACTCCGTGGTGTAGCTAACAGCCTACAGAGAAATTTATTCTGAATTGTTTGTAAATTATCAGGTGAGTTGTAACCCCACACTCCTGCCCCATCGGTCCTCAAAGGAACACATTTAGTTTTGTACAGGGCAGTTTACTACTGAATCGGTTTATGACCTAATTTCTTCGAAAAGCGGAATATAGCTTCTATTGTTCCCTCCATCTTGCCTACATTCGCTGTTAGAAGTTTTTCTCATGTAAAGTCAGAAGAGATCATTATCCTGAGGTAGTTAAAGTTCTGGACTTTAGTAATAGGAGTCCCTGCAACATTGTGAATGCGAATAGAAGTCTTTTTAGGCCTGTAAATCATGGTATAACACTTTACATGATTAATTTTCAGGTTTAAATCCCTCATGAAGTTGTTAAAAATGTCCAATAACAGCTGAAGCCCATTTACTGTGGGGGCTAAAAGGACCGCAGTGTCTATGTCAAGAAACACAAGGACGATGCGGTCCCCAATCCGTTGGAGATCTTTGCCTCTTAGTATCATTTCTTTCTCTAAAGCATTTATGTAAAAGAGGAAGGTTGCCAAATGTCTTACACCTTTATTTGAAAAAAGAAAGGGGTACAATCTCCTTTGGTGTCCAATTAAACCGGTGCCTTCGTCTCCTCATGCAGTCTGATCAAAAAGTCGACTAATGTTGGGTTTGCTCCAGCTTTCCCCATCAGTGCCCAAAGCTTCTCCCTGTCAACCAGGTCAAAAGTGCTGGACAGATCCATGAAAGCCATGTGGATTGCCCAGCCCTTGGCTTGCAGATTTACTTAAGATCATAAAACAGTTAAATGATTGTTCCACAGTTCCAACTCCAGGGCAGAAGCCAAATTGAACGTAAAAAAAAAAAACTTGGTATCACTAGCCAAATCCTCAAGGAGATTAAGGATTACCCTCCCCAAGATTTTAGCTGAGGAATCCCATAGGGATATAGGCCTTCAGCAAGTAGGTACATTTCTGTTTCCCTTTTTAAAATGGGGACTATGGTAGAGTCCCTTCAGGAAGAAGTGACCTGGCTTTAAACTACACTACGCAAAAAAAAATGTTTTTTAAGTGGTGGTCAAAAAACAGAGTTTTGTTTAAAACCAAACGTCAGTGGGCACCCCATCAGGCCATATGTCTTTGCCTGGGAGGATTTAAAGATGACTTTCATTGTCATGTCAACAGTAATGGCATTGCTCAAGGCTACCACTTCATCCAGAGATGGATTAACCCGTGGCTTTTCTTGAATGAAGCAGGTGTTACGAAACATTTCCTGAAAAATTGTAATGCCATTCATTGGCATTCGATCTGTGTGGGGGGGGGGGGAATTAGATCGGTGTGTGTGTGGGGGAGAATTATTGTCACTAAGGTAAGGCCTATTGATGACTTCCCAAAAAGCCTTTGAATCATGTACTGATGATGCCATTAGTAAGTCATCCCAGGCCTGATCCCTCACTTCTTTGCAGCAACACTTGATTGATCTGAATTCCTAAGCAATTTGATTTGGGTAGAGTTACATGGGGGTTCTTTGAGGGCCTCCTTGAGCTGTTTTGAAGCTACTGTACAGTTTGAGGAGAACCATTTAAAAGTACGAGGCTCTGTGGGCTTAACCTGGATTATAAATTGATTTGCAGCTTGACTACAAATGGCCTCAAAACTGTGAACCATATCAACACGGGTAGCGCCCTCTGCCAAGCAGTCCGTGATATCCTGGTAGCTCTCAGAAATCAAGTTGCTCCAAAATTTATTTTGGTCAATTTTGGGCCATTTTTAGATGGATGTTGTTTTTTACTCTATATTTTAATCAAGTAGGACGATTAGTCCCTGATGGTTTAATATTAGGACCTGAAAGGACTAGGCCAATAGGGATGTGGTCACTCAAAATTGAGGACATTGCGTAGGAGTCAAGAACACATGGGGCTATATGAGTAAAAAAAAAAACATGAAATCAAGTAAGGAACTTCTTCCTTTGCCCATGAAAGTGGGACGGGGTGGGGTCCTTTTCCTTTAGAACATTCAGCGCTACAATGGAGGTTAAATTTCATGATGCTGTGATTCAGGGTGTCCCCATACATGGTGTGTAAAAAGTGGGTCAGGGTTTTGTTGGATCTGTCTGAAACCCCACACCCCTGCGTATTCCCAGTAGCGCACACTATGGGGTTAAAGTCACCCCCCCCTCCATAGAATTGTCTCTCTGTCTAAGTGACTTTGGAGATATTCTGACACAAACATATCTTACTTCTTTACCAAATTAATAGGGTGATGTAAAAAAATAACACGAATAAAAATTGATCAATACTTATATATAATAATATATAATATCAATATATACCAATAAACCTGGGATTTCAAGACACAAAATTAGAGGGCAGGATGAACCCCATAACTTCTCTGCTTTCAAGAGCCTGTTCTTTAGGAAAACAAATATCCCCAAACCTCCCTTAGCCCAACTGTTGCGGGGATTCTGCTCATACACAGAACTGTGCACAGAGACCTAGGACCTTAGTGAATTGTGGTGTACCAAAAAACTCACCTCAGTACCTAGAACCCCTAACCGACTAGCATCAGTGTCTCATTAGCTCTCCGTCCTATAGCGAAGCTACCAATGACTAGACAACCCAGAACATGCAACTTAGGTTTTTTCTCTGGAATGGTGGGAATCAAGAACACTCTTTTGTTTGTTATTCTCATACCAGTCCACAACGTGAGTAAATAGAGACATGAAAAAGTTTAAAATGTTTATTTTAATGACGTGCTCTAAGATGCAGTATTTTTGCTAACATAAGCAGGCATATGATTAAAAATAATACGATCAGCATTGTTACAATTCCATAAAACACAGAGAGAAATCATATTATAATGATAGTGGAAACAGGTCCTATAGTGCCTTGTGTACCACCCTCCCCAGCTAGGAACTAGGTTTTATAATAATAGAAGGTCTCTTAGGCTTGAATGGGGAACCCCATACCTCCAAGATCAACAGAAGTGAATCACATCATGATCAGCAAAAGCTCTCTCTCTAGAAAATTATTTTCTTCAAGTGCCCTTATCATGCATGCAGTGTAATATTAAAGGCGCTAGAATTTCAGTTAGCTGCAGCTGTTTGCATGTTGTGTCTAGAGCGTGGGCCGATCAGCCCGAATAACAGCTTACATTGTTATGATAACCTTGGAGGCTTCTGCACACACTGTGATGTAAGGCTAGGGATGTTGAAAACAAGCCATTCTTATGTGAAGAATTTCAAACAGTCTAACTTACAACAGTTACATTCAGTGTTGTGTGCAAAAGCTGCAAAATGGCGTTTAAACATCTAATAAGCTTATGCTAACATAGCAGCGTGTGCACGCAGGGCCCTGCCTTCACTACACCCTCCCTTGATCGGAACACTTACAAGAAGGTGGGCAATTTAGGAACGCAGAGTTCAAGTTCGCAGACAGAACCAAGTTCAAAATTTGCCAAACTGGATAATAGGGAGTAAAAAATTCCGAAGTAGTAAACAAAAAGTAAAAAAAAACAAGAAAGAGGCGTATACTGCCCATCATGGAAATGAGGAAAAAATAAATGTAAACTTTGTTTTTAGAATACAGTACACGATGACGCTGAATCTATCCCAATTCAATCCAACAGTGTGTAGGCACAGTACGTTGCAACTGCCTCCAAGAGGAAGTCATTGGTCTCATCAGAAAAAAATTCAGCCATCCACTTCAGTAATGGAAAGGAACACACATGTTCTTCGATAGCCAAAGCCTCTAGTACCATCAGAGGACAAATCTGGTATTCTGCGAGATAACTGCGTGCCAGAAAGTCATGAGCTGCAGCCCATATATTCCAATTGCCATGTGCCGGCGCGCAGGCCATTATTCCGATACCAGAACAGTCTAACTCATGAGCAACTAAGGGACTCAACAGTAGATCATAATCCGGGTTCGGAGACACCGTATTGCAGAGACACAAATCCAGAGCCCATTCAAAACTGCAATCCAGGCAATTGAAAACCGGTTGCACGCATGTAAAGTAGGAAAATCGGAAGGACGATCTATATGCTACACTCAAGGTGGCCAGAGTTAGTGTTCCATAGTATTCAAGCATCCGGTTACGAAGCTGGAGCAGCAGGGACAGGTTGTCTTGTGACACAGACTGTACAGCCATTTTTGAGCAAGCAAATTAACAGCAGTACACCGCTGCCAAGGAGAGAATTAACGGAAAACCGCCGAAGAGGCTGGAAAAAATGTAATGAAAAAATGCCGGTATCACACCAAATATAGTTTGGAATGAGGTCACAAGGCCAGAACTTACTACTTTAAAAAAGTGAGCCAAGCCCGTGGTCGACGAGGCATTGAATATAGTGTGAATCAAAGCACCGAAATACAGGGGGAGATCAGTAATTAAAAGGGCATGCACCTCGGTGCGAGTGTTTGCCACGTGAAGGACAAATGTTTCACAAGAAGAAGGAAGGGCAACTTTTTTCTGGGACAATAGAGACCTTATTCGACTAATCTTGTTGAACTCTGCTTTCAAGGTCAGAATGGAAGGCCAGATGGATATATCGAGCTTCCCATGCGTGGGTGGGAAAAGCACATTCTTACAGCAGACTACACATTGGGAGACGGTCACAATGTACGGAATACCTGCCAGCATACCGCAGCAATCTTCATTATTTAAAAGCAAATAGCTACCGTTAGCTAACAACGTGAAAGTCGGTGTGATAGCTGGGACAGGATTACCCTTTAAAATGCAGGCTAAATTCGGTGCATTCGTGTTACATGAGCCATGCAATTGTATGTTCATGCAAACTAATGAGTGATCAGGTGTTGAAGTGCAATCTTCACCCTTCAAATAAACTTCTTTACCCTCCCTCAGGCACCAATAGGTGAATAGCAGAGACCAAAGTTCATGGAGATAAGCGCCTCCCAAGGGTTCATATCTGGCTATGGCATAGTGTTTCATACATTAATCGAATTTAAACAAGGGGAAAGGCATTGTTATTAACCCCTGAATGAACCATACAGCTGAATTAGATTCGGCAACAGAAAATGTTAAAGGTTCTAACTTTTCAGTATGCAAAAGTGAATACGCAGCATCCTTCATAGACCTAAATTGTTGTTTCACAGTCAAATTAAATGGCACAAATAGAGAAGAGGTATTCATTTAGTCCCAAGGCACTTTACCAGCTTTTAAAGTTTGCAATGTCCAAGAAAACGCCATAATGTAACGTAATTGATTTTGACCATGGGTACAAAACAGATACTTCATCCTGTACAATATCAACAACAGATGAAACAATATTATCTAATGTGTACATTTTATAAGAACGAGTATTAATGCTATTATCAACAACTGCAAGCTCTTTTTCCAAATTAGCCTGATCAATAGCTCTTAACCTAGAAGCAGCTTCAATTTGAGATAGTTTCCAAACTTCGTTGTAAATAGCATATATCCATCTTTTTGACCTGCCTCCTTCAGGGCATTTAACAAAGTCATTCAAATCAACATAGTCAGTCATTTTGGACAAATGGAGTTTAACTGACGCTAAAGTGGGTTGTTCGGCCAGTTCTGACATAATTTGCCTACTGAATAGGTAGTGACAGAATGGTCGCTCTCAAAACTGGTATCCACCCTAACCTGTGTATAGCCAGGGGCCAGACCCAGAAAACGATGTTGGCATGAATCTGAACTTTTTTGCCATAATAACCAACCTTCGAGATCCAAGCTGGAAATATTAAATGAGGAATTTAGTAACAAGGACTGTAATTCATCTATGGACCTATTGGTGTGATTGTCCCAAGTAGGGTATTCAGCCAAAGAAGGAACGGATGGAGCATTTAACTTTTTAGACATAGCCAATCCAAAGCAAGTAGTTTGATAAATAGTTGAATTAAAAAACAACATATGGTTCGGGATGAGACATGCACGATGCAGAGCCTCAGTGCCTTGCATTTGGCAGTTTTTAGAACCCCAAACAGATTTAAGATCAATAGAATCTTTCCACAGCTCATAGCCCCTTATAGCCAATTGATCGATAAAGGACTTCGAATACAATAATTTGGTGTCGGTGAGTCTAACTTTGGAAGAGGACTTCGCGTTCATCTTAAAGTAAAAACCATTAGGATTGGATTGATTTAAAATCAGTAAAGTAAGTAAACTTTTTCAAAAGAGTTTTCGAGCTGCCTTCAATAGAACTGGGCAATGTTCCCACTGTGTGTAATTAACCACATTTCTAAATGTGTTTGCTTTATGCAGAAAATGATTGCCATAATGTGGGTAGCTGAGTCTAAATACAAATCTTCAGTAGAAAGGCGTTTTTGGTTCATCTGAATAATTGAACTTTTACCAGCGCAAAGTTGACCTGAATAATCTACAAATTATGACAAATATCTAACAGTCATAAAATTTCACTTTTGCGCTACTAGACCTAAAAATATACAAAAAACGGTTAAAAAATGGTCTAGTGTTAAAATCAGTTAGTAGGGTACAGTTCATTCTTTCCTCATGGAAATGTATATTGTGTAAAAATTGTTTTTTTGAAATGCTGTTTGTATATTTGTAACATAAATGTTTGTTTATATTGTTTAATGTAAGCACTGTACATAGGATATACCCACTTGTGTTTGACACAGTAAACTCCCAGACAAATCGAACAATCTCCACAAGTTACAAAACTTGTAACCTTTGAAAAAAACAAACTATAACACCCACTGATTAAATATAGTGGTGTATAACAAAAAACTGCTCAAAATAAAAAAGTGGCAGAAACAAAAAGCGACTGGGTTTCCAATTTCTATTTCACAATTGTATGGTGTCCTACCCAGCGCCAAACAGGACACAACCCCCCTTTATGTTCTCAGTATCAAAAGCAGCATAAAATAATTAAAATTGGTAAAGAGAGCCTCTACGGCTTGGACATCCCAGTCATCAGAGCGTATGTTTTGTTTTACAACATCCCCCTTTGAAACACGAAGTACATTGGGAACATTTGTAACCTCTGTTGGGCCGTGGATTTGAAATTTAACAGCATCCCAAACTATCCCATCTAAGGCAGGCCACGCTATGATATTCTCATAAGTCTGGTCCCTTTTTAGGTTTCGCCTGGGGCCGGAGCTCCTAGCTCCGCCCAGGAGAAATCTTATGTCTCTACAGTGTGGGGCTTAGTCCCGCCTCTGCTTCCATTGGCTAGCTCCATAAATGGAGGCTAGCCATTGGAACAGAGATCTGTCCGTCATGACCGGACCAGATTCGTGGGCGTTCCCGAGATTTTTTCCCTCTCCGCCTCTGCGATGTCGTCATTGCAGCGGTGGGCGTTTCCTTTTTTGTTTTTTTTGGTCGCCATGTTTTTCTCATTTGGAATTGGCTTTTGCAGGAGTCGACTGGAGCGCCGGAGGAAGTCCAGGTGAGTGCTTGCTGTTTAGTGTTTTTTACTTTCACGGGGAGGTATCCCGGTTTCCTGCACTGGCCTACACGCGTGTGCCCGTTCCTGCCCCCCGTCCCGCTGTTCGTGTTCCCGCTCCCCTCCCGCTGTCCGTTCCCCGCCCGCAGCTCTCCTCCGTCCCGCTCCCCCCCACCTCCCTCCGCCCGCAGCTCTCCTCTGTCACTGCCTCCTTGAGTGCTGCGGTGTGGGGCGCTTGTTTAAACTATGCACTGATCTGATAAATCCCCAATTGCAATCTCTCACTCTGGACGTTAATCCTTTATATTTGCACATCCACCGTTTTGCACAGCACCATTTATGCTCCTCTGGAAAGTGTTATTTGTGCATTTCTTTGCACTTGTGCGAAATGGCTTGCTTTCTGCTTCTTAATCGTGCTCAGTGCTTCCTTGCCGAGCCCTGTAGGTGGCTGTGCTTGTTGAAAACTCCCTTTTCAAGAAATAAACGTCCACGTCACTTGTTCTGCGGATGAATCCTGACGTTAGGAGGGGCCCAGCGTTTTCAATCAATACGGGAACATCGGGTTGAAGAATAAGCAAGACCGGCCCAGGAGTTGTTTTCTCACCGGCTGCTTTTCTAAGGGCTGACTTGTCCGACCCATTCTTGGCCTGAGTAGGGGCATCGCCCGGGTGAGCCCGCCATGAAGAGGCCCCAGGAATGCCCAGAGTTTTCCAGCCGCTAGCGAGCACATTTTCCAAAAGTGGTTCACCTACGTTCACTCCTCCCTCTTTGAGGTAATGAGGTAAGAGTACCACCCTGCAAGAAAGGAGGCTCCTTAAACAGGGCATTCATGCCCCTGGCACAGCGCCTAGATTCCGGACCCCACCTGGGTAAACATGTTTGTTTCCGCTAATGAAGTTTAGCCTTAGAGAACATGTGGGGTTTTACACTTACAATGGTCATTTCTATATCTTTTGTTTCTATATTATTTTTTGTTTTTTTTTCTTGGAAGAAGACTTGTCATGTAGTTGCTTTGCCATGACGTTGCAGTGTCCTGCTGAATGTCATGTTCTGCTTGATTCAGGAGTTTCCAATGACACCTGTGGGCTCCCCACAGCCTGTGTGTGTCCTGGTGGCTTTGCAGTCTGTAATGCCCAATAAATCTTTTGTAGTGTGCCCGTCCCCCCTCCCGCTGTCCGTGTGCCCGCCCCCCTCCCGCTGTCCGTGAGTGCTTTGTGTGGTCAGGCGATCCCCTGTTTGTGTCTGTGAATGTTTTGTAGTGTGCCCGTCCCCCCTCCCGCTGTCCGTGTGCCCGCCCCCCTCCCGCTGTCCGTGAGTGCTTTGTGTGGTCAGGCGATCTTCTGTTTGTATCTGCGAATGTTCCCTGACCTCCATGGTGGTTTAGAAACTTAAGAAATCAAAAAGGGGGGAGTGAAGAGGTGATGCCGGTGGGCACCGAGGTGGGCACGTCCTCCTCTTAGCAGGGATTTAGGTTAATCAAAAAGGGCCACCTCACATTGGGTGGGTGTATAACCGGATGTCATTGGAATACACCTTCTTTGTTAAAATACCCCTCACACACCAAAAGGGCCCTTGGTGTCATGCTTCATCATCGGGGTCTTCCCGTCCCGCTGCGGGGCGGGGCAGTGCTGCGACAAGCGGCTACGCTGGAGCACCTTTAAGTGGAGGTGCTATGTGTTGGGAGTGAGTGTCAGTGGGGTCAGGAGTGATATAAGTGTGAGTCGTTAAAAAATACCTGGCCTAGTGGAAAAAAGAAATTTTATTAAACACTGGCTGGTATTATTAAAAGAAAAGTGAAGCGGAGAGATGGAGCAGATTAATGGGCTCTCTCTCCTATGTGGGTCAACATGTTTCGAGGCGCGGGGCCTCTTCGTCAGGACCTAGGGGAAGATCCCCCTGTCACTCACTAGTGTTTCTCCACAGAGGTAGAAAAAGTGTATATACAGGAAAAGTGAAAAACGATTGACTATGTGTGTAACTACAATTAATAATTACGACACATTTTTGCTTCCACACTAATAATGTAGTATGCCTGCAAGATAAGAAAAACGTATTATAATTGCGCCGATCCCAATGTGCGCTTAACTCTAAGTCACCTGTGAGGGAGAAAGAGACACACAAACATATATACCAGTTTGGAATGTTGGGATCATGCGTAAACAGTGAAGGAGATTGAAGCACATCCTGAGAAAACACACAGTCACACACAGAAATGTTGCACATAGGGGATGTTAATAGCCTGGGGTGGAGATATTCAAATGCATACTTATCATTGGAGGAGTCAATGCCTCATGAGCCAGCTTAAGACAGAAGGGTAAGATGGGGTCCCAACTGCAGAGGGGAAAGAGAGGGAGTGCATTGAAATTCTGTCCCATCAGATGTTTTCCAAGTATCAAAAGGCAAGGGTCTAACTGGGATACAAGGTTCATCCTATTCAAACGGCTATGCCGTACTTACTGAGCCCCTCGCACGCTCGTGCTTCCTCCTTCGTCTGCGGCTTCCATGGATATGAGGGAGGCAGAGGGCGGCGTGTGTTTATGGAGTAGAGTAATTGAATGATTGTTCAATTAAGTGAGGAAAGCCCGCCGAAGTAACAGAGGCCCAAAAGGTTAGTAATGCGGGCGGCCATGTTAGGGTGGTAGGTAGACCCACCCCCCGCTCCTTTTGATGCAGTCTCGGTCGTGGGTTATTAGATCGGGTGCCTGGATCCTAACAGGCTTAGACTTATATCTTAAGTCCGTTGTAGCTCAATGCTCAGCAGACTATGGTTAGAATTAAATCAACCCGCACCCGCGCTGTGAGGCACAGTGCATATAGGGAGGAGGTGTGGCGCCGCGGCCAGGGCGACTGACGCTGGAATCTGGGGACCACGGTTCGATCCCCGGCTCCGGCGGCAGGTTAGCCCAGCACCATGTGACTCTGGGCAATAGCTCGCTTAATCTTCCCGACGGCCCCCAGCGCCTAGAGACCCTTACGGGTGATTGTTCGCTTTACAAATGTGGACTTTTATACTGATCGTACACGGCGCATGCGCCGGATTGATAGTTCTGCGCGCATGTGCGTAGAACTAACACTGTAGCCGGCGCGCATGCGCAAAACTACCCAGGTTACAATGTTTAAGGAAGGCAAGCGTTTGTAGTGCCAGGGAACCACCAATACTTCAAAATAAAGTCATGTTATGGCAGGAAAAATGGTAATCATGCAGATGAGATATTAGGATGGTAAATGCAGAATGCTGAGCCACATCTATACTATTGTTTTTGCATAAATATACATTTTAGTTATTGGAGGACTGGGAGAGGTAGGACCTTGGAAGAATTATACTGAAAAACAGGAGCCAGTTGCTTGCTGTTGTTTTTACATAAATATACATTTCAGTTATTGGAGGACTGGGAGAGGTAGAACCTTGGAAGAATTATACTGAAAAACAGGAGTCAGTTGCTTATGGTGTATATTAACCAGCAGCCCCTAGGTATTAAGTTGGGCCCACGGAATGTCGTCATTCAGGCCTGTGCGGTGTGTTCCCAGACGGTACACCCAGCGTTGTTCTTTAGATAGAAGGTCTCTATCGTTGGAAAAAGCCTCGATGACTGTCCATTTCAGGTCATGGACATTGTGTCCTACGGTGGCAAAGTGTGCTGACATTTTTGTTGTTGTCCTATTGCAGCGTACATTACTGCGGTGTTCACTCATTCGAATCTTCACGGGTCTGCTGGTCATGCCCACATACTCCTTGTTGCAGGGACATGTGATTAGGTACACCACATTGCGGCTATTGCAATTAGTAAAGGCTCGCTGTTCCCATGTGGTTTGGTTGGAAAATGTGATACTTCTGCTCTTCTGTGTGTATTGGCAAGATACACATGTACCACATGGGTGGTGTCCACTGACCCCTATGACTCTAGAGGGTTCAATTATTCCAGTTGCTTTTGGTCTGGTATGGACCAGAAGATCCTTCAGGTTCTTTCCTCTTCTATGTGAAAACATAGGTTTAGGAAAATTCAGTTTGCCACACGATAACAATCTCCAATGTTTGTTCACGATCTTAGTGATCTGGTTGGAGTTTGTATTGTAAGTTGTTACGCAGATGGGGCGTGGATCAGGTTCTTTCGCCTCGGTGTCCTCCAAAAGCGCTTCCCTGTTGTTGTTACGGGCACGTTTGAGGCCTTTACGAACAATGTTCGTAGGGTACTGCCTGTTCAGAAGTTTGCACTCCAAATCAGCCGCTTGTGTCTTAAAGTCATCAATGTTGCTACAGTTACGCCGTAGGCGGAGGAACTGTCCATATGGAAGGTTCTCACGTAGATGGCGTGGGTGGAAACTACTGTAAAGGAGCAGACTGTTCTTGGCTGTAGGTTTAAAGTGAGTGCATGTTGCAAGTTTACCTTCTTTGGGGTAGATGTTTAGATCGAGGAAAACCAGATTTTCATTGGAAGCCGTGTGAGTGAATTTTAGGAACTGATCCTGTTGGTTCAGCCAGTTCATGAACCGGGTGACGGAGTCTCGGTCACCCCTCCAGATGACCAATATGTCATCTATGTACCTTTTCCATGTAAGTACATGATGCCTGTAGGGATTGCTGTGATTCAAAATTTTTGTGGATTCCAGCCTGGCAGGTCTATAAGTGCACCACCTGGAATCCACAAAAATTTTGAATCACAGCAATCCCTACAGGCATCATGTACTTACATGGAAAAGGTACATAGATGACATATTGGTCATCTGGAGGGGTGACCGAGACTCCGTCACCCGGTTCATGAACTGGCTGAACCAACAGGATCAGTTCCTAAAATTCACTCACACGGCTTCCAATGAAAATCTGGTTTTCCTCGATCTAAACATCTACCCCAAAGAAGGTAAACTTGCAACATGCACTCACTTTAAACCTACAGCCAAGAACAGTCTGCTCCTTTACAGTAGTTTCCACCCACGCCATCTACGTGAGAACCTTCCATATGGACAGTTCCTCCGCCTACGACGTAACTGTAGCAACATTGATGACTTTAAGACACAAGCGGCTGATTTGGAGTGCAAACTTCTGAACAGGCAGTACCCTACGAACATTGTTCGTAAAGGCCTCAAACGTGCCCGTAACAACAACAGGGAAGCGCTTTTGGAGGACACCGAGGCGAAAGAACCTGATCCACGCCCCATCTGCGTAACAACTTACAATACAAACTCCAACCAGATCACTAAGATCGTGAACAAACATTGGAGATTGTTATCGTGTGGCAAACTGAATTTTCCTAAACCTATGTTTTCACATAGAAGAGGAAAGAACCTGAAGGATCTTCTGGTCCATACCAGACCAAAAGCAACTGGAATAATTGAACCCTCTAGAGTCATAGGGGTCAGTGGACACCACCCATGTGGTACATGTGTATCTTGCCAATACACACAGAAGAGCAGAAGTATCACATTTTCCAACCAAACCACATGGGAACAGCGAGCCTTTACTAATTGCAATAGCCGCAATGTGGTGTACCTAATCACATGTCCCTGCAACAAGGAGTATGTGGGCATGACCAGCAGACCCGTGAAGATTCGAATGAGTGAACACCGCAGTAATGTACGCTGTAATAGGACAACAACAAAAATGTCAGCACACTTTGCCACCGTAGGACACAATGTCCATGACCTGAAATGGACAGTCATCGAGGCTTTTTCCAACGATAGAGACCTTCTATCTAAAGAACAACGCTGGGTGTACCGTCTGGGAACACACCGCACAGGCCTGAATGACGACATTCCGTGGGCCCAACTTAATACCATGGGGCTGCTGGTTAATATACACCATAAGCAACTGACTCCTGTTTTTCAGTATAATTCTTCCAAGGTTCTACCTCTCCCAGTCCTCCAATAACTAAAATGTATATTTATGTAAAAACAACAGCAAGCAACTGGCTCCTGTTTTTCAGTATAATTCTTCCAAGGTCCTACCTCTCCCAGTCCTCCAATAACTAAAATGTATATTTATGCAAAAACAACAGTATAGATGTGGCTCAGCATTCTGCATTTACCATCCTAATATCTCATCTGCATGATTACCATTTTTCCTGCCATAACATGACTTTATTTTGAAGTATTGGTGGTTCCCTGGCACTACAAACGCTTGCCTTCCTTAAACATTGTAACCGGGGTAGTTTTGCGCATGCGCGCCGGCTACAGTGTTAGTTCTACGCACATGCGCGCAGAACGATCAATCCGGCGCATGCGCCGTGTACGATCAGTATGCACTGTGCCTCACAGCGCGGGTGCGGGTTGATTTAATTCTAACCATAGTCTGCTGAGCATTGAGCTACAACGGACTTAAGATATAAGTCTAAGCCTGTTAGGATCCAGGCACCCGATCTAATAACCCACGACCGAGACTGCATCAAAAGGAGCGGGGGGTGGGTCTACCTACCACCCTAACATGGCCGCCCGCATTACTAACCTTTTGGGCCTCTGTTACTTCAGCGGGCTTTCCTCACTTAATTGAACAATCATTCAATTACTCTACTCTATAAAAATGCGCTGCCCTCTGCCTCCCTCATATCCACGGAAGCCGCAGACGAAGGAGGAAGCACGAGCGTGCGAGGGGCTCAGTAAGTACGGCATAGCCGTTTGAATAGGATGAACCTTGTATCCCAGTTAGACCCTTGCCTTTTGATACTTGGAAAACATCTGATGGGACAGAATTTCAATGCACTCCCTCTCTTTCCCCTCTGCAGTTGGGACCCCATCTTACCCTTCTGTCTTAAGCTGGCTCATGAGGCATTGACTCCTCCAATAATAAGTATGCATTTGAATATCTCCACCCCAGGCTATTAACATCCCCTATGTGCAACATTTCTGTGTGTGACTGTGTGTTTTCTCAGGATGTGCTTCAATCTCCTTCACTGTTTACGCATGATCCCAACATTCCAAACTGGTATATATGTTTGTGTGTCTCTTTCTCCCTCACAGGTGACTTAAGTTAAGCGCACATTGGGATCGGCGCAATTATAATAAGTTTTTCTTATCTTGCAGGCATACTACATTATTAGTGTGGAAGCAAAAATGTGTCGTAATTATTAATTGTAGTTACACACATAGTCAATCGTTTTTCACTTTTCCTGTATATACACTTTTTCTACCTCTGTGGAGAAACACTAGTGAGTGACAGGGGGATCTTCCCCTAGGTCCTGACGAAGAGGCCCCGCGCCTCGAAACATGTTGACCCACATAGGAGAGAGAGCCCATTAATCTGCTCCATCTCTCCGCTTCACTTTTCTTTTAATAATACCAGCCAGTGTTTAATAAAATTTCTTTTTTCCACTAGGCCAGGTATTTTTTAACGACTCACACTTATATCACTCCTGACCCCACTGACACTCACTCCCAACACATAGCACCTCCACTTAAAGGTGCTCCAGCGTAGCCGCTTGTCGCAGCACTGCCCCGCCCCGCAGCGGGACGGGAAGACCCCGATGATGAAGCATGACACCAAGGGCCCTTTTGGTGTGTGAGGGGTATTTTAACAAAGAAGGTGTATTCCAATGACATCCGGTTTAGAAACTTAAGCAGGTGATGCTGCTTGTGTTTTCTCTAGGACTTGTTTAGCTTACCGATGTAGTGTGTTTATAGTAGGTTGATATTGTTTGCACACCGCATCATTTGATCCAGTGTCAGCAGGGCGTTTGCCTGACGCAGGAATGTTTGGGACATCATTTATTTTCTTTTATTTTGTACCACCTAAGGAAAGGCATATACTGAAGTAAAGGGATTGGAATTGTATAGCTTTTTAGGAGGAACTAGAAAAGGAGCTGCAACTCAGTTGGTGTAATGCATAACCTGCTACCCATTTTGTTGTTCATATCTCGTAACCTTCTAGTTTTGAGCCATGGCCACAGCTTGTTACACAAACACTGCTAGGTGGCTCGTAGGCCAGTGTTGAAGCAGGGGCAGATTGTGCACCCTAAGGGAAATATTGGAATCCATCTTGTGAGTCCGGGTTCGCTTTTGTGGGCAGCATTGGTGGGGGGGGGAGGGGGGGTTGGTGATGGAGTAACTATTGTGCACTCTTGCAGATGGTCCTAAATCGGGATCAAGGACTGCTGGAGCTGGTCCGACCACCTCGAAGGCACACAAACTAGAGCTGGTTTCCTATGTCGTCTCTACTCTTGGATCTCTCCCAGACAACGTCTGCTTCCCTGCTTTTTGTATGGTTTGCCTTGACTTAAGTTCCTGCAGGGCACCTTAGTTGTATATGTCGAATCCTTCTACAGAAAAGAAATGACCATAGGTGATGGAGTAACTATTGTGCACTCTTGCAGATGGTCCTAAATCGGGATCAAGGACTGCTGGAGCTGGTCCGACCACCTCAAAGGCACACAAACTAGAGCTGGTTTCCTATGTCGTCTCTACTCTTGGATCTCTCCCAGACAACGTCTGCTTCCCTGCTTTTTGTATGGTTTGCCTTGACTTAAGTTCCTGCAGGGCACCTTAGTTGTATATGTCGAATCCTTCTACAGAAAAGAAATGACCATAGTCTTGCTAATATACTAAATTGGCCATGAAATATGTGTACACTTATTGAGTTGTTGGGAGGGGGGGGGGGGGGGGGGCGTTGTACTATTAAAATGCACTGGTAAGCCCACTGACCTGCTCGTATCGTTTGTTCTGAAGCTCTGTGGGCAGTTGAATTTGGAAGCCAATGAACACCATCTTCAGTTGGGGGGGGGGGGGTAGTTTGGTATTACCTTTCACTATTTCTGCAGGTGAAATACTATTTGTTCTCAATAAGCAATCTTCGGAAGTAATGTCCCGTGTCCCAAGTGCTTGAACTGATTGAGTTACATAGAAGGATCAGTAATCACCCACTTCATGTGTCTCATCAAGGTATGGTTGTAATTTGAAACGCTTTAGTTGTGGGTTTTTTTTTTGGGGTGGGGGGCAATTTATAGACAGCAGTGCGAGTCTTCTAGGGAGAGCATGGTGTGTGGGAGAGCATGGTGTCTGAGAGGCAGCAGTGTGTGAGAGACAGCAGTGTGAGAGACCTTTTATTTATGTTTTGGTTTTTGAAACTTAAATAAAACGCATTGTTATCTGCAATATCATTAGCTCAAACTCGCGTAACTACGCGACCTATTGCATTGCAAATGCTATAGGTCTCGCATTTGCGAGAGATTAACCTATTGGCATTGTAAATGACAATGCCATTTATTTATTTATTTTCAAAACCAACACATAAATACAATTTTTGTCATTTACAATGCCAATAGTTCAAACTTTTCAAAAGGCGAAACCATTGCATTGTAAATGCTTGTTATTCTGTGTGGTGAGGAGTGGGGTGCCAAAGTTCAATCAATTAATCTAATTGAAGTTCTTTCTGTAACATAATGTCCATTCACAAGACGAAAAAACATAACTACAAAACCAATTGACATGAACAAAAAAAATTGAAAAAAGCACCAGCCAAATGCAAGTCCAAGGGGGTATCAAAATTATTTTTTTTAAACCAAACAGCAAAAATAGAAATTTTCGAAGGGGACTTTGATGTTGTAGATTCAGTATCAAATGAAAAGCGTGACTGATTAACAGCACTTGTTTGCGTATCCGTCAACAACGCATCTTGGGCGCCATGTTGCGGGGATTCTGCTCATACACAGAACTGTGCACAGAGACCCAGGACCTCAGTGAATTGTGGTGTACCAAAAAACTCACCCCGTACCTAGAACCCCTAACCAACTAGCATCAGTGTCTCATTAGCTCTCCGTCCTATAGCGAAGCTACCAATGACTAGACAACCCAGAACATGCAACTTAGGTTATTCTCAGGAATGGTGGGAATCAAGAACACTCATTCGTTTGTTATTCTCATACCAGTCCACTACGTGAGTAAATAGAGACACGTAAAAGTTTAAAATGTATATTTTAACGACGTGCTCTATGATACAGTATTTTTGCTAACATAAGCAGGCATATGATAAAAAATAATACTATCAGCATTGCTACAACTCCATAAAACACAACGGGAGAAATCATATTATAATGATAGTGGAAACAGGTCCTATAGTGCCCTGTGTACCACTCTCCCCAGCTAAGAACTAGGTTTTATAATAATAGAAGGTCTCTTAGGCTTGAATTGGGAACCCCATACCTCCAAGATCAGCAGAAGTGAATCACATCAGGATCAGCAAAAGCTCTCTCTCTCTCTCTGGAAAATGATTTTCTCCAAGTGCCCTAATCATGCATGCAGTGCAATATTAAAGGCTCTAGAATTTGTTAGCTGCAACTATGTGCGTGTTGTGTCTAGTGCGTGGGCCGATCAGCCCGAATAACAGCTTACATTGTTATGATAACCTTGGAGGCTTCTGCACACACTGTACAGACTGAGGTCGCAATGTAAGTCTAGGGATGTTAAAAATAAGCCTTTCTCATGTGAAGAATTTCAAGCAGTCTAACTTACAACAACAGTTACATGCAGTGTAGTGTGCAAAAGCTGCCAAATAGAAAAAGTAGCGTTTAAACGTCTAATAAGCTTATGCTAACATAGCAATGTGTGCACGCAGGGCCCTGCCTTCACTACACGACCTGAAGTAGATGGTGGACCTGGTAAATAAAAGGATTGAAATTCATCAATAGACCAGGTCACTTGACATCAAACCACATCGATGTCTTTAATAATTGCTAGCAAGTCAGGATTACTCAACTAATCTTTTTATGCCGGCAATGTTCCGAGATCTAAAACGAAGTGGATTTGGGATGATTCGGTCATGTGCAGTTAGCAGTGCAACTTGTTAATTTGTAGATCTTTGTATGTTGTGTGAAAAAGTGTAATTCATATGAATTAAAAAGGATGTTGTAAAAAACCCTGTAGACAATGACTTGGGATTGATTTCCTCACTAGAGAAAATTCAGGAGGGGCATTGATTTCTGCATATTAGATCTCTTGTAGTGCATCATGGACTTCATTATTATTGTACATTGAAATGTATTTAATGTTTCTACACTTCATATTTTTCTAATGAAGGGTTTACTGATAGTTGATGTTCATGGTATTTAAATTTAAACAGGCCTCCGCATTAAAGATTTGTAAGCACCTCGTATTATTGTGTGTCGTATAATTCCTTAGTACTTGTCAATAAAATTGATTTAATGCAAAATAAAACAGCTGTCAGGGCACAGCTGTCTCTCACATGGACCTATGTGGAGCAGAGGAGCACTGCGTTGTCTGCACTATGATCACTTATTTTGTTGATTGTTACACTTGATTGGAGTCAAAACATTACAAGACGCAAACTATATGTCCGTTTTGTGCTTCGTTTTCTTTGTAATTAGTTTTTGTCCAATGAATAAGTCAGAGTAACTCTGGGTTCCTTCTAAGACCCATAAGATGGTGCCACTTTTGACCCACAGAGCAATATTAATACATGCCTACCCTAGTTCACGTGGGTAGATAGGGTTGGTCTTGTTATTCAAACCCAAAACAACTTTATTAGCAGTGGTAGGAAGTACACTGGTCCTCACCCCACAAATAGTGCTATTGCGCACATAGACAATCTCATGGTGAGTAGTCACATGCCCACATTTCTAGGCCTAGGGCGGGTGTTAGCAAAACAAGATGTAGCAAGGTAGTGGATAGGAGCAGAAGCACAGAATTAGGCAAAACAGGAGGCAGAGCTAACTTATGATAGGATTCTGCAGAAACCTATTTATGAATGCTGGGGCTGTCTATAAAAACATGTAGAAATATTGGATCACATGGTTTGAATCAGGAGGCACATGGGTAAGACATCCTTTCATCACAGCCAACGAGGGCTGCGACTGCTTGCACACTGGAAAGGTCTAGCGTAACCAGTATTGTTTTGTTGAAATATATATTTGAACAAATTACAGTGGCTTCAGAAAGCATGGTAGAACACAGATTGCTCAAATTCACACAATACCAGATTTTTAGGCTAGAAAATTAATTGAAACTATTCAATGAGAACCCTGCAATGATTTGTCCTGAAGAGTTTCACAGTGAATATTCCATGAGGTTTGATTCTTAAGCTCTTGTGAAATGTGATAGACCCAAAAAATAATTATTTTAGTAAACTCACCTCTGTCTTGTTGATCTTAAAACAGTATTTTATATAAGGGGCATCAAGGTTTGCAGAAGGTTTAATGAAACCAAACGTCAACCTCAAATGTGCAAGTGGTAGCTTTGTTAATGGGAAAAACTATCTTCATTCAATACCCAGTGGTTATGTCTGCCCATGGCCCACATTGCCTAAAAAGGCTTCCAACCAATAATATAAGGAGGGAACATATTTAAATTAAATGCCTTTTAATATTGGCATGATGGAGTGTGATGACGGGGAAAATTAATTCTGGATGGGGGTGATGGGCCTTAAGACTGTAAGAAGTGGGGTTAGCTGCACTGGATTTCGTTTGCACTTCATGGTCATTTGTAATGCCCTCCGGGATGTTTAATGTGTCTTCTTTTTGAAAACCAATAACAATTTTGTTAAAAACAAACAAATGATGGAGTGTGATCAGGTGAAATGTTTTAAGGCAAAAGCTAAATATTTGGTCTTCCTACCCACTTGATCCAAATGTGGCTTATTACTAGTTGCATCACTGTGATCAACCTCTAAATAATGATGGAATATTATAACATCAAGTCTTGATCCCCCAGTTTCCATTTGAAGTATTGTTTTCTTTTCTCAAAGACTGGCATTTAAGCTTCACTAACTTTTACAAACAGATTAATTTTAATCTAATGCTGCAATGAATATGATAAGCTCTACAGTGTTTGGTATAAAAGTGACGTATTATCTACATACTGAAGACTATGAATCTACGTCCCTGCTCCCAAGCTTAGAGGGAGTTGCTCATATTTTTCTAAGTGATCTTTGTAGATCAGCTGGGTATAAGCCAAAAAGAAGTGGTGCCAATACACAACCTTGTTTGAGGCCTTAATTGTTCATGATCTTATCTGTCACCCTAGATCTATAACCTATCTTTTACCTCTACCTAGGTATTTCAGTACAATAATGAATTACCTGAGATTTACCCAGAGCAGATTTGATTTGATGCAATAAATGACTGCTTAGTAATCTAAATAGTAGGCACATACTTTGTTTATCTGCCAAAAATGATGTTAAAAGCAAATATATAGCCATTATATCGTAAAAGATATCATTTTTGTTATGGAAACAGGTCGTAGTAGAAGGCAGTGGTTTATCATGTGCTGAGGTGTCCAAATCAAGGAGCTATTACTTTATAAGCATTTTGTTTTATTTCACTGCACGGTAACACTATGCATTTGTTCATTTTTTAGGGCATTTGTACTCTCCTTTCATGAACAGTGGGTGCCCGATCCAACTGTCCCAAGATGCTAGGAAAACGTTGCTCCCTAGGCATGATTCACATAAAGGAAACAATATTATAGCCAAATACCTGCTGTCAATTGTAAATTTTAATACCCTGCACCCAAGACTCCCTTGCTTATTTTAAGCCTGCCCTTTTCCCTTTTAAATTAATTGTGTAAGAATGTTTACTACAAAATGCTAATCCTCCTATTGGATGTCTCGCACGAACCATAATTTCTTGCTCAATAGCTGGAATTGCATACATATGAAAGGTATAGTTTTCTGTCCTCTCCAGCATCTACGTTTCCCAGAGCAATTAAATAGTAATTTTAGGAATAACATCTTCGCTTCCCTTTAACATCAGGATGTATGTGCTTCATTCAAGGAAAGAAGCGTAAACTTGTGTATGCACCCTTTTCGAATGAAGAGTAATGTTTAGAAGATAAAGTTATAGTGGCAGCTAAACATGTCCAGTCTTCATTACTGTCCATATAGGTACCTTTATGAGCCAGGGGTAATTACGTAATATTGCATGTTTTTCCTGGGTTTATGCTGATTGTTAAATTACCATAATCTTCTAAAGCTCTATTCTTTGCTCCGAATGTGTCTATTAAGATTGACATTTTACATTAATCCCAGAGTTCGATTGGCTTGCTTCATAGTGTCAAAAGATAGAGGCATATAATATGGATTATCAGCTGTTTCCTCACGTTAAAAATGTATTGTAGTCTTGTAAAATAAATTGCACCCACTCACCCGCTTAAAGTTACTTTGATGGATTCTGTTGGGTGCAGTTGCAGTGTAGCATCCTCTTTTCCTCGGTTAGTAAATGTGACATCCATGATGTTCATAGTTGAAACGTGAGTTTAAGATTGCAATGATTTTGACAGTTTAAATAAGGAACTTCTGTCTAACATATCATGATTCCCTCTAGATTTATAAATGGGGTGAAGATTAAATAATTATTGTTGTTTATTATGTGTTGAACTACTTTTTAGTCAATACAGAAGCGGGGTTAATTCCTGCATTCTCATTCCATCTAAAGGCAAAAGAGTTGGAACAAAAGTATAAGTATTTGAACTTAAACTAATATTATTTGTGTCCTAGAGGTAAAGGTTAGTAGAGTCTGATCATCACTGTTGACTACTGGGCTAGTATTACCACTTGCAACAAAAAAAGCTCCTCCTGTAGTACTGCACAGACCGGTCCGGCTGCAATTGCTCCGTGACCATATGCATGGATGCTTCGGTACATTACCACTGGCAACACTTAGCGTGACTTATGGGTTGACCTTCTGCTTTGCGCACTACCTGTCTTTTCGTGTTTGCGATGTCCGTTTACATGGGCGTTGGATTTATGCCTCTCCAATTCGTCATGTTCAGACCCGGATTTCGACCAGTTGATGGGTTCCTTAATGGCCCATAAGTAGGACTGTTCTAGGATTGACCTTATGGCAGGTGCGGCTGCACTTGGAGTCTTGGCTCAATGGGATATCTGTGAAGTTGCACAGAATCTCCTACTTCAAAGTTACATCGAATATCACGTATGCTATCCCGCACTGCTAATGGAGACACCCGACTGTGAGGAGCGCGCTTGTTCATTCAGCTTGTTGAATTGGATGGCATCCCTTTTTTCTACCAACGACAATGATGTCCTTTTGGAGGGTTTTGCATTCTTTTGCTCATACACTCTGATGGATGCACCACATGCATCTCGCATGTTCTTTTTTAAAAAAAATCTTTTCATTGCATTTTGAACAAACAAAACCTACAGTGGTCACGTAACATCTCGCAGGTTCTTAAGCTTCGGATGTATTTCTTCAGATTTCTTTTCTCCCTAAATGTTTTTTTTTCTGTCCCATCTTTTTATAAAAAACTATTCGAGACGCTTTTGAACTCTACTTGCACTTTTGAACTCTGTTTTCGTCCTATGTCTAGATCCTATGGACTTACCAGGGAGAGGGTGTTATATGGAGGGTAAGTTCATTGTCGACATTGCTAAGTTAGCATGAGCTTCGTTGCCATGAGACTGCTTTTGCGCACAATACTACATGCCTTTATTTGTGCCTTTCACGTTCTCTGCTGTTCTCTGGGGTTTAGTCTGCACACGATGTACAAGGTCGATAAACAATGCCCCTTGGTATTCTGTTCTGGTCAGTCCCTCACACCTAGACATAACATGACACACAGCTGCACTACTGAAAGGCGTTTGCTTTAATATTGCAGTGAGCTATTGTACAGAACAGAGGACCCTAGTGGTTAAGGATCACGCGAATAATAGACATATACTAAATAGTATATATGACCTCTGTCCAGCCGGACAGGTATTTATTTTTCAATTTTTCGTGTTAAATTTATAAATATAGCACTTATACAAAAGTGGGCACAGCCTGTGACCCACAGAGGACAAGACAAAACAGGTGACAAAACAATTATGTAAAAGCGCACAAAAGCGGTCTGTACTATTATTCAGTTTTACAGACTACAATTCAATCATAGCAACCCATTGTTTTACACAATTCGTAAGTTCAAACAAACATATGGTGCAATAGAGTCGACGACGTTTCGATGCAGTTAGAGAATACATGCATCATCATCAGGACAAAAAATGATATGTCATGTTTGTCTTTAGAGTTATTTTTCAAATTTCATTACCCCTCATAGATGCATAATTTCATAATTGCAATCCAGGGGGAATCAATACTGAAATGCATACCAGCATCGCCCATGAGAGGAATAATGCAGGAAATTAGAATGGTGGCTTGATGCTCGTTCTAGCGGCGGTCCAATAATCCATAGTGAGAATCAATTCAGTTTTGCATGATAGCCGGGCGGTGGGGTTCTGGCGGTGATCGCATATTGCAGTGAAGCATTTTGTTCAAACACTTGGAGAGAGACCTTTACAGAGAGAAGAACCTTTCATCTAGGTCTCGAGGTATGGGGTCTGCTGACAAAGCCCAGAGGTTTTCTTTTTTATAATATACTAGCGGCCCGTCCCGACGTTGTCCGGGTATGACAAAAATAATTTAGCACTGTAGTTGTGATGGGTCATTAATCACTTGCAGTAATCTTGTTGTTTGGCAACTCACCTTGGCGCTGAAGTTGAGCGTGTGTGCCCGCTCCCAACTTCTGTGGCCTCACAGTCTGCATATATGGCACAGCGATTACCCGCTCCCATGCGTTAATCACTTGCAGTAATCTTGTTTGGCAACTCACCTTGGCGCTGAAGTTGAGCGTGTGTGCCCACTCCCAACTTCTGTGGCCTCACAGTCTGCATATACGGCACAGTGATTACCCGCTCCCATGCGCGATTACCCGCTCCCATGCGTCTGTGATTCGGCACGCATCCGCTATGTACGCCGCTACGGTTGAACGTGTGTGACCGCTTCCAATTTCGCTGGCCTCGCAGTCTGCAAAAGCATCACAGCCGTCCTGCCGTGCACATCGTGCCCGGGTGTCTTCTGTTTGGCCTTGTACTTTCAAGCTCGTCAACAACATGGCGTGGTCCCCTGAGACGCCACACGCCGCTTCAACGTCATCCGAAGGCGTATTCAGATGCAACACATTTTCTTTTTTTTGTTTTTTTTTTTTGTTTTAAATTTTTATTAAAAGATGAAAAAAACAACATACAAGGCAAAAAAGGAAACAGTGTACATGGACATGTGTTCACGGAGGAGGACACCTAGGCACGATATTATACAACAGATCAATGGCACATATTGTGGGGACGGGGCCAGCGGGGAAACAAATTAAGAATAACATAAAGCACACAATATATGGAATGCCGGATCAGGGGGACAGGGGGACTTCGGAGTTTTCCACGAATGGAGGCGAACATATATTACCACGGTATGCATTCCATTGGCTCCAGATACTATTCCATTTTCTAGGTTTGCCCTGCGCCACATACACAGTCTTCTCTCTGAACATACACCAGTCCATATTCTCCTTCCACACCGATACCGTGGGCGGTCGCTGGGAACCCCACAACTGCGCTACATCCCTTTTGGCAATTCTATTCCCAAGGGTCGCCCACTGCATCTGGGCCACACTATAATCATGCGGCTCCCACTCATTCAACAGGCATCGTCTGGCCTCGGGCAGCAGCACCACTCCCGTGACCCTACCCATCACGGCATGCACATTATTCCAGAACGTCACAACCTCCGGACACTCCCAAAGTATATGGAGAAAAGTTCCAAGCATCCCACAACCACGTTTACATAACCCGTCTGAGGAATAACCCATACGAATCAAGTGCGGACCAGTGCTATATACACGATGTAAGATTTTGAGCTGAACGAGACGGAGACAGGCAGGAATCGCAACTTCTTTAGGCGAGGATAATGCAGCTTGCCAATCCTCGTCGTCCAGCTCCAAACCATCACCGGTCCAGACCTCCCTAAGACGCACCAGCAGATTCACCCGGGTGTTGATCAACTTCTTATATATCAGGGAAATGGTACTGTCGGGGACGTGGCCGTCAAGGACCCTATCTTCAAGGGGGGAGGACTCGGGGATGACAGTACCCGCAGGGAGAACCGAACTTAAGGCATGGCGAATCTGTGCATATCGGAAGAATTCCCCGTCACTCAATTCATATTCTGTCTTTAGTGCTGCAAAGGTCTTGATTTTGCCCTTGACCCAAAGATCGCCCACGCAGCTAATACCAATCATATCCCATTTTTCAAACCCTTTCGTTTTACAGAGACATCCTAACCTTTCAGAAGCATACAACGGGGTCGCACGAGTCAATCGATCTTCCCATCCCACAGACGCATTTGCAGCATCCAACACGCGTACAGCAATCTTGGTAGGTCCAGATAAATCCTTGCCCGCCGCCTTGGAGTAGAGCGCCCTTCTGTAGTCTCCGCCCGGTAGCAAATATTTATCCATCTCGAACGCCGGGTTAGGAGCAGGAGCATATGTCGCATGATTGATCGCACTCAGCTGCGAGGCCCAATAGTAACGCCTAATATCCGGCAGCGCTATACCCCCGTCATACCAGGGAAGAGTGAGTTTAGCGAGGGCAATACGCAAACGTCCATCCGAGATTAACCGTCTCTGCAGGCTCTCAACCTCTCGAAAGTAGCTCGCCGGAATAATATCGAACGTATTCTGAAGCGCGTACAAAAAACGCGGCAGGGCCATCATTTTAAAAAGGGCTGCGCGCCCGAGCGGTGATAGAGGCAACCCGCGCCAGCGCATAATGTCAAGTCTCAATCTTTGAAGGGGAGGGAGCAGATTACGTTCGTAGCGAGCCACAGGGTCTAAAGATATAAAAATCCCCAAGTACTTAAAGCCCGTCGGAGAGACCCGAATGGGGCATCTGCGAGGCAAGGGAGGGGGACCGCCCGAGAGCACGTATACACAGGATTTAGCCCAGTTGATCACAAGGCCCGAATTCTTCCCAAACGAAGTAAGCACATCGAACAAAACATTCAGAGATTTTCGAGGGGACGTAAGGTACAATAGGATATCATCCGCATAGAGCGAGACGCGATCCTCAAAGTCCGGGGACAATTGGATCCCCTTAAGCGAGGGCTCCCAGCGCAACCAGGCAGCCAGCGGCTCAAGGGGAAGCGCGAAAAGCAGTGGTGACAACGGGCAGCCCTGTCGCGTGCCCCTCCCGAGGACAAAAGAAGCAGAGACCCGACCATTCACAACCACCTGCGCCAGTGGCTCCGCATACAAAAGTTTCACCCAGCCGATGAACCCGGGGCCGAATCCGAATTTCGCAAGATTGGCCCAGATATAAGGCCACTCAAGAGTATCGAAGGCCATCGTAGCATCCAAGGAAGCCAAGATGGCCGGCTCATGAAAAGACGCCGCCCTCACGAGAACACCGGGCAAGCGCCGCAGGTTGAGCGCCGTGTTATGGTGTGGAATAAAACCGGACTGATCCGAATGGACCAGGTCGCTGATAACGTTCGTCAGGCGGTTAGCTAATAACTTAGCCAGAATTTTCGGTTCAGCGTTTAGAAGCGAGATTGGTCTATAAGATGAACAGCAATCCCGTGGCTTCCCCTCCTTGTGAATCACTACGATATTAGCAAGACGCTGATCACGTGGGAGGGAGCCAGAGTCGCGGGACTCTAGGAACATATCACGAAGATATGGAGCCAGTTTGTCTGGACACAATTTATACAGTTCAATGGGCAGACCATTAGGACCCATGGCCTTGCCAGAGCGGACTGAACGAATGGCGGTAGCCACCTCTTCAGCCGAAAGCACCACGTCCATCAGGTCTCTGTCAGCCGCCGACAGGCAGGGCAAAGTAATATCGCGAAGCAACAAATGAGAGTCAGCCTCCGGCCTGTCAAAGACCGGAGCATACACAATTCGGAAGTGCTCCGCAAAGCATTCAACAATTGCAGCCGGGTCAGTCACACACACTCCGTCCAGGTTCTCAATCACAGGAACTACACGACTCGCCCTTTCTTTCTTGTCCAGCCACGCAATCAATTTACCCGCCTTATCCCCAACATCATACAGTCTGCCCTGCGGTTCCCTGCTCATGACCTTCGCACATCAGTAACCAGGGTCCTATAATCTAATTGTTTGAGGCTGAGGGAATGAAGTTTGGCACGGGACACTCCGCGCTCCAAGTCACTCTCCAGCGCGGTTATCTCTGCCTCCAGACGGACCACCTCTTCATGCTTGCTTTTCTCCTGGCATTAGCGATCAGACATAAAGCCTGCCCACGTATCACAGTCTTAAACGCCTCCCACAACGATACAGCAGATGACACAGACCCCACATTTTCTACAGAATAGTGATTGAGGGATTTCATGAATTCGGTACGGGTCTTGGGATTGCGAAGAAACCAGGGGTTTATAGGGGCGACCCGTCCCTCATTACTCATAGTAGTATCCATGCTAAGCCAGACTGGGGATTGGTCGGATATGCCCTGGGTGAGGTGCCACACCTCCCCAATGAAGGAGGACAGCGCCGCCGGCAACAGAATATAGTCGAGTCTGGACAGACTGCCATGGGCTCCAGAGTGAAAGGTGTATTGCATCTGATCCGGGTGCAGCAACCTCCAACAATCCACCAGACCCAGTGTCTCCAAGAACCCACTCAACCAGGATTGCGACTTGGGAAGTTCCCGGGGGGGGTAGCGATCTATGTTACCGAAGACAACCAAATTGAAGTCTCCGCCTATCACCAAGATGCCCTCAGGGAGCCCCAGTACTACACGCCTAAGATCCGCAAAAGTCGAGGTCTGTAGACCTGGCGGGATATAGACAGTAACAAATGAGACCGTCCTCCCCTCCCATCTACCAGTGAGAGCAGCATAGCGCCCCCTATCGTCAAGAATCACATCATCGATTGCCAAGGGGAGGGAGGACCTGACGAGGATACCCACACCCCTAGAACCAGAGGTGAAGCCAGAGTGTGCCACAAGACGATACCCTCGCCGATTCATGGCATGGCACGTGTTCCCAACCAGATGCGTTTCCTGCAACAACACAATATCGGGGGAGAGGCGCCGCAATAACTGTATAACAACACCCCGTTTTATCCTATCCCCCAACCCATTGACATTCCAAAACATTAGTTTCAACCCACTAACCCCCATCCCAGAAAGAAGTGCAGAATCCACCCCATAATGAACACAATGACCTGACCAAGAAGGAATACAATACGTTGCCTTGAAAGAAACCCACAAACACCCAAGAACCCCCCACCACCCCCCAATTAGAACCCGTTACAACACCCCCCACCCTGCACCCCTGCGTTAGACTCAAAAGCCACCCCAACTTGCAGTGTGCCTGTTGCCCTATCATTAAACTAGTCTACGAAAAGAAACCCCTGAGGAGGAAAGAGTCCCACTCCCCCGCCACCCTCGGGTATATAGCAATAGAACACAGTAATAGAAGAAGTATCGAACCCAGCCGAATATCACGTGAATGTTCAGAAATCAGGAATCATAATGTCACTCTTGTTCCGATACGCCGCCCTCGGCTCCACCCGGATGCCCGGTTGAGTCAGTCTGTTTGGGAAGGGTATCCAGCCAGTCACTAACTCCGTCAGGACGATCAAAGAAGAAAGTCCGGTCTTCGTATTCGACACGCAGCCTGGTTGGAAATAGCATTGCATATTTCAGGCCCAAGTCTCTCAGCCTTCGCTTCACTCCCTGAAACCCCATCCTTTGTCTCTGAACAAGCTGCGTGAAGTCCGGGTAGAAACTCACCATCGTGTTCTCGAATTTTACGGGGCCACTTACTCTCGAGGCCTGTAGGATAGTGTCTCTGTCCCTAAAATTGAAGATCCTGGCGATGATAGGTCTCGGTGAGGCGCCCGACTTCGGTTTTCCGCCCGGCACTCGATGGGCACGCTCCACGGCAAATAATTTACTCGGGCCTGTGGGGGCCAGGTGTTTCAAGACAATGTCTTCCACAAGGAGATCAGTTGCCAAAGCACCAGAAGTTTCAGGGACCCCAATAAGGCGTATGTTGTTGCGCCGGGCCCTGTTTTCAAAATCCTCCAGTCGATGGACCATGAGATCGTTGGAGGAGCGCAAGCGTCCAACTTCCGTCTGCAGATCAGAGACATCTGTCGTGAGGCTAGAAGTCTTCAGGTCCAGAGACTTGACCCTTTCATTGGTCTTTGACAAATCAGCCCTGATCAAAGTAACATCAACTGCTACAGTGTCAATTTTGAGAGCGAGAGCCTCATATTGCTGACCAATGGAAGCCTTCATGTTGGCAATGGCGCCCATGACATCCTGCAAAGTCAATTTGGTCAACGCAGTCGGGTCGTCAGTGGGGCCCTCCAAAGCTCGACTGGCGCCACCGGGGGACCCCTTAGGTTGGGTATAGCGATCCATGACGTTGGTTTGTATCGGTCCCCCGCGTAGAGGCGTTTTAGTCTTCCGCTTCTCGTTGTCAGGCCTGGTGGTCATTTTGAATGGTGAGCCCCGAAGGGGCCCGCAAGACCTGGTGAAAATGGCCGCTCACCACCAGACCACTGAAAATCACGAAGGTGGGCAGAAAGGGCAAAAGCAACAGCTCAGCCCAACACCCAAACCCTCACGACAGTTGGCGTATAGTCAGGAAGCAGAGTTAGGCTGGACCCCGATGGGGGCGCGAGGCAATCACGCAATCAGAGGAGGCAGAGGCCCAGAAACGAAACCGAAAGTCCACTCAGGGCAACAAGGGTAGCCCCTCAGGCCGTTGTTGTTCAATTACTCCCCGGCGTCTTGGTGTGCCAGCTCCCGGTGTCGCCGTAGGGCGGGCCTCCAAAACTCCGATCGGCGTATCTGCGGTTCCCGAAGTCCAAATGAAATTTTGAAAACAGCTAAGGTGTCAGCTGAGGTTCATCTTCAAGAACCCGTGGTCAAAGTCAGGATATCTTTCAGGATATATGCGGAGGGCAGCGAGGGACTCTGGAGCCCTGTGCTCACGCGGCCATCTCGGATGCGCGCGTAGCTCCTCCCTCAACGCCACACATTTTCAATGAGGTGGTTAGGCCCAATAACCCTTTTTCCACTGTCTTTATAAAATGATATCCCCGTTTGTATTCTAAGGAATTGTGACAGTGCTGACGATAATGTGTTTATGCATTTTGCTGCTAGTAATGGCACGTGTACTGTACCAGAGAGCACGTTAGTTAAAATAAACATTTTAAACTATACCATGACTCTGATTACTTTTATTGTGGACAAGTATGAGTGAGTGATTTGATTGATTAGATGTGAAGGTTTATTTGATGGTGCATGATCCTTTTCATGACCTTTTACCATTAGATTCCTAAAGATAAGGAAAAGAATGATCAAGGTTTCTGATTTAATAGTGATGTCTTGGGGTCTACTTTATCTAATGAAGTTGTTATTTTTAGACAGATCCTCAGAATTGTATGTTGTTTTATAAACTGCTATTTGTACTATGACTCTACTTATGCTAGATCCATTTATATTTTTTCCTACAACTCTTTGTTGTAACTTTAGTGATTGTGGCACACTATTTTGTTGTTGTCTAAAGAATTTCTTTAAGCTTTTTTCAGGCTTTTTCGATAATGCCTTTTCAGAATGATCTTCATCTTGTAGAGAATATGCACCATTTAATGTTTTATTTTTCACTGTAGGTAGACTGGCGACATTAGTTAAATTAAGCCTAGTTTAATTTTCCATGTTTACCAGTTTGTAGCGTGGTTCAGTGTGCTTGAAATTCTCTGCTTGAAATTCTTTTTTTTAACATATCTTTTTATTTAAAAAATATAACAAAAAGTAATTCGATGACAGGTGATGTTTGTATTCACAATGCAAAGATACAAGAACACATTGATAACTGTTCAAAATTGCGGGAACCTAGCAACAATCAATTGCGCTATCAAGAACACACAATGTAGCGACTTAATCAAGGTCCCTCCCTTTACATAATTTCATGAGTGGCATCCTCAATAGGTTCACATAGTTCCACCCAGTATGCATTCCACTTTCCACATATTTTAGTCCACCTGGACCGACAGCCGCTTCCCACATAATCCATACTCTTAACCCGCATACACGAATCCAGATCTCTCTTCCAGTCTCCCAAATTCTGGCTCAGGTCAGACATCTACATATGCGCTATATTCCTCTTGGCCACTATTAATAGTGTGCTCGAAATTCTTGTTGTCACTCAAGGGCAAGCTTTAGGCTTCTTTTCATTAGTAACGTCTTGCAAAGTGGCAAGGATAGAAGCAATTTTATGTATGAATGTCATGCAGTTTTTTGGAGTCAGATTATTTGTCTAACGCGCAAGATATTACGTCAAGCAAACTGGTCAACTTTTAATCTGTAACCACTATGCGACTTGCCATTTTTTGTAAAAGCTCCGCCTGCATCTCTATATTCTTAGATTGCCAATTCTGAGGGGGAGCAGAGGGATTTTAACATGCTTAGTTGAGCATCTGCTACCAATGGGACTGTTGGGGAAGAGGTAGTACTGCTCAGAATAATGATATTGTTACCCCTTTTGGAGCTTATAAAAGCATGTAGGGGATTTCTTAAATCTGATTTGTCACATAGAAGCTTAACAGACCTCTCTAGATATGTCTCTTCATTACATATGAGGTTTTTAAAATATTTCCTATATAGTATCTTTACAAAATAATAGTGTTTCAGTGCATATTTCATGTTCGGGAACAGGCTGTGATTGTTGTAAAATATCTACCACAATATCAATGTGAGTATCCTTACAGGATTGAACTTATACTAATTTTCGTTGTGTTTATTTTTTAAAAGCAAACTTTGATTGAGCCCACTCTCTGATGTTCATAATGTCAGATTCATGGGTGAAATAATTCAATATTTTACACTTTTTTTTTAAAAACAAATTTTATTGATAGATCACATTGAAATCGCAGAGCTCTGTTCCCCAGAGGCAACTGCCAACCATTTGAATGTACATAACGCATTGCAATTCATCAAGTTTTTGACATCAAAACAAGTATAAAATGAATGCAATTAACCCCCCCCCTCGCCCCCCCAACACTCCTCCCACCCCCAAACCTCGCCCCCCCCCCCCCGGCACAGTTCCATACAATGTCAGCAATTTGTGTACACATAGCCACTGGCACAGCACGCTCAAACATCCAGTACTGTGTCCTGTTCCGGCGGAGGCTCAAGCCAGATGCCCCTGAAATCAGCCCAGCGAATATTTTACACTTTCAACCTTCAATCAACCGTATTCTTTTGTTGTAGCAATAATTAAGGAACCTTCTGTCCTAACACCTAACAATCCCCTCGAACGTTGCACACTTCACTCATGTTTCTAAATGATGAAGGAATCAGCAAAGTTCGATGGTGGGACTTCTTCCTTTGTACACTTGTCTAGGAATATTTTCCAGTACTTGATAACCTAATTATATTTGACAAGATGAATTACTCCATGACTTGCCCCATGACTGTTAGAGCAGATCCCCTTATTGACTGCATGCTTGAAAATGAGGAATGTTACAACCACCTTAAAGACTAAAGACCCTCTGCAGTCATTGCTCACTGTATACATTTTATTTGCTCAGGATTTCGGGCAGCCTGTATGCACTGTTGTGCCTCAGAATTATTGATTTTCATTCTCCCTTACAACAGATGTTCCAGCAATAAAATAATACAAGCAGGAGGGAGGTGTACACCATGTGTACAATTAGAACATATTTGTTCTGTTCAGAATGTATGTATTGCTATGTGTATGTTGAGGCAAATGTGTAATTTAAATTATTACACTTAAAAAGCATGCAAGGTGTAAAGTTGAATCATCAGCAATTGCTTTTCATTTAAATTACTTAAAATCATCTTCATAAGTAGGGCAAATGCTTGCAGTGTTCTGTATAGAATGGCAGCCAGACTCACCTAGTCCAGTAAAATAGGACACAGATTTTAGCGCCTTTTTCTCCTGATGTACGGAACGCAGATTCTTGGTTCACTATCCCATCTTTCCAGATTCAATAAAATGAGTGCCAATTTTTAATAGATAATTCAGTATAAAAATGTTCTGTGTATAGCGTTTGAGGTGAAATGCTCCTTGAATATGACATTTTAATATTGTATTTTGTTTTTTAGTTGTTTTAGATGCTTGAGATATCCTTTGTTAAATGCACAGCTGGATCAACAACCAGAAAACACAGATGAACATCCCTTCAGAATCTTTGCTACTGACATTTTGGTAAGTAAAATAATTGTTGATCTTGCCAGGTTTTCCCAAACAAACCTACAGATCCACCATTAAGACTCTGCTTGGTCTAGAAATAGTCAAAGGGATTCCGTGTGTTTTGTAAAGGTGTACATGAATATCCAGTGTTATAGATTAAAGATGCTGCAGTGATTTTGATATGCAGAGATGTTACTAATAAACTCTGAAGCCTACTTTTATCTCCCTATTCCTCTGTTTGATGTTTGGCCTTTACATGAAGAATGAGTTAAAACAGTAAAACCTGTATGTTTGGTAATTTTTATGTAGGCATTTTTGGAGTGTAGCTATGGAAAAGAGCATCGCATCAAATGTGAATAGGAAGGGCTGTGAAAAAGCATTGGAGACAGACGAATGCACAATGTATGAGTGCTCTACACTTCTGCTGCCCCTAGTCCAGCAAACTGTGTCACATACTCTCTCCCCTGTCTTTTTAAAAAAAAAAACGTATTTTATTGTCAGACTGCACATATGTTGCAGGGCTACAACTGCATTATCAAACATTACATCAGCCAGAGGGCAATCGACTTTTCATTTGAAACAAAAATGAGCAAATAAATGATGAGGCTATGCATATGAAACTATCGTCGTCCCCCCAAACATCCCCTCACCTCCCTACTCCCCCACACCCTCCCCAAAAGTCGCACAAGGTCCACAGAGTCCCACCTACAAACAACCATTATAGCACAGATAAATAGGTGCATATGTACACCTGCCCCCTGAGCACCCCCACCCCACACCAAGCCAATGCCACACAACCCATCGGTCACTCCCCCGGAAGATCTTCTGTCACAACAGGAGGCTTTAGCCACAGGCCCGATAGTCTGCCCAGCGTTTCCATATTTAATAGTGTTTTCGCAGGCACCCCCTGGCAACAAAGATCAGCTGTCCAATTCCATACTAAAGTCCAGACCATTTTTCAACGCCGCTACAGACTGGGCCCGTAGATCTTTCCACGCCCTGGCTATGTCCCTTTTTGCCAAAGTGAGGCCAAGCTGCATCAGATGTCTTTTATACACATTGCACCCTACCCCCTCCATTACGTGTAGCAGGGCAAACTGTGGCGTACGTGGGAGCTCCCACCCCAACACTTCCGATAGACAGGCTAAGACCCCCCTCCAGAACCGATCCAGGAAACCACAACAGCAGACGGTAGGCAGAAACGCGCCCTCCTCCAGGCCACATCGGAGGCACTCCGGTGAGGCAATCAGTCCCACCTACCACAGCCGAACCCTGGTGAAGTAGACCCTGTGCAAATATTTAAATTGAATGAGACGGTGACGCATTGCTATGGTCTCTCCCCTGGCGGCGGCCAAAGCCTTCCTCCAATCCTCCTCAAGCACGCCCACGTCCTCCTCCCATGCCTTCCCAGAGCCTTTGCAGCATAGGGGAGCAATGCGTAACCAGGGACTGATAGATTCGGGACATCTTCTTTGTCTCCAGGTCCCCCATAAGCACTTTTGCTTCTAGTGGACTAAACTCGGGGAGAGACTCTAGTCCCGCTAGACTGGGGGACAGTGCATGTACCGAAAGAACTGGGAGCGAGGCATGCCAAATTCTTTTTGTAGGTCTTGAAAGGATTGAGTGTCGTGCCCCTCAGAACATCCCCCAGGGTCGAGATTCCAATGTCATCCCATCCCCTGAAGCCCTATAGCGTCGCGAGGCTGGGCAATCGCCCATTGTTCCACAGGAGGGTTTCCCCCATCAGGGTATTCCACCACCCCATACGGCGCAGTGCCTGCCCCCAAAGTTGAAACACCCCCCGCGTGGCCGATGGCAGCGCGCCCCGCAGCGGCGCCGAGTAAAGAATAGTGTGCAATGTGTGGGACCCCATGAGATAGCGTTCTAATGCATATGCCGGGTCCCCCCTGTCGCCATACCACCACTCATTCAGGACCAGTAGGTGTGAGGCCTGATAGTATGAAAGGATGTCCGAGGTCGCCAACCCTCCGCAGTAGCTGGAGAGGAAGCATGTGCGCAGCGCTACACGCACAGCTCCACCCTCCCACAAAAACTGCCCGAGCACAGAGTTCATCAGCCGGAACCATTTAGGCGGGATGTGATACGGGTGATTCTGGAGTTGTTAAATCAGCCGAGGGAGGGCTACCATCTTAAAAATTGCTGATCTGCCATAGAGTGTCAGAGGCATACGCGACCAGATGTTGAGATCTGCACGAACTCGCTCCAATACCGACACCAGATTCCGCTCCCAGGAGATGGCCGGCACCTCCGAGAGAAACACACCTGATATTTGAGGCCCCCCCAACACAACCTAATGTGTGGATGCCTAATCACCGACCCTCGTCCGCTTCCCCCAGCACCCACATCGTGGATTTGCGGGGGTTCATGTATAACCCCAATGATTCCCCGAAGATCTGCATTATCCGCAGGAGGCACGGCCCCGTTCTATACAGATCCGTAAGAAAAAAAAGGACATTGTCCGCATATAATGCAATGCTATCGTGCAGCCCCGGCGCCCATTCAAATCCCCTTAGCTGTGCATCTATGCGCATCCACGCAGCCAACGGCTCCATAGCCAGGGCGGATAAATACGGCGACAGGGGGCAAGCCTGCCTGGTGCTGCGCCTGATAGAGAAACTGGAAGAAACCGCTCCTGCCACCCGAACTGACGCCGTCAGATCCGTGTATAACAGTGTCAGGTAGGTCATGAAATGGGGGCCGAGATTAAGACGGGGCAGCAGTGCGAACAAATAGACCCAGCTCAGCGAGTCGAAAGCCCTGTCCATGTCGGCCAAGAGGAATGCCGCCTGCTCCACGGTCTGTCGGACAGCCACCATCGCCACCTGCGCCCGCCGTATATTGTGCCTGGTTGCCCTCTGGGGCATGAACCCAGCCTGATCCGGGTGTAGAAGCACTGAGATATGAGGTAGGAGCCGGTTAGCCAATGCTTTGGCTAGGACTCCACGTTCAGGAGAGAAATGGGACGGTAGGAGGTATGGTGCTCCGGGGGCTGACCTGGCTTATGAAATACCACCACTTACGCATGCCTCCAATCTGTGGGGAGCCTACCCTGTTCCCAGGCCTCCTCCAGGGCCGCTCGGTATTGACGGGCTAGCTGTAAGTTATACCGCTTAAAGAATTCAATTGGAAACCCATCCGGTCCGGGAGCCTTCCAAAAGTTGAGCTCGCCCAGGACTGTGCCTAGTTCCTCATCAGTCAGTGGGAGCTCCAACCGATCGCGCACCTCATAGGACACTGCGTTAGACGGCAAATCAGCTATGAACTTGTCCACCACATATTCCGGCAGGCACTCCTGTGGGGCATATAGGTCTGCATAGTTTGCAGCGTAGCTCTCCGCCAGGGCCCTCGGGTCCGTAATCGGAGCTCCCGCCTCATCAAGTATCCCCGGAAGGGTCTGAGCATGGAAAGCGCCTTGACAGAGCCGATGTAGCATTTTACCTGACTTGTTCCCCCACTGACATATTCTGCTGCGCGTTGCCAGCCAGACCTGCCGTGCCTCATCCAACAGAAGAGCTGCATAGGACTGTTGCGCCAGGAGCAACTGTCCCACCGCCTAACCCTCACCCGCCACCCGACTCTGGCGTTCAAGCGCCTCTATTTCTGCTTCGGCCCGCACTAATTCCGCCCTACGTCGCTTATGAGCCGCGGCACACCAGGCAATGTCCACCCCCCGGAGGGTGGGCTTCAAAGCTTCCCACAGCGTCCCGGCGCTGGAGACCGATCCCACATTCCCGACGGTAGTTAGCAGTAGTCTCACTCATGTGCTTCCCGTAGTCCTCCTGCTGCAGGTGCCACACCGAGAGGCGCCAACGGAATGGCTGCCGCCCCCTGCCGATACGGAGATCAACGGACACTGGGGAGCGATCCGAGATCCCGCGAGGGAGATCTCCGCTGACCCTTCCAGCCATTGCACGGGGAACAAAAATGTAGTCTAATCTGGAAAAGGATTTGTGGACTGGTGAAAGATGTGTGTATTCCTGCTTGTCCCCATGTAGGCGCCGCCACGTGTCCACCCAATCTAAGACCACTACCATATCATGCAGTTTTGTGGATTGGCCACTGCCCGGACCCCGCCCAATTTTGTGCCTATCCCTGACCACATCCAGAATATCTTTCCAGTCCCCTCCCACCACTGACAGCGTGTCAGGTATGTCCGCCCACACAGTAAAAAAATTCTCAACCAGCGACCACTGTAGGGGGGCTGGGGCATAGACGCAACCCAGTACCAAAGGATCCTCCCCGACCATGCACCGGATAAACAGGTATCGCCCCTGCGTGTCAGCCCGCTGTTTGGAGTGAACTTATGGGATTCTACGATGCACCAGAATGGCCACCCCCTCGACCCCCCTGTGAAGCCGCCGTGGAAGACTTGCTGGTACCCATAACGCTGCAGACACAGGGCCTTTGTACCCAGTAGGTGGGTTTCTTGTAGCAAAAGAATTTAGACCTTGATCTCTGTACTGGGGTGAATGTATGACATTGTTCTGTATTCTGTCCATCAACTGTTGTTTTTGCATTTGTCACCCCGAGTGGGACGGGTATGCTCTGACGTGAGTCCCGTGCTCTCCACGCCACTGGAGTCAAACTATCCTAGCTGAAGACGGCTGATAGCCAGAAACTGGTCCTAGGATGCTTGATTCCGGTCCAGGGAAGACCTGGCTTGGCAGTTCGGGCTGGATTCTTCCCATGAGGCACAAGGTCCAGGCTGATTTGCATATGGCCATGTCTGAACTGGGGTGGCTTGGCGAGCAAAATAACTATGGATTAAACTCAGATCTGTGACTGGGGGTGAATGTTTTGCCATTGTGCAACATTCCGTCCATCATCTTGTGTGTTTTGCTGTTCACCCTTTGTGGGAAGGGTATGCCCAGACGTGGGTCCCGTGCTCACTCAGCCACTGGAGCAAAGCTATCCTGGCTGAAGACGGCTGATAGCCAGAAACTGGTCCTAGGATGCTTGATTCCCGTCCAGGGAAGACATGGCTTGGCAGTTCGGGCTGGACTGTTCCCATGAGGCACAGGGTCAAGTCTGATTTGTATATGGCCATGTCTGAACTGGGGTGGCTTGGGGAGCAAAATAATGATGGATTAAACCCAGATCTGTGATTGGGGGTGAATGTTTTGCCATGGTGCAACATTCCGTCCATCATCTTGTGTGTTTTGCTGTTCACCCTATGTGGGAAGGGTATGCCCAGACGTGGGTCCCGTGCTCACTAAGCCACTGGAGTCAAGCTATTCTGGCTGAAGACGGATGATAGCCAGAAACCGGTCCTAGGATGCTTGATTCCGGTCCAGGGAAGACATGGCTTGGCAGTTCGGGCTGCACTGTTCCCACGATGGATTAAACCCAGATCTGTGACTGGGGGTGAATGTTTTGCCATTGTGCAACATTCTGTCCATCCTCTTGTGTGTTTTGCTATAGACTGGGGAGGTCAGGTTCTTGCAAACAGGTGTATTAAAGAAATGTGAGGGGAATGGGTACAGGCAAGTGAGAGACTTTCTTAACTCAGAGTCCTGGAAAAATTGGCCGGAGATAGAGATTGGGCTGCTTCCCTAGAGCGCTGAGAGAAAGATCCAAACTAAGCGTAGCGATACAAGAAACAACCGATAAGCGATCAGTAAGCACCTGGGTGAAATTTTTTAATGAAAATAAATCTTCTGCTGTCTACGAAAAAGCCCTAGATAAATTTCAGAAGAAAGAAGGCTTCCAGATCCCTAGAGCGGTCTGGAATAGAATAAATACATTTAATGTAACAACAATAAGAGGCGCCAATTTTAGAAGAATGCAATTTTCTACATAATGGTTAATATATAGGACCCCATCATTTCTCCATAATATATACCCCCAGATTGAGGACAGGTGTTTTCGCTGCTCAGAGAAGGAAGGAGGTACTTGGTCTCATATTGTTTGGGATTGCCCAAAGATCCAGCAACTGTGGAAGAAATTTAGAAATATCTCAGAACGACAACAGGTCAAGCATTAACTATTGACAAATATATTTCGGTTCTGGGATGCTCTCCAAGCGTAACAATGGCGAAAGTACAAGAGGAAAGGTTATTTATATCGCCCCTGGTGGCAAGATCATTAATTCTACACAATTGGCGAAGTAATACTGTACCCACTTTCCAAGCCTGGAGGGCTAAACTTCATAAAGTTAAAGAGCTGAAGAGATGGTATGCTTTAAGATTAGGGTCTATAATAAAATTTGAGAAATGCTGGAAGTCCACAGGAAATTAATCTGTGATTTGTTTAAAATTAAATGTTAAAGGGAATATATGCACACTGTGGCTCTCTTTAGTAATCTCTGGTTTTATGTATTTTGTCTAGGAATTCTGGTATTTTGATATTGATGTGATCTAATAAAGGATTATGCTTGGGGGAATATGTCAACCAACCAAAAAATTGAAAGGATCGAATCTTTTTATTGACACTAATTAGGGCCTGCCGCAGTAGTCATATACATGTTAAAAGGCAGACCGTGATTCAAAAAGGTGCTAGTCACAAGCTAAGAGGAGGATACACAGCTTGTCGCGTACAACCTAGATTGGCGTGTGGAGGACAAAGGGTGAAGGTCAATCAAGTGCCATATTAGTGTCTGAGTTATCAGGCATGGCTGAGAGAACCATGGCCTTGGTATGTTGTTGCCAAGTGCCTGGTAGACTTTGCAATCCTACGGAGAAATCAAATTAAAAAAGGTGTAACAGAACATATAAATGAACAAGAAACCCCCTCCCTTCCACTCTCCACCCTCTTCCCTTCCAGCGAGGCCATTGAAAGTGTGTAGGATTGCAATGGTGATAATAGTGCCTTAACTTCCCCTTGTTCAGGCAGTAGTAGCTTAAGAATACGCAAGTACATAGGGCAGGTCAGTTACCTGAACTCTGTAGACAGGATGGTGAGAAACGGGTACCAGATTTTCGCTTAGAGCGAACCATGGCCTTGGTATGTTGTTGCCAAGTGCCTGGTAGACTTTGCAATCCTACGGAGAAATCAAATTAAAAAAGGTGTAACAGAACATATAAATGAACAAGAAACCCCCTCCCTTCCACTCTCCACCCTCTTCCCTTCCAGCGAGGCCATTGAAAGTGTGTAGGATTGCAATGGTGATAATAGTGCCTTAACTTCCCCTTGTTCAGGCAGTAGTAGCTTAAGAATACGCAAGTACATAGGGCAGGTCAGTTCCCTGAACTCTGTAGACAGGATGGTGAGAAACGGGTACCAGATTTTCGCTTAGAGCGTGGGATCAGCATTGACGGCCATCGAGAGTCTTTCCATACCCAACAGTGTCGATAGTTTGTGAAGCCATTGCCTATGATCTGGAAGATTGTCTGAGCCCCAATTTGCCAAGAGTTACCTGTGCGCAACATTAAGGACCATAGCTATATGTTGCCCCCTTATGAACCGGGGTTGCCACAGCCTCTCCAGCACTGGCCATCGCAAAGTGTATTCCATTTCTGGATTCGCACCGGTGTATAGTAACAGTATGAGCTAATTTTATAAGCTGTTTTGGTGTGTCCTGTATTAAATGCCGTGTGGTGGGTCCTATAGAATATGTCTCCCAGTCTTTGTCGGAGAGATTACGCCAAAGCTCGTCCGTTTCTTGTCGTCAATTTTGAGGAACAACAATTTTCCAAAGGTCTGCTTGCTTTAGGGTGCATATCCGGGCTGAGCAGCCAGTGAGTGAGTTGGGTATGGGGGAACCTGTCACGTTCCTCTAGAAAGTTTTGTAATTTAAGTTGGTCAAAAGGGATAGGGCCGGAGTGGTCGAAGAGTCAGACGATCCTCTTACAGCCACCCGCCAGCCAGCATTTAGCGACACCCGGTGATAACACGTGAGGAAACTCCGGTTTGCTAATAATGGGGTCATCGGGGAGGGGAATAATGAGAGCCCAGCTGTGCTTACCACCCTGTTCCAGATTTTTAATGTAGGGCTAGTAGCCGGGGATGAGTAGAGTCCCCAAGATCTATGGGCCACGTAGACCCAGTGCTTCTCTGTCATTGGGCAGTTCCATTCTATCATATATCTCAATTGGACTGCTTGGAAGTACCGCAAGACATTCGGAACTCCTAGACTCCCCTCCAGCTTAGTACGTTGCAATAATTGTTACTGCAGTCTGGGTTTTATCCCTTCCCAGATGAAGGGATCTATGTCACAGATGAAGGGATCTATGTCACGTTGGAGCTGACTCAACTCCACTGGGTGAGGGGGGGGGGGGAAAGGAAGCGTCTGGAAGATGAAAAGGGCCCATGGTAGGACATTCATCTTCACTGCGGCTATCCTGTCTAGCAGAGTTAGAGGAAGGAGCTGCCACTGGTCCAGGTCCTCACGGATTGAGGCCCTGAGTCTAGAGTAGTTGGCATGTACGGTTTTCTGGAGGTTCCGGGTCAATACTATTGCTAGGTATGGGAAATCTGCTTCTACCCATTGAAAGGCGTACTGTGTGCGTAAGGCTTGCTCTGTCTGGTTGGATGGTAAGATTAAAGATTTGTGATTTCAGCAGGTTTATCTTGAAGCCTGATATAGACCCGAACGCATCCAGCTCTGAGATGATGGCAGGGAGTAAGGAGAGGGGCCGGGTGACAAAAAATATAATGTTTTCCGCGTAGAGGCTAGACATGTTATTTTAGATTCATTCCACGCATGAAAAATCCGACGTGCATGGATTTATTCATGTATATAGCTTCTGCATTAACTTTGCATCTTTGTATCAGTTGAATACAACCATTTTATTTACAAACCTGCTCTTTACTACTTCATTCAATGTTATTATGAATGTCCCAGTGCACTTTTTAAAGACATTTCGGGACATTTCAACATGGGATAGTCTTCTATGCAAGATTGCTCTGATTTGCCAATAATTGAAGGTCTTGTCTCCTTTTCCTTTTTAGGTCTGGTTTTAGCCAAGACTTTTTTTTAATGTTTTTTTTTATTTATCTTTAAAAATGCATGCTTGCTTCAATAAATAGGGCTTGTAGTCACCAGTTGGTCTTGTGTAGTGCCATTCAAGTTTTGTTTCCGCCCACTGCAATAAAAAGCCTAAGGCAATGGGTTAACCCACACTCGCTGACAGTGACTACATTTTTCCTGTGCACAACATGGTCACCCCCACCTTAAGTAGTGCACTTCAGTGCCAGGGCTTGAGGGGAAAAAATATTTTTTTTTTATGATTTGGGTTGACCGAGCACTGGAGAGTACTCTGCTTTGCCCTCTGCTCACATGTTGGTAGTAAGAAGTATATGTTTTGATTGATGTGTGCTTCCACAAAAATGTTTTTTGCCCTTCTTGCATTTTATTAATTTAGCCAGATGCCTGAGCTAAAACTTTCAGGGGCACACTGATGACATTTTAATGTTGTTAAAGTGGTTTATACAACTATAAAATGTATGGTGTTTGTTTTTGTCTGGCAGCTGCACCGATGGAAGGAGGGCAGCCAATTGGAAACTATTGCAGTCCCAGCACCCTCTCATTTGTGTTTACATGCCCAGGGCTATATCTACATGTTTTTTAGGTCTGGCTGGACAGTGCGTCTGTGATGTGAACTTTGTGACATACAAAAAAATAACTTTCAGAGTAATACTGGGAGACTGGCTTAGGCTCCATCCACATGTTGGTTCGTATGTGTACATTGGGTTGAATTTGTGTGCTTTCATTAAAAAGACTGCTTGTATTCAACTTTTCGCTTCTGGCAGACAGGACTGAGGTGGCTATGGTGGTAAGCCAATGATCATGGTTACAGACCTGATCTGTTATGAAAAGCACTAGGCTTGACATATTTATTGTTAAAAACATATGTTATAGTCAATGGGCATGAATGTGTTGATAGTTATTGCTTTATATTAAAGCCTACGTATAGCGGTTTCGTTACATTGAATCTCACATATTATTGTAACTTCAGTGTGCCAAATAGAAAAGGCCATTCAAGCGAGTCAAACGCTTTTTCTTCATTGAGCAGGACTGCCACAGCAGAAAGCTCTGGATTTATCTGGTCGAGAACAGCGAATATGGTCTTCAAATTTATGGATGTGGAGCGGTCTGGGATAAATCCCAGTTGCATCTGGGATACTATTTGGCTCATTAGCAAAGAGAGACGAGCGGGGCAAGAATCTTAGCCAGTAACTTATTGTCATGGTTCAGCAGTAATAATGGCCTGTAAGAGGTGCATCAGTCCGGGGGCTTGCCTGGTTTTAGTACCAGAGTTATGACCGCTTCACGCATTGATGCTGGACGGCTGCCCCTTGTGAGTGATTACGCATTAACTTCAAGTAGGTGGTGGGCTAGCTCTGCTTTATAGAAAGCTCCAGTAAAGCCATCCAGGCCAGGGGCTTGGTTACTGCTTAAATCATCAATGGCCTGTATAATCTCGTCACAGGAGATAGGGGATGCAAGAAATGATTGTTGTCCAGTATCTGACCATATCATGGCTACCTCCGCCAGATAATCTGCTATTGCTTCTGCAGTAATATCACGGCAGTATGAAAACAGCAAATTGTAATAGTCAAGAAAAGTAGTAGCTATAACATCAGTGCTGTCAATTATAAAACCATCATCCAGTTGATGGCGCATAATCAATGATGTTTGATAGGAGGGACACAATATATTGGCCAGTGTTCGACCTGGGCGATAACCCTCACCGCAAGAGTGGGCTCGTGCATATTTACTAATGTATTTAGGTTCCTGGGCTGCCAAATCTTGAAAGTCCTGTATTTGAGACTGCCATTTGCATAGGCATGAAGTGGAATCCTGGGCGTACGCTTGCATGTCTAAGTCCTGTAGTGCCTGTTCAACCGCTACGAGCTCCCCGCGTATATATCACAGAACACCCACATGTTTCATACTCCTCTAATATTTGCTTTAAAATGCATCCCAGCAAAAGACACACAATTAATGGACGGAATGCAGAACAAATCAAAACATTCACCCAGTCAAGAGATCTAGGTTAAATCCATCATTCTTTTGCTCACCATGCCACCCCAGTTTAGACCTGGCCATATGCAAATCAGTCTTGACCCTGTGCCTCATGGGAACAGTCCAGCCCGAACTGCCAAGCCAGGTCCTCCCTGGACCGGAAACACGAATCCTAGGACCGGTTTCGGGGTTTCACCCCTCTTCAGCCAGGATAACTCCAGTGGCACAGTGAGCCCAGGACCCACGTCTGGGCATACCTGGCGCACTTAGGGCGAGAAAGCAAAAGACAAACAATTGATGGACGGAATGCATAACAAATCAACACATTCACCCCCAGTCAAGAGATCTGGGTTAAATCCATCGTTTTTTTGCTCACCATGCCATTCCAGTTTGGACCCAGCCATATACAAATCAGGATTGACCCTGCGCCCAATGGGAACAGTCCAGCCTGGACTACCAGGCCTGGTCCTCCCTGGACTGGAAACAAGCATCCTAGGACCGGTTTCGGGGTTTCACCCGTCTTCAGCCAGGATAGCTTGATTCCAGCGGCATTTAGAGCAGGGACTCACTTCTGAGCATACCCGTCCCACTCGGCGTGACAAATGCAAAAAGAACTGTTGATGGACAGAATACAGAACAATGTCATACATTTACCCCAGTACAGAGATCTGGGCCTAAATCCATTTTTTTTTACGCACCATGCCATTCCAGTTTGGATCCAGCCATATGCAAATCAGTCTTGACCCTGCGCCCAATGGGAACAGTCCAGCCCGAACTGCCAGGCCAGGTCCTCCCTGGACTGGAAACAGGCATCCTAGGACCGGTTTCGGGGTTTCACCCCTCTTCAGCCAGGATAGCTTAATTCCAGTGGCACAGTGAGCCCTGGACCCACGTCTGGGCATACCTGGCGCACTTAGGGCGAGAAAGCAAAAGACAAACAATTGATGGACGGAATGCAGAACAAATCAACACGTTCACCCCCAGTCAAGAGATCTGGGTTAAATCCATCATTCTTTTGCTTACCATGCCACCCCAGTTTAGACCTGGCCATATGCAAATCAGTCTTGACCCTGTGCCTCATGGGAACAGTCCAGCCTGAACTGCCAAGCCAGGCCCTCCCTGGACCGTAAACAAGAATCCTAGGACCGGTTTTGGGGTTTCACCCCTCATTAGCCAGGATAGCTTAAATCTAGTGGTATAGTGAGCCCGGGACCCACATCTGGGTATACCCGGCGCACTTAGAGCGAGAACGCAAAAGAGACACAATTGATGGATGGAATGCAGAACAAATCAAAACATTCACCCCCAGTCAAGAGATCTGGGTCAAATCGATCATTCTTTTGCTCACCATGCCACCCCAGTTTAAACCTGGCCATATGCAAATCAGTCTTGACCCTGTGCCTCATGGGAACAGTCCAGACCGAACTGTCAAGTCCGGTCCTCCCTGGACCGGCACAAGCACCCCAGAGCATAGAATTGTGTTCTACAGTGCCAATGTTCAGTTGAAACTACTCCGCTATAGCATCTCGTATTACAGATCCAAAGAGTCCAATAGTTAGACGGAAAGCGCCATGGGGCCTTGGGCAATAAAGCTTTGGGAAGCCACAGAGTAAGGAGGACAGGTGAATGGGCCTATAGCATTCTAGGGAGATGTTCGATATTTGTGAGGGTTAGCATCAGGTTTGAGGTGACATACGAGTGGTCAAAACGTGACCAAGACCCGTGTGGGGCAAAGAAAAAGGTATAATTCCTGTCGGAGCCCTGTTTAGAACACCAAGAGTCCACAAGGAGATTAGAATTTTGAAGTGTAGTGAGTGTTTGGAGGGACTGCGGTTTGGTAATGTGTCCAGTGCCTGTTGTATTGCTGGATTCAGAGTAAGGTTGAAGTTGCCCCCCTAATGAGGATCGTGCAGCTTTGGAGCTGGTCAAGTTGTACAGAGACGTTAGTAAAAAAGTCAGGGGATGGGGCGTGGGTGGGCGCTCCTTACAGTTGTTAGATTCCCCATGTTAGACTAATGTTTTGATTTTTTTACCTTTGCCTCAAATTGTAAAGCGCTCTGATATCCTTCGTGATCAAGTTCGGGCTATATAAAACTTTATAAATAAATGAGCGGGCTATGTATACTACTTACCGTGACAGCATGTACATCCCTAGGGGGGTTTCCGGTGGTCATTTACAGACTCACCCCCACTTAACATGGTACAAGTTTGGGGATTGAAGCACTCTGCTCAGTTGGGGAGGTGGGTAGTTCTAGTACTGCGAGGCAGGGAGGGGGAAGGGGATTGGGGTGCAGTTAGGGGATTTTTGTTCCGTTTTGTTGTTGATGGTCCACAAATTGCCAGAAGGCACTGCTTATTGTTCAATGTTGCTCTGCATGGTCTGCTGGGGATTTAAGATGGTAGCCCACTCTGCACTCAATTCTGGCTTCCGGGGCGTGGGGATACTGTTACATAAGAGCTTTCCCCTGATTGTCCAGGGATCGTGGACTGATGACTGGGCCGTTTAGCCGCAATAGCATGTCAGTGGGAGGGGAGAACTCATAATTTAGTCTTGGTTTACATTCCACCCACGCTTCACCAGACAGCTTTTCATGATTTGGGCACATTTCTGCTGACCCTCCCACAGGGAGAGCTGATCATAGGTGGTGACTTCAATGCTGCGATGGACGTTACCATAGACCGCAAACCCCCTAGAGAACCCACCAGCACAAACCATGCCTTGAAGGGATTTATAGACTTGATGGGACTCGTAGATGTCTGGCGTTCCAGATACCCCTTTGAACGGCAGTACACTTTCCACTCTGGAGTCCACAATAGTCTCTCGAAGAGAGACTATATTTACACTAGCGGCGACCCTGGGAAGACTCCTGGAGATAATACATTTACCTAGAGGCATTTCAGACCATTCACCAGTTCAAATCCATCTGTAAAATTGTATGCATGTGTACATTTATGACTGTATGCAAGATGTTTGGCAGTGTATGCACACTTCAGTAGGCCTGTGTTGTTCACAGTGTCAAGCCATTGGTAAAGGCTGGAGCACGTAAGTGTGATCTGGTTATAAAAGAAAGTTATGACAATGTAATTAGGCCTCACTTAGTGTGAGGGGCATGTATTGAAGTGTGTATTGTTATCACACTGCTAATGCCTTGAGGCAGGTATTTTGTTACATAGATTCTCACAGATTACCTTAGTAGGCAAGGGTTTTGGTGTTGATGACTCACCCAAACAAAATATGGGCATAGATTATTTGCCCTATGGTAATCCTTATTAGGCACTGAGAGTAGGAATTTCCTATTGGTTTGACAACTGCATTTGGTACATATTTGTAATTTTATTATGGTATACCTGATGATGGCCTTGAACGAAGGCTTATAACCAACATAGTAGGTCTAAGTTGGTTATGGTGACAAGCCAATAATACTAGCTAAAGGCCTAAATTGGTTTAGTTGGAAAACATTTCCGATGCTATAGATGTGATCTGTTGCGTATGGAAAGTTATGATAAACATAGTAGGACAGGCGTATTGACTGTACAAATTATAATGTTAAAGTCAATAGGCATTTAAAGGTGGATTATTATTGCTGTTTAAATCCTACAAATAGGTATTTTGGTAAATGAAACCTCACACATTGTCTTTGTAGGGAAGGAATTTGGTGTTGTGTACTGCCTCTGACAAACCTTAGGGGGAAAAGATTTGCCCTGTAATAATTTTTGCTTGAATCTCTTCTTAGTCTTCACAGCTGTTTGCCACGATCTTGTAACAAAGAAAATCCTTATATTTGTATTTATAGGCACATAGAGGGCCTTTGGGTCAGCTCTGTCCTGCCATTGGTCAGTCTGAATGTCATTCAGTCTGCTTCCATCCTTGACAGCATACTGTATGGTGTAATGGTTCAGTCCTTATCAGTCGTTGGCTCTCTTGCCTTGTGAATGGCTTCATTTTCTGATCACATATGTACATCCAATTCAAAATTAGTGTGTTATACTGTTAGGCCCATTTGTCCAGGTCTGCAATTTAAAATGTTCTCCTTTTATAGTTGCCCTTTCAAGTCTTCGCTTCTGATCTTTTTACTTTAATTTTCCTTAAGATGGTAAACAACTCTCCAGTCAGTGCTAACGGGTCACTTGCTTGCTGTTCATATAACCTGCATTGAGCTGCATCTCACGTTGCATGCCGGTGTCTAAAGTGTTTTATTATTCCAAGATGGCTAACACTTGGGTTCAAAACAGTAGGACCCAAAAATATTGGGTTCAGAGACCTAGCTTGTGTAATGGCCCCTGATCTAAATTAATCAGTACTGACCAAAAAAGAAAGAAAAATTTCTTTCTAGTGTCCCCTCACTCACCGGGGTTTCCCCACGGTGACATGCTTCATCATTGGGGCCATCCCAGTTCTCTACGAAAAGGGGCGTGCTGCGACTCACGGACTACGCAGGAGCACTTGATAGTGAAGGATTATGTGTGGTGCAAGTGAGAATGGTGGAGTGGGTGTGAGTGATTAAAAATACTGTGCTAGTGGGCCTCAGCAACTTTATTTAATGCTTCTAGGTAGGTATATTAAAAGGGGTGACACTGTATTTTAACCTGTAATGAAGGTTAGATCAGTGTTTGGTCGACATGTTTCAAGCTCCCCAAGCTTTTCTTCAGGACCATACAGGGACCAGCCCTGTATATGCCACTCTATCAGTTCTTAAATTAAGGGTAAAAATATTGCATATATTACTAATACTTAATGCTGTTTATACTAAAACATGCGTATCATACATACGTTTTGTACTGTTTTGTTGTCTCTGTAAAAATAACAACACATGGTTAGTTGCAAAAACCCCCCCATCTCGTAAATACGCTGAAGGGTTCCACATTTTTACCTTCATGCTGCATGCTATATTCTGTGGTGATTATTTTGCCCCATATTGGAGCGTGCAGACTTTCATGTCCGGTGCTCAATACATAAAAATAGTGGCGATTGTGGTCTGAGAATTCACACATATAAACTACACAGGACTTAATATGACAGTAGACAAAAGACACACATAAAAACGAAATTAACAAAAGACACCTTTCGACTCTATGTACAGACAAACCTAACGAAGATTACAAGCAGAATTAATTTTTGGTATACACTTGATCTCTCAATACCATCTCTTAATACCGTTTTTTATACTGAGGCCAAATTATAATGAAAAAACTGCCTCTAATGGTATACTTGATTAGGAGGTGAATCCCTGTAATAATTGCAGTGTGTGCCATTTGACTACCATGACAAAATCAGTAACCTTCAATGATAACACGAAATGGGAATTACGCAATTTCTCAAATTGCAATACAAGCGGGGTGGTTTACCTAATAACTTGTGTATGCAATCTACACTATGTGGGCATGACCACGCGAAAGGTGAGTACCCGCATCGTGGAACACAGAAGCAACATCCGCTGTAAGCGTGCCACTACCAGAATGACGAATCACTTCATAGAGAAAAATCATACACCAAACGACCTTAGTTGGGTAGTTTTGGAGTGCGTCAAAAACAAAGAGAATGTTGAGAGGGTTTTGCACGAACGAGAACAAAGATGGGTTTTTAAATTGCGAACTGATTCACAAGGACTCAACGATGACATTCCTTTGGGTGCATTCAGTAATTAAACAGGGGAGCCCATTGATCCATGCACTAGATAAAGAACACTTTAGAGATCAGACCGATTTTTTATAACATGGTACTCAGAAAGAACCTCTCCAAGATGGCCGCTGCATTTTAGACTCCGTGTAGTAAATACCTGTAACCTATGGCAAATATCGGAGCCCTTCTCCTTAGCCATAAAAATGGGTGAAATACGAAATTAACAAAAGACACCTTTCGACTCTATGTACAGACAAACCTAACGAAGATTACAAGCAGAATTCATTTTTGGTATACACTTGATCTCTCAATACCGTCTCTTAATACCGTTTTTTATACTGAGGCCAAATTATAATGAAAAAACTGCCTCTAATGGTATACTTAATTATGATGTGAATCGCGCTACTTAACGATTCTTTTCTTCCCTTTTTTTCAATCAAAACTTTACAAATTGCATGAATAGCATACTAGCAAGATGGCCGCGCTTTACGCGCAGTCTAGTGCTGGCCATACGCATCCCGGAAATGCCAACGATTTATAATCACTCCAGACATACCGCGCAGTAACATGCGGTCCGGAGGGGAACCCATAGGTATTTCTGTGCGGTCTCACCGCGAAGGAAGTAAGTATCTTTTTTCCGTCTTAGAAACGGAAAACTCTGACCTGCCGACTCACGTCTACACAAGCGGTAAGAGTAAGGGTAGAAGCCTAATATCGCTTTTTCCATTTGACAGCAATGATTCCATTAAGTGACCCTGCCCCCCTCCAGTGATCATGAAGTGCGAATAAGGCTTACAAAATGTAAATATGCAATCTTTAAAATCGGGATAAGATCTATGTTCCTTTTATGTGTGTCTTTTGTCTACTGTCATATTAAGTCCTGTGTAGTTTATATGTGTGAATTCACAAACCACAATCGCCACTATTTTTATGTATTGAGCACCGGACATGAAAGTCTGCACGCTCCAATATGGGGCAAAACAATCACCACAGAATGTAGCATGCAGCATGAAGGTAAAAATGTGGAACCCTTCAGCGTATTTACGAGATGGGGGGGGTTTGCAACTAACCATGTGTTGTTATTTTTACAGAGACAACAAAACAGTACAAAACGTATGTATGATACGCATGTTTTAGTATAAACAGCGTTAAGTATTAGTAATATATGCAATATTTTTACCCTTAATTTAAGAACTGATAGGAGTGGCATATACAGGGCTGGTCCCTGTATGGTCCTGAAGAAAAGCTTGGGGAGCTTGAAACATGTCGACCAAACACTGATTTAACCTTCATTACAGGTTAAAATACAGTGTCACCCCTTTTAATATACCTACCTAGGAGCATTAAATAAAGTTGTTGAGGCCCAATAGCACAGTATTTTTAATCACTCACACCCACTCCACCATTCTCACTTGCACCACACATAGTCCTTCACTATCAAGTGCTCCTGCGTAGTCCGTGAGTCGCAGCACGCCCCTTTTCGTAGAGAACTGGGATGGCCCCAATGATGAAGCATGTCCCCGCGGGGAAACCCCGGTGAGTGAGGGGACACTAGAAAGAACTTTTTCTTTCTTTTTTGGTCAGTACTGATTAATTTAGATCAGGGGCCATTACACAAGCTAGGTCTCTGAACCCAATATTTTTGGGTCCTACTGTTTTGATTACGTCCCTGGAGGCCGACCTAGTCTTTTGTTCCTCCTTCTCTCCCCCCCCCTTTTTTCTGACTAACACTTGGGTTCTAAATGTGGAGGCCATGCTGGAACTTTAAAAAAAATGATAGACTATTTACAATGCCTCTGAAAGATACACACCCGCTGATATGTGTTCTTTCGTTATTGCAAGCATATGCCAAACGTGTTTAGATGGCAGCAGGTTTTCTTTTTCTACTTGTATTCTTTAAATTTGTTGTGCATATTTTGTAGAGTTTTGTGGGTTTTGTTGCGATTGTGTCACAGGGTGAATGCAAAAATGAGTCAAGGAATGGATGCATGAGTGCAAAAATGAGTGACAGAATACATCTATGATGACTTATTGAGTGCCTAACACTATCAGTGACATAAGAGGCACTTTCATTCATATGTCAGAACTATTTGCATTGTCAATGCTTTTCTTAATATTTTTTTCCAGCTGCAAAGGCAGCACCTCCTCCCAGACTCTCCCCTTCTATGCCTGTAGTTGCTAGTGATCATTAGCTGCACAAGACATGTTTCAGCTGGGAGGATTCTACCTCCCTTTAGTGTGTGCATTTTTTCAGCATATAAACATTTTCCTTCTTGCGGCTGATTACTAGGTTCATCAAGAAAAGTTTCCTCATTCTTAATTTTATACTTTTTATTTTGAGGCTGCATGTTGTTTCACAAGCGTCATCTCCTTGCTGATGAAATAATGCAAACAGCTCTCAACAGACACTGGCAAATCTCCATTTATGAGTTTTTTAAATGTCACTTTGAAATACATTAAACACTCTTTCATGATGAGAGCGAGCAGGGCCGGATAGGGACAGAAGTAGGCCTGGGCCGTGAAATAAAAGTGTCCCCCATAGCCAGAAAGTGCCCGTATTTGGAAATCTTGTTCGCTTCTGAAGGTAAGCAGTGTAGGTGTCTTGCAAAGGTGTGTGGGCGACAGTATGCATTTGTGCTTGTTGCAGGTAAGGTTTGTAGTAGAAAACAACAGTTCTAAAAAACGCTTACCGGACCCTAAAGCAGGCCCACAACCAGAATATTACCCCACATACTGAGATATCATACCAACTCTTCTATCACTGCCAGATTGCCCCTACAGACAAGTCCGTCCCAGGGAGCGAGATTAAATAAATGCATCACGTAAAGATTTTAGTAATTCCTGCTTTAGAATGAGATTTGATGTTTTTTGTTGCACATTTATTTGGTTTTAAATGCATTCTGGGAGAAGCAGCTTGAGATATGCAAGCTGAATATGGATCTGTGATTCAGGAGAATCTGTGAAATCCTCTGATGCTGAGTGTCAGCCATCCTGTACTCGAAAACCGAGGGTTGGACACAAAGTTCCTCTCTGCATGAAAACACTGTTTGTACATCTTGCCTCTGCAGTGTGGGCTTGAGGTTCTTGCTCATCACATTATGCGAGTATAAGCGAATGGCGTTGCTGTCTTCCAAGTGCCCGGTGCTTCTGCACAGGAAAGAAGCCAGTCGAGTGTCCAGGGCAGATCTCGCTCCTTTGGTATGAGTAATACCAAGGTTTGGCTTTAGGCAACAACTGACAGTGTAAAATGTGAGGGGAGGACTGTAGACTGTTTCTGTCTGCTGTGTTATAAGTAGGGGCCACTTCCCCTGTTTTTGCTGCAGTGCAACTACAAATAAGTTCAGATTGGTTCAAACAACTTTAAATTGGTGCACCATGCGGACACTGGGTCATTGCACCCAATTACTGTTGTGGCTCTGCCCCCAGCCCAGATCGAACTTGTGCGGTCCTTGAGGTCAGCACATCAGTGTAAGATGGAGCAGCTGCTTGTAACAGCTGCTACATCTTTCACAGTGCGGGTGCCACCCAACCTGCACTTTCAAGTGGGCTCGAGATCCCTTGAAGGCAGGTGCAGTGAGTGACTGCACCTGCATGGAGAAGTGCTAGGGGAGCCCATGGGACCCTGTTTCCCACTTTTAAAGGGCTGCCCTCAAGGGATGTACTCACAGTGTGCCGCCTCATTGTGGTGCACTGTCAGTGCTCCTCTTGACGGCCTCTTTGCCTCAGCACCCTCATCCATAATAGGGTGCGGTTATTAATGCCAAGTGGCTCGATGCAAGGGAGGGAATGCTTTTTATTACTATAGCAACGCTGCTACATGTGCACTGACATTATCTGTATTGTAATGTAGAATCCATTTGATTACAGATGCCATTTTTAGGTCTCGACTTAAAAGCATTGCTTTTAGCAATGCTTGTTGTCGAGAATTATAGTAGGCAATCCAAGGCCTGAAACCATTGCGGATTTTGAACAGTTCCTGTGAACTAGTGGAGCGGAAAGCGCGTCCACATCAAAGCCATCTGTTGCTTCCCCAGCGCGCTCGGCCTCACTTCTCCTCCCCCTAATTAACACCCCTGCTGTTTCACACTTCTTTCACGGCCGCGAGGCCGTGCTTCAAAGGGATCCGCTCCCCCGCCCCTAAAAGCTTCTTTCGGCATTCCAATGCGCTTGCCCCAATTTTTTTCTCCGAATGGCACATAATTACTCTGCTTGACATAATAGCGCGTTTATCTGAGATTACACTAGTGTAGCGGATATTTTGCCCGGGACTAATCAAGGCCACGTACGTTTTAACTTGGTCATAGCCTTTGCTACTTTGGCCTTCTCCTGGTCAGTATCGGATAAGGTATGTATGTATGTGTGTGTCTGGAGAAACAAAGAAACTGTGTGCATTCTTTCTCGAAGAATGTCTGATCTACGGACTTCGTGGTGCTGCTCGTCTCCCTGATGTCTCCGCTACTTTTGCACCTACATGTTGAACTACTGAATAGCCTCGGGCACCCGCTTGATGTGACATTCCACACTAAAATGCAGGTCCTCGTCAGTCTCCCACCAGGGCGATGGATTCTCTGACGACGACCATTTTCAGAACTGAATGAATCTGAAATAGCCCTGTTTAAATGACTGGTCACCGATAATTTAACTGTGTCTTCAGGTAACAGTCCCCAAACAGTACCCAAAACTAAAAGATCGTTTTTATTTTCCCATTATTATCAAATAAAACATTTTTATTCTGTTTTATCTAAAGAGCCAAACGTTCTGCATTTTGTATATGTATTTTTTAAATCTGAAACTGTTACTCTTATGATTTAACTTGGTCTATATCTGAATTGGGTAGAATGAGGGCACGCATTCATAGGTGATGTTGCATGATGGTACAGTGGGCAGACAATTTGTGTTTCATGGACCAAAGTTTTGAAATACCTGCCTTTTGGAATGCAGAAAATTACCTCTGAGGGTCATGCCTGGCTTTACTCAATCTTATCTTTTAAGAATCTAGATGTTGTATCATCACGTGGCATGCTTTTGCAAATAAAACAAGGACATTTAAAGTTTGGCTTCAGAATAAGTCAGTCACTGAAGTTCTGACTTGCCACCGAATATTAAAGGGAGATAGAAAGTCTCCTCAGACACACATATGGTCACTTTAAGTCGTCCAGTTTCGTTTGTGATTGAACATCAGGCCACATTCTACTAGCAGACTTTTCAAGACGTATATCAAGTAACATACATTATGTAACAGCCACTTTGGGCTGATGCCAGGTATCCAGGATTCGCAAAACACATCCTTGTCTCTTTTCACACTGCTATGCACCACACAGTTTTAAGATCTCTTCTGTAACTACTTATCTTACATAAAACAACAATTTGTACCTCTACGCTACCGTGACTTTGATACTTTTAACCTCTTATTACTCCTAAACATCCTTCTGGTAAGTCTCTGCTCTTCTCTTTTAATCTAATTGTCCCATATCACTGAAATCTGCTTTCTCAATATCTTTATCTCCTCACTTTCAAAAGTGCTCTAAAGACACCTTCTAAACAACAAAAGTAGGACAGATGATTGATTGCCTTATCTGTAACTCGCCTGCCTCCTATTCTCTAACTCCTTTTACGTATATTTATGCTAATGTAATGTAAATATGAAAATTACCATGTCTGTTCCGTATCTCAACCACTATTAACCTTGTATCATATCCACAAAAAGTCAGTGTTTATCTCCCTGTTGTACAGCATTTCTTGATGCAATTTCTTACTGCTCAGAAAGTGAAACGAGCATTTGCAATGCAATAGGTCTCGCATTATTAAAGTTTGAGCCATTGGTATTGCATTATTTAGTAATGCCAATAGCTCAAACTTTAATAATACGAGACCTATTGCATTGCAAATGCTTGTTTGTGGCTTGGCATGAGCTTGAAAAACATCTAAAAACATGCTACCCTGTGCTAAACTTGGAATGACTGCAAGGTTTTGATAAATGAGGAAATCTTGAGTGTACATGACAAACTGCTGCTTCACTTACTACTATTTAGATTTCATAACTCTCTATATCAATATAAACCTGACAAACGATTGGAGAAATATGTTATGCCGCACCTGCCGGGTAGGTGCAGTCACTCACAGCTCCTCCCCTCATGTGATCGTTATAAAGGTTTCCCAAAGCACGTTCGGGGGAGGGACCGAGCTGTCTTTAAAGTTAATGTACTCGGTAACGGTGCCGTGGAGAAACTCACTGAAGGAGTCCGCTAGTAAGCGCCAGGCATTTAAATGACTGGGGCTCCTGTCTCCACCCGCCAGTCTGCTAACGGTCAGTGCTATGGGAGAATGATCAGAAATACCCCTCTGGAGTTTTGTGTGTGGGAAATGTCTGTCAAGTAAAAAAGTAATCAATACAAGAAAGGGTGACATGCAGGGGGTATAATAAGTGTACTTCCTGTTACCACGATGCTGTAACCACCAGACAACAAGCCCACATACCCCAACCTCTGCAGAAGATCGCATACACACTAAGTTGCACGACCAAACATGGCCATCAGCCATGCGACCCCTTCCCCATCCCATTGTTTTTTTTATGTTTAATGACTGTTCTGCAGAAAGCTGTTTGAAATAAACCGCTTTTAGGCAAATCTCTGACAATCCTATCTCATTATTTGTAGAAATGTTGTCTAATATAAAATGAAATTGATATATTTTATGCTGAGTCTATTTGTTGGCAGCAAGTGGTGTGGAAAGCTACATTCAGTATTGACCGTTACATACATTTGTTAAAACACGTGCAGTGTTTAGTTGATATTTTTGAAAATCATTTGATGCATTTTTTAAATATATAAATCTGTGTTTATTACTGTCCTGCATTCTGTTGTCATTATTTGATAAAGCAATGGCCTTCTATTTAAAAAGACTGACTGAAATATAACAGTATATGTATGGTAACTGGGTTACAATTTAGTAATTTGCAACTTTTGTTATTCATTTCATGTGATAGGTTGAGTAAGGCTAGCATAATTTGCTTTAATTTTTTACAATATTTCCTAGTAAAAATACATTTTCACAAATTTATTTTAATCACTATGTATATTATGTAAAATTATTTTTTAGGGTATTTTACTATCTGTAGGAGAACCACTATCCACGGTGTTCCTTCAACATGAAAGAATAAATCACATGACGGATGATGGAGACATTTCTAAAGAAGATGAAAAGTATGCAGCTGAGTCACTGGCTTGTCTTGCATATATTTTGTTTGTACAGCACATCGGTATGGACCACTTTCCAACTGTCCTTGGGTAAGACTGTTCTTCAGTTTTAACCTTTTGCATTGGTATATCTTCAGAAAAATGTAAATAATATATTTGTTTTTAATTCATTTAATTTCAGTAATTATATTGGGTAGATTCATATCATAATTATGCAAAAAAGCATTCAAATAAAAAATTCAAAATACAATTGCTCATGAACATTGTATATAAAACATCAAGGGTAATACATATAATGCAAACCTGATAACATAAACACATAAAAGGCATTCATAAACTATGCTGAGTGATTGACTTGTGTAACATTCCATTATGGCTGTCTCAAAAACATGTCACAGATACGCCCCTCAAAGTTGTCAAACATTCTCCAAAAGACTCTTCTCCCTGTCTCTGAAGAAAATAATTTTAAAAAAATGGTATCAAGTGTAATGTTACTAGTTGACTTAAAGTAACCCTCAGGACAAATTAATGCCACCTCATACTCGTCTTAATCATCACCTTCTTCAGGTGGCTCAACCTTCAGAAGAGTCCTTAAAGCTCACAAGCAGTGAAGAAAAATCCCTTTATGGCATTCAATAGACATCTTATTGCCATCAATCACTATAATATAGTTCAAAAACCACCTCTTTCCTCTTCTTCTGGGGGGCTCACTGTGAACAAGCAAAGGTCGTCACGGGGAGCCATCCCAAGACTTTCAACATGACGATCGCACTACCCTACGCCGGAAGTGAGGATAGCGTTCTCCAGCATCTGACGGAGTCCGGAGGTCGATTGCCAGCCGGAATTCAGGAGGGAGTGCTGCGGCTCATAAGAGGACACCGTCGACAGAAAAAGAGAGTAATGAGAAACGAAGACGGAGAAAGAAGAATCAGGAAGCCATCCGGAGGTCAGCCGCCTACAGGAAGAGCCAGACGAGCCACAGGACGGCGGAGCCATTCTCCACGAGGACGAGGAGGAGGATGACGCTGGAAACAGCTCATGGAGCATCGCGCCTGGGTCCAGTACTCCCACAATGTAGGAGGAGGCTGTGACTCCCCTCCCCACGGCCCTCGAAGGTCGTGGGTCCAGGCAAGTGCTCCACACACCACTGTTTTCTTGGAAGGGCTAGTGGGCGGGTTTAAAGGCCGCACCTTTCTAAAAACCACAGAAGTGTTCCCTCACTTAGGCACAAGACCCGGACAGGGCACTGGTGAAGGTTGTGCACAAACCCTCCCCTTTTCTATGTTTAAATAGGGTAGTGTCTTGACCCTGTCTTTTCTTTTCTTTATCAGTCCTTGCCCTTGGGGAGAATGCCCCAGAGCCATGAATACCAGATGTAAAGGACAGCTTTACCCTCTATTCCCATTGAAGACCAGGGACGACAGCAACAATCACTTAGTTGTGCTTTGCTCTCTGTTCCCCTTGATGACGGCAGCCCATGGTGGAAGGCAAAACTCAGACAGTACTCATCCCTTTTTCCCTCTTCTTATTCTTTTGAGGAAAACAACCTCTCTTTTCTTCAGTCCCAAGAAGTATTGGAACTATAAATCACAAATCAGTATTAAACAACCTCTTGCGTCATTGATAAAGAAAGAGGTCTAGGGACGTCCAGCCCGACCACCCCATTACACTCACCCTTATTCTGTAGGAACGTATGTGGTGGGTCATATTGCTTGTTCACAATCATAATAATTTTTGAAGCAGTTACTATGCAAGTACTCTGTATTAAGCAATGGAATAACAGGAGGGGAAAGGAGAGGGAAAACACACAAAGGGAATACATAAAATACCGTTTATTTGATAGGAGTCCTTTTGCACAGAGTACTCTGTTGCTGTTCCGTTGTTTACCCTCCAGAGAGTGAGATGCCTTGTAAGCAAAGAGCTGAACAGTGACTATAACTTTGCCAGTCACGAGTTGCACACAATTTTGCGCCATTCACAAGAGTGTGTCATCTCCTGTACAGGCCACCCGAATAATACTGGAAATGAACTATCTGTTTACCAGTGTGTGGACGTACAATGCAACAAACGAGCACAAAAATCATGTGTATTTTTTGGCCCAGGAAATGTTTTTAAGTGATAAGTCCTAGCCTGTTGGTTCATTTTTTTTAAATGAAAACATATGTAAGATCAGCACAATTTAACAAAAAACGCATGTGGCAATCAAAGTTAAACACATAAAGATGAGTCAGGACACAGGTAGATTGCCAGTCCAAGTTAAGTTATTCAGGAGAGAAGATCCCATCCAATCTACAGTAAGCAGCTTCCACTGGCAGCTGCCGTATCTTTTAAAGAAATACACATGCTGTCCCCTGAGCACTCCACTCCAAATGACACAGCAGAGTTCCATGCCCCGGTTGACCACACAGTTGCCAGAATACCATTAACTAAGCAACCTGCTTAGTTGCCAAACACCTTCTTCCCTTAATAAACAATTCAAGAGAAGAATTAGCACAATAAAGACATGAATGCAACAATAGGAACATGAAAAAACCACAAAAACAGAAAAACTTACTCCTACAATAGAGCTGATAAAATAAGCATAGAGATTAGGACAACACAAGAACAGATTAGAGTTAAACAAAAAAGTATGACATACTTTCAGTATCTTCTGTGGGGTGTCCACTAGTTTACCCTGTATATCCTTCGTGTTTTTTAATCTCTGTGCAGTTTCTTTGGAGCAAAGTCTTTGTGCCAAATATCGCCCAGCGGCTTCCCGAAACTCGTATCTTTCTTCTTTACACAGAATATACTTAATAGCAATCTCTTTGCTCAAATATAAATTAACCTTGGCTAGGAGCAACCTCTGATTGTAAAGACACAACATCCCCTCTCTTCAGTATCTCTAGCATCATTTCTTCGTCCTGTAGCCTGAGTTTCCCATACAAATCTTGGCTCTCAACTCTCAGTTGTTTCTGTCTGTGAAGCCCGTAACTCAGAACCTCTCCCCTAAATCCTGCCTTAAGAGCGTCCCTGACATAGGCCTGTGAGGTCGATTTATGGTTAAATTCCCGAAATTGCCGGATCAAATTATTCATATGATTTATAAGGTTAGAATCTTTTAAAAGTTTCCGGTCAAACGTGAAGAACCTCTGAGAAGAAAAGTTATTATTACTGTTGAACGGGATGTCTATCATTAATCGGCCATGGTCTGATGTAATTCTTGGATAGACTTGTATTCTAGCGCCCAATAGCAATGCTGATGACACAAAGAAGTAATCCAACTGGACTAGCTTTTTATGAGGACAGGAGTAGGATGTGAAGCTAACGGCAGCTAAATGACCTCTCTTTTTGCATTTAGGACAAACGAGTTTAAGTGCAGGACACTTTTTGTCATTACCAAAATGCCCAGTTCCATCCCAATGGTAACATTTTCGCACAGATTTAGTCCTGTTTTTGTCTCCACTCCCTTCTTGTTTTAGTGCCAACTTTTTCTCTAATGGCATTAACTCCTTGATCTTTCTTTGCCTTTTTGATGACCCCAATGCACTCCATGCAGTGTTCCATACGATTTGAAACAAAAAGCACTTTCTCCAGAGTAGGTGCGTCCTTCAGCTAACCTTTTCCATTCGACACCCCATCATAAATTGATCTCTAACCCGTTAATCAGTCAAGTTGCCAAATTTGCACATAGCAGAAGGCCTGAGCAAATCTGTAACGTAATCTTCAACTGACTCCCTGCTGTTGTGAAACCTCCTGGCAAAATGTTAATGTTCAAGAATCATGGTGTACTTCGGTAGAAAGTGAATATCATGTTTTTTTAGACATAACTCTTATTCATTCAAATCCTCCAGGTCAAACTTAGAAGGCTGAGGAAGATGGTCAAATATTTCCTGGCCTTCAGCCCCCAAGCTGTGCATCAATAAAGACGCCATCCTTTCCGCGCTCAAAGTTACACAACAAACTTTAGCATACCTTTCAAAGACCTTTATCAACGTATCTCATTTCAATGGAGGAGAACCTGGGGTTGCTAGAAAGAATAGCAGAGAAGTGATGTTTTGCATTGTAAAACAGGGAAATGTGCGGACAAAAGCGTAAGCACTTGTTAGGTGTTCACTGTGAAGACAATATAGAAATTGCGGCAAAGTCAGTATTACAAAGACTGAGATAAGCACTAAAATCATCAAAATCATACAAATATGAAGTAATATAAGAGTTGATGCAGAAACAATAACCACTCATAGATTCCAACAGAGTAAAACTTGGCTAACTAGTGTGCGTGCCACTGAAACAGCATGCCAACCAAGAGCAAAATGGACTTCAATCGAATTAAGCAAGAAGAGCAACACAAAGTACTAGTGTGCGTACCATTGAGAGCACTCCAGCCAAATGTAGAAAAGTGGAATAATTATGTTGGCACTGAGCAGAAAGAGTCACCAAACCACAATCATTACAATTCCAAATATCACTAATTGCAGCACAGAGCACCATTTTGCATGTCACTGAAACGGCACACAGACATTCGAAGCAGGAACAAGGTCATCACACCAGTGTCCGTACCACTGAAACAGTACGCTGATGTCAGATTACTCCAGATCACAACTGTGTTGCCGACAGTGAGTGACCTCAGAAGAAAACAGCCCTCACAGACCGCACGGCCTGAAGAGTAAGGTGAGACGACTACCCAATTGTTGGGATGAAACAAGGTCAGACACGGCACAGCAAACACTCGACTCGGCATGCTGCGTCTCTAACCCTGCTATCAACTCAAGAGTGAACGCATGGGAGGCTGAACAGCCAGTGCGTGAGAATGCGTTATACAGTGACCCTCGAGCACAGAACAATAGGTTTAGCCCAAAAATTGTCAAAAGTCCCAGACTTGGTGGAAACAACAAAGCTCTATAAAGATGGCTCGAGAAAACGTTTGCAGACAAGTGCACATATGCATAACATACTAAGGCCGGCTTGCTCTGTTGCACAAAGTAATGTGTAACTGGTTTGAACATTTTAGCCGGGGCCCATTTTGGTTTGTAGTCCTGCTCTGGAGACACCCTCAGAACTTCTCTTCCAATGGCATGTACATATATGCACCCTCGCATGCTCTCTTTCCTCTCTCTCTTTATCAGTCTTCTATCTCTCTCACATTTACACAAATGCACACCAACACAAATGCTAAAACACTATCTTCCTCTCTCATATGCACACACACACACACACACACACACACACTCTCTCGCTCATAATGAGAATTTCTATAGCCCTACATAAATTCACATACACTGTCTTCTTTCTTTTTCTCTCATACTTTGTCACACACACTCTAGCTCATGTTCAGATGCACATAAACAACCACCTTCTCCCTCCTCTCACTCATACACAGAAATAAAATCTCCAAATGTTTGTTCCTCAGAAGCGCACTACTTCACGCACAATTTCTGTCACCCATTTACTCATTTAAACCACTGTCTTATCAACTTGTCTTCTCTACTATGTTTTAAGGTCAAGGCAAAATATACATCTGATAATAGGGAAGCTGACTCCAGGAATTACTCTCTTGCATGGTAGACGCTTAATTTGATGCTTTTAGCTCCCATACCCATTATCTCATGTGACAGGATTGTAAGCAAACTTGGATTTCCAGGAGCAACACTTGTTTTGTTTACAAAGTGCCAAAACCACCTCCCATTGCTGGCGTTTAAGAGTCATCTAGTATTTATATTGAGTTGACCTAGCTACATGGCTAACTGAGAGCTTAACATGCTACTAGAGAAAATCGCAAACTAGTTTGATAAGGGTCAGGTTTAGGAGCTACAATTACTCTTTTAGGTACATTCTAAGAAGGTGATATTTTATGTCTTTACAGGAGACAAATAACATTGACTCTGAATTTTTCTGGTCGATGGTGTCCGGTTCTTGATGCTGTTTAGGAAGACCCGATTAAGCACTCTGACTTTTTTTTTTTAGTTTGGTAATTCGATTAAGAGGTGGGAGTTGTCCCAATAAATCTTTCTCTCTCCCTATTTTGCAAGGTGCATTCTTTATAGTTTGAGATACAGACCTTATTTTTAAGTTAATTCCTACCGCCAGATGAAAGTCAATAAATGTCTTTTAGAAAGGGGTGATGTGCTCCTACTCTCCCTTTACTCTTTTGATGAGACGAGCTGCACCATGTATAATGGACTTCAGAGAGGGGCTAAGGCAGGTTTGGTGTGGCCCCCAGGTCTGAGAAGAGTAGAATGTTTTGATTAGTGAAGCTATTCACTGGGAGCTTGATTTTTGTTTTGTTTTTTGGTTGTCTCGGACGGGGGCATCAGAATAGGATTAAGGATTAGGAGATGCTGTGCTTTGAAGTAAGTACTGATTGTCTAGTTTTTGTAATGGTGGACATTTTGTAGTGTTTCTTTCTGGGATGTTTAGATGTATGGCTTATAGTGAGTCTTTCCTTAATGTCGTGCAAAGTTTTAGTATATTTTGAAAGAAGATGGATTAGAGCATGTTATGATAGGTTTTTGAGTTGGGGTGATGCATGATGTGGTGGTTTGGAAGTTGTTTACTGAGAATATGTCTCAAGATAATATGTGTATTTGGTCCTAGTCAGGGACGTCATGTTTGGCAAACTATACGAGTAGAACATCTATCTCAATATTTGGCCCACACCTCAGAATCTCCAGAAACTGCAATGTATCCTGACTTGTAAGAACAACGGAAACATGGGTAGTATAAATATGAGGATTGAAAAGTAACCGTGGGCAATGAACTCCGCTCTGCTAGCGGAGGTTGCGGAGATTGGTTAACTTTTCATTACATTGAAAACACAGAATTCATGCAAAAATTCCGACTCTGCCACGTAGCGGAGTTAGCTACTGCACCCACAACTCTTTGATAAGACAACTTAACCTTTACATGCTAAAAAGCATATAACCAATTCACAAAAGTGAACTTTGAAAAATATTAGGCACTGAGAGAGGTGATGATTTTGGGGTATCCCCTAACCTAGGGGGAGGACCAAGCAGATGCCTTGGAACACAAAGAACATATCATGCTGGACGATTCTGTGGTGGTCCCATCCTCCTAGGACCACCCCAAGCAAAGTTATGGGTAGAAATGCAATGCCAACCAAAGGCCCATCAAAGCATTATGGGGTGAGATTCTAGAGTGCAGTACATATTATAGTATTAGCTTTCAGCTGAGCTGGGAGAGCCTGCCCCTTGAGAAATGTTTTGATATTGGATTCTATAATATTCACTGCACTCTAGAATCTCGTCCCATAATGCTTTGCAGGGCCTTTGGTTGGGATTGTATTTTTGCCCATAACTGACTGTGCTTGGGGTGGTCCTCGGAGGATGGGACCACCACTGAACCATTCAGCATGATGTGCTCTTTGTGTTCAAGGCATCTGCTTGGTTTTCTCCCTAGGTTAGGGAGAACCCCAAAATCATCACCTCTCTAACTGCTTGCTGTATTTTCATTTTCATTTTTGTGAGATGACTATATTATCAAAGGTATGTGCGTTTTCTGTTTTATTAATGGCATGAGATGGAACGGAGTTGCAGAGCGGAGGTCACAGAGTTTTTGTTCAACTCCGCTGAATTCCATGTAGTGGTAATCCGCCAACTACGCCCACCCTTAATAAAAAGGTTGTAGCCTGTAACTTCTTTTGATTGTGTGTTTCAAGCTAATATTACTTTCCCAAATAGAAATAATTTCTGTTTATGCTTCATTTAGCATTGTTGATTCAGCTTATTTACATGCATGTTTGTATTTTTCTATTTAGCCCCTCGTTTCTTCTACAATGTAACCTGGCACATATTGAAATATTACTGAAAAGGTAAGGAAATAAGCAAGCAATGGTACTTTTAGTATACCTTTAGTAAGTATTTCTTTGTTTCATAATCAATAACATTTTGTGTTTATTAACAGATTTGTACCCTGTATAGCATGAACATATAAAACTACAAGAATTAGGACCAAGCTTGTTTAATTTGGGTACTAACCAACACCTTAACTTCTTATTAACTTCTTTTTCAAGAACTTAGGTGGAACAAAAGGTATTTGTATTAGTAATTTAAACAACTCCTGACAATTCTATTTTCTTTCAATAAAAGATGTTCGTATGAACGACAAAATTTGTCATAGAAATGTCAGTTAAAGATATCCAAAGCCCAAAATCATAAAGTTAGTGTGTGCTAAGGCATATTGTCCTAGTTTAAATATATTCAATATTTATTTATTGAAATAAATAATAAATATCATTTAGACTAGGGCTAACTTGGATAGTTGGCACATGTCACCTCAAAGCCACTTCAAAGCACTTTGTTTACTTTCATCTTTCTCATCTCTATTGAGTGAGTCCTCTAGTCCTTATAGGTGATATAGTTCTGTCCTTCTCGGTTGCATTGGTGTCAATAGTGCTAATAATATTTATAGAAGATATATGTATTTTTATGATTTTAAGCATGTTTTTAGTGTACTCCACACACATGAGGGTACTAGTGATGTTCATAGTCTTGCTTTCTAGGGCATTTGTGATGTGAAGGATCAGTGGCAGACTGAAGTTAAAGTTTAAAATAGATTATGATTTACAGGAACTAATGTGGGAATTGGGGAAATAATGGTTTGACTTGGGTGACGCATGTGCTTGGCATGAAGTCAGGTAAGTGTTTGCATAAATTACTCAAAGGATTGACACTAAAAGAAGGGGATTTGGCAATCGGATGTTTAGGAAACATCTTTAGCATCCTCAGAGGTGCCAACATTTGGTGGGCCAATACTTAAACTTGGTTTCTTAGTTCTAATGGGGAGGTGATTTTAGAACTGGAAACAGTAGGGGTTCTGCTGTTTTCTTACCTGTGGATATAAAAATCGATTTCAAAGGATTTCCAGCTTTCCTTTGGACCACACTTAAATATTCAAGTCAGTATGGTATCAGTGGACCTTAGAGAAATTCTGGTTAGGAATTTTCAGTCCTTGATACTTTAGGCAAATGTATACTGATATCTTTACAAAGACATGACATGAAAAAAACAATAATTGGCTTTGGCAATGTCTTGTAGCAATGCTGTATAGTAGCGCGGATGCTCTGAAGTGTGGCTGAATCTAATTAAAGAAAGACCTAATAAGCAGCAAGAGCTAATTAACTTTTGTTTTTGTAAAAGTACATTAGCGCTGGATGCATCAGTCTTTTTTTGTTATTATTTTTAGCAGGGCTTAACAGCAGTTATTTAGCTATACCACATGGCTACAAATCATTGCCAAAGTCGGCAATGCACATGCTGTACATCATGAATAAAAGGCAATGGCAGAGCCAATAGTCTCAAAGGCAAGACCAGTAGGTTTTGCCAATGCTTGGTAGGTTTCGGCACAACTGTTACATTCTTGCATTTCCTATGCTTTGTTTTCCTCCTCTATTGCCTATGTCATTATGGCTGGAGCCTAGAATGTATGATGCGTGCCTGCATCTTACATGCTGGGTTCCAGATTCTGCTTCAACTGTAATATACTCTGGACTTGATGCCTAACGGACGTGCTGTGCTTCTTACTGCTTTATCATAAAATAAACCCTTGTATTTTCTATACAAGCCTCCTACTTTTTTATACTGGCGACGAAGGACATCCATCATATTTCTGCCACGTTATTTTGGGAGCACAGGAGCAGAAATTTTGAGAATCCACCATTTCAACTTTGAAATCTATTTTCTTACTACAGAAGAGAAGCGGACCTTGTGGTGTTCATTTCCTGCTTTCTCCGACGAATTTCTGTGGAGTATTCGGCGTTTCTTGGATTTCTTCGTGTTTTCTATCATTTTCTTCGGTGAACCGTGGCTGATACTCTACGTCATTCCATTACTAACGTCTACCTATTAGAAGCCTTGGTTAGACGCATCAACCAATCAGAGACTTTCTCCTTCTCTGATTTGTCACCCGGTTTCAGCCAATCAGAGACCTTCTCCTGCTCGTATTTGTCAACCTCATCAACCTATCCTGCCTCTCAGAGCGCAGCCTGTTCCTGCGTGTCAGCGCGCATCTTCACAGAGCGCCATCGCATCATCGCACACCACACAAGGCTACTCTACGCAAGGCTACCAGTTTGGTTTCCATGGTAACGGTGTTACCGAGTGGAAAGCCGAGAGGAAAACTACACGGAGCTTTTTATTTATGTCCACGGCATGAAATTTCAAATTGTCTCGCTTTTAATTTAAAAAGAAAAAGGTACAATTTTACACGCTTGTCTTATTTTTGCGTGTTTGGTATTACATTTGAGAAAAGTTCTTCAAAACAACTGTATGCTTCATTTTAATAACTATTGACTTCCTTATTTTGACACAATCGTGACTTCATGCTACATCATTTTCCTTTTATATTGGAACCTTATAAAAAGGAAATTTTAACTGGGAATTTTAACTGGAAACATATTTATTTTACTACTTGACTGCCATCTACTGTATATGTTTTTTGATAATGCTCTTTAACACCCATTACTTTTAGGATTCAGCTTTGACTTTTCATATGATATTATTTCATTTTTTCTCACTTAAATTCCTTTATTTATTTATTTATATTTTTACATTGAGGATTTAACATGCAATTTGATCCTCCTTCTAAGTTCTTACAGTCCAAAGGTGATCCTCCCATTCCATGGACAAGATGGAAGGAAGAATTTTTTACTTATCTCAAGGCTATGGATGGAGAACGCATGTCTGCAGAGAGAAAAAAAGAACATATTTTTACATTGCCTTGGTTCAGAAGGACAGTTAGTGTTTAGAACATTGCCGCCTGTAAGATCTGGTGGTGATAGTAATGTATATGACTAAGCTGTTTCAAGGATTGAAGGGAGATTCAAACCTATTACTAGTGTTGCACTAAATAGATTCAAGTTTTATACTAGAGTTCAGGATGAAAAAGAATGTTTTGATGATTTCCTTACAGCTTTACGTGCATTGTCATTGCATTGTAATTTTGGTCTTATGACGGATGAAATGATCAGAGATCAGATCATTGTACATGTGAAGAGTAAAAAAGTTCAAGAGCAGTTGTGGATCTTAGGTGACCCTAGCTTAGAAACAGCTATCAGTACTGCTAAAGCTCTTGAGCAATCAGATAAATGGATAAAATCGTTGGATAAAGCATCTACTTCTAGTACTTCTACCTCTACTAGTGAAGTTAGTGTTGTTAAACCCCATGAACAAAAAAATGTCTATTATTCCAATAGGAACGATGGGAAAGCTAAACAGTTTTTTTGTTTTAGATGTGGTAATCCTGACCATATTGCATCCTTTCCGCAGTGTCCAGCTATTAGTAGACAGTGCAATAAGTGTGGACGCTCTGGACATTTTTCGAAAATGTGCAAAACTCCCACAAAATCTTTCCAAGACACTAAAAAATCTTCGTTTTCTACTTCTAAGCGTCCTACTGGTAATGTATCATATGTTAATGATGAAACATGTAATGATCCAGATATTAAGGAGTTTGGTATTGTTGTTTCTGTACAATAGTAATTTGACATTTCACAAGCGGATACACTATCTTCTCCTAAGAGTTTGGTTAACATTTTGGGTAAAGTATTAGAACTTATGGTCGACTCTTGTTCCCCTTGGACCATTATCACTCATGAATATTGTATAGAGTCTTTTGGAGATCTAATTGATATCAATGCGTTATCTAAACCTGATATCAGTGCTTACAATTTTGATGGATCTAAGATCAATTTTATTGCTTTTAAGGAAGTTTTACTTACGATCAAAAATAGTTCTGCCAGTGTGAAGTTATATGTTGCATGGAAAGGAGTGAACGTGTTGGGGTGGAGGGACCAAGCGAAGCTAGGTGTTACCTTGAACCCTAGACTGAAAGATCCTGTGTTAGTTCTTGCTATATCTAATGGAGAGTCTACTAAATTACCTGAATTCACAGAGATTTCTAGTGCTTTTCCTAAAGTGTTTTCTGATAAGTTGGGCAAGTTGAATGGATTTAGTCACAGAATCAAAGTTAAGCCCAATTCTGTTCCTGTTAAACAAAACCTAAGGGGAGTTCCTATTAGTATTCGAGACAAGCTTAGAGATATGCTTGATACAATGGTGAAAGAAAATATAATTGAGGAAGTGGAATCATCAGAGTAGGTTTCTCCCATTGTTTTAGCCATTAAACCTGACAAAAGTATTAGGCTATGTGTAGATTTGAGAGCACTTAATAAGAGTTTGGTTACTGACTGTCACCCACTTCCTAATATTAATGAAATACTATGTATGTTAGATGGTGCTAGTGTGTTTTCAACGTTAGACCTTAGATCTGCGTATCACCAGATCAAACTCACTGAAGACTCTAAACAATTTACAGCGTTCATCACCCCTCATGGGTTATTTCAGTTCAAGAGAATGCCATTTGGTTTGGCTTCAGCTGCTTCAGTGTTTCAAAGGGCAATGTACCACATTTTTAAAGACCTAGCATTCGTCAAGTGTTTTCAAGACGATATACTTGTATTTTCTAAAAATAACTGTGAACACCACTCTCATCTTAAAGAAGTCTGTTCTAAGTTAGAACAATTTGGTTTGACTATTAAGGCCAGCAAGTGTAAATTTTTCTGTAAATCTGTTGAATATTTGGGACACACTCTTTCTGGAGAAGGAGTGGTACCAAAGAAAAATCTTGTAGATGCCATTGTAAAAGCACCAGCCCCGGATAATAAGGAAAAATTGCTCTCATTTGCTGGGTTATGTGAATATTACAGCAAATTCATTCAGAATTTTGCTAACAAGATGGAACCCCTGAGAGAATTGACTAGGAGTTCTGCCAAATTTGTTTGGACAGACAAGCAAGATATGGCTTTTAAGCAAATCAAAAATGAGATTGTCAATGCTCCCACGCTGAAATAATTCTGTATTAATAAGAAATGCATTGTTACTGTAGATGCCAGTCTATATGGCATTGGAGGTGTTCTGAGTCAGAGTGCGGGTAAGGATGAGTGGTGTGTAGCTTTTGCTTCTAGAACTTTATCTCCCACCGAAAGAAGATACTCGGTTATCGAAAAAGAGTTGCTAGCCTGTATTTGGGCTGTGGAACATTTTAGAAATTATGTGTGGGGAAACAGGTTTATTTTGAGAAAAGACCACAAACCGTTAGTAGGGATTTTGTCTCCTGGAGGTGGATGGAACTCGACTGCACGGATAGCTCGTTTATCTTCACGCCTTCAGGAATATGATTTTGAAATTGTGTATGTACCAGGAAAGAGCAATGTCACGGCAGATTTTCTCTCCAGGTTACCTTGTAGTGTTGATAAGGTGTCTACCATTGATCTGGATGTGGATGTTGTTGCTTCTATTGAGGATTGCATTTCTCAGGAGTTTTTAACATTAACTGAAGAGGAATGGTTTAAGGAAATGGAAAAAGATTCTGTATGTCAACAAATTTTTGACTACGTAAAAGTTGGATGGCCTAATACTAAGTCCACTTCTGCTGAATTAGCTTCCTTTTCTCAGGTTGCTTCTGAAATTGAAGAGTTTGGTGGTTTTTTATTCAAGACTGGTAAGTTAATTCCTCCTGCTTCTTTACAAGAGAAGATTTTGTTGTTGGCTCACCAGAGTCATATTGGTATGTCGTCTATGAAACGGTAGATTAGAGAAAATTTTTGGTGGCCTGGCATTGATAAGATGGTTGATAGAATGGTAAGGGAATGTTCACAGTGTATCAGTAGCGATAAAATGCTTCATTTGTCTTCTGCCCTTCTTAAACCTGTGGCTTGGCCTAAGTTTCCTTGGCAGAAGGTGGCTTTTGACATCTCTGGTCCTTTTAAACATTTGCCATTGAATGCTCGTTTTGCTTTAGTTTTGGTAGATTACCATTCGAAATGGCCTGAAGTAAAGTTTGTTAGTAATGCTTCTTCACAGGTTATTTTGTTTTTTTTTAAAGAGATTTTTGCTAGGGAAGGTTTTCCAGAGACCTTTGTCACGGATAATGGTACACAGTTGATTTCTTCTGAGGTTGAACAGTTTCTTAGCAGTTGTGGTATTAAGCATCATACTGTCTCTTTATATGAGCCTAGGGAGAATGGTCAGGTTGAGCGTTTTAATCGAGTTCTTAAGGATTGCATTAGTGGTATAAGTTCTTCTGATGATAATTGGTTGGATGTTATCAGGAAAAGGTTATGGGTATATCGCATCACACCTCACTCTGTCACAGGTGTGAGTCCTTTCAAACTTCTGAAAGGTAGGGAACCTACTTCTGTCGTTTGTCCCTGGTGGGTTAAGAAGTTAAACAGGAATGATTCTAAAGTTGATATTGAGAGTGTTGCTAAACGTGTTGAAGATAGACAACAGAGTATGAAAGTTTTGTTTGATTCTAAGATGAATGTTAAACTTCATGATTTTGTTGTAGGAGAATGGGTGAGAGTGAAAAAACCTGGATTTCTGGTTAAAGGATTTTCTAAATTCTTTCCTCCCATTAAAGTGGTCAAAGTATTCAAAAACAGTGTTGCCACACAAGATGGAAGAGTTTGGAATGTTCGAAGGGTGGCCAGATGTCCTAGTTCTTCTAATTCTGCCAGATCTCTTAGTTCTCCTAACTCACTTCCACTACGGGCGCATGTTAATGTGTCTCCTCGGGCGCATGTTAATGTGTCTCCTCAAAGTTTCCCTCATAAAGATTTGTCTATTGCATCTAGGGTTAAAACTGATATTAGACCCAAAAAAGTGCCTAGTAGATACCTGTGTTAATTTTCTTTTGTAGGGATAAGATGTGTTACATTCTTGCATTTCCTATGCTTTGTTTTCCTCCTCTATTGCCTATGTCATTATGGCTGGAGCCTAGAATGTATGATGCGTGCCTGCATCTTACATGCTGGGTTCCAGATTCTGCTTCAACTGTAATATACTCTGGACTTGATGCCTAACGGACGTGCTGTGCTTCTTACTGCTTTATCATAAAATAAACCCTTGTATTTTTCTATACAAGCCTCCTACTTTTTTTATAACAACACCCCTGTGATTCTGCTACAGTTAATCTCTCTATATGTGAAAATGAAAAACAAAATATGACATTTGGAAAAAATGTATATTACATAAAGAAAGCAATTGCGCCCATGCCTCAGTGAAAACACATTTGGAAGCAGATTACATCTGTTTTTACAATAGAAACAGATAACGTCTGTTGTCACAATAAACATCAGTCTCAAATGAGAAGAGACCTTCTTTGAAGTGCATGTGGCACCGTAAAACATAGCTACAAGTGGCACCAGTTTTGACAAGGACAACAGGGAAGAAGAAAAGATAAAAGTAGTACCTCAATCTTAGCATGCTCAGCGGAAGGACAGCAATCAAACTGAAGCAATCAGTACTTGATCCATGCTCCAGCCGAAAGAACAGCAAGTTAAGCCAGCATGCGCTGGCAAATTAGAATGTGGCAAATAAGAGTGACAGTGAAGCCAACAAATGTTAAGCAATTAGCTGGCTGCAAGCCCCTTGTTATATGCAATATCTCTCCCAAGCAAGAGCACATGCAGGCGAGACCTAAAATAGCTGCAATATAGTATTCTGCTAGGTACTTTTTATGCAGAAAAAGATGCTTCCAGGGTGAAACTAATATGTCATATCTGTCATTTTAGCTACCTAGTTAATCTGTTCTGTGTAGTGTTATTTATGTACTGTTTGACCATAGAAATCAAATTAAAAAAAGAAAGAAAGCTTTGAATTTTATATCCGTTAAATGCCCGGATGGATAGCTGTTGCATGAATTTGTGAAGTCATCAAAAATACATCATATGATTGTAATTGAATGAAATGCATAATGTGTCTTTAATCTCATAATGCGTTGCATACTGTCATTATCTCCTTTATTCTTCGTTCAATTTCAGGCCATTATTAAAATGTCATTCCTTTACATATTGCTTGCTTATTATTCAAAACGTTTCCATAGTGCAGTTTGGTTAAGAGAAGTCAGAGAGAGGTATCCTTAAGGACTACTAAAGACGCGTAAACCGAGACTCAAGTAGGGCGTAGCTCCTAAAATCATGCACACTGAACCCTCTGGTGCTTGTGCATATTTTCACTTTTCAGGCACTTCAAGATGACCAGAGAATGTGACGTCTCACAAGTTGGAAACATATCAATAATGGAGAGATACGTCCTAGCTCTCCCGTTTCCAAGGTTCATGCATGAGGGCTCTGAGACCTGTAGACCTGCTCATCACATTGCAAATCCAGTATTTTGTGTGCCAGAATCCAAACATCTGCATTGGATGAGCTTCTTGCGCATCTACATGGGATAATCCAGAGGTGTAATATACAAACCTCTAAAATGATAGCATCATACCTGCATTACGTCCCATGTATGACACCAATAACCAGCGTTGACTTAAAAGCCATCAACATTTTGCATGCTCGTTTTTTTAACCTTTCTTTACTGTGTTAAAAAACGAACCTACACGTCCGAGAATTCAAAGTGCTGCGGACTACGACATAAGGGCTGGCTGAGTGCGCCACATGTGATATGTAACTGCTTGGAAGCTATACTAAGTTAGTGAATGCAGACATACTCTTGGCAAATGTGCGCCGATTAAATATGATTTGTCTAATTCCATTGTGTGCTGGCACTTTGCATGATTGCGCACAACTGTTAAAAAAACATTATCTGTAAAACAAAATTCTTAGGTCAACATCCCGTGGGCTGTAGATACCAGGGAAAAGGACTCTAATTTATTCCATTGTATTGGAAAAAAGTGGAAAATATTGCCATGTAAAGATTCCACAGAGCTTCTTGATTTCACGAACACCCCAGTGCCTCTTGTTAGCCAACACTAGACAATTTGCTCATTTATTGCAACTGTCCACAGGTTTTTTTTGTCAAGAAAAACAATTTTTAAAAAGCGCTTTGGATGTAGCAGCAGGCAGGGAGAATGTAAGGGGGAAAGAAATATTACCTCCATCATGTCAGGAGCAGTGGTTGGGCACTGATTGACTTGAATCAATCTGTGCTTGGTCCCTGCTCCACACAAAAAATCGAAAGTGACGTTTGGCCTGCGCTGGCTAGTTGAGGAGTCTGAAAAGAAGAGGGACAGTGAAGCAAACACATGGTAAGCAGTGGGCGGGCTACAAGCCCTTTTTGGAAACAATAGTGGCTCGCCAGCAAGAGCACTTGCTCTCGCAGGCTTGGCCCTAAAAAGGGATATGCCTGAACTACAAAATGACATAATTTCTCCTTGTAGGGGATTCTTCACCAGCTGGCGCAAGATTTATTTTTTATTCACCATCTTCCGTTGAGCACTGGTTTGGAAAAATAAAGTGTTGTGGGGTATTGATATTCATCCCCATGGCTAATATTAAAGTGAAGTCTTCCCAGTACAATCTAGGAACCATTAAAAAAACAGAGCCACTTTAGGAACAATCCAACAGGGCACCAGTAGTTAGGGCTATTGTATTGAAACTACCTATATTTATGCCCTTCCCAAATGTTGCACAACAGAACTGTAAGGCTGTTATGCAGATCAATTATACTTAATCACAACTGTGAGCAAAGGCATCCATTGGGATGCAAGTCTCAAGTAAAAACGTGTTTGATGAACATATGAAAAGTCCTTACCGTTTAAAAAACAAATCCTATGTCTGCTGATACAACACTTCCTTGAGAAAGTGGGCATGACTTATAATTGGCTTCTCCCAGCTGAACGACCTTTGGGTTTCAAGCAATATCAAAATATTTGAGAAACTTACAAAGGAGTTATCCCTAGGTAAACCTCAATTCTTTGAATACTTTTTTTGGGGTACTTTTTATTTATTTTTATTCATGGTTTTCATAAAGCATCATATATGTAATTTTCCCCCCCTGCCCGTGTGATGGAAAATCTAATCAGTCTAATTTACACGTGATTATGTTCTGCAAATTCTATCATTCGCACAGAAAAATCTGGTTACTACCCATATTGAGGAGTTGGGGCCTCAGACAATGTAGACCGGCATTTCTCAGACTCCAAATGCTTGAATCTGAAACTGTTTGCTACTTTGTTCTCAACTTTTTAAAATGTATTAGGAAGCATAGGCAAAATTTATAATCATTATCTTTTAACCGTACGAAATTAAACAGTTCTAAATAATTTTCCTCTTTTAAAACTTGCATTTTTTATGAATCTTCTTGAGATTGTTCTTTTTAAATGTACATGTATGTAAAATGCATTCTCTCTTTTATGGCTTTTCTTTGTGAATAAGCCGAATAAAGAAGTTTATATATATAAAGCATCATATGTAATACAAGAACTACAATGCGAACCAGTTACATTACAGTAAGACAAGGGATATTGCTTGCAAAATAGGAGAAAAACGTGGCCATATAAACACAGATATAAAGGGTAGACTCCAGTTGTTACAGTACAAAAACAGCTATACTACATCACTTGCATCAATATTGACAATGTTTATACAGTCACAGTGCTAGCAGTATCAGTCGGAGCAATAGAACGTAAATATATCAGCAAGGGCTCCCAGATTTCGGTCGAGAAGTCACTGGCAGTTCCTCTGCATACAATACTACATTTTCTCTGCAATAAGTCAGATCTTTGAGCCATTGTGCGACTGTAGGACTCCGTCTGCTGTCCCATACCATCGCTACTCACCATTTAGCAATGAGTAAGGCCACTCTAGCTAGTTTGCCTGTACTACCTTTCAAAAATGGGAGCAGGCCCAATAAACACACCTGTGGGGAGCAAGTCAGGACAACCCCAAAAATTTTGGACAGTGTTTCAGTTACTGCAGTCCAGTAGTTTCTCACCTTGTTGCAGGACCAGGCGAGGTGCCAAAAGTCTGCCCTGAAAGTACCGCAACGTGTACATGCGTCTGATTCCCTGAGACCATATTTAAAAAACCTGTGAGGTGTGTGGTAGGTCTGATGTTGGTATCGAAAATGTATGATGCAGAGATTCCCGTTGGATGTAAGTGCACCAGTTAATGAGCAGCAGTGTTCCCAGTCGTCCTGGGAGAGCTGTGGGTCTAGGTGTTCGTTCCATTCGCTGAGGCTCTTGTTCTCGGGAAGTTCCCTATCTAAACTGGCAGCTCGGTACAAGTTAGTGACGAGTTTGTGTCTAGTGGGGGCAGTGAGTAAACTGTACAAGGCCAATAATGACGGAGGCTCCATAGGAAACGTCGGGAAGTGTGCCTGCATCGCTCCTTTCAGTCTGTGAAGTGTGAACGTGAATAATAATGATTTGTGTTTGATATAATCTGTGTCCGCAGGCGTTAAGAAAGTGCCATTGAGAAACAAATCTTGCATTTTATCGATGTCCGCCTGAGCCAATATGTGGATGAGTCCCCCTTCATGCGATACTGAAATGTCCGCATGTCTAGCGAAGGGGAGGAATGGTGAGTACAAAGGCAGCTTTCCAGCTAAGCACCGCAGTGTCTGCCAGGCTGCAATCTTCAAATGAATGGTTTTAATTTTGCCACGGGCGTGTTTCGTCGGCTATGTGTGATGATGGAGCTCAGTGGTGTTGGGTGTGCGTCCCAATGTTCCACCGCTACATGGGGAATAAAATCATGGGGTGCATACCAGAAGTGCGCGTACTGTGCCTACGCGCCCAAGTAGTATAAATAAATGTCCGTAACATTAAAGCCCCCGTGCTTATAATCCAGTGTAAGAGTGCGCCAACATATGCGAGCCTGCTTCCCCCCACCTCAAAATCAGGCGGAGGAGTAGTGTATGTAGTGTTTTTAAAAAATGGTGCGAAAGTGGGATAGGTACATTGTTAAAAAGGTATAAAAATGTTGACAGCACTACCATCTTTATAATAGCGATGAGGTCCGCGAAGGAGAGGAGTAAACAAATCCATCTTTCTATGTGATGCTCTAGCCATGTTATAGCGGTACCATAGTTCTCCCGAATTACTACATCAGGATCTCGGTGAATCCAGACCCCCAGATATTTGACCGAGTCTGTCACCCACACAAGAGGAATTTCTAGCTCATGAGGATGTGTACACGCGGTGATCGGCATAACCACCGATTTTGCTCAATTTATAGACAGTCCAGAATAGTGAGCAAATCGGATGTATTACCTCAAGACCGGCTCCAAATGGGTGCGGGGTTCTCGTATAAAAAGCAACATGTCATCCGCATATAGCAAAATTATGAGCGGACAATGATGTTGGTAAAGAGCCGCATGTTTGTGCCGTTGTCGTATTGGACAGGCCAGGGGATCCAGTGTGAGGGCAAAGAGCAGCGGCGATAGTGGACACCCCTGCCGCGTGCCTTTGTTATGGATATCAAGTCAGAGGTGTGACCGCCCACCCAGACCTGTGCAGTAGGTTGGGTGTAAAGTAACTTGACCCAGTTGATAAAGAAGGGAGAGAAACCCATGCGTCAGAGAATAAAAAAAAAATCCCACTCAATTGAGTCAAACGCTTTGGCAGCGTCAAGCATGACCGCTGCCGCCGGCAATTCCGGAGAAAGAGTGTGGAACAAGGTGAATAAAGTGCGAATGTTATAGGAGGTAGACCGTGTGGGTATGAACCCAGATTGGTCTGGTAGGACCAAGTTCTGCATCAGTGGCTGAAGTCGAACAGCTAGAATTTTAACCAGAAATTTAACAGTGTTAATAAGCGACAACGGTCTGTATGAGTCGTATTTAACAGATGATTTGTCTTTTTTCAACAAGGTTATAATTAAGGCCGCTCGAAGAGATGGGGGGAGAATGCCCAAGTCATAGTCTTCTGCATACATTTCCAACATAAAGGGGGCGAGCTCCTCCGCGTAGGCCTTATAAAATTCAGACTTAAAGCCATCTGGGCCAGGAACCTTTTTGTTAGGGAGAGAGGCTATGGCCATATGAATATCCTCCACTGTGACAGGGTGATCCAGATAATCCCTCTGTCCATCGGACAACCACGCAATGGCTATCTGCGATAAATAGTCAAGTTCCTTCAAGTCAGTCTCACCTTGAGACGTATACAGTGTCTCGTTTGTCCGCCGGAATTGCTCCGTAATGTCTGCAACACTATGGTGGTCGTGCCCCAAGTTGTCTGTAATTTTTGTGATTGTCTTCTGTTGTAGGCGCTGCAAGATTTTCATAGCTAAGTGATGACCCGGTCGCCCACCCTCCCCATAGGAGGGAGCCACGGATCTCTTGGAGAGATAGCGTATTTCCTCCTCTGCCAGTGTTGCATGCTCGAGTATGGCTTCCTTAAGGGATGCCAGAGTCAGCTCATTTGGTGCGCATTCATATTCGTGCTCCAGCCGGGTCAGCGTGGCCTCGACCTTAGCAAGCTGACCCCTTATGTCCCTCAATATGCCAACTGACGTACTGATGCAAATGCCCCGAATGGTGGCTTTAAAACCCTCCCAGAGCATTCCAGCACTGTCCACAGATCCCTTGTTGTTGACAAAGTATTGTGTAATGGCCTCGCGAATAGTTTCTAAGTAAAGAGGGACCAATAAAGACTCAGATCGGAAGCGCCAAGTGAAGGGTCTAGGAATCATCGCAGGAAAACAGAGGGTGAGTAACGCAGGACAGTGATCAGAGAGAGTGCGTGGCAGATTTTCTACGTCAGACACCCAGCCCGCCACCCCCTCGCTCACCTGCCAATAGTCGAGGCGGGACCAACTGCCATGTGCAGAGGAAATGTGCGTGCCTGCAAGAGTTCCTACATGTCTATGCCACCATATATCCAGCAGGTCAAATTCCTCCAGCCCAAAATTGATGACTTGTGCTGCTGCTGGTGAATGACCCTCTCTGCCGCTAGACTTATCTTTACAGGGGTCCAGGCGTGATTTTCCAGCCCATGTTCCATATCATACATCTGAGCCAAGCATGCAAGAGGACCCTCCCAATAGGATAGCAAAAAACAAGACATTGAAAATGTCAAATGGTGCCAGAAGAAATATGCATTAATAGTCTATATAGGCACGCTATAATCTCTGCCCCCCAAACGCCTCTCCAGATAGCACACAAGCAACATGCAATCAGAAATCAACATCTCCATCCCATTTCAGTGCAATAGAATCAGAGTTCGCCTTGTCCACTCGACGTGTCCGCAGATGCGCCACTTTCAGCATACCCGGGAGATCAGTTGCGGCGAGACACAGTCTTAGCATACTCTAAAGCAGATTTCAGGCAAGTGAAAAATGTGTATTTCCCATTGTTGTCAACTAGCAGTCTGGCGGGATAGAGCATGGCGTACTGTATACGTGCAGCAAGTAGGAGTTTCTTGGTGGGATGATACTCTCTACGGGCTTCTTGTACCGCCAGCGTTAAATCGGGGAAGAAAGCAAGAGTGTTACCTTCATGCATGATAGTGCCCTTTTCTCGAGCAAGGCGGAGAACTGCATCCCGATCTCTATAATTGAGAAGGCGTGCGATGATAGGTCGAGGTGGGGCACCCGGGGCGGGGGGAGTCTTGCAGCCAGGGAGCGATGGGCGCGCTCCACAATGAGGACTTGTGAAAGCTGTTCCCACACAAAGATGTCTCGGAGAAGTTTCTCCACATAAGTCTTGAGGCGTCCTGTATTCGTGGATTCTGGCAAGCCCGTAATGCGCACGTTGTTGCGGCGCGACCTAGCTTCCAAATCTTCGTTACGGGCCTGTATGACAGCGAGGACTTTTTCCATGGATGTTGTTTTAGTGGTAATCTGTTGCAGTGGTAATCTGTTGCAGTCCATCTTCGGCATCCGAGATGCGCATCTCGGCTTCCCCCAGACGCTGCGCTTGTTTGTCTAGTTTGGATGCCACTTGATCCATGCGAAGGTTGAGATGGTCTATCTTGCCATCGATGGACTGCAGACTGGCCTGCACTGCAAGGAGCGGTTTATCTATGCTAGTAAGATGATCACTGGGAGAGTCCACCTCCGAGTCTGAGGCCGCGTGCACAGCCGACCTACTGGTTTTTCAAGGCTCAAAAGTGAGGCGCGGATGACTCTTCCTCATAGTGGGCACGCAACCCAGGGCACCCAACCGCAGCGGAATGCAAGATTTTCCAGTACCACAGATAGGGCGCAGTCCCAGTAATTAGAGTAGACGTAGCACTCCCCCCTGAGAGTTATTGTAGCGGGGGGCAGAGACCCTATGGCAGTCGCAGTATGTGCTTGTCGCAGCTCCCACAAGGTAGTGAATGCCCAAAGGTCTGAGGCTGCAGAGCAGCACCAAGTCTGGATGTGGACAGCACCACGTGACAGGTGTTAGAGGTCTCGTACCCCTGGCAGGCACCAGCACTGTTGATACAGGAGGAAAGGCGCAGGCTCGCCCGCAGCAGTGGGTCACCCAGTTAGTAATGACACCAGCAGATCTCCCCCAAAGGCGTCAGACCAGCAGTTAATCAGCCCCGTAGTGCAGAGCTCAGGGGCAGGTCCGCAGGTCGCAGCAAGACCGGTAGCAGAGATGGCAGGCACACTTAGCGGATGACAGCAATCCGATGATGATGAGAAACTGTATAAGTGTTAGCTGCAGGGTTAGCGAGTGCAGGATTGATTGCAGGCAGGCATACAGGACACAGATCGGCGCACGGTAACTGCCCAGTGCAGGCCCGCCGCCACGCCACAGCCGATCGCGAGGCCAAGGGTCCCAGCGCAGCCCCAGTAGGCCTAACGGCGAAGGCTCGCAAAAGCTGAGTCCCAGAGGCAATGTGGCTTACCGCACAATGGGGTATACAGCGGCCTGACACACACCGGCACACCCAAGTCCGCCGCACAGTCCTCCCCACGCCAGGCCCAGGATGTTGCACCTGACCCCCAGCACACCAGACCTACCACTAGCGCAGCAGGGGCCTACCTCAGGAGGCCGGTCCGTCTACAACCCGAGCCGCCACGTCTTCCGCGCAGGCTCGGCGCTTGACAGGCAGCTATCTCTGCAATGGCGACGTTCCCGTCTTCAACACTCAGCCAAGAGTGTTCCACAGCAGTCAGGGAGGCTGCAGCGATCCGGTAATGCAAAAGGCAGGTCTGGATATAGAGGATTAATGCCGGATTGGGAGCTCGGCCGACGGAGCAGCTCTACCGAGCAGCCATCTCGCTCTGCGCCCTCTAGCGCCCTCTAGCGCCCCTAATTCTTTAAATACTTACAATTTCGACATGCCCTGGAGTAACATAAAGGGGAAGCTTGTGGCAGTACCAGAGTTCAGTTCTTCAGAAACAAAGATAACACTGGAACAAAAAGAGCCGGGGGGGGGGGACCCAGCTGAGTACACACTTGTACTCCGTGCTACGCGGAGCCCGCAGCAAAACTTCAGAGGGCAAAGAAATTAGAGACCAGCGGCTCCATAGATCTAATGCAACAAAAAGCATCCCCCTACAAGAGTGGAGCTGGCTGTCAAGGACCATAAACACAAATAACCGAAACCTGTGACCCTCCAAGTTCACTGAATATAATATTGACACCCAAAACTCCCTCAAACTATGCTCATGGAACATCAACGGGTGGGGGGCGAGGCCCTGGATCTGGTATTGCAACTCTACATATAAAGCTTCTACATAATATAGCTCCAGGAAACAGAAACTTGGAGCGAATCGCTGTCTGCTTTAACCAGATTCAATCTGCTCTCTCTACCTGTCATAAAGAGCTCCAAAATTGGTCACAGCAAGGGAGATCTGGCTACATACAGCTTCATAAAGAGCATCTACGCTATGGAGTCAATGACGCACAGCTTAGCATCTCCAAACTCTATGCAAGCGCTTAGACTAACCCTAGTAAATTACTAGAGTACGAGGAGGCTGCGCTCAGAGAGACTCATTGTCTTGGCAAGGAGGCATTCGCTATTGAAGCGGGCAGGGGGAGAGCGCAGATAAGAAATTTGCTTGACTTCTCAGAAAACCCAGGGAAAGCGACCACATCATGAAGCTTATAGATGACCAGTAGACAGTTCACATAGGTCTGGATGCTATCCTACATGTCATGGCCACATTCTATCCTAACTTGTACACCTCCTTACTATCACACGACTCCTTCTCCCTGAGCAATTTCTTTGATACAATACAATTACTCTGGCTTGACGATGTGCACCGTCCATTCCTAGATGTACCTTTCACAACGGAGGATATTATACAGGTCATCCAGAGTATGCCTGGAGACCAGGCTCCCGGCCTGGATGGCTTTAACTGTAGCCTTCTATAAGGAATAAGCTGAAATTCTTGCTCCCCCCCTCCTGCCAATGTATGAGAAGTCCCAGTGTGGTATACTGCCGCCTTCCACTAAGAGGCACTAATTGTCACTATACTGAAGTCTGACAAGTCCCGAGTAGCTGCGACTCTTGTAGGTCCTTGTCCATTATTAACGTGGATAATTACATTCTGGCCAAACTCCTGCCTTCTCCCCTTGCTCCCAAATATTGTCCGCCCTGACCAGTCCGGCTTCGTCCCTGACTGCACAACGGCTCACAATTTACTTACGCTATTTGCACTTCTTCACTCAGTTGACCCCTGGCGAAGTGCCACATCAGTCCTGCTCGACACCACTAAGGTGTTCGACTCTCTAGAATGACCATATCTCTTTGCTCTTCTTTCCAGCATAGGGCTCAGTGATGGCTAACTACTTTACTCACAACCCACGGACTGGATGCTTAACAATGGTACGATAACCCCTCCTCTCACTATCTCCAGGGTAACTTGGCAGGGGTGCCCTTTGTCACTTATACTATTTGCCGTTGCCATAGAGCCCCTGCCAGACTAAGGAAACATCACTCGCATATAGGACTGGCTTTTACACCCAGAAGAACCCTAAGTTCCGTATACGCGGACAACATCACCATATATATCATAGAACCAAATGTTAATATTTCTCCAATCACCCGTGAAATAATTTATTTTGGTGTACAGGCTGGGATTACTGCTAACTGCTTTGAATTTGTTTTGATCCACTCATGCCAGGCACGCAACTCTTAGATATTGAATACGCTCTGCAATGGGCGAAGGCACCTGTCCGATATCTCGCCACCTGGAGGGCTAACTATGGCAGATTCATGACATTGTTGGAGGACCATGTGCCCGTGTGGATGTTGCTGTCGTTATCAATCGCAAGGAGAATTGTCATTGCCAAAATGTTGGTGTTTCCTGCATGTTTGTACTTATGTATCGGTCTGCTGCTGGGGCTTATGGCCCACTTCCAAAAACAACTGTGGTCCAGCTTACTTTGGCATGGGCTGGTAGAAAGCCCTGTGTCACATGGGAAGTACTGAACCCCCCCTTCGAGCAGGGTGGACTGGGTGCCCACATCATGGACCTCTACTTCTACTGTGTACAGGTTCAATTTGCCCGCTATTGGCTGAACCCCACCATGTTCCAACCTCATATGGCCCCTAAACACGATCAGGTAGCTCCTTGCTGAATTATACTTGCCCCCTAGGTGGCCCCTTGCTTAGATCAACACTGTGGCCTGTACGGTGTGGGCGTGAAATTGCCTACGAGCACCCAGAGAGCTAGGCTGCTTGCACGTGCAGAGTGTGCCGCTTGCTGGACACCTTAAGATCCCTGCTACCGCTGACATTGGCAACTAAAAACACTTGTTGCACTTACAGCTTCACAACTTTAGAGATATATAGCCAGAGAGCCGTTTTCTAACCTCACAATGCATACTAGACGATCCTGGTTGCACGCCTCTGGACGTACTCACCACCAGCTGCGTGATGCCTGTTGAGCCATGCGCAGTACCTTTCCTGCTGACCACCCCCCAACATCCCCTTGGAGCTGATGATCTGATGATCGCTTATCCATCCTCTTACAAATGTATTACTCACTTCTGTGCCACAATGTAGTAAAAACCCCTGATTGATGTTCCAATTGCTTTTTCCACATGGCTGGCTGACATTGGCCCCCGTACAGTGAGGAGCAGTGGCGGTATTGTGGCACTTAATCCAGAGCCCTTTCCCTAAATTTCAGAATTAGGTTATGTACTTCAAATACTTGCAACTGACCCATACGCTGGTTCAGTTGTACAGGATAGGCCTAGCTGAGTATGTGCGCTGCCTGGGGTGTGCCACACATACCACCACTGTCTTACATTTTGCTTGAGAGTGCCCTTTGGTTACACAATTCTGGTTGGAGGTGTTTGACATAATCACAGAGCATGCCTTCACTCAGCATCAAGCTTTGTTGACAGATACGCCCTATTGTCAAGAAAAACTTGAGACATATTGGGAATTGATGCCCGAGCGATCAAGACCAAGAGACATCTGGGCCTTGTTGGTTACTTACCTGGCGGCACAGCAGGACATGACCCTGGTTGGTGGATGCCCTGTGAACCATGGCGAGAACCTTCAATAACCTCACTTATGTCCAATGAGGGATCCACCCCTAACTTAATAGACTAATGTGGGCCTTGGTTGTGAGATGCGCCTGTAATGCCTGACGTTACCTTATAGCCGGCCGGGTGGCACCACGATGTTAATATCCTGCAAAATGTAGAGAAATGCACCAGGTAATATGCCTGGATCTTTGTACGGTGTGATGATGTAAGTGTTTGGGTTTATTGCCTGTGTTTGTGACCTTGATCCTCCCCCAGTTGTGTTGTACTATGTGCAATGTTATAATCATGAAAATCGCTATCAAAAACTACATTAAAAAAAAGTATACAAAAATGGATGGATGGAATGCTTACATTAATCTCAGCCACTGATAATTAGTTTGGGCTGGTATAGGCCCATTGTTATGCTGCATACCATGTCCCCTCAGTTTGTACTGAGCCAAATGCAAACCAGTCTTTACCAAGCAGGAACTATCCAGCCTGAACTGCCAAGCCATGTCCTTCCTGAACCAGAACACCAGCAACCCAAGACCGATTTTTCCCATATTAGGGCTCCTCAGTCCGGTATAACTTGGTTCCCGCGACAGTGTTCTCAGTACCCATGACTGAGCATACCCTCCCCATTTAGGGCATAATACTTGAAGTATACATGCAGTGGAGATACTCTTGTGAAAACTGCAGTGCCAAGTCTTGGCATCCAGTTAGCATTTTATTTGTCTTTCAGAAACGAAGCACATTTGCTGCTTAGGTACAAAGGGGTGGGTTTGGGTGTCAAGAGTGGTTGCCAAAGTCGAGCCAGAAAATTTGTAGTTGGAAGAAGAAATATGGTTACCATTATCATATAGTCTAAATTCCCTGAATGTACGCAGACAAATAAAGGAAGAAAATGTTTTGTCCAGTGGAAGAGCACTTATTAAAAAAATAGGAACAAGGCCAACTTCTGTAACAGCGATACCTTGCATCTACTGTAGAAGTGACTAGAGGGGTTATGGATACTGTTGAGCCTTTGCTTCATAATTGAGGTCACAAAGTCTAAGGGAGACAAGGAAACGTGATATATTTCATGTGTGAGGCAGAAATGGCAGCAGGAAATGAACTAATTTTAGTGTATGAACACATTTTGATTCAACAAGATGTTTGTGACCCGCACACAGAATCACCGCCATTTACCACAACTTCAGCCCACAACCGAACCAGACTTACCTTGCCTTGCCAAATGCTTCCTGATCTTATTCAAGGAACCAATGCTAGCCACTTGGCCCATCATCACCCCAGATGCAACTGCTGCCACTATGAAGTCCATCCACTCAGGGGCCCCATTGGATCCCTGCCCCCACACCACTCCTACTCCATGGGACTGCAACCCATTAGTGTCCTGCTCCCACCCATTCTGAATACATCCACTTCTTATGCGACCTTCCAGATTCTTGGAAACAAGCACCTGTCCTTCCATTGCTGAAGAAACCTTCTGCGACTCTTCAATGCTCGCCAACTACAGACCGTTGTTCCTTCTACTGTTCCCGGCCAGGGTCTTAGAGAAAATCATCAACAGACACCTCACCAAATATCCTGACTACCATCTACTTGGCACCACTGATTCTGGTTTCAGTCCCAACCACAGCACCAAAACTGCCCTCATCGCTGTCACGCGGCACATCCACCTGACTTTGGACAGAGAAGACACAGTAGCCCTCATCCTCCTAGACCTCTCTGGCATATTTAAACACAGTCTCTCTCCCCCTCCTCAAACAATGGCTGTCATCCAACGCAAGTACTCTGAAAGACCCAGTCAGTAAGTCTAGCACCGTATACCTCGGACACCTGCAACCTCACCTGTGGAGTTCCGCTAGGATCCTGTCTGAGTCCAACACTCTTCAACGCATACATGATGCTTCTAGCGGGCATCATCTGATCTGAGGATATCAACGTCCTCTCCTACATTGATGACACGCAACTCATTCACTCTCTCACAGGCAAATGCACAGTACCCAGATAAAGTTTGATGCCTGCATGACTGAAATCGCAGACTGGATGAAAACCAACTGTCTAAAGCTGAACACTGATAAGACTGCAATTGTGGTCTTCGGCACAAGTGCATACCCGTGGGACTCCACATGGTGGCCAACAGAGCTAGGACAGACAACCACACCCACCACTCATGCTAAGAACCTCGCTAACATCAACAACAGCAAACACAACATGACTGTCCAAGTCAATGGCATCAAAGCCTCATGCTTCCATACCCTCAAGATGATGAGGAAGATTTTCAAATGGCTCCCAATCAGCACTCTGAAAACTGTCAAGCCTTGTCCTGCTCACAAGCGAGCTGGACTAGGGGAACACCCTCTATGATGGCTTCAACAAAAAGCTCACCAGAAGGCTGCAGGTCAATCTTAACTCGGCAGCCAGAATCACTCTCAATCTCCCTCGCTGCACTCGCATCACACCACACCTGAAGGAGCTCCACTGGCTCCCCATTCACAAACAAGCATAATTCAAACTCCTCACCCACACCTACCTCAACAATCGCATCTGCTTTCACAAACCTTCCAGACACCTATGCTCGTCTGGACTCATACTTGCACAAATCCCTTGCATACAGAAAACCAGATCTGGTGGTCGAGCCTTCTCCACAGCGCTCCTAATACATGGATCATCCTGCAGTTACACCTAAGAGCCTCCTCTTTACTTCTTGAATTCTGCAAAAAGTTGAAGACAAGGCATTTTGATTAGGACCTAGGTGTGCTTAGACTCACACCTGCTCAGTGCCAGGATATCCTTCTGGGTGATAATATGCTCTTCAGATCTGCATAACCTAACACTTACAGGCATTATGTAGTTTGATGGCTCTCATATGTGTTAGAAGACCATGGGGCTAAGGGTCGACTGTTCATGTGTTTTGGAACTCCCTCCAAAATTGCTTCATTCTGTTCTAAGAAGGATTAGTTGATAACTTGAAACCTTATTGAACTTTCCATAACTTATATGCCGAAGGTACACTATTTAGCAAAGACCGACTTAAAGCATCATAGTTCTATATTTGGAATGGTTATCTCAAAGTTATTCCTGTAAAGCAAACAGGCTCAGTACCATACTGGAGGTACAGGTAGAAAACACACACACACACACTCCCCCATCCACCACCCCTTTGACATTTTCTGACAGGGGAGAATATTTCCCACATAGTGAATAACACTTGAAACGTTTCTTGAAATTGGTTCTCCAGCACTCTAATATCTAGTAACTGACTTACGGGATAGCACGTGCCCCAATAGACTCACAAAGATAATCTCCTTATGTTCTTATATCTGTTTTTGTAGAATGCTTAGTTAAGGTCTGGGTGCAAAGGCAAGTGCCATGACCCTTGGCACTCTAGTTAAAATCTGTTGCAGGACTCCGTAACCTTACCTCTTTCACACCTTGCACTCAGTCTGGTACAAAATAATGTTAACTTCTTTTATTGCAAAAGAATATCACAATGATTTGGCTACCCTAACAATAGTCCCCAACAGTAGACCTCTAAAGTTTCGTTCTGCACGGGGAGGGGTTATAAACGATGCATTTTGCAAGCGGTGCATACATTTGCATTCAATTTAAAAGGTTGTTCTAACTGACAAAGTATATAGATCTATGTTTTCATGTATCCTGATGCTGATTGGTATATACTCAAACCCTGAATTTTTTACGTTCTTAACCATCTCCTCAGATTTCAAGGTTTTGACTATATGATACTGCCGAGTTGCCATTTCTAGTACGCCGCCATCACCCAAATGAAACTCAATGCCTTCAAAGCATATATTGTCCTTCTGAATTGCACTGTGATTTACAACCCTTTCTCTTCTCCTAGGACAGAGGAATCTGTCTTATCAAAAGGAATTGTGAGTATTTCTGACTACAATGATTTTGTTTGTTGGAGGTATGGTAAAAGCGTCTATGAAACTTAATATGCACTTTCTGAGCTCTTATATGACCTAATGATAAAAGGAATTTCCTTGAAATGTTCAATTATACACAAACCACGTAACAAATATTATACATTGTAGCCTTTGACCAGTTTGTTACTGTGGTGTTATACTAGAATATTACATTTCAGTTGCCGGCAGTATGTTTTGTTTGAGAACAGGTGTTTATGAAAACTTGCAAGACCATGTTCTGGTGGTGGGTTCTGCCGAATGAAGTTAATGTCCAGCCTTGCAAATATTTTACTTCCAGAAAGAAAATTGGCCTTGAAAATGAGACTATCATAAAAAAGACCTCAGCACAAATATCAATCAATCAACAATCATAACATTTGTAAAGCGCACTACTCACCCGTGAGGGTCTCAAGGGTCTCAAGGCGCTGATGCAAAGCAGAAGCAAACCATGTGAAAACAATTGTTCTTGCAAGGTGAAATAAGAATAGTAACGAGTAGGCTCTCAGATTGAGTGCGATTCCAGTAGTAATTTGAGACGTAATTTAAAATGCTTATATTTAAGGTGAAATTAAGATACTATATACTACATAACAGAAAAAACAGTGCCTTAATGATTGTGCTGCAAAATGGCAGGGGATCTGGCAAGACAGACACATTCTCAGTTAGAACCGGAATGCCCTGTTGCAGCCACTCCTCCATCTTCAGCAATTATTGAATGAACAGCCAACCCCATGGTTACTTTTTACAATGACAGTGGAATGGAGAGTTTGGGACTTTACAGAACTGATGATTGGTTTGCTTTTACACACTTTGCAAGACAAGATCTTGACTGGAATCATGAGGTGGATCTTTGTTTTTTATCACTGCATATGCTCCTCTGTTTCATGTGGGTGGAGGTTGTTAGCAGAAGGATTGTTTTTTTCATTGTATTAGAATGAGACCTGTCCCATAACATTATAGAATGCTTTAGGGGTTTACAATAATTAACTATTGCATGTGACATAAAACGGAGGGATGGTGGGCAGATGGTAGCAAGTAATACTAATAGAATTGGTTGAGTCAACGGACCTGATTTGCATGTGTGCCTGTAATACAGTAACCATTGGGTTGCAACATTATTTCATGCATATGAATTTTTTAAGTACAAACTTTACGTCACATCTTCCATAATGTTCTCAATGACAGTGCATATATCCTCGATATACAGATTCCCTGTTCATTGTTTATCATTAGCTTGGCCACGGCTGTCTCTGCCTCAGCTCGTTGGTAAAAGTACACAGAAGATAAGAAAACGAACTTTGTGGATGGTCGATTTGCGCCTTTCAAAAAAAGCACGATCATGTGGCTAGTGCGGCTTAGGTTGGGCACACCAGTAGTGGCTCAGCATTCAATCACTAATGTTACCTAAAAAAAAAAATCTGAAATTCACACTTGTGAAATTAACAAAGAAAACGAGAGACCTAAAGACTTTTTCTGGGCAATAGCAGAGGGTGGACAGGTACCGAGTAGAAAAATGCACCTTGTGGAGGGCAAACTTGTCAATTAAAAAAAATATGAAAGTATGCAGTCGCTATTTTTATTTGTAAATAAGTGCCATTTTCCTGAGCACCCACGTTTCATGAAGAGCAGAAAATGTAATATACTTATATGGCTCCGCTGTAAGACAGACTGAAGGACTGTCAGGGTGAAGATGGATTAAGAAAGATATAGGTCACGGATTGCGGTGGGAAAAAACACTAGCATAAAGCACAACCTCATAGATCCAAATCTGCAAACTGGAAGGCAAGAGCTACTAGGAATTCACACATTAAAAATGCATGTTAAGTCATTCTGCCGTTGGTTGACCGTAGAGATTCTTAGCACATAACGGTGGCTGGATGCAGGGTGTGGCCACCAGCCTGGCCCTGCATCCAAACCCTGTTGCTCACGGTTAAAGGTAATGCATGGTGTGGGCTGGAAGCACAGGCCTTCACACTTAGTGTTTGCTGAAGGTCAAATTTGCGTCCAACCCATGCCATAGATTGCCAAACGCTATGTGCGATAGGAGTTGGACATCCAACAACTAATGCTCCTTTTAAAAAGACTCTAAAGGCCACCATCAGAGGGAGGCATGGGAGTCCTTAATATCACACAGTACTTTCAGGCGGCACAATTCCTGTACATTCTGGAATCGGCTTTGAAGAAACATTGGTCCTTCACGGTCCAGGCAGTTGCAGAGTTTCACATATGGAAGATCCCTTGCCCCCCTTAAAGCACAGGCCACAGGGCTTATCGCCCCCATAACCAAAGCTTCCATGGCAATCTGGGACAGGAAGGCGGCGTGTGAAGGCTTAACAGCATTAATGCTGCAGTCAGATGATGCCCATTCACAATAATCCAGATTTTACCACGGACCTGCAAACTGACCTCATCCACTAGTGGCACAGAGGCTGCAAAAGGATAGGCTGCCTCTTTGAGGTAGAAGGGGCTATTCCCTTTGAAAGACTGAAAAAAGTCTATGACCTTCTTGAAGCAGACTGTGTACAGTACATGCAGAATCAGCACTGGGTGACACCCTTCCATTACACCATACCACCTGCACCTCATAATCTCACCATCGCTCCAGCAGTTCAGGAAGGACCACAAGACCTGAATGTTCAACCAATAGGAGAACAGACAGCATGCTCTCCCAGCACCTCCAGTTCCCCACAGATGATGCACCCGCACTGTATAAATCCTGATTGATACACACAGAAGCTGTTGACACCGTTCGGGAAATGGACTGTTATACATAATAAAGTGCTCTATGCTCTTTCAGCTCAGTTGCCCCTACAGAGGAAAAGTGCAGGTCAGCCATGATATGAAGCGTAGCTGGGGCAGACGCTCACACACAGGATGGGAAGATATCTATCACTGAGCTAGTCACACAGCACACATGTCCCGCATAACGACTGCCTTCAGAGTCATTTCATACTGGTATCTAACCAAGGCCCTGGTGCAGAGATGGTGTCTTGAATGTAGTAAGGAAAGCTGGCAAGGCTGCAGAGGTACCAGATCCTAGCTACACCTGCTCTGGGACTGTCTAAAGTTGCCCGGCTACTGGGAGAGAGTTTTGGATGACATTGACCGTTCTTCAACACTCAGATCCTGCATTTTCACACACATTCTTTCAGGCCTACACGTCATTTTTGTTAAAATGCCTGCGAGGGCGATAAATGGCGTTGGCTCTAAGAGCCGCACAGCAAAGAATCCTCTGTGCACAGGTGGTTCTATGGATTCATGATTTTTTAGGGTTATTGAATCTGAAAATGAAAAACGGAGGCAGCTTTGCACAGCTTCCTCAGAATTTGTGCCTCTAAAACCACCTGTTTTTAAGATACCGTCCTGGGATTTCCCAGTTGTGTATGACCAAAAGTTTGCATAAAAGGTTTTATGTACTGATGGTTTTGCGGGTAATTACAAAAATAAAACAAACTTAAGACAGCTGTACACTACTAATGGCTTTGCACATTTGCATCAGAAATGTACTTCATGCTCACTGGCTTTAGTGTAATATTGCAAAGTCTATTAAAAGTTTATTTGCACAGATAGATTGTGCATTTGCTTTTGGGGTATCCCTTATGTGGTAAATTGTTGCTTATGGCAGCTTACACAGCATCTAGCAACAATCACATAAACACAATGACTGATATGCGCCTTGCAGCCCACCCCCTGTTTCCACTAAAAAAACTGAAGGAAATGTATTGCCCCAAAGGAACTAGTTGGGTAAATGTAGCCTCAAGTTGCAGAGGATGTTTGATGTTTTGCATGAATCTACAGTATCCGACTTTTTCTCATTGTATTTACTGAGACAGTCAGATTTAATCTAAATGGTCAAAAAGGGAGGTGGTTGGAATTTTAGTAACTCTTTGGCATGCCATAATATATTTCAATCTTTATATTATCATTACCATGATAAAAATGTCTCCTATTGTTATGTAATATTGAGCCATATTTTTTATTTAAAATATATATGTTTCTCCTGCAGGAATTATTTGAAAACAGCTTGCTGAGAGTGGATGATTGCAGTCTTCCTCCTGAGTACTTGGAAATTAAAATATTTCTTAGCATACCACAGGTAGTTTACCAATAAAATATTATTCCCTTTCTATGCAATATCAATCTTCTTAAAAGCAAAGAGTAGAACCAATGTAGTTGTCAGTAGATTTTTGTTAAAGAGCGAGAATTATTCATATTTTTTTACAGTACATAATATTAGCATTTAGTATTAATATTTGTGTCAGACCCACATGTGAACAACTCACGTTGCTAACACTTGGGTAAGTCAAGTTTAGGCAAAAGTGTGTTATGGTGACGATACTACTCAAACTCCATTGACTACAAGAACAAAGGAATATGACAAATTCATGCGATGTTAGGAAAATGAAGTCACAATTTGTATACTAGAAGTATAAATTAAACTAAACAATGTAAACTACAGATTGGCTAATATACATAAAATTAAAAAATAGGGCCATTTTGAGGTTTGCTGTAAAGCTGTTACGTAGTTATTTGCATTACAGAAACATGTGGGAAAAACTCCCAACCGTTAATTGGATAGTTATTTCTCTATATCCTGACCCTTAATTTATAAATCCTGTGGATCCGGGTACACTGTAAATTATACTCAAAGTGATACGTTTGAGCACTGGCAGCGATTGCAATTCGTTTTTTGTAGTAGTTGGAGCGAGTCTCCCTCAAAGTGCATTTTCAGACCAGCAACACTCCTGTATTATCCTGTAAGAGACAGCCATCCATAGTTAAGTACTGAGTAGAAGAAATCAACTAAATTAGGGACTCCAGTACCCATGCTGTTCCTTTATCAGAACTAAATGTAATGCTTTCGCCCAAATGTTTAGCTGGAAATAGGTTTTCATTTGTGTTAAGGATTGGTGTTGGAACCTTTATCACATGTTTTGCAATGCCCTTCTCCAACTTTTGGTGTTTTGTATCAGCGGACGGCTGATACCAGACCTGGGACCACTCACCTGCTCGTTGCCTCGCCGCCTCTGGGGTGCTCACGCTGCAGTTCTCTCCCGCCGCAGCGGTCCAGTGAAGCCTGTGGACGCCGCGGGGAGACTACAGCTCCCAGAGTGCTCGGCGATCACTTCCGCCCACTTCCGCCTGACAGCGCGCCCGGAGGCGCTTCAAAAGGCGTAGGCTCCATCTGAGGAGCGGGGACATTTTCCATCAGCGGACGGCTGATACCAGACCTGGGACCACTCACCTGCTCGTTGCCTCGCCGCCTCTGGGGTGCTCATGCTGCAGTTCTCTCCCGCCGCAGCGGTCCAGTGAAGCCTGTGGACGCCGCGGGGAGACTACAGCTCCCAGAGTGCTCGGCGATCACTTCCGCCCACTTCCGCCTGACAGCGCGCCCGGAGGCGCTTCAAAAGGCGTAGGCTCCATCTGAGGAGCGGGGGCATTTTCCATCAGCGGACGGCTGATACCAGACCTGGGACCACTCACCTGCTCGTTGCCTCGCCGCCTCTGGGGTGCTCACGCTGCAGTTCTCTCCCGCCGCAGCGGTCCAGTGAAGCCTGTGGACGCCGCGGGGAGACTACAGCTCCCAGAGTGCTCGGCGATCACTTCCGCCTTCCACACCACTGGAGTCAAGCTAGCCGGGCTGATGAGAGGTGTTACCTCGAAACCGGGCCGGTCCTCGGATGCTTGATTCCGTTCTGGGAAGGACATGGCTTTTGTAGTTCGGACTGGACTGTTCCCATGGGGCACAGGGTCAGCGCTGATTTGCATATCGCCATTGTCTAACCCAGGGTGGTGTGGAGTGGAAAAACGATGGATTTGGGCCCAGATCTTTGGACTGGGGTGAATGTGTGACATTGATCCACATTCTGTCCATCACTGTTGTGTTTGCAATTACCGCTCCAAGTGTACTGGGGATGCTCAGACGTGAGTCCCAGGCATTCCACACCACTGGAGTCAAGCTAGCCGGGCTGATGAGAGGTGTTACCTCGAAACCGGGCCGGTCCTCGGATGCTTGATTCCGTTCTGGGAAGGACATGGCTTTTGTAGTTCGGACTGGACTGTTCCCATGGGGCACAGGGTCAGCGCTGATTTGCATATCGCCATTGTCTAACCCAGGGTGGTGTGGAGTGGAAAAACAATGGATTTGGGCCCAGATCTTTGGACTGGGGTGAATGTGTGACATTGATCCACATTCTGTCCATCACTGTTGTGTTTGCAATTACCGCTCTAAGTGTACTGGGGATGCTCAGACGTGAGTCCCAGGTATTCCACACCACTGGAGTCAAGCTAGCCGGGCTGATGAGAGGTGTTACCTCGAAACCGGGCCGGTCCTCGGATGCTTGATTCCGTTCTGGGAAGGACATGGCTTTTGTAGTTCGGACTGGACTGTTCCCATGGGGCACAGGGTCAGCGCTGATTTGCATATCGCCATTGTCTAACCCAGGGTGGTGTGGAGTGGAAAAACGATGGATTTGGGCCCAGATCTTTGGACTGGGGTGAATGTGTAACATTGATCCACATTCTGTCCATCACTGTTGTGTTTGCAATTACCGCTCTAAGTGTACTGGGGATGCTCAGACGTGAGTCCCAGGCATTCCACACCACTGGAGTCAAGCTAGCCGGGCTGATGAGAGGTGTTACCTCGAAACCGGGCCGGTCCTCGGATGCTTGATTCCGTTCTGGGAAGGACATGGCTTTTGTAGTTCGGACTGGACTGTTCCCATGGGGCACAGGGTCAGCGCTGATTTGCATATCGCCATTGTCTAACCCAGGGTGGTGTGGAGTGGAAAAACGATGGATTTGGGCCCAGATCTTTGGACTGGGGTGAATGTGTGACATTGATCCACATTCTGTCCATCACTGTTGTGTTTGCAATTTACACTTCCGCCTGACAGCGCGCCCGGAGGCGCTTCAAAAGGCGTAGGCTTCGTCCGCGTCGCGGGACGCGCGCGGGCGTGCGCCGGGCTAAGCCCGGGCAAAGGGCGGGCCCTCTGAGGCCCTCAGAGGTCAGCAGTGGTCGGGCGGGCCACCCATCTAACTTCCATTGGAAGGTGAGACTTATCGTCCATTATGGGGGAACGTAACAACACCTCCACTAGTACAATTAATATGGATATGAAGATTACCGAAGCCCCTGCATCACTACAACTTTCCTTTGAGAGTCTCCTGGAAAATGCGTTTAATGAGATCGCTGAGACTGAAAGGAGATTTTCTCTGGTCTCTCAAAGTAATGGCCAATCGACCATTGTTATAAGTCCTAATCACACTATACCCCTATTGCCAGAAGTAATTATAGTAAAATCTAGCTCTGCGGCGAGCTCATCTATTGCATCGCAAGAAGGAAACACCCTTGTTATAGCTACTGATGTTGCTAGCGATTCTGCACCCTCAACTGTAAATATTAAGACTGCAGGAGCAAAACGTAAAAGGGGCCCAGCAAAGACTGTTTTAAACAAGAGGAAGCAGCCCCCTAGGAGTGTTAATCAGCCTACCCCACAGAGTATGTGGCCTAGGGGGAAAAAGCGTCAAACAGAAGCCCCAACAGTTTGTTTGGATATAGGGGAACATTGTGATACCGTGATAACAAATGATGGTACTAATTCAATCTGCACACAGACGGATTTTCCTATTGAAAATGTTCATCAATTTAAATCACAGGGAAACCTTATAGAGACTGTTGCAGATACAATTTTTAAACAACTTGAAGGTCAAATGACGAAACAATTTAATATTATTTTTAAAATGTTTGACAGACTGGAGACTCTTGTAAAAAATGATGAAGCTAAGAGGAAAGGGATGGTCTGTCTAGACCAAATTAGAGGCGACCGTTTGTTAAAAGATTTAGAGTCTATTACTAGTACTCTATCCAACGGAGAGCCTAATAAAAAATGTGATTTAGCTAAAATTCAAGGGACCACAGGGGTACCAATTGTTAACATTCCCCCCTTGACACCAGCGGAAGCTAACACAAAGCAAAATGATTCTCCACAAATCTTGAAAATCCCGCCTCCCATTCCTCCACCATCTTCCGGTCTGATTAAAACCACAAACATTACCAAAAAGAGCATCTCCCCTACTGGTACAGCTAAGCAGAAAGTACCTACCAGACCTGGCCAGCACAGGGCTCAACCTGAGGATAATAGACCAATAAAACATCAAGGTCCAGCTTTACATCTTCCTCCTGAGTCGTGCCCTTATGTCTTGGTTTTGGCCGGTATACCACCACTTAGGGAGGGCCAAAGCGAATCTTGGGTACAGTTACACAACAAATGTATTGACTGGTTAACTAAGCACAAGGGGGTTGGCTACGATATAACAAATGAAATTCTCTCTGCTCGCCGGGTGACCTGGGTCGGTCCCCTGTTTAAAAATATCAATGGGGACTGTATCACAATTAGCTTCAGGAATCCGGGCTTAGTAAAATATTTACTAAACAGGAAGAATATTCAGAATGGTCCATCTACCGTGGTGACCCCCTTACCTCTGAATTATTTTTACAGACCCCCCCAACAGATTGTTGCAATCACCACCAACATTCCCGTTATATAATAGATTCTCAGCATTATCAGACCAGGGCACTTTAGATTGACTGCCTGCAATTCTGGAAGATTCTGCTGCAGTGTTGCCCTTTGCTGATGATTCTTTAAAGACTGTAGATTCTGGGACGGTCTTGTCATTGCCCCACCCTCCTCTGCCATTAATCCCTCAATGTGATCAAGTGTCTAATTTAACAACTATTGTCACTTATGATGTTTGTCCTCGTGTTTGTGAGAATTTGTCCATTGTAAGTTGGAACATTGCAGGGCTAAGGGCAAAATTAGAAAACAAAGCTTGGAAGGATTGGGTAAATTGTTATGATGTTTTAATGTTCCAGGAAACTTGGAGTACAACTAATCTGTTATTAGAAGGGTATAGCTGTCACAACAGTATTGTGCCATCCCCACCCTTAGGCCGTCCAAGTGGGGGTTTATCAATTTGGATAAAAATAATAGCAGAGGTAAAAATAGAAGCAATACAAACTAATATCCCAAGTTTTATGGCACTGGTATATGTAAGAGAGGTAAAATTATGTCTGATAAACTTTTATAATAATGATTTTTTATCCCATCCGAACCGTAATTTTTTAGACTTGTTTAATTTTTTCGAAGATATAATAGAGGGGCATAAATACGGGAAGTTGGTTGGGATTTGTTTAGGAGGGGATTTTAATGCTCACATCCATTTAAAGAATCCCCCATGCAGGAGAGGTGTAGAATTATCCGATCTCCTTGCAACTAGAGAACTCTTAAACTCTATGGAATTTGCTGGTAACGACACAAGCACTAAACCAGTCCCTACATACATCGGTCATGGGAGTGCAACAACTATTGATTATATATTTGTTTCATCTTCCCTTGCCGATGTTTTATCAAAGGCAGAGGTAGTGTGCAATGTATATAGTGATCACTACCCAATTGTGATTCATTTGAAATTATCAAGGGGGAAAACATCATATAGGGAAATCGGCGCAGCTAACTTGGCGGCGACAACGGATGGATTAAGGGTTGTTTGGAGGGGTGTGGATAACAGAGGTGTTTTGGGCACCGTAATTAGGAAATATCCTGTATTGATCTCGGACTGTCTAGATATCGATAATTGCGGGGGCAACTTGATTCAATCTTTTGGGGAACTCTGCTCCGCAATAAAAAGCGAAATTTCCAAGCCAACATCAAGGAAAGCTGAGGGAGCCCCAAAATGGTTTGATGCCTCTTGCTCAAAGGCAAACCGGGATCTAAGGGTTGCTCTCATGGCCGAACCACAGGATATTTCCCAGGTAAGGCTTCTGAGAGCAAGATACAAATCCACGCTGCGCACTAGATCAAATGAACTAGTTAAAGGTCATTGGGAATCTTTAGCACTTTCAGCCGCCCTAAAAGACACCCCGGGTTTCTGGAAGGAGGTAAAGAAGTTAAGATCACTTGGTTCGAATATAACATCGATCAATTGTAATATCCTGGGACCTGCGTGGGTGGAGCATTTTTCAACGATTTATACTGTACCTGATCACCCTGTAGTAAACCTTCCTCCTCCAACTCCCTTAAACATCACATTGCTTGAGGTAGAGGATGCTATTACTGAATCCGCCAGTAATAAAGCACCCGGCCCAGATGGTCTTTCCATCGACCAATTAAAATGTGAAATTAATTTCTGGGCTCCATTATTATGCAATGTTTTTAACAATTTAACAAATGAATCCATCCCTGAAACTTGGTCAAATAGCACTATCGTCCCCATCTTTAAAAAAGGTAATAGGCTTGACCCTGGGTGTTACCGCCCAATATCTTTGATTGATAACACCTTGAAAGTATTGGGCAGGGTAATTTTTAAAAGAATTAGAACTTGGGCGGAGGAAAGTTCTATTCTTCACCCAAGTCAGCTAGGGTTTCGTAGTAAGGTGGGCACGGTAGAACAGTGCCTAAATTTAAACCTGATAATGGCCAAATATACAATTGCCAAAAAATCCCCCTTATATTTTGGTTTTATGGACCTGAGTTCTGCTTTTGATTTTGTAAACCGCTCCCGTTTATGGACTGCCCTTCTTATTTATGGTCTAGATGAAAATTTGGTGCATTTCCTATCTTACCTTCACAGCAACCTAAGAGCCCGTGTGCGCATTAACTGTTATGGTGAAGTTTCAGATGATATTTTAATTGACAAGGGGGTCAGACAGGGTTGCGTCCTGGCCCCGCTGCTTTTTATCTTATATATTAATGAATTGAGCAGCTCATTAGGAATCCTAACTAAAGATGTACCTTATATTAAGGGCATGCCGTTACCCACCCTTCTTTATGCTGACGATGCGGTCCTAATGGGCCGCACTCCAAAGGCCCTGCGTACTCTAATCTCAGGGTTCGTTAGCTTTATGGCTGATCTGGGTTTAAGTACAGATTTTAAAAAATCCCTTATTATGTCCTGTGGCCCAAAGAAGCATAAAATTACAAGGATAACCTCAGGGGAGAATGTTTTACATAGCACATGCACTTTTCCATATTTGGGGCTGGTGTTTTCGAACAGCGGTTCATGGCAACCGCATGTTTCTTATGCCAGAAACAAATTTGGTAAAGCCATTAACTCCATAATTTCTTTACGCCAACCCAACCATGCGGATGTAATAACACCATTAATTAAGATTTACCAAACACAATGCATCCCTACCGGCACTTATGGTGCCGAGGTATGGGGATATACAAATTGTCTCCATATCCAGACGGAAGAAAATAGATTCTGTCGGAAATCGTTGGGAGGAGTTATATGTGCTTCAAATTACATATGTCATAGTGAATTAAACATCCCCTATATTGAGGATTTTGTTAGATCAAGGCCTGCCCTTTTTTGGTTAAAGCTATGGACGAACCCGGCAGCCATATTGACCCAAGACATAATATTAGACTGCTTAAAATGTGATAGGGCACATTATATACCATGGTTAAAAGCAGTAAAAGAAAGCTTAATAGATGTTGGGTATGGCTATTTGTTTACATCTCCCAACCTTATTGATCGTTCTCATAAGAAGTGTATTCAAGGGGCTTTGTTTAACCTGTACAGAGAGAAACGGGAAAGGATACACTTCCCTAAATGTACAGTTGCCAAATATTTGGGCTATTCAGAGCTCATTTCTAGTTACACTGCCCCACCCCGGAAATACCTACGTTTAAATCTTGGTAGGTGGAATAGAAGTTTACTATTCCGTTTCCGGGACGGCAGTATAGTAAATTTGTTAAATTTTCCACTGGGTTATAATAAACATTTGGAAACACTAGGTTGTCCTTGTAACCTGTGTATGAAACAAAGCCTCATGCATTTCATGTTTTTCTGTGATTTTTATAAATTGTTTACTATGCACTTTTTAATGCCTTATTGCAGGAAACACGATCTGGTTGATTTTAAGATTGCTATGAGGAATCTGTTAATGTTAGGTACTGATGAAATTATTTTTAGAGTGAGCTGTTTTTTAAAGGCTGCTGTTCGCTCACGAGCTACTTTGAGTATTGATTGATAGGAATTCACAATCTGCATATTGCACCTTATATCACCTTTGTTTGTTATATGTTTTAAGCTGTGTATATATATATGTATATGTATCTGTATGGATAACTGTCGCTATTTTGAAGAATTTTTTTAGATTGTATATATTGCCTTGTCTCTTTTAAAAAAATGTTTTTGCACTTTTTGTACATCAGTCATATCATCATATTTGCCATTTGTCTCATTTCTTGTATTGTATTGCATGTCATAACAATTGTTGTGTACTTTTATGGATTTATTTTTTTCCGAATAAAGATCTTTGACTGACTGACTATACCTTAATATTTAAAGGACTTTTAAGAAGTCCTGAATTTACTTCCAAACATTGAATTTGATCCTACATAGGAAAGTATCCTCATCTTGAATGTAGAAACATTTATACATGCGTTTCCCCATGGCATCTACCTTAATGCACCACTGCAGAGCGCCTGAGAAAGGGAAATTGGACACCTTTCATCCCCATCTCCTTCATAAAGGACTGTTCTTTCCTTGGCCTTCACTGAGAATTACTTTCAATTTGAAGATACCTTTACTAACAAATATTTCAATGTGCGGTTCATATGCTTCGAGCCTAGTAAATCTGTATATGCACCAGCTTGAAACAAAATACATATTCAACAAGACTATTATTTTCAAAATTATTGTAAGGACATATCACTTTATCTTCATACTGTGGGCAGGAGATTTAGGCTTGTCGGCCTTCCCTTCATGGATGGATACATGATTTTGAACATCATCTCAGATTCACCAGTTGCATAAGCCATACCAGCCTCGCCTTCCTTGACCTCAAGATATTCCCCAGAGATGCCAGTTGGGGATGCAAGTCTGCATTAGAGACACTGACTGGAACTCTTCACTGCACCATGAGACTCAACACTTATATCACTTAGAGGAAACCTGTCTTTTTTTGCAGTTTTTACAAGTTATTAACAGTTGTTCAACTCTTATTAGGTTTGACTAACAAGCAGACATTCTTGCCTCCAGGCTTAAACAGAGACAATATCCTGCTAATCCTGCTGATCCATAGAGCAAATAAATGTGCTCGCAATAAACCTAGGGAAAACACTCTTGGAAACGTACCCAATAACTCCTGTGTCTACAATAATATGTTTCACTTCCTCTTCTGACATTCAACAACCTTCAGAAGTCCATCATGAAGCACTGGCACATGCATAATAGTTGGCAACAAAAGCTATAAGAATCTGATATTCACCTTCAAATGTGGATGAAACCTCAAATACATTTTAGTGCACATAAGACCAAAAACTACTGCAAACTACCCCAGACACCTCTCTCTTTGGGAACTTCCCAGGCTCATGGACCACTACCTGTATGGAAGTTGCAGGATTTGCCCTTTTACCAGACATACACACAGTTTAGAATTGTGGCTTCGTACACTCTGGCCCCACAATGACATAACTAAATCTGCTAGAGATGCACCCGAAACCTAACTGTAACACAGACATGAACATAACACCTCACAAGCACCGTCATCACAGATACTATAGGCTAAATAGTAATATAAAAGACAGATGTAATTAGGGGGAGAGATCACTTTTTTTCATTTGGGGAGAGTCTGGGCTCCAGGATATGAATAAAGAAATGTTTTTTGGACACCACAATTATATCCCAAATGCCAACTTAACTGCCACACATCCGAAAAACAGTGTGCAAAAAAGGCTGTTGAATGTTGTCAGTTCCTGCACGCAGTTGATATAAACAATGTTATTGAGTGCAGGCAGGAAACTGGACATGTCTTACAGGAACCTGGTTTGCCAGCACCATACATCCTAGGGAAGCTGAAGAGAAGGGCTTACCTGGAAAATGCATTCAGCCTAAGATAGTAATCGTTACATCCCAGAAGCCTCTCAAAATGCTTGCCTGAATGAGTTATCTGTCCAGTAAAACAGCTTACACCCTCAGCTGCATACCTAGGCTAAGTTGCTGGATAGGATTATAAATATAGGTAAACTCTCGTCTTCGCATCCGCATTACCGTTGTTCTTCTTTGAATATGTTCAACTCACAAGCAGACACTACATCTTTAATAATGTACAGTTTAGTGGAAAAAGTTATCTATTTTAGTTTTCTGTTAACCACATAATCAATCTTTCACTATTTCATATTCATGCCAGTATTTACCAAATCTATACGTTATACTGCATCATATATAGTTTGCTTGAAATTTCATTGTAGATGTTCTCCTTGAAACATACATTTGTTGCCTTTTAATAAATTCCTTCAAATAATGCATCTTATTCTCATTTAAAACTATACTTTGCATTCCTTCGTTTATCCAGTATTAGGGTATCTTTCATAGATTCACATGCCTGAATCATTCCCCGTCGTCGAGGCGGGAGTCCCACGGTAAATAAAATATATAATAGCAGTGCCTAAAATTTCTTGTAGTAGGCTGGAAAAGCCTAAAGGCCTAACTAGGCCTCAAAACTTAGCAGCCTATCTACATCATTATGTAAAAAGACCTGAAATATTAGCCTCAGCCAATCAGCTGACCTCACCCTCTAGAACCTTCCCTGCTCAGGCAGTTCTCCTCAGATTTTCACCGCACTTCGTGTGTAAGGGAGTCTCCCTGAGTGCCTACTCAGTTTTTGGGATTTTCAAGCTTAAAATGTCTGAAAGGAAAGCTCTTTTCAAACCTTGTGGAACCTGCTTCAAGAAGAGAGTCCATGTGGATGACAAGCACTCGGATTGTATTTATTGCCTACACCCTTCACATGTGGTGAAGGAATGTAGAATTTGCCGTACCTTCCCTCAGAAAACCATCAGGGATAGGGAGGCAAGGGTTCTTTTGTGGCTAAAGTCTTCATCCACTGATGAGGAGGACAAAGCCTCAACTTCTAGCAAGAGAGCTAGATCCACGGACAATGCTTCTCCTGAGAGAAAGAAAATGTTGAAATCCTCTCAGAAAGCTTCAGAACCCTCTAAGAGTGCATCGGCTTCTTCACATGTGAGTACTACCCAGACCAAAACTTTATCTCTGGTGTCTGTACCTACTACTACTTGGACTTCTACCTCCTCTTCTACTTCTGTGGTTACCACTTCAGCTATCACGTCACCTTTGATGTCTGTTCCACCTTTGATATCAAAAACCAAGTCACAGTCTTTGAAATCCTTCTCTACGAAGGCTCCATCGACTAAAACGTCTGCTCCGTCGACGACCGCACGGCCGTCGTCGACGAAAACATTGTCTCCAAAAGATTCGTCGTCAAAGACATCATCGACGACCTCGTCGACGAAGATTTCGTCGACGAAGACGCCAACATCGGACACGTCGACGACGGCGTCGTCGACGAGAGCACCATCGACGACCCCGACGACGAAGGGATCGTCGACGAAGACACCATCGACGGTCCCGTCGACGAGGGACTCGTCGGCGAAGACACCATCGACGGTCCCGTCGACGAGGGACTCGTCGACGAAGACACCATCGACGGTCCCGTCGACGAGGGACTCGTCGACGAAGACACCATCGACGGTCCCGTCGACGAGGGACTCGTCGACGAAGACGCCGGCGACGGTCTCGACGACGAGGGACCCGCCGAGGACGGCCTCGTCGATGACGGCGTTATCGACAATCTCAACATCGAAGGACTCGTCAATGTCAATACCTTTGACGACCTCGTCGACGGCAAAATCTTTAGCGTTGGCAGCGCCGTCGACGGAGAATCCGTTTACTGGGACTTCTGCTCATCGGCTGCACGGTTCCCCGCCAGCAAAGATACAATTCACTCATTTTCAAATGAAAACTTACAAAAGGCAGGATTATTCACATATTTCTCCGCTCTTGCCATCGCACATTTTGGAGACATACATGCAAGGAGAGTCAGATGAAGGAGAAGAGGATGATGACCCCTTTGGGATTGCCTGTCACCCTTCTCAATTGCATATTAAACTTCAAGAGGATGATGAAGAGGAGTTTCAGGAGCAATATACGCATGACGTCTACTCCACTCCATATCAGTCACCTCATTCTAGACTTCCTCGGTCTGAGGACACAACACATTTGCCTACTTCCTTAATACAGGACTTGCAAGCTATGTTGGCAGATTATCGACAGAGATTTCCACCCAATGAGGGTGCGCCCGCTGGGTCATCTGCTCCGGCTACTGTGCCACGACCTCCGTCGCCAAGAGCTCCTTTGTCTCCACAGCCACGTACTTCGCCAATTCCTCAGGTTGTGGACAGTTCGTCCTCTGATGGTGACGAAAGTAGAGAGGAGGGAGAATTACCGGATAACACTCCAGTGGACCCTTGGGAGGATTATGTCATCCCTACACCTTCTCCGCCTCCTCCCCGTCCTTCAGACTCTCCGCCTGAAGATATTGGGGGTTTTCACAATATTATGCAGAGAGCTGCTAATAGATTTCAATTGGTTGTCACAGTTGAGCAGTCGGACTGCTTTTTACATGACTTTAAGGAAGGGTATCGGAGAGTGATCAGAGCCATACCTATTATTGACTATATATGGAAGGAAGGCCTCAATATAATGAAAACACCAGCTTCCATTCCAGCAGTTTTACAAAGGATTGATAAAAAGTATCGAGCACCATCCGATACACCTGCTTGTTTGATCGGCCATCCTCGACCGGATTCGGTCATTTCTCAGGCTGCGCAGCAAAAGTCCAAGAATCCTTCTGCTCCCATCTCAACGCCACCTGACAAGGAGGGAAGGAGGCTTGACGCCATTGGGAAGAAATTTTCAGCAAACGCAGCAGCATCCATTAAAGCGGCTAACTCCTTAGCTATCCTGGCTCGATATGACAGGCAAATGTGGTCTGAGCTCTCAGAATATCTTGAGCTGATCCCGGAGGATCAACAGATGGATGTACGCAGAATTGTGCAGGAAGGTGAAAGGGCGGCCTCAGAAATTATTGATTGCGCCCTAGACATTTCTAATACCAACTTTCGACAATTGGCTGGAGCAATTGTCCTTAGACGTCAAGGTTGGCTCAAGGCTACCACCTTTAGACCTGAGGTCCAAACCAAAATCTTGGACATGTCTTTCGATGGTGAGTCCTTGTTTGGAAAGCACATTGATGACGCTTTATTGGCTATAAAAACCGATACCGATACAGCGAAATCTCTGGGAACCCTGCAATACAAGAGGGGGTCCTTTAGAGGTGCAAGAGGTCGTGGTTACTCCTCCAGAGGAAATTATTCAAACCAACAAAATCGACAGTATCAATCTTCCTACAACAAACCCTACTACCAATCTTCTAACCGGCAGCCTGCTTCTGGTTCTTTCTCTCGGCAAGGAGGACAACGGCGCTCAGGCAATCAAAGAAGAGATTCTAACAAGCGCCAATGAGCTTTGCCGGATGTCGGCCACTCCTCTTTCCCTTCCCGTGGGCGCCAAGATTTCCGCCTTTTATCATCAATGGCGGAAGATAACTTCAGATCAGTGGGTCCTAGATTTGGTCAGCAAGGGACACACTTTGGAGTTTTTACAAAAGCCTCCCACAACGCCGCCCAGGGGTCCCCCTCCCCCTCGCCTGCGCTTACTCTTCAAAGAAGCCTTAAAGATGCTACGCAAGAACGCAATAGAACTAGTCCATCCTTCTCAGAAAGGGCTGGGCTTTTATTCACGTTTCTTCCTTGTGGAGAAAAATTCAGAAGAGTGGCGTCCAATATTGGACCTGCGCAAACTCAACAAATATCTAAAGAAACAGAGTTTCCGCATGGTAACGTTGAAGGACATTCTGAATTGTCTAAACGAAGGAGACTTTCTGGCTTCTCTGGATATGCAAGACGCATATTTTCACATCCCTATTCACCCCAACCACCGCAAATTCCTAAGGTTTCAAGTGGCCGGCGTCCATTTCCAATTCAAAGTCCTCCCATTCGGCCTCAAATCGGCCCCCAGAATCTTCACGAAATGCCTGGCTCCAGTGGCTGCAATGTTGAGGTCCCTGGGACTCCAGGTTTTCCCATACCTCGACGACTGGCTGTTAAAGGGTCCCACCAGTCACTCGACCATGGAGGCAGTCAACAAAACACTTTCACTGTTCTCGAACCTAGGATTGACCCTCAATTCTCAAAAATCTCAGCTCCACCCTCATCAACGACTGACTTTTCTGGGTGCAGTCTTGGACACATGCCAGTGCAAGGCATACTTGACACAGGAGCGTCAAAACAAGCTCGTCAAACTGGCAAAACAAATATCCGCAAAAAAGTCACTTTCAGTTCGGATGTATGCTTCCCTTCTGGGGATGTGTTCAGCTGCGATCAATCTCATTCCTATGGCAAGACTCAGAATGAGACCGTTGCAGGAAGAGTTGCTTCGTCAGTGGAAGCAGGTCGAAGGATCTTTCGACGACCGCATCAAAGTCACTGTCAAAATGAAACAGGCTCTTCTCTGGTGGTCGAAGACACGCAACTTGTCGCAGGGCCTCACCTTCCTCCAAGAGATTCCGGACTACACTCTGACTACGGATGCGTCCATGGAAGGTTGGGGAGGTCACCTTCAGGACCTTCAAATCCAGGGAAGATGGTCTCATCAGTACCAACAGATGCACATCAACATATTGGAACTCAGGGCCATTTTTCTTTCCCTGCAAGCTTTCCTACCGAGGATCGTGAATTCGTCCGTCCTGGTGCGCACGGACAATACCACCAGCATGTTCTACATAAACAAACAGGGAGGAACGAAATCTCTTACCCTGTCACTGCAAGCTCAGGAAATGTGGGAATGGGCCTTACAGCACAACATATCCCTCAAAGCAGAGCATGTTCAAGGGATTCGAAACTCTCTAGCAGACAGTCTCAGCAGAACTTTTGTGGACTGTCACGAATGGGAACTCGAACAACATCAAGTAGACACAGTCTTTCGCCTTTGGGGGAGACCAACGCTGGATTTGTTTGCCACGCAGCAAAACAGCAAGTGCCTGTTTTATGCCAGCAGGTTCCCAGGACGGGGGTCAAGAGGAAACGCCCTCCTCATGAGATGGACCGGAATGTTTGCGTACGCTTATCCTCCGATTCCGCTCATTCCGAAAGTCCTGCAAAAGATGAAGAGGGAACACTGCACTCTCATTCTCATTGCTCCACGTTGGCCAAGACAATATTGGTTTCAAGAGCTTCTCCTGCTGTCTCAACAGCCTCCGTTTCGGCTCAAACCGACTATGTCGATGCTGACAAGAGAGGGCGGTCAGATTCAACATCCAGATCCTCAATCGCTGCACTTGCACGCTTGGCTCCTGATTTCCTAGAGTTCAAAGACCTAAACATTCCCTCGGAATGCAGGAAAATATTGTCGCAAGCACGTGCACAAAGTACCATCAAAACATACCGTTTCAAGTGGAAGAGGTTTTGTTCATGGTGTGGAGATAATGACGTTCATCCGCTGCAGGCTCCTCCTGAAGCTATCCTTCCATACCTGCTTTCTCTAGCTAAATCAGGTCTAGCTTTTTCTTCCATTAAAGTACATCTGGCAGCAATCTCCAGATTCAGGAAGAACTCCAACAAACCATCCTTATGTTCTTCCTCCTTGATCAAACAATTCCTTAAAGGACTCTTCAGAGTTTTTCCTCCAGTTCGTCCTCCTCCTCCGGAATGGGATCTTAATGTAGTCCTTTCCCAACTTCTTAAAAGGCCCTTTGAACCAATCCATAAAGCGGAACTGAAGTTTCTGACTTGGAAAGTTGCAATTCTGTTGGCTCTTACTTCTGCTCGCAGAGTTAGTGAAATACAGGCGTTCACTATTACTCCCCCTTTTCTGCAGTTCTCTAAGGACTTTGTTACACTTAGGACCAACCCTAAATTCATTCCTAAAGTGCCAACTCAATTCCACATTAATCAACCGGTCAAACTTAGAACCTTTTTCCCGGATCCGAAAACTCCTGCAGAAAGGGTTTTACATTCTCTAGATGTCAAAAGATGTCTGAAATTCTATCTGCAAAAGACAAAAGACATACGTAAATCTACACAACTGTTTGTTGCCTATGGAAGACCCACCTTCGGTCAAGCTGTCACAAAAGCAACTATTGCCAGGTGGTTGTCCTCCACAATTACCTTCTGTCACGACAAGGCCAATAGACCTTTATCAAGGAAGGTCAAAGCTCATTCCACAAGAACAGTGTCGACATCTACGGCCCTTTTCGCTGGAGTGACTCTAGAGAACATTTGCCGAGCTGCTACTTGGAAAAGTGTGCACACTTTTACCGAACATTACTGTCTGCAGTCGGCAGTTCAAGATGACACAGCTGTTGGTGATGCAGTGCTGCAGCATCTTCTTCACTAAGGTTGGAAAGATTATATATTTTAAACTTTACATATTTATAATGCTGTCCTATCTGTTATATTTGAAGGTTTTGATGCATATGTTATGTTGACATGTTTTGTACTCTATTACCTTCCTGGTTGTGTGGGGATTGATTTATATTTTCTTTGTCTCCCACCTTCCTCTATCAACAGACATGATGTTACTGCTTGCTATTCTGATTCAGGCATGTGAATCTATGAAAGATACCCTAATACTGGATAAGAAAACGAGTTACTTACCTGTAACTACGGTTATCCAGTATTGGTATCTTTCATAGATTCACATGCACCCACCCTCCTCCCCGGTAGGGCAGTTCTGGCTATGGATACTACTTCTCACTTGTGCTGGGAAAATCTGAGGAGAACTGCCTGAGCAGGGAAGGTTCTAGAGGGTGAGGTCAGCTGATTGGCTGAGGCTAATATTTCAGGTCTTTTTACATAATGATGTAGATAGGCTGCTAAGTTTTGAGGCCTAGTTAGGCCTTTAGGCTTTTCCAGCCTACTACAAGAAATTTTAGGCACTGCTATTATATATTTTATTTACCGTGGGACTCCCGCCTCGACGACGGGGAATGATTCAGGCATGTGAATCTATGAAAGATACCCATACTGGATAACCGTAGTTACAGGTAAGTAACTCGTTTTCTTATTTCCTATACAATACTAGCAGTTAGCTTTGCAATACCGATGTCAGGCAGTACCTACCCATCCTCTGAGGTTTTAAAATCCCCTCTTACATTAAATTCGATGGACAGGAGTCTCTTTATTGTTGTACTGAATTTAAAATTATGGATTTTTCTTCAAAGAAAGTGGAATGTGCCACAGTTAGACTGGAAACAGCCATCGCAGTCGAACCACTCCGTACCTTAACAACACAGTCCTAACCACAAATGCGTCTTTACAGTGTATTCCTTTATCACCCAATTCGTTACAGAAACTTGCCTTAAGGAAAGAGTTGTTGGACTGATGTTGGACTTTAAGTCCAACACTTTCCCTTCTGTTGCGCAGACTGGATTTGCAATAGCAAAGAACACTATCCCAATGTCCAGTGCTTTCCCTAAGGCAAGTCGTTGTAGCGACTTGCTTGGTAAAGAAACACTTTGTAAAGACTCATTTGTGGTTCGGACCACGTTGTTAAGGCAGGCATAGTAAATGCTTGTGTGGTTCCGACATACAACCCATGTAGACATCCTTATAAATATTATTTAGCTGATCACAAATAAGAGTGAGACATGATCCAAATTACTTCTTGTGTATTCACACACCCCATGTCCTTCAAGTGTAATAGTAAACTAATTATTGTGAAGAGTTCAGCAGTTTAGGTAGAACGCTGATCTTCAGAATAAAACAAGTAATAATCATGATGTTTGTACATTTATTTTTATTGATATATTTTGAAAATGTTCTGTTTCACACTTTGTTTCAGAATTGTATTGTGATTGTTTATGCCTACCATACTAATTCAAAACCACAGTAACAGAGCACTTATTTCTAAATGCAGGATTTAGTGAAAGTGATGACACTTTGCCCGATTGAGCATCTGGTATGTATATAACATGGTATGTATGTCACTGTTACAGACATGCATGACTTTTTACTTTTAACGTTTAGATGTCCATCACTATTGTCTCACATTTCCATTTTGTCTTTAGAGAAAGAAATGTTTAAAGATATTGCAGATGTATATTGACAAATTTGAAGTCGGGGGAAAATATAAGCTACTCAGGTACTGTAAGAATTATCATTAATAGTTGTAGTAATTTTGTTATTATTGTTTTTTTTATTACTAGTAATACAATAATGTATACATTTAATACAGGGGTTTTCAAACATTTAATTGTGGGTTGTTTATTAGAAGAAGCAGCCAGTGAGCTGTTAAACATTCTTAAATGTAATCATGACTTACTTTACAGGTGTTTGTTGAAGACGAGTAATCATGCTGGTGTGGAAGGCTATATTATTCAAAACATCAAGAATCAGATAGATTTATCACTAAAGGTGAGATTGTATTTCAGTAACCTAATTTAAATACCAAGTGTTGCTTTTGTAACACTCCCAAATAATTTGCCTTTAGTATGGTGGTTTCAAGTTTTTATGCTGTGAGAATGACTCTCACTGAAGGGTCTTGTGCTCTCGCAGAAGATGTGTCTAAAAGATAATTTACTGTACTGCGGTTCAAGTGCCTATGTTTCCTACAACATGCAGTTAATGTGTGTATCACAATATAAATAGTGGTGCTGTTTAAGCCTTTTCCAAAATGTTTTTTCCTTCACTACTCTGCAAAGCTGATACTCCCAGATTTGGTGGTTCTAAACGTGGCCTTGACTTAATCTAAGTGTAAGAGGAGCTTTCATCTTAAAATAAAAGCAGCTATTCTCAGTGAAAAAGTTGCCTTGTCTTTCTCTGCTGTCAATCAATTCTCACATCTGCAAAACGTTTCAGTCTGCAGATTGGATGCTTAAGTTTGCCAAATTCCTACTTCGAACCTGTATTCCAAATGTTCTGCATCCATTTGTACAAGTAATTTTAAAGTTTTATACCTTTTGTTTTATTTTCTGTCAATGTATGATACTGTGGTTGTTTAAAAATGGGTTTGTTAGGGCATTGTGTCCAGGAGCTTTTTGAAGATTCCTAGGGTATTTTCTGCAGCATATGTCTGAAATCTTTTCATCAATTCTGGCTACGTACAAAGCTAGTGTGTTCAGGAGGCTGATCGGTATGTCCACTTTGTGGGTTTGGAAAGACATTGCATCCACAGAGCTCTGCAAGATACAAAGTGCGGTGGCACAAAGCGAATCTTGGGACCCTTTGGGTTCCTCTTTGCGAACTCTAGTGGGGCATGAGTTTTCAGGTGCTCTGTAGCGATACGAGGCCAGCAAGTTTTCCCATTCTTTTGAGTGGAGATAAGATAGGTCTTTCGCAAGGGTTCGTGAATCTTCATCAGTGTGGGCCAATTGATTTGATCCATTTGCCTGTGATTTTTTGCATCCTTTGCGAGCCAAGGCATTGATGGTAGCGACGCTCCATCTTGTTGTTCCGGTGTCATAAAAGTGAGTCATGCCCCCAGCCCAGGGGCTACCAGCTTCTTCTCCTCTTCCTCTATTTGAGTGATTAGATGAGACAGGTCTTTCCTTCCAAGTGATGAGTTGAACCACTGCCTTGGGCTTTAAGTCCGTCTCCCTAGCTGTTTTATCTGGCTTCTCTTTTTCTACTTGATCCCAGGGCAGCGAGGGCACCCTCTAAATGGAAGGGACCCTTAGAGGCCTCAGGACTCATGAGGGCCCTACAGCTTCCTGAGATCGTGTCCAGCTAGGGGAGGGGTGGAGGCCTTTGCGGACGATCACAGTGGGGCTTAAGGGGAATGGCCAGACACTTAAGGTTTGTGTTGCTGGAAAAGAGGATTGCCCCAGCGTCTTTTAGAAAGATGAATTTTGAGGTAATTTTTTACTGGAAAGGGATAGTGCTTGTCCCTCCTGAGGTTAATTGTGGTTGCGTGCACTGTTAAGTCAGGCTGGTGGCCTCTTAGTGGTGTTGCTGGAGTTAATTGGAGCATATGATATGGTGCAGCTGGGTGTACAGGATGATGTGATCTGTTACTTCGCTTCTTTTGAGCCACCACTGGCCCCTATGACTTGCCAGATCGCATGTCTAAAACTGCGCAAAATTGCTCATCTCCTAGTTATGGATGTCTTTCCTGTGGTCCGTAGTAGACCCCAGTGCCACTGCAAGTACGCTGTTAGGGGGCAGAGGGGACTGCGTGAGATAAATAATCACGTTTTGGGGGAGGGGCAAGCTGCACCTGGGTAACTCCGGACGCTTCTGTGCCTGCCTCTCCGCAACCCCAACAGTCTAAGGTGTCTCACTGGGGTCTCTCACAGCCACAAAAGCTTCTCTGAAGCTCCAGTGGCAGATCACGGGTCTCAGGAGGGCTGATAGACTGGTAGTCAGGCACTAGGGCAGTGTGGCATTATGCTTTGCCACCTTTGCCTCCACCAGGTATTAAAAAGCAGCTATCACTTTCCACAGCTTTTTTTCACAGCTTGTTCACAGTCAAGGTCAGGGTGCGCCGCTTCACCCCTCCCTCAGGGTGTTAGCTAGTAGCTTAGAGAGGAGGGCACAAGCACACCCAGTCCCTGTTTGTAGAGAGGAGTAGAGTGCTCGTCTTCCGGCTACACTGCTCAACTCAGGGTTGGGTGCCAGTCCTAGGCTCCACCGGTTCCACCAGCCTACAGAGCCCCTAGTCACCTCTCATGGCCCCTTACCGCAAATCAATCAGTCACTTTGAGTCTTCCCACAGGCCCCCTGGGGCCTGAACGTAGGCTTTCCGACGTCTTCAGAAGTGGCAGTAAGTCCTCCTGTCATTTGAGCATCCCAGAGTGCTTTGTAGGCGCTGATACAGGTTTGTCAGTCCTGTCAGGCTTATCAGGCTGATCAGCGAGGCTTGGGGGATGGGCACCACAGCAAATAAAAGTCGACCCAGCCTAATACCGGCAGCTTCGGTTAACCGCTGGCAGCTGCCTAGAGCACTCTCCAGCTCTCACCCGCTCTTTTCCCATGTCAGGCTGGGGCTGGGAGTAAGACCGGGGTAGGGTTTAGGGCCTAACGGCCTTAAGCCTCGGACCTTTGGCGGGTGGCAGTTGCACCCCCACCGCTTGTCCCTTTCATCTGCTTCTACCAGGAGCCCTGGTCCTGCTCCGGCTGCTGCTTCGCAAGGCTCACAAGCTCCACCTGAGGAGAATGAGCAATAGTTTGATAAGAAAACTGATGTCAGTGCAAAGGGGTGGCACCTTTATAAAGCTCAGGTATGTCACTTCTAGAGGGGGTGCGATGGTGCAATGGTGTCCACAGGCACAACCTGACAAATGCAGGAGTAATGCTGGAATAGTGGTAGATCCAGCCTTGCGCCGCATGGAATTTAGAAGGTGAGGACTCTGCAGTTAGAGTATCCAACAGAGAGCAGGTAACCAAAGGTTTGTAACGTGTTGATTTTGGTGCTGCATGTGAATGACCTGAGAGTTGCTCTTATCTTGGGCTCTGTGCCTAGGTGTGTGATTGAGGAAGAAGTGTGAGAGAGACATGCAAACAGCACCAACCTAGCTATATAAGTTGGTGACATGAGCAGTAGGCATGCACCTCTGTAATTGCAGGAGCCCACTGCTGTACAAATACACCTCATCAGCAAGGACAGAAGCAGAAAAGCAATCAAGGTACCCAACCTGAGCAAAAAATCCCAATCTTTAAAGTTCCAGATTTCACCTACTGCTGCTAGGTGGCATGCCACAATTCGGAGCACAGGTTGGCATCCAATCCCTTCTCAAGTTTCCCAAATGTAGACGAGCACAAGCTGTGCGAACCCTAGTTGGGTAATGGCTCAAATCCTAGTCAGCCTGGTACCCTGCACGAGCAAGAGCAACAGATGAATTGGTTGGTAGGTAGCTGCCCTCAAAGCAAAAGAACAAATTGGCCTAACCATGTAACCTGTTTTCACCCCACCATGATAGCCCATTACTCATTCTTACATTGCAGAGATAATTTCTCTTTCTAGTTTATCTGAGGACCCGCTCCCCCTCTTGCCATCCTAGAATTTACTTTCAGGCAACTTCTGCTTTCATTATTAGTAGCGTAGAGATATTTTGTGGTTGAAAAGAGATAACATAGTGAAAGGGGACTTACCCTGCTTTCCTGATTTGAAATAGGAATGTTGAATGGCATAGATATGGTATTTCTTCTTTAGTTAAATCATAGCCCACCTCTTCTCTGATAGCTTTGCAAAATACAGCTTTTCTATATGTCTCCGCCAGTCAATATTCATTCTGATCTCCTCTGCCTGGTTTATTCCCACTTTCTCTCCTCTTCCTATTAACTCTGCCCTCACCTCTAGCAAGAGGCCATTGACCCAAAACAATAGTTGCCCAACAGGGGAAATTTCCTGTTCTAGACCCCTTCAGTGCCTTTCAGTGTCGCCCAATAACGCTTGTTGATAGTCTGCCCTGTTGGGGAGGAGATTGTAGCGGACTTTTAGTACTGTATTGTTTAGCAGGATTTTTATAGCACTTCGTAACCGATTGTGGGTCATGAAAGATGTTATTGAATAAGTAGCAACTGCAACTTGAAGTGCCTGGTTCGTAGTGTTGATTTTTTTGTATCCACTGTTGGGTGTAAAGTCTGCAGATCTTTGCTCAGGTCACACAGGCCTTGCAAGTATGTAAATAAATTATGGCACACCCTCTGCCCTGGCAAAAGAAATAGAAAAGGATGGACCTTTGCAACAAAAAAGATTGAGACATTTACAGAGAAACAAAAATTGACAAAAAGAGAGCAGACCGCACAATTGGCGAGGACTTATTGTGTGCCATTACTAGTTGAAGTGTTTGATAAAAACAACAGTTATCTCAGTAAAGGCAGATTTGATTACATACTCCTCCAAAACACCTTGCAGAAAGGAGGCAGAGGGACTGATCTTCTTGGCGGAGGCTTCAGCATTTTGAAATTCTCCAGAAAGTAAAACATTTGAAAGTCACGACAGAAGGTGTGGATGAGAGATCATTTACAATTAATATAGGTAGTGTAGGTGCTGGTGGTTGGGGACTGAAGAAATAAAGAATGTTTCCTGGAAAATGGACTACCAGAAGTAATGGAAACTGACTAAACTCTTGACTTTCATTTTGGCCACCCATTACGACAAAGGTCTTTTCTTGACCGCATCCTTTTGCACTGAACTCATTTGCACTTTATTGGACGAATTAGTGGTAGATCGTACTTTTAGGACTCTTGTGAAAATGGATTTTAATATTTCATTGTCATTTCCATGTACTCTAATTTTGCACATATTTTACTATAATCAATTTCCATATACAAGATATATTCAGAATGTATTTTTATTTTTTCTCTTTGATATATGTGTGTTAGTATGCTTTTATGGTGTTTGCCTTGTTGTCACCGAATAAAGCTGTTTTGACTTGACTTGACTTGACAAAGGTGGTTATAGTTGCAGCACCTAAAAGCAGCTATACTGATTTCCTTAGCCAGAGAATTACCAGGTCCAGATCCACATACAAGGCTCCATTCAGGTGACCAATCCGCTTTTGTTTACCATCTGCTCTGAGCAAGTGGTAAATGGGAGTGCTGGTTGATGGGGGTGGTGTATGTGTGTGCAGGAGAGACTTTAGCTTGGCATGGCTGAGAGTTTGTGCTCTGTCTGTGCCATAGGTGGGGGTTGGGCAGGAGGCAGGGTCCAGGGCCAGGCTGCACATTCAGCTGTGATTTTCTCGTTTGATTTACCAGTGAGAAAATCAGGTACAGTGTTCCTACATCAAGGAAATACAGATGCTGGAACACTGGCTCAGTTATAATTGGGCAGAGCAGTATCCTACAGAGGATACTACTCCTCTGATCTCGTAATTGGGGCCATACTGGAGAGAGAGCCCACAGAGCGCTTATAAAGAAGGCTTTTGCCAAGGGTGTCCCCAAGCGCACAGATGTTAAACTACAGGGATCAAAGTCAGGAAAGGTCCACTTCTACAACACCAGCTCCGGTTCCCCACTAAACCATATTAATCCAGAAAGTCAAGACTAAGGTAGTCTTAGAAAGGAGAGGCTCAAACATTGATGAAACAGGATGCAAACATGAACAAAGGAGAAGAATCAATTGACTTAGCCAGAGGCATGTCTGTTGAAGGGGGGAGTCAGCAGTAGATCTAGCATATCGCTCAAGACCGTGGGTGCTAACGGTACAGAGACTTGGTCAAACTTAAAACGGGCTAAAAGTGGGTACTTACTGTGCCATATACATTGAGTGCACTTGAACAGCTGAGAGGACATATGTATGGCAAACTTGAACTGTCCAGAATCACACAGTAGATGCCAAATTAGCGAACTGCTGAGTTTCTGCATTAACAGGGCAGGGAAGCTAGGGGGCAAACAAACTAGAATTATTTCATAGGTGAGATACAAGACACTGGCAAAGATGGTTGGTTGGAAAAGGCGGTGATTCATTGTGTAGATGGACATCGTTATTCAGGAGTTGAAGTGTGACTGGGTGGGGGAACTGGAAATATGAAATTCAGTATTTGGATATTTTTTAACTTGTCTAGCGAGCAGGTGATTTTTGAAAGGGTATATTTTCAATACCAAAGTGTGAACGCAGTCCGTTCTAAGTTTTCAATGGATGGTGGGTGTTCAAACAAGCACTGCTAATTTCAATACGCCTGGCTCATCCATTTTAGTTATGTATAGCCAGATACATTGCTTGTGAAAATGTGAAGGGTGGCGATGGTTTTGCTGTGCTAACTGGTGTAGGAGTGTGATAAGTAGTTATGCACAGATAATGCATGTCAAATCTCAAATTCTTGTGTATTGGTTGGACAAACATAATGCAATAATTCACAATGAGTATCCCTGACTAGCGATGGTTTTATTTTTTTACACATTCACACAATTGGTATTCTACTGCTGTCATAGGTCACATATTATATGTGAATGCAGTATTTAAAGATTTAGAAGACCAAACAAAGTAGGATAGGCTTAGATAGCCATTTGGGCTTGCACATTCCAGAATTGTGGTACAGTCCCTCACAGTGAATATTCTATCAGATATGGCTGAGGAATATTTGCATCGAGGGCAGCATATATAGCGTGGAATTCAGGTGCATGAATAATCCCCCAAGCATTGCATAATTTGCTTCCTTTTTGTGCAACATGGCATTAGTCTCACCGTGAGTGGACATGTTTTGATGTGTTTCCTTGCCCACCACTATCGTCCCCTTCAGTCTGTAAGTGGTTCCTGCAGTGTTTGTGGAATGTTTAAAAAGGGCCTGTCTTTTTTTCTCTACAGAGCTGGTGCTTTTTGAATCGTTCTATGGAAAGTAAAGTAAAGTCCACATTTGTAAAGCGCACAATCACCCGTAAGGGTCTCTAGGCGCTGGGGGCCGTCTGGAAGATTAAGCGAGCTATTGCCCAGAGTCACATGGTGCTGGGCTAACCTGCCGCCGGAGCCGGGGATCGAACCGTGGTCCCCAGATTCCAGCGTCAGTCGCCCTGGCCGCAGCGCCACACCTCTCCCGTTTGAACGTTGAAGATAATTCTGAATGGCTTCTTGTGTGAATACCAGATTCTAAATCTTGTTATTCCCTACTATGATGTAGCAACCTCGGGAAGTGAAAGTTGTTTTCAATTGTTGCTACATCATAAAAGAACAACAGCAAGATGATGGATGGAATGCTTGAATTCAGCTCAACTGCTGGCAGTTGCTTGGGCCGCATTCCAGCCCATTGTTTTTCATCCACAATGCAACCTCAGTTTGGACTGAATCCCATGCAAACCAGTCTTGACCCTTCTCCAATGGGAACATTCCAACCTGAACTGCCAGGCCAGGTCCTCTCTGAACCAGAACGCAAGCAACCCACGACCATTTTTACCCTGACTAGGGCTCATCAACCAGATCTAACTTGGGTCAAGTGGCCCAGTGAGCACAGGACCCACGTCTGGGCATATCCATCGCACCTAGGGCGGCAAATGCAACAAAAATAAGATGATGGATGGAATGCTTGAATTAATCTCAGCTACTGCCAATCGCTCAGGCCGCATCACAGTTTGTCGTTTTTCACCCAGCATGCCACCTCAGTTTGGACTCAGCCGTATGCAAACCAGCCTTGACCCTCCTCCAATGGGAATTGTCCAGCCTGAACTGCCAGGTCCTCCCTGAATGGGAAGACAAGCAGCCTAGGACCGGTTTCACCCAGCCAGGTATAACTTAGTTCCAGTGGCACAGTGAGCAGGGATCCACATTTGGGCATATCCATCAAACTTACAGCAGCAACTGCATCAACAATAAGATGATGGATGGGATACTTGAATTAATCTCAGCCACTGGCAGTTGCTCGGTCTGCATCCCAGTCCATCGTATTTCGCCCACCATGCAACCTCAGTTTGGACCAGCCGTATGCAAACCAGACTTGACCCTGCTCCAATGGCAACAGTCCAGCCCGAATTGCTAGGTCCTCCCTGAATGGGAACACAAGCAACCTAAGACAGTTAGGCAAGGATGAGAGTCCATCCCTAGTACCTCCTCTGCCTCACCATAGCATTTGCAAGCAAGGGAAGATGCTTTTGGGGTGCATGCATAAAGGAATAGCTGTGTAAAATGGGAATAATGGGAG